>NC_136061.1:1626083427-1627283427 GCF_964261635.1 Lissotriton helveticus
ATCTACTCCCACTGCCCAGTGGTGTAAGACAGCCACTGCGCACCCAGGCTGCTACATCCCATGCACTCCCACTGCCCAGAGCCGACTGCCCGCGGCTGCACACTCAGGCTGCTACACCCCATCAACTCCCACCGCCTAGAGGTGACTGCCCGCCGCTGCACAAACAAGCCTCTATGCTCACCTTGCGCCACCGGCGTGTGTCAAAGAGGGTCCACCACATGCCAAAGCAACTTCCTCACCCATTGTGTACACGCGGTGAAGCAGTGCTCACAATTCAGGGTGAGTGTTGATTGCAGGATGGCCAAGCATCATCAGAGGCCTGCTAGGCAAAAAGCAAGATAAGATTGTGCGTGATGCGTCCATCAAAGGAGAGAGAGAGAGAGAAAGAGTGAGAGAGGAAGAGAGAGAAAGTAAGAAAGAAAGAGTGAGAAGAAGACAGTGAGAGAGAGGAAGAAAGAGACAAACAGTGTGAGAGAGAGGAAGAGATAGACTGATAGAGAGAGGAAGAGAGAGAGAAAGTGTGACAGAGAGAAAGGAAGAGATAGAGAGTGAGAGAGAGAGAAAGAGTGTGAGTGACAGAAAGGAAGAGAGGGAGAGTGAGTGTTGACACTGTGGAAAACATCCTCACAGCTTACCTTTCTGCCACCGGCGTGACTCCAACCATGTGGCGGGATATAGGGAAGCCCTCATACTTAGTCATCTGAAACAAAGCATGGAATCAGTAATGGAAGAGTACATTCAACTGCGCACGCCAAAATCGCTGTCCCGCTTTTGTGTATCCAGGCTAGTGTATCCCAACCACTTCCACTGCCCGCCGCTGCGCACCCAGGTTGCTGCATCCCATCCACTTCCACTGCCCAGGGGTGTCTGCCCGCTGCTGTACACCCAGGCTGCTGCACCACATCCACTCCCACTGTCCATAGGTGTTTGCCCACCGCAGCGCATCCAGGCTGCTGCATCCCATCCACTCCCACTGCCCAGAGGTGTATTACAGCCACTGCACACCCAGGCTGCTGCAGCACATGCACTCCCACTGCCCAGAGGTGACTGCCCAACGCTACGCACTGAGGCTGCTGCACCCCATCCACTCCCACTGCCCGGAGGTGAATGCCCGCCGATGAGCAAACAAACGTCTCTGCTCACCTTCGCCCACCCGCTGATGTCGAAGAGGGTCCACCACATGCCAAAGCATCCTCCTCACCCATTGTGTACACAGTGAAGCAGAGCTCACACTTCAGGGTGAGTGTTGTTTGCCGGATGGCCACGCATCATCGCAGGCCCGCTAGACAAAAAGCGAGAGAGAGAAAGCGTGAGAGAGGAAGAGAGAGAAAGAAAGAAAGAAAGAGTGAGAGGAAGACAGAGAGAAAGAGTGAGAGAGAGAGAGGAAGAGAGAGATAAACCGTGAGAGAGAGGAAGAGAGAGAGAAAGAGAGAAACAGTGTGAGGAAGAGAGAAACAGAGGAAGAGTGAGAGAGAGAGAACGAGAATGAGAAATAGAGAGAAAGAGGAAGAGAGGAAGAGAGAGAGAAAGAGAGAAACAGTGTGAGAGAGAGGAAGAGATAGAGTGAGAGAGAGAGAGGAAGAGAGGGAGAAAGAGTGTGACAGAGAGAAAGGAAGAGATAGAGGGTGAGAGAGAGAGAAAGAGTGTGAGTGACAGAAAGGAAGAGATAGATAGGGAGAGTGAGTGTTGACACTGTGGAGAAAATCCTCACAGCTCACCTTTTTGCCACCGGTGTGTCTCCAACCACATGCCGGGATATGGGGCAGCCCTCAAGCTTAGTCATCTGAAACATAGTATGGAATCAGTAATGGAAGAGTACAAACAACTGCGCATGCCTAAATTGCTGTCCCGGCTTTCTGTATCCAGGCTGGTGTATCCCATCCACTTCCACTGCCCAGAGGTGTCTGCCCACTGCTGCACACCCAGGTTGCTGCATCCATCCACTTCCACTGCCCAGAAGTGTCTGCCCGCTGCTGTACACCCAGTCTGCTGCACCCCATCTACTCCCAGTGTCCATAGATGTTTGCCCACCGCTGGGCACCCAGGTTACTGCACCCCATCCACTCCCACTGCCCAGTGGTGTATGACAGCCACTGCGCACCCAGGCTGCTGCACCCCATACACTCCCACTGCCCGGAGGTGACTGCCCACCGCTGCACATCCAGGCTGCTGCACCCCATCCACTCCCACTGCCCGGAGGTGACTGCCCGCCGATGAGCAAACAAACGTCTCTGCTCACCTTCGGCCACCCGCTGATGTCGAAGAGGGTCCACCACATGCCAAAGCATCCTCCTCACCCATTGTGTACACAGTGAAGCAGAGCTCACACTTCAGGGTGAGTGTTGTTTGCCGGATGGCCACGCATCATCGCAGGCCTGCTAGACAAAAAGCAAGAAAAGATTGTGCATCATGCGTCCATCAAAGGAGAGAGAGAGAGAGAGAGAGAGAAAGAGTAAGAGCGGAAGAGAAAGAAAGAAAGAAAGAGTGAGAGGAAGTTAAAGGGAAAGAGTGAGAGAGAGAGGAAGAGAGAGATAAACAGTGAGAGAGAGGAAGAGAGAGAGAAAGTGTGAGACAGAGAGGAAGAGAGAGAGAAAGAGAAGGAAAGAGACAGGGAAAGAGCGAGAGAGAGAGAAAGGAAGAAATAGATAGTGAGAGAGAAAGAGTGTGAGTGACAGAAAGGAAGAGATGGAGAGGGAGAGTGAGTGTTGACACTGTGGAGAGTACATACAACTGTGCACGGCTAAATCACTGTCCCGCCTTTGTGTATCCAGGCTAGTGTACCCCATCCACTTCCACTGCCTAGAGGCGTATGACAGCCATTGCGCACCCAGACTGCTGCACCCCATGCACTCCCACTGCCCAGAGGTGACTGCCCGCCGCTGTGCACCCAGGCTGCTGCATCCCATCCACCTCCACTGCCCAGAGGTGTCTTGCCGCTGTTGTACACCCACGCTGCTGCACCCCATCCACTCCCACTGTCCATAGGTCTTTGCCCGCAGCTGCGCACCGAGGCTGCTGCACCCCATCCACTCCCACTGCCCAGAAGTGTATGACAATAATACAAACAAGGATCCTTTTCTGTCCACTTTTATAAATGGAGATAAGCACAGCGATTTGTGGGTGTTCTGCCAGCCAAAGCTAGTGAACAGATTGTATTTTGGCTTCTTGAAAATGAAATAGTCTGTGGGGCTGTTTTTTTGCAGTCTTTTGGAATACTATTGAGAAGTTCTTCTTGTAAATATGACTTACAACTAGTATTTTAAAATGGTTAGGTTTAAGTAGAGTCTGTGGGCTGTCCTTTGTTTCTGTCCTAAGTGTTGATCTGTGGGTTAAATGTGTGTTTAAATGTCTATGTGGTTTGTGGTTTTCCCATTAGTGGAACTTCTGTGCGTAAATAGCGATTGTGCTATTTGTGAAATAATGGCTAGCCTTAAGCACACTGTATTATGTGCCCTTCTGTATATGTCTGGAATGAGTTCAATGTGTTTGTTTGTGTTTTCTTGCTGTCATCAGTCTGTTATGCAAAATGTCATTTAATTAATATTAAATAAAAATAATAGAAATCCAGAGATGGACCATATGATATGCTAAATAGCTACATGTTACTATTACATTTATAGAGTAAGCAATTATGCACACGTACAAACGGCCACAATGCTTAAAAGATGAAATTAGAATTCAGATTGAATAGGAATAAAATAGGCCTCAAAAACTAAATTGTGTGTTTTGCAAAAAAATAAACAATTATAAAATTGTACAACATTTTCCTTAGATACATTGTGTTAGATATAAACAGGCATACACATAATCTGAGTAATTTGGATGTTGCTGAACTACACACACTTTTTAGAACTAGAAATGCCTCAGTTTTCAATAGACAGTCACCGTGCTTCCATTTCAACACTGAAAAAAGCTTTCTAACAGCTGTGTTTTTACTGCCCCTGAGGAACAGCTGTTGTTTTGATTGTAGGCCATGGAGAGACAGGAATGTTGACTCAGCCAGGATTTTGTCAGTTAAACACGGGGTAAAACCCTGCATTTTAGACTGCTGTTTTAAAAAGTTACAAAAGTTACAAAAATCAGGTTCATTTAAAGTAGGGATTTCCTTTCCTAAGGCCTTTTTACATTAGCACATTCTTGGTTCTGAAAATAAATAATGGTTGTCCTTTTAAAAAGTGGCAAAAAACTTTTCATTTTTCAAGTTAGGCTTCTGTGCTTAGGCTTATGGATGAATGCATCTAGAATATGATAGGCAAGGAATGAAGCTCGCTTTTCCTATGTGGAATTATCAAAATAATTGGTTTTATTAAAAAAAAAAGAAATTATGAAAAAAATTATTTAAAAAAAATAAGTGCTTTTATATTCGTTTTTCAATATTTATAAAGCTTAATTCTCATACTGTGACCTCCTAGCATTAAAATTAAATTTAAGTTGTGTTGTACCGCATAATGAGGACATTTGCATATGAAATCACTCTGCGCAGCCATAAAAAACACATTTTTATAAGGGTATATATGATGTATTTCTGATTTCTCACTCTTGGGCTATCTAGAGAACATTCTGAGGATGACTATTATGCAAAAAAAATATAGGATATTCATTTTTAAGTGCCCCAAATATCAAAGTCAAAATTGGGTGAAATTCACTAATTTAAAAACAAATTCTGTATTCAGAGCAGCTTTTAACTTGCCTTAAGCTCAGTAAATACATATATTTAGGTATAATACAAACAGCTGACTTCTATATTGTTAGAAAAGTATACTGCACCCTGCTTATAATTAAAAATATGTATCAAAAATTAGAAGAAGTTATTATCTTAACTCTAAAACTGACAAACAGGGGAATGGGGCTGCATTCGCACACAGAATAGGACAGCTGGGAAGAGTTAAAAGTCAGTTCTATATTTTGAAGCCTGGCAGGGCTCCCAGAGAAGGTCTGCTTTGACATTTGACCTCTGAAAATTTTTGAAAGAGGACAGGGAGAAAAGGAAAAGTTTTACTTTTTTTGTCAAAAGCAAGCACTTTATGCACTCATGCGATAGAAAACTATATAATGGTATATGTGCACGTTGATTAACAGATAAGCTTTTCCATATTTATATACAGCACTAATGCTTTTAGTCTGAGGATTATTGTACAAGAAAGCTGAGGCAATGAAATTTAGTTTGAATTCATTCGCCCTCATGTTACATTTGTACATTTGCTAAAAGGATTGGGGTTTGGGTATTCATGTTTTTTTTTAGCTCTTTCAAAAGCGCTATGTACCTCCTATAACTTTGTTTATGCCCAGTTGCTACAAATAGGGGTTGATAGTGTTGACAGAAGTGAAACCTGTTTCAGGTTTCCTACTGTCAAAATGGGAGAAGGAGGCTAGCTCCTCTACAAATTAAGGCTAGGTAATATGTATGTTGCTCTCTCCTTTTCTGTCTAAACTGTCTGTGAAATAGCAATGAGATATTTAATTGGCTATTCAGTAACACTGTTTTAAACATTGTTAGCATTATTACAATGAATAAGTATATATGTTATGTTACTGCCCATCCTGTTTGATGAAATTATGACAGGATCAGTCATCTAGACTGTTGTTCCCTTATTTTGATCTCTAAGGGGAACTAGATGTGGGTAGTTTTTGTTCTAAAATTCTTAGGTGATAACGCCATTATTGTATGTTATTCTCATGCTACATAGTTTTGCAAGGGCATTGCTAGTTTTTTATTAGCTAATCTGTGTAAATAAACTAATAGTCCTTATTAGAGCTGATGTTGCATAGTTTGGATCATGAAAAGTAGAACGCAGGGAAGATGCCCACGTGATCCTTAGCAAAAAAATGTTATGAAGGAAATATTGTTTTATAGATAAGAAACCCTGTTAAATTAGCAGTTTTAGATGTTCCTGTTGCTCCTATAACATGAGAGCATGGTCCTAAGTATACAATGTAGGTGCTTTTATTAAGAAGAAGAATTTTAGAAGTGTCTGCAGTCCTGTACAAGTAATGTAAAATCTATATGTAAAAGTGTAGAACATATCCTTTTTTGAGGGTTTTCAGATTAGTACACAGGAATACACCAATGTAAGGATTTAGGGTAGATCTGTGTTGTTTTTCTCTTTTCCTCTGAGTTTAGTAAATTAATACAGACTTCCTTGGCTGCTTGGGATTGGGTGATGTATTAGTCTTGTCAGTTCTCCAAAGAGTTCCTTTTATACTTGCCAATAGGTCCAGGCTGGTGTTTTTTCTTTTTAGTCTCACATAGATAGATGGAAGTGGTGTGTGGGGGCCTTGCTAATATATAGGGCGTCCCAAGACTAGGAAGTATTGTAAAACTATCCTCTCTGTTGATAGACTGTTTCTGTGCCTTGTCTCAAGACCTTTTGTTCTGTCCACAAATAGATATTTGTTGCCTTACAACCATTGCCAGAGGGGCCCGGATATCAGCTTCAGCCTGAGGAGTCAGCATCAGCACCAGTCCATCTTGAAGCCAAGGTGAAGGTAACCAGCACAGGCATTGCTAGCAACTAGGACCTCAGTGAAGGCGGAAACCCTGGCATGAAGTCTATACCCCTTCCACTGTCTTAGGCAAAAGACGGGGCCACAAACCAGAAAGGAGAAATTGTGAATCAAGTTTGATGCCCAGCTGAGAGTCACAGACCGACCAGAATGGCGAGGAGGCTTTGCTTGAGGTGACATCTTTTGAAACAAGGGTTGCTTCAGAGATCCTAGCATCAGGACTCTGAATCCGGGTCCTAAAGTGAATGCAAGTTTGCTCCTTTGTTTGTTGGTCAAGAGATACCTGAGCACACTGGATGCAATGTGTGGCCCCAACGAATGAGCAATGCGCCAGCAGAGCAATACAGGAGTTAGGGAAGGACTTGAATTTAGGGTACAGGTGCTGTGTCTCTGGTGCCTGTTCGATTGAAGTGAAGAAAACTGGTGCACTGCCTGAGACACTCAACAGGATCACTAAGAGCATTGGCCCTGGTGGGTGACTGCCCTATCCTGAAAGAAGAGACTTTTTCCTTGAAACTGGGATGTGATTCTTGAGTTGCGAGTTGTGTAGCTCCACCGTGGAAACAACAAGAGCCTGCCTGTGAGGCTCAAACAGACACAGGGAGAAGACTCCCCTCTGGCTTGATTGTACAGCGGCTTCAATTTCCCCAAGGACATCTTTTATTTGTCCCGTTTGGTTGTCCCGTTTTTAAGGAGGAGCAGCCCTTTGCAGCTCTTCGTCCTAATTCCTATGGCCCTGGGTGGTCCTCCTGGTCCCAGATATGATTGATGTTCTAGCCCTCATAAAAGGAAAATGTAACAGTCGATTGGAAAATGTTTTTATTAGAGATGTCATGTTAGCTATTGTGAAATGAATGGTCACTGCAATGCATAGGAGCCCTGAAAATGTTTACTAGATGATTCTAGGATTTGCTTTTGCTTAGGACTAGAAAAATGATAATTCTGTTGGTAATAGTGGTCATTACATTCTCCTGCTATCTGTATGTTAATGATGACCTGATGCTCCGTTCCCTTTGTATTCCTGCTTATACCTCACATATACCCGCTTAATGAAATGTTTAGAATGGAAAATGCCCACGTAGCAATGAATTAGGAAATTAATAAAATTATGAAAATTAATTTGCAAATATTTTCTATGTTCCTACTGGATCATAGGGATGTCTTTAGCTCATGCTAAAAGGACCATCTGTCAAATATTTCAAGGATTTGTTAGCATGAGCTGAAAGCCATTTTGTATTTCTGGTAGCCATCTTGTTTGCCATGTGCTGCCACGTGCTCGCCATGTGCTCTGTCCTCCCTCAGTGTTGACTGCTCTTGTAATCTGCCGAGAAACAACCTATATTTAACATCTTCCACCTTCGCACATGCTCAGTTGAGCTTGCAGCTGTCCTTGCAACTGTTTCTAGTCTGTAAATGTCAGGATGTGTTCACCAGAATTAGCAACTGTTAGCTCCTCCCACTTTGTTGAGCAAGCAGATCTTGCATGTCCATATTAGTCATTTTGCATGCTTACATGAGCCAGGACTGCCCCTTGGTCTTATGCTGACTATGTAACCCTAAGCATATATAAGGCCCCAGTTTTCTGTACTCCTTAGACTGCCTCATTCAGTTGCTAAGGTTTCTGTGTAACGTAGTCTCCCTCATATGAGGTTAATAAAGATGTTACTTTTATATTTCAGCTTCTGTGCCAATTTCTTCTTTGTTGGTTTAAAAGGACCAAGTATCAGTGGGACCCCTGAGAAGATTTCTATGTTCCTCAAGCTCATCTTACTGCCACCGTTGTGTCTCCAACCACATGCCAGGATATGGGGCAACCCTCAAGCTTAGTCATGTGAAACATAGTATGGAATCAGTAATGGAAGAGTACAAACAACTGCGCATGCCTAAATTGATGTCCCGCCTTTCTGTATCCAGGCTTGTGTACTCCATCCACTTCAACTGCCCAGAGGTGTCTGCCCACCGCTGCGCACCCAGGTTGCTGCATCCAGCCACTTCCACTGCCCAGAGGTGTCTGCCCGCTGCTGTACACCCAGTCTGCTGCACCCCATCTACTCCCAGTGTCCATAGCTGTTTGCCCACCACTGCGCACCCAGGTTGCTGCACCCCGTCCACTCCCACTGCCCAGTGGTGTATGACAGCTGCTGCACACCCAGGCTGCTGCACCCCATGCACTCCCACTGTCCGGAGGTGACTGCCCGCCACTGCGCACCTAGGCTGCTGCACCACATCCACTCCCACTGCCCGGAGGTGACTGCCTGCCGATGAGCAAATAAATGTCTCTGCTCACCTTCCGCCACCGGTGTGTGTCGAAGAGGGTCCCAACATGCCAAAGCAACATCCTCACCCATTGTGTACACACAGTGAAGCAGATCTCACAATTCAGGGTGAGTGTTGATTGCAGGATGGCCACCCATCATCACAGGCCTGCTAGACAAAAAACAAAATAAAATTGTGCATCATGCGTCCATCAAAGGAGAGAGACAGAGAGAGTGTGAGAGAGAAAGAATGAAAGAGTGAGAGGAAGTTAGAGAGAAAGAGTGAGAGAGAGAGAGAGAGAGAGAGGAGGAGAGAGAGAAAGAGTGAAACAGAGAGGAAGAAAGAGAGAAAGAGAAGGAAAGAGAGAGGAAGAGACAGAGAAAGAGAGAAAGAGTGAGAGAGAGAGAAAGGAAGAGATAGAGCGTGAGAGAGAAAGAGTGTGAGTGACAGAAAGGAAGAGATGGAGAGGGAGAGTGAGTGTTGACACTGTGGAGAGTACATGCAACTGCGCACGGCTAAATCGCTGTCCCGCCTTTGTGTATCCAGGCTAGTGTACCCCATCCACTTCCACTGCCCAAAGGTGTCTCCCTGCTGCTGTACACCCAGGCTGCTGCACCACATCCACTCCCACTGTCCATAGGTGTTTGCCCACCGCTGCGCACCCAGGCTGTTGCATCCCATCCACTCCCACTGCCTAGAGGTGACTGCCCGCCGCTGCGCACCTAGGCTGCTGCATCCCATCCACCTGCACTGCCCAGAGGTGTCTTCCCGCTGTTGTACACCCACGCTGCTGCACCCTATCCACTCCCACTGTCCATAGGTCTTTGCCCGCAGCTGTGCACCCAGGCTGCTGCACCTCATTCAATCCTACTGCCCAGAAGTGTATGACTGCCGCTGCACACCTTGGCTGCTGCACCCCATTCACTCCCACTGCCCAGAGGTGTCTGCCCGCAGCTGCGCACCAAGGCAGCTGCACCCCATCAACTCCCACTGCCCAGAGGTGACTGCACACCGCTGCTCAAACAAACCTTTCTGCTCACCTTCCGCCACCCGCGTGTGTCGAAGAGGGTCCACCACGTGCGGAAGCAACCTCCTCATCCATTGTGAACACACAGTGAAGCAGAGCTCACAATTCAGGGTGAGTGTTGATTGCAGGATGGCCACGCATCATCGCAGGCCTGCTAGACAAAAAGCAAGATAAGATTGTGCGTCATGCGTCCATCAAAGGAAAGAGAGAGAGAGAGAGAAAGAGTGAGAGAGGAAGGGAGAGAAAGATAAAAAGAGTGAGCGAAAGACAGAGAGAAAGATTGTGAGAAGAAGAGAGAGAGAGAGAGAGAGAGAGAGAGAAAGAGAGAAACAGTTTGAGAAAGAGGAAGACAGAAACAGAGGAAGAGTGAGAGAGAGAGAAAGAGAGAGAAAAAGAGTGTGACAGAGAGAAAGGAAGTGATAGAGAGTGTGAGAGAGAGAATGAGTGTGAGTGACAGAAAGGAAGAGATGGAGAGGGAGAGTGAGTGTTGACACAGTTCACCTTTCTGCCACCCGTGTGTCTCCAACCACATGCCGGGATATAGGGCAGCCCTCAAACTTAGTCATCGGAAACTTAGTATGGAATCAGTAATGGAAGAGTACATACAACTGCGCATGCCTAAATTGATGTCCGGCCTTTGTGTATCCAGGCTAGTGTACCCCATCCACTTCCACTGCCCAGAGGTGTCTGCCCACTGCTACGCACCCAGGCTGCTGCACCCCATGCACTACCACTAAGAGGAGGTGACTGCCCGCCACTCTGCAAACAAGCCTCTCTGCTCACCTTTCTCAACCTGCATGTAGAAGGGTCTACCACATGCGGCTGCAAGCCCCAAGCCCGGGGCCCATGGACAGGGCACTCACTATATCAAGCAGCCCCGCTCCGTAGGTCACCAGGTCTCACATTTGGTGCTGGGTCTTGATTTCGGCATGGCAGAGGACATACCAGTGCACCTGGCTTTTCATCGCAGGCTGCACACCCGCTCAGCGCTTGCGGTGCCACTAACTCTGTGACGAGCGAGGCGACGCCACGTGGCGGTAGACCTGCGCTGTCTCCATGGCTCAGGCCTACACTGCGGTCCAGCAGGGCACACAAACCCTGAGCTGTCCAGACCACCGGGACGGGACATCACAGCAGGCTGCACACTGGCTCAGCAATTAAGGTACCCTTACCTCAGTGGACCAAAAGTCACCTTCCTGTGCGGTGCAAGCAACTCTGAAATGGCGTAGACCATGTATGCCCTTTTTTTCTTATTGGCAGGGTCACGTGTCCTGTGATGCCTGTGCTGGATGAGTGTGGTGTGGGTGTATACCAGCCAAAAGGGAGTGGCTGTGGCATACTGACAACTAGGCTGTGACCAGCAGATCACTACAATGAAAACCTGGACCATGTAGCGTTGTTGTCCTTCCCTGTAAGCGTAAGCAGAGTGGGCTGGCCTGGCGTATGCCAGTCCTGCATGAGGCTGTGAAGAATGACTGCGGAGCTATCGGCGTGGCTCCGTCATGAGCTGTATGAGGAATCAACTGATGTGGGTATCCGTCTTGTAGTGCTGCCGTCACCCGGGTCGCAAGCGCCAATGTGTCACTCTGTGAGCCAAATCCCACAAAATGTCTATCATGGATAGTACGGGGAATAAATGACTCTACATTCATCCATAGTACCACACATGAAAGATGGTGGAAATTACACATCTGTGTGAATATGAATGTTTATTGCACATTCAGTGGAGTGTTGCAGCTATAGCAATACTGGGCCATGGAATGTTTACGTTTCAGCTGTTGGCACATGGAGGGTAGCCAATTGGAGCCAAGCTCGTGTTCGGGGTTAGGCTGTGCCAACATATGTAGTTATACAATCACTCCGCCAATCCCCAAGCACTTATGAATTCACTATACACTATTCACTATACACTCTCCTTTCAGTACTGTAATGTTCCAGGGGCAGCATCTTTCATACATAATGAACACACGGACACAGATAGATAGGGGAACTGGGTACGGGCAAATGTGCTCGACTCATTTTCATTACCAGGGTCACATGTCCAGTGAGTCTGTGCTTGATGTGTGTGGGGTGGGTGTAAGCAAGCCCTCAGGGAATGGTTGATGCTGGTTAGAAGTACAACAGTAATCATTGGATCAGGCACAGATATGCAATCATAAAGGGTCAATGATTTGTGCTGCACTAAGGTAGGGCCGCAGATGTGAAATAATACACAAAAGATTCTATCGTAAAGGGACCATGACTTGTGGTACACTGAGGAGGGGCAGCAGGTGTGACATTATACACAAAACATTGTATCATAAAGGGTCCATGTATTGTCCTGCATTGAGATAGAGGCATCAGGAGCATTTAGCGTGTGTGCAGCTAGCGATGATGCGTGGTGTGGGCTAGCCACACTAGGACCAGTGCCTGTTGACTACTGGACTGCATCATCTGCAATTGCGACTCAATGTGAATTGTAAGCCCTGCAATCCGCAGTGTAGATTGAAGGCAGTAGTCAGCACAGACATCAAGGAATGCTTTTTGTCACATCCACTTAAAAAAAATCCGAGCACAATCCTCTCTGCAATTAATAAAACAAGGCTGAATTCAAACTGTGAGCTCGACTGACTGTAGTGTAGGCTTATGGAAGAAAATATGAAATATGTATGGAATACATTGTCGAACTATGTAGGTTTCAGGGACGTTATAGTTTAAATTGTGAGCTCTGCTGTCTGCAGTGTAGACTGTCATTCAGTGTTCGTTTGGACTTGCAAGATGAATATGGTCATTGTAGTAAAGTAATAACTGATATAAAACAAGTTCTTGAAGTAAGGACACTAAAATGATATTATGTAGGTTTTAGTGTCGTTGTAGTTAGGTGCCTACAGGGACGTTATAGTTAGAAATTAGCATTTAAAAAACCATGGAAATTCACTGAAAAAACATAGGTTTCACGGACGTCACTGACCATGTAATGAGTGATGTAATATGTGACGTGATCAGCAGTGCATTGCGGGGGTGCGAGTTATAGTTAGCTCTACTAGCTATAATGTTCGAGTTTCTCTGGTTTTGTACGAGTTAACTGTCCAACTATAACGTTCCTGAAACCTATGTTTTTTCAAGTGATTTTCTATGGTTTTTTTAAATGCTAATTTCTAACTATAACGTCCCTGAAAAAAAAAAAAAAAAAAAAAAAAAAAAAATATATATATATATATATATATATATATATATATATATATATATATATATATTTTTTTTTTCATTAAATCCCCAACCCCTCAACTCATACCAACCCTAAAGTTTAAAATAACCCCTGCCGCCCAAAACTGAAACCCACCGAAAACTCAAAAATTAACCTTGCTACCCAAAAACCCATACCCCCAAACCCTAAAATTCTCCTTGCCACCCAAAAACCCATAACCAACCTAAACCCTAAAAATACCCTTGCCACCCAAAAGCCCTTACTCACCATAAACCCTAAAAACCCAGACACACCCTTATATAAAAACGCTGAATACTTACCTAATACTTACTTTAAAATGCATATGTCTTTACCATTCATGCCTTTACAAAGAAATTCATTGTAAAGACATGAGCTGTAAAGGCATATGTGTGGTAAACATTTGCACTGTAATGGTGATGCATTGTAATGGCATATGCGTTTTTATAAACACTTTGTAATGGCATGCAGACTTGACAACTCCCCTCTTATGAAGAAATTATGAAAAGATCCTGGGACTGGATAGGCCTGCATCAAACATCACCATACAAGCACTAAACTGGAGCCCTCAAGGGAAAAATAATGTATTTTTTTATTTTTTATTTATTTGGTTAGTAATTCATGTAATGTTTTGTAAATGAATTATATATTTATTATATACTGGTGGTCGCCAGTAGGTAGTTATAGTTAGAACCTAGTTTCCAAAGGAAAAGCATTTTTTGATTTGCTAATAACTTTGGCTTCGCTTGACAAATCTTTGCGAAATTCTTCAAAACAAAGTCTATACAGGTCAGCTCCTATCCTGAAAGTTTGGGGATGATTCATCGAGCAAGGGCTGAGAAAAAAGGGGGTCCCAAAAAGTGTTTTCTCCCAGTTTAAATTTAATTTCCATAGGAAATTTTATCACAGGCTACAGCTCGAACTGCTGAACGGAATTACTCCAAATTTGGCAGAAAGGTAGAGCTTGGTTCAGGAAGCCACCTTTCTTTTAAATGATGTAAATCCGTTCAGTAGTTGCAGAGATATTCAAAAAATAAAAGTCAAAAACATAATTTTCCCATAGGAAACTTAGGCAAGGCTACAACCCGAACTGCTGAACGGAGTTGCACCAAAATTGGCAAAAAGGTAGTTCTTGGTTCAAAAAGAACACTTTTTGTAAAATGGTGTAAATCCGCTCATTAGTTGCTCATAAATTTAAAAAATAAAAGTTTTGATATCTGTGGCAGCGGTGGGTTCCCGCACCCTCCCGACAACGGGCTTCACTGTGATTAGCTGCCACAACCACGAGCTTCACTGTGATTGGCTGCCAACACTCCAAACCAGGAAGTGTTGGCAGCCATCTTCACAAGAAAACTGTTGAAAAAAGATTAAAAGAGAAGGAAAGGGGGCAGAGTAGAAACATCCTGACACCCTAGTCCTTCTCATGGGGGTCCCACAAGGACTACCAGGCTGAAAAATTATTTAAAAAAACGAAGCGGTGCTGACCCACTTCATTTAAATGAGCCCCTGGCCAGGTTCCAGGGGCAATCCTATATTTATATTGCGGGGCCTGTGGGTCTTCTCAGCCCCAGAAACCGCAACCTCCCCGGGGTTATGTAAATTAGGTGCGGGAGGGAACACGGCCCTCCCACAGTCTCGGGGACCGCCACCTCCTCGGGCTTGTTTTATAATTTTTGGGGGCTGTCTGAGGCACCCCCCAAGCCCCGGGGATCGCCACCCCGGGGCTTTATTTAAATATGGAGGGGTGAGCTTGGTGGGCTCCCCGAGGCCCCGGGGAACACCATCTCTCTGGGGTTTTGAAAATGGAGGGAGGAGGGCTGCGCGGCTCCCCTGCTGCAGTCCTAGATGGCCCTGGAGCCTGCCACTCCCCAGGGCCGGCTCTTGCAATGTCCCAGGGAGCTCACCCCCAGGACATTGTTGTTTGGTATGTGAGGGTGGAAGCTTGTCTCGGACGCTGTCATAGCAAACCCTGGTTGCTTTGTTGAAGCGAGAGGAGGAAAACCTGCTCTCGGTTCAATGAAGCAAAGAAGGATTGGTTTTGGGCAAGGGGAGCTGTATGTTAGCTCTCAGCACGGCCCCTAGTGTGAACGCGATGGGTGTGCGGCCCCTTAGTGTGACTGTGATGGGTGCGTGACTCCAAACATAAATAATTAACAACAAAAAAATTGTAAAGCTAGTTTATATGTTGGGTTATTGGGTGGCTCTAAAAAGAGCACTTGTTTTTATTGGGAGTTTTTTGTAGCTACATGTAAGTACCGATGCAGAGCCTTAGGTTGTTGAGAAAGACTCTGTTTCCCTTATCTGTGAAGTGTACACCATCACTCCTGTAGATGCCATCCATATCGAAACGCAGATTGTTGTTGTATATGGAGCCCATTCTATGGTCTCTGAGATTAGCAGAAACAGCATTATTAACATTTTTTCTAGCTTTCTCAATTTGAGGACATAATTGATTGGACCACTTCAATTTCTGTCTTTGGCATATGTTACAATATACAAAGACAGTTTGGGGGAAAAGCAACTTCAATTTGGCAAAGGTGTCCTTCATTAGCATTTCCAAACCTACCCAAGTCAATGTGCCTAGGTCATTGACACCACAGTGCACAATCATGAGGTGATGGGCTTGGAGATGTAGAAAGGTTTTAACCAAAGGCATTAATTGATGCCACTTTAATCCGCTTTGTCCAATCCATTTAATGTTGCTGTGTATATTGATGGGATGGGAGTTCCCTTCCCATCAATATTGGATGGGATGGTAACAGGACGACTTCCTGATGAAGCCTAAATAACTGTAGATACATAGCCGTTTAGGCTGTTCTACAATAAAATTGTTTTCAAATCATTGTAATATATTGTATCTTGATACAACATGTGGACAATCAAACGTGTTTTAACAAAAAAGTATTCGACCTAAGACCACAAGGGTGGTCCAAAACAAAACAGAGGGACAGAAATACAGGGATAGGTCATCCTAAGTGGGTACAGTAGCTCTGCGTGACTAGTGCAGGGAAGGAAACATTCCTTTTTCACATATATAAGTGTGATGGTTACTACTTGAATGGGGATTTATGAACCTCCTCATATCAGTGAAATATGCACGAGAGAGAGAGATATGTGAACTTCTATTAGGAAGACTATTAGGTGATCCTAAAAGAGAATACAAGCGTTTTACACACGCACACTAGAAGTGTGGCTGAATGATGAAAATGAACAAAGGGACCACATAATAGTCGTCCCTGCATCTGTTATCTAACATTACTTCCAAAGAGGCACAGAGCGACAGTGTGTACCAAAAGTCTCACTTACACACTATGGACCATATGTAGGTAAATGGCATTTACCGAATCGTAAAAAACCGAATTTTACCGATTCGGTATTTACAAATCGGTAAATGCCATGTAGGTAATTATTCTGAAACAATTACCGAATTGGTAAGAATCGGTAATTACCGATTCGGTAATTACCGAATCGGTATTTGCCATTGATTTCTATGGGCTTTGAAGCCCATAGGATTCAATAGCAAATACCAATTGGGTAATTACTGAATCGGTAAAATTGCCGATTTCACAAGGGGGACAGGGTGTCACTTTGACACCCTGTTGCACCCCTGTTTCTGGCTTGTGTGCCATGTGACACACATACATGCCCTTAGGGCATGTCTGTGTGCCACATGGCGCAGGTGTACATGCACAGATGTGCATGTACACAGGAATTCGTTATTTACCATGCAATAATATTTCATGGTAAATAACGAATTCCTAAGGGCCTGTGGCACTGTTTCCAGTGCCACCTACATCCCATATTACCGATTCTGTAAATTTACCGATTCGGAAATTTACTGATTCGGTAAATTTACTGATTCGGTAAATATACAGAATCGTTAATATTTTGGCCACCTACATCTGAAACTCAAAATACCGGTCGGTAACAGCCGAAATCGGCCGTTACCGACCGGTATTTGGCCACCTACATATGGCCCTATATGATGTGCATGCAGTGGGAGATGCATGCTGCCATTGATACCTTTTGCCTTAACACATTGTTGGTTCTGCACAATGTTTGTACAAAATGAGCATCCAAAATGTACGCACACTGTAATATGGTTAGTGATGTGCTGTTGTTTTAGGCAATTCTTCACAAAGACCGCACATAGGCAGGTATTATCAGTGCCCCATTTCACCTGTTTGGCCCAAACTAGCCATGTATTAATTTCACCAATAACCCAGGGTGGTACCACTCCGTAACCCTGATGAAAGCCCCAGACCTTTTTGGGCCTTAGAGTAGGGCTGAAACATGTTGGTTTGAAACAGGGTCATAGGACCATAACAGTTCACACCACCTGCTAGATATTGCTTTTACTTTCTCCACCTCTTCCACTACCTTGGACAAGATAAGGGACTTTTAACCTCTAGTTAAGCCCCCTGGTCACCCTTCTCAGAAGTGCTCCCTAAAATATGGTTGAGCCCACCCTGGCCTTTAGGAGTCAGGATGAACCCAATGATGAATCATGACACCACTAGAGTGTGGGAGGGTTATATATAAAAAAAATGTCCTCTCAACCCTCTGGATCTGGCAAGGACTCCCTTTTCAAAGTCAAAAGAAGTTTATTTGTGTTGGTACTCAACAGAGGACCACAAATTATGCATTTTTACACAATCTAAAAAAAAAAATTCAATTTTTAAAAATTTCATTATTATTCAATATAAATGTAGAAAGAGCTTTAAGAATTTGTAAAAATTGTAGCATACAAATTCATTCGGAGGCTGCTTACACAATGTCATAAGTTCCGTCACCGTTGTAATTCTACAAGTACGATAGATAGGGTCTAGGTATCTTGCACGAGCTATGGTAACGTTAAGATTAGGACATATGAATAATAAATGCTCAACATTCTGAACGCCCCCTTCGCATAATGTACATTTTGGCGATCTTTCAGGTAGCCATCTTGATGTAAATGCCAATACCGGTAGGATGCCCAGTCTAAGCATAGTAATCGCCCTCCTCGCACCATGCGTTAAAGTATACCCAGTATACGGCTGGATTTGTTTGTATTCCAGTGAGTCTGCATAGAGTTTATATGTAGAAAGTTTGTTACAATGTTCAATGTCTAATTCATAACTCAGTTTTGGAGTGAAACATTTTAGGAAGAGTTTCAATTGCGCTGTTGACCAAGTGAGTAGAATGTCTGGACTAATTTTTGCCAGTTGGAATGCAACAATCATATTCTCTTGGAAAGTTTTTTTTTTTTCTTCTAACCCAAAAGTCTCTTCTTTGAGCAATGATCTTAGAGTATTCTCTTTAGCGTGCTGTAGATTGTAGGCCCACCTGATTACGCTGGCCACAGCTGTAGCATAAGCGCTTGTGATGGATAATTCTAATCTCAGTGCTTGAACAGGTACAGAGACTGAGACCTTCATCATCCTTCTTAGAATTTTTCCTTCATTGCGATCCATAAAGCCCCATTGCTTTATTGGTATATACTCTGTCGCATAAGATAGTACAGGCGGTATTTTTACTCTGTAAATTTTTTGCATTGAGGAAAAATACCTGTTCCCAGTGGCACTGTAGAGTCTTGAAAGGGCTGCGGCATGTAGTTCAGCTTTCCTTTGGAGATTTTTTATCTGGATTGTGTTTCTGAGGTTCTTCGAAAAAATCCTGCCAAGATAGGGATATTCGTTGACCTCTTCGATCTTTTCTCCTCCAAGAGTCCAGCGGTATTTAGCGCTTTGTTTCCTCCCCGAAAAAGCTACAACTTTTGTTTTCTTTATATTTGGGATTAAAAAGTTTTCATTGGAATATTTGTGCAAAATATCCAGGGATCTTTGTAGTCCGAAAGGTGTTAAATCTAACAACACTATGTCATCCGCGTAAAGCAGTGCATGTATGCTTTGTTTAGCGATTTTTGGAGGCAAGCTCATGCCCTGTTGCAGTTGTTGTGGCAGGTCACTTAGATATAGGGAGAATAGAATCGGGGCTAAAAGGCACCCTTGTTTTAGTCCGTTATCAGTTTTAATTATTTTTGTTAGGCCTTTATCTCCCCCCATTTGGACTTGACACCAAGTATTAGTATGGAGGTTTACTATAGTTTGCAGCAGTTGTTCTTGAATTCCAAACCTCCTTAGTTTTTTCCATAGTGTTGGGCGATCAACACGGTCGAACGCCGTAGAATAATCTATAAATGCTGCATATACAACCTGGGTTTTTCGAATTACATATTTATCTAAAATGGCCTGAATAATCGCGATATTATCTGTAACAGAATGTTTTGGTCTGAATCCTGCTTGAAACATTGGTATCAGGCCTAACGAAAAAGCCCAGTCTTTCAAGCGGTCTAAAACTTCTGCTGCGAATATTTTTCCAGCGGCGTCCATAAGAGCTATTTGTCTGTAGTTTCCTGCTAGGAACCTGCTCCCTTTTTTATGTATGGGGATAATTATACTCCTCTGCCATGATTTAGGAACTTGGCCGATATTAAAGATATGGTTAAATAGGGGGCATAGCAACTGACTCTACTCCTTTGGGTCTGCTCCCTTTTCAGATCTTAAGTTTATGACATTCAAACGTGACCATAGATTGAAATGGTTAACTCGTTGTAGAAAAATACACCTTACAGCCTAATTGTACCATAAAGACAAAATAAACATTGATGAATATAGATAAAAGCAGTAAAGAAAATATGTATACATAAATAAATCAATACCTTAATATCAGCAGCCCTGATTATATACAAGGTATTAAATAATGATAGTAGTATAGTGTTTTCCCACATAGGCAACTACCAAGACTATGGGCATGATTATAAGCTTGAGAGTCCTCCCAGAGAGCGCCATGCCAGCGCTCCACCGGAGAAGAGACAAACCTTTTTGCACGCCACCTGCTAGATTAGGAGTTTAATCCTCAAAGGAGAGCCATGGGAGCACCCTTTGTTACCTCACCGGCACCCTTTTTAATGGTGGTCTCACCGTCAAGAAAAGGATGGCATTGAGGCAACTTGTAATATGATCTGCAGTGCCGCAGCTGCACTGCCTGCATTTTGCAGTTTCTGACCGCTATACCACCACTTGCAGTGGTCCTGTTGTGGTCCTACCACCATACTCCTAAAACAGCAGGTAGACCGCCAGTCTGGTGATCCACAGTCTGCCACTGTAACTACTGCAGTTCAATGAGTGCCATAGTCATAATCAGGCCCAAACTCTTATGTCATCTTGCAGACATCACATTCTATAGAATGTTGAAATGCAAATTATAGATTAAATACTTGCAAGACTCAAAATGGAAGCAAACCATTGCCCAACAGTGTGTTTACCTACAGGTGAAAAAACACGCAATGGGTACCTTAAAAATCGTACTATACCAATTCTCAAAGGAGCATTAAGTTGTTCTGATTATCTCAGGCATGAATTTAATTTCTTTAGACCCAGTTGAATATATTGATCTACTGTGAAACCTTTCCCCAAGTACCTTATGATTTGGATTGATTTGAGACACAAAGAATGTTGTGCTAACATGTGTGACATTGATCCACATTCTTTCCATCATTGTTGTGTTTGCAGTTACCGCTCTAAGTGTACTGGGGATGCTCAGACGTGAGTCCCAGACACTCCACACCACTGGAATCAAGCTAGCCGGGCTGATAAGAGGTGTTACCTCAAAACCGGGCCGGTCCTTGGATGCTTGTTTCCGTTCTGGGAAGGACATGGCTTTTGTAGTTCGGACTGGACTGTTCCCATGGGGCAACAGGGTCAGCGCTGATTTGCATATCGCCATTGTCTAACCCAGGGTGGTGTGGAGTGGAAAAACGATGGATTTGGGCCCAGATCTTTTGACTGGGGTGAATGTGTGACATTGATCCACATTCTGTCCATCATTGTTGTGTTTGCAGTTACCGCTCTATTTGTACTGGGGATGCTCAGACGTCAGTCCCAGACACTCCACACCACTGGAATCAAGCTAGCCGGGCTGATGAGAGGTGTTACCTCGAAACCGGGCCGGTCCTCGGATGCTTGTTTCCGTTCTGGGAAGGACATGGCTTTTGTAGTTCGGACTGGACTGTTCCCATGGGGCAACAGGGTCAGCGCTGATTTGCATATCGCCATTGTCTAACCCAGGGTGGTGTGGAGTGGAAAAACGATGGATTTGGGCCCAGATCTTTTGACTGGGGTGAATGTGTGACATTGATCCACATTCTGTCCATCATTGTTGTGTTTGCAGTTACCGCTCTAAGTGTACTGGGGATGCTCAGACGTGAGTCCCAGACACTCCACACCACTGGAATCAAGCTAGCCGGGCTGATGAGAGGTGTTACCTCGAAACCGGGCCGGTCCTCGGATGCTTGTTTCTGTTCTGGGAAGGACATGGCTTTTGTAGTTCGGACTGGACTGTTCCCATGGGGCAACAGGGTCAGCGCTGATTTGCATATCGCCATTGTCTAACCCAGGGTGGTGTGGAGTGGAAAAACGATGGATTTGGGCCCAGATCTTTTGACTGGGGTGAATGTGTGACATTGATCCACATTCTGTCCATCATTGTTGTGTTTGCAGTTACCGCTCTAAGTGTACTGGGGATGCTCAGACGTGAGTCCCAGACACTCCACTCCACTGGAATCAAGCTAGCCGGGCTGATGAGAGGTGTTACCTCGAAACCGGGCCGGTCCTCGGATGCTTGTTTCCGTTCTGGGAAGGACATGGCTTTTGTAGTTTGGACTGGACTGTTCCCATGGGGCAACAGGGTCAGCGCTGATTTGCATATCGCCATTGTCTAACCCAGGGTGGTGTGGAGTGGAAAAACGATGGATTTGGGCCCAGATCTTTTGACTGGGGTGAATGTGTGACATTGATCCACATTCTGTCCATCATTGTTGTGTTTGCAGTTACCGCTCTAAGTGTACTGGGGATGCTCAGACGTGAGTCCCAGACACTCCACACCACTGGAATCAAGCTAGCCGGGCTGATGAGAGGTGTTACCTCGAAACCGGGCCGGTCCTCGGATGCTTGTTTCCGTTCTGGGAAGGACATGGCTTTTGTAGTTCGGACTGGACTGTTCCCATGGGGCAACAGGGTCAGCGCTGATTTGCATATCGCCATTGTCTAACCCAGGGTGGTGTGGAGTGGAAAAACGATGGATTTGGGCCCAGATCTTTTGACTGGGGTGAATGTGTGACATTGATCCACATTCTGTCCATCATTGTTGTGTTAACATTATTAGCCATTCACAGCATGATCACTGGTGGCTGGCTAGAGATATAGGAACAGATATAATACTATAATAACTTGCTTTGTTCTTCTGTGATGTAAGACATCACAATGCAATGCAAGTCCTTAAATGAGATTCACAAAGCCACCTAAAATGCGATTTGCACTGCCTTGCACGAGTTTTTAATGTAGCACAACTCATCAGCTTGCCTTGTGTTGCCTACATTTCGTTATGGTGGGCATTCCATCAGTGAAGCAGAGGCATTCCTGTGCATCCTCCCATGAATTTCTGTACTATCTTAAATTTACTAAAGGCAGTAAACCAGGGTTTGTGTCAAAATTGTGTGTGTACTACAGAAGGGCGTAACAAGGAGAATAATCTTTATTCTCCACATTATTTATTCTTTCCATGTGTGCTGCATTATGCACCACACATAGAAAGGGTAATATGCTTCTAAGGAGTGTGTGTGTAGTAACATATCCATTTATGCACAAAAACAATCTTGATCATAACGAGGAACCCCTTGTGCCATGTCCACCAGCACTAGGAGAAAGCTGAACTAACTCTATAATTGCAAACATGGAGCAGTTCTGACTTCTCCCTTTCATGCAATGAAGCTGAGCAACTTCACTTGCTGTGCTGCATTGCATGAAATATTAACAAATGTGCCTATTAGAATTCATCTATCGCCTGAATGCTGTTCAACAAGATCTGTCCACAAGATCAGCACTCTACATTGTGTTTAATACAATGGTCTGATAGGTATTTCTGTACAATCTAACTAATATTTTTTTTCAGTTTCAGCATACCATGCCCCTCTTCATGTAATTCTATGTATGTGTCAAGTTGAAAGACACTGGGTATTGGAAACTCACTTTCTGAATTCAAACTCTATACAAAATATTATGGGCTTTCTACGGATATCATTTGACCAGGCACACTTAACCTTCTAAAAGAATGGATGAATAGAATAAACCAGAATTATTGCATTAGGCTACTTGTATACTATGTCTCAACAACACATGTAACATTTCTAGCAATGAAATATACACCAAAGATGGTCCTTTCAATAGCAAATAAAAAATCTTCAGCAGCAAATATAATGTACACAGCGAAAACGTCCTTCAAAAATACCAAGCTAAATATGTACCAGAGGTAACTGTATACAAACAAAGCATAATTGCTGTGAACTTGCTATTTTAAGGAAAAAATTGCCTAATTGTGTCTACTTTGCTATACATGTCATGTTATGTTATTTATATTTCTTAAGCAGAACGGTTACCCGAAGGTGTCCTGGAGCTACGTACTGCCTTACGGTTGTCAGGGTGTGAAATAACTATAGGAGGTAAAAAGCCAGGAGTTAAGTCCCTTCCTAAACGTTAGTAGTTCTGTGGTGCTCTCCTAAGGTGGAAAGGAAGCTCCTTCCAGGCCCTAGCAGTGCAGGTAGTGAAACCTCTTCCCCATGGGATAAAGCCTTTCCTAATATTTTATTAGAGTATCCTCATTGTTGAAACCTCCTGAAAGAAAAGTAAAGGAAATCAGCCTTTACTGCATCAAAGTCCCTGATGTTTTTTTAAACTTCATTTCTGTTCCTTATTTTTGGATGTAATAAGGATTCTGTGCACAGTGATATTGCTATTCAGTGCCAGAATGCCTGGAATCTGGTTCTAAGACTGAATTGGTAAAATAGGTTTCACTCAATTGGACTATTTCATTTTTCTGTAAAGCCGTAGTTGATGGTGCAGAAATCATACCAGTCATTTAGAAGTTAAATGTTATATGTGGGCTCCAGTTCATATTTGCGGAATCCTTATAAATGTTAAAAATCTATGGCAGCCGGAATATCCACTATTGACTGACTGGGCTGAAGTTTAAGGGAGCTGCAGTAACATGTTGCAAGGAAAAGTGTTTTCGACATTTAAGAAATCCTGTTCTTATATAATAATAAGTAACCACTAGAATGTGCCTTGTAAGCCCAAAGGTTGCCTAATATTTATACAAATGTGTCCCCACACTATATATTTGAACTGGGTGCTCTCACAGTGTCTGAAGGCATAAAGTCTATGTGAGTTGCGGTGGTTTAGGTTAGATTGGCCATAGGCAGATCTAGTTGTGATTAAAATAGGTATTTCATATCTATGCTTTGGAAAATGCTACATATATGCTGGATTAGTCCATTTTACCCTTCAGTTTATAAACAGATACAATGGTGAACTCAGGTTTTGAATAAACTTTGTAGAAAGGAAACAATAACATACTGTGTGTTACCTGAGGCAAAACTGACTTAGAATCTCTTTGGCTAATCATCTAACCTCCAGAATCGTGAATATGCAATTCTGACTGGAATTACTCACCTTAGGTAATAGAGGGCAATAGCATATCATCTGTACGCGGGAAGACAGGGCAGTTATTAACAACTGACATTTAAGCAGGTATTGGTTGACATTAGCATATATATGTCTTTATTTAATTTGCAGTAGCAATCATTAAAGCAAAGTACAAACAGTTAAAACAGTTAAACATCTTCAGTAAATACATGAGCTAGTCAGAAGCCATAAATTCATATATAACCATAAAGCCCCCAAAAAAAAATCTAGATAAATTGCAGCATACATTACAATTATCTAAAAGTTGCAAATACAGTAATGGTTGTCTAGCTTATTTAAAACTTAAAGGCAAAAAATAAGAGACATTTAAGAATAAGGAAGAAATGGTTGTGAATGAACGGTGTAGGGGCTCATCCTAATAAAACCTAACAAACAAAAAACTCAATTTTAGTGTCTGCATTGTCAGAAGGAAATAATCAGGGCCACCTTAAACCATTATCCTAATCATCATCATCCTAAATATATTTATGCAATTTGCGTATATGCAATCAATAAAAGCACAATATTAAGAAAACATTAATAAAATAACGCTATAAGACAGAGTTTATGATATTTCCACAAATTAGCAAAGTACACCCCTGCCAAAACTGAGATAAATATCAACAGACTTTAGGCGAGTCTATAACTGCAGGTACATAAGGCTGGTCTCACTTGATTTTAATTGTAAGGGACAAAGAGAGAGCGAACATACCTTTGCCTTAAGGCTGACCAGTTAGGACGAATAAAAACGTTGGGGTCTATTATAATGGCGGTTTCCACATATTAAATAATTAAAAGTATTGTTTTACATACTCCAAAACAATTACATGTAAAAACATTAATTACTCAATAAAAATAATAGAATATACAAAATGCAGGACAAATAGCATATACAATATTTGAATAAATGTTTAAATATAATATTATATAGTATTGAAAATATCACTAAAACATAAATGTTTTCCACAAGTAAAATTTTCTGACATTAATTGCACCTATCATGAAAATTCATATAAAATAAAATAATATAAATAATAACCTAAAAAACTAAATGAAACACTAACAGCATGTATACGGTGTATTTATATTGTAAAACTGTCAGCATATCAAAC
The DNA here is from genome assembly GCF_964261635.1 of Lissotriton helveticus. Taxonomy (NCBI): domain Eukaryota; kingdom Metazoa; phylum Chordata; class Amphibia; order Caudata; family Salamandridae; genus Lissotriton; species Lissotriton helveticus. Next base: position 1,626,109,090 of record NC_136061.1, read on the forward strand.
CAAATGAAAAAGGCTTGAATGTGCTAACTAATTACAGAAATAGGTATTTTTTCAAATACTTAAAACAATACTTTATATTTCACAAAACAGTTACAAATTAAAATAAAATATACATAATACTCCCCACCCTATTCATCTACAAACCCAACATTCCACGTCTAAAATTATATAAAAAATATAACATATATTACAAAAAGTAAAACAATGTATAAATACAATAAAACATATATTAAATACACATAAAACAACAATATGCAGTGCTACAATATTAAACAAAATTATATTTATAACAACAATATAAAAAACATACTGACAAATAGTCTTACCTGCAGTATTCTATCCAACGATATTCAGACCATTACAATATTTTATGAGACAATATTTATGCCCCACAATATTTTGGATTTAATACATTTTTGCAACATCAAGAAAATGTAACTTTTAGCTTACACTCTAACTACCAACTGTGAGTTACTCATTTTTCTTTTGAATCTTTGTTTTACTACTGATTATTTTGAAATTTAGACTCCTGTGAACACAGATTTTAATACAGTATGGGAATTGCAAGGCACTATGTACATTGTATCCTGTTAACACAGGTAGCCCTTTTTCTTAACACGCTATACCTTAGTTTCTGTATTTTTGTATTTTTCATTATGTTGAAACAATATTACAAAGGAGGATATTCACAAGAATGTGTGATAATTACCGCAAGAGTAGCCGTAACTCAACTTTCAACATCGCAGTCTATCACTGGAAAATAACCCCATTGCAACGTGGAATTCACAACACTGCGTTAGCATGCGATAGTCTGCCGAAACCGCGGACAATGTCTGCAATACAACCAACTCGATGGAGACAAAAACACAAACCACAACACCAGAAAACCTGCGATGGGCCAAAGCACGATGGGGAGCCCAGCGATAAGCAGTGCCAGGCCTTCAACACACAACTTGCAGGTGCAAAAAAACCCATAAAAGTAGAAAAAAGACCCAAACACAAACTAGTCAACATCCAAGCACCATGGAGGCAGCCAGAGCAGGCACAGAGGACAAGCGCAACCCCACAAGAACCCCAGATGACCAACCCGGGACCTCAGGGACAGGGAAGGGCAAGGACAAGAAGAAGAGGAAGATGAAGTTCAGTCCACAGGCTTACAGGATCATAGTCACGGAGGTGATGGAACACCATGAAACAACTGTTTGTCACCTCCAACGTGTCATTGGGCACCAAAAATGTAATAAGGTGGGACATGGTGGACAAGGTGAATGCCGTCAGGGAGCACAAGAGGACATTGGACGAGGTCAAGAGGCAATGGAATGACATCAAGCGGCGGACCAAGGAGAAACTCTCCACCAACCAGAAGGCAGTGACGCAGACTGGAGGTGGTGGCCCAGCGCCACAGCTCGTGCTGGATGACATGGAGGAGCTGGTGTCAACAGTCATCAGTGTGGAGCCTGTGGCCAGAGTCAGGAGATCGGACACTGCTCGACAGGACACAACCCAACTGCAACAGGGTGAGTAACCACCAGGTACTAGGGGACGGGTGGGGATGCGCACAATGGCACACATGCATAATCAAGCAGATCACAGTGCAAACCCACAATGACTCTGGGTCCTCACCCAGATCAGTGTAAAGGGGAGGTTCCCAGAGCCCACAAGTTAAGCACAGATAAAGTGACTATTATAAAAACATTTCATTTATTAAGAATTTTTTCTGAATTAAAACCGCAATCATTGCACAATTTTATCAACAAATTTTTAAAAACATTATATAAAAACAAAGACAACAATTATTGTGACAAAAGAATACACAAGGGAAAAATTGCCCACAGATTTGATGACAGTTAACAAGATATCATTATGACCCGCATAATTGTGACAGACAGAAAAATATATGACATGAAATTCATTAATTCCTATTTGTACATCCAAATTTTACTCTGAGGTTTTGTTTCTTATACCCAAGAAATTAATATTTTGAAACAGAAGATTTGTTAAAGGATTGTACTACTGGGTGCGTTGACGCGTTTTGATGGTTCCTTCTTGATTATACCATCTTTATCAAGACAATCTTATTTGTTCTGTCTTCAGGTACAAATACAATTTCATTCCCTATAAAAATACAGAGTGTTAGATCAAAGTCCTCTTTACACTGTATATATTCATAATCAAAATTATCTAACACCAGGTTAACCTTGTCGTTCCAAACTAATAACAATAAGGAAAGTTCCAATTGCCAATTCAAGAGGTATTTATTCCCGTATACTTCATTAATGTGGGATCTCCAAACTTGGGGTAGACAAGAAAGATTTAAAATGATATCTCTCTAAGTCTTTCAGTGATAATCTGTAGTCAATACAATGTGGGCAGTATCTCATGTAACTATATGTATAATGCCCCATAGGCAATTGAAATGAAATCATATCAATGTTTTTGAGTTAATGTTAGATAAATTTGATTATGAATATATACAGTGTAAAGAGGACTTTGATCTAACACTCTGTATTTTTATAGGGAATGAAATTGTATTTGTACCTGAAGACAGAACAAATAGGATTGTCTTGATAAAGATGGTATAATCAAGAAGGAACCATCGAAACGCGTCGACGCACCCAGTAGTACAATCCTCTAACAAATCTTCTGTTTCAAAATATTAATTTCTTGGGTATAAGAAACAGAACCTCAGAGTAAAATTTGGATGTACAAATAGGAATTGGTGAATTTCATGTCATATATTTTTCTGTCTGTCACATTTATGCGGGTCATAATGATATCTTGTTAACTGTCATCAAATCTGTGAGCAATTTTTCCCTTATGTATTCTTTTGTCACAATAATTGTTGTCTTTGTTTTTATATAATGTTTTAAAAAATGTGTTGATAAAATTGTGCAATGATTGCGGTTTTAATTCAGAAAAAATTCTTAATAAATGAAATGTTTTTATAATAGTCAGTTTATCTGTGCTTAACTTGTGGGCTCTGGGAACCTCCCCTTTACACTGGTAACTTATCCTATCTCCCCTGGCCAAGAAGGGGTACCTCTCTCTATCTTGAAATCCTCGCCCAGATCTACAGACTGTCACAATGTACAACGCCATGCTGCCTGAATGTCAACATGTACCATGCGGCTACTTACATGTGGACACATTGTAATATACCATCTCCCTTTCACATCGCAGGGGCACCGTCAACACCTCCTGTAAAGCAATCCCAGCCACTCTTCACTGATGACAAGGAGGACTACACCAGCATCGACACCCAAGCCATCCAAGACATCACGGACCTCATCCGCCACTCACCTCCAGGATCAGGGCAGGCCAGCTACAACGAGGACACCCCACCCACTACCCAAAGCACCCAGCAGGAGGCACCCACAGCCTGGCACTCCCCCAGGAACAACACATGGCCTTCCAACGCTTTGTGCTGGAGTGCCAGAGGGAGACCAGAGAGCAGGTGCGGTTGGGCTTCGGCAACATGGCAACCAAACTTGATGCCACCCTTGGGTGTGTAGCCCTACTCCATGGTCTCCAGCGAGCCCTGACTGACATCGCTGGAGTCATGATGCCGAGAGAAGAACACCTGTCCGCTCAGAGTGGCTCCAGCAATACCAGCACTGAGTTGGCACACATTCAGAGGCTCATGGAGGACAGGGTGTGGATGGAGGCGGAAAGGATGGCAGCCACCGCTGCACATCAGAGGAATGTAGCTGAGATCTACAATGCCCTGCAATGTTGTGTGGCGTTTAGAGCTCCGAGTGAATTTTCCCGATTCATGCCCTTATGTAGGTACAATTCACATCACCCTTATATAGGCATAGAAATCAAACCCTTATTTAGGCATAGCCCATGCAGACCAAATACAGGCATAGCTACTTCCACCCATACCAAATGTCACAACGATTTCTTGGAAAATTGGCTTAAGCAGTTAGGGAACTTCCCCTTGCTTGAATATTGATTTGTCCAAGAACTCATGTACTTTGCAAAGAACAACTATTCCCTAGGGGTTCTTTCCCGACGTTATTATGCCCACCTTTACATTAATCTATGGCATTCCTAAACTCCTTCAAGGTATAAATATACCTCCACTTCCTATAGCAAACTACGGTGGTTCACAGCAGTTTGACTATCTACTTGCCCGACGAAGTTCGCTGCAGCGAGAGCCGAAGGAAGCCGACCCTCCAGCTGACGCACTGATCAAGAGGCTGTCTTTCTCTCGCCGAGAATCCAGCTCCGGTGTTTCCAAGCTCCCGTTGCGGGGTGTTGGGAAATCGAGTCCTGAGACAGAGATACCAGACCTCTTTAATTCTAAACCAAGGTATAGAGCTGATTAGAACCCAGAGAAACCTTTGGTAGATTCTTGGCAAAAACGACTAAACCCATGGTACACAATACTTACTTCTTTCCGTGTACTAGACTTAGGTTAGGTACATTGAGGTAGGTGTATTTAGAAGCACCAGTTGAGTATTTTCAATGTTATTTATGTATGTATTTTTATATGGCTTAGAAACCATACAATGCATTTGCAGTCTGCTTAATGATTGTAGCAGTTCACTTCTCTTGTATGAGAAAGAAGACTGTTCAATAAACCATTTTATTGAAAACGCCCGTCTCTCTATTTCTCTACAAACTCTGCTGTAATGAAGCATGCACGATTGACTAAGTGAAATACTTATCTATTGTTTCCGCGACTCTAGAGATATATTTCTTATTCTTGGGAAACAAAGTTGTCATGTTTATGCGGTTGTAAGAAACGAATCCCTTCTTGTGAACTCGAGAAAGTTTCTAGTAAACTCTGAGCTAGCTGGCACTCACTATTAAGTTTAATATTTTCGATAGAGACCTAGTCGACCCTAGTCCTATGTTTAATCTATAGGATATATTATTCCAATGCGCAGAGCCTATGGGGAATATAGGAACTACACTACAGCAGATCCTCATCATGGCATTGCTGCCACAATGCGTGGTGATGTTGAATGCTGCTGTCCCCACACCATCCACATATCCGCCCCTGGTGTGTCTTTGCCTCCCTGTGCGCATGCCTAACCACTCAGGCACCTGATGTGTCAGTGGCACACAGTTTGGCCATCAATCCACCTCTGGCACCTTAGGTGTCAGTGACACACAGTGCGGCCGACAATCCGCCCCTGGCACCTGAGGTGTCAGTGGCACACAGTGCCGCTCCTGGTACAGCAACACCCACAGGTGGGGTAGGGCACACATCCGGGGACGAGCATGTGGATGGGCATGTGATCAAAAGGACTCTGTAGCATTCATTTCCACCACTTGGCCTGTTCCTGGTTTGGTCCCGCACATGGCTTCATGACCTTCCACTGACCCCCGATTCACTCAGATGCACTCACTTTGGACAATGACAAGGACCACCACATCCTGTTTGATGACCAATGACACGGCGGCCAGACTGCAAACTGCACCCCTCCTCTTCCGCAGTACATGTCTTTCACGTATGGACTCTGGCTGGCCCTCCAAGGGCCTATATAGCTTAGTATATTCGGCAGTGCCCTGTACCGCTCCAGCTGTGGAACTGCACTGGATGTGCAAGAAACATCTAGTGACGCACTGCTGTGTCATGTCTTTCATCATTCATGTATGTATGTGTGGATGAATGTTGGGACAGTGATTTCCCTTGTGTCAATGATGCTCATCCTGTGCGATGCCAGTCAGAGGGTGCTACATAGCAATTTGTGTCATGGGTCCCGTGGACACCACAACAGGGACACATGCATCAACCTCTTTTTTGTCCGGACATGGACTGAACCAAGCACAGTGCCCACATGTCATTTTTGAAAGCCCTGCGCTGTTCCAGCATAAGGCAAGCTAGCCCACTCCGCTCACGCTCCCAGAGGGGGCCTCATTGCTACTCGTCACAGGTGTACTCGCTGGTGGTGTGCTGGTCACTGGTGTAGTTGACAGCATGTCACAGCCACTCCCTGAGGGAAGGTTTGCACGCACACCACACCCACCCGGCACAGGTGTTACAGGGCCAGTGACCCTGCAAATATAAGGGGCGATAACTTCACATACCCCTCTGCCGCTAGTGACTGAATGACGGACCCGAGCACTTGAGGCTGGCACGGGCCTAACACCAGTTGATGCTGACTGGGGTTGAACAGGGTTTATGGCACACGCTGCATTGTGGCCTGCACAGGCACCCTGCCATGGGACACTGACTGGGGATGGACAGGGTTTGTGGCACACGCTGCATTGCTGCCGGCACAGGCACCCCGCCACGGGACGGTGACTTTTTTTCTGCACTGAGTCATTGGCACCTTGAGCTGCTGAGTGGGTGTGCAGCCTGCGATTATGCCCTATCCCGGCAGTCCGGACTGCTCAGGATTTGTGTGCCTGGCTGGACCGCAGTGTAGGCCGCGCCAGCAGGCTGCACGGGCCTACCGCCACGTAGCCTCACTTCTGGGATCACAGAGTTAGTGGCACCCATTGCGCTGAGCGGATGTGCAGCCTGCGATGGTGCCGGGTGCACTGGTATGTCCTATGCCATGGAGTAATCAAGACCCAGCACCAGACGTGAGACCTGGTGGCCTGTGCAGCGTGGCCCCATGGTGTGGAGAGTGCCAAGTCTGTGGGCCCCGGGCTGGTGGCTTAAGGCAGCACGTGGTGGGACTTGCAGTCTACACGCCGGTGGGGGAAGGTGAGCAGTGAGGCCCGGTGTGCATGGGCGATGCCAGGGGCTGGAATGCCTCCGCCTGGGTGTGCGTGGGTGGGCAGCAATGTTGTCTTGTGTAAGTGTCACGACTCACAGGCAGTTTAGGCAGGGCTAGCCCTCAGAATTATTGTGTTCTCGGGAGACCCTCCTGTCGGACACCAGTTCGGGTTTATACAATTTATGAACTTGTGAATGTTTTTCCGTACTATTGGGATCAGCCTCCACTTATGATTTACAAAACCAGGTAGAGTGTGGGCCCAGTAGACATACTTCTTTCTGAGGGTCCACGGACCGAATTACGGGAGGGCCTACAGTGACGCTAATCGCGACAGTCCTGACGAAGACCGGAGTGACCTCTTGAGGCACATATCTAGCAGTCGAAACATGTTGACTTCAGAAGTGGTAGGAGGGAAGTCTTGAGGAACCTCATTTTCTCATTAAGACATCTCCCATCCTTTTCTTACTTTTATTCCTGGTAGGGATACCAAACTATGGTGAATAAAGTATTGCTTTTCTATTGGCACCCTTAATCAGTTTTAACCTCTCCCTCATACTGCACTTTTTTGTCGCACTATCAGTTCAGCCACAGGGTGTTCTACACAGCTTTTCACCTCATTTTGTGTTACGTGTTGTTTGTATTGAAACTATTTTGGTGTACGTCTAGTAGTGTGGAATTTATTATTTTTTCCCCCTCCCAAATGCTCCGCCCTGGATGTGGCGTTTGTAGCAGGCCCTATGATGAAGCATGTCACATACTTCGGTATGTGAGTGAGGGCAGTTTTTCCAAATTGAGAAATTTGTCTTAATTGTGATAATTGTGTACTCTATACACCCCTCTTTGTGTGAACATTAGTTATTATTTGTGGCTAGGGGTAGTAGAGTCTAAACAGGAACGGCCCTTTCCACTTCTTTGAATAGTGTGTGTACTGTGCCAATCATGTCTCTGGACTCTGTTTCAGATGACGGCTCTGTCTATGATGTGTGACCTGGTATACTGCTATACATACCGACAAGTGGTTGGAGACACACTGGTGGCAGCATGTGAGCAGTGTGGCCTGGGTGCGCAGGGTCTGCTTTTTCTCTCTCTCTCCTCTCCTCTTTTCTCTCTCTCCCTCTCTCTTCTTCTCTCTCTCTCTCCCGTTTTCCCTCTCTCTCTCTCCCCCTCTCTTCTTCTCTCTCGCTCTCTCTCTCTCTCTTCCGCTCTCTTCTTCTCCCTTTCTCTCTCTCCCCCTCTCTTCTCTCTCTCTCCCCCTCTCTTCTCTCTCTCTCCCCCTCTCCTCTTCTTCCTCTTTCTCTCCCCCTCTCTTATTTTCCCTCTCTCTCCCCCCTCTGTTCTTCTTCTCTCTCTCCCCCTTCTCTTCTTCTCTCTCTCTCCCCCTCACCTCTCTCTCTCTCTCCCCCTCTCCTCTTCTCTCTTTCTCTCTCCCCCTCTCTTCTTCTCTCTATCTCTCCCCCTCTCTTCTCTCTCTCTCTCCCTCTCTTCTCTCTCTCTCTCTCTCCCTCTCTTCTACTCCCTCTCTCTGACCCCCTCCTCTTCTCTCCTCTCTTCTTCTTTGTTTCTCTCCCCCTCTCTTCTCTATCTCCCTTCCCCTCTCTCCTTCTCCTTCTCTCTCTCCCCTCTCCTCTCCGCTCTCTCTCTCCTCTCTTCTCCTCTTCTCCCTCCCCTATCTTCTTTGCTTTCTCTCTCTCCGCCTCTCCTCTTCTCTCTCGCTCGCCCCCTCTTCTTCTCTCTCTCTCTCCCCCTCTCTTCTTCTCTCACTCTCTCTCCCCCTCTCTTCTTCTCTCTCTCTCTCTCCCTTCTCCTCTTCTCCCTCCCCCTCTCTTCTTCTCTTTCGCTCTCTCTTCCTCTCCTCTTCTCTATCTCTCTCTTCCCCTCTCTTCTCTCTTCTCTCTCTCCCCCTCTCCTCTTCTCTCTCTCTCTCTCTCTCTCTCCTCCTCTCTTCTTCTCTCTTTCTCCCTCTCTCTCTCTCTCTGTCCTTTGATGTGCGCAGGACACACCTTCTCATCATGTTTTTTGTCTTGCAGGCTGTGACCAACGGATTGTGTTGAGGAGATCTGCCATGTGTCTTCATTTCATTTCTGTATTAAACTCAATAAAGTTTCATTGTTTGCTTCGAAAGTAAATGTGTGATGCTCATTTCTGTGATGACACATGCATGTCACCAGTTGTGATTGTGCGACATCAGGCGGATTATTTCGTACATGTTTCGGTGTAGCTGATGTGGCATGTCTTTGGTCGGGGGTGCCAGAAAGGGGTGGTCCTGGGTGTGGTGTCAGTGGGTGTTGTGGCCCTCCTTGGAGTCTGTGCTGCATGTTCAGTTGCTCCATGGCATCTGTTTGTCTGCAGGTGTTGCTGTGGGCTGTGCTCCCTTTTGTGGTGCAGGCTGTGGTGCGACTTTACACCAGGTCAGAGCAGTTGTTAATTTCCTGCTGCTAACACGCTTTATTGCGTGTTTTGTGTTCTTATCGTTGATCTGGCTGGTCGTTGGTAATGTTGAGGTGTGGTGTTGTCGCGGCTTTTTGCACAGAAACGCCTACTCTGCATCTCATTAGCAATAGTTGCGGGGTCCTATGTGGCGATATTTTTTGCGGTTGCTATCGTGGGAAAACTGGTACTCTGGGCTATTAGCACCAGCTTGTGAATGGTGGGGTACATTTATCAAGACTTTGGCTGTGATAAAGTGCAGCTAATTCAGCGATAGCATCTTGTGAACATACCCCAACGTTTCTAAAAACAAAGAAATTGTGCAGACAATATTTCAAGTAGTACGTTTTTACAATTACCCATATCCTTTACACAGCCAGCATTTGAGCTTCATGCCTGGGATATTGCTTATTCACTCTATTTGTGGGTAGCAGCAGCATCTAGAGAGCGTGCTCTTGCTAATATAAGGGCTTAGGCAGATTTGACAGTGAGGAATAATTAGGTCCTTGTAGTAATGCAGTCCAAATTTTATAAAAGAAGAATTTATTGCAGAAGAACACAGTACAGCAACTGCTCAGCTAAGCAGATCTATTAAGTCTATAGCATGGAATCTGGAATCTCCAAGCCATTGCAACAGATCACAACAACATCTTTAAAAGTAAATCTCTAATACAGTGACCTTAAAGAAACAGTATACAAATAATGCTATGTACAACAGTGATGAAAATACAACAGTCCTCCTTATAAGCGCCTTGAAGTGATTGAAAATGCTAAGGGGAGTTACAGGTCTCATCGGCACTGCAGTATTCAGAGGAACCCTCACTAATAGCTGACGGGTTTATCAGGGTCAAACTTTGGTAAAAAAAAAACAGAAACACTTGTGAGACAGTGCCCAAACCCAGATTTCCAAATACTATTTCCCATTATTATGAAATCAGACATAACCCACCCCTAGAATTGCAGATGCCAGCGCTATCAGTATGTCCGGCTATGAAATCCCGGACATCTTGCAGACCCTTCCTCATGGGTCATCCAGTATGAATTTTACTTCATTGAAATGGAATGAGATAACGGAAAATGCAAAGCGGTTTAGTGGATCCGGGCCAAATGCTATATGCATTATTATGCGAAATAAATATGTTCTACTGCAGTCTATGGGATTGGTTTTCCCAGTTTTAATCAACAAATCATTGAAGTTTAGAGAGAAGATGGAAAAACAGTATGACATTGCTTTGTTTGTCTGCGGGATAATGTATATATTTGGACTGAACCATTTTACTGTGGTCAGGAAAAATGTTTTCATTTAATAGTGCATTCGTTAATGTATTTTAGACTTATTTGCTTAAATACATCGAGATTATCTGTGTATATTTTAATTGTACATGTTCGATTAGTTTTTTGAAAGTGACATGCATGTAATGACATTTTCCGAGTCCTGTAATATTATCATTATGTGCCAGCGCATTATATATTTTTCTGGTAGCACAAAAACCTGTTCCATCATGTGCTCCATTTTCCCCCTTGCTGGTCTCGTAATCAAATCTGATTTCCATTTCTGTGCCACATAACGGGATGTCTGTCAGCTTGCATTTAGCGTTCCAATGTGGGCCATTAGAACTATTACTGTTGACATTAAATTTAGACTGCATTCAAACGAAATGAAATAGCTTTCATCTCAAGGGTGGCTTAGCGTGCATTGCCTAATGAAGTTGCAGGCTTTTATTTAGGCTGACCTCAAAATATGTCCGTTTCACATTGCAGTTCTTAAAAGTGAATATTCCAACCAATGAACTAATCAGAACCTTGTCTTTTTCAAAAGTGTGCATTTGTCGGAGGACTTGTTTTTACTCGTCAAATGTCTCAGCACGGAGCATTTTGAAACCATTATTATATAAAGATTGACAGGCCGATCCGCTCGATTGATTTGGGCCAATGCTGTAATCGGAAACTAAAAATGCCAAATATTTTGTATGTATATGTATTCACTCAACAACTTTGGCTAGGATGTTTTAATGTTCCACTATTTATCGATAATGACATGCGTTTAGGATAAACACTGAAAACAATCTAGAGCAAGTGACTTTAATCCTAGAAGTATGCCAAATTAGAATTTGATGCTCACAAAGTTTGTTCGACCTTTCGTGCACTGCTCAGGAACCCACCCACTACATCTCTCATTACATCACTGATGAAGCATAGAGGGCGATACTTTTACATGTAATAACGTCATGGGCTAGAAGTGGCATTTGTGGGTTCTGATGCCACTTTTTAACAGCATTGCTTTACCTATGAAAAAACACTATTCCGGAAATCAGCCCACTTTTTGAGATATTTGAAACTAAAGGTGGTGAATGTCACTATCTTGCCATGTGAAAGCAGCTAATGGGTGGATTCTTACACTCGGTCCCAGGATGGTAGTGTTTGGGAATATCATATTTCTGGATGGACATATGATTTATTTAATCAAACATAGGATGATGCTTAGTGGCCTTATAATGGAACTATATTGACCCATGCTTACTCTTCAAACACTCACTGACTCACTCAGTTTATTATTTTGGGAGCAGCCTACTCAGTCACACTCTCCTTTACTGATGTATCCACTAGCTACCCTGCTCAGCACTACTCTCTATCAACCACTAGCATTTTAATGTAATACTACTCTCTCATATCTGTTAGCCTTTATTGATTGCTAGAAGATATCATTGAGGACGCGTGCAATCTGCCTAATTCTATAGGGTGGATAGTACCAAACTAGAAGATATTTGGAACTGTACATGAGGGCACATGCAGCGAAACATTAAACTATAGTTTCTGCAGTTTTGCATTGTGTCAATCAGTTGTGTTATCAATGATGCAATAGGTTGTGACGTGTAATGTTACCATAATGTGCACAGTCTTTAACCCTACTTGAAAAGAGTCAAGGTTTTAAACCTTTCCTTAAGTAGTAAGTATAGCATATCCTTATATTTTATTCTGGAATCTCATCACTACTTTCAGCTAAAGTTATTGAAAGAGATTCAATGTGTGTGTTAATGTAGCCGAATAGGTTTGTTTGTTAGCATAACATGTGTGGAAGAACATCTTAATGTGGTACACCAACTATTTTGGATTGGTTTTTGATGATGACAGTAAGACTGCTGGGAAACATCCTTTATAACGAAGCAGGAATCATGCTGTGCCAGTAATGGCCGGTACAGGTAAGAGCAGTGGAGCGGTGCGGGGTATGGGGGGAGTCGATAGACAACCAGGAGGGAAAATAAAATAAAATAAAAAAACATTTAACTTGCGCGTGCCGCATCACAAACTTTATTTTCTCTTGTCGTCGTCTGTTGACTCTCCCCAGCCTCGTCTCACCGCTCTTATCTGCACCAGCCGTCCACTACACTGTGCCATAACAATGCCAGCAATAGCACAAATACATTGTTCTCACATATCCGTTTAGCACACAAGTTGTTACAACAATTTGCTTCAGGGGGCATATTGGTGGAGTGGTGTTGGATCTTAGGTCGAACACCTTCTCTACTGTTCAGATTGGAGTTGGAATAGTAAATGATACTCTTCCAAAGTCCAGCGCCCCATTAAGGCAAATAATTGTAACAACTTTCTTGCTAAAGGAACACATTGTAACAACGCATTCGTTCTAAAGCCAGCTTTGTAAATGCATGCAAGCGAAACACATGTGGGATACAACCGAGACTGCTACTGAGTGACACAAAGTGTGTGGTCTGCCCCTATAATTTAGTAAAAATGGCTATGCACAAATGACTTATTTGACGTTATAGTAAGCTCTTGGCAAGTTGGCACAGGAAAGGCACTAATGGCTTGGAAGTTGCATATCACATGTGGACTGAAGTGTTAATTTACTTGCCAGGCTTTTATGAATAAAAAGATAAGGCTCCATGTACAATATTAGGGGCCCGATTCCAATGTCGCTCGGAAGGCCTCTGAATCGGATTTGGCTTCCCCGGATCTGATTCATAGCCCTTGTTTACGATGCGTAAATCATGTATGCGCAGACTGAGTAATTTCCGGGACCCAAACCTGTCCGTATGACTTGTTCGTATCCGAATCATGCCGCGCTATGGAGCCTAATTCCGACCGAGTGAGTATGATGCACGATTCGGACAGCTGCTTCACCTCGGTCCCAGTGAGATGAAACAGCTGTTCAGAAGTGTACTTTGGGGGGGTCATAGTAGGCCCCCCTTCACCCAGGGCCCTCCGAATCTGTCACAAGGGTGTACCCATGGGTCCCCCCGATCCAAGCATGCACATTGTGGCAGGCACCTTCGGGTGCCCACCCCAGGGTGTAAGCTGTTCCCCATCTACCCTTTCTTACTATGGGAGCCTGTGTACGTGTCTGTACACAAGCTCCCATAGAGTTCAATGGGAGTCCGAGTGAGCCGACTCCGTAAGCTTGTACTCGCTCATTCAGGCCCCGAAAGCACGTTTCGCTCAGAAAGCCCTCCAAATCCGAGTCGTACGGAGGGCTGTCCTAGAGAGGTTGGAATCACGCCCTAAGTCTGGCCAGCAACAGTATGGGATACTACAGAAGCCCATTTGCATGAGCTACCAGTTGTCACCCAGGACTTAATAGGCCACTAGATGAGGTGTGAACTTGCTCCCAGAACAGAGACAAAGGCATAGGTTGTGGGGAGCTGTTCTGTTCCTCTGCCAGGATGACCATCCGGTCAGTGCCCAAGAAAGTAATTAACCTCAAAGACGCCCACCGTGTTACAGGCAAATGCTTTACACATTTTCTTAAGTGAAGTCTGTCTTCTCTGTGTCAGAGCAACCATGGTTTGAGGTCAGTTTTAAATGACTGAAACCCTTAATGGAATTGATGAGAATGGTGACTTTAGTAGCTGAGGTGGATTTTCATCCTTCCCATCTAATAATCCACTTTCTCACAGTAGTGATTGTGTAGGTTGAGGATAGTTGGTGGGAGGTTGTTCCAATCCACGGGACTGAACAATAGTAGAGATAAGATACCTACATGTTGCGGTCTAAATGTGGAGATTTGTACAAGAAGTGATGAGCTAAAACTTAAATGGCAAGAATGTCTTTTTTTTTCCCTAATCAAAGATATCCTAACCAACGAGAATATAGCAGGCATATCCATCAACAAAACCACGGCCAAACTGGCAGCCTACGCAGATGACTTACTGATAATAACAGAAGACCCGACAACATCCATACCCACACTCATGTGCGCCATTGACACCTACGCCGCCCACTCCGGATACAAACTAAACAGAGACAAGTCAGAATGCATGCCCATGAACATATACACGACCAGAGGAGTACTAGGGAACTCAGGACTAGTGTGGCAAACACAATCGATCAAATACCTGGGAATCTACTTCGGTAGAGACCTACAGACCACCCTGGACCTAAACGAAAAGAGGACACTGACCAAGATAAGAGGCCTGCTGGAAAGCTGGTCACCCAAATTTATCACCTTGTGGGTTAGAATAGAAACAGTGAAAATGATGGCTACACCTATAGCTAACTATCTGGCCAGTATGCTCCCCCTAGCATTGACTGATGACTTCCACAAGAGGATAGACCAGGCTATAAAAAAATTCATCTGGAGAGATAAAAAAAAAACAGAATAGCCCTCAACAAACTCAGACTGAGGAAAGAGCTAGGGGGCCTCAACTTAGCAGACCTAAGAACATTTCAGACAGTTTGCATAGCCAGGCAAGGGTTACACTGGGTTACCCAAAACCAGAAATATACACCAACATGGCTAGCCCTAGAAAAAGCTATCCTACACAATTCAGACCCCCTAACCCTCCTAACAACCAACAAGCAGACACTAAAAGGTAACCCGATATTCAAAACAACTAAATCGGCCCTCCTTAAGCTAGATCAGAAACTAGAAGCAAGCATAAAAACCTCAAAGTGGATGGCACTATGGAACAACCCGAAAATAAGATACAGAGGGAAAACCATAGATATAAGCACGTGGAGGGCTCTGGGCATCTCACTACCAGCACACCTAGAAAAGGACGGCATTCCTCCCACCTTCAGTACCGTAAAGGGGAGGTTCAACCTCCCAGAAGCGGAATTATACAACTTCCTGAGAATCAAAACAGTGATTACAAAAGCAAACTTAAGCAGCCACACCCCATCAATTTTCAAACTCATAGAAAACCTAAACAAAACAGGGCACCACATTTCACACATATATAAACTCCTCCGCCCATCGTCATCAAAACTCAACGACAAGAATAAAAAGTACTGGGAAATCCAAATGGGCAGAACCCTCACAGAACAGGAACAAATAACCATGTGGAGCTCCCCCACGCTAAATATAATTTCACCTGTACTCGCACAGACCAAATTTTGTTTACTGCACCTAACACACTGGACCCCAACAAAACTGGCGAAACTTGGCCTGAGAGAAAACAACCAGTGCTGGAACTGCAATAAGGCAACATGGGACCTAGCCCATCTAATTTACCAATGCAGCAAGGTCAGGAAATTCTGAGACAAAGTGTTCGATTTCACCAACCAAACACTAGGCTGCAACCCTTAGAGAGAGTTCCACACGCTAGCAACAGCCCTCCTTAACACCGAAATCGACACACAACACGACAGGTACCTTCTTGACTTTCTCTTAACTAGTGCCACAAAGATCATACTGTCCAATTGGAAGAATGCAGCCAAGGCCACATTTAAGGAATGGTTAAACTGGGTGACATTCCTGAGAGGGGCTGACAACACAGCACTAAGAAACACACCATGGAAGAGACCAACCAGACAGATGTGGTCATCACTAGACAAGGCGCTAGATCCATTCAAACCACCGTAGGCCATAGGCAGCACAAACGGTGAAACAGAACCATGATGTGGTACGCCGATCTGCAACCACCAGCCAACACCTATATGTTACATGTTTCATGTTATATATGTATAACAAGCGTTGAGCCAACAAAGTCAGTCCACCGTCATGTATACAAGTAGGATCAACAAAGGAGGACTTGTAATAACCGCCCAATGAAGGAGAACGACGCATAGGATACTCACCTAACTATGCTAGGCAATGTACTGTTGCGGGGTTCTATGCGCAAGAAATACTATAAGTGTTTGTATTTATATGTATATTGTGTCTACAAAAATGTCAATAAAATATTACAAAAAATAAAAAAAAATGTTAGGGAAATCTGTATTCAAAATATGATTTTTCAAACCCACAGTAAGATTTGTGCATCAAACAGAGTGACTGGATTTATACCCTTTTCTTAACAGGGAGCCAGTGTAACTTTTTTCTTGCCTCTGATATGTACTAGTACTTTCTGAGAGCTGTCCTTAAAGTAATATTTTGTATCCATTGCTGTCTTGATAGCATTTGCAAGACCAATCCATAAACATTCCATTATATTAGTCAATGCGCAAAAAGCACATAGGCTGAGATGGTTTTAGCATGTGCTTCTTTTGAAATGGAATGTAGGGATTTTCCTGGTTTTACAGTTCAAGGACATGTCAGGAAACGGCAGAGTTAAACTGAGCATTAAACTACCTGCTACTTTTTGAAACAGTGCAATCTTTCAATTTTGCAAAACATAACAAGGAGTAAGTTTTACCTGACAGTTGGTGGTTCACTCCTGACAGAATGCTACACTGTGAGGCAGTGAGCGTAAAAATGTGTGGTGTACAAATTGGAGGAAGTAGGCCAGTGTGTTTCAGCATACTGTTATAGAAAACTCAGGACCCTGCCTCAATCAAGAGAGTTAAGCTTAAAGGAGGAAAAAGGTAGTGCACAAACAAATAGGAATCAGAGCAAGTATGTCAGCAATTGGGATAATCATTTAGGAGGGGGTGAATCCTACCAAATTATTAAACACAATCCAGTTAGGTCAAAGCACAGTTCTGATAGAATTTCTGCTCAACCCCAGGTAGCTATGGCATAAACATCAGGCAATCACTAGAGAAGAGAGTGTTAAATAACAGCAGTGCCAACAATTTCAAAGTAAAGAACAAGTGAACTTAGTAAAAGAGAAAAAAACAATGAATGAGCAAAACAACACCAAGATCCTTAGAAAAGGTTGAGTGAAACCAGAGAAATACATTTTTGAGGCTTTAAAGTAAATCCCCATTGACACACTTCATTGTTACCAAGGAACTGGGCTGTTGGCAGACTGTGACTGAATGGAGGTCGGATACACCACATGGATCTACCTCTTCAAATTGTTTTACCTTCAGAATTAGGGTCATATTTACATGGAAATGATAGAGGGGGAGCTGTGGCAAAGAGTGCAGGGCCATGCTCCGCTGTTTCCAAAGCGCAGGGATACACCGTATTTGCAACAATACGGCACACCCCTGTGATTTTCCAAACACTGGCACTAAAAATAGCTACCTAGTGCCAACACAGAGACCCTTGTGCCATAGTGCAAGGGTGGCTGCATTGCAGGGAATGATTGATTATATGCAGAAATGTGTTCCTTCCTGCACATAAACAATCAATAATCGCGATTTGCTACTTCTATGTGTGCTGCATTCTGCACCGGACATATAATTACCATTATTTAATGATTGTTTATGTGCAGGAAGGCACATCTTCCTGTACATAAGCAATTATGAATGGCATTTTGCTCTTTCTATGTATGCTGCAGAATGCAGTACATATAGAAAAAAATAAGGAGAAATAAAAGTATGTCTCCTCTTTGCGCCATTCTAACACCTGCTATTGCATGCCATTAATTTTTGGCACTGCCTCAGCTTTTCACATCTTTGTAAATCTGGGCCAGTGTCAAAAAGCATTGGGTATTGTGGTGGAATTCCCACAACAACACCCATTGCAAACCCTTTCACACAGATACTTTTGTGAAAAGGTACCATATTTACAATGTCATGTTAAGACACAAAAAGTGGCTTAGTGCCACTTTGCAAATATGGTGCAGGGCACTGCCCCAAAGGAGCATCATGAAAGTGTTCTCCAGTGGTGCAATAACCTTGTACATATGTCCCTTAGTCTCTGAAATCGAAGTCAAAATCATCCAGCGGGGCAAGATCCAAGGCTGTAGGTGGCGAGGATCCCTTGAGGTTGAATACATCATCACTAAGCTCCCTCTGAAGCCAAGAGTTTTGGTGCAAAACTCCAAGCAGGATAAAGCTGGAATTTTTGCACTGAGGATGTTTTGTCAGTCAGATAGATTTGCTGACTCATCCCAGTCCAAGCTTCTTCCTTCAAATGAAGACTTTTTTTTGTAGTCGAAATCCTCCATTTGGACTAGATTACAAGCTGTAACTGGACAAGAATCCATGAGGGCAGATATAATCACAAGGTCGAGCTGAATCGATTTTACATGTGGCAAAAGTCTCTGAGTGAGACAAACCTGGTTTTCTGGTATACCTTGGGTATGCCATTCCTGGGGAAGCTTTTAGTTTAATGTCCAAGTCCTGCAAAGGTGGAAAAAATATTAAGTCTCACTTTTACCTTATTGATGGGAAAGTTGTCTTTCTCGGGTGTCCGGCAGTCCCTTGCTCCTCATGCAGGCTTCTAGGCAACCAAGTTGTCCCCAGTCATATGAGATCTCCAGCAGGGTCCAGTCCTTCTTGCTCAGCTATTCCGTCTTGGAGTCTGTGGTCCTTCTGCTTTTTGTGCAACTCATGGAGGCAAACAATTGGCTAACAACGTGACCCTAGTACAGCAGGTCCAGTTCCATGGTGCTGGCAGGATCCAAGAGTCCTTGAATCCTCATGTGAGTCCTCTTCCTAAAGCAATACATAGAAGACTTCTCTCAGTAGGTTCTTATTCTTTAGGTAGTCATCCCAGGTCCAGGAATGAGCTTAGGATGTGGTGGTGAGGTACTAGGTTTATCCCATTCACGAGGCAGTGACTTGAGAATTAGTGTGACTCAATCCCCAGATAATTTCTTGGAGACCCAACCACCTTTGGTAGTACTTCCTCTTTGCATTACTGTACAATGACCTACAAACGTCTTCCAACAGCAAGGCCTGTCTTCACATGCTTAATAGCTCCCCTATTTGGATGAGCTCCCTTCTCGTCTGACAGGACCAGAACTGCCTTTGTCACCCACTCAAACTGGAGCCTAGATCTCTAGCATGAATAGAAGAAGCTTTTCCTGGCATCAACAAATCTGAAGCAGTAGTGACAAGAGTGTCTCTTGTTCTGCCAAATGTACCTATCCACTCTCGGACTCTAATCCCTGCTAAGTGCTCATCACTGTACACCATCCTGACCTTCCTGTGTTCAAAACCAGGCTATTGCCCTTTGAGCCAGGTTTGTTAACTCTCTTAGCCAAGGATATACATACCAGCACTGAAGGAGGCAGAAATTGTTCTGTCTCCGGCAGCTTAAGTACATTTTTACAGAGGTTAATTTTCCACTTAAGTTATTAGAAATCTGAATTCACCACTAAATAGATTTTGAAAATTAAGTTAGAAGGACTATGCTTGCATTTTCCAAGCAGAGATGTAAAATTAAATATGGTACTCATACTTGTCTTATGGAAAATGTAGCTGGACCTAAATAGTGAAATAGCTTGTAGACCTTCTGTCCCTGTGAGGGCACACTTTTTAAATGTGTAGGGTGCTTCTTTTTTTATATCAGGTAACGTGTACTGTGGGCTTATAAGACAGACTTTAGGGATAACTTAGTAATGTGCAAAAATATGTTCCTTGCCCAGTGGTACAGTAGTTTTTTTTTGTGCTTGAAATATGTCTGGGGAGAAAGTATAGCCAAACATTACATGACATGTTTTCAGTGATACCTCTGGGTAACACATGAAGTAAGGAATTACATGCCAATTATGCACCCAATGAGACGTGGCTAACACATCACCATAGTTGACCAAAGAGATGCAAACCATTCTAAGCAGGAGTGTCTTCCACAAACAGGTAAACAACATATATCAACAGGTTCAGGTCAATATACATCACATGCAGCTCCAGAGCAGGAACAGCTCCATGTGCCACTTTGTGAGGAATTTCCACTGACAATGTTGGGGGGGGAGCGGGTAGAGGAACAGCCATTAAGGGGAAACAACCTTTACAACGCAACTTTTATAACGCACTTCCATTACAACAAAACTTTTACAACGCAACATCCATTACAACGCATGCATTTACAACGCAACCATTACAACGCATGACACTACAATGCACACCACTACAACGCATGCCATTACATCTCAGTCATTACAACGCATACCATTACAACGCATAATATTACCATCTAACACTTACCCTACTGTTGCACCCCCTGGAGTTAGAATAGTAATTTTTACCCCTACACTATCCAACACTTACCCTACTGTTGCACCCCCTGGAGTTAGAATAGTAATTTTTACCCCTATACTATCCAACACTTACCCTACTGTTGCACCCCCTGGAGTTAGAATAGTACATTTTACCCCTACACTATCCAATACTTACCAAACATGCAATGTAATGTAATGCGTTGTAATGGTATGCGTTGTAAAGGTATTATGCGTTGTAATGGAATGCGTTGTAAATGTAGTTTTTAAAATTTCGTTGTAATGGCATGCATTGTAATGGAATGCGTTGTAATGGATGTTGCGTTGTAAAAAATGCGTTGTAAAGGTATGCGTTGTAAAAGTGTGCGTTGTAATGTCATACATCCGCCATTAAGAGGTAGGTTATTCAAAGAGCTCCAGTGCCTTAAGCTATGGGGCAGTAAAGCAGGCAAATTTTAGGCATGTGAAGTAGTCAAGCAGTGGGCACCATACGTGAAGAAACTTGACTTCAGTCTGGGCCACATCGTGAGAGAGCTTCTCCATCAGCAACCTATGTCAAAGACGTGTAAACCACTGGGCAATAGAAGGGTTTGTTCAGTTTCATAAGCCAGCTAGGAAATTGAAAAAGTTGGAACGCCCGTCAGGTGGGATCATGACTCTTATCTCCACCAGGCTGGTGAAAGAGGCTAAGGTAATTAGCACTTTATGTAAATGGCTGTTGGGCTGTAGGGTATCCGTGTCAGGTTATAAGGCGAAGGATGACTACCTGATTCTCATAAATGTATATATTCAATGGGGCTCTCAAAAAGAATATGATACAGAAATGGGGCTCTTTTAAAAGGACATAAAAAAACCTAATTGAAGTGTATGGAAAAGAAATAATGGTGTTAATGGGGGACTTCAATCACAAGTTAAATTATGGAAAAATAGATCATTGGTTTGAGGAGATGTTGAGCTCTAATAATATAGGTATAGCAAAATTCCCCAAATGTCTTTCCAATAAACAGGTTGAAGCATTAGGGAAGTTTCTGAGCTCTGTGGGATTAATATGCTTAAATGGCAGGTTGGACCAGACCACCCTGCTACACAGACATTCAGAGCAGGTAATCAACAGTGTCCCATAAATTACATTTTTATCCAGCTTGGAATTACGCATTGGTGGAAAAATTCCGGGTAATTAAGCGCAGGGATAGTGACCATAATGCGTTGTACTGTGAATATCTAAGGGGAAATTCAAACCATTGTGAGAGGGTGATCCCCCAAGATGTGGAGTATCCCAAGCACGTGACGACAAAATTGTCCGAAGAATACATTGAGAAACTAGTAAGCTTCCAACAAGAAATAAAGGAGGATAAGTGTGAAGGCCAGCAGGTAGCGTGGTATGGGGATAGAATAGCGCAGGCAGTGCAATGCCTTAGAGTATATTCTTAAAAAAATAAACAGGTTAAAGCAAAAACTCCACATAGCTGTGGTAAACAACTTAAATGGTTTGACCGCGCATGCCAGAATAAAAAAAGGGCCATTCGGAAAATAGAGCGGTGTCAGAGGATATGCTATAACCTTGATAACTTAGAGACCCTGTTAATTTTGAAGAAAGAATATAAATACTTAGTAAGGAAACAGAAAAGGACCTTCAAAGAAAAATGTTGGGGAAACCTGCTAGAGACAATAGAAAATAAAAATATAAAACAATTTTGGAGATTGATGCAGGATGCCGCAGGCAGAACCCCGGATAATATGAGCTGCGTGGTGGAAGAGGCGGCGTGGGTAAATTACCTAGGTAACCTTTATAAAGCGAATAGAACCTTTTTTTAAAAAAAACTTTGTTTATTGACAGCAGTTAGATTGCAAGGATGAAACAAGATACAATGTCATTTTTATAGAACATAAAACTGCGATTGAACAGTCAACCCCACTTCCCGGACCCCACATTCTGCAATTTAAGACATGTTGTATAGATAACATTCCTCACCCATGCAAATTACTTAAGGTGTACAAGGCTGCGATCACATACGGAGCCTCCTGAAACGGTCCATGTGGTATCTGGAGACTACTGAGCTAAAGCCATATCACCCAGCTCCACCTCCTCGGTGTCCCCCTCGTGTTCACAACATGCCAGCAAATAGTCTCTAAGCGGAGCCCATATATCTTTAGGGCTCGATCTCCTGGGAAGTTCTTCCGAGTATGTGTTTAGCTGCTCCTGGCAATATACCAAGTCTTTAGGCCACTAGGACGCCTTGGGGTAGCGCTTGCCATCCCACGCGAACAATACCCTCCTCTTCGCTAGCAGCAAAGCCACTCTCACAAATCGGCCCAGCACCCCTTTGGCCTCTGGCACGTGTCCCAGAAGACACAGAAGCGGTGTACAATCCAGAGTGAGTCCTGTCATGGCATCTAACATTTGCAGAAAATCTACCCAATAGGAGTGAACAGCATGGCAGTGCCATGATAAATGTGTAAAGTCGGCACCAGCCCGTCCACACCTCCTGCAACAATAAGTGTCCCTGTAGCCTATTCGGTGGAGCTTCGTGGGGGTATGATACGTCTGATGTATGAACTTCAGGTGTATAATACCTACGTTGCTATTGGGTGATAGCCTACCCGTGAGCGAGCAAATCTGAACCCATATGTCCTCCGCCAGCTTTATACCCAGAGCATTGTTCCATCTAGCTAAACTGCGGTCCTCCGAGAGAACCAATTCCGAAAACACCATCCTGTATATTCTAGTGAGCAGGTGCTTCCTAGTGGTGGCCGTAATCACTAGCTGCAGCGACTTGGAGGTGAGAGGCTCGCATGGAAAACTGGGATAATGGTCCCTCACAGCTCTACGCAATCGATAACATGTGTCTGTGAACAGGGGTGAGGTGTTGGAAATATAGTCCAGATCGACTCCGGAAATATATGTCCCATCACTGAATAGGTCTCCCAGAACGGAGATGCCAGCTTCAGTGAGCATTCGCATTGAGCCACGTTCTTGTGCCATGGAAAGGGCACCGTGTCCCAAGATGCACATATTCGGTGCATATAGAGGCAAGCGATCTGTCCGTCTACCAATCTCCTGCCAAGTCGAGCTCGTGGCATCAATCGTGTTGATCTCTTCCCTAGGCATGCGTCTGTGTGTGTGCGTTAGTATACTCTGCAAAGGAATATCACCCGCATCTCCCTCCTCCACCGCCACATGCAGGATAAAGCCATGCGGTCTGTACCAAAAGAACGCGAAGTGAGCCAGTCCGCACAGATAATAAATGTAAAAATCTGGAGCGCAGAACCCCCCTCTGTCAAATGGTAATGTTAGGGTGTTCCAGCTGATACGTGGAGGTTTCGCACCCCACACCAGGCGGAGTAGCTGAGTCTGCAGCGTGGTGAAAAAATGCTTATTTAAACGAATAGGGATATTACAGATAAAATACAAAAACTTGGGGAGTACTGCCATTTTTATGACCGCGATGCGATCCGCCAACGACAGAGGCAGTGCCACCCATTTATCCACCTGTTGCACTAAGTCAGCATAAGCCCTTCCATAATTCTCACGGATGACAGTCTCTGGGTCTCTATGTTTCCGGACACCAAGGTAATTTACCGGATCCACGGTCCACACCAACGGGTACTCCAACCTAGGAGCGGTAGTAGCCAGTGTGGGAGGGATGATAATCGACTTCTCCCAGTTTATACTCAGTCCAGAGAAGAGGCCAAAGCGGATATATAGAATCTGCGTTAGGTGGGTGTGTGGTTCGCGAACATACACAACCATGTCATCTGCATAGGCAAAGATACCCACCGGTCTGTTATTAAAGTTGAGAGCTGCTTCCCTGTGCTGCTGCCGGATTCTACACACCAATGGTTCCAGTACAATAGCAAAAAGGAATGGGGAGAGGGGACACCCCTGCCTAGTACCACGCTGTATCACCAGTGGATCAGAGGTGAAACCGCCAACCCTCACTCTTGCCGAGGCATCTGTGTACAGGATCTGTATCCATCGGATAAAGACTGGGGGGAACCCCATCCTGCGCAGAATAAAGAACATGTACCGCCATTCGATCGAATCAAAGGCCTTGGCCGCATCAAGTAACAAGGCCACGGCTTGTAGATCTGGGTTGAGGTCATGGAACATTGCAAAAATCGTTCGGAGGTTCCAAGATGTGGAACGGTCAGGAATGAAGCCCGATTGGTCAGGCAGGACAAGCATTGGCATCAATGGGTGGAGTTTGGTAGCCAGTCTTTTGGCAAGAATCTTGGCATCAATATTTATCAGGGACAGGGGGCGACAGGATTCGCACCTGGTGGGGGGCTTATCTTTTTTCAGTAAAGTGATAATTAGCGCTTGTAGCAAAGACGGAGGGAGATAGCCTAGCTCATGCGCCTCAGCATACATGGCCAGAATGTGGGGCGCCAAGAGGTCAGCATAACGCTTATAAAATTCCGCCGTCAGCCCATCCGGACCGGGAGCTTTCTTATTTGGCAGGGAAAGTATGGCCTCTTTGATGTCTGCCTCATCAATAAAAACGCTAAGATATTTCCTGTGGGCGTCCGACAGCCAAGCACATGCCGTGTCCTGCAGGTAGTCCTCCATCACGGAGTCAGACATGTCGCCGCGAGATGTGTAGAGTTGCCCGTAAAATGCTTGAAACTGACCCAGTATAGCGTCGGATGTGTAATGACTAGTGCAATCGTCATCTACTATGTGCTCTATGGGATGGGCGTTTACACGTTCACGCAAACGTTTGGCCAGTACTCTGCCCGGTCTGCCACCCTCCCCGTACGCTCTTGCCACAAACCGTTTGGAAATATACTTAATTTCTGCCTCCGCCAGGGATTTATGTTCCTCAGTGTAGTCCCTGATGTGTTCTAGTGTGTCTAGGGAGGGGGTCGCATCGTATGAAGTTTCCAGGTCATGTAGCTTGGCTTCAACTCTACGTATTTGCTCCCTCAGGTCGCGTAAGATGCCTGCTGTCGTGCCTATACATACACCCCTTATAGTGGCCTTAAACGCTTCCCAGAGGGTAGCTGCACTATCCACCGTGCCCATGTTCAAGTCGAAATACAGTACTATAGCTTTATGGACAGTGTCAGCAAAGACGGGATCTAGCAGGGCGTCCGCTCGGAACCGCCATGTGAAGGGGGGGCGCACAGTGTGTGGGACCTGCAATTTAAGCATGACGGGATTGTGATCCGATAGAGTCCTGGGAAGTGTATAGGTCTCAGTTACCCATCCATTGGTCGATCCATCTACCAGCCAATAGTCTAGGCGGGACCACGTATTGTGGGCAGGTGTAATGTGAGTGCCTACCCGAACACCTTCGTGTCGCAGGCGCCATGCGTCAACTAACCCCATCTCCTCCATGAACTGCCGGATACATGAATAGGTTTTTAACATACGACTACTCACTAAATCGGATTTGTCAATCCGAGGGTCTAGGTGTGTGTTCAGATCACCCCCAATCACTAGCGCCGATTCTGGCCATAAGCGCAGCACCAAGCGAATAGAACCTTGAATGTAAATGACAAAAAATCTGCATAAACAGGGTCTTGAGATGCGTTAAAATCAGCCTTTAATACTGAGAAAGTAAAGGAAACAATTAAGAAGCTGAACTTATCTCGGGCAGCAGGCCCTGACAACCTTCCCGCCATCATAATAAAAATGCAGATAAACTGGTGGGCAGGCTTCTTATCCCATATGTTTGTTGCCATTTTACATTCAGGCTGTTTTCCAAAATCATGGAGAGGTTCAATAATAAGACCCCTACACAAAAAGGGAGAAAGGAAGGATCCAATGAACTATAGATTAATTAACCTGTTGGACATTGGAGAAAAGGTATTCTCTAAAATAATTCTTGGTACATTAAAGGAATGGGTAGAGCAGCGGTCGATAGTCCCATTAGAACAGGGTGGTTTTAAGGAAGGACATTCGACTGTCGACCACTGCTTTGCCCTGTGGGCTGTGGCGCGGAAGTCCATGGAGCTGCAGGGGAAGTCGTACTGTTGCTTTGTGGACTTCCGTGCAGCTTTCGATTTGGTAGACAGGGACTGTCTGTGGGAGACCATGTTAAAGTATGAGATTCCCGATGATTTACTACAGGTAATTCAGAAGTTGCACAGGCAAAACTTTGCGCAAGTAATTAAAGATACATCTGGTGGGCTAACTCCAGAAATAGTTATAAATAATGGTCTCAGGTAAGGATGTGTCTTGGCACCGCTCCTGTTTTCAATATTCCTTGCTTATCTGCCGCTTACCTTGGGGACAGCAAGAGGCGCTAGCCCAAAATTAAATGGGAGGCACCTGTCCTGTTTACTGTATGCCGATGACCTAGTAATTTTGGATCAAACCGAGGTGGGTCTTCAAAGAAAGCTGAACACATTTAACGAATATTGTGCAGCAAAACGACTATCAGTAAACATGGACAAAACTAAAATCTTGTGCTTCGGGAAAAGGAATATGAAGTTTAACTGGTACTTGGGCCAAACCAAACTTGAGATAGTAAAAGAATACAAATATCTTGGTATATGGTTCACAAATTCTTTGAAGTGTGGGTTGCACATGGAGGCACAGAAAATAAAAGCACATACGGCGATATGCGGGCTGAAAAGGTTCAATCAAAGTTATGGCGATATGTCCCATAAACCATTATTGACGGCCTAAAGAGCAATGGGCATGATTCACAGAATGAGCTTAAGACTCAATCCTAAACCTACTACTATTTTGATATTCACAGAATGCACTTACTACTTTTGGCATTCACAGAATGAACTTACTACTTTTGGTATTCACAGAAGTTAGGATTTTGTCTCAAGTTTGTCTTAAGACAAACTTAAGACAGACTTAAGACAGACTTAAGACAAAATCCTAACTTCTGTGAATACCAAAAGTAGTAAATTCATTCTGTAAATGCCAAAAGTAGTAAGTGCATTCTGTGAATAACAAAATAGTAGTAAGTTTAGGATTGAGTCTTAAGTTCATTCTGTGAATCGGGCCCAATGATTCCACTGCAATTCCAATATGGTGCAGCAATCTTCTGTATTGATGGTAAAAACTCCTGGGATAAGGAGGAAGGGAAATGCTTAAAATCATTGCTGTCCCTCTCTAATTCGGCAATGGTTCAGGCAATTAGGATAGACTTAGGCCTGCCTGCGTGGAATGTGCAGGTGCAATCAAGCCTACTCAGATTTTGGAATCGCTTGGGCCGTGAGGAGGTCACAAAGGTGTCGCAATGGTGTAGGAAAGAAATTCAAACTAGTGATCTAAAATGGGCGAAAGCGACAAGGAGAAAAATTCAGTCCATTTGCGAGCACCTAAATGTGAAAATAGACCCGAAGACACTGCAATACAAAATAACAAAGAGTGTTCTTAAACAGCAGGGGAAAAAATTGTCTAGAGTAGCAGACCAGGAGTATTTAAGTAAAAAAGACTCTATAAAATGGTTGCGCAGTAGCTGGGTGAAAGATATAAGTTACCAGTACCTAGACACACTAGTGAATCGTTGGCTGAGGATGGAAGTGCTTAGGATTAGAATTGGTATTAACCCGGTTGTAGTAATTAGTGCTATAAGATCTGGAGTAATGCAGCAAGATGGTAAATGTAATTGTAAGATAGCGATGAAATGTAATATTTTACACATTTTATTGGATTGTGACCATTTTTTAGAATTACGTAAATTAATACTTCGTCCGATCTTTTTAAAGTATAATGTAAGGGCGCGTTTACAAGCATGGGAACCTCTTGCGGAAATGGAAAAGTTAGATATCGCGATAGCCATTGGGAAATTTATGCAGAATGTATATAAGTTCCCCACTACAGTAGAGGTCTAAATGTAACGAATTATTTAATAACCTAAAAATAAATGTTCTTGATGCTTAATTGCTAGGAATGCATTTTTAAGGATGTTATGTTTTTAAGACGATGATGCTTTATGTGTAGATTTTTTTAAAATACTAATGTAAGAGCTGTTGTTTAAATACTAAATGCGCTAAATGAACTCATTTTTTAACTGAACTGAACACTGGGCAACGGGGGGTGCTACCATCTTTTTCCATGCCAATGCTGTGAGCTGGCGGGCAGTACTCAGCATATGGCCAAGTCTCCAATTGGTATGTGTCATTGCTTTTAAGGTGAGGGGCTGGATGCCTAAAATAACAGTGATGTATTAGATGGGGAGCAGGTATCCCACTGTGCCCTTGATATGACCTAGCACTCTTCCCAATACATGGGTATGAGGGTGCAGGACCACCATATGTGGTAGACGTCTCTGGGCTCCATTCCACAGTGCCTCTTCTGAGGGGAAAAGTGGTAGGGTATATCGTGGAGAGGCAAGCTGGGGTGTAGTACCACTGGACCATGAGCTTATAAGCCGGTTCTCATTTTGAGAGGCTCCTGTATGACTTGAGGATGTCCCGCCCGAGGGTTTCTCACTATATGGTTTGATATGCTATCTGTTGTGCTATTCGACTGGCAGGTTTAGTATGTGTTTTTGCGAGGGAGGTAGTGCACGGGAGCATCTGGTAGGTATTGGATATCAGCCCCTTAGAGCCATTATATGCCCAGACTAGATGTTTGAATGGGGTATAAGCTTCCGTGTTGCCTTGAGTATTGGGGGGTAGAACTGAAAGTGTGGCAGCCAGGAATACTGCATACATAATGATTCAGAGAGGTGGTAATCTTCCTTGCATTATACAAAAGGCTTTACGGTGACCTCCACAAAAATTCCCCTCAGTGTCCTTAAATCCCCTGCCTCCGAACTATTGAATGTGTGGGAGTCCAGCGCTGGGGTTCAGTCTGGGTTGAGAGCGATCAGTGTATTGGGAGAGGGAAAGGTCATGAGACCCAACTTGAGCGCTATTTTGTACCATATGTCGAGCACTGCCTTGGTGGGGATGGGTTTATAAGCACTATGTGTACTGGAGTGTTTAGGAATACAGGAAAGGTCCCAGAGAAGGTGACAAGCCACAGCTCAAATGTATGTGGAACCAATGCTCATCACTCTCATGGACCACTGATTCAGAATTGTAGCGTAAGATGGCTGGCCAATACTACTCAAGGAGGTTGGGGCATTCTAGTACGCCCCTGTCCCATGGCTGCAATTGCAAGGAACTTGATATCCTAGGTAATTTACCACCCCAAATAAAATAGCGTATGTCCCGCTGCAAGTGCAGAATGTCATTCTGGGATATAGGGATAGGGAATAATTGAATAAGGTGTGGATTCCTTGGTAGAACATTCATTGTTATGATGTTGATGAATCCCAGCCAGGATATATAAAGAAGGACTGCCTGAGATTGGGCCAGTTATCCTCCATCTAGGAGTTCAATGTGGGGGCAAGCTAATGCCCAGATATTTAATTGTGTGAGGGGCTGCATAGAGATGGTGATATTTAGGGCATTGGACTTGGTCATGATGACTTTAACCCCTGATCCCGCCTCGAAAGCAGCAAGGCTGCCAGTGACAGCGGCAAGGAGGTGCCGGGCTGGGAGATGGTGATTAAGAAATCATCAGCAAAAAGACCTTTTTTGTGGTCCAACCTCAAAATGGTACACCCACAATCCCAGCAGTTCACTAAATGATGATGGCTAGGGGTTCAACCACCAGGGCAAAGAGAAGGAGTGATAATGGGCACCACTAGTGGCTGCCCTTTGTGAGGTGAATGGCAGATGGACTGCTCCTGATTAGGGTCAATAACATCTGGGAGAAATAATTCTAGTGTGGTGGCCAGAGTCTTTGTGAAAATCTTTGCATCCTTACTCAGGAGAGCTAAAGGGTGATAGGAGGATCACTGTGTAGAGTCCTTCCCTTAGCTTAGGTATGAGGACAATCTCTGTCACTGCCATGGTGGGTGTGCGGCCAGTACCAGGGGTAAAGTAGTTAAACAGTGTCAGCAGTTGATCCTGTAGACTATGAAGAAAAAGTATGTGAAAGATTATGAAGAACACGTCAGGTCCTGGTGCCTTTCCAAGTGGCAGCTACTGAATCACCCAGTGCAGTTCCACAAGGGTGATTGGGGCATCAAGGAGGTCCAGGTGCTGTGGGTAGATGGGTTCCCAGTCACGGGCTTGTAGGTAAGCATTGATCAAGTTTTGGTTAGTGTCATCTTGGGTGTTCAGAGTCTGATAGATGATCTTCAATCCTTCCTCTCATATTATTCTTCGTTTTTTTGTTTCAATATTGTTTTATTGAAAGTTGAAGAAGAACATAACAATGTAGGTGAATCACAGCATCACACACTGCTGGGGTCTATTGTCATTGCAGGTACATCTATACATTTGTGAAGGAAAACTGAACAATGGGAAGGGAGGGGAGGCGGATTGGGGTACAAAAGGAACAAGGAGCCAAGAACAAGAAGTGGGAGGGGAAGGGATGAGTTGGGTTAGCAAGTAAGGGGGTACATATCTGCATGGAGGAGGTAGATACTCTTCATAGTCTAAGACAATAGGGTTGACTGTGCAGTATTACATTCCAATATTATGACCAGTGATAGTTATGAAACTGTTCAGGTTATTGAGTACCATTAATGATGAGAGATACAAGCCCTTCTGTGGGAGGCGTGCAGCAGGTGGCAGTGCTAATTGCCCCAAGTAGGGGGCATGGAGGGGTAGAGAGGGAGGAGGAGGTAGGGCAAACAAGTGTCCCTGTGACTAGGTTGGGGTGGGAGCATGCTGTGTGCTATAACTGACATCCCTCAGCACGCAAAGTCTCGGGGTTGGCTAGTCAGGGCGAGTCTCTGAGCGGGAGGTGAGGATGAACATATGGGGAACTGGGTTTGTGAGGGTGGCTGGTGATGCTATGGGACAAGGAATGAGTAGAATGTCGGCCTCCTTGCCAGGAGGGGTGTGGGGAGAGGGAGACTTGGGGGAGAGGGCGAGGGGGCAAGAATTGGGGGAAGTAAACTACAGCAAGGGAAGAAGCGAGGGGGATGGATGTGGGGAGGGGAAGAGGGAGGGGGGAGGGAAATGGTAGGGAAGAGGTCAATGTGTTTCAGGGAGTGGGTTCTCGAAGGAAGGGGGCCATGTTTGCTGGAACACCTCCATTTGACAATATATAACTTGTTTATGGGACGCTGTTTGAACCATTGCCACCATCCAGTCCTCCTGCGAGGGAGTGGCGGGCGACCTCCATTGCCGTAAGATGCATATTTTGGCTGTAGAGAGTGCTGTGTGTAATAGGCGGCATTGTGCGTGCGTATGTTCTGGTAGGTCTCTGATATAATATAGTAAGATGGTAGGGGGTGAAAGGGAGGCAGAGGTGCATTGTTTCTCTCAGAGTGTCTCCTTTGTATCCTATGTGTATTTTACCATCATAACTAGGCACATGAAGTGTGCCTCATTGATGAGAATGTCTTTACTCCATAGGAGGTCCTTGTGTTAAACTATGTATGTATTTTTTATAGAGAAATATAATGTATTTACAAAACTTAATCAATACGTAATCAATTTGCAAAGAAATACGCATGATATTAGGTGTGTAAGAAATTGAAGTATTAGTTGGAGGGGTGAGAAATAACTACAACCGTTACCTGAGTGAAGAAGCTATGGCACTGAGCAGAAAGGCTTAACTTGGAAGCAGTATGTAAAGTATTTATGCAGTACAAAAACAGTAATGAAGATGAAACACAACACAATAAAAAATCTTGAACCTCTTTAATATTTAAATTGACACCAAAACAACAAAAATCAAATAATTGAAGCTGGAGTTATTAAAGTTTAAATATACAAATAGTGTAAAAAAATTCAAAGTGCCAAACACGGTCATCTTTTTTTTTCTTTTATCCTCATCACCCACCAGATGTTCCCATCTCTTCTGTCAGTGGCAACCCATCCAGCAAAGCATTTCTCTCCCAAGCAGCCTCACCAACACATACCTTTGGTCTTCTGCCCTGTTCCTCCCATTCCTGAATCAGCACGGAGTCAACCCTCATCACCATTTGTCTGGACAACTCCACAATTCCATTTATTTTGATAGCCTGCATCGGCGATCTATGTTCCCGACATTCCTGATCTCTTGTGCCCATTCCATGAAGTTCGGGGGCGACTGAGAAAATCCACATATTGCTAACAGCACCAAATATAATGTCAGTGATTGCTGATTCTTCCTTCGATGTTTTGTGGCCTCACTCCCCTCTAGGATTCCAAAAAATAGAAGTGATGGGCTTACCTTGACTTCTCTGCCCAGTAACTGAAACAGGGCCTTAGCTTCATTTTGCCAGAAAAACCTGGACACTGCCAAAACATGCGAATATCATCTATTTCACCTGGTTCCCCAATGTTGACAGCCTTTTTGGGGTCTAATACACTCTGTGTAGATGAAAATATGGTTCTTCATTAAGGGGACATATTTCACAGGCTTATACAAAATGTGTATAGATTCTAGAAATCTATGGTTTATATTCTCCATCCTCTGTAAGTCTTTCTTCCCAAGCTCCCCTGTCAGTCTCAAGTCACCATCAATTACCTCAAGGAAAGCCCAATACCATTTTGAAAAGTCATTTTTCCAAGGGGCACGCTCCTGGCAATTGTCATACCAAATATATTTTTGTCCCAGATCCCTCCCACTAGACCTCTTGACAAGGTGGTTATCTGGTGGTATTTAATCCTAGACAGCCTGTATCCTGTTTTCTCTGAACTATCCTTCCACACAATTAGGAACTCTTCCTGGAAAGGTTGGCCCCACTTTTTTATACTGGCAGTCTTCAAAAGCAGTGCAAGCTGATCCCTTGTCCTTCCCAGTTTTCTCTCCACAATCCGAACATCCTTTAATGCCTAGATAAACTACACAGTGAGTTGAGCAGTTTTATCTAGGTTTCTCAACTCACTGTGTTGTTTATTAAACCAGCTGTTCTTAAAACATAGGGGTATATTATCAAGGGGGGGCGATAGGCAATTTTCGCCGCATTAGCAGCCGTTTTCAGCCGCTAAGTGGCGATAATACTATTGCCCTATTAGCAAGCTGTCGCTAACAGCAGTTAGAGACAGCTTGTAGGCGATAGCGAGCGGTTTGGGGCCCGCTTTGCATGTCAGCGATTTTTATCGCTAATGATATGCAAAGTGGGCGTACCCAACCTGATAGCAACTGAAAGCAGTCGCTAACATCGCTATCGCCTATTACCAACACAGACGTAGAGATGGAAATATTCGCGCTAAGTGCGAATAACTCCAAAAACTAACACCTGCTCAGACCAGCTCTTAGCCATTATATCCAATGGGAGGTGGATATAATGGCTAAGACCTTGTTAGCGATAATGCGTGAATATCGCTGTATTCTCAGCGATATTTATGGATTTTGCCGCTATCGCCGGGAATTTTATCGCTTTTGAGATAAACGTTGCTAATAGCACGTTATCTCAGCGATAAAATCCCGTGAGGCGCTGCATTAAAACAGTTGCTGCTAACTCTACTTAGCGATAAATATCGCTATTTGTTGATAATATGCCCCTCAGTGGGATTGAGTTAAATGGGAAAGTGAATTTCGGTAGAACTGACATCTTGACATTATTTATTTAGCCAAATAAGAAAAGGAGGAGGGTCATCCATGTTCTCAGGAGCTTTCTAGTCTCAGTCATAACTTTATAAAAATGTACCTGTTCTATCTCCTCCAAAACTTGTGTCACCTATCAGCCTAACTATAATATTTTTACTGGGTGGCCCTCCCACTGCACTGATTCACATAATAATTTATGTTTTAGCATCATTGAGTAAATACCCCAAGCTCTCACCAGATGTATTTATAATTCCCTTTATAATGGGGCTGGAAATTGTGGTGTCAGACATAAAAACTATTAAGTTGTACGCATACAAGGCCAATTTCTTCTCCCAACCATTATATTGAATAGGGACTATGCCTATACTGTACCTCATCGTCCTTGTAAATGGATTTATATACAGATTAAATAGAAGTGGGAACAGCGGGCAGTCCTGCCTGGGCCACTCTGGACTTTGATCTTCCTCGTCAATCTGCTGTTTACAGCAATTATAGTCATGGGTTCCCTATAAATCAACTCCATTGCCCTGCAGAACCCCTCTCCAAGGAGATTCTTTCCAGGTCAAAGCTCACAATAGCCAAAGGGAGGTTCCAAACAGTTGCCACATCGATGGATCCATTCAATCCATACGGTAAGTCATGCAGGTGTCGCCCACTGATAAACCACTTTTTTTTTGTCCTCATGTCACCATTACTGCAACGTCGGATGCCTTATGTAAACACTCTCCGGCCCTTAGCCTGTTGCATTCCATACTGGGCCATGCCACTCAGCCTAAACCAGAACCCTGGTTTATGGCTGTGCCCAGGTTTAATCATTGGACTGCTCATTAGATTGACTATTTGATCCTGGACAATATATTTGCTGCACTGGAGGGGTTTGAAGTGTGTGATTGATAGGAGGTATGTTGGGAGGCCCAGCGTACACAGCACAGTCAGGCCCAGAAGGTGGTAAATCCCATAATAGTTAACCATCCACTATAACTGAGAAGAGATCTGATAAAATGATCAAGTTGGAATATTGCTGGGCTTAGATCTAAGCTGGATAATGAAGATTGGGCTAGGATCATTAAACAATATGATTTAGTATGTCTGCAAGAAATGTGGGAAGTTGACGTTGACCACATTGATGGTTTTCGTATAATTCAAACCCCAGCAACCCCCTCAAGGTCAGGCAGAGCGAGAGGAGGATTATTGATTTTGATGAAAAACACCTTATGTGTAAAAAATGTTAGGACTGATAAGGTGTCCTCTTATTATCATCTCTTAGTGTGTAGTGCACCTGGAGTTGAGGACATGTTGCTAATTAATTTTTATAATAATAACTTTGAGGGTAACATATCTCAGGTAATTGATTCATTAGAGTGTGCAATTGACAGGGCCATAACGAACCATCATAACCCTCAGAATATAGTGTGGATGGGTGATTTCAACACTCATAGTTGTATGAGGTTAGCGACACCACTACGCGGTCTGATTGATGAAGAAGGTGTAGCACCGTTGCATTTCTCATAGACTCCATATGGTAATGAAGTGCATAGGCTCCCGCCTCCCAGCCATTCCCTAAGTTTATATGGATCCGGGAAAGTATCTTCCATACATTTAACAGAAAAGAGGAAGACAACATGTCTCTGCATATCCTCAAGTTTGTTTGAAACCTCCCTCCGGGAGCTTACCACCAACTCCTTGATCATGTTATGAGATCTCTCCACTTTCACCTTCCAAGCCAGCAAGGCTGCAGCTCATTCCCCATACTCAAAGTGCCTCATGGATCCAACTTTCCACCATTTCCTACACTTGGAGTCAATCTTAGTCTTATACTTTAACTGTGCCTCTTCTAACTGCTTTAATAGTAATAGCCTATTGGTTACTTATTCCTGGGTCTGTAGACTGATCTCCAGTAACCCAACCAAAGCCCTCTTGTTAGAAATGGGATTTCTGGTTGGCTAAGGATTGCCCCAAAGCCAGGCAGAAACCACCACTCTAGTCAGGGCAAGGGAGTTACATGCTGAAGATAACCCCTGCTCACCCCCTTGGTAGCTTGGCATGAGCAGTCAGGCCTAATCTGGAGGCAATGTGTAAAGCATTTGCACAACACGCACACACAGCAGCAACCTACTAGGCACACCAAAAAAGGAACTCCACACAAGGTTATATAAAAAATAGCCTTTGTATTGCTATATACACATTAGAAACATAATCACATATTGACACTGTGCCAACTAGCATGGGCAATATTCACAGGGAATTATATACAGGACCGGGCTAATCGGGCCACGGTCAGAATATCAGAAAACGTAAGTACATATAAAACACAACCAGTTATGAATGGCACAATAATGACCTCAACATTATCACATTAGGTATAAAACATATTACCCCAAACCTCATTAGCATAAACACATTACGCCATAGGCCTCACCAGCATGAACACATTAAGCAATAAATCATAGTGCATACATCACAGTTGTCACAGGCATCACAGTAGCCACAAAATGTTCTAAGCATGAAGAGTGCACCACAGTAACACTGACAAGGGCCTTGCACCCTTCTGGTCCACACAGGCACCACACCTGACCCCAGGCCAACTGGCCTTACACTGTGGCTCGAATGCCAGACATTCAGGGCTCTAGGGGGGAACCTTTCTCAAATGTCCCCTCTGGCTGCCTCAGCAGCAAACACCAAGTGCGCAATTGCGCAGGCCTAAACATTGCAGCTGCCCACTAAATGCTGGGCAGCTGTGGACATCATGGAAGGCTTGGGCACTCGCTGTGCCCTCTCGGGGCTACTAATATCCCGATTGCCCAAGTCCTCCTCTGGGACTGAAAAACCTAGGGCCTCTCAACTGGCCCTCAGGCTGCCTTGGCAGTTCTTTCACTG
The DNA here is from genome assembly GCF_964261635.1 of Lissotriton helveticus. Taxonomy (NCBI): domain Eukaryota; kingdom Metazoa; phylum Chordata; class Amphibia; order Caudata; family Salamandridae; genus Lissotriton; species Lissotriton helveticus. The sequence goes on from NC_136061.1 coordinate 1,626,145,764, forward strand.
CACGTAATGCGATAGGGATTGGGGGAGTGTAACTCACCCCCTCCTCATCAGGAAAACAACAACCCGATGCTCTGGAGCCCCGCTCTGGGGTTCTTCCACCTGAATTTGCCCCAAATGTTGCTGTGGTATCCTCTGGACCCCGGCCGCGCTCTCAGAGCCTCCTTTGCCGGGGCCCCTCCGGTGCCACCTTCGGCACCAACAATGCTGCCCAGTTGAGTCCCCACTCACCAGGTTGCTTGGGTCTCCTCTGAAGCTGCATGCAGGGCTCTCCTTTCCACAAAGGAGCCCCGCCTCACTTCCAGTGCAGCGCTGCCATTCAACCTCCCGGACGGTGACACATGTAGGGCTTCATCCTTCACTCCCGGGGACCCCCTTCAGGAGCCAGGCTCTGTCTTTCTCAGGCGCTCGTCCCAGCGTGGTGTGGGCTCCCGTCTGGGTCTTCTGGCCGGTGCTTCACTTCCAGATCAACTTCTCCTCTGCTCCGCCTCCAACCAGGCAGGCTGCCTGGTTTCCAGTTTCGTCTGTCCTGGGTCGCGGCGGTGAATCTTTTCTTCTGCAAACACGGCAATGTGGGGTGGGCACCCGCTCTTTATATAAAGATGATTGCAGGGTGGGCTCCTGCCGTCCAACACTGCATGTGGGGTGGCACCCGCTCCAATAAAACAAAAAAGCAGAAGCTGGGTGGGCTCCGGATAATTAAATAAAGGCAATTGTGGCACGAATGCGGGGTGGGCACCCGCTCGTAAAATGTGCATAAAGTGGGGTGCCGCTCGATTCCCACGCTGTGTAGGATTCCCTCAGACGCTCTGGCAGCCCAGCACTGCAAAGCATGAACGCTATGCTCCTTTTCTTCTTAAATAGCCAGGAAGGGGGACATTCCAGCCCTTCTTGGGCTCCACACAGAAGTAGCCTACTGCAGGTGAATTCACCCCTCATACCAGGGCAGAGCTGGGCACAGGTAGGCCAGCATGTAGGGACCCCCCAGGAGACATCAGTTGGGTCCCACAGTCCTTCAGGCCCATGCAGGTCCCACGCAGCACAACAACTTTCATGGGGTCACAGCCCCTTCATTTATAGGACATTTTCCTTTGCAGAGTACAGGGTTTGGGGGAACCAGTTCCAACTGGTTCTGGAAGACTGTGTTTACCATGCTCCTTTTCCTTATTGTTAGGTGGGGGTTCATCATCAGACACACCACAGGGGGGCGGAGCCAGTATTCACTAGGGCAGTCACATTCCTATTCAGGGACCAGGGACTTTTACTCCCACTACTCAAAATGTAGATGTCCCTTTCAGCTTAGCGCTGACTCATCCTGACCCTCCTGGAGCCACCCACACCTCACCAGCCCCTGTCACTCAAAAGGCAGACATGCAATTCACATCAGGCCGGCAGACACATAGCACACAGAAAGGCCAACTACTAAAAGTGGCATTATTAAAATAACCACAATAAATCTGCGCACACCATTGTGCAGCATTTGTTATTACCATTTCACACATACCAGACTTGACCACGCTGCGCCTCTCATATCATGATTTACCACTGATCCACATTCATCAGGGAATCCTCCATGCATTCCTATGGGGCGGCAGGCCAATCTCACTACATGTAGCCCAGAGCGCACGCACTTTACACTGAACATCAGTGATAAAGTGCCTAGAGGTCTAAAAACCCCAACACTACACAGGAAAAAGGCAAGGAGACAGGCAAAAAGAGTTTAGAGGTGAACCCACCAAAAGGGCCAAGTCCAACACCTCTCTTCCCTGTACTTGAAGCGTCCCTGGCAAAAATAATATGCCCGGATGAATGCTTTGAATGTGTCCCACACAACTCCAAGGGGGGCTAAGCCTTAGTTATCAGTAAAATATCAATTGTTGCTTTTTTAGTACAAATGCCAGATCGCTATCCAAAGGGATAGCTTGCTTCAAGGTCCACTTTAGATTTGACTTTTACCCAGGGGGTTGCAGTGATAAGGTAATAGTGGAATGATTCCAAATATACCCTGGGGATGATTGACATCACGTATATGTACTGCTAAACCCCTATCAACAAAAAAATAGTCTAACCTAGAAAAGTACCCATATTAATTGCTATGGAAGGTGTATCCTCTCTCCTGACCTTTTAAATAGCACCAAGCATCCACCAATCCCATATCCTTCAATATATTTCTGAGCATCTGTCTCATCTTTGGTACATGACCACCCCCCCTCCAATTTGATCTATCTAGAATAGGGTCAAGCAGAGTATTAGAATCTCTCCCCAGAACCAAGGGAACTGGACATTCTGCTAAGCTTGGCTCTAGGTCCACAGTGTGATGGGGGTCATCTATGTTTGGTCCATAATACCCTGCACAAATAAACTCAAAACCATATTTTCTCATCCTAGATAAAACCCTCCTGCTATTGCTATCAATTTTGGAGCACATAATCTCTACCCCCGATCCCTGCTTGATCAAGGTCACCACTCCTTTGCACACTGGTCTTGATCAATCACCACTGAACTCTCAATCCATCCATACCTAGTGAAAAGCTTCCTACTCTCTCTTGCAACCAAATGCGTTTCTTGAAGGGTAATTATATGAGCCTGACTTTCCTCCCAGTACCTCAAAACCACTCTTTGCCTGGCTTGGGACCATATACCATTCACGTTCCAGGTTAAAAAACATATTCTACTAGCACCCCCATCCATTTTTCCTTAGTGTTAACTCTCTCCTCAAACAAACCATCCCTAAAGGGAGACAAACCTGCACAATGACATTAAGGATTTTTTTCCTTTATTCCCACTGCTTCCTACCTCGTACCCCACCACCACTCCCCCCCAAACCCTCCTCTTACCCCACCTTGGGGAACTCTCCCAAAACTTGAAGGCATGCAATTGCCGTTTGAGCTGCTCTGCAGGGCCTGATGATTTTATGACTGCAGCAAACTCCCTCAACCTTTCCTGAAATTAAAACACAGGTACTCAATGCTAAAGTAGTCAGGGGGCATCTCCTTTTCCTTTAATGGAGACTATCAGTGCATCCACATCCTCCACTGTGAAATAATTATACATTTGATTATTCTGCATAATGCGAAGAGTTGCTTGGAATTTTAGTTGTACTTCTGCCCCCAGCTTCTGAAGGTCCTCCATCCTCTTGCCAAACCTCCATTGCCTCTGCTCCGTTGCCGTGCATATGTTTGATCTTATTATTAGAGAAAAGCCATTAACCATGTAGGGGCACTCCCTTAGAGCCACACTTAGAACTACCTCTTTTACTGCGTACGAAAGAATGTTTGCTAAGATCTTCCTTGGCTTGGACCATTGGAGGTTCCTCCAGAATGGATCTCGGTGTGTCCTCTGAATCTCATGCACTAGATTGATCTCTGGTATATCCTTCAGTGCTGTGTCACTTAGGACCTTGATTATAAAGGACTTCATGTCTGGACCCTCTCCGCTTCCAGTACATTCAAAAATATTAAGTTGTTTCTCCTGGAGTGGTGTTCAACACTCTCAATGTCTTCACATGGCGCTTTATTCTGCTTGCATACCATTGAGATCCCGGAGGTATGTTCCTCAATGAACCGCTTTATTGATTCTACCTCTTCTTCCGGTGCTTATGTACGGGAGGCAACCACATCCAGCTTCTGTGCTAACAATGAGCATGAGGCTTGTTTGCTCTCCTGATTAGCCTCTGAGACAATAAACCTATTTTTCATTTCTTCTTTTAACCCTAAGAGGATACCCATCAATTAATCTTGCGTCTTTTCTATGGGGATTTCAACTCTGATGTTACTTGCTGGGTAATGAGTAGCTGGTCCTCTGCCGGGTCTGGCTCAGGTTCTCCATTTGATACCAAGGGCACAGGCGAGCCCCAGCTGGGGGCCTGACTAGTGCTGTCTCTGCCCAACACAAGCACACCAGCAGATCTGAAGCATCGGAGCACTTTTGCTACCTCCACCCACCGGATATCGTCGCCTCCAGGGGGCTGACCGGCTTGTCAGACCCCCCAAGATGTCTCATTGGGCTGAGGAACCCAGCTTGACACCCAGGTAAGCACTGAGGTCAGAGTCAAGGCCAAATAGGGTTGACCTAGAAAGAATATCTTACACTGCTGCATGCCTGCTTCTTTTGTGTGTGCAGGTAATTCAAGTAACCAGTCACACTATAAATGACAAGACAAGATTCCACCTTGTATATTAAATCAACACTTTTTGGCATCGATACCATGCATACGGGACTTACAACAGAGCGAACTGGTCACTCATGACTCATTCGGGTGTGTTGAGCGCCTGTGCAGCTACCCAGAGTCTGTCTCCCGTCGGGGTAGGTGCACAGATGCACAGTTGCATGCCTGCCACGAACGAGTCTCGCTGTTTTAAGTTCTGTATGAAATTTATCGATGCCAAAAAAGGTTGATTTACTATACAAGGTAGAATCTTGTCTTGTCACGTATAGTTTGACTGGTTACTTAAATTACCTGAACACACAATTGAATCAGTCATGCAGTACTGTAAGATATTCTTTCTAGGTCCTGATGAATTGCCAATAAACCTCTTTGGTGCTGCAGAAACATGTTAACCACACAGCTTTAAGACTAACCACAATTGCTCTTTAGGACCCTTGCTTCCCACACGAGCAGCACTTGTTTTAGTTAGGTTAGTGAGCTCCATTAATAAAGTTGACTCAAACCTAGCATCACTAAACCTATTTTAATCACCCCTTCACTACACTACTTATCACACCCCACATATCCACACTCATCAAACAGCAAAAATCAAAAGATCTCCGGCAAAGAGCCGCTTCGCGACTGCCCGTAGGGCATTGCAGTGGCTGCTCAACGATGAGCACGCCCAGATGAGGAAGCATGACACCTCTTAGGGGTTGTGAGGGCACGTACTCCTATTGGAGGATATGCCACTGATCTGATAGATTAAAAGCATGTTTTACTCTTCCCAAGAGCTGTACATCCTTGCATCTTAATCATTGACAAAGGGAGCTAGACCTAACCAATAGCTCCTCGTTCCTCTTATTTGAATGAACATTCTAAAAGTACCTTTTTCAATATATTTATTACAAACCCTGCTTTATCAGTAAATTGGGATTGTGTTACATATTACAAAATGTCAAGGAGCTTTGCAACTGTTTCCTAACTGGCAATAACACTATTAAATATAATAGTGTATCCCAATACTTTCTTTAGAATAACCAACCTTGCCAAAGTGAAAATAGATTTCGAGACCTTTTCAATGTAAGGACATGTATAAGATTAAAGCTTTACATGTCTTACATTTAAACACCATGCACTCTGCCCTAAGAGCAGTAAGGCCTAGTTAAGGTTGACTTGTTAACATTCAAAAGGAAGTTTTAAGCCTGTCAAAAGGGGTTATTTTGACAGATCCAATTTGCATCTATACACAGCCAGGCTTCAAATGGTAGGCCTGCAGTCATGACTGCACAATGAGTACTGTAGCCCTCTGGTGACATTAAACGTAGATGCTCAATGGTTTATTTTCCCATATTCCACAGACTTATAGGTAAGTTAAATATACCAACTAGGGGTTTGCCCATTTCATCAGGTTGAAAGGGGAAGCACAGACACTTTACCGCTGGTTAGCAGGCTTAAAGTGCACAGAGTTCTACAGCCTGTAGAACAGTCAAAGCAAAAATCTGGGTGTACACCAAGCAAAAGGTGGTAATTTCCAAGAAGGTGATTTGGTTGAGCCACACAACCCTAGGGCTTATGGTGATGGATCAAGGGAAAGAAGAAGACTATGCGGACTTTAACTTGATGAATATGTTACATGTGTCACACTATGTGTGCTGGTCTCAAATATTGTAAAGCGGGTGGGGAGAGGAACATACAATAGTATTGATGGTATACTGCTGATTGTATGACTTAACAGCTGCTGCCTAAACCACTACTTCTGGAACAACGAAGGCTAAACCACGACCATTACTTAACCACTAGATTTTAAACCACTACTACCTAAACCACTAAACAATTAGATTTAATGACACTTTTTCAATTTATGCCATTTTTTTTCTAAAATACTAGTTAAGATCTGTTTACAAAAACAAGCACAATGATCATATTCTGTTCGTGAATCGAAAGCATTTACAATTGAGAAAATCAAAGCAACACTGCCATCTCCTGACATAAACCGGTAAATTAAATGTAAACCCATTTCTTCAACAACCTTAGCTGTACTTGAAACTGAACTATTCCGAATTTAGTCATCACGTTATATTTCTAAATATATATGTATTTTCTAATCGTATTTGTGGGGGGAGACCCCCCACACACCCCATCTACCCATTTAATTGTTTTCCTAGCATGCGTACTTGTGGGGGGAAACCCCCCCACCACCCCGATCTACCCTCAATCACCTTGTAAAAGCATGCGTCTTATTTCTTGTCGAGTTGGGGGGACGGAGATGAGTGATGTAAGTCGTTGTAAAGGAATTAGTTGTTAATGAAGCTCCATAAAGAACTCGTGGTAAAGTGTTTGGACGTTGTTTGGGATTCGTGGTTCAGGTTATTCGTTATTCATACTTCGTTGTTAAGGATTTTTCCCATACAGCTAGGTCAGTGTGGCCAGAATTAGTAAAGTGGTGAGTTTCTAAGGCATTTTAAAGTCTGATAGAGGATAATTGTTCTTGAGTTGAATCAATAGAGCACGCAGGGGAAGCTTGGCAAATGAGACAGAAAGATTAATTAGCACAATTGGGCACAGAACGTTTTAGGAACAGTGAAAAGGTGATGATTGCCAAAGTTCCGCAGTCAGGAGACTGAAAATTCATACTATTAAAGCAGAACAAGACCATGAATTGATTTTAATTTCATGATGAGCAGCTTCTACTGAAATCTGCTAAGAGAAGAAAGCCATCCCATCTGATGTCAAATTGGGGATGGAGTCTGCTGATGATCAATTTGATGATTGTATCAGTGATAAAGTTAATAATTGTATAAATAAGAGAGAAGCTTTTATTGGAGGGGGGGGGGCAACAAGTAAACTATTAGAGCAGTCAAACTTTGTCATGACCAGGAGTTACTACCAGTATGAAGCAATAGTTAGGCACACATGTCCTTGATGTTGTTGCTGACAACAGCCTTCATGTTGGCTTTCAGTAGAACAGAACATAATTCAATGTGGTTTTCAATCTGTATAAATTCCTACGCAGATCCCAGTAAATTCATATGCCAGTCCCAGACTTCAGATGGTGAATGGTTTCCTTGTACTTAGTGTACATTGAAATATCCTCTATTGCTTGTCTTGTGCAAATAAATCCCCTTGATTACATTTAACAGAAGTAGGATACGCAGTTTCCCATACATTCTGGCATGCTGGAGTCATTCTGGAGTCATTCTAAGGATCGCACTGTCACCAACCATGTGAGAGTGTCTCCCAGGGTATCAACAATAGCTGCTGAATTCTTCAGCTTAATTCATCAAGAACGTTTGTCAATAAAGTTTTGTAATGAACAAAAAAAAATTTTAGGAATTTTAAGAATTCAGCAGCTATTGTCGATACCCTGGGAGACACTCTCACATGGTTGGTGACAGTGCGATCCTTAGAGTTCATATTTACCCCCGAGCAGGGAATAATCCCAGGAGCACGACATTTACTATATAAAAATCTTTGGTTGAACCGGCAGTGCACAGTTTATATTCTTTAAATGCTGGAGTCATTGACATTCACTGCAGGAATTGACGTCCTACTGGAATTAGGTCCTGAGTCAGAGTGTGGCAGACAGGATACTCCATCTTAAATGAGACTGATTACCTTGACCGACAAACTCTCAGTCCACCTGCCTCATTCAGACAATGGCTTATAATAAGCTTTCATTGGTGGAGCCCTGTTAACTCTATTAATAGAATGCATCCTTTGATTTAGTAGGGGCTGTTGGTGGAAGCACATTGCACCTATGGCAATGAGGGACAGAAAGAAACCATAATGACCCACACACCTTGGGAGAAAAGGCACAGTGTGAGGGTTATTAGTTTATTATTTGAAACAAACTTCAGCTTTGGGAGTTTACAAAAAACCCAATACAAGTTAAATGTTTTGTGAATGGCTATACTGTTGTACTATTTTCCATTGGTGTATAATTGCATATTTCTGTTATTTTCTTTGTTAGTATGTTGTGTTGTAATAGTACTTTTTTATTGTGATGTTGTTCTCTCATTGCTTTTTCACTGTGTTGTTGATTTACTTGTTTCATTGTAGTATGTTGCTGTGCTGTATATTTGTTATGTTATATTCACATTGCTGTGTTGTGTTTTTGCATTGGTATTGTGAAGTCTTATTGGAATATGGTGTGTGGTATTTTGTAGCTCAACTTCTGTCTGCTTGAATGTACAAATATTTTTGGCACTCACTGCCACTTCTATAAATCTGCTTTCATAATACAGTGGTATAAGGCCTTTGTAGGACTAGTGGGACAACATTATCGACAACAGTAGAAATGAGATAATATTCTGTTCATGGATGGGAATCCTGTGGATATCAATGCATGAATGCTGATGCAGTGGCAAGAGAATGGTACTGCAATTGCTTAAAAAAGGAACGTACTTAATGGAAGTTCATGCTACGGAGCAAACATCAGATAGCATTGGTCTTCACTCCAGTCTAAAAGTCATGGGGGCATATTATCAAGGGGGTTTATCTCCGCTTTTTTGGCTTTAAAAGCCAAGAAAGCGGAGATAAAATTATCTCCCTATTACCTAGCTTTCGCTAACACCAGTTAGCGACAGCTAGTAGGAGATAGCGACCATCTTGGGCCCCACTTTGCATGTCAGTGATATTCATCACTAATGACATGCAAAGTGGGCGTGCCAAGATGTTAGCGACTGGAAACAGTCGCTAACATCGCTATCTCCTATTACCAACTTTTGGAGATATTCGCGCTAAGCGCGAATATCTCCAAAAATTAACACCTGCCCTGAGCAGTTCTTAGCCATGTTATCCAATGGGAGGTGGATAACATGGCTAAGAGCATTAGCTCGGTAATGCATGAATATCGCTGACTTTTCAGCGATATTCATGAATTGCGGCCGTTTTTTATCGCATTTGCGATAAACCTTGGTAATACCAAGGTTTATCTGCGATAAAAATCGCCGCAGCTCAGCGGTAAAATTTTGTCTCTAACCAAGCAATAGCGATAATTATCGCTATTGCTTGGTAATATGCCCCATGGTTTCACATCACTAACATATACAAAGGTGCTAACCAACTGCAAATTGCTTTACATATTTTCATCAGTTAAAAGCTCTATGTTTTTCAGGATCTTCAGCGAACTCTTCCTGCTACCTGTTCCAGTTTGGCTGAACTCTTTCATTTCTTTGCCCTACATGATTTACTGTCAGTTCCTTGTTGGTACCTCTTTGTCCAGCTTCGCATGCAGTCCAGTATTTCTTGTTCTTCTCAGTACCCTCATCTGATATCTGTAACATCACTACTTCTGTGGCAGTTTTGAAGGTGCCTCCAGTGGAGGATTGGCCATTGACTCCAAACACTATGGGCCCGATTCACAGAAGTAATCTGAGACGAAAGTCTAACTTTGTGACTTTCGGTATTCACAAAGGGCATTTATGAGTAGTAATGTTAGACTGTTGGTCTAAGTTTAGACCCAAAGTCTAACTTAGACCAAAAACTTTATTACTACTAAAGTTAGAATTTTGGTCTAAGTTTAGACCAAAAGTCTAACTTAGAACAAAAGTCTAACTTTCCTACTACTAAAGTTAGACCAAAAATTCTAACTTTAGTAGTAATAAAGTTAGATAGGTGAGGTATTACTGCCTCATCCCCCTTCTGACCAACAACATTTGAAAAAGGGAGGTAAAATAGCACTGAGGCAAAATATTATCATGCCACAAAATGCTTTACAGTGGGCTAACAAAAGTTTTTCACTCAAAAGTAAATCCCAGATCTACATTGTGCACTGGTTTGCATCACTTTTGTGATGAAAACCTGCATCGAAGTGTAAGTAATGGGCCAGGGATTCTGTGCCTGAGCCAATGAACATTTAGTAGGGAAAGATTAAAGAGCAAATTTGAGTAATATAACTAATCAAAATACCGTTAAAAGGCTCAGATTTGTACAAGGGAATGTTTCCTATATGCACAAGCTAATTCGGAGACAAACCCTTTTATTGCAATAAGGCAGCCTCTATGAACACAATGGGGCACATTAGGATGGCGGGCGCCCGCCACCCTAGCAGAAATCGGGACCGCCCGCCTAAAGGGCGGGGGTCCCGACAGTGCCTTAGGATGCGCCCACCACAGTGGTGGGCGCATTCTCAATTTAACATTGTGGCGGGCGGTGCTCACTGCAGCACCATAGATTAGCGCACCCACATCTAATGCACAGCCCAAGGGCAAAGAGCTTGAAACCCATGCTTTGCCACCATTGCCGATGGTTCAACCATGGAGGAGAGCCCTCATGGTGGCTGGTGCACCACGTGGGGCCAACGCCTGCACTTGACAGCAATGCTCCCTGGGATTTGCGCTTCCAGTTCTTGCACACCGCCATAAATACTGCCCATGGCTGGTTCAGGAGGACCGAGACAGAGGACTACCCACTCACAAACATGCAGTGAGAAGGCTCGGGTGCGTTTCTGCCATTCCTCCAACCTGGTAATCCACAGGGAACACCGCCACTTCTCAGGAGGCTGCGAATGAGCCACATAAAGGAGGGCTAATAAACAAAACATGCTGTGATTTGGAGGAGTTACTGCACAGCCCAGGATACCCCCCAGTGCAAAGCTCACCTCCTACTGATGATCATTCCTCAGGTCTCCAAAGAAGCTATCCCACCAGCAGACTTAAAATTGCCACGGCCGGCCCTAAACCTGATGTCCAGCCAATACGATTCACTCACCATGACTGGCCCACATGACTGATAGTACCATGCCATCACAGGGATCTCAACATGGGGAAGCCAAAGGTAGACAAACCCACGTTACCTGCTGGGCCCAAGCATCTCCCATAATTAGCGGACACCCATGCAGATCCTACCCAGTGGTCCATGGAGGCAGTCTTTCACAGTCTAGCAGAACAGTTTGGCAAAATACTGGGAGTGATCTCTGAACTGAAAATGAGTCTTGAGGTCAAAATCGACAGGGAAGCAGTAGACATGGGTCTCCTCAGGATGGACCACGGAAAACTGGGGAAAGGGTCAACACAACAGATTCGGCCTGCAAGGATATGCAGACCCCACTCCAAGACCTGACGGATTCAGTGAACCACCTAAGAGACCGGGCAGAAGACACTAAGGGCAGCTACCGTTGTAATAATATTTGCACCATAGGCCTACCCAAAAATGCAAAGGGCATAGAGCAAATGCTCATATAGCACATCTACCAAAGAAAACTCCCAACCTTTTTCACACTAGAGAGGGCATACTGGGTTCCAGGTTACCCCCAGCACCAGGAGTTGAACTACAGGAACAGGGATCATATTTTTCAGACCACCAAGGCACACGGTCCGTGGACAATGAAAAGTCACGAAATGAACATCGCCGCCAACCATCCAGGCAGTGTGCATGATTCATACACCTCCGACAATCCATCATCAACCTGCGCTACCAGGATGGCACCAACAGAAATGCATTGCTCGTTGGTCAATAACAAATGCACACACCACACACCTGAACTCCACAATCATGCAACTCACAACACAGGAAATGCACACATCACAAGCTCACATACAACATGCACACCCACCAGACATGACCACACAACTCACTGTGGGAACCTGGCCCAGCCATGTACATGAGCCATCAACGGCATGGCACCTTGGCCACACAATAGCCGAATGTTGGAAGAGGTGGGGACCAGGCATGTGCGAAGGGGGTCAGTGAATCATGAATGAGAATATACACAATTCCAAGTGTGGCTTGGATGTGATGGCCAGACTGCAGTATGCAGACCACACACATATCCATGTCGACACTCACCGCTCGTGTTTGGAGTGTGGACAGTGGACACAACCATGTCACCCCAGCCAGTGGGGAAGATCGTGGAAATGTATCTTGTTGTTAAGCGTGAGCAGAGTGGGCTGGCCTGGTTATGCCAGGCCAGCGTAGGAGTGTGAATACAAGGCATGAAACTCTGGGCAAGGTCCTTTTCCAGACTGCCCAACATCAGTGCCAGGGTGGGACCTCTCACCCAGCCACAAGGCCAACGCCGTCGCCATGAGCGGGGTTTCCTATGATCCTGTGCGCCTGCTGCACCCCAGGTCGCTGGTCCCCAAACCTGTCTTACCCGCCATTGTGCACCCAGGCCTCAATGCCGACATGCCGACACTGGCGTGTGTCAAGGAGGGCCCACCATGTGCCGGTGCACGCTCCAAGGCCCGTGACCCTGGCAACCTGCTACGATAATCACAGCCTCCACGAGCAAGGCCCCAGTACTCCTGTCTCATTTACGTACTCTACCGGCTGACACAGCAGACTAGTAGGTCACACATTTGGAACTGAGTCTTGATTACACCGTGGCAGAGCACATTAATCATAGCTGGGTGTATGTCACTATACTCCCTTCGATGTGGTGCCACCAGGTCTTATTAGTGCATCACAACCTCAAGATTCTGTGGGCCCACGCGGACTACTGCCCTCGGCCTACTCTGCACTGGAGTAGGTCACACAAGTGGAACTGAGAATCTATTTTTCAAAAGCAGAGTACATATCATTGGACGCAAGGAGAGGAGTAAGAGGATGACGCGTTGCCTTTGGGAGGAAAAACTGGATCATCGTTACGGAGGTGATCGAACACTACCGTCAACTGCCCTGGTGTCACTAACTCTGTCACTAACTCTGTGCATCGCCAGCCTGCAACACGTGGCTGTGGGCCCTTGCTGACCGCTGCCTCTGGCCTACACTGAGGTCCAGTAGGTCACAGAGTCTTGATTTAGCAATGGCAGAGTTCATAACAGTGTACCAGCATCATCGCAGACTGTATCCCCTTTCAGCCCCGGTGCCACTAAGTCTGTTCCCCAACATTCATGGACACTTTCTGGTCGAACATTGGTGGCGTCTGAGTCTATGGACTAGGGGGTAGTTTTCATCCTTATGTAGCTGGTACCGAATTAGTGGCAGCAACGTGGCTGTGGCGCTCCACTCCTCCATTTGCTGCTTCCGGATAGCATCTGCCCTCTGCATCATGCCCTGGAGGACACCTTCCACTGTCCCCCGCAACCCTCCACCACATTCACCTTCGACATCGAAGAGGACACACTCCATCTGCATGGCCCTACCTCAGTGGACTGCCAGTCACCGTCCCGTGGCGGGGTGCCTGTGCCGGCCGCTGAGCCGTCCGCTGTGCATCCGGGGCCACTAACTCTGTGCTGTTCAAGTCACGGACCCTGTGTGAATGAATATTGGATGACCTCTGTGACGGTGATCTTGCGGTCATCGACGTCATATGTATGTGTCCCTGCACTGTCCGCTGCCTCCGGCCTCAACAGTCCACTAGGGCTCACACATCAAATAAGTCCTGACCAGCCAGGACATTGCATCTCCACAGGAGAAACACACGCCACCATCGCCAGGGCCAACTCCAACCACCATCTGCCAGAGTCGAAACAGTGGTACTGGCAGACTAACAGAGTTGCTCAGACCTGTTGTGGATGCCATCATCTGCCTGACCCCCTGCTCAGCACTCCAGGTGCCACTGACAGTGCATCGCAACCCATGGACCGTTGCTGATTGAGTTTTGTGCTGTGGAGAGGTTGCGCAGCACTGTCACCTCCGGCAGTGTGGGACACCTGGGACGTTGGTGAGGAAGATGATGCAGGTCTAATACACCCCACTGCATCTGCTTCAGGAATATCCCGAATGGACACAATCCTAGTCATTTTCATCACATGAGCACGCTCAGCTCTAGTGCCCCAACCTCAGTGCACTGCAACTCACAGACACTTCTGTTTGCATGTTGGGAGACCTCTGTACTTGCTCTAGCTCCCTTCATGTTGCTCAGCAGTTGACTCTATTACGCAGGTGTTTTCAGTTTCCATTTTGATTGTGTTCACTGTTCGAGTTGTTGCCAGCACCAACCACTCGTGAGGGCTGGCTTACACTCACCCCACACACATCCAGCACAGGCATCACTGTACATGCCAATTAAGGGGCCGGGCACACGTGCCCGTAGCCAGTTCAACATAATATCTGCCTGTGTCCCTGTGGTCTTGTTGTATGCATGAGGGCCCTGGACCCTACAACATTACATTGTGCTGTGTACAGCGGGCAGAGACATGTCACCGCAGGCAGCAGGTTGGAACTTGGACATGTAGCTTTGTCGTCACCCACTCAGTTTGTAATGGGAGTGGACTGGGCTGTCGTACGCAGAGCCAGTGTGGGTGTGTGGCTGATATTTGTGTGCCCCTGGGCGTGGTTCTGTACTGGGAATGTGCATCTGCATGTGTCTCTATGGCAGTGTGGGTCTCCTTTGTGGGGTGAAGGTGGTCCCTGAACGATATTAGACACCCACGTATGTGATCTAGTTCACCTTCCATGGGTTCGGACCCCACCACACTTGTTCGGCCACCTCCGTTTGTCGTTCTGACACCTGGCATTGGGGTGCCAAGTATGGGTCGGTGAAGTGTTGTGAGCCAGCCTTGCTTGCGGGTGCTTCTTTCTGTGTGGTTTGTTGCAGGGTCTGTGTTCTCCTCTAAGTAGCTTGGCTACCCAGGTCCTGGTGGTGGGTTGCATGGGATGTCCATGGGCTGTTGAAGGGCATCGATGTCAAAGGTGTGGTGGTCCACTCCGGCATCACTGATGTGTGCTCTACTGTGCTCTGCTGGAGGTGTTGTGTGTTCCTCTGCAATGTGAAGGGGAGATGCCTTTTGACATTGTGTTGACATGTATGTTAGTGCATTGTTCTTCTTTACATGCAGACTGTATGACAATGTACATTGTGACTGTTTGGGAGGTGCAGGATTTGGATGTGGGACCGTGTACATTTAGACTACATGACGGATGCGAGGCTGTACGCATACATTTCCGTTTCCAGCTCTGTCAGATATAGTAGGCCTATTTCTGCGGAGCCAGTTGTGTCCTGTTATGCAGTGTCGGGTTTGCGCATTGTACCACATTGTCGCAATGTGGGTGGGCTCTTCTTGCTATGTGTCTGTGCTGGAGTGTGCAACGGGGAGCAGGGACATGATCCAGGGTCAATGTGGGTGTGCAGTGTGCCCGACCTGATTGTGCATGTGTGCCATTATGCCCATCTCCCCTCGTCCCCCCAGTCCCTGGTCGTTACTCACCCTGTTGATGTTGTGTCAGGTCCTCTCGAGCTGTGTCCGTACTCCCTACTCCTTGCACCATCTCCACACTGATGACTGTGGCCTCCATTTCCTCCAGCTCCTCCTGGGTCTCAGGACTCCCACCTCCTGTCGCCGTTGCTGCCTTCCTGTTGGCAGCAGGTTTGTGCCTGGTTTAGATTATCACATCATGCCAGCGCCTCTTGGCCTCCTCCATTTGCCTCCTCAACACTCCGACTGCATTCCCGTAGTCTACTTGTGGGTCAGTTGATGGTAGTGTTCTGTCACCTCCATGATGCAGATCTGGTTTTGCTGCGGACTGCACCCTATCTTCCTCTCCCTCTTCTCCATGGCCAACCCCGTCCCCATTGTTCCTTGCTGGTGGTCTGTGGGGGTTGTGGGGTTCACGTTGGACTCTGCACTCGGTCAGGGTGCATCCATGTTGCTGGTTTTCTCTGCTTTTTGTACCGCGATTGGCCTCATTGTGAGAAGTTGGCCTGGCATTTGCTGTCCACTAGTTCTAATGGGCACCTTGCACCAGTCCAAACAACCCTTATTGATGATAGGTTTAAGACAACCTTTACTGAAAGCTATCCTAGTGGTAGCTATGGAGAGCAACCTTCAGGCTAAGTCTTGAAGGAGTGTAAAGCAGCTTGGTTTACCAGATTATGACCTCTTGAATGAGCAAATGAAAGGAGAACCACACAAGGTATGTATAAAATATATGTATTTATTTCTAAATACTCTCTACTAACCTCTTTATGAGATTAGAGAACAAGATACACAATAGAACTTTAGTAAATAGCACAATATACAATGAGCCCCAGGGGGAGACCAAACCATATATTAAGAAAGTGGTATAAGAGCCACAAGTTGACTAGACACAGTGCCTTGAGCCTGTAGAATTACCAGGACCCCAAGGAACCACCCAAGGTAGTGACACAGGGGACCCACAAGGGACGGGTGCATTATGAGAACACAGCTGCAAGCTCCGTTAGCTTCTATGGGGAAAGTCACAGTTGGGATTTTAAAGTTTAAGGACACTTAGAAGAGGATTTTGAGCAAACCCCTTTAGACTTAGGGGGTTCAAGAGCCAACACCCACGGGAGCACTGGAGTACTCGAGTTACCTCACTTAGGGAAGCCGAGTGCATATGTGTCAAATGTTGTCCGGTGGCATCGTCGTTTTCAAGGAGGACCTGCTGCAAAGTGCTGCTGCTGTGAAGAAGGAAAGTGTCCGGAGGGATACAAGCCTGGATTGAAGATGTGAAGAACCTGAAAGCAGAGGGGACAGAGTCTGGGTCACTTGCCAGTGAACAGGGGCACAATAGACGAATGCCCACCGATGTCGGGTGCTTCAGGTGCGAACAGGTGAAGCTTGACTCTGCAGCCACGGGGACCAGGAGATGCCCACGGCAACCAGGATCTGGATTCGAGCTGTCCAATGAAGGATGTCGAGTGCTGGGGTGTCGGTGCTTGGATTAAAAACAACAAGCCTTGGCAACAGCAACCCAGGCAGAAAGAGAAAAGATGCTTCGGTGCAAACCAGCAGGAGCTGGGGGAATCCCCAAGCAATGAAGAGTCAGGGCACGTCTGGAGCCACCAGGGAAGCCCAATCAAAGTTACAGTTGCCTTCACAGGGACCCACCAATCAACGGACCAAGGATCACGAAGGGACCGCAAGAGAAAACACAAGGGGCCGGCTCACGGAACACTCGTGGAGTGTAGGCTGGCAATCTTTGGTGGAATTGCTGCTCGGGGTCAGGGCAACAAGTAACCCCAAGCTCAGCCTCAGAGGTTCCCTCTAAGCTAATGCTTCTGCAAATGGTCACTGTGTCCAGGGGTTAGAGTTGTACTGTCTCTACGAGGGATACAGGCCTTAGACTTGCTGAGCGCACAGATCAACCTTAGAGACGAGGGGAACATACCTCCTGTGTTGCTAAATTCTTCAGAGTCCGGCGGGAGCTTCAGAGATGCAAACCAGTCACATGCGTCTTTGGTAACTCCTTTACTCCAAGGGAGATTCTTCAGTTATCTAGCGCCTTGTGGATCATTGAAGTTCCAGAATTATGTATCAGAGTTTTATCCAGGTAAAATCTAAAGTCCTGTAGTCAGGGGTTCCTACTTTATACCCAAAGAAGGGGTGCGACATACTCTGAGGACCCACCTATGAGAGGGTCAGGAAAGAGGGGTGGCTTCACCCATTTCCTTTGTTCAGCTTCGCACCAGAGCAGGGGCTGGTAGCACCTGAAACCGGTTTGAGCTGGACTATGCACAGGGACACCAAATGTGCCCCTAGTGCAGACATCAAAGCACTCTTGAAGTGCACCCACTCAGCCCAAATGCACTAAAGTCTGTCTGGGAGGTGGTTACACCTCCCTGTGACAGGAAACCTATTGTCCAGGCCTCCCCTGCCAGAGTTTCGTCCAGCAGCAGGAGGCCAGACTTGTGTTTGTGGCTGCAGCATCCATTTTGTGATGTCAGGGATCTGTAAAGCTGGTACCGGGTGTACCGGTGTAGTCATGTTTCTCCCTCTAGGAGGGTGTAATCATACCTCCCCAGCCAGGACTCACGTGGAGGTATGATTCAAAGGTATTTGACACCAAACACGACATGTTTCCTTGCAGCCATTCCAAAGTTAGCATTTACTGTGAGGTTATAATGCACTTAAGAGTATATGGTCCGGCTGCATCACAGAACAACCCTCGGATAATAGATTCCGAAGGCTGCAGAGGGGCACTGCTCATGCATAGGCACCCTCTCACACAAAACCCAGCACCTTGCCTTCAGGATTGATAAGGCCTGCCATAGGGTGACTGATAGGTTTATATGTGCAGTGATATAAAGTAGATATAGGGAACCTATATCTAAGTAAGGGGTGCATACACTACCTTACACGGGGTGCTGTGGCAGACCTGTTGTGTCACTTTGAGTGGTCTCTCAGGTGTGGCATAATACATGCTGCAGACCCTGAGAGGCCTCTGGGGTTCATATGCCCTAGGTATATGAGATACAATATACTCGGGACTTATAAGGGCACCCCAGAATCCAGTCTGTGGTGTACCTAAAGTACATGCAATCATTTTTGAGAGGAAGCAGCTAGGCTGGGGTCCTGGATAGCAGGGCCCCAGCCAGACTAATATCGAAAAACAGTGAAACATCAGCAAAAAGTGGGGATAACTATAAGAAGCAGCTCCTACTCTCCTACACTCATCGCAAGATTTTTTGCGTTTCTCATTTTTGCGGCGTGGCATTGATTTTTACGTGGACATTTGATGCTTTATCTGGAGACTATCGCATGGTACCGCCGTGTTGAGAATGCTTTCTTAACACGGCGTAATTTTCCCCCGATAGACTGCTATGTTGGAGGTGCATTAAGTTACTTTTGCGAGGGTTATCACACGTTCTTGAGAATATGCCCCAAGATTCACAGACTGATTACTTGTTACAATGTTTTTTTTATGAAAAGAACACACGTCGGGCACAGATCTACCGTGTACCCTGCTTTCCCAGTTTGCTATGGTCATGAGACTAGTTGGCATGTGGAGACTTTGTCACTCTATGATGAGAGCGTTCTCCATCTCTTTCTGGGCCAGAGAGATGTTCTCAACGCTGGATCACTTGTTCTCACCCATGGGTGAGCACCCACTATATGAGGCGGCAGAGTTTCTCACCAAGGGTTTCTAAGACCACTTATCACTATTGGTACGAAAGGGGATGCCATGGGAAGGGGCTATGGAGATTTTATGCCAGGAAACTCCAGGACCCAGAAACTGTCAATCAACTCAGACTGGTTTTTGAGATATACTTTGAGGAAAATAAAGACTCAGTGGGTTCCCCCACCATCATGCAGGAAGTGTCAGGGATTGAATCCTGAAGGTCGGGAAAATGCTCAGAATGGTCCACTTCTTGGTAGCCCCATGTCTAAAGTGCTGTAATAGCACTGACTGTTGAAGTGATCAAGCGAGGGAAGGAAAGGAAGGGAACAGCAGGGAAGGAGATCTAAAATTTTATACCTGTAAACTAAAAAGACAATGCTCCACATTCACTGTGTGGGATCACGGGATGGTCACTACCATACTCCATGCTATAGTATTCTACAGAAGGAAAAAATACAATAAACAAATCTCACTTTCCTGATATTTCTTCTGGGAGATATCATTTATAGGATAGGAATACACACAACATCACACCTACCCTTAGATTACAGTTGCCCTCTATCACAGCAGTGGGGAGCAATCAATCCAGGAACTCTACATGACCCCTATTAAGCGGCAAAATAAAATCAGCAAAAACATTAGTCCATGCTCCAAGTGCTAATTAACCTCATATTAGCAAGCAATTGGAGTTTCTCTCCAGAAAATGGATTTAACGATTTCCATAATGAAGGTATGCACACTGAACGATTTTAATAAAAATACTGCCAAGCAATGAAGCTTAAGTTTAAGAACCACTTCTGACCAAGTTCCACACTCAGGAGCTCACAAAAGCATTTACCAGTGCATGATGGCCATCCAAGAATGGATGACAAACAATTATTTAATGTTAAATGCAGACGGAAATCATGCTGTTTGGCATGGCAAATAAAATCTGGACAGAGGAATGGTGGCCTCCATCTCTAGGCTTATGCCCAACCCCAAAAAACTCAGTCAGAAATCTGGGAGTCATCATTGATGATAAATTGTCCCTGTCCCCACACATAAATAAGGTTGTCCACTCCAGTATAGGGCTAATGAGAAGCCTTAGAAAGATCTTCAAGTGGCTCCCACTTGCCTCCCGCAAACCTCTTATTCAGGGTCTCATAATCAGCCGTCTTGATTATGGTAATGCGCTACTGGCTGATGTAAATGATAGCGCTCTAACCAAACTCCAGACTCCACGAAATTCAGCTGCAAGGCTGACACTTGATCTTCCTCCTCGCACCCCCTCAGCTCCATGCCTGAAGGCCCTTCACTGGCTCCCAATAAGAAAGCGAATCTCATTCAAAATATGATGTTTGGTGCACAAATCCATCAATGGTCTCGGACCTAAATACCTGCAGAGAAAACTCCAAGGCTACTGCCCAGGGAGAACCTTGCGCTCATCTAACAAACGCTATTTAAAGGTCCCTAAGGTCAGGACAGAAGCTTTTCCAAAATAGGCCCCTCCACCTGGAATACCCTTCCTTTATCTCTTAGAACGGACCCAAACCACAAAACTTTTTGTAAAAACCTTAAAACTTGGCTTTTTAACTGAAATTAAATCCCACGCCAGTCCTCTATAGCCCAGTCCTTCGCGAGCGCTCTGAGACTGAACGGTGAGTTATGCGCTATACAAAAATAAATACATACATACATACATTGTGGCACAAGTACACTCTTAGTATTCCAACTAGAGTGTATCCAAGATTTATACCGTAACTAAAAAGGAGAAGATGCTCTGTACCCCTCCTCATGAGTCACAGACGTGTAACTCACCAACGATGGAAATGAAATGTTAATGTATTCACCTCTTTACACAATATGAGCCAGTATCCAAACACGGCTTGTGTGGCCAAAGCAAAACAAAACAACAACTGTATCAAAAACTGTTTTGTGGTGCAACGAGCACCCTTACCAGACTGTAACTCGATCCTTGCAATTCTTCCTCAGCCTGGCATCCCAAATATTGAGCTGCATCTTGGAATGCAGAGGTGCCTTTGTGGCAACTCCACCCACACCTGCATATGTGTGTTTGTAGTCACCCCGCAAGACCTCATGGGACATGTGGTTCTGAATAGATCCAATAACCACAGGTCTTCCTTTTTCTGTCCCAGTGAGACTTTGAATCATTACTTCAATAGAAATTTAAGCAATCTATTCTCAAGTTTCCTGTCAGTGTTCATGCCTTGTTAGGCGCTTTATCTCTGATGTGCTGTGACAGGAAGCATGGTAGATAGACTAATCACCCACGAAAGCTGAATCCTAGACTTGAAGCACATGGCTACCGTGATGACCAATGCAGCTGCCCTCCGCAAGCTGAATGATTCCAGGGTGGAATACGCAGTTTGGCAGATGAGATGGGGAAATTGTTACCCAGGCATGAGAGACAGTAACTTACTACAGAAACAGACCAAGAATTCACCAGAAACTACTGTGCACTATACACAGTGCATCCACAGGTGACCGACCAGAAGTCGGATCGGTTTTTGACTACACTGCATCTCCCAACCCTGTCACACGATGATGTGGAACTGTTAGAGACCAACTTCACATTAGAGAAGCTGCTGATGTTGCTTACAACAATGCAGAGAGGAAAGACACCAGGGCCCAATGGGCTCCCTGTCGAGCTGTTTAAAACATTAACAGGGTTGGTGGGTCAGCACCTACTGCAAATGTTCGAGGACTCACACGTGCAGGGACGACTACCCCCTGACCTTTGGCACACACTCATTGCAGTGATATATAAAGACGGTAAGCCAAGTACAGATTGTGGGTCTTACTGCTCACTCACTCTCCTCAATTTGAAGACTAATCTGCTGTCAGCTATACTGATTCGGAGGCTTAACACTGTTATTCCATGGATACCCAAAGGGAAAATAGGATTCCCAAAACCATGCTAAATAAGCACATCAAAGGCTTATTGCTTAACGCACGTTCGATACACAAGCATAAACATGAGCTGGAGGATCTAATCCAACTTGCGTCCCCTGATCTTATTTTTATAACAGAGACCTGGACTGATACCACCTGCATACCCGACTGGAATATAGCTATACCAGCAGGATATGCGTTTACATCGCAAGACAGAGGGACGGGCAAGGGGGGAGGGCTTGCAATCATCTACCGGGACCACTACATAGTGCAGACAGACAAAATTACCACCCTCCCCTCCGAGGCTCTGCATTTCCGTATAAAACCCAACAACTTTCAGAGCATCAAAGGGATTCTTGTCTACAGACCCCCGGTACCAAAGCAACATTCCCCCAAGCCCTTCTGTCACTGCTGGAAACATATATTGACTCACAGTATTTTACAATTCTGGGTGATTTTAATTATCACCTAGAATCTAAAACTAATGCGGATACTGCCAGACTAGTGGATAATCTTGAGGCCTTCAACTTTAACCAGATGGTAACAGAACCCACCCACCAGGCAGGGCATAGGTTAGACTGGATTTTTACAAGCTGCCCCAACATTACTTTATCCAGTCTGATGGCCCTCCCATGGATAGACCACAAAGCCATATTTTTTTACCTTAAAACGGAACAACCATACTCCGGCGAACAGACCAAAACACTCCAGGTTTTAACCAGAAGATGGGGCAAACTGAAAGTTGGCCTGTTTGAATCGGCACTCGGCCCCTTCCCTGCATTTTCGGAAAATAGTGGTGACAGTCAATAAGACAAAAAAATCATCACCATGGTACACACCTGAGCTTAAACGTGTAAAGATCTGTTGTAGATCCGCGGCACATCTTTGGAGACAGGCTTATGATAAACAAAAGAAATCTATATACAATCATACTGTCTCTCAATATAAGGAGGCAATCACCATGGCAAAAAAACTGTTTTTTACCACAAAAATTAAGGAGGTGTGAAACTTCACAAAGGAACTATTTAAATCAGTCAATATGTTAATAAAACCACAGCAATAAAATATCTTTAAGCCTGATCATGCCCTCTGCAATATACTAGCCAAGCACTTTCAACAGAAGGTGCAAGGAATCTGTAATGATTTTTCTAAAATTACCACATCCCCAGTCCGGAACCCAAAGACGGAGGCCTCTCCGCGAGCACTGACATGTTTCCAGCTCTTAACAAATGAAGCAACCCAGAACCTCCTACTTTCTATAAAATCCAGAGCACAGACAGACCCTTGTACACCTTCCATCATGCACCATTCAGCCTACACGATTTGAGAAAACCTTACCCCTGTCTTGAACCAAACCATAACATCTGGCTGTTGTCCAACAATCTGGAAGACAGCATCTATCACTCCTCTACTAAAAAAGCCCAGTTTAGACCCCACTGACCCTAACAACTATCGACCTATCGCGGGCCTGCCAATGGCGGCCAAAGTCCTGGAGAAACATCTAAACACGGCTCTGACTAAACATCCGGACGAAAATGGACTATTGGATGCCTCTCAACACGGTTTCTGTTCACATCACTCTACCGAATCTCTTTAATCCTTGCCACAGAAAAGATCCGCAGGGTGGTGGACGGGGGAGGGAGAGCGGTCCTCGTGCTCCTTGATCTCTCAGCCACATTTGACACCATGAATCATATCATTCTGGTGCAGCGGCTGGGAGACATAGGGATAGGGGGGGCCGCTCTCGACTTCCTGTCCTATTTCTTAGAAGCCAGAGAGCAGAGGCTATTCTGAAACAACCTTAAATCTGATAGGTTCACTCTCCCATGTGGTGTTCCGCAGGGGTCTGCCCTTTCCCCTACTTTGTTCAACCTGTACGTCACCCCGCAGGCCAATCTCGTTAGAAGGCATGACTTTGCTCTGGTCTCATACGCCGATGATACCCAAATTGTTATCTCTATAAAAGACCGGCCAGAGACCACAGCAGCCAGTTTCTACATCTGCCTTTCCGAGATTATGGCCTGGATGAGTCAAAACCACCTAAAAATAAACACCAATAAAACGGAGGTGATGGAGTTCGGGCCGGACAAACCCTATGGAACCGAACCTGGTGGCCCATGGAGGCTGGATATTGCCCTTCCCCAGTAGAAAAAGTTAGAAATCTGGGCATCATTTTTGACACCCAACTGAATTTTGGCCTACAGATAAACAGCCTGACCTCTCCGTGTTTTTATCTTAAAAAAAACCTGAAGAAAATATTTCCCTCATATTCCAAAAGATCTCCAAAAGACGGTGATGGTGGCCCTCTTTCTAGCGAAACTGGACTACTGTAATGCCCTGTTTCTGGGAATTGACAAGTATAAGCTACAAAAGTTGCAGTCTCTGCAAAATGCTGCAGCAAGACTCCTACTGGGCATCCCCAGAGACCAGTCAACCTCGGCCGGCATTAAAAACCCTACACTGGCTACCTATCAAAAAGCGCATCGAGTTTAAGGCACTGACCTTGGTACATAAAGCTATTCATGGTGGCGGTGTGGAGGATCTCCAAGCACTTTTTACACTTTATACCCCCACCCACCACCTTAGATCAGCCAATCGAGATCTCGTTAACATCAATAGGGTTAAGCGGGCGAGATGGGGCGGCAGAGCAATCACACGATGCGCCTCTAAACTTTGGAACACGATGCCACTCCCCCTGAAGACTCAACCTAACCTTCAGCTTTTCAGAAGGAGCCTAAAGACCTGGCTGTTTACAGCCATTTAAGTCCCCTTCTTTCAGTCTTTTCTTTCCACACAACGTAACGTCAAGACGCCTCGGCATTTGAGCGCTTTACAAGCATATAAACATAAACATAAACTTAAACGTAAACATTATCACATTACTCACCTGCAATGATCAAAAAAGGTTTATGCCACGTAGGTCTGCCTGACTGAAATTAAGGAGGCTGTTTAAGTGGCTTGACGCATTAAAGAAGGTCATTGTCTCCATGGTTGCAGAGATAGCATTCAACTTCATCCACTGGCCCTATTTGACCTTGTTCTTGAAGTGTTCTGGCTTCAAACCCCACTTTTGTAGCTCTGTGGCCCTACTTTATAAGGACCCCATGGTGGTGGTAAGAGTGAACAGAGAGATATCCGAGACCTTTTCTGTAGCTAAGGGGACCAGACAGGGATGTTCCCTTACCCCCTTTTCTTTGCCTTCTGCATTCTGCCCCTGGAAGTCTGGGCCGGACTTGAGCCCGAACCTGGCCAAGGCGACGTTATGGCAGAGTGGGAGAAATATGTAATCTCCTTGTACATGGACGATGTCCTCCTATAGAGATAAGACCATGTGCAGCGATTGAACCCTCCCCTAAGGACCTTTGAAATCTTTGCACACTTTGCAGGCAACATTATAAACTGGCATACATCAGTCCTGTATCTCCTGTGCAACTGAGAGCCAAGACTCATAGTTGGGGGCCCCCTGCAGATAGTAGGGGATGGTTTTAGTTATCTGTGAAGCTGGAGAGAATGCTTGTTGAATTTCAGATGGTGCAGTTTTCTGTTGACACTGCTTGGCAGTGTGGCCATTTATAACATGATTCCCTTCCCAAAATTACTGTATGCTCTGCAGAATAATTACCATTTGATCCAATGATCCTATTTCCTCAGGAGAGACAGATAAATTAGGTTATTACTCTGGGATGTATGGGTTCCGCCGAGAACACTAAAGCCCCTATATCGATCCAGTTATAATTGAGGGATATCCCTATTTCACACCGAGGCTTATTATTGGGCCACCCAGCTCAAAGTTATTAATGACAGGGCCCACGACCCTGCCACCGGTATGCTTGGATAGGTGCGCTATGGTGGATCCCACATGGGAGCATTATTTCCACAACGGAAGGCACAAGAAGTCCTTGCCCACCCCAACTCAGGCAACTGAGATGGCCTGGAGCAGGATGCATGCCCATATAGGTTGGAGAGGCAGGGTCAGGAATGAAGCACCATTGTGGGTGGGGGTAGAGATTAAAGAGGTGTCCAGATTGCAGGGTTTTGCCAGATGGTACTTACTTGGAATTCCTAAAATGCAAATCATCATAGAAGATTTGACAGCCTACAAGTCAAATAAAGTCTCTCACACATGCAGTTCTTCAAACAACACACAACTCAGACATGTCCTTCACGGTGAAGGGGTGAAAAAGATTAACTCTTCTGACTTTGCTCCCCTGGAGAACCTCACACGGAAAGACCCACTGGGTAGAGGGACAGTATCCACACTCTATAAGTTCATCATACATACAATTCCAGAGAACCTGGGGTGCTTGCAGCAGTGCTGAGAGCGAGACGTGGTAGAGATGGAGGACATAGATTGGGAGCCAGCCTTGATGAATCCCCAGGAGCTAGAAGTACAGGTGCACTTTCGTCTGATCCAGTGGAAGATCCTCCCAGGGTGTATCTGGACAGGGTCAAGCTGCCTAAAAGGGGAAGATACCTCTGACCAGTTGTCTTAGATGCAGTGACATTGAGAGCTCGGTCTATCACACTCTCTGGGGTTTTCAAGAGATTCCGAGATACTGGGGCATGCTCTTTCTTAGTGCACTACTAGAGGAAGAGATGCCATACAATCCCCAATGTATACTCTTGGGTGTTCCTAGGGATGTTGACCTGCAGTTGAAAAAACGAATACTCCGCACACTTAGGCTGATAGTGGCAAAGAGAGATTTTGTCCTGAACTGGGGGTCTCTTGTGCTGCCAATGAGAGCCCAATGGATTTGGGATGGAGGTCTGTATGGGGCGGAGAAAGTCATATATGAAGCTATGGGTCGTCCAAGAAAATTTGACCAGGTCTTGGGAATGTGGAAGGATTACCATGGCCGCAAACTGCTTGTTCAACAAGACTCCACACATGGAGAATCTGCAACTGACCCTTAATTCTAACCATCTTTTGTCATCTATTTGGAACTGTCAGGACACCACAGGGAAAGATGGACCCAACAAATCCTCCTTGGATGGGAGGACCAATGCGGCTGACAAGGGAACCCAGGGCCCTGAGCTGGCTCCCTGGCCCCACCATTAACTATATGTATTCATGCTGTATCATATCCTAATATTGCTGTAAGTATCAGCTGAGTGTAGACTCACACTATTTGTTAAATGAAGAAAAATGATAATGACAAAATCTTTTTTTTTTAAACTGCATGGTAAAGTCACTTGACTAAAGCCAAAATTATGTGAGGGTGGGAAAATAAGTTGTCTTTTAGTCCCTAATTAACCTTATCTTCTGAAATTCAGAGCTTTTACAAATAACATTTAATTAGCAAACTGGTGTCCCAAAATGTCAATAAGACTCTTGTACTGAGAAAAATTGAAAACATTTCCATAGAGAAGCAGAAATGGTTGCGTCTCAGAGAGCTCATTCTGAGATTTGCAGATTTACTGGCTGGTAGTTTCACCGCAGAAACATTCAGATACTGCAAGCAGCCTTTTTTGACTACAGCAAATTTACTAGCCTTTTTCCTGGGAATGAGTAATGCCCTGTAAAATTGGATATTTCACTTATCATCTTTACAGGTTTTAACTCTCTCGGCCCATTTTACCTGCACAAATTTCACACGTTTTTTCCTAGCAAAGTGTGCACATTGTAAACACTTTGGGCCTCATTTTGTGACATTTTGGAATAGAGCAGTGCAGCAAGGCATCTTTCTGTGCTGCCCTACACCAAAGTGAAAGGGCAGGACTGCACTGTATTTAAGCAATATGATGCATTCCTGTCCTTTCTTCCAGTGCTAGCGACATTTTGGCAGCCTAGCGCCAATGCAAGCACCCTTGCACCATTGTGCAAGGGTTCCTCCATTGCAGGCAGGATTGTTTTTGTACAGGAAGTGGTAACTTCCTGCACAAAAACAATCCTGTGAGGCGTTTTCCTCTTTCAATGTGTGCAGCAGTATGCAGCAAACATTAAAAGAGAGAAAATGAGGAGAAATCAACTTATTTCTCTTCGTTATGCCTCACCTCTGGAGTCACATGATTCCCTAGGTTTACTGCACTTTGAAAATGTGGGGCAGCGTAAAATTCCATGGGTGTTGTGTAGGAAAATCCACTGCAACTCCCATGGAACGCCTCCCGGGCTCAGAGTAGGAGAGCAGCGATTTGAGCTGCATCGCCTTTCTCATGGTTTATGGGGCGAAGCCACGCAGGGAGGCATTGTGTGGCTTCATAAATCTTTATGAGAGACCTGCTTCATGGATGTACCACTTTACGTTGTGCAAAAGTGACGTAGGGCTCTCATGAATAAGCCCTCTTTTATCCCAATTCGAGCGTAAACTTACATTTTTGGCAAAATGCAGGATTAAAGGTGCACTCAGATTGAGGCCCTAACAAGACAAGGGGCGTAAAAAATGTGTAATTTCTTTGAAAAATATAAATATTTTTGTGAAATTTACTTAAAATTATGCACACTATCCTAAATATCATTTGCCGTATCTCGCTAGAAATGAATACATTAAAACACAGACATAAAATAGACTTAACATTTTCAATGGAGAAACATAGTTGTATAAGAAAAAAATTAGAATGAAAATGTAAAAATTACACTATGAATGCAAGTCACAAACACTGTAATGCAGCCTGCTGAATAGCATTATTAGTATCATCATTATTCTGATTGTTTCGTTAGATCACATTACTAATCACCATCATTCAGAGCTGGCTTGCTTAACGAGTGTAATGAATTAAAATGTATTCTGTTTGAAGCTAGAACTTCAGTGTGATTTGTTATGCGAACAGATTTCTATGTACAGCTGGTTTGAAAATGCAGAGCATATCAAATGCAAATCCTCACTTTTACTCATTTGCACAACAGCTCGATTTCTAAACGCATCTATTTATGGTTACTCAAAGTAAGTAAGGAAATTGAATGTAATTGAATTCTTCCCTTTATGCTTAAAGACCAGAGAAACCAATGTTGTCAATTTCTGAACTTTTCCAGATTTTTGGCCAAGTATAACATTGGCAGAGAATGTATACACTTTTTAGAACCAATGCCGTCCAGAAAGAAAAATAAAAATTTGACTATCCCTAATCACCATGTCATATAGGGCTAAATTTACATCTTCCTGGTATTCAGAAAACTTTTCAGGATGTCACACCTGTAACAGATTTTCATGAATTCTACATTAAGAGCTTTGTGAATTCATGGATACACATTTGTACATTTACTGAAACACTAGTGCCTTTATGCTATATCAATTTATTTTTACATCAGTGGGAATCCATTTTGTAGACTTCCAGACAATTTGAGGATGTACCCTTCCTCTGACCTCCATGGAAAGGGTGTAAATCCTTCCATTAACATAAATACATTTCGAATAATTTCCTGACTTCCTGGATAGCAAAGGGTCTGAGAGGAGTTTGACAATACTAACGACTAATTTGTCACTTTAGCATGGCACAAACGGGAAATCTCTCTCTCTCTCTTTCCCGCCCCACCCCACCCGCCCCCACGCACCCTCTCAGGTAGCCACTGGATAGTTATGGATATGTTAGCTCTACCACAGGACCAGCATGTATTGTGTTGCTAATAACTTTGGGTTGATCCATCAAGCAGGGGCAGAGAAAAAAGTAAAGTTCCAGAATGTAAAATTCCCATGCATTTTCCATAGGCTTCATTAGAAAGGGCTACACCAAAACATTCTGTACAGAATTACACCAAATTTGGCAGTAAGCTAAATCTTGGTACGCAGATTGAACTTTTTGTGATTTGATATAAATCTGTTCATTAGTTTTTGAGACATTAGATTAGAAAAGTACAGATATCCGGACAGTTGGGTTTTAGAGACTCTTGCGAGAGTCCCTTGAATCCAATAGTAAAAGAATAGCACATTCTTATTGGACCAGGCACCTTTTTTTCCCTTGGGCTAATTCTCTCCTCTGGGAGTGAATTGGCCCAATAGTACATTCTGATTGGCCCAGGGACCTTTTTTTTCGCTTGAGCCAATTCACTACTGCGGGAGTCATACTCCCACATGAGCAAACACTCTGCCCCAGATTCTGATAGCTGACCGGCAACACAGCAACCAAAGATGCTTCACTGCATTGCATGACAGGGAGGGAGCAGGAGAGCACCATCTTCTCATAGGAATGGCTCTCTCCTCCCCTTTCCCTAGTGCTGGCACTGATTTCAGCTGCCAAGTGCCATGCACATACATTGCCGCCATAGTGCTATGGTGTGTGCGTGAGTCTAGCATAGGTTTGCACAGGAAGAATATCCTTTCTGTACAAAATACTATGCTTAGACAAGTGAAAAGGCTTTTCCTACTTTGTATGTGTACTGCACAGTGCAGCAGGCATGCAAAGTCGGGCAAGCACAGAGAAATGAAAACATTCCTCTGTTTAATGCCTGCTTTTCAATGTATTTAATTTTATGGCGCTAAACCCTTCAAATTGATGTTTGAGGACAGGGTTTGGCGTCAAAAAGACAGGGTGGTTGCACAGGTATGCCCATGTACCACCCATGTTACGCCCCCTTGATGCAAAGTAATGCAAAGCAGCATTTCGCTAACCAATGCAAATGCAAATTTGCTTCTGTTTGTGAATCCCCAAAAAAGTTTAGCATCAGTTTAGCATTACACGCCACTTAACCTTTGAAAATCAGAGTCTCTGTTTGGCTGCCAACAGCATGAGAAAAATGTTGCTGCAAGCAATTACAGGACTCTGGGACTTGATCCCCTGTCCCGAACCTATAAAAAAATTTTTTTTTTTAAGGGAACAGGGCAGAGAGACCCTTAATCTCTAGGCATCATGGGGGCCCAGATGCCCCCCTTCGCCTGGGCCCCAAAAAACAAATCATCAAAAACGGCTGCTGTGGCCGCTATGTTTTAGTAACTGAGGTGGGCATGTGGCCCCACCTCCCATAGCCTTTATAGGCTCTGGTAAGCCCATTTGCAGGGTTGAAACCATTTATCATGTGGCCCCTCTTCTTGAGCCATTATTGACACTGGGTACCCCATCCCTTGGGGAAGCTCATCTCTATGTCCCGGGGAGCCCACCCCGGTAACAAAGTGGTTTTCCCACCCGCACGGAAGTGGGCAGGGAAACTTCTGTTTGCTACTGCTTGGTAGAAGATTTTATATTTAAAAATACAATGTTGATGTATGACATGATGAATGTACGTATAACAACGAACTGGCATTGCTGTTGTTAAATCCACCCAATATCATCTTCCCATCAATCCCGAGTCAGAAACACATGGTCAGGCAAACCCTGCAACATAGGCCTGAAGCAACTGATTGACAGATCACAGGTGGAGCGACGCATACATCTTAGACAACCGCGCCAACAGGAAACCCTAGATTGATCCCAGAGATAGGCACAATGGTCTTAGAAGATTGGCCCCAATAAATCACATTTGGCTAGAGATTGGCAGGTTTCCAAAACACAATAAAGTCAGTTGCCACACTAAGGTAGGAAAACTCAGCCAATCAGAACATCACATGCATACTACAGGCTGTGATCACTTGTTACCCATGCCGGGCATCTGGACATGTACCTACTGGCCCTACATTGTGTCCACGCAAGTTGAAGACCCACCATCACTTCCCATCAAATGATCATATTTATAGCCCCATGACTAGACCCAGATTTCTGTGTCCAAAGGAATTTACGATGCTTCATGCAATGTATAAAATGATGGCGGAAATAAATGTGCTTTGAGAGTCTTCAGACTGCGACTCTGTTGCCTGCTCTCCTGGGAGCTGTGTTTAATTAAACCAAC
The DNA here is from genome assembly GCF_964261635.1 of Lissotriton helveticus. Classification (NCBI taxonomy): domain Eukaryota; kingdom Metazoa; phylum Chordata; class Amphibia; order Caudata; family Salamandridae; genus Lissotriton; species Lissotriton helveticus. The sequence goes on from NC_136061.1 coordinate 1,626,177,305, forward strand.
TGTTACAGTTTTTCCAAACTACTCTTTTCTTTTTTTTTCCAAGGTAAATTCACATTAGAGAGATAGGTTCTTTGAGCCCAACTACAGCGGAAGAAATAGGACCCCGCCCATAGAGATTCACATCTGCCTAGCAAGAACGGTGAGCGGGCGCCATAATTGTTCTGCTGAATCCGGGGAGCAAAAGTCCATTCTAAAACCACCATCAGTGGTTAAGAGACTACATCTGATCCTTAGTCCCTGCATTTTGCATATGGCGAACTAGGATTAAGTGCAAAAATGTTACCTGACCACCCTGCCACTGACAGAAATCTGCCATATTGCCTATTGTGGACGTCACCTTTTTTTCAATAGTCAGCATGCTAGGAAAGGTGAAGTTTGTTTGTCACTTGGACCTCTGGGCATGACACAGATGGTAATCTTGCCCCTGGGTGAGATACAGGGCGGATGAATGACATTACAACGCATGCTTTTACATCGCATGCTTTTACAACGCTGTTTTTACAACGCATACCATTACAGCGCATAGTGCTTTTAGGCACTGGATAGTAAATTGTTTAATTTACTATTCCAACTCCAGTCCCCGTGGCTAGTAGGGAAGGTGTTGGATAGTACATTAAACACATTCCCTATCCTAGAGCGCACCCCAGCGCAATGCGTTGTAATGGTTTGTGTTGTAAAAGTTGCGTCGTAAAGGCACTGCGTGGTAAAAGTTGCGTTGTAAAGGATGTTTCCCTACAGGGCTGATGCCTCGCCGCTTGGACCACTGGGCGTGACACAGATGGTGCGCACAGGCTCTGGGTGTAATATAGAGCCAGTATCTTGATCTTATTTTTAGACTAGAGGGGTTTTCTCAGCATTAGCGGTCTACTAAACACTGGTGGCGTCTGATAGAAGTGAGAGGTGTTATTTGCTTGGATTGCTTCCAGTAGAAGCCCAGGTTAGATGTGCCGGACATCTAACCTGGGCTTCTATTGGAATTCTACAATGCATATTAGCAAGCCCATTTTCGCTGTTTTAGCGGCAGTTTCCTGCCGCTAAAACGGTGATAATTTTAATGAGATTCTTGCTAATATGCCCCTTCGTCTTTTGAAAATAGTTGTAGCTTGTGCTTGGCCAAGGAGGGCTCTTAGTGGTTGAGTTATTTCTTCTCATCTGGGTAAATTGTTGCTATCTTTGTCCCAGAGCAGTTATTGGCAGACAATCAGGCTCACTCAGTCCCATGTACCTCATCATCAGGCAGCATGCACTCGGAGTGGACTAAGAGTTTTTGACAAAGTCATACATTTTACTTCTCTGCCATTTGTTTCCTTTTACTTCTATTTTGTTTTTCAATTTATGCATTTTTACTTGATGTTGTCGTGCTGATAAATTATTGCAACTATGCTCTATGTTGAATGTTATATCCACTTAATGATTCTATGTGGGTATAAAAAAGTCATCATTTGTTTACATTTTGCTGTTCCGCTGCTAAAAAACAATTCTTAATGTTTTGAATTAACCATTACACTTTCTTACAGGTTGTTATTTTTCATGTGTGGTATTTTATGTACTAAGTTTGTTTGATGCATCTTGTACTATGCTGAGCTTATAGTAAAAGTAATTACTGTCCACATAACCAATTGGACATATTGTTTAACCACAAAGAAAATAGGATTTAAGTTACTTAAAAAACAGAGAAGTCTAAAAGTGCACTAAAACCCTTAAAAAGTTTGCAACATATCATGGAGTTGCCCTTAAACCACACAATCAAAATAAAATGTTTGATACATTTTAATGTAAATGGCATGCACACACTAAGACGCATGTGTTCCCCTGGCCAGAGGAGGGAACCTTTTTCACCAACATAATAGAGCACACGAGGACACACATTCAGGCCAAATAGGTGGGGCAGAAGAAGACTTGAAGAGAGGCACTGTTACATCTACACTCCTGTTCCAGAATCTGCAAGCAAGGTGTCCACATCTCTCCAATCATACACAGGCACAGAGGTGCTCTTTCTGATGCCTGCTATTCCAGTCATTCCAACACTGGTTAACACCAATCCGCTGGTCCCACAGGCAGTGAGCCACTAGTTCTAGGACAGTGAGGTTGCCTGGTCGGTAAACCCAGGCAGTTCCAGACTCATATACAAATGGTAAATTAAACTTAAACTGTTATGTTCTATCCAAACAGAGAACAATGCCACAGAAAGCATGAAGAGGTCAAGAATCGAATTAATACATGTCCATGCACTCTGCCTCTCCACTATGCATGCAGTCTACGTCACACTACTTCTCGCCTGTTCTTCATGGTTGAAGTGTTTTTCTCTGACAACTGTCCATGGGATTGGTCCAGAAAGCTTGAGGGCATGAAACAAACCCTACGCAGCGTGTCTTCAGTCCAGTGACAACTGAAGAGACACAAGGCATTGCACGCTTCCTCTAGCGCGAACATGGGATACCTGTCTGACACGCAACCCCAACCAATGTTATCGTACTGCGGCATTGCTGTTTTGTGCACGTTTCTTTATACCATATGGAGCACAGTGTAGTGTAAGTTTCTAATTGAAGCACTTTCAAATTTAGAGGCTTGCGGCCCTCTCAGCCAAGCTCTCCTCATGCCTGCTCCTGCTTGGCTCTCTCTGACTCAGGGGGATCATACAGTCTCTAACGGTCTTGTCATCTAAGGTGCTATCCATATTAGGTATGGGAGTGCATTGGAGGCAAGAGAAGAGATAACAGAGTGCACTCCGGTTTGTTGATTTTCTTCATGTTAATCCCATTTTTCGTGTTTTCGTGTGCAAGTCCAGAATCGTGGTCTGCCCTAAGCCACATGCTTATACAAATATTGAAAGAAAAAGGGCGACGTCTCACCCCAATACAGGACGGACTGCGTTGAAGCAAGCAACTATGCTGCCGTAAATTAAACTAATTTCATCAATGTTTATTTGCATATAATCCTGTTTTTCACATTTTCTATTCTTTGTCTCATGTCACATGAAAAGGCATCCTACGTTCTTAAGACTGTATCCTAAAAGATATAGAAATGCCGATCCAGGCCTTATTCAGTAGCACGGAGTGTACGTAAGAATTCCAAATCAGTTAATCCTGACAACCCAACGCATTTTGGGCCTAATCCTGTCCCTTCGTCAGGGGTGCTCTACAAATTAAAAACATTATTGTAAGGCCATATAAAACCTATTATGCATGTTAATAACTACACAAAACATTGCAAGCCCCTAGTTCTTCAACTACTTGCCATAATATACTTCTTCCCGCTAACTGTAGCCTAAAAATGCATGCTACTACTAAGTAGATACCCAAGTCCACCTCTCTCAACCTCCCATATATCCCTCGAGTTGAATCTCCCCATTGAAATCCTAGTGCAGCAGTTCCCGTGAACGTGCAAGAAAACTTTCTCCAAACCAAGTTGATACCCTACTACAAAATCTTAACTCGCCCACATCTTGACCTCAGAAATCTGTTTATGGTAATCGCCTCCCAACCACTCCACTGACCTCATGCTCTGTTCTCTCCTAACACTGCTGTTATAACACCTGTGCTGTGTCTCCACCCTCCGGTATCTCGCTTTAACTCACGTCACCTCTTAACCCTTTACTTCCCATTACACACTACTTGAATGAACACAATACCTTCCTTGTGCTACAACTTTGAACTATCTGAACGTTAAACACATTTCTCCACCTATATTTACCCTAATTCAGTCACCGGCCAAATTACATTAAGTGAGACCCTACCTCGCGACAACTTCTACTTCTGTTGGTAGAATGGTCACCCCAGCCGAGGGAACTGCGACAAACAACCCGCATGTTGAGTGCTTCAATTGTGGCAATCTTCATACAAGCTAGAGCGGGTTCAGCACTTTGAAGGCTAGAGGAGTGGTGCATTTTCTGACCTGACCCTTCATTGGGGACGGTTTTATGAATCCCTCACAGCGTGGCTCCCCCAGCCAGGGAACCTGCGATGAGTGGACCATCTGCACGGAGGAAGAAGTGATGTGCTGAGGCACTCTCCACCTGCCCTTCAGCCCACCGCTGGCTGGCGCAAAGAACCCCCCTGGAGGGGGCCTGTTCTCAGAACAGTATCTCCAGGAAGAGGGACTCTCTATCTTAATGACGTGGGCCCCGTTCCCAAGGCCAGCCAACACTGCTGCAACCGTCTCCTTTTCTGCACTGCCCCGAAGGCTTCCTGCAGCCCTTGGAATTGGTGACCGGTGTGTGGGGGGCCTACACATTAAGATAGAGGGTCCCTCTTCCTGAAGATACTGTTCCGGGAGCGGGCCCCCTCCAGGGTGCTTGAAGGCTGCGGGATATGGATGGCCGCAGTGTCAGTCTAGCAGTTGCATTATGTGATCGGGGGCAGCTGCTGGAGAGCATTTATTTTCCCTGTGAATCCTCCCCCCACAAACTGAAGAAGACCATGTGGGCATTCACCGGTGCGCTTGGCCCAATAGTTTAGGGTAATTTATGTGGGCCTGCCATAACCAATCCTGCTGCATTTTTTATGCCCTGATGCCATCACATAAGTTGTGTTATGCCTTGCATTGCCAGGATCATCAAAAGTGTTACAGGATTTGCCTAATAAGCATAGTGGTTGTGATTCAGATGGACTGATTTCATAATCTGTCGCAATACCTACATTGTTTTTTTTAAGGTATACTGTTTTCAATTCTTGCACTGACAAGATAATGAGTATTCCTCCAGGATTTGCATGATATGCACAGAATTTTTGCTTAATGCATCTTTTCAGAACGGTGCATTCCTTGCCCTTCTGCTATAATGTATGTTATTTCAATTCTTGCATAGTCAGGATAATGAATACTGACTCATGTTTAGTATAGTATGCACAGTTCTTATGATTTATGTTGTTTGGTCTATGTGTTTTGTACAATATACTGTGCATTTTTATATACTTCTGTGTGGAGTCTATTTTGTGGTGTATTTATTGTGTCACTGGTGTGAGTGTGTTGTGGAAATGCTTTACACATTGTCTCTGAGGATAAGCCTGACTGCTCTGTGCCAGGCTACTGCCGGTCAGCACGTGTTATCTTTGGTGTGTAACTTACTTTGCCTGACTAGAGTGGTGGGTTCTGTCTGGCTTGCGTGCAGAAACTGATTCACTAGTTCACCTTGTTACATATATTTAACACTCATAAACAGTTTAAAAAAACACTCACAATCACTGGATGATGTCATAAGTGATGTCATTTGAGATATCATCAGTGATGTCACTGACCATGTCATACGTCATGTAATATGTGCATTGCTGGAGCATGAGTTATAGTTAGCTCAGCTAACTATAAATGCTGAATTTCACTGTTTTGTGTTAAATTCCTTTTATTAGTGCATAATTGACAATCAAATATCTAATTATTACAAATCATTGCTAGTTAAACACAAAAACCGACAAGACAATGGAAAGCGAAAAAAAATGTATAGGCATTATGCACATTTCTTTTTTTAACGCACCCACCTCCCCTTCCAGTCTAAACCCCACCCTCCCCACACACAAGGAGTTAGCTTATAGTTTTTTTTTTAAAAAAAGGGGAAATAAAGCCCAAAAAAGAACCTTCAAGATTTACTAATTCTTCTCAAGCCATCTGGTCAGTGGTGCCCAAATATTTAAGCCTTTAGATCGGGCCCACCAGTCCCCTTTTTGCAAAGATGGCTTTCTCAAAATTGCAATTTGCCAATAAGCAATACAGCCATTGGTGGAATCCAGGGGGGGTTGGATCCAACCAAGCCGAACCCAGGCATAAGCGTAATATCGCAATGCCAATAAACACAAGTTTTTCACCTGGCTTCCCTTTTAATTGTGGGTCCACCCCAAGTCCAATCAAAGATGGGCAAAGAAGATAGACAACCCCTAGCACCTCCTTAAATATCTTGGACATTTCTTGCTTTAAACTACTTAAAGCATTGCAAGAAACAAACATATGATTTAAATTCGCTTGAAATAATGCACATCGGGGCATTGCGTCCCCTTTCCTGTCCCCCATTTAGAAATCTTTTTAGGGGTGTAGTAGAAAGAAAAGCAGGATTCATATTATTATGCCTGAAGCCGAGCTGGAATTAAGATCTACTGTGCTAACTCGGCTGAGTAAAAACATACATTTTCCTGGATTCCTATCTATGCTTTCTATTTTATTGCACATGCCTCATTATAATCCGGCATCAGTGAATTAAAAAAAATTGTACACAGTCCCAATAGGAAGCGGATTATTTTTCCTTAACCTATCTTTAATATGACTGTTGGCGTAGCCAATAGGCCCCCCCCCCTTTTTTTCTTAGAAAATCTTGAATTTGAAGATACTTGTAAAAATCTCTCCTATCTAAATTGTATATCTCCTTAAGATTGTCGAAGCTGACTAAATTTGTTAAAGAATAGAAATCACCAAGCATCACATCATCTTTTAATAATAGGATCTTTAAAAATTTCTGGTAAATTAGGATTATTTCCGATCGGTGTGTAGTGATTCAGGTGGCCCAGACCTAACAGTATCCAAACTAGTTTCATAATTCTATGCCCACCTATCTATGCCCACCTATTAATGATTTAAAACTGACCTTCTTGTAATGGCTATCATTCAGAAATCTCCAGACCCACCCCCATGCATCTTTTCCCATAATAAGTTCTTTAGGTGTTGGTATTTCATCCATTGTACTATCTCCCGGCTTATCACATATAAGGGTTAAGTTAAATAATCAAATAGTGGCCCAGTAATATAGTCTTCAATTTGGTAAGGCCAAACTTCCCCTTTCTCTTGGCATGGATAAAAATGTATATGCTTGCTGGATTTGGCCCTTTTTGCAGGGTCATCCCTGAACTTTTTGTCTTCCTCCAACATTTTTTCTGACCTGTTGGATATTTTATGACTCTGGGCACTTTACCACTGCTGATCAGTGCTAAAGTGCATATGCTCTCCCTATTGTAAATTAATGTATGTATTAATTGGTGATTTCATGATTGACTATTTGGTTTACTTGTCAGACCCTAGTACAGTGCACTAAGTGTGCCCAGGGTGTGTAAATCCAAAGCCTGCTAGCGGGCATGCTGCACTGGTTGTGCCACCCACAGAAGCGGCCTTGTAAAACATGTCTAAAGTCTGCCATTGCAGAGCCTGCATGCAGTCTGGTACTGTCATGCTGACTGGGCAAGTGCAACCACTTGCCAGTCCCTAAACCTTCCCTTGACTTCATATTAGTCACCCCTATGGTAGACCCAAGGGCAGGGTGCATTGTAAGTATAAGGTAGGACAAGGCCTGATGTGTGTGGCATGTCCTAATAGTGAATTACAGCCATTTTCGTTTTTCACTATTGCAAAGCTACCTGTTCTCTATAGACCAGAATGGGCTGCTAGATTATTACATGTTTATAATCCTAGCAGACTCAGAGAACATGGTAGAAATTCGAGTTTAGTATGCCTGGACTCAGAATAAAAAAGATATCTTTTAGTGAAGTTTATTTTAAAATTCTGTGTTTGCAAATATCACTTGTAGAAAGTAGGTATTTGCTTGCCTAACCATTTGAGCCTGCCTCTGCGACGTTGTGTATTCCTTTGTCTGGTTTTGTGAGTGACAGGGCTGGGGGATTCCAAGAGACAGGCTGGGGAAGCCCAGTGGTGAATAGAGAGATTGGCATCTAGATGGGAGGGAGGAGTTGCACCTGGGACCTGAATAGGAATGTGCCCGCCCCCCACAGTGCTGGCTCTACCACCTGTGGTGCGTCTGATGTTTCTGCCCTCCACACTGAAAGAAGAGTAGGTAGACTCTCAACAAAGTGCTCCAGGGCTGTACTTGCCTTCCACGATGCTGGCTCCACCCCCTGTGTGGCATCTGATGTTCCTGCCCTGCACTGTGAAAGGAAAGGAGAAGTCTGGTAAACAGAGTGCTTCAGAACTGGCTTGAACTGGGCACAGGCCTCTCTCCCCTCAGAGAACTAAAGGATTTTGGGGTATAAGTATTGGGACCCTGATCCCATGAAATTAGATTACTTTTGGACTTACAAAACGAAACCTCTGCTGAGCAGAATGAACCTGAAGAAACTGAGGAGAGACTATTCCCAAGCTGAAGTGCTGCTTGGGGGATTAGCCTGCAGTGGTTGCCTGACTGCCAATGAGAGGAGAAATAACTTTGTGGACTTTTCTTTCAACTTGTGCAAAAGATCTCCATGGGCTTGGAAGAGAGCTTGCCCCCTGACCGAAGTCCCAGGACCAGTGGACTTCACCAACCTTTGTGAATTGCTGCTGGAAACGCTGTTTCAGTGGCCTTGGATCCATCGACTCTGTCAACGGGCTGCTGCCTGCACCCCATCGAGGGACAACGTGTCCTGCAACGCTTCCTTTCTGCACCGCCACGAACACACGGAACCGGCCGCCTCAAGTAAAAGGTACTGTGACTGAGTCTGTTGACATTTGAGTGGGCCCGTACCAGCGCGGCCCGCTGGATTTGCTAGACTCTGTGTTATTTCAACAACGCTGTAGCCGGACAGGGGTACCGACTCGCACAGAACCTTGATCTAAGCCTTTTAACCAGAACTCTTGAAATCTAACACTTCTGTGAATTATTTTTGTCGTTATTGGTTTTGTGGTAACTCTATATAAAATATACTTATTTTTTATATAAAACCTTGTGTGGGGTCCATTTGTAGTGTTGTCACTGGGTTACTGCATGTGGTTAGCATAGCAAAATATCCACCCATTGGGGGAGTTCCTCAAGTTGTTGTTGATCCTCTTGGGAAAATTGTACTACTGGAGCTTGATTATGATATGAAATAACATCTCCGGAGTGGCCAGGAGTACCTTCATGATATAGTGTTTGGTAATATGAATAGAAAACATTGAGAATTCCCTCTGGATCTGTAGCTTTCCCTCTCATAGGATCATTGATTTCAGCTATTATTTTCTGTGTTATTTTTTGTAGAGCTCTATTTGTGAGGTGATATCCAACCTGCTCACTACACTCGTAAGCCTTGTCACTCCACACTGCTGATCTATCTGCATCTCTATTTGCTATTATCCCAAGAATAGTCGACTTGGCTACCATCACTTTTATATGTGCTTCTGAGGCATTTCCCCCATTCTGGAGTACTAAAATCAGGTCTTCCTCTGCAACAGAAAAGCTGTGCTGCATATCGAAAGACGTCACCTATCCTATCCTTATTCATAGCCAGTGAAAAACTAAGTGTCTCTCCCCGTAGTCCCACTTTCCGCGTGTCCCAGACTATATCTAACCCAGCACTCCCTATATTCTCATTAAAAGGGGATCCAAATTCTCATACGTTCACAGTATTCCTCATTAAAAAGTAGCTCTCATTCAAAATTCCAAATAGTCTTAGCCATATTTCTAGGCGCTAACCCTTTGAGTTCTACTATTAAGGGGTTGTGATCAGCCAATATTCCTTGGGCTTTCTCGATTGATCAGGCATGAAGAATAGTATGTGATGCTAATATAAAATCTAATCTTACATGTTTCTTATGTGGAAAAGAAAAAAATGTAAAACCCGGGTCCATGTGGTTTTGCCAGTTTCAGATATCTGAAAGTGCTTGCTCACAATACAGTGTCCTCAAGGCACTAAAAACCTTGGGTTTCCGACCATTATAGATCCAGTCATTGTCAGGGGCTCGATTTTGACTGGCAGGCAGGCTTTTACTAAAATCCCAGCAAATAATTATGGGCAGCGGCCAGGTAGCTAATTCATTATTTATATAATCAAATACAACTGGATCAGCTAAGGTACTTCCATAAACAGTGCAAATTGTAATTGGATCCCCATTACCCCTACAGCACTCTGTGATTACCCACCTCCCATTCTGATCAGCTACTGTCCGGATAAATTGAATAAATTGATTAGCTGTCAAAATTGCAACCCCGTGTCCTTGAATTTTGAGTCATAGCCCCTACCAATGTATTTCCAAGTGTTTCAAGCAAATGTATCTGTGCTCTTTCGATCTGCGTTTCCTGCATACAGATAACATTGGCTTTTAATAGTCGTAGCCCCACCGCAGTATTCATCAATTTTTTAAGATCGCTGAGGCCACAAATATTAATTGTTGCTATACGCAATTTACTCATTAATGATGTCAATTTGATCTGCATTAAGAATGGTGAAACATCATAAAAGAAACCCCCAAAGTGCCAAACCCTTCCCCCCTTAACCCTAAACCACCCCCTCACAAAATCAACCCCTCCCACCACCTACCACTGAGGTTACCTGGTGCATGCTGAGCCAGGATGAGGGCATCTGAGCAGTAGTGTCCCCGCACCGCTTCCCAGTCCAATCTCTCAGCCATCACTATCCCTCTATAATACCACCCTGAAAAATTTGTGAGTTCCTGAGTAGTGACAATTACTATTTATAAATATTCCAACACAAAAAACAATCCCTCTCTTAGTCAAACAGAAAAATTATTCCCAAAGCAATTTTGTTACATACTTTTTGAGAGAGGAAGAAAGATAAGATGATAGAGCCAGGAGCTTTAGAGAGTGTCAAACTCTACATTAATACAATTAGAGCTTCTTCCTAATTCTTAAGTCATTAGCTTTATCTTATTTACGTTCTGTAATCTCACTTAAGGATGCTTGTGCCTGAATTTCAGATGTGAAACTGCGTGTGGATCCCTTGAATATGACGTTTAGGCGGGTAGGATTCTGGAGATACACAGTAGCGCCAAGTTGTTGAAATGGCATAAAAAGTATTCTCATCTTCCATCTATGCTCCACTGTGACATGTGCGAAATCAGGCCATGCAAAAAAGGGAATGCCCTTAAATTCTTTCTTGTTTGCTGGCCTTGCAAGATCATAGAGTAGCTGTCGCAAAAGGAAATTGCCGAAATATAGTAACATAGCTTGTGGATATTGCGAAGGAGTTAGTGGGAAACAATGTACTTGTTATATTTTCTTGTCCCAATCCCAGGAGTGTAGGTCCGGGAAAGCTCCCTTGAAGAGTGTGACTATAAAAGTCTTGGGATCGTTCTCCTCCGCTCCCTCCGGGATACCGAGAACACGTAGGTTATTACGTCGTAATCTGTTCTCTTGCTCCTCGATTTTAGGCATAAGCTCTTTAACTATGCCACCATGTTCATCTCCTTGCAATTTCAAAATGGCAAATCGTTCTCGAGGTTTTCCGACCGTACTTCCACTAAGGCCATTCTGTCAGCAATGTCTACACAAGTCTTGCGCAAGTCTTGAGAGTTTATTTGCCCATAACGTAGGCATCGTTGGACAAATCCTCGCAAAATTTTTAAAACTAGTTCAATCTGTCAAGTTGGGGCCGGGAAAGAAGGTGGGACCCAATAATCATTTTCGCCATGTTAATTTCCATAGAATCTTTAGACAAGACTTCTGCCTGAACTGGTGAACAGAATTACACCAAATGTGAAGAAAGCTAGCTGTTGGTCCAGAAAGTGCTCTTTTTGTAAATTGGTGTAAATTCAACAGTAGTTGCAGAATTATTTAAAGAAATTTCCAGTGGTATAAATAGGGACGCTGAGGATCAGCGACCCCTCCAGATCTCATGCTGAGATCTGAAGTGCTGATAAGACCTCAAACCAGGAAGTGTTGACAGCCATCTTGTGATTTGGTAAAACAAAGTTACAGAAAAAATGATAAAAAAAGAGTAGAAATACCCTGACCCCCTAGGCCTCTTGGTGCGTTCCACAAGGACCCTGCAGGGCCCAAAAAGTATTCTTGTTAAAAAGAATCTGGCGAGATCTGTAGATCCTGTGAACATTTTTGGAAATAGTAAGCGCAGGCTCCTGTGGTTCATTAATTTTTGGCTCTTGGTTGGGCCAGGTCCCGGGAGCATTTTTATTAAGGAGGGGGCCATGAGCCCCCCGCCTGGGGCCTATTGAGGCTCCAGGAACCAACACCTTCCAGAGGCTTAATTTAAAATAAAATGGCACGCCATCTCCACATCCGCAGGGACCACGACCTTCCTGGGGAAACATTGAAGAAAGGGGAGTTGTGCAGCCCCCTCCTTTACTCATAGATAAGTCCTGTGGACTGCCACCCGCCAGGAATGACAACTACTGTGTCCTAGGTCGCCCACCCCGTGCACATAGCTGTTAGCTAAGGCTACCACTCCACCAAGGCATAGCAAATGCTCCACTTTTAGCAAGCAAGAGCATAACGTATACTTTTGCGTGCTTGAAACTGAGCAAAATAGCTTTTACACAGAGGGAGCTGCACGTTTAGAAGCTCCCTATGTGTATACAATGACATCTCTTGAGGAGGAGGAGAGCTGGCAGGGACCACTTGGGCCTTCAGTTTCCCCCCACGGTCCCCAACAAATGAGCCTAACTATAATGTTCCTGTAACCTTTGTTTTTTTCAGTGAATTTTGTTTTTTTATTCTATTTCTGAAATATAAGGTCCCTCTAACCTTTGTTTTTAGTGAATTTCAACATTTAAAAAAATTCTATTTCCTAACTTTAAACCGTAACCTTTGAGAGTGGGTGTGTGAGTGGCTGTTGGGGTAGGTGAGTGTGTGTGTGAGTGGCTGTATGGGTCTCTGTGTGGGTATGTGAGTGACTATATGGAATGTATGTGGCTTTGTAAGTGTGTTTAAGAGTACCTGTGTGGATCTGTGAGTGGGTGTGTGAGTGTCTGAGTGGTTCTGTGATTGGGTGCATGAGTGCCTGAGTGGGTCTGTGACTGGATGTGTGAGTGTCTGAGTGGGTCTGTGATAGGTTGCATGAGGGTTTTTGAAAGGTCTGTAAATGGATGGATGAGTTTCTGAGTGGTTCAGTCAGTGGGTGTGTGAGTCTCTGAGTAGATTTGTGAGTGGATGCATGAGTCTCTGAGTGGGTGTGTGAATGGGAACATGAGTGTCGCAGTGGATCTGTAAGTGTGTTGATGAGTCTCTGTAGGTCTACAAAATGGTATGAGAGTCTCTGAGTAGGTCTGTGAGTGGGTACGTGAGTGTCAGAGTGTGTCTGTCAGTGGGTGTGTGAGTCTTTGAGTGGGTGTGTGAGTGGGTGTTGAGTAGATCTGTGTGTGGGTGTGTGAGTATATGATTGGGTCTGTCAGAGGGTACCCATTAAAAAACATTGAGGGATACACAGGAGCAGGTCATATTGCCAGATCCCCCTGTTACAGTCCTCCTGTCCAGATTGCTTGCAGTCTACTACCCTAAGCTTCCTTTGGTTTTCTGCCCCCTCTGCTCTCTGCTTCCTCCTGCCAGCTAGTTTGCCTTCTGCTTGTTCTGGCTATTATTATTATTTTTTTTTTAAATCTTTTTATTGAGGTATTTTTCGCTTTGGTTACATTCAGCATATTATAAATTTGTTTAAAATCACAACAAGAATGTACCAATAGTACTGAAAACATTGTAGTTTATACAATTGTGCAAAGAACATGTTATTACATATAGACATGTGGTCTACATCTGCCTCTCCACTCAGGTATTGGTGTGGTTGCCTTGTATGCGTTTCTCGTAGTCTCTATGTGCAATGACTGTATCAAGGATCTAAGGGGCATATTATCAAGAAACGGCGTTAAAATTATCGCTGCTTTAGAGGCAGAAAACTGCAGCTAAAGTGGCGATAATGGGCTTGATAATATGCCCTTGTGAATTGCCATAGAAGCCCATGTTCTGGTGTGAACATGGGCTTCTAATATGAAGGGCATATTATCAAGCCCATTATCGCCGCTTTAGTGGCAGTTTCCTGCAGCTAAAGTGGCAATAATTTTAACGCCATTCTTGATAATATTCCCCTAAGTGTGATGCCTGTTTAAGTGAACTATAACTAATAACAAAAGAAAGAAAAGATAGTCATCTTTAGCTTGTAGCAGCTATGCTGTATTGCAGGTGCCGGGGTACATTGGGGCCAATGCACTGCAAAGTCAGAACAGATAATAGCGAAGTCTTGTAATGTAATAGCGGTGTGTGTGTGGGGGGGGGGTCTCGTCAGCTTGCTGTGTGTGACCTAGTCATGATTGGCGGCGGAGGAGGGAAGCCCAAAGGGTTAAAGCAAACACAAGCACCGAGAGGGACCGCTTCGCTAAAAAGTTTCTTCAAAATCATGGAGCAAGCCTTGAACTCTAAAGTGAGCAACATGGAAAATAACACAGGAATCGGAGAAGTGGACATAGGTGTACAGGGGATTGAGAAGCTTACAATAGATAAGACTACTAAGACTACTGAGTCTAATATAACATCTGACTCCCCTCTCTTATCTACCTTTCCCTTGAGCAATAAGTATGCCGTTTTAGATTCAACACACTCTGGAGAAGTATCAGGGGCAACTTTACAGCAACTTTCTAGTCAAAACCCTGAGCTAACGATACAAACTGTCCACTCTCCTCCAGGGTTTTTTGCAGCTACAACCATAGTAGAATCTCCCTTAACTAGTGTTCCACCTTTGCTTCCACCTAACGCTGGCTTGGGAAAATATGGTTCAACTGCACACCCAGATGAGGTAGCTGGAAGGTATGGAGCAGAAGACGATAGACTGGGCTCCCTATTGCATACGTTGACAGAAGATTTACTGGGTAAATTTGAGATTTCTGAAAAGAAATAGATTCGACCTTCTGGAGGCCAAAATTGAAGGTATTAGTGCTAGAACAAGTGTCCTAGAAGGCAAAGTGACGACCCTTTCTGAGACCTCAAAAAATAACTCTAAAGATATAGAAGCTCTAAAATCCCAGAATCGTACTCTAACAATGGACCTGGAAAGGTTGGAAACCCAAAGCCGACGCAACAACTTGAGGATCCTCAAAATTACTGAAGGGGCTGAAGTCGAAGACATAAAGGGATTTGTATGTAGACTGCTTCGAGAGGATATCCTGAAGGATCGACCTGATATTAATTTGGAAGCTGAGATCCAGCGAGTCCACAGAGATCCATTTAGGTTGCACCCTGAACGTAAGGCACCCAGGAAGATTCTGGTGTACTTTCAAACCTATAGTGTCAAAGAACTGATCCTTACTAGATGCTTGTCACGTACTTCTTTACACTTTCGAGCCAACCCTTATCAAATAAGGTCAGATATAGGGGGAAAAACTGCCCAAAGGCAATGGGAGCTAGATTCCAGAATGCCAGAACTAAGCTCAATGGGGGCACAAGTGCAAATGAAATTCCCAGCTCTCCTTAAAATAATGTGGAATAATAAAATGTTTACGTGCCATTTTCCTGAGGAAGCTGATGCAGTATTGGCTAGGATGAAAGAGCAGACAGAATAACTGTATCATCATCACTACTTAAGATTAATTCTAGTTAAGAGTGATTAAGAAAAAAAAAAGGGGAGAAGAAAGGGTATAGGGTGAAGGGTGATGGGAGATGGTGCGGGAAATAGGATTTAATAAAAAAAAGGAAAAAAAAAAAGGTTAAAAAAAAAACAAAAAAAACATAAGAAGCGGGTTTTCAAGAGAGGGATAGGGGAGATGGCGGGGGAAAAAAAAAAACAAGAGACCATTACTCTTCTATGTACAGGCAGGGCATCAGAGGTGTAGGGCCTCCTAGGGCGTAACTTCGCCAATCAGGAGGGTAGGGTTCCTCGGGGGGAAGGAGGGGAGGGTTCACAGGGGAGAGGGAAAAAAACAGGGAAAAAAGTCCTCATTTGCCATACATTTTTATTATTCTAAACTCAATGCTACTATATGTCACTTTATTCTTTGCTGGCCATACACGGTAGAGTAGTAATGTCACACGATGATACAGCCTAGAGGTAATAAAATCCTTTCCTGGAATTTAAATGGTTTACGGAGCCGTATGAAACAACAAAATATCTGTCATTTTTTGGAAAACACTGGAGCTTCTATACTTCTTTTACAGGAAACCCATCTAGAGGCAGAGGAATGTAGGAAAATATTTATAAGATATAAATGGGTTCAGGATATATTGTGCTCCAAGCAAACGGGCGCCACGAGAGGAGTAGCAATAGTAATTAGCGCTAATAAAGGGATTAGAGTTCATGACTGGACTACAGATCAATCTGGAAGATGGTTGGCTGCTGTGGTTTTAATAGGCACTGTCAAGTTGTTATGCGGGGTTTATTATGGTCCGAACGAAGACAATGCCTGTTTTCTACAAAAGCTAGAAAAATATATGCTACAGCATACAATTCCTATTATATTAGGAGGTGACTTTAACTTACTATTAGATCCCGAAGTAGATCGCACCTCGAAAGCTAAATATAATTGCCCAAAAAAATCCCTTTCAGTTTTGAAAAATATTATGAAAGATTATACTTTGCGCGATGTGTGGAGAGTTAAACACGGCACCCAAAGAGAATATTCTTTCTACAGTAAAAAGTACCATCAGTTCTCAAGAATAGATTTCTTTTTACTAGACCAATCTCTATTAGCAAGTACTTTTTCTATTTCTTACATTCCGATAGGTCTGTCAGACCACTCAGTGGTTGAATTAAACATTAATTTCCAAAATAACATTCAAGAATATAGGTGAACACTGGATAGGACTATCCTACTAAATGAAGAGTTTAAGAACGAAATTAAGGAAAAGTCAATAGAATTTTTTAAGTATAATAATAATACCGCTCCGGATCATATCATATGGGATGCGTTTAAATCTTATATAAGAGGTACATACGGCTCCCAAATGACTTTAAACAGGAAGATCAATAAAGAAAAGGATATTAAAGAGCTCAGCTTGATTAAAATAAAAGAACAGCAACTTCACTCCGCTACATTGGATGACAGAACCAATGTATCAAGACTGGAAAAGGAATTATTAGATTTACAAATAAACTTCAGAACAAGAACTGAAAAAATACTTAAAGACAAATGGGAAGTAAGTAAGCTACGCAATTTTGAATATGGAGAGAAATGTGGGTCTCTGCTAGCATGGAAGGCAAGGACGGAGAGAAGCAGAAACAATATTAAATCCCTGATACAACGAGGGACTGGTGTCTTCCTAACAGAAGATGCAGAGATCAAAAGGGAAGCCAGATCCTTTTATGAAGAACTCTATTCAGAAAAAATCAACCGACCTACAGGAGAACTAGACACTTTGTGGATTTTAAGAGATCTTCCACAGCTGAGTGATATAGATATAGCTTTCTTGGCAAAGGAGATATCAGGGGGAGAGATTAGGTCCCAACTGAAGAAGATGGCAAGAAATAAGGCTTCCGGACCCGACGGACTTCCGATAGAGGTTTACAAGGACAGTGTTGAAGAAATCTTAGATCCATTACAGAAGCTATTCAATCAGGGAGAACGAATACCGTCTTCTTGGTTAGATGCCACAATTTCCCTAATAGCAAAACCAAATAAAGATCCTGAAAGAATAGAGTCGTATCGCCCCATCTCACTTTTAAATTCCGATTTAAAGATATATTCCGGTATCCTGGCAACCAGACTCGCTAAAATTATAAAATCTATCATTCATCCAGATCAGAGGGGATTTATTCCTGGTCGGCAGTTAAATGAACTCACATTCCAAGCAATGGGTGCTATAGACTTTGCAGTAGAGAAAAAGGAGCCGCTCACCATTGTTGCAATTGACGCAGCTAAAGCGTTCGACCAAGTGAACTGGCCTTTTTTATGGAAAGCGATGCTAAAATTTGGCTTCCCAGAGGTTTTTGTTAAAGGAGTTGAAACCTTATATAGGGGTCCAAGAGCCAAGAGCTTGGTAAATGGTGGTCTGTCCGACTGGTTGAACATTTGTAGGGGGACAAGGCAAGGTTGCCCCTTGTCTCCATTATTGTTCGATATATATATTGAGCCTTTTGTTTGTTCCCTAAGACAGGATCCAGTAATTAAACCATTTAAAATAGGAGATTTAACATTTAAGACAGCTCTATACGCCGATGATCTTCTTCTTTACACTTCAAACCCGCTAGAAGTAATACCAAGATTATTTAAACTAGCTGAGGATTTTGGTATAGTATCTGGGTATAGTATCAATAGAGACAAAACCGACATTATGTGTTGGAATAATCCCGCCCATATCCCAGAAGCTAAATCCAAGATTAGATATTTGGGTATTCAACTTACTCAAAAACTGGAAGATATTCCCAAGACCAGCTGGGAAGTTGTAATAAAAGAGGTTAAAAAACTCCTGTCTAGATGGAACACCCTGCCTTTAAACATCTATGGCAGAGTGAATTTAATTAAAATGATAATCTTGCCAAAGGTAACATTTCTCTTTAATTCCATCCCCTTAGCATTTAATAAAAAAGACATTCTTAATTTGCAAGGTAGGATAGGCTCTTTCATTTGGGCAACAAAATCTCCCAGGATAGCTTGGAAGAAGTTGAGGAGAGGATTAAAACTTGGTGGTTTGGCCCTTCCAGATTTACTTCTGTATTGCTATGCCTTCCAATTCAAAAACTTTAGACTCTTAGCTAACAAGCAGGATTTTACTACCCATGGTATACTTTTTCAGGCTATGCTATTAGACCTCCCACATAGTGCAGATTTCTTTTTGTTTAAGTTCGGAGACCAAATATTTTTTAAAAAGGTTCGATTGAAGCTTCTGAAGGCAGCCTTGGACAATTGGCTACAGATCCGAAAGATGTTAGGCATTCAATATTATCACTCACAGGCCCCAATTTGGGATTCTACCGGCACTCCGGACTGTTTAATGGACCAATTAGCACTTCCGTTGAAGAGAGCTGGTCTCTCCAAATGGGGGGACCTCTGTGACGACTCAAAAGTATTGGACTGGGAGGTTTTGGCGAGTTTAACCGGGGGCACTCTTACGAGATTTAAATTCTACCAATTGTTGGCCTGGTGGGGAAGCCAAACATGGAATACAGAAGATGAGAGCCCCTTGCTAGCCTTAATAAGTGGCAATATAGGCAGGAAAGGAGAGACTGCTCAATGGTATAAAATCTTCCTGGAAACTAAGGATGATTTGGAAACAGATATTAATAAATTATGGGACCCCTCCACGGTTCAGATCTCAGATAACCTAGTGGAACTTTGGGTAGACTCTTTTTCCATGTCTCAAAAAACTATTAAACCTTCAAACTTAAGAAGAAATCATTTATTTACAATGTATAGGGCTTATTGGACCCTGGCGAAACTTTCTAGGAT
Source organism: Lissotriton helveticus (assembly GCF_964261635.1). Taxonomy (NCBI): domain Eukaryota; kingdom Metazoa; phylum Chordata; class Amphibia; order Caudata; family Salamandridae; genus Lissotriton; species Lissotriton helveticus. Next base: position 1,626,196,304 of record NC_136061.1, read on the forward strand.
CTCAGCAGTTCAATACTCTTGTCCCAGATGTAAGTCTCAAGAAGCTAATGACATACATATGTTTGTTGAATGTCCTGAAATAGGTAACTTCTGGAGACAAGTGTGTGGTTTCTTAGATGAGGTACTTTCATCTTCTCTCATATGTACCCCTAGATTGGTTTTTTTTGGTCTCCCATCTGTCTATGATATTAATAGCAATATATCACAGTTTATTTTTTATGTAATAGTCATCGCTAGAAGAGAGATCTGTAAAGAGTGGAAGTTGGAACTCCTTCCAAAATTTGCAGACTGCCTTAAAAACATCATGGCGGTGAGTAGATTGGATACATTGTGTGGGGGTGAGAGGTCTGTTAATTTGTGGTCAGCCTTGAATGCATGGAGTGAGAAATAAACTAACAGTCCAATGATTATGCCAGAGGTTTTGTGGTCCTGTCCTTCCTAAGTAGCAAGTAACATCACGAGAGGAAGTTGGACGGGTAACAGCCCTACCTCTGGGCAATCTTCATTGGCTATCCACAAACACAAGGGTTGGAAAGGAAGTTTTGTGTCAGTGGCCTGAAGAACGCCTATCTAGAGCAAACATCTACTGGTGGCATATATGAGGACAAAAAAAAAAAATGATTGGCGGCGGCTCATAATGTTATGTGGGGTTGGGGAGGGGGGAATTGTCTTACTGCGCTGAAGTCTCGTCAACATCACTGGGGGGCTGTGAGTCTTGTTCTACGGTGCCTGGTCTTGTGAGTGTTTTAAGGAGATTGTCCCAAGCCTACGCGATCGGATATTTTCGCAGTCCCGCACTTTCCTCCTTGTGCAGTGTGGTGCTTTCGCTTGCGTCCATATTGTAAGGGATTTCTCCCAGTTGGCCTGCGTAGGGGAGTCAATATGTTTCCAACGTTTTGTGATAAGGCGTTATGCTGTTATCAATCTCATAGTCTCTGAATCTGGATAATACTTTATTCTTTTTGATCCGTGGGTTTAGCCCTAGCACGCAGGTTTCCGAATTGGACTGTAGTGGCACCCAGGTGCATTTTGCTAATGTGTCCACGACTGCAGGCCAGTATGACTGTTGCGAGGTACAAGACCACAGCATGTGCAACAGATCAGCACCAGGCAGTTTGCATCTGGGGCAAGCAGAGGTAGCGAGGTGAAAATAGTCATTGATCTTATCCAGGGAAAGGTATGCCCTGTGTATTACGTATGGCTGGATGAGTTTAAATCTTGAGTTGCACGGTATATATGTGGAGCGGGCTACGATTGTTGCCCACTCCTTGTCAGTCCACAGCTGCCCCCTGTCTGCAGCCCACCTCTCGCGGAGTCTCCTCAGTGGTTTGTGTATCAGGAGAGCTTCCACCAGCCAGTGTACTACATGTGAGCCTTCCCCCATTACATGTAGGTATTGTATGAGCAAATGCATTTGGGGCTCAGTTGTTATGTCTCCCCAGGCTGCTGTCAGGGTTCGCACTATGGCTGTATGTAGAAGAAATTGGCTTGCAGAAATATAATTTTCTGTGGACAGAATATCAAATGTTAGAAGGTTGCCCTCTGCATAAAAATTGCCTACTGAGTCTAGTCCTACCGCATGCCATGCCAATAATTCAGTTTCAGATACTTTCTCTTTGCCTCTGGGAGTCCCTGTTAATGGTATCAGTGGAGCATAAGGAGGTGTATCACGAGTTAGATAGAGACTTTTCCGATAGCATTTATGAGCCAATGCTATATATATCTGGGGTGGACAGGAAAGTCGAGTTATGGGATGAAAGTAGTGGTGTAGCTGGGATTCTGACCATGGCATTGTCATAGCAGCAGTGTCTACCAGTCCTTTCCTGCTCATCCATTTTGACACCCACTGTAGCTGAGAAGCCAGATAGTATAGGTCTATGTTCGGGACTGCTAGGCCTCCACTGCTTGTGGGCGCATATAATTTGCTTAACACTATTCGCGGCCTGCCTCTGTTCCAAATTAAGTCTTGGAGAATGCCTTCCAAGCTCCTGAGAATCTTGACAGGGACATATACTGGGAGATTTGAGAAATAGTATAGCAGTCTTGGTAGAATTATCATTTTTGTTAAGAAGACCACTCAGTGGTCGTGTTTTCCAAAAGTGTACTTGCGCTTTAATTGCCGTTATGTCCCGCACCAAGTTGCCATCTAATACATCAGTGGGGGATCTGTAGATGTAAACGCCTAAGCATCTGAACGTAGATGGGTACTAAGCCAGATTGGATCCATTGATATTGATATCTGTTTCGGTCACCGTGTTAGTAAAAGAGTATATTTCGGAATTTGCCCAGTTTACTCTAGTCCTGACATTTGTTCAAATTGTCGGAAAATGTCTACTATGACTGGCGGTATAGCCTGTAAATCTCTAACATACAGAAGCAGGTCATCTGTGTAAAGCGAGACCACGTGCATTCCGTCACCCAATGGTATGTCCCATTTATCCCCACTGTCTCTGAGTAGCGCCGACAGGGGCTCCATAGCTAGGGAAAAAAGTCGTGGGGGACAACGGACAACCTTGCTGTGTCCCCCGCCTTATTCTCAAGGTGCCAGAGATCAATTTCCCTGTCTTAACCCGTACTGTAGGGTGTTGATAGAGGAGACGTACCATATGTATGTAACTTTACCCTAAATCATATTTACGCAGCACTTCTGCAAGATAAGACCACTCCAGGAAATAAAAGGCTTTCTTTAAATCGAGAACCAGGTCGCAGCCAGTCATTTGGGGTATATGTATGCACACGAAACAGCCAGTGTATGTTGAGAGATGTACTCCTGGTAGGGACAAATCCATTTTGATCAGGATAATGGGGCTATACGCTTGGCCAGTACAGATGCAAATGTTTTGTAGTCAGTATTAGGGAGTGGGCGATAAGAGCCAAGTAGCTGAGGTTCTCGACCAGGCTTAAGTAATGAGATTAGGGTCCCCTCGTTTTGTCTGGTTGTGAGCGAAGAACCTTCTATGGCGGCTGCATATAAATTCAATAACTGCTGGAGTAAGATGTCTGAATATGCCTTATAAAATTCCACCGGCAAGACATCGGGATCTGGTGATTTGCCATTAGACAATGAAAATATGCTGTCTCTGATTTCCTCCTGCGAGAGGGGAACATTTAGTTCCTCATGTTGCTCGGGAGTAGGATGTGGTAATGTGAGGTCTGCCAAAAAGGACTGAATCTCAGTGAGCATGGCCTGTGTGCGGGATTTATATAATAAATCGTAGTCGGATGTGAATTCGCCATGAATGGCTTTCTGGCTGCATACCATAGCACCCTGCATTGTACGTAAGGATGTGACTGGCGGAGCTGTAAGCTCCTGTCGAATCAACCATGATTGTCTCCCTGGTGATGGGTCTTCTCAGAGTGTGCAGTGTAGTTTAAACAGCATAATCTGTCCAGCAGTCGGCAGTGTTTCTCTCATGCACTGGACAGGGTATCTGCGGCACTCTCAGACTCCTCACGCTCAATAGTGGCTAACCGCTATTCTATTTTAAGAAGGTCCTCTTCCAGCTGTTTGTGCATAACTGCTTGCGTATTCAGTCAGTGGCCTCTCACCACCAGCTTAAAGGCGTCCAATTCTATATGGAGTGCAGAGGCCGTTCCAGCGTTATCATCAAACAATTTATCAATGGAAGTGTGAGCTACGGAAGGCTGCATCTAATAGGGTGTCAGGTTGTAGCCGCCAGGTCGGGATCAAAGGTCTGGTATTTTCCCACTGCAGATCTTAAGTATGGGGATTGTGATCTGAGTGCTTCCACCCCAGATAATGCGTTGAGGCTACATAAGACAAGAAACTATTGGAGATCATAAAACGGTCAGGCGTACATACAGCCTGTGAGCTCCTGAGTAATAAGAATATATTTTATCAATTGGATGTTGGTGTCTCCAGGCATCTGTCAGGCTCCATTGTACCGCCCAATCATTTAGTGCTCTTGTTGCGTGAATTGTATTTGAATTTGAATTTTTAGCAATTTGTAGAGCGCGCATTCACTAGGCAGTTTCTTGGTGCTATAGGATTTCAAGGCTGGGGGATATCGGGGGCTATAGGCTAAAAGCTTGCTGGAACAGAAAAGTCTTAAGGGCTTTACGAAACTCTGTGTAGGAGGGGGAGGATCTGAGAGGGGGGGGAAGGGAGTTCCAGAAGGTAGGAGCAAGTACCGAGAATTTCTGGCCTCCGGATTGTTTTTTCTTGAACCGGGGGATCACTAACAAGCAAGGATTTGGTGGAGGAGCGTAAATCTCTGGCAGGACTATAGTTGGTGATGGCAGAATTGATGAAGGTGGGAGCGGTTCCCGCCCGAGCTTGAAAAGTCAGGCAGCCGAGTTTAAAAAGGGCTCTTTGTTTAATTGGGAGCCAGGGAAGGGCCAAGAGAAGGGGGGAAGAGTGATGATATTTGTGCCTGGAAGGGGGAGAACGATCGGTCCAACGCAGCGTCTAACACGCTGATGTAATCTCCCCCTAGCAACATAGGGATATCATGCTAGGGTGCTAGTATCCGTGAGATATGGTCAAAGAATACCCCTTGTTCTGTGTTAGGTGCATATAGTGAAGTGATCACTATTGGCCTGCTGTCCAATATGCCTTTGACTACCACATACTTGCCTTCTGTGTCTATTTTGGTGTCTGTAATTTAAAGGGGCCCCTGGTCTAACCCATACCAAACCCCTCGTGCAAACGCTGAATATCCCTAGGCGTACAATTGTCCATGCCGGCAACGGTATAAGTGTGGTAGTTCTGGTTTGGGTAAGTGGGTTTCCTGTAAAAGCGCTATCTGTATGTGGTGACATTTGAGGTAGGAATAAATTTGATATTGATATGATGGAGTATGAATGCCCTGTACATTCCATGTGCCTGTTTTAACTGAGGTCATTGTATGCAAGGGTTGCTAACAGTAAGAGAGCACACAAACATGTTACAGAAAAATTAGACTTCACAAGCACTGAATATTGTCGCACTTTTGCCTCCCCCAAAACATAGCATTTGAGATTTAGGCTGCGATTTAAACCAAATGAAATATATAAATAACTCCAAAAGGGCGAACTTGCAACAGGCAATCGTCCATACCTTGTACCAGGACAACATTCACACAATAGCTAGGGGGGGGGGGGTGCTACGCACTACGTTATGAACAATGAATATATGAATATGTAAATATCTTGATCAGTTCTCTGGAGGTCCCTGACCGCTGGCCAGGTGTGAGTGGGCGGGTGCCGCGTCCCATGGCACCCCTGCCCGGAAATCACTATTGACATATAGGGGGCACTTGAGAACTCATTCTGAGGTGTAAGAGGAACCCCATATCTGTTGAAATACCAGTTACTGGACCACAGTCATACTGCAACTGTATAAAAATTACCTGGAATTGTTGTGCAGAGTAGTTCAGAGTGTATCAGGCCATGTACGCTTGTCTTGATAATTGACAGGTGTATATCACGCCAGAGATGACTAAGCGTTGCTTGTTAGGCAATGTCGTTGGATGTTTGTGGAGTGACATTTGGCAGTTCACACGAGTCCTCTGACTCTTGCAGGTCATCAGAAAAATCATTATCGCTGGTCTGTTCGTGTCGGCTCGAAGTGGAGGCAAGTTAATCCATTAAGGAACCTGTGATTTCCGCTGTAGCCTGGAGTACCTCACGTCATTCACTTAGTGCTTGGCTCTGATCCGGTCTAACAGATTGTGAGGTCTGAAGCCATCTCCACCTTTTGTCTGTGCGGCAGCGAGAGGATTCATTACGTGCCTGTATATGCGGATTGGCGGTTACAGTCTCAGGGTTTGAGGAAGTATAAGAGTCTATCCATTCTTCCAGTTGTTCCGGAGTTTGAAAGAGGTGAGTTTTTCCACTTGCGATCACTCATATTCGTGCTGGGAATAGAAGGGAGTATTGAAGGCTATATTGCCGGAGACGTTTTTTCTTCTGCCATGAAGGAATATCTCTGTATTTGAACTTGCAGCGTGTAATCTGGGAAGATCATTATTTTATGATTATTAAGGAGGTGAATTAGGAACGGTCGCGAATGGGATGGCAACCTAAGCGCTCTTTCCACTACGAAGCAAGGTGAGAGAGTACCTTCAGGTAGCAGAGACCGGAGCCAAGCTTCAGTATATGCAGTTGGGGGTTTTCCTTCCTGTCCCTCCGGTAGACCCACTACACGTACATTGTTCCACCATTCCCGTCCTTCGGCATCTTCGACCTTGTCTTCCAGGAACTCAACTCGATTCAGCAGATTTTGTTCATGCATGTCTGCAGCTGCAATCTTTGGGGCGATGTCGGCGATGTCAACTTCTATGGTAGTGGTGCGGTCCGACAGCTTACGATGGTCAGCACATAAATGTGTTAGGTCAATGGCCACTTTGTTCATTTTGCTTTCTAATGAGGTATGCATTTGATGCAGGGTCTTTCCCAGTTTTTCAACTGCTGCTAGCACTGCGTCCAGTTTGCTGGAAGTTGTATCCATAGTAGTCTGTGTCACCATTTTGTCTGTTTTGCTTTAAAAGGACAGAGGTTAGGTTAGAGCGCCTCCGGCACCTACCCTGGCACGAGTACCTTGTGACATGTGGCTGTGACTGTGAACACGTGGTGTTCCCTGGTCAGGACAGGGCCTCAGCTTGTCCGTTCGTCGAGTATCAATCAATCAATCAATCATAGCATTTATAATGCGCACTACTCACCGTGAGGGTCTCAAGGCACTGGGGGATGGGGGATGCTGTTACTGCTCAAAAAGTCAAGTCTTGAGGAGTCTTCTGAAGGTTAGCAGGTCTTGGGTCTGCCATAGGTGGATGGGGAGGGTGTTTCAGGTCCTGGCGACGAGGTAGGGTTGGCTTTTCCGAGGCAACTCAGTGCATCAGGGAGGGCAGGCTGAGATTCAATGTATCAGGCTTACACAGTTACATGCAGGTTACCAGCTCTGTATGACTGTGGTTGGGTCACAACTGAATAGTGTAACACTACTGTCCAATGTATGTCTCAGTGTTTTGCGTCAAGAATGCGCTGCTTCTCCGCTATGTTCGATAGCTGTGATGAACAGCAACCTGTTACAATCGTGGATGGGGGATTACGGCATGCCAGTACAAAAGCTGAGACCTATATTACGCATCAGTACAGTGAGGGACATTCAACCGCCTCCATCCGTGTACACGGTTCTGACCTCTACATCTGCTTCGAGGATCAAGATGGGCGCCAATGCGTTTGCTGCAGGCTACTCCCTGTGCACTCGTGATGTCTCGCAATTGCTTGGTTTCTACTGCGGCATTGTCCAGCTGCTCCCGAGCAGCCAGCTCCCCGCGTGTTCGGGCGCACTCACCGTGAGCCACACTAGCTGGTTAGTGCCGTGGTTTGGCTGCTCTCATGGCTCATTGGCTGGGAGCCCACCACAGGGTAGCAGAGGAAATCTCCTCCAGGGCAGCAGAGATTTAGTGGAGACTATTAGGTAGCAATCCTTGTTAGCTGGAGTGAAGCAGGCCTCAGGATGTCCTGTCAACATGCAGGGCTATGTGGGTGCTTCAGGTGTCGCTCTACGTTATCCACCAAATCCGCAGAGCAATGGTCCCACAAACCTACCTTAAGAGAGGTCGGCGACAGTGGAGCCAAGGTGTGTATTACGGAAGGGGGGAGGGGGGGGAGAGAGTCACCTGGGGACGCCGGAAGCGTGTCCTGTCCACCAGGGTTTCCCTTTTGTCACATCTCACTCTCGCATCTCCCCCTATCCCCAACTCATACCTCACAGTTGGGCTTGTCAAGGCCACAGCAGTTCTTAAATATTGTTCCTTCGCACGATTCCAGTGGCTCAGCGGGCGTTCCCGAAATGTTGTCTCTAGTCTACCAGTCTGAGTCTCCAGAGCTCGGGCTTCAATGCGTCGGCTGAGCAGTCCATGTGGCGCAATGGCGCAACTACGGCCCAGATTGGCCAGGACGTTAAAGTTTACTGCCAGAGTCCGTGGTGTACCGACAGCCCAATCCAGTGGTGTAAAGGCCAAGGGCACGACTCATGTGCTATTATGTAGAGGGACTCCAATTTTGCTCCGCAGCGGCACTGTGGAAACAACTGCACCATGGGGTTGCGTAGCTCGCGTCCCTAAAAACTCACTCGGCTCACCACAGGTCCGGGCGCCGCGGTTTGGTGTGCGGCTCACGATTTCACCCAAAACTTGCCTCGGGACTTCAGTGGGTGTTCAGGTGCGTCTCTGTCCGCTGACACCGACAGCAGGTAAACTGGAACGGATAAATATGGCTGCAAACAGGGAGCTCCATGAGGAGCTTTACCCTAGCACATCTACCATCTTTGCCCGGTTTAGCCATGCCTCCCTTGTTCGGGCCATTATTTTGCCTCTTTCTGGTCACTCCTGTCCTTTTTTCTGCCTTTTGCTACTCGTTTCTGATTTCTATTTAGTCTCATTCTGCTCGTTTCTGACCTCTATTTTGCCTCTTTTTGCTCAATCTGCCCATTATATTGCCTCTATCTGCTTGCTCCTGACCTTTATTTTGCCTCTTTCCGATAGTTTCTGACCTTTATTCCGCCTCTTTCTGCTGATTTGTGTCCTCTATGTTGCCCCTTTCTGCTTGTTTCTGAACGTTATTCTGCCTCTTTTTGCTCCCTTCTGATCTTTATTTTGCCTCTTTCATCTTATTTGTTACCTTTATTCTGCCTCTTTGCTAACCTTTATTTTGCACCTTTCTGCTCGTTTATGACCTTTGTTCCTTCTTTTACTGCTCCCCCCTGACCTTTATTCTGCCGCTTTCTGCTTGTTTCTCACCTTCACCTTTGGATTGCCACTTTCTGCTCATTGCTGATCATTATTTTGCATCTTTCTGCAAATTTTCTATCTTTATTTTGACCCTTGCTGCTCGTTTCTCACCTTTAGTTTGCCTCTTTCTTCTCATTTCTAACCTTTATTTTGCCCCTTTCTGCTTGTTTCTTACCTTTATTCTGCCTCTGTCTGCTACCTTCTGATCTTTTATCTGCCTTTTCTGCTCGTTTCAAACTTTTATTTTACCTTTTTCGGTTTTTGCTGACCTTTATTTTTCCTCTTTCTGCTCATTTGTGGCCTTTATTTTGCCTCTTTTTGCTACCTTCTGATTTTTATTTTGCCTCTTTTTGCATGATTCTGACCTTTGTTTTTCCTCTTTCTGCTCTTTGCTGACCTTTATCACACCTCTCCCTGCTCGTAGCTGACCTTTATTCTGCCTCTTTCAGGTAATTTCTGAACTTTATTCCTCCTTCTTCTGATAATTTCTTACCTTTAGCTTGCCTCTGTCTGCTCATAGCTGACCTTTATTCTGCCTCTTTCTGTTTGTTGCTGGCCTTTATTCTGCGTCTTTCTTCTTGAGTCTCACGTTTATTGTGCCTCTTTCCCCCTGGACTGGAGGGAAGCCACAAGGCTCCTGTGGTCCTAGCTGGCTCCACACCTCCTACGGGAGCCGACATTCAAGTCAAGTCAAGTCAAAACAAGCTTTATTCGATTGTTAAAATCATAAAAGCAGAGTCAGGCAATAAAAGGCAATGTCACATTTCATCAGTTTAAAAGACATTAAACATTAATGATAATATTGAATACATACAAAAATTATTAAAAATAGGCATGCTAAAAAGCAGTTAAAAGCAGTAAAAAAGAACACAGTATATTCAATCACCCCGTCAGGTTATTCGGGGATAGCTTCCTGGTCTTAATACGCATGGCAGCTACCAGAAAGCTAGCAACCCCGAAAATTACTTTTGTGGTTCCTAATAGTTGTAAGTAAAAGAGAGCTGGGCGTACTTGTAAAAAACCCGCTTCTCTTAGAATTGGGGTTAAGAACCGCCTTCTGCCCTCCTTGAAGTGGTCACAGAACATTACAAAGTGCATAAGAGACTGCTCTGAGAAATTATCACAACTACATGGGCTCAGTGTATCAGGTACCCCCCACACTGGGAAGTCACCCAGGGAGTATTGTATAATGTTAAACCTGAATCTAATGAGGAGGTGACGATGGAATGGTTTACTAACAATTTTTAAATAGGGTTCTAGAGAGGGAGTAGTTAAGAGCAGAAAATGTGCTCTAACTTTTGGCTTAATTAATTCCTCCTCCTCCCTAGCCTGATTCGCCCTAAACAGGAAGTTTTCCTTAATCCATTTTACGTCTCCTTTAACTATGTTGTTCGGGTATTTGTAAAGATCTGGCCTGCCCAATTTACTCAACGTGTTCTTAATGTATACTAGCCAAGGAATTTTAGACACCTTGTCTAACGCCATGCAATCCTTGAGGATGCAGTGGTTCAAAGGGATATCATTATTTAACCAGGTTTTTGCCCAATAGACCAGAGGGGCCAATTGTAGCTCATCAGTTACATAGCCTATGCCTAACTCAGTATGCAGGGAGAAAACTGGTGTTGATTGTGGGACTCCGAGCAATGTTCTGAGGAAAGTATTTTCCGTAATTTGTATTTTACCTTGTGGCGAAAAGCCCCACAAGGGAGCACCATACATCGCTATGGACAAGCATTTTGTCTTATACGCTTTCAAGAGAGCGTCCATTGGACGCGAGCCCAATCGCTTTGCAAAGCTCATTAGAGCTGAGGTTGATCTCTTGACTGCAAGGCTTTTTGCATTTTGTTGGGCAGTCCAAGAGCCCCCTTCTTCAAAGATAACACCCAAGTAAGTAAAAACTGGTACCCTAGTCACCCCCTCACCAGTGCAGGTAAACATCTTTAGCTTTTGAGTTTTCGTGCGCTTCCCCGCCACCATTATATGGGATTTTTTGTTGTTGATCGCCAGGTCGAGTGAGACCATGAACTCCCCAAATGGGTCGAGAAGTTTCTGCAACCCTAGCCCTGTGCGGGCTAAGAGCACCGCGTCATCCGCGTATAGTAATACGGGCACCAGGGAATCCCCCACGCGTGGAATATCAGGTGTTGATTCCTCCAGATCTTTGCCCAATGAGTTAATATAAAGGGTGAATAGGAGAGGGGCCAAAATACAGCCCTGCCTAACACCCCTTTTAGAACGGAATGGCCGGGTACAGCTGCCCTCCCCATCGGTTCTGATGGAGGCTGTCAAGTCTGTGTGAAGTGACGCTAGGAAGTTGACCAGCGATGGGTCAATGCCCAGGCTGGCCAGTATGGCCCATAACTTGGTTCGGTTAACCAAGTCAAAGGCCGAGGAGAGGTCCATGAAGGCCATGTATAGATTACCCTCCTTGGGGGAGCCGACATTGTTTCTGCACAGAGGGAGCTGCTAGAAAAGCATGTAGGAGCAATCGTCTAATCTCTTTCACGGCCCATATGACTGAGGGCAGGGAGAGAGATGAAGCCTCTGCTTCCAGCTTGCGGAAGCAATTTGACAGCTCCCACCTGCTGAAGTGTTTGCTTTGGCTTGGCACCAGCTGTCAAAGTTCCCCCCAAGCAAAACCAAACAGCTATATCTCGGGGTAGGCAGGAGACGGCCTTGGGGGGGTGGCAGTCCTGCGCTTGTTTTTAAAAAAAAATTCTGCAATTCTTGAAATACTATTTTCCCTGCTGACATCCCACTTGGCGCCTAGGCTTGGGGGTCAGGGTATTCCTCTTTTCTTGTTTTTCACGTTTTGTTGTGGTAGTTGGCTGAAGCTGAGTCCCAAGATGGCTGCCAACACTTCCTGGTTAAAGTGTTGCTAACCAGTCAAAGCTCAGCATTTCCCTGCACGAGCTCGTCATTATTCACAAATTAGCCGTAATCGCAGATATCCTAATTTGGACTTCTTCCACTTTCTTGTAAACTACTGAATGGATTTACACCAAATATCAAAGAGCACAATCTGTATGCCAAAAGATAGCTTTCTACCAAATCTGGTGTAATTCCGTTTAGCAGTTTGGTCTGTAGTCGTGTTCAAAACTCCTATGAGAAATAACATGGGAAACACACTATTTTTTACCCTTCCTTTTTCTGGGCCCCCGCTTGACAGAGCACTCCGCAACTTTCCATGCACAACTAGAATCTCCTGCACACTTTTTTTGTTAAAAGTTTGTGGTGTCAAAAAACACTTTACCTATGGAAACATGGTCCTAACTATAGCTACCAACAGAAGACTGCCAATAGGAAATCAGGGGCGTAACAGTGGCCCCCGCAGCCCCCGCCGTGCAGGGAGCCCCCATGGTTCCATGTTTTGGAGGGGGCCCCCTCAGCCCTTAAGGCATGCCAGTGCATGCCTGACAGAATGCGTGCATTGTGCCATGGAATAAAAAACATTTAATCACTCGGGAAAGCCACTCTGCTTTGTTCAGCAACATTGTTCAGGTTACATCACTCGCAGGCAGAGGGCCAGCAGAAGGAACTCTGTGGCAGAAGCACAATGCAAGCCGCTGGGGCATAGGGAGGGGGCAACCCTTCAAGGGGGAGGTTGGCATTGAGCCCAAGCCTAACACATATCTGTGCGATATGTGAGAGCCTGGGCCCCTCATGACATTCTGCAGGGAGGTGGACATAATTTTGCCATATGCAACTGCGGGGATGGATATGAAGCATGCCTCCAACCCAGGCTGTTGTGAATGTGGGAGTGGTCAGCGGCATAAGGTGCACCCCAGACTGCTGTCCAGGAAAAGCAGCATCTAGGACAGCATACTTAGCTCCACCTCCCTCCTTCTGTGATGCACACATTATTTGTGGTGAATTTCTGGGTGCAAAGTATGATATGAGCAGCAACTACCTGCAAGCAAACTTTTCAGAATTGCTTGTACTGTCTGAAGACTTTGTGAGACGGTGGCAGACAGCGGTCCCACAGACCCACTGCATGCTGTCTCCGAGGTCAAAGTCACAGAAAGCTACAACCTTGCATGGTGACCCCTGTCTCCATAGGGGTTCCAGGTTGTCATTCAGACACTCTGTGTTCTGGAATACTGGGACAGAGGTGTGCTGTGTCCTCCCGGCCTCCATCCAAGCATTTGCCAGTTTTCACAGTCACAATCCCTGCAACCCCCGCGTTGCGGGGGGCCCGAGCTCCAGGAGCCCCCTCGGCACACAGTACATTTATTTGCCGAAAGGAGGATCCGTCTGGTACTTTTAAAGTAACATCCGCCACCTGCGCCTCATAAATAAACCATTTTAGCAAAACATCTGAACTAAAACACCTTTCATTAAGCCAAAAAATAAAGAAAGGGTTCCATGAACTGTAAAAATAGATCCCCTTTTGAGAATACTAACTGGAGATGGCTTAACTGAGAATAATTTTATTCCAGTATTCATTTAAAAAGCATATTGTTTTTGTTTGTTGTTCTGGTATGATAGACGAATGAATGGCGGCTTGAATGTCAAACTTTTTTGAATTGTATATTTTGAACTGTTTTTGTTAATGTAAATATGAATGTTGTTTTTCTTTGTGTACATAAGGTCTTTAAAAATGTAAATTTGGCAAATTGATATACCAAATTGTTGAATGCAAAAAACAGAAAAATAAAATAAATAAAAGAAGTGATAACACACACGAAACATGGTGTTTTAGTTCAGATGTTTTGCTAAAATAGTGTAGACAAAGTAAATAGCGGCACGTGCATCTCTTTTGTTCATTGTAGCTTGTGGCAAGCTGTGCCGTTGGGAGCCCAGACCCAGTGGTGGTTTTTCTGTCATAAATAAACTGGAACGTACCTGATGGGTGGGGCAAGGCAGGGCCAATATTCTCATGCGCAGTCACAGCATAACCTGCAAGTGAGGCGGCCGGTGGGTCCCAGTAATTCCAGGACTGGCAAACTTTCTATACAGCCTCACGCTGCAGGAAGGCAGTACTTATGCAGGAAATTCTAGCTAAATATGCACATGCTGCGTCGGGGGTCTCCAGGTGAAGAGAACACTGCTGCAGGAAGTTACACATGAGGGGAACAGCAGAGTTGACACGCCTTAAGGGTACACTGCAGCAGGAATGACAAGCTAAAGAGAACAATACAGCATCAACCTTAAGGTGAGGTGAGAAGAGTGCGAAGGAGCACTGGGCAAGGAAGAAAATCCTGCAGGAACCTCCATAGGAAGAGAACTCAAGAGCAGAGGTGACCATTTGTAGGTGTGAAACCTGCAGGAACTTCAGTGGGGTCAGGTAGGAGCCAATGTCAAAAACACAAACACTTCTATCAGCGCACCCTGCTTTTTCAGCAGGGCACGAAAAGCTCTGCCAGTAAACCTCTACCTTGAACGGGTTATCCCTATTTTAATCCAGTTTTGGGCCCTACATACAGCTCCGTCAATGCTCCTCAGTCCTGGCCTGGAGCAGCCCTTATAATGCATTACAAGCACATTCATAGCTCTCCTAATGCACCTCAGCCCTTCAGCATCCCATCAGCCCCGCACTGCATACCACAATCAGCTCTGTCAATGCTCCTCAGTCCTGGCCTGGAGCACCCCTGACAACGCAGCACTGATACAAACACATAGCTCTCCTAATGCACCTCAGCTCTGCAGCATCCCATCAGTCCCGCACTGCATACCACAATCAGCTCTGTCAATGCTCCTCAGTCCTGCCCTGAAGCACCCCTGACAACGCAGCACTGATACAAGCACATCATTCTCCTAATGCACCTCAGTCCTGCAGTAACCCATCAGCCCCGCACTGCATACCACAATCAGCTCTGTCAATGCTCCTCAGTCCTGGCCTGGAGCACCCCTGACAACACAGCACTGATACAAACACATAGCTCTCCTAATGCACCTCAGCTCTGCAGCATCCCATCAGTCCCGCACTGCATACCACAATCAGCTAAGTCAATGCTCCTCAGTTCTAGCCTGGAGCGCCCCTGACAATGCATTAGGAGCAAATAACTCTCCTCATGCACCTCAGCCCTGTGGCATCCCATCAGTCCCGAACTGCAAACCACAATCAGCTCTGTCAATGCCTCTCAGTCCTGGCCTTGAGCACCCCTGGCAACGCAGCACTGATACGAACAAATAGCTCTCCTAATGCACCTCAGTAATGCTGCATCCCTTAATTTCCGCACTGCATGCTACACGCAGCTCCATCCGTGCACCTCAGTCCTGGCCTGAAGCACTCCTGATAACGCAGCACTGATACAAACACATAGTTCTCCTAATACACCCAGTCCTGCTGCATCTTTTCATTTCCTCACTGCATGCCACGCATAGCTCCGTCAGTGCACCCCATCATATTCTGCACTGCCCATGCTAATCCAATATAACACTCACACACAAACACGCTGATCTGTCAATGTACCTCTTTCCTGCATTTTAACCTCACTCCTTCTGTCAACGCCGACCATGCAACACACAGACATCTCACAGTACAGGTCAATGCTGCCCTTCAGTACCCCTTCTATCCAAGTACTGGACCAGACATGTCACGCTGGCAATGCATTTCAATACTGACCCGCAGCAGCCCCTGCTGTTCCCTTAGGTGTCCCATAAATTTGGCTAAGTACCTCAGTCTTAAACTCTCGGTTGACAGTGGTCCCTAAATGGAGGCAGTGTGCATGCTCTGTATTCCTAAGAACTTCTGCCAGGTTTTGTGAGTGAACTTCTCAAAGTTCCGCTTCACTCAAATCGGCTCCTGCTCTCGCGCCTATCTCTCTTACCTTTCTTCACGTTGAGGTGTGGATGAGGTGAGAGGTATGGACTCTCTCTAACACCCCGGGAGGCTGGTGCATGAGAAACATAGCAGGAATGTAAACTGTGCCGACATGTCTGTGTGCCAAGAGTATGGTGACTGTCATGGGGCTGGAAATCATGTGAGTATTCGGCTGCGTCACTTTAAACGAAATAGTTCAGTTCAGTAGGTTAATGACATCTCCCGTGCTCCGTGCGCACGTGTCCATTAGGACAAGGCACGTGTGCCTTTGAGGCCAGGCTGATGATCAGCGCCAGCCAACTTGTCAGCTCTCCTTAGTAAGTTCATCATGCTGAGGTGATGAACATCTCAGGCATCAGTGGGAGTCTTAATGATGAAAGGCACTGAGTGAACCAGTGAGTGAGTGAATCACCTGAGGCTAGAGCGGAGGAATTGGAAACTTCTCGATGTGAGAATTTCCCTTCAATTTGCGCCATGCACGTGTGTGTTGTGATGTACTTAGGCTGTCTCAGCTAAGGCTGCGACTGCATATCTTTATGATGTACTTTGGTTCCATCGTAATGTCATGATGCTTGGGGGACGGTTTGGCAGTTGGTCCAGCTGTGTCTGGCGAAGCTGTGGTGTGGGTTTCATCTCTGCTGAATAAACCTACTTCAATTGAAAAGCTGCATCTGTGTCGTGCGATTCAAAATAACAGTGTCCTTCCCATTGAGTATTAATATATTGCTTGTTTAGGGCTTATTACCAGGTAGGGTGTGTCACGTATACCCCAGTTCTGGAACATGCAAATGACCACGCCACACACTGAGCTCTAAAATGTCTTTATTCTTCGACTTGCAGCGTTTGACTGAGTGTACTACGTCTTAAACTTTATTGCCCACACCCAGAAACACCAAATTACCTCCCAACATATTACGTAACTTTGTAAGGCGTCAACCAAGGACCACAAGGGTCCTACTGGTCATGATCACACAACACTACATCTTCCTCTTTGTTAAAAAAAGTGCTGTAAATATTTATACATTTGAGTTCCTCAATGAGTCGTTGAGGTGCTCGCACCAATCTTCCAGATCGAGTTGAATGAGTTGAAGGAGTTGCACTGTCATCTAGCATTGTAGATGTAGCCTCAAATGCTTGACTTCAGCACTCAGAAGGAATTTTCTCACTCGTGATCTCTGGAGGCGACATTGAGGCAGATGTTTGAAATGGGATGAGTCTCTCGTGGTGGACTTTCCGGGATGTTGAACAGTCACCATATGTACTTTACTTGTCATAACTCTCAATGGATCAGTATCGAACGGACTGCTAGACTTGCATTTAAGTTTTTGTTTTAATAGGACCCAGTCTCCTTCTTCATAAACCAGGTCCCGAGCACATCATTGCTTATCTGCATAGGCCTTCATCTTGCTTTTGCAAGAAGTGTCTGTGACTGGAATCTAATTAGTATCTATTACTCGGCGCGTGGTCCATTGTGGTTGCTTTGTCCCAATGGCTTTCCTAAACAGCAAAGTGGCAGGACTTTCACCTGTTGTAGAATGGGTGGTTGACCAATATGCATGAAGGGCTGGACATAAGACTGATTTGAGATTGCTCTGAACCACTTTCTTCAGGGTGTCAAGAAAGTGTTAAACAACGCTATATGCCTTTGGCCAGAGAGGTTTGCTGTTCTGATACTTGACATTCAAGTAACTAAGAAAGGTCTCTGCTATTGAAGGGTGGACTGTTTTTAGATTTGATGAATGGAGGGAGCACCCCATGCTGCCAAAATATCATCCAGCCTGTCAATAACTTTGCAGTGGATAGTTGAAAACTGTGAGTAGTCAACAATAACTGCCATGTGATGATTGCCATTGTTTAAAGGTCCAAAGAAATCAACTGCAATTTTGGCCCATGCATTTTTAAGAAGGTCAGACATATTTAGTGGATGCTGTGTTGTCTTGGGACATTAGCAGTTAAACAGGTGGCATGTTTTCTGTTTCTTCTCGACTTGTTCACCAAGGCAAGGAAACCACACTCTGTCTCTTCGTGTGCCAATTCAATTACTCTGAAGCTCTCAGGTATAACAGTTCTCAAACCTCTTAGTATAATACCTTCTTGAGTGACAGTAAGCTCTTCCTGTAACTCTTTGAATTTTTGATATTCAACATCATCTGTGAGAGGTCAAGTATGATTTAGCCATGATTGCATTGCAATTATATCCTTGAGTGTGAGCATGGCTCTGTGTTGGTAGCAGCAATGATTTACTCAATGGATAGAGCTGCAGGAACCCTGGACTTTACTATGACATTGATATAGGCTTTTTGTTAATGGTCTGCTGTAAGCAGACAAGGATAGCCATTTTTTCAAATAGTTAAATGAAGGCATGGTGTCCTCTGCACCAAAGGGGAGTTGCTGTGTGCAGTGTTTAATTTGTAAAATATTAGGTGCCAGGGCCCTGACCAGGAGGCCACTGCAACTTGCTCCTGTCATCACTACCATACAACTACTAACCATCTCTCTCTCCAGCAAGTGCTACAGTTCAGATTATTCGAGGTCCCCAAAGCTAAAGGAATGACTAAGGCAGCCGATATTAGTAATTATGACCATATATTGTATTTATTAACAACCACCACTCTGCTCATCTCCTAAATTAGATGAGCAGCGCCACCATGTGGTAGAGTGTCCTAAGTGTGGTGTTGACAATTAAGTGCCGGCGTGGAGCACCAATTGAGATCCAGTGTTGAGCACCGGAAACCGCCGGCTCAAATTAAGCACTGGTTGTGTGGGGACGAAATATATTTCAATCCAAGCAGGTAAATTGAAAAGGTAATTCAATCATAAGTATTTTAAATGTATTACGCAAATCAGCAATTACCCATGCCTGCGTGGACTATCACAGACATCTGCACTATTTTCTCTATGCATTTTTTTATTGTATGCATTGTCTAGAATATCAGTAGTGGAACTATCTGTAGTGCCCTAGAAGCACATTGTAGGGGGGCATACATTAGGCCATAGTTAAACTGGTGGCTGTACTTTATGAGATAAAGTAGCCCCTGCCATACATTATAAGGATATTGCAACTCACTGAGGAGTCCCAAGACCACATAGCGGAACGAGGCCGAAGGTGACTTACAATATCATTATCAACAACGGCAGTAGGTACTTTATTCCATGTAATACATGGTCACACCATCACCTTTCCCACAAGCCACTTAAATCCTTGGTGTGTAGCTAGTGGTGTACCAATAGCCCCGCAGCACCCATGGCGTGGAGGGGCCCCCGGGCTCCCGGGTGCCCCCTCCTGCACTGTGCATGGGCGGTGAGATCCCTGTCCTTAAAGCTCCTGACTGGGCACGGGCATGGGGGCCCCCTCTGTGAATTTTGCAGGCGTGCCCCCTCAAGTTTTGTTACGCCACTGTAGGAAATATATATATATATTGTCTTTATCTGTTTTGCCAAAAACTCGAGGAGCAAGAATCCCGACTGGGTGATAGCCACTACTTACTATAAGAGCATGGGGGGCAGAGGACTGTTTTCCTTTGATGCATCGCCTTCCCCTTCTTTTTTTGCAATAGTCTTTATGCATTAGGCCTTACTGATCTTTTCTATGTAAATGATAAAACCAGGTTATTTTAGTCTTCAACATTGGTGTAACTGATCTTAGGTACTATGGGCCAGATGTAGGTAAATAGTATTTACCGATTCGAAAATACTAAATTTTACCAATTCTGTATTTTCGAATTGGTAAATACTATGTAGCAAATTAATCGGTAAAAATTACTGAATTGTTAAGATTCGGTATTTACCGAATTGGTAATTACCGATTCGGTAATTGCCATTCATTCCGATGGGCCTGGAGGCCCATAGGAATAAATGGCAATTACCGAATCGGTAAATACCGATTTGGTAAAATGGGGAAATAATTGAAGGGTGGCAGGGTGTCACTTTGACACCCTGTTGCACCCCTCAATTGTGTATGGGTGCACATGTTGCAGACATACATGCCCTAAGGGCATGTTTGTCTGCAACATGGCACTGAAGCAATTTGCATAAAATTGCTTTTTTTCTTCTTTGTTATTTACCACCAACTTGTAGTTAGGGGTAAATAACGAATCCTAACATGGGAGAAGCACCCATTTAAGTGCTCCCTACATTAGGAATTCGGTAATTTACCAAATCGGTTTTAAGAAATTGGTAATTTACCGATTCCTTAAATTACCGATTTGGTAAATGACTGAATCCTTAGTTTCAGGAAAGCCTATTACCGGTCGGTAACAGCCGAAATTTGTTAATTTAGCCTTCCTACATTCCTACATCTGGTCTCATATCTTGATTTTTCATCATGTTTTGTGGTTTTGGTGCTAAACCATTTCAGCTGATTACCAATTAATAATTATGACTCATCAATGGACCTGGACACCAGTAATCAAAAATACCTGACCAGATACCCTGCATATATATTGCGATAAGATAACTTTGGGCAATAGACCCAATGATATGTTTCTGTTTTACACCGTGTGTCATCCAGACTAATCACTCAATGGATATCTTATTATGTGAATACAATCGGTAATATCAGGTTGTCATCTAAGTGACGCGAAATTGTGTCGCATGAGTATCGCAAACATACAATGTCATATTATAATACTCGATCGAATAACACATGCAGGCCTCCATCTATTCATCACCATTATCATCATGATAATCAATTGTCACTCACACAATGTTGCTGTAATCATCCATGTTATAAACAATGACAAATTAATTGTTACAAATTTTCATTTAATGTTACCTCTTCCTTTTTAGGTCTCGCACTGCGAACCGGATCGCGAAAGCGATCCGTCGCTGCGAGACTTATTGTGATCATTTCATCTTTCAAGGGCTCAAGGGGAACAGACAGCGGACAAGCAATGTGAACGCGCAGCTCCTTGACTGGGATTAGGTCGCGCGCGTCAACTAAACAGCATGTCAGTTTCAGTTTTTACACGCGACCCGTCAAGTTACGGCTGTGTTCTAGAGGTAAAAACCTTAAACTACAAACATAGGAGTTACTTATTCTCACGAGACCGTTGCCTGAATGTCTCTTAAAGTGTTGTATCTAACGGAACAAAACGTGACAGTTTTCGCTTCACTTTTCCATTTTCCAACTCTGTCAGATTCACTCGGCACTCAAACACTCTGACACACAGTCACTCCGGGGGTCCAACTCTGCTACTGCCCGCACTTACCTGCCCGTCGGAGGTACCGGCACGGTGGTAATACCAGCATTTTAAGCTCTTTCTCCGACCTAGGCGCCAAGTTCCGGTCGCGTGTGATGCGACACTAGCCTGCGCCATTGCGGGGCTTGTGGGTAATGTAGTTCTCTCACTTTTCGACCCCTAAATCTCCCTAATATGTGTGATATTGTATGTAACATGTTGGCTTAGTACTCGATGAGACACTACTTTCTCTTCTGTGTTGCCTCCTGCCACAGGAGTGAGCTAAAATAGACGACGAGTATTAATTCTGATACACTGTGTGTTTTTTTTACACGGACTGTGACGTGTACCCACTATTTTGCTTCAAAAAAACTTTATTGAATTGCACACTCTATTCCGAGCTCGTGTTAGTCGAGCGTTATGACGATTTACAACGCAAGACGTACAATACCGTGATATTTAAAAAGAGTAAAATCCGCATATTCTTACATTGATTAATTCTCGAATATTACAACAAACATGACTGTGTTCGTGAAAAAAGGTGTTTTTCAGGTGTACTTTAGATTTTCTTAACCCTTCTTATTATCATCCACTCCTAGTGCATTTAGTATATACAGAAGGACGATCATGTACCTCACTGCACTACGCAGCTACTTGTTACGTGAGGGTGGCAGATAAACAAGGAACATTCATGTACACTGGGGCGGATGAACACCAACCATTACAGTATCGTAGAGTGATAAAGGGCTACGGGCAAAAAGGGGCCGTAGAGATATACCCATGGACGTCGAGTTAGCAATCATTCTCCCTTTCAAGGACTGAAAGGGAGAGGACAAGAGACTGGCACGCGCAGGCAGCAGCAGCCTGCCGGGATCAGGTCGCGCGCGCTCAGATTCCGGCAGGCTGTGCACAACACGTGCAAACACACATACCGCCCCCCCTGCCCCCCCCAGCATACACACACGCACGCACACACACACACACAGAGAACCCCCCCCCTACACACACATCCCCTACCTTGTCTCGGCGTCTTCCAGCTCCCTTACCCCCGCTCCTCTGGTGCGCGCGCACCACTGGTTTCGATTCCCGCGTCGGCTCCTCTGTGGTGCGCACCACAGATTTCTATTTAGTGTTTATTTCAACAGCCAATCAGGAGGCAGAACTCCTTGAAGAGATGCTCCCTCTCTGGTCCGCCATCATTTTAACTGCACAGTGCGTCGTGCACCCCAGCAAAAACGGCAGCATGGGCCAATCACCTTTGTTGCTTTGCTTATTATTTCCGTAGGCAGCGTCACGTACAGAGACACCCGTGCGAGTACTTTAAACGTGACTTGTGTTTCAGGTACATGTATTTATTTCTTATGGATTCACAGTTTGTTTAATTTCATTATTGAGATTGCATTGGGGATGTGTTGTCCAGTAGCTCAAATTTTTACTCTCTGAAATAGAGACCTGAGTTCAAAATCCGGATTCTCCCCTTGACCAACTAGTGTGTGATCATGGTCAATCGTTGATACTTTAGTGCCTCCGTTATAATATTAGCTCAATTCGGAAGCCTTTAATAACTCGTCGATTCGTTGTAGTTAAAACGCTTTTAATAAACATAAATGAATTCTTCGCCACACAGATAATTTTTTGCTAACGCGGATCCGATGTCAAGTGTTCTGGGGCATTTATTTAATCAGCGCTGAATCCTCGAAGGCACGCTCCGCCGTTCAGAAAGGAGTGGTCTGCCTGCTCCTTGACAATGGTTCTGCCATTCCTGCGTGCGCGCTCACCGCGGCTCCCCGGCGAGGGGCTCTGGGGCAGCAGACGAGCAAGCCGGGCTCGCCGGGGGGAGGGCGGGCTGTCTTCCTCCACGAGCGGGAGTGGGCAAACGCTGCTCTCCTTGCCGGCCTGGCTTCACCTCCTTTGGAATGATTTTATCTCACGAGCGGTAAGGGCAGATTTGGTCTGCCATGTTTATTTACAAAGGGGGATTCTTTGGCGAGGTCACGGGGCTGGTTTTTCTTCCGTGGATATGCGAAAAACTGGTGACTTTCTTTTGTGCCATAAATAGCCAAAGACCCGGTTGACTAAAGTGTGCTTTTTATTTCCCCCCAGTAAAGTATAATCGCCTTAAACGAGTAGTATCTAATTTATGCAGCGCAGTTGTATCAGCTGGATCCTGTAAATTTAATCTATGGAAGGAACATATTTCATGATATAGATTTGATAGACGCAGGCCTCCTCACCATAGTGGAGAGTAGTCCGGTTGCTGCACTCACACCACTTGAACCATCGATTTTCTCTTTGCTACTTTTGAACTTATCTAAGATTTTTGAATAGCTGGCGTTCTGTAGTCTCACAGACTGTCTTCTCGTTTATATACTGGATTCTCATCTTGGAAAATCTTTGGGTTCTCAGCGCAACAGACACCTAAGTGTTGTGTGCCAGTATTGTCGTCACTTCATCATTTCACTACTCTTTGATGCTATATATATTTCAGTGCTGTTCAACTCTCCTGCCACAATCTATATTACATGCACCACTCTTAAACGGCACTCCTTAGATTTATCGCACTGCTACTTCACTGTATCAGTGCTCATTTGTGTTCTCCTCGATAGACTTTATTGTGTCCCCAAGGAGACTTTTCTAAGGAAACTCCTATACATCCTACAGTTACTCTTGCCATCTTGACACTGGCAATATAGTATTTCTCTATTATCTATGCTCGTAAGGCCATGTAATCAACACATAATTAGCCTCTTATCTTTAACTTGCCAAACACAAACGCAACCTGACTAAATGCCATCTTTACACCTAAAAATATCAGAAAGTTTTCCTATTCCTAGCCGACTAGAATAACGTTAGATAGGATTCTTAGTATTTGCCTCGACCAGTGTAAACACTCTCTCGCACACGTGATTGGCAGTGACAAAGGACAGCTGGAAATGCTAATATAAATTTGAAAATGCAAATTGTAGTCCATCCGATTCTGTGGAAGCCTGAGTGTCCCTCAGTCAACATCTGTCTTCTGTGGAAGCATCTTTCAAGTGCATTGCACTGCTTCATTAATCACAATAGAAGATAAGCATTGGCAATGCAATAGGTCTCGCATTTACGCGAGTTTAAGCTATTGGCATTGTAAATGACAATGCCTTTTATTTATGTTTTAAAACAAAAATAAAAGGCATTGTCATTTGCAATGTCAATAGCTCAAACTCACTTAAATGCGAGACCTATTGCATTGCAAATGCTTGTTCTAAATGAGATGTCTGATCAATTTAACTTCATTACCCATACAGTCTGTTTATTATTTTAATTAATTTGTACGCTGCATCGTGCATGACTTTTTTGCTATTTGTATCACTGAACTATTAACCAGGTTATGTGAGCAAGACCCAGTGAGAGGCAGAAACGCGTCTTTTGTTGTTTGTGCCATTAAACCACGAACTTGTGAAACCCTACCTTAGAGTGGCTCGCTTTTCTCACCAGCAGTCCGTGTGAGGGTACACAGCCCCCCTCCTGGAGCCATACATGACCCTGGGGACCGACACACCCTAGCACTGGCTCCAGCAATGTCCCAGGGTGCCCACCTCTGGGACATTGCACTTTGATATGGCTTGGTGAGAGCACCGGTCCAGCCAAGCCATAGCGAACACTCTGTTCTCAGCAAGTGAGAGCATGTCTGTTTCCTGGCCAGCTGTCAAGTGAGCATCCAGGGAGCTGCATGTTAGCAGTTCCCTGGGTTTCAAAGCAATGTGGGCTTGCGCAAGAGGTGGAGAGCTGGCAGGGATCGTGGGGGCTTTCAGGCTTCCCCAAGGTCCCCAATGAAGTAGCCAGGCCCTAGGGTATGGGGTCCCCAGGGCCTATATCGGCCTGGGCCGGCGGCCCTCCTTTCCCTTTTTTCAAAAACTATAAAAAGACCTATCCCCGGGTGATGGGCTCCATGGTCCTCGCTCCCTTTATTTTTTTTGAAAAGGGGTGATCCCCAGGGATGGGATCCCCGGGGCAAAAAATGGCCCAGAAGTAGAGCAGCTCTGTTCCCTCCCTTTCAATAAAATAAATTAACAAAATAAAGTGGGATGGGGTCTGCTGGGACAAAATTGGCCCAGAAGGGGGGGCGTGCGGCCCCCTCCCTTTTTAAAAAAACATTATTTTTTAAAAGTGTCTAGCCCCAGGGGATGAGGTTTCCAGGGCAAAAAATGGTCCAGGGAAGAGAACCACATAGCCTCACTTTCTAAAACAGAAAAAAAGAAATAAAAAAGCTGACAACTCGCATGAGACCCCACCTCTTTTCTCTACCACTCTGTAAACGCACCTCTTGGCGAATCAATCATTATTTAGGCATCAAGTGGAGGACTGTAGATTTGCAATAGGGTAAGTTCTTTGTGGCCTTCGTGAATCTTCGATTTGCGTTTGCCCTGATACCAAGGCCAAAACTATGGGAAACCTTGAGCAGGATAGAGGTTCCAACAGGCCTATTGACTCTAACCCAGGCAGAGACATACAGACACCATGTTTATTAAATGCTAACACACTTTGTTATTGTCTAAATCCCATTGGGCCTCTCCATACTGCTTGAGAGATTTTCTTCATGCTGTAGGGACCATGGGCTAGAAATTAACAACAAAACCAAGTATATGGTGTTTTGTTATTCCAAAGGCAAAATAAAAAGAACTATATCAGTGGATGGGGAGACTTTGGCTGGG
Source organism: Lissotriton helveticus (assembly GCF_964261635.1). NCBI lineage: Eukaryota > Metazoa > Chordata > Amphibia > Caudata > Salamandridae > Lissotriton > Lissotriton helveticus. The sequence continues at coordinate 1,626,221,682 of NC_136061.1, forward strand.
TCTCTGAGTTTGATAACTTGGGTGTTTGTTTGGAAGACTCACATAGGTGGCCAGCTCAATTGAGAAAGAGCACTTTAATGCAATCCGCAGGGTCGATTATAAGGTTTGCATCCAGGAAATCTCTATGGAGTTGATATGTGGGGCCACTGCAACTTGGAGATGATTGAAACAGCAGAGAATAATTTCCTGAAATCACTGTTAAAAATTCCTCCATGTACCCCCTGCTCTTCCTATTCGCATGGACTTAAATTTGAGATCTATCTCTGATATTGCTGCAATGAGACCAATCCAGTATTGGCTGAGGCTGTGGGTAACAAAAGAACTAGAGCCCTTCAGGGAATACCTACAATGGCTGCTAGAGGGTTTGTGTGCTGATAGGATCTCTTGGTGCGCCTAAATAAAGTCATGGTTAAATAAGGTGGGCTTAGGGGCCCTTTGGTCAAATCCTAATGACATACCATGTGATGCCATTGAAAAGCTCAAAGTGGCCTATCAAAATGTGGTTACAGGACCTTTTGCACTAGCAATTTTCATGAAGTTTAGAATGGTGACATTACCGATAGCTTCCTTCACTTGCCTTTGGAAGAATGAGCTAGGTACATCAAATTAGTGCCCCATGGGATGTGAAGCCATAGACACCATTGAACATGTTTTATAATTTTGCATTTTCAACAAAACAAGGGAACCCACTTGGTACCTAGGGACCATGGGCAATCAATTATTAAGGAGAACAAAGGTCCTTAGGATTAACAAATCTAAACAATACAATGGAATATAGACTCAAATCAGTACTATATCAGAAGGTTTATTCAGTACCCAGCCGGGCCTGAATCTTTTTAATCAAAATATGTACAACAAAATAGGTAGAGACCACCAGAGGGTCTAATTCAAAAGCTGATAGGGTACAAGCCTGTACCTATCCAGAGCACACTTGAACAGGGTTCAGGAGTGAAAGAAAAATAGGAAAGCAAGAAAACGTGAAGAGAATATCAGGCAAGAACAAGGAGCCAGCTGTCCCTTGCAACTTAAATACAATTGGTAAAGCAAGTTCAGACATACAATTACTGTAACATTATTGACAAAATTGAAAAAGATTACAGAATTGTTAAAATGTCGACGACGTTTCGATCCCTTGCTCCTAGTGAACTGGGATCATCATCAGGACTTAATAATAGAATGCCTGTTTGTAATTTTATCAAAGCCTGTTCAAAGCGGGAAAAATGAGAAGAAAAAGAAGATTCTTGTTTAAAAACAACACTATGTCAGGGAATTATATACAAGAAATTACTTTTTGAACCATCCATGGCATGCCAGGGTGCTGGGTGGTGGACTGTGCACACATTCTCATAGTTGTCAATTGTGGTGTTTCAATTCCTTTTGATCAAGTGCACGCAGGTTATAGAGCCAAAGCGAGTGATAGCCTAAGGTGAAATGACTATCAGCGGTATTGCGCAATCTAATTGTGGCATGCCAGTGTGCTCGGCGGACAATTGTGTGCGTGTTTTTACATTCGTGGTTCCTCATAAATAAATACACGCGAGTACGTGCCTGAATGGTCGAGTGATTCGAAGTGACTGTCAACGTGACTGTGGCTAAGGAGTTGAAAACGATCCGGCACAAGGTGTGGGCGTGCATACAAGTCATATGTTATAGCTAGGTGCCACGACTCACTTGGTGCCTGGTGAGATAGTGTATTGGCAACCAGTAGAACTAACCTGCTGGAGTGTTTACTCCAAATCAGACGACAGAGGGTAATAATCAGTTGATATGGGAGAACATCTGAAAAAGCAAATGGGCAATTATGGTGCCGCTAGGGGGGTGGACAGAGCAAGCAGTCCGCAACAATTTAATTAATCCATTACCTTCTATTGTAAAAGGGTGGACACGTTAATGTCATACGTTCAAGGTGATTCTTAAGATGAAAATTACATCGGGGTCCGCTTTACAAGAATTGGTGCTCGAATGGAGACCTGAAAGGACAACGAAGTTCTAATATCAACATATGCGCGACTGCTTGTGAACGGTGGCCGGGAGAGCTACTTTTCTAGCGCTTACCTTAAATTGCAGTCAATGCTGTCTTGCTCGAGATCAGAGCAGAATTCACTCGGCGTGCTCAGTGGCATGCTCCCGAGAATGCGGAAGTCCGGAAGTGGTTGCCGACCGTCTTTGTGCTCATATATGCGCAGGGAAAGGGGAGTGAGGATATGTGACATAGTGGCGGCCATCTTGGAACGGTGTTATTTGCGTGAATGCGAGCCGTGAAAGCTAGACTCTGTGCCTGCATCTGTTACTTTTCATAGTAAGGAAACCAATGGAGAATATGGAATATTTAAAGCAACCCTTGGCCAACATTTACACATTTTCAAAGAACATCTTTACAACAGTTATGACCAGCATATATACATACAGTGCTCAATTGTCATAATTGGAGAATACTGTAAGAGGGCTTTTTGGTCTGTATTAAAACAGTCTTGGAAATGCCCTCACGTGCATTAAAGAAGTCCAGCCCAGTCTTCAGTGCGATTAAGCCCATTCTGTATCGTATCCAGAAGTATGATACATTTCAATTCTTCTTTATTAAGAAGCTGGCTCATGTTTCCTCCTCTCGGTGGAAGCTTTAATGTCTTTAAGATAGTCCAGCGTAACTCATCCTCCTTGTGGTTAGCATTGGTAAAGTGTTCCACCAGTGGGGCATTCGGAGTTTGGCAGCAAATTCGACTCTTGTGCTGGCTGATCCTTGTTCTTATCCTCTGTGATGTTTGGCCTACATACATCTTGTTACAGGGACATAGAACCAAATATATGACATTACAGGTATTACAGTTAGTGAGGGAAGAGCTTGTAAAGGTAATGTTGTTAAATACTCTTGTCTTTCCCTCAATGGTCATGTCACACACACTGCAATTGCCACATTTCACATGTCCGACCACAGGGGGCAGACCCCATCTGGCTTCAAGTGTAGGGGATTGGTTGGAACTTGGTAGTGCTGCTCGGACTAAATGGTCCTTCAAATTTCTACTTTTTTTAAAAGCAAAAAGAGGACGGTCAATTTCCAGTGCACCTGCATTAATAATAGGCCAGTGGTGAAGTACCATTTTCCTCATTTTATTAGACACTGGGGAAAAAGTCGTGACACATGCCAGTCTATCTTGTGGTGTCTTTAGGGTAGGCGTAAGCAAGGTTTCCCTAGGTCTATACTATGCTCTCTTGAGTGCGTTTTTCACAATTTTCCTTGGGTAGCCCCTATTTTTTAGTTTGTCTGCTAGAATGGCACTTTCTTTGAAGTAGTCCTGTCTGCAGGAACAATTTCTCCTAATTCTTAAGAACTGGGAAAAAGGTAGTGAGTCACGTAGAGCTCTCGGATGATTACTAGAATAATCAAGCAATGTGTTCCGCTCTGTCGGTTTTCTAAACAGACGAGTAAGTAGGACTCCATCCTGGTGGAAGATAGTGAGGTCCAGAAAGTCAATAGAGGATTTACTGGATGTCAGAGTGAAATGTAGACCACAACAATTATTATCCATCCAGTGCAGGAAGTGGCGTAGATCATTGACTTCACACCTCCAGATCATGAAGATGTCGTCAATATATCTACGCCACATACCGATTCCTGAATGAAAGGGGTTAGACGGGGACAGTATCACCTCATTTTCGATCTCATTCATGAATAGTATAGCTAGATTAGGAGCAAAAATTGCGCCCATGCTCGTGCCTTTTATCTGCTGATAAAATTGACCATTGAATGTAAAAAAGTTCTTGGTCAGACAGATTTCAAGGAGTTGCATAATGAAAGAAGTTGGTATTGCGTGTGGTCGTGGGCGTGTGTCCAAGATCTTCTGAATAACCCTAAGAGCAGTTACCTGAGGGATATTCGTGTAAAGGGACTCCACGTCCATTGTACATAGAGTCTCTGTTCCTGGATCAAAAGGGAGATTTTCAATCAGTGAAATCATGGACATAGAGTCTCTCACGTAACATGGCGTAGAGGGGACAAATTCCTTTATGAAAAAATCAATGAAGGCTCCTAGTGGCTCGAGAATAGATCCACAAGCTGAAACAATGGGGCGTCCAGGTGGTGAGGTTAAGCTTTTATGGATTTTTGGGAGAGTGTATATTACTGGTGTTCTAGGGCTTTTGATATTTAGATAATTGAATTCTTTCTTGGTTAAGAAGCCCTCCATGACCGCATCTGTGGTGATTTTATTTATCATCTCTTGGATTTCTTTTGTGGGGTTGGACGCTAACCTTTGGTAATGTTCCCTATTGTCTAGCTGTCTCTGTATTTCCGTAGTGTAGGAATCAAGATCTTGGAGAACGATACCGCCCCCCTTATCAGCACTCTTAATGATCAAGGAATGGTTCATTTTTAGTGTGTTAATGGCCTGTTTCTCCTTCAATGTAATGTTGTAAGGAGTAAAACTACGTTTATTTTGCAGGGCGGAGAGGTCTTTTAATACCATTTTCTCAAAGGTGACTATTTCTGGAGGAATCATACCAGAAGAAGGCAAAAAGGTAGAGGGTGGGCGGAAAGGAGTTAGAGTATTCTTCTCGTGGCTCGGATGTAATTGAAAAAATGCCTTAAGCCGAACTCGTCTAAAGAACCGCATAAGTTCCGTTTGAAGTTCTAAAAAATTGGGAGGGATTGTAGGCACGAAGGTGAGTCCTTTTTTAAGAAGGGAGACTTCATCAACTCCCAAAGAGTGTTTAGAGATGTTGAAAATTGGGATAGTTTCTATATGTGCGGAGGGAGGAGTTACCATTGATAGTAGTTGTTCCTCGTCCGTCGTTCCCCTGGTGGATTGACCCATCTCTGGGTTTTCTTGACCTTGCCTCTTTGGGGTGTGCCTTGTTGGCCCCTCTGTAAAAAATTGTTTGTGCCTGTGTTCTGATGTGCACCACCCCGTCTAGAAGTACTACTTCCTTCACCTGCGTCAGAGTTATCGGACGATTCAGCCGAGGTATCTGAAAAACCCACCAGATTACGGCGTCTGTTATATCTGCCCCAGGGTCTATACTGTTGAGAATTAGAGTACGCTCTATTTGTGTAAAAATCCTTTTGTAGATAAGGATATGTTACTTCTATATTGTATGATTTTATGTCCTTTTTGATTTTATTGGATTTTTTGTTTTGTTCTATTCTCTGATACTCTGCAATGGTTTTATCTACCTGTTCAAGAAGTTTTTTGCTATCTTCAGTCGTGCCAGAGTCTTGAATTTGTTTTAGGATATCAAGTGTGCTCTGGATAGGTACAGGCTTGTACCCTATCAGCTTTTGAACTAGACCCTCTGGTGGTCTCTACCTATTTTGTTGTACATATTTTGATTAAAAAGATTCAGGCCCGGCTGGGTACTGAATAAACCTTCTGATATAGTACTGATTTGAGTCTATATTCCATTGTATTGTTTAGATTTGTTAATCCTAAGGACCTTTGTTCTCCTTAATTATAATTTTGCATGGCATACACAAAGCAATGAGCATGCTGGATCAGACCACTATGCAGAATGATTGGCCTCAAAGACCGTAATACAGCATTGAGAATATGTAGAACAGGTACGAGTGGACCAGTTGTTTTTTCAACTGGTAAATTTCTAACATATGGTATTTGAGGCCGAAGAAATGTCCTGTGGGAGAAAGGTCTCTATGGACGTTTAACATGTTTTATGTCTTTGTTAAGAGGGTTGTGACCTGTTTTTATAATTTATTTTAAAACATACTGCATTCTTCTATGTACATATATGCATTTGGTGTATTTTCTCATTAATGTACGTTTGTACATTTTTACCTTTTATGTTTTTTAATTAACCGAAACAAAGGAAATGAATTGAATAGAATTGACATAAACCCCGACCCATGGGACACCTAGGGGAGACTCTGGGGGTACTTAAAATACTAAAATAGTGTGGTGTATCACTTTTTAAGTGCCACTAACACCAAAGTTGGGTTTGGGCACAATTTACATTTAAATGCAGTGATGCAGCACAGGGCTGCTTTTAAAATGATGTCAGGCTCTCTGCAGTGTACATATGCAATTGCAGAAAGAGTTGCTTGCCACTAAACTGCCATGCCCTATTATGTACTTGGGACATAAAGGTAGTTTTAAATCCCCCTGTCCTATTATGTACTAGGTACTTATAGGGTAGGTCATGCCAATTATAAGTGTACCCTAATATGATACTGTACAATCATGTATGTGTGTGTTTCAATGTGTTTTCAACATAGCACTGGACCTAAGCCTGGTTGGCCAAAGCCCAGGGACAGTCAGAGTCGATTACCACCAGTACCAGTCGGCAAAAAGTAGGGGTACACAGGGCATACAGGATTACACACGACATACAGGATAACTTTGCAGCACACAGTTTTTAGTAAGAAAGTACAGAATGCAAACTAAGGTTTCATCCTCTTGCATATATATTGGTTTTGTTGTTGGACATTTGATCAATTGGTTTATTTCCTAAGTAGACTTATAATTTAGTATTAGCTTTTAAACCCATGCTTTTTTATAAAGTACCATCAATTGTGAGTGACTGTTGGAAAGAGAGGGCGGTAGCATTTACAGTTGGTTTTGCTGCACAAACAAATATAAACAACATCTTCTCATGATAAATATTTTTTGTCAAGTAGGGATTCCTCTGAGAGATAAGTGAGAAAATTATTCATCAAAGACCTAATTTAATTCCCAAGGCATCTAAATCTGATAGCAACAGACATCTACATTTTGGCACTCTTTCCTTCTTTACAAGCTCTAAATTCTGTTAGCAAATTTCATTTGAAAAATGTTTATGAGTAGTTAAATTGTTTCATTTGTGAAGTTATCCATTCGTTAGAATCGCATACTTCAGTAAAATTATGTGTACAGATACTCTTAGGATTATTTTGCAGGCAGCCCTATTTGCTGACCTGAAAAAAACTCAAATGCTGCTGCTCTGTCAACAAAATGAAAGAAATCAGAAAGAAAACGTTAAAAAATGCAGATAAATCAAATGTGGAACTAGATTTGTTGTAGGTATGCCACATAGTGATCTACTACAGAATCAGTGAAAACATATTTGTCAATCTGACAGTTAAATTAAAATAAAATTAGCAAATGTCAAAGGTCTAATGGTAAATTGGTACTACCTGGTTAGAGATATCATTCAATAAAAGACATGACTAAATGAAGATCATCAGCCCTTGAGGAGTGACCACACTATTAGGATTAAGCAGAATTATTTTATCCTGTGAGCAAAAGTATGTTTTCATAATAAGCCTCACAACATTATCACTCTCATTACGTTGAGCATATAAATAAAAGAATTTGGAGTAATAATAATCCATACAGTGTTAAAATAAACATTTTTTATAAGTGAATAGAAAATAGCTTTCAAAACTACAGGATTAGTACACTGGAAATCCACCAGTGTCATTAAAAAAACTAGGCCTAATTCACAGAGGTAATTTACAATTTTGAATACATTTTATACTTTTTGCTTATTCACAAAATCTGAGTGTACATTACTAATAAATAAAACAGTAGTAAGTCCATCACTACACATGACCAAAGACTAGTGTTGCAACGCTTTCCTATCGAAAATAATGGAGGTATGGAATAAAATAAAACCCAAAAGAAGAAATGTTAAATACAATTATTTAAAACAGTTAAAAAGATTAAAAATATATCATTCGATCATAGAAAATATATGACTTTTTTTAATAAATACATTTTATTCATAAAAATGAAATTAATTTTAAATAAATATATGGTGTGGCGCCGCGGCCAGGGCGACTGACGCTGGAATCTGGGGACCACGGTTCGATCCCCGGCTCCGGCGGCAGGTTAGCCCAGCACCATGTGACTCTGGGCAATAGCTCGCTTAATCTTCCCGACGGCCCCCAGCGCCTAGAGACCCTTACGGGTGATTGTGCGCTTTACAAATGTGGACTTTACTTTACTTTATTATGCATGGAAAATAGACTCACTATACCCAAAAAAGGGCAGACACATTGAGGTACTACAACCACTTGAGTATACAGGGGCAAGATACATTATAGCAATATAAACATCACAGTTTAAAAAGACCAGATTGAAAATCAAAAGACTATGGCCCGACCCTAGTAGAATGTAAAAAGTGAGGCTTTTAAAGTACCCGGTAACTGCTACTACCCAGGGGTAAGGTTTTTCGGGGATTGATAAATACATACCAGTCCATATTTCACAATTGCAATTGAAGCAGAACAAGCAGAATCAGTACTTTATGCACAATATTTGTCATGCTTAGCATTTTTCCCTCATCCTTTATTCCTAACACGGTTTGGCAGATTTGACCTGCCAAAAACAACTAGGCAAAACAGTGGTGGGGGCACCTGAGAAATTAAACGCCACTTTTCACAGTGATCAGAATTTAGCCCCTAGAATTTAATCAACGCTAGAACACATTCAGAACCTCATGAATCTAGCATTACAAATAGAGAATGAAGTAGGTGCTTCACAGACAATGCAATATAAACCACAGAATGGAAATTCCTGGGTGTGTCAGGTTTTTCTCCAAAACCGAAGATACGGCAATAATGTTGTACTCACAAAGTAAAAACAAGCATTTACAATGCAACGGTTTCGCCTTTGTAAAAGTTAGAGCTATTGGCATTGTAAATGACAAATTTTGTATTTATGTGTTGGTTTTGAAAACAGATAAATAAATGGCATTGTCATTTACAATGCCAATAGCTTAATCTCTCACAAATGCGAGACCTATTGCATTTGCACACACACACAGAGCACAAACACACACACAGAGCCACACACACAGACACCCGCGCGCGCAGGAGGCAAGCATGACTGACAACATGGGCGCGCAGGAGGCAAGCATGACTGACAACATGAGCACGCAGGAGGCAAGCAGGACTGACAACATGGGCGCGCAGGAGGCAAGCATGACTGACAAAATGGGCACGCAGGGGGCAAGCATGACTGACAACATGGGCGCGCAGGGGGCAAGCATGACTAACAACATGGGCGCGCAGGGGGCAAGCATGACTGACAACATGGGCGCACAGGGGGCAAGCATGACAGACAACATGGGCGCGCAGGGGGCAAGCATGACAGACAACATGGGCGCGCAGGAGGCAAGCATGACTGACAACATGGGCGCGCAGGGGGCAAGCATGACAGACAACATGGGCACGCAGGGGGCAAGCATGACAGACAACATGGGCACGCAGGGGGCAAGCATGACAGACAACATGGGCGCGCAGGAGGCACGCAGGACTGACAACATGGGCACGCAGGGGGCGCGAAGGAGGCAAGCATGACTGACAACAGGGGCGCGCAGGGGGCGCGCTCGGCATCACACGTCAATCACCACAAACTGTTACCACGTACAGGCGGCCGGAGTACCAGATCAATCAAAGGCAAAGAAACCATATGAAAGATATTGCGCGCACAAAATCATCTGAGCCGTCTTTAATTAACAGGTTCTCATTAATTTGGGATCAAACGCCATTCCCTTAATGAAGCCGCGAACGGCCAATGTGATCTCCTAAAGTGAGGCGTATGTACTGCTGTCCTCGCGCCTCGTGGCGCCGTTAGGCGCAGAGGTGACCGTTAGGGCCGCCTAACATTGAGTCAAGGACAGTTAATGGATGCCCGAGCACAAACATGGGCGCTCCGAGCATGTCAGTCAAGGCTAACCTGAGGCGAAAACATCAGAATGCAGCTTGGAGTTTTGACATTCCTGCAGGCTCTAAACGCCTCGCCAGTGAATTTTTAAAGTCAATACCCCCACTGCTGGGGAACACTTTCCGTCTGATGAGTGCGAATAATGAGGCTTTGATTGAACCGCGTCTGCAGCGCGACTTAAAAGGTGGCTTTGCATGAGCGTTCTCTCTTTTTTTGAAGCGTGTCTTTTCTCTGTGATAACCACAAAGGCAGTTTGCACAGATTATCACAGACTGTGTCTTCAGGCTTCAAGGTTATGTGATGAAAATATTTGAACAAGATGAGATTAGATAAACTACACAATAATTTTAAAGCGTGCCTTTACACAAAACAAATCCCGGGAAAGGAAAGGAGACGGCGGGAAAGGAGACACGGTCAGCGGGAGGGGGTGGGCAGGAAAGGAGACACGGACAGCGGGAGGGGGGGCACGGTCAGCGGGAGGGGGGGCGGGAAAGGAGACGGCGGGAAAGGAGACACGGTCAGCGGGAGGGGGGGCGGGAAAGGAGACGGCGGGAAAGGAGACACGGTCAGCGGGAGGGGGGGCGGGAAAGGAGACACGGTCAGCGGGAGGGGGGCGGGAAAGGAGACACGAGCCAAATCAAGGTGAAACAAGAGGTTCTTTTAGAAAAAAGTGAAGGTAGCTAACTCTTTTAATGTTGATAAAGCCTTCTTCCCCTGTAAAGTGAAGGTAGCTGACTGTTTTAATGTTGATAACGCCTTCTTCCCCTGTCTTAACAAAGGGATCAAGGATATTTTAGGAGAGTCCATGGAGTTTACCTGTAACCAATGATGGGAAAAGCTCGGCTGCAAGCAACTTTCACTCAGAGCCCACACTGTGCAAGCGTATTACATTTTTCATTACCCTCTGAAGTGGCAGGTTGTCGATCAGTTGTATTGACAATCACAGCCTTGAGCGTGCTATGAAAGAGCTTGAAGAAAATCATTAACATAACGCTCCTCTCTAAGAACTTTAACAGGACTTTGCAGGGACTTCACTCCCAGCTCATCTACAAAGCGAACATGGCACAGTTCTGGGCAGCATCTCCTCTGCTGCGTAAGGGAGCGGGGAGCCATGAGGTAAGAGGGTGGGCGGTAGGAGCCACCTGAAGGCTTGGCTCGTGTAGCTTGAGGGTCCAAGAAGATTTTGAGCTGAGCCAGAATCACTCATTTGGCCCGCCCACCCCTAGAGACAAACAAGTCAGGTCCCGGGCCGGCCAGCCAATCACAGCGCGGCCCGGGGAATAATGAACACAAAAACAAAATGCCGTGACGAATGCCATGACGAAAAAAGGGGCGGGTGAGGGGCGGGTGACGAAAAAAGGGGGCGGGACGGAGACGACAGCCAGGCACGACGGAAATAAGCGCACATTATCAGTAAAGTCAGCATTAAACACACATTAGCATATGCAGTTACTAAAAATAAATCATAAAAAAAGGTCTTACCTCTCATACTCGTAATGAACACAAAAACAAAATGCCGTGACGAATGCCATGACGAAAAAAGGGGCTGGTGAGGGGCGGGTGACGAAAAAAGGGGCGGGACTTAAAAAAAGGCACGGGAACGCCCCCGATTCGCGTCCGGACGGGGAAAGAGTGACGGACAACAATGTCTGCCAATGGCTAGCCTCCATTTATGGAGCTAGCCAATGATAGACTAAGGCGGGACATTGTCACATAGTGTAGCTCAACAGATTTCGCCTGCACGAACGCTGCTGCGCATCGGACGCCAGGCGAAACCTAATGATAGTCACCCCACGTAAGCAGGCACTAGAGGGCAGATTTACAATAACTGGTGCATCCCTGCATACCAGCAGGGATACGCCAGTTATTGTGCGCCGCAGCTCTGCCACCCTGGATGCGCCGCATTTACAATGCGGCGCACCATGGGGCAAAAACGGCACAGATGCTTCACGCATCTGTGCCGTGAAAGCGGAGCATTGCTGGAGTTGCATCGCAAGCACGACGCAGCTCCAGCAATGCTCTGGGGGGCCCTATCTCCACAATGCTGCGTCAATCCTTACGCCTGCTTCAAGCAGGCACAGGGTTTTGACGCAGCATGGGCCCAAAAGTCTTGTAGATTTCACTCAGCCACTTTTGGGAGGCTTTCCTGCACCGGAACGCCCCTCCCTACGATGGAACACCTCCTTCTGGCGCAGCGCTTTTCAACATCTGGGAGATGCATCACGTTGTAAATACCCCGCACTATGGTGCATCTTTTGCGCCACTGCTGCGTCACAAAAGTGACGCAACGGCAGCGTAAAAGAGGCGCAGGGGGCTTGTAAATCTGTCCCCAGGTCTATAGCAAAAAATGTGGCTTGCTAAGCCTGTTTGATTCTCAGAAATGAAGAGGATTGGCAGTTAGGAACAGTCAGGAACTGTCTGAAGCAAGATTTGGCAGGACGAGTACAGGTACAGTACAACACAATTCTCACAATTCACATTATTTTTCAGTTTTAGTTGTGGTTACACAGCACTTTAATAATAACTTTGGAATATATAGCTTTACTTACAGTATAAAGTTATATGATAGAAACTACACTCTGTTACTCTTTGCAATAAACACATAGGGGCATATTCTCAAGGATCTTTTGCCGAGTTTCAGCATATTCTCGCAGCCAAAGTTGCAATAAATGTATTGCCCCATTCACAAGCTGGTGCTAACAGCCGATATCACAGGTTTACTTGCGGTAGCAGCCGCCAAAAACATTGCCTCAGATGAGCTCGGCAACTATCGCAAATGAGATGCTGAGTAGGCGGTCCCGTGCAAAAAGCTGCAACAACACCACTCGGCAACATTCCCAATGACCAGCCAGATCGACGATAAGATTAAGACCACAAAACAGGCGATAAGGCATGTCAGCAGCAGGAAATTAACACCTGCTCTGACCTAGTGTAAAGTCGGAAAACAACCTGCACCTCAAAAGGGAGTCCAGCCCAGAGCCACACCTGAAGAACAACAGATTACATGGAGCTACTGATCATGCAGGCTGGAGCCCCTGGAGGGCCACAGCACCCACCGCCACCACCCCAGGACCACCCCCTGGGTCCCCACCCAGGCCAAAGATATGTCACCCTGGACAAAAATATGTGACATCAATTTTACCAAATCATGAACAAAACAATTCGCCTGATGTCGCACAATCACAACACATAACATACATGTGTATCCAGAAAAAGGAGAATCATACATGCATCTTAGAATTTCCCCACAATTCATATTACTCAGAATAAAGACAAAACAACTATTCAGAAGAGTCATGGCGGGTCTTCTCAGGGCAATATGTAAGTCACACCCTGCAATACAAAATTCTAGATAATAAGGTTTGTCATGCGCCCATCAGAGGACAGAGGGAGAGAACAAAAGATAGAGAGTAAGAGAAAGAAAGAAAGAGACAGAGAGGGGAAAGAGAGGAAGAGAAAGAAGGAGAGAGACTCAGAGAGAGCGAGAAAGAGAGGAGAAAGAGGGGAGAGAGAGAGAGAGAGAGAGAGAGAGAGAGAGGGAGACACACAAAGAGAGCGAGAAAGAAAGGGAGGGAGAGAGAGAGAGAAAGAAAGAGAGAGACAGAGAGACTGAAAGGAAGAGAGGGAGAGGAGGAGAGAGTGCCAACACTGGGGACCCAGGCCTCACTGCTGCCACCAGTGTGTCTCCAACACTGCAGTCCACCAGGTCCCTTATCTGAAACAGAGTGCAGAGTCATGAATGGCAGAGTCCATACAGTTGCACACGCATCATCACTTGCCCGCCCCTGCACGCCCAGGTCTCACCTTCCACCACCAGCGTGTCTCCAAGAGGGCCCACCACGTGCCGGTGCAAGCTCCAAGACCGGGGCCCGCAACCTTAGCACCCTCCAAATCATGCAGCCCGCACCGCGGACCACCAGGTCACACACTTGATTCTGGGTCTTGCTATCTCAAAGGCAGAGATCATATCAGTGCACCCGGCATGATGGCAGGCTGCACCCCTACTCTGCCCTTTAAGTTCCACTAACTCTGTGAGCCGCGAGGCAACACCACATGGCGACAGGACCGCGCTGCCTGCTGACTCAGACACAGATCTGGGTTTAATCCATCGTTATTTTGATCACCACGCCACCCCAGTTCAGAGATGGCCATAGGCAACACCACGTGACGACAGGCCCACGCTGCCCGCTGGCTCAGGCGTCCACTACGGTCCAGCAGGGCTCACACAAATCCTCACCAGTCCGGAGCACCAGGACGGCACATCATAGCAGGCTGCACACCTGCTCAGCTCTTTAGGTGCCCCTACCTCAGTGCACCGAAAATCACCATTCCGTGTTGGTATGCCTGTGCTGGCCTCAGTGTATCCGGTGCCACCAAGTCTGTCCCCGCAAGTCATGGACCCTTTATGATTGAGTCCCGTGGTGCGGACGCCATCATGTCACCACCGGCACTGGGTAATGTGATGTGGCAGGGCCCTAGTCCCTCATGCATAAATAATACCACATGCGGAGGATCATGGAGAACATGGAGCGGACGCAGGTGGAAAGAGGGGCTCCCATGGCTTCAAACCAGTGAGACATTGCTAGGTTCTTCAATGCCCTAAATACCCTCCTCATGCATTGCTGCCACAAGGCCTGGCGCTGATACATGCTGCTGCTACCAGTCCATCCACATCTCTGCCCCTGAAGTGTCAGTGCCACACAGTGCAGCAGACATTCCACCTCCGTCCCCTGAAGTGTCACTGCCACACAGAGCTGGAGACAGACACCACCACCCACATGTGAGGCACATGAAACAGCAGAGGACGAAGATGTGGAAGAATCCTCCTTCATGGTCAGAAGGGCACAGTAACATTTATCTCCGCCATATGGCCTGTTTCTGCTTGGTTCTGCCCTCTGCATCATCACCTTCCACTGTCCCCCCATACACTCTGCAACACTCACATGGGACATGGACTGCCATGTTTTGTTTGGTCACCAATGACACAGCATACCAACTGCGGACTGTACTGTTGCCCTTCTGAAGAACTTGTCATTCCTGGAAGGACTCTGGCTGGCCCTCGACAGGTCAACAATGTAAAGTGGGGTTTGCATGGCCCTGTACTACTCCAGCTACAGCACTCCACTGGATGTGCATTAAACATTCATATTCAAACAGATTTGTCATGTCTCTAATCTTTTAATTGTGGGAGTATAGATGAATGTAGGGTCAGTGATTCCCCCTTACGTCCATGTTGCTCTTGTGGTGGGACTTGGGTCATAGGGTGACCCATTGCCGAATGCTGTCCGGGTGGTGCCGGCATTACAACAGGGACACACACATTAGTTACTTCCTTGTCCAGTCCAGGACGGAACAACGCCCAGAGCTCCAGGGTCATTGTTCATACCCTTATGTTGGACTGGTATACACCAGGCCAGCCTACTCTGCTTACGCTTACAGGGGGACGACAACGCTACATGTGCCAGCTCTTCTCAGTAGTGATCTGCTGATCATAGATCTAGTTGTCAGCATCCCACAGCCACTCCCTCACAGCTGGTTTACACCCACACCACACCCATCCAGCACAGGCGTCACAGGATATGTGACCCTGCCAATAAAAAGGGACAGGCGCACATGCTGGAAGCAATTTCCACTCACTATCTGGGTTTATCCGTGTGGGTATTATTTATGCATGAGGGCCGAGGGCCCTGCCACATCACATTACCCAGTGCCGGAGGTGACATGATGGCGTCCACACCACGGGACTCAATCATAAAGGGTCCATGACTTGCGGGCACAGACTTGGTGGCACCGGATACACTGCGGCCGGCACAGGCATTCCAACACGGAACAGTGATTTTTGGTGCTCTGAGGTAGGGGCACCTAAAGAGCTGAGCAGGTGTGCAGCCTGCTATGATGTGCCGTCTTGGTGCTCCGGACTGGTGAGGATTTGTGTGAGCCCTGCTGGACCGTAGTGGCCGCCTGAGCCAGCGGGCAGCGTGGGCCTGTCGTCACGTGGTGTTGCCTATGGCCATCTCTGAACTGGGGTGGCGTGGTGATCAAAATAACGATGGATTAAACCCAGATCTGTGACTGGGGGTGAATGTTTTGCCATTGCGCAACATTCCATCCATCACCTTGTGTGTTTTGCTGTTCACCCTATGTGGGAAGGGTATGCCCAGACGTGGGTCCCGTGGTCACTAAGCCATTGGAGTCAAGCTATCCTGGCTGATGAAGGCTGATAGCCAGAAATCGTTCCTAGGATGCTTGATTCCGGTCCAGGGAAGACATGGCTTGGCAGTTCGATCTGGACTGTTCCCATGAGGCACAAGGTCAATAATGATTTGCATAAGGCCTTATCTGAACTGGGGTGGCTTGGTGAGCAAAATAACAATGGATTAAACCCAGATCTGTGACTGATGGTGAATGATTTGCAATTGTGCAACATTCCGTCCATCATCTTGTGTGTTTTGCTGTTCACCCTATTTGGGAAGGGTATGCCCAGACGTGGGTCCCGTGCTCACTAAGCCACTGGAGTCAAACTATCCTGAATGATGAAGTCTGAAGTCTGATATCCAGAAACCAGTCCTAGGATGCTTGATTCCGGTCCAGGGAAGACATGGCTTGGCAGTTCGGTCTGGACTGTTCCAATGAGGCACAGGGTCAAGACTGATTTGCATATGGCCATGTCTGAACTGGGGTGGCTTGGTGAGCACAATAAAGATGGAATAAACCCAGATCTGTGACTGGGGTGAATATTTTGCCATTGTGCAACATTCCGTCCATCATCTTGTGTGTTTGGCTGTTCACCCTATGTGAAAAGGGTATGCCCAGACGTGGGTCCCGTGCTCACTAAGCAACTGGAGTCAAGCTATCCTGGCTGATGAAGGCTGATAGCCAGAAACCGGTCCTAGGATGCTTGATTCCGGTCCAGGGAAGACATGGCTTGGCAGTTTGGTCTGGACTGTTCCCATGAGGCACAGGGTCAAGACTGATGTGCATATGGCCATGTCTGAACTGGGGTGGCTTGGTGAGCACAATAACGATGGATTAAACCCAGATCTGTGACTGGGGTGAATATTTTGCCATTGTGCAACATTCCGTCCACCATCTTGTGTGTTTTGCTGTTCACCCTATGTGGGAAGGGTATGCCCAGACGTGGGTCCCATGCTCACTAAGCAACTTGAGTCAACCTATCCTGGCTGATGGAAGGCTGATAGCCAGAAACCGGTCCTAGGATGCTTGATTCCGGTCCAGGGAAGACATGGCTTGGCAGTTTGGTCTGGACTGTTCCCATGAGGCACAGGGTCAAGACTGATTTGCATATGGCCATGTCTGAACTGGGGTGGCGTGGTGAGCAAAATAACGATGGATTACACCCAGATGTGTGACTGGGGGTGAATGTTTTGCCATTGTGCAACATTCCGTCCATCATCTTGTGTGTTGTGCTGTTCACCCTATGTTGGAAGGGTATGCCCAAACGTGGGTCCCGTGCTCATTAATCAACTGGAGTTAAGCTATGCTGGCTGATGAAGTCTGACAGCCAGAAACCGGTCCTAGGATGCTTGATTCCGGTCCAGGGAAGACATGGCTTGGCAGTTCGGTCTGGACTGTTCCCATGAGGCACAGGGTCAAGACTGATTTGCATATGGCCATTTCTGAACTGGGGTGGCTTGGTGAGCAAAACAATGATGGATTAAACCCAGATCTGTGACTGGGGGTGAATGTTTTGCCATTGTGCAACATTCCGTCCATCATCTTCTGTGTTTTGCTGTTCACCCTATGTGGGAAGGGTATGCCCAGACGTGGGTCCCATGCTCACTACGCCACTGGAGTCAAGCTATCCTGGCTGAAGACGGCTGATAGCCAGAATCCGGTCTTAGGATGCTTGATTCCGGTCCAGGGAAGACATGGCTTGGCAGTTCGGGCTGTACTGTTCCCATGTGGCACAGGGTCAAGACTGATTTGCATATGGCCATGTCTGAACTGGGGTGGCTTGGTGAGCAAAATAACGATGGATTAAACCCAGATCTGTCACTGGGGGTGAATATTTTGCCACTGTGCAACATTCAGTCCATCATCTTGTGTGTTTTTATGGTTCATTGGAGAGCATGGAACGGACTGTGGGTGTCCGTTAGGGACTGTGAGTGGTCCATGATGGGACTTAAACACCCACGTATGGCGTCTTGTTTGGCTCCCATGCGGTCGAACCCCATCTGCACCTGTTCAGCCAGCTTCTCTTGGTACCCCAACACATGGCGTTGGAAGGCCATGTGTTCTTTGTGGGGGTCCTGGGAGGCAGTCGTGGTGGTGGTTGCTGCCTGCTGTGTGTTCTGTGCAAGGGGTCGGGTCTCCTCGTAGCAGCTGGGCTGCCCTGCTCCTGGAGGTGGGGTGCGGAGGCTCTCCACGAGCTTTTTGGGGGCATCGGAGCCAGAGGTGTGGTGGTCCTCTTCATCATCAGAGAAGAGAGGTTTGGCCTGCTCTGCAAGAGGTGTTGGATTTCTCTCTGCAATGTGAAGGGGAGATGCTTTTTAACATTGTGTTCACATGTATGTTGACACATTTTACAAGTTTACATACAGACTGCATGACAATGTACATTGTGACTGTTTGGAAGGAGCTGCCTATCTGATGTGGGACGGTGGACATTTCAACAACCTCACGGATGTCTGTTTGTACTTGTACATTCTCAGCTCACATTTCCCTGTAATGCTAAACTTTATTGGCCAGTTTCTACAGACAAGCGGCACCAGTTGTGTCCTCTGTTCTGCTGTGGACGTGTTGCGGTTTGTACCATATTGTTGTCAATATTGATGTGGCCTGTATGTTATGTGTGTGTGCCGCATTTTGGGGGAGTCGCCCTTGCAGCCCTGATTTTGCTGCTCTTTATCTCTTTCATGCGGTGTGCCTCTGACTTCTGTGCTTATACAGTGCAGAGATGTTGCATACTTGCGTACATTGGTCTCATGATGGGAGTTTGCCTTCTTGGGCATGGTTTGTCAGCAGATGTGTTCTACTTAATTGTGCATGTGTGCCATTGTGCCCATCTCCCCCATCCCCCCAGTCCCTGGTCTTTACTCACCCTGGTGCTGTTGTGTCCGGTCATGTTGAGCAGTGTCCAGTCCCCCACCTCCTGCCACCGTCTCCCCACTGATGACTGTGGACACCATTTCCTCCATCTCGTCCAGGTCCTCCTGTGGTGCTGGACTCCCACCTCCAGTCTGCATTGCTGCCTTCCGGTTGTTGGAGAGTGTCTGCTTAGTTTTGCAATTCACATCATTCCAGCACCTCTTGACCTCTACCATTGTCCTCTTCAGCACTCCGACTGCATTCACCTTGTCTACGATGGACTGCCATATTCCATTTCTGGTTGCCATTGACACAGTGGAGGTGAAGAACTGTAGTTGATGGTGTTCTACCACCTCTGTTATCAGGATCCGGATTTCCTGCGGATGAACAGCTTCTTCCTACTCTTCTTATACTTGCCCTTCCCTCACCCCAAGTTCCCAGGATGGTACTCCGGGTGGCTTGTAGGGTTCTGGTTATCCTCTGTACTTGCTCCGGCTACCTCCATTTTGCTTTGCTGTTTTTTGGCTTTTGTTTGTATGTTTTTTTTCTACTTTTGGAAGTGGTTTTCCCACATTCTATGTGGGAATTTCAGCCTGTTGCTGGTTTTTGCAAATTTTTGTATCACGATTGGCCTCATCGCTACCATTTTTGCGTATGTGTTTTGCGTTTTTTCGGCATCGCGTTAATTTTTACGCTGTCATTTGATGCATTGACTATCGCATGGTACCTCTGTGTTGGGAACACAACATTAACACTGCGTTCTTTTCCCGCAATAGACTGCGATGTGAAGAGTTGAAGGGTTGCGCTAAGCTAATTTTGCGGTAATTATCATACGTTCTTGAGAATATCCCCCATAGAATTCTAAAAATATGCCCTGGAAGTAAATTCCAACTGTATTTGATCTTAAATTGAAACCTCTATAAATCATCTGAAGAACTGTACAACCTTGTTAAACACTTGCCATCCCACAGGCAGGCTTGGTGATTCTCAACTCTAGAGAGTCCTGTGAAAAATTATCAGAAATTCTTTTGAATTCAATTTGATTGGTGATGCACTAGATTTGACAACTGTCCATTCTCCAAGGCCAGAAATAAACAGCAAATCTCGAATGAGATGGCATGTTTTCAGGGATGTAATGTATTTTTATGCGGTTGCGACAATCACCTATCTTAATTCTTCCAACCATTTTTCAAACCCTCCTTCAAAATCATCAACGAAGTCACCTCCTTTTATGCATATCCTATAATGGCAAGGGTGATAAATGCCGCTCACCCAAAGAAATTGTTCCAGACAGCCTTAAAGTTGTTCAAATCAAAACTTTCCCAAAACAAAATGCAACCCAGAAGACCTAAAAATTTGAAGGCCGGTATCCATTCTTCCATTCATGTTCAAGGCCTTCGAAAGATGTGTGGCGAAATAGCTGCAAACATTAATCAAATAAAACATCCAGCAAAACATTCTCCAATATATATTTAGATCTATGTTACAAATAATTGATTACACTCTCGCCATATTAGACAAGGGTGAATTCTGTCTTTCAGTTTTACTGATCTTATCCCTGGCATTTGACACTTTCAATGTATGCCTCTCTGGTAAAATTTGCAAATGAACGAATGAGTATTGCGGGCATGGTTTGAACCTGACCCCTCAAACCAATCTCATAATGTAGAGCTGACAGATGTCCTTTCAAGCCCCTCTCCAATGAAGCAAGGAGTTCTTTAATGCTCAACCATCTCTCCACCCATTTAAAGATAAATGAAACCATAGACTACTCTCTTGACTAAATCAGACATTTCTTACAATCATATGTGGCAAATTCAACTATGCCTGAAGGCATTCTCCCCGGATTACATAACTGCATTGGGAAAAGTAATGAAGGAGCTACAATCCTGGATGACCCAATATCACATTAAATTGAACCCTGAGACGGTGGAATACATCCTGATCTTCCTGATCTCATTGCATCATAGCAACACTCCTATAAAACTTGGTTAGATGAATCAAGCATTCTTCACTGCAAGTCTACCATTTCTGAAAAACCCATCTCATTAGAATGGCAAAGAGCACACAACACCAAATCAGACTCCCGAAAAATCAAATCCTTTCTTAAACAGACAACATAAGGATTATTGCGCAATACCAGGTACCAGGCTGTCTGTGTAGGTAAGTGCAGTGAGGCAGTGAGGTGGGGCAGCAGAAGTGGTGGAAGTTGACAGACGACGGAATAGGGAGAAATAAATCCTATTCCGTCGTCTGTCAACATCCTCCCGCCGCACCGCGCTACCTGCATGGACCGCTGCTGCGTGGTACTGAGAAAACGTAATGATGAAAATGCGCTCCTAACCAGCATTTCCTGAACTGAACTAGTCATTTTAACAGCGGCACAAAGCTCAGCAGACGTCCTAGTATCAGGAGAGAACAAATGGGTTTATATATCACCTGAACTGGCTAACAACTGAAGCTAGAAGCCAACTTAAATCAGCCTGCATCAGCCAAAATGCTTTACACAGAATGACTCCACATTTTCTTGAAAACCTATTGCTTCAGTAAACTTGAAAATCTCAAAAGTACACATTTTCTTCCTCTTTAAACCCATTTCTTCAAATAATCATGCAGTCTGAACAGTGCTCCATGGGCAGTTCTTCCAAAATTGTGAGCTCTATTCTTCCTATAAAAATCAATCCCTCCCACTCCACCTTCAAGAAATTACTTACACACTTTTTCTCTACTTGATACTTCCTGACATGATCCGACTCCAGTTGGTTGCGTTCGTTTGGCCATTCAACATAAAGGAAGAAGAATCAACAGAGAATACAAAAAAATGCCTGTGAGGAATGGACTTTTATCTCATTCCACTGTGCATTCATTGAAGGTGCCCCTTTATCCTATATGTATTTAAATGTATCATTTTGTATATATTGCATCCTCATTGGAGACTTGGGGCCCTATTACGAGTCCGGTGGTCCATAGGACTGCCAAACTGTGGTGGTGGTCCGACCACTGCCACACTGCGTGCCTGTCCACAGTATTATGAGTGTGGCAGTGGGACCACCACAGGACCGCTGCAACCACAGGGGATCAAGGATCCCGTGGCGGGGGCTCATCGGTTAGGAGAACTAATAAGCTGGTGGTCCCACGGCAGCACCACCAAGCATATTATGAGTGGCCTGTCCACCTCCCTTTTCATGGTGTCAGAGAGACAACAAAGAGGGCCCAAACAAGGGCCCCTGTTGCTCCAGGAACTGGGGAAGCATGCGGCCGGTGGTTTTGCACCCCACTTTCTGCACGGTGTGGCATGTATGCCACACTGTGCAGGAAGGTACAGTCAGCACTCTGAGAGCTGTCATCTGCATGTTAGACCCTTCTATTAGTCTAACAGACCGTCACCGTCACACTGCCACAGGGCCGCCCACCAGACCAGGACTTAACTCCTAACCATGGCTTTGACAGTCCTACAGCGGATGGCGTGTTACACCATCTGCTGTAGGATCTCCAAAGTTGTAATATGGCCCTTGATCTCCATTTTCCTTATGGGCACCCTTTCTATGTGAACACTTACCTTGTTCAATTTAATTGCTTTAAAGTCTTCTGATATGCAGATGGGTCTGGTTTGTGCTACATAATGCTGCAAATAAATAAAAGCACAATGTTCAATACAAAAACAATTAAATAATAATAAAGGCTTCTCTGGTAGCTTCATTAGCAGAGAAGCACTCCGCTTCTCTGCAATGAAGCGGAGTGCTTCATTGCAGATGTAAAAACACCAAGGGGCAAATATATAATAGTCTTCTTTAAAGAATGTAATAAACATAATATCCAGACGAGTACATTTATATAGATAGATCTCAAAAACTCCAAGGGGCAAATATATATTAGTCTTCTTTTAACATTTAATAAAATAACTATCCAGACATGGAGCCTTATAGAGATAGAAGTCTTGGTTACATGTGTCATTTTCAGTACTACATGTCCACTAAAGCTTTATTTGATTTTTACAAATCAAATAAAGTAATATTATTATTATTAGTAATAGAGAAAGGGTTCCCTTATATGGCTAAACGTTGCCCCAGAAGGACATACAGACTTCTCTTCATGATAGTTTTCAGCGCATTCTATCAAATGTGCCAAATCACAAGACCCATCACGAGTGGGCCCTCATTATGAACCGAGTGGGCCAATTCACTTATCATTTTCCAACTAAGCACATAAGTGCAGCGGCGTCACTAGGGTTGGTGTCACCCAGTGCGGTAACTCATGGTGCCACCCCCTCACGACTTAACCCATGGACCTCCTCCATGTTCACCAGTGCCAAATAACGGGACCATACAGAATCCTTAGAAACGTTTGTAAATTTAGATCCTGGCTATATTTACAAAGGCCATAGAAGATAAACTTAATTCAAGGTCAGAGGTAAAAGATTGTAAGAAGTTAAGAACTAAGAACTACATAGAAAATATGTTACTTTTTTATTTTTATTTTAAAATTAAACTTTAAATGTTACTGCTACAGGAGATAAGATTGTAACTGTTCTGTATTGGGTTTGCACAATCAGCAACTGTTAGATTAGTATGCACCAGTACAAATTACAATGTCACATTAAATCTCGACTAATCAGAACTTTCCTTTCCTGGCCTTTAAAGCTGCAAACTTGTTTATTACTTCATCGAAATCAACTCCTCTCGCCAAATCACTTTCAATTGATAATATTGCAAGAACGGAAAGCCTTGACTGTCCCATGGAAGGTCGCAAATAGTTCTTTATAAACTTCAGCTTTGAAAAACTCCGCTCACATAAAGCCACAGACACACAGATCGTAAGAAATAATTGTTGGCTCACTGAGAGATATGGGAGAGATTCTAGGAAGTCCCCTTCAGCTATCAATTTCAAAACGTCAATTACTGACCAGTCTTTATCTTCTTCGAGATCAATCTCTGCTGCCTTCAGGTGCCTTCTCAGCCTTAGTATTTCTAATAAAAGCTCTCCCTCGGATAACTCTTCATTGAAAGTGGACAATTTTGGAATGGACACCAGTAACTCTTCTTCAGTGGCAGATATCAAACTCTTGTCTTGAACAGCCTCAAACATGGCTGCTACTTCCTTGATGGCTCTTGATCTGATGTGGAGTTCAGAATAGAAATGATCAATACACTCAAGCATCGCCCTTTTGTTTTCTTCTTGTAGAGTTAGTCCAGCATCTCTTGTCTTCTCACCTGCCATCATCTTCTTGAACCTGGGTCTGCTCTCTACTGAAATTCCATATTGGTCTGATTTTAAAAGCGCCTGTTCAATTGCCTGCTCCACTAGATGACTGCACTCCTTGTACAGAAAAAGTTTTAGCATCTCTAGCTTTGTCACCACACTGTCAAGAGTTAAGCCCTTAGTCTGAAGGTACAGCTGTGTAAGATTAACTTCTTCAAGTACATCACACCAAAAGTAGAGGTAGCACAGAAATGTGACATTGCAGACAGCAGGCAAAAGACCTTGGGCTGTACCTCTTGTGTCTAAATTTTCATCTGGATAACATAGAGCTTCAATTGCCGCCACACATTCATCTAATTTTTCTTTCACTGCCTTTACTGCAGCATGATGAGCACTCCAGTGTGCTGTTGATAGTCTTTTCCCTGAGACTCCAGTGTGGTTCATTAAAACATCTCATTGGTGATTGGAGGCAGCAAAGAAGGAAAACATTGTCTCTAGAATTCCAAAAAAAGTCACGCACAAAGTATTTTCAGCAAAAGAGTGTTGGCCGCACAAGTTAAGCGAATGGTCCATACATCCATTAAAAATAGCTTTCCTGTTCTTTCTTTTCAAAATGGCGTGTACACCCCCATGGATTCCAGCCATAGTGGCAGCATTATCGTAACCTTGAGCGCGGCACATCATAATGTCAAGTCCATCACTTTCCAGATTTTTAAGAATATCAGAACTGATGCCAACAGCTTTTTCCCCTTTAAAGAGAAAAATCCCAGAAACACTTAAACTTTCCTATTTTGAATTTTCACATATCTGATCACTTCAGACATTTGGTCAGTGTGTGATGTGTCAGGTGTGCTATCAAACATGATCCCAAAATACCTGGCAGATTTTATATCCATGACAAGCTTCTCCTTCACATGATTTGCTAGGACATGTATAAACTCATTCAGAGTTTTTGATGCAAGATATGATACAGATGCTTTGAGTTTACAAGTGCTTCGCTTTAATCTCATTAGGTGCTCTTTCAGCACTGGGTCATATTTAGAAAGCATCTCAACCGTTTCAAGAAAGTTTCCTTTATTCAATGAAGATTCATCTTCATTTTGTGATATTGAGCAACCTGTGCAAGATGTCTCTCCACTTTTTCTTCTCTATGTCCATCAAAGCAGTACTTATGGCGTAAATTGTTTTGTGCAGTCTAAGTCCTGCTGCCAATGTTTTCCATTTTTCAAGGCAATGTAAGTGCTCTTCGAAGATCTCATGATTGTGGACTTTCGGGCTCAGTTTCCACCACATCTGAAACCCAGTCACAAATTTGGATGTCATGTCTGTAGTATTAGCGGCAAAGAGTCGGCAGCAAAAACAATATCATTTCTCACTGACGAGTGAGTAAACCATCCATGATCGCAACACTTTCTGGCCATTTGGCATCACCTTGTAAAACCACTCTTTTGATAGCTGGCGAACATCTCCTTTTGCTTTTGGATCTTGCCTTGTCGCAATTCTGAAAAGGCCATCTTTGTTCTGGAAAGAAGAACTTCCTCTTTTGATGATTACAATCCGCAAATGATCTGGAACTAGTATATTTCAAAAAGAATCATCATCTAAAATATTCCAATTTCCCCCCTTAACCTCATTTATCATCTCATTTACTGTATCATGGTTAGAGTCACTTTCAGTACTATCTTCTGCTTCAAATTCATCCATTTGAATTATCATTTCCTTTCCTTGTTTTTCTGCTTCATTTTCTTCTATTTCAACTCCTTCCTCTTCTGCAGAATGCATACTAGCATCGGAATCAGCGTTATCAATTGGTGGCCGTGGGACTGTGTCTTTTTTTTAAGTTCAAATATATTTTATTGACAGTCATATATTAAAACGATACAAATTAAAAATGCAAATGTAATAGAAGAGTATACAGTAAAATAAATAGATAATCAATTAAAGGGAAATAAACTGTAGTCATAACCAGCAATAGTGAAATATATAACAATTATTAACATTTGATGATCAGGAAGATGATATAAATTTTATGAATGAGAAATTGGTAGAACAGTTAAGGAAACTCATGTAGGTTTAGCAACTTCTTGTTGGAAAGGATTTTGAGGCAGGGATTGGCGAGCACACAAATCAAAAAATGAGGTTACTGGATCCCATATTTGTTTCCTTTTTGAAACTAAAGCAAGTGGATAAACAAAAGTTGTATCTAGTCTATGATTATAACATATAGCGTACCACCATGCCTGATATGAGAGTTTAGTGAGATCTTTCCAAGCTTTAGTGATTTGTTGAAAGGCTACTGCAATAAGGAGGTCTATTATTTTTATACTAAAAGGGCAATGGTTCCATATAGGGGAGAGACTACCCAAAAAAATGTGAGATTTATGATGGGGTAATTAGTGGAAAAAAAATTATTAATTTGAGACCACACTCTAACCCAAAACGTGTGCACCGGGGTACAGTCAAAAAGTAAATGCAATAAATCGGCATGAGGCGTGGAGCATGTCCAGCATGTATGTGGCAGTTCAGTGTATCTTTTACTAAGAGTGAGTGGGGAAAATAAGAGTCGATTATAAATAAAAAACAAAGTTTGAATAGTGTTTGCAACCCTGAAAGATTTTCGTAATTTGACCCATAACCTGTCTCATATCTCAGTGCGCCATGAGATACCCATGTCCACTTCCCATGATTCTTCAACTCTAGTCTTTATGCGTGGTAGTGTTGGTGCGTGTAGCAGAGAATAAATCTTGGACGCCCTGCTGCCTCTAGAGAGTAAAATGCGTAGTTGAGATATGAGAGGAGATTCCTGAGGTGATATGGAAGGCAATGTGATGTGCGATTCATATGCTAATTGGAGTGCTTGTGTTAATTTGAGATATCTAGCACGAAAAGAGGAGGGGAGATGGAAAGATGCAGCGGCTTCTGGAAAAGGAATGATACGAGAGTGCTGGAATAATTGATGTACCCAAATAAGACCTCGTGTTCTCCAAGACTTCCAAAATATTGGTTTGTTGTTAATTAAAATAGATGAATTATGCCAAATAGGTTGATCAAAAAAGGAGGAAATTAAAGGGGATGGTAGAATTTTGGAAGTATATTTGAGAATTGGAGTATAAATGGATTGCGGAGGACGAGAAAAAGAGAGGTATTCTGGAAAAGAAAAGGGGTATATATATGCCAGTTCCAGCGATGTCCATAAGGGAGATAATGTGGAGAAGTCCTCAATCCATTTCGATGCTTGATTTAATAGAAAGGACTTATGGTACAAGGAGAAATTTGGAAAGTTAACCCCACCCTCTGCCTTTGGACGTGTTAATTTAAGTATTGACATACAAGCCTTTTTACGCCCCGATAAGAAAGAAGATAAGATGGAATTGATTTTCTTGAAATGGTGTGAAGGAATAGAAAACGGGATATTTGAAATTGTGAATAAACCCAAGGGGGAAAGCATCATCTTGATGGTATCTAATCTACCCCACCAAGATAAATACAAAGGGTGCCACTTTGTAGTAAGTTCAGTCACTTTTTTTAGGCAATCCTCCATGCAACGTGAAACCGTACCTGAGAGAGTGGGAGTGAAATGAAGACCTAGATATTTGATACAATTAGGATTCCAAGTAAACCCTGAATTAGTAAAATCCGACTTATAAGTAAATTTATTCAATGGTAAAATCTCACACTTATCTTTATTTAATTTGTAACCAGAGAAAAAAGCAAATGAATCAACTTTGCTCAAAAAAGCAGGTAACGAAGTAGTGGGCTGAGATAAGAATAACAGAACATCATCTGCATAAGCCGCCATTTTAACTGTGAACTGTTGAAACGTGAAGCCATTTATGGAAATATTTTGACGAATCCGCAAAAGAAAAGGTTCTAAAGCAAGGTTGAATAAGAAGAGTGAAAGAGGACATCCCTGACGAACCCCTCTACCAAGGGAAAAATAAGAAGAAACAGTACCATTCGCCGCAATAGCTGCTCTGGGATGTGAGTATAAGAGAGAGATGAGGCTAGAAATTCTAGGACCAAAACCAAACCACTTCAATGTTTGGAAAAGATACGGCCACTCGACTCTATCAAAAGCTTTTTTGCGTCCAAAACAATTGCAGCAAGAGATTCAGATGAATGCGAAGTTTTAGATAAAATATCAAAGAACAATCTGGTATTATCAGAAAGCAACCTACCCTTAACGAAACCGGATTGCTCCTTCCCCAATAAATCCGGTAAAAAGGATTCTAATCGGAGAGCCAAAGCCTTGGAAAAAATCTTGTAATCAATATTGACCAATGAAATGGGCCTGTAATTTTTGCAATACTGTGGGTCTTTACCTGGTTTGGGAAGAATACATAGAAGAGCATCAGAGAAGGAGCGTGAAGAAGAACCGGAATCCAAGAAAGTGGAAAGAAGAGAATGCAATTTTGGGATAAGCAATGACGAGAAATGAAGAAAAAATTCTACTGTAAATCCGTCTGGACCTGGGGCCTTATCTTTTTTAAGAGATTTCAATGCAGCAATGAGTTCTTTTTGAGTTAGATCTGATTCTAAAGAAGAAAGGTCAGGAGGGGTAGCAAATCGAGATTTGATATCAGAGAGGAAGTGACAAATGTCCTGGGTCGTGGAAGTCGTTTCAGAAGAATATAATGTTTTGTAAAATTGAAGAAATTCCTCCAAGATGTCATCATCTTTATGTCTCAGTACAGAATCCTGACCATAAATACTTTCTATATTAATTTTGTTTTTCTTAACTTTCAAGTAATTTGCCAGCAATTTACCGGCATTATTCTGACCCCCGTAGAATTTAGC
This sequence comes from Lissotriton helveticus, assembly GCF_964261635.1. NCBI lineage: Eukaryota > Metazoa > Chordata > Amphibia > Caudata > Salamandridae > Lissotriton > Lissotriton helveticus. The sequence goes on from NC_136061.1 coordinate 1,626,250,379, forward strand.
ACTAGAGCGCAATAGAAAATTGGAAGCATTATTTGTAGTATCCTTATTAAATTGTAATTTAGTAGCTATGAGCTCGTTCAAACAATCTTTAGACTTAGAGGAAAAGTAAGAATGTTCCAGTTTTTTAATCTTAGATAAAAGGTCCATAGTAATTTGTTCTGCATTCTTGCGTTTGCGAGAGACATATCCAATAGTAAAATCTCTAGCGGATGCCTTAAAAGCATCCCATACAACTAGAAAGGGGACCTCATTGGATTCATTTCGTAAGAAAAAAGCATGAAAAAAGTTAGTGAAGGTAGATACAAAATTAGAATCAAGAAGAAGGGAGTTATTAAAGCGCCATTTCCTAGTGAGAGGTGGCTTCTGCAGAATATCAAGTTGGATGGAAACTGGTGCGTGATCTGAGATCAATATAGAGCCTATTTCAGAAGCAATCAAAGACTGTGAGAGATAATGTGAAATAAAAAAGTAATCTAATCTAGATTGAGTCTGATGAGGTGGAGAAAAAAAGAATACTCTCTTAAAGTGGGATTGCATAGTCTCCAAGCATCAATAAGTTTAAATTGATGAATAAGTTGTGTGAAGGACTTATGTGATTTGTGTGGAATGTATGTGCTGGTGGAAAGCCTATGTATAAAAGGATCAAAAACTTCATTACAGTCTCCTACCAAAATAAAATTATCCTCATAATACTGGGTGATGTGAGGAGATAGAGAGGACCACAAAGAAGCGTCCCCTGTAGTTGGGGCGTAAATGTTTAGAAGGGAAACTGGAGTATTGTCCACAACAAATTTAACTAGAACCCATCTACCTGACTGATCTGCTGAAGTTTCAACTATTCTGACTGAGAGGGATTTGTGAAATAAAATAAGAACCCCATTACGCTTACCATCACCCAGGGAGAAGACGACCTCCCCAACCCAACCTCTTTTCAGTTTAACAGATTCTTCGGGTGAGAGGTGTGATTCTTGTAAACATGCAATGTCTGTCTTAAGCTTGGCTAGGTGTGTTAAGACTCTCTGCCTCTTGATAGGGGAATGTAAACCTCTAACGTTCCATGAAACAATAGTTAAAGGCATTAAACAAGATACAAAGAATTCAAACTAAGCTGGTTAAGAGAAAATATCCTTATAAGAGAATCACAAACAAATACATGACAATCCATATAATGTAATAAGAAAGAACAGTAAAAAACGTTTAAAATGAAGATAAATGTAAAATACTGCATATAACAACTTTGCATAGGGAAAAAACTAAATATAAATGAATAATAGCATTCGTCATTATAACCAATAGAATATAATCTATAATCAATAACAATTAAACTGTATGAAAAAGTGAATGACTGAAAACATATGATGAAAAAGAGAACAAGAGAGAAGGAGAGACAATAGGAGAGCGTCCGAGAAAAAAGAAGAAAGTTGAAAAAAAACAAGAAAAGAATGAGATCAAAGGGACATGGAGAGAGACAGAACAGGAAAAGAGAAAGGCTTAGAAGAAAGATATGAAGGAAGAAAAATGACTTACTAAATATCCAGGACATGTACGGGAAGGGAGGATGGAGGCCACATAGAACAATGACGGGATCGAAACTCCTGGGGGAGGGCGGAAAGGAGAGACGACCCAGCAGACTCCAGGGATAAGATGAGGGAAAAAACACGCAAGGTAACGATCTGTAGGAATAGAAACAAAATAACAGCTAAAAACTTGAGAATATTAAATGATATAAAGCAATACCTAATGACAAATAATCAAGAAACACAGATGCATGCAGAAATGTTCTGGAATTATAGTAATGAACATCAAGTGGAGTGGGATGTAGATGCCACATTCATCGCAGTTGAACTATGTGAGTAGAGAAAACTTTTCAATTTCAATGGGTCTTCATATGTAGTGGTTCTATTGTTTAGAGTCACCTTGAAAAGACAGGGATGAAAGAGTCCAAAACGTGCTCCAAGTGAGCGCAGTTGAGGGCGCATAGACAAAAACTCCTTGCGTCTATCAGCAGTGGCCTTGGCATAATCCTGAGAGAAAAAAAGAGGGTTACCTGACCAAATAATTTGCTTCATGGTTTTTGCAGCTGATAGAATCTTGAGTAAATCAGTGTATTCAAGGAAGTAAATGATAACGCCCCTTGGTTTTCTAGCAGTAGTGGTGGGCATCGCATTTGGAGGGGGGCCAAGACGGTGCGCCCTCTGTATATTGAGATTGGTGCTATCTGGTAGTAAAAGAACTTTTGGTATGAAAGTCTTAAAAAATACAAGGGGGTCCGACCCCTCTGTTCCCTCCGGAAGACCATAAATTCATACGTTATTCCTTCTGTTTGTATTTTCTAAATTTTCGAGCTGTCTATGCATACCCACAACCTGCGCACATAACGGGTCAATTTTAGAGACAGAAGAAGACAAGGAAGTAACCTCCTACTCCAATTGGATAACCCGACCATCTACATTTAATAATTTCTCCGTAAGTGTTTGGAGTGTGCTTCTGGTCTCGTCAATGAAGGGACGCAATGCTCTGATCTCCTCCAAAATGGCATCCATGGTGACCATGTTGGGTTGCGATGGAGGAGAAGGAGGACCTTGCTTTAACCTCTTCGCAGTGCCTTTAGCCACTAATAAGTTGACGAATTTGAGGATGGCGATGAATGTTTAGAAGATGTCCAGACTTATCCTCCATTGTAAGGCACTGATATCTGGAGCTTGTATGGATCGTGAATTGGCGTGAGGCAAATGCAGTTTTATTCAAGTCCTTGGATGACCTGCCCATCAAAGAGATGAAGGATTCAAAGAAGCGTAAATTCTAAAACTATAGAGAACAGAATATCACTCCTCACAAAACAGTGTATAAATGCAACAATCTGAGGGAGATAATTACATTATCAAAATATTAGATTAAATAAAAACATGCGAGAGGTATAATAATAAGTTATTGAATTAGAGTAAAGATGAAAGTGCCACTGACACAGATATAGTGAATTCAAACTCCTAATATGTGCATAGTATTGACACAATTAAACAAAATATATTATATAAATATGGTAAAACGTGTGAAATCACTGTATAAATCAGCCCCTATAGAAGAGAATACTAGTACACTCAATTAGAAGTCGACAAATCATGAAGAAATAACAAGATGCCTTCTTGAATACATAGGAAATGTGACTCCAAAAAGTTCAAGTGAGAAGATGAGTGATAGACAGCAGACGTATGCCAATACTCATTAAGTCAATAAGTCAATTAGGGCTGTATTTGGAGTGGAATATCGACCTGAGCAGACAATCTCCTCAATTATATGCCGGAAGCTGTGCTTTGAAACAGGCTATCTTGGTGAGGAGACAAAAAATAGCTGCATCTGCTTGTTGAAATAGAAAAAAAAAATGCACAACGTAGGGAGAGAAAAAATATATGGCCTTATAAAACAGAAGGAATCCTCAATATTGAAATGCAGCAATTAACTTATAATAAAGCTGTGAGAACGCGCAGCTTAAAATAGTGGGTATGCGCTTTCGTTAAGAACCAGGCTCTGTCATCTGGAAACAAAATGGCGGCACATTTCTTCATACATATACGTAATGCGCCAAATGCTGAGCCAAGAGTTGCGCTTTTAAAAGGAATTTGTCAAAAACATATGGCCACTTAAGCAATGAAGCCAGAGGGAAGCTGCGCCGTAGAAGCAACAAGCAGCTGACTAACGTTCACCGAATTACCGCTAGGAGCGAAGCTCCGTCAGCGGGGTTCGGAAAATGGCGTCCGCAAACTCACCCGGCATCGCTCTACTGTCCAAGTGAAAGCAACAGGCAGTCCGAGCTTCAAATCACCAGCAGAAGGGTCGCTTCACCTCAGCAGCCTTTCGCATAACTTCTCCCTCAGTTCGGTATGGCTACGCGAGGAAATGAGTCATGGGGCGCCCTCCGACGCCTCCGCCTCCCTGGAGAGCTACGATCGCACCTCCATCTCCTGCGGGCGCTTGCCACGCCCCCGGGACTGTGTCTTTTGATGATGAACCCTGGCCATCATCTTGTCTCTTGACATATTGAAGCATGGATCCACGTAGTGTTGAGAGTGATTCATTTTTTTCCTTTTTAGCTTTTCTTTGCTGGCATCCACTTGGCCTCTTTGATTTATGTATTCCATGTGGCATGATTGATATAATATATCCTTGACTATTATCAAAAAAACAGCGACTTTAATAACACCTACAACAGCAACAACAAAAACAAAGCGTGTTTTTAAGCATGTGTAGTGGGAGTGGGCTCATGAAACGGCGGGTCCAGGAGCCACGTGAGTGTCGTGTTACGGACGTCGACGTCCGGACGTCATACAGCTAATTTGACAATAATCTTGGCACTAGGCCGGGTAACGGGTTCCTCCTGATTTATGTAGCGATTTAAAGCAGAGAGGCTGCAGAGGGCATAGCTATTGATAGAGAAAATTTGGCCAGCACACAGCAGCCAACAGCGTAACCAGATTATATAATAGTCTAGTCACCATTTTATTTTTTATCTATTACTGTAATACAATGTTACCTTCTGGAGGAGTTATTATACACGCAGCACAAAACTATAACACATTTTTGTGTTTATAACTAACAGAACAGAGATATTTTTATATTTCAATTATACATTTCTGTCGCTGGGCTGAAACAATGCACAAGAATAATTTCATAGAGGGACATAGATAATCATAGACAGTAATAGTTTGCATTTTGATGTCATGGTGTCACTCCATGTGATGGTGTCACCCGGTGTGGTCCGCACCCCCCGCACCCACTAGTGATTCCCCTGCATAAGTGCACTTAAAGTCTGTTGACCTGGAGTTGTCGATATCCGTCATGTCAGCTTAACATCCTAGTGAAAAAAATTACTTTCATGTAGATGCTCATACGGGATCCGAAAATGGAGAATGGTTCCTTAAAAATAGATGTATCAATGAGAAAATGAAGGATGGGGTCTGGGATGGATTTGCAAGCCCATTGACATGCCTTAAAATGTGTCAGTTTGAAAAGATTCACTTAAAAACACTCACACCTACTTAAATGCGAAATAGCTCAAAAGCAAATCCATCCTACATTGGAGAAAGTCACACACCACAAGCAGACCCACGTATTTGAGCTGCAGTGGAATTGTACACAGTTCAGAGGATGCACTGAATCACAAAACAATGAAAAATAAAGGAAACAAAAAGACTAAATCAGCTATTTTGCAACATATGTCTCACAACTAATCTGATGACAGCAGCACTGAAATCATCAGCCTTGAAATCATAATGTGAAGGTTTGCAGTCCATTCAAAAGGAAATTGTATTAGCAAATAAAAGTTGTCAGTGGAAGAGACTTGCAAATGCCCATAAAATACACAAACTTTAGAGATAGCAAAAAACAGTACAGCACAATATGTATCCAAAACAGAAATTCCCTTGCAAATACCCACATCCTGTAGCATACAGAAGTACTCAAATCGAATTTCATCAAGAGACTGAGATCAGTGACCACATGCGTGCCACACACCAATCCCAATTGCAAATAGCTCCCCAGGGCCATATTTATGACCCGGTTTGCTTCGCTCTTGCACCACGCAACTGGGCGCAAGAGCGACGCTAAGTATAAGTCATGTTTGTTAAGCCATGCAAAGCCACTTTGCGTTCCATTACTATGCCCTGGGTGGTATTCCATGGAATGCACCAATAAGATACACTTTCTGCAGCACACATATAAAGAGGAAACAGCCTCCCAGGACAGCCTACAAAACGAGCACCCTGTTGTCACGATGCCTGCATTGACACTAGGCTGTTAAAATGGTGTCAATGCAAGAGAAAGGGACAGGAATGCGCTATATTGGATAAGTAGCAGAGCATTCCTGCCCTTTTCCTGTGACGTAGGGTAGCGCAGCAAGCCTGCTTGCTGCGCTGCCTTGCACCACTAAAGTCGTAAATAGGACCCTCTGTAACTAATCACACAGAGTTAAGTAATATAAGTATCCCAACCATAGGCTCTCTTGTTTGACAGCATCATTCTTTATATTACTGGCATTGATCACAATGCAAATTCAACGAAGGCGAAAGAGCACAGTCATGCAAAGGATTAAACTCTTGCACAATGCTGAGGATATACTAATTTCATCTGGAGCTGGCCTTGCTCAAATGCACTCTGGGTAGAAAGCCACTTGGTGCCCTTGTGGCAGCTGGCAAATAAAATGAGGCAGAAAAAGTGGTTGATGTTGTGCTCACAGGTCAGTCAAAGATTCAAGCAGTGACTACCTTCTGAGTGCAAACTTCTCAGCATTTCCAAATATTCTGATTCACTCATAGTTTCGCTCGATCACACTAGGGCCAAGTTGTTAGTCATGTGACTGGAGGAGTTGATGTGAGTTGGCAGGAGGGTGAAAATTAGATGAACGGAGATGGCAGGGGAGTCAAATATGAAACAGCACACTTGGCAATTAAAACTTATTAAAAGTAGTCCAAATCATTTGAGTCAAGTAAGAGGGAAACTGCTGTCTGAAAGACTTTAATGCAGACAGCGTCTTGTGCCTCACCGAAGATTGGCACACCGGACCTAATCCTAGTTCGCTCAGGCCCTGATTATCATCCATGAAGGATCTTGGACATGGATGTAGAACGGAAAAAGGGAGATTAATTAACCAACATTCAAATGCCATACCATCCCTGTCCTTATGATGGTACTCACTGCACTGACATTTCTGGCTGAAAGCCCAGTCCTTAGGAACAGCAGCTTCAGAGCTCACATGTAATGGCTTCTAGGTATATGTATTACTTATTACAATGCTTACACCATGTACAGAGGTATATCATAATTAGGGCTCCCGGTTTTATGGTATTTATTTTTTGGCCATTTCCGACTGTATTTATCCATATGTAAATATTTTTTTGTATCTGTATTTATCCATATTTATTTTGTGTTTTGCGTATAAATTAAGTTGTAAAACTGTGCATTTACATATCTATTTAACTGATAGACGTGCACCTCTTACTTTGATGTCTGTCGTCTTTTAGCTATTTAAGCTGCCAAATATTACTTAACAATACATCCATTGGGTAATACTAGCATTATACCATACATTTCTTAATTAAAGAAATGTCATCCTGTTTTTTAATAAACCATGCTATTTATCTGCTCAGCTGCTGGCCTATAATTCATGAAAGACTGCATGTAGAGTCACTTAAAAAAAGCAGCATTTTTTGTATTTATCCACTTTTAAAAATAAATACAGACAGAAAACACATTGTTTTCTGTCTGTATTTATGTGTAAAAATCCGTAAAAACGGAAAATAGGGAGCCTTAATCATAATTCAATAGTCACAGCAGATAAGACAATGGTTGCAGCAGCAGTTTTAGTCCTTTGCCTGTTTTCCATAGGTGCATCAAACCCATTGACTGTACACAGCTGCACTTTACCCACCACGGAACAATGACAACATTTATTTCAAATCAACATTGCTGGCATTCAATCGAAATGAAATGTCAGCAGCATGTTCATACATACATTTGCCAGTTGTACTTCATTTTCCATCAGTCAGTGACTGCTCCTCAATTGGATGTTGTGGATTACAGAGCTTTTTGTGGTCATACTGCCTTGGTAAAGACACACATCACAACACACATCCCTTGAAGACCTCTGGTGCTACTTTACAAAGTATCTTGGAAGGACCTGGGGCCCCTGTGTCTAGGATAAACAAGCCCTTACAGGGAACAATCAATAACATGTAAAAGCACGCACCTGGACACGGTAGTTAACAGTTAAAGCAGGCAAATACATTCTACATTTCTAACATACTTCCAGGCATTAATTAATAAAACAGATATCCAGCCAGTGCATATTTATTTCATTTGTTTCTCTTTTTTATCAGTGTCAAAAATGCACCATGATTCTTTTTTCAATACATAGAAAAATATGTTTTTTGTTACACATGATTAATTTCTTGCAAAATATTATCAAAACATCCTTTACTGTTGTCATACCTTACAAAGTATGCATGAGCTATCTGAATGTTATTGTGCACAGAGACTTAACCATCCAATATTCTAAGTCACAGTTGATTTAGCATGTGTTTTCCCTTCCCAGTTTCTAACACTCTTTCTTAGTTCTTCCTGTGTGGTTCTAATGAGGTATGACAAATAGGTTGAATGACACTATATTGAGGTTGATAATATCGGCCTATCAGGGTATTGCAAAAGACACACAGATGATGGACGGAATGCAGAGCAAATCAAACATTCACCCCCAGTAAAGAGATCTGGGTTAAATCCATGTTTCTTTTGCTCACCATGCCACCCCAGTTTAGACACAGGCATATCCAAATCAGTCCTGGCCCTGTGCCTCATGGTAACAGCCCAGTCCGAACTGCCAAGCCAGGTTCTCCCTGGACCGGAAACAAGCATCCTGGAACCGGTTTTTGAGCCATCATCCCTCATCAGCCAGGCTAGCTTGAAACCAGTGGCACATTGAGCCTGGAATCCACGTCTGGACATACTCGGCTCACTTAGGGCGAGAAAGCAAATGGAACACAGATGATGGATGGAATGCAGAGAAAATCGAACATTCACCCTCAGTCAGGAGATCCGGATTAAATCCATAGTTCTTTTGCTCAGCATGCCACACTAGTTTGGACCCAGCCATCTGGGGAGAATGTTTGACATTGTGCAGCATTCTTTCCATCAATTGTTCTTTTTGCATTTGTCACCCTGAGTGTTATGGGTATGCCCAGATGTGGGTCCCTGCTCTCCTTGTCACTGGAGTCAAGCTATCCTGGCTGATGATGGGTGATACCCCGAAACCGGTCCCGGGATGCTTGTTTCCAATCCAAGGAGGACCTGGCTCGGCAGTTTGGGCTGTACTGATTTGCATATAGCTGGATCTGAACTGGGATGGCATTTTGAGCAACAAACAATAGATTTTGCCCATATCTCTGTACTGGGGTGAATGTTTGACATTGTGCAGCATTCTGTCCATCAATTGTTATTTTTGCATTTATCATGATATTGCATCAAGTATACCCCCCTCTCACTCCATCATCAAAGTAAGTCTGTAATTCATATTCGTACCTCCGCCGGTTCTTAATTCAACATATCTTGCAATGTAGTCATAAGGTGAAAGGAACAGACGCAATGTTAATGTCTTAATATCATAATATAATGTGTGCAATCTCATGGCGGTATACCGAACAATCAGACATGTAGCCGAGAATCATCATAGAGATACAATTTGATCTTATCAGTTCCCTCTTCAGATGTATGGAAAAAACACAGATAGTGCTACTGAAGCGGTGTTCACCATCTTCCTTGCTGTTGTTAATTGCAAATAATTGTCCTGAAATTGGGCATGTATATTGCCCTTAGCTGTAATAAATCTATTTCATCAATATGGACCTGTACACAACGGTCATGGTCTGTATGTTGGCAACCAACTTATAGCATCACACTGCACCTCATTCACATGCCTGGTTTTAGATCCAGTTTGAAGGGGCAGTGAATAGTCACTGAAGGCATGTGAAGCATAACTCAGCCTACTGATTCCATTCTGAGATATACATTTGCTCTACACAATGCTGCGCTTGACTAGCATGCTCAGCTCTCACATATTTCGACCAAACATACATTCATATGTGCCTAAAGGATTGCCTACATTATTGATATTGCAACTTAAAAGACACTGTTAGGGGTGTTGTCAGGATGCCGATCCAGATGGCCGTGGACTGCTAAAGCTCAGTGAAACCTTCTACACTACACCTCCAATAATGCAGAAAGGGTGGACAAAATAACTTAAATCCGCTTGTCTTGATATTCCATCAACAGCGAGTGTTCAATTTAGATGTTTGGGAGCTCTGGCAGGGTGCTTGCTCTGAACATTGGGCCTGTTGACCTGAAAGTCTGATGCGGGCTAAATGGTGCCTGGAACAGAGATCGTCCGAGCGGGTCTCTGCTATTGGCTGAAAAGCGTGCTGGAGCCCCAGTGTTCTGGGTCAGAGAGGACCTGGCTTGGCAATTAGGGCGAGACTGTTCCTACTGGTGCAGGGACAAGGTTGATTTGCACGTGGCTGGGTTTAATTTTAGGTGACATGGTGTTCAAAAGAACTATTGGTTGTACTGCTAACTTGAGCAATTGCCAATAGTTAGCCTGATTGCATGCATCCCCCTAACACTTTTTTCCAGGTGATGGCACAGAAGAGGAGTCATTGAGCCATCTCCCACTCGGGAACATATCGTAATGAACAACCGGAAACAGCAATTTGAATTGGGCTGCCATCGCCATCTGTGCAGTGGTATATATCAAGGAGAAAAGCGGCCTGTAATGCACATTGTTGGAGCAGCCTGATGTGAGGGATTACTCAGACTGAATAATCACTTTAATTCCCAAACAGGGAAAGCCCCCAGATTATGCAGGTTTCCTAGACCTAGTACCATGATTACAAAATAAAATCCGTGTAAAGATTTACTCAAAGGTTCTAGCCACAAGATTAGAACATATTTTATACCAATCTCCATGCATCCTGACAAATCAGGATTTATCCGAAATTGACAAGCACCTGAAAATCTACAAAGACTGCTCCAGCTGATTGAAAAAACCCAAAAGAAGGCTGTCTCGTCGATCTTGGACATTCTTGACACTGAGAAGGCCTTTGATTGGGTGGATTCGGGTATTTTACATCAGGTCGTGCTAACCTAAGGCTTTCAGTCATAATATCAAAGCAATATTACTAGTCAACTATCGAAACCTCGAGAATACCATTAAATGGCAATTTTTCTCCCCCTTTGAACCTGAGTTGCAGCACTTGTCAGGGGTGTCCACAATATCTTCCCCATATTCCCCCTGACTATAGAACTCTTGGCATGATGAATTAGAGAGGAGGAAGCTGTTCTGGGATTAGGTTTTGGGAAGAATATACATAATGTTCGCTTTTTGCAGGTAACACTTTGCTTGCACTTACTGACCCCAAGGTTTCACAACACATATACTAGAATATGAAGCAGCCTCAGGGTTTAAAATAAACATGTAAAAATTGGCAATCTTTAATATTACAAGAAGTTTGCGGCTTAAAGATATCTCACAATTTTCCTGTGCTACTTTCTTGATTAGATACCTTGGGATTACCATCGCCCCCAAAGTTAAAGATCTTTATAAAGCCTAATACACAGATACCGGACAGCTAAGGATTGGTCCACCTCACAACTAATACATTCCCTTTTTTTCTAGCAGCAAATTGTCAATCTGCTTGCGTGAGCTGTCTAACGTTGCCACTCTTTGATAAAATAAAACCGATGGAGATGTAAAAATCCACATAAACGCCTTGTGACACAAGGAAATTTGTCAGTCCAAACATTAAAGCTTCACATATCTTGAAATGGTGATTATAAAATGTAATTCTTTATTGTCCTTCAAATTCACTTCGCAAAATTCAGTCAACCCCTTTCACTCACACACCAAGAGCTTTTTCAGGGCTGCATTCTGTCCATCAATTGTTCTTTTTGCATTTGCCACCCGAGTGGGATGGGTAATAATAATAATCCACATTTGTAAAGCGCACATTCACCCGTAAGGGTCTCTAGGCGCTGGGGGCCGTCGGGAAGATTAAGCAAGCTATTGCCCAGAGTCACATGGTGCTGGGCTAACCTGCCGCCGGAGCCGGGGATCGAACCCTGATCTCCAGATTCCAGCGTCAGTCGCCCTGGCCGCGGCGCCACACCTCTCCCACATTATTTAAAATTGCACCTTAGAATGCGTTTAAATATTGTAGACGTGGGTCCTGTGCTCTCCATGTGCAGGGAGGACCTGGACATGCAGTTCCGGATGGACTTTGCCCTTTGGGTGCACGGTCAGGAATGATTTGCATATGGCTTGGTCCAAACTGGAATGTCATGGTGAGCAACAAAAACGATAGATTTAGGCCCAGATCTCTGTACAGGGGTGAATGTATGACATTGTTCTGCATTCTGTCCATCAATTGTTCTTTTTGCATTTATACTTGTAGAAACCAATATTCCCAACCCTAACTCATTGGCATTCACGTTTGTGGAACCTCTTAGTAATGGAGAAATTGACTGATAATATAATGGGAAGTGACATAGATTTTTAAATGATAGTTCAGTTCTCACTTCAATATTATCAATGCATCTGTAGATCAAGGTCTTGAAACTTTTGTGATTGCAGAAAAGAAAATGTAAAAGCAAATTTTAACTTGCACATTATTTAAAATTGCACCTTAGAATGCGTTTAAATATTGTAGAAATGTTTTACATAGAAAACTAACATGTAGGAAAAATAAGCTAGCGTTGACGGTGCAAAAACCACTGTAGAGTGCATTTTAACTCTGCTAAGGAATGCATATGTAAATCACAAGTAGAGAGAATGTCCTTTAAACATGTAGGCAAAATTGCATAAAGAAAAACAATGTATTTGGTTGTCATTTTTAGTGGACTTCTGTAACTATACCTAAGCTATGTTTTCAACTCTTGCTCACAACTAGATAGACATCTATTTATTATTTTGCTTAGCACCATCATCCTGGTAAAGAGTGTGCTGACTTCAAGATTATGTTACTTTGCTTCATTTCACCATATTAGATCATCTTAGTATAACAAAGAACCTTGCTGTGAATTCATAATGAATAGACTGCTAGACTGAATAATAATGTATATATATTTTAATAATGCATGTCCAAGACATCGTCAGTAGAGTTGTTTCATTCCATTTGACTAGCCCTTTGTATTCACTATGTGACACTGAACACAGCTATTAGGTAAGAAGGTTCTCATTAGAACTTTCCTTCATGTATCGCTATTCACAACAATTGTTTAGCTATGTACTGGCATGTATGTTTACTGAGGAAGGAGAAGCAATGGATGTTGACAACACATTTCGGATGAGGGATTTCTATTTGAGGAGTGCATCGTACATCTACTAATTTTCATTTGTATGATGTATAATATATTGAGTGTTTCTAGTTAGAGAGGAGAGGAGACCCATAGGAAAGTAGGATCTGCTTATATGGTTACCCCCACTTTTTGCTTGATATAATGCTGTTACTGATTAGTCTGACTGGGATCCTGCTGATCAGGACCCCAGTCTCTGCTTTCTCCCCTAAAGTGTTATGGTAACTATTTAGGTACATCCAGATTGGATTCTGGGGCACCCTTATAAGTTCCTAGTATATGGGACTAGGGTAGCCAGGGCATAGGTACCCCAGAGGGCCCCCATAGGCTGAAGCATGTATTATGCCACCTATGGGAGACCATTCAAAGTGTCACTACAGGCCTGCCATTGCAGCAATGTAAGTTTGTGCTGGCACCACTTACGAAAGATATAGGTTTCCCTATATCTTAGGTCACTGCACTTAAAACCTATAAGTCACCCCCACAGCAGACCTTTTCAATCCTGAAGGCAGGGTGCTTGCATCTAAGTGTGAGTGAGCCCCTGCATGAGCTGGACACCCCTACAGCCTTCGGAATCCATTCTCCCAGGTTGTGAGACAGGCATATGACATACAGAGGGGCACAGCGTCATTACGTGATGACCATCTCGAAACTGGCTGTAACAAAGCCTGCCGTGTTTGGTATAAAACATGTTGAAACATAAACCCACACTGTAAAACTTGTGAGAGGTATGATTCCAAGCACTGTAAAGGCCCTCGGTGCTCCCGGTACCAGTCTTCTATACCCGGACAGCAAACTATGGCTTCTTCTGACCAGAGACACAATTCTGCAATCCTGCTGCTGAGCCAAGCTCGAGCACAGGAAGGCAGAACAATAGGTGTCCTGTCACAGGGTTTAGTATATTGGGGCAAGTTGGGAGAGCTTGCCAGCACCACATAGTCAGCGTGCAGGGCACATTTGGTGCCCTCCATGCATAGTCCAGTTCAAACTAGTTCAGGTTGCTTTTTGCTCCCTCTCTGGTGCAAAACTGGACAAAGGACAGGGGAGTATCCTCCCCCGTGTCCATCCCTCCTGAGGGAGGGACTCTTGAATCGTCCCAACACTTTCCTTAGCGTGCTTATGTATGGGTGAGTCCCTAGATTTGTCATGGGACACAATACCTTTCACAGCTGCTGTTCCAAGGTCACCATCAACTATTGTACAGCACCTGACTTCAGTGGGCATTTGTCTACCATGCCTCCTGGTCACTTACAGTGGCATAGACTCTGTCCCCTCTGCTTCAGATAGTCCTCGACTTGAATCCACCTTTGAGTTTCACCGGACACTTTCACCTTCTCCAGCAGTGGCACTTTCCCAAAGTCCTCCAATGGGTCAGACTGAAGTTTCTGATACCACTTCACACCTATCCAGCCGGCCCCCCCGGGTCAGGTATCCTGGTTCCCAAGGTATCAATGGCTGGTGTGGCTCTCCAGCCTTCTGTTTTCTATGGGGTTTCTTCAGATTCCACTGGGAAAGGTCCTTCTTCTTTAAAATTGCAACCGCTACTTACACTTTTATTTGTACGGAGTACCGGATTGTGTTCCCACACTGCACATGACCTCCATGGGGCTCCTATGTACTCACCTTGGGTGGTTCCTTGGGTCCCTTGCACTTCTACATTCTCTGAGTATTGTCTTGACTTGAGTCGTGGTTCACATCCCACTATTTTAGTATATGGTTTGGTTCCCCACCTGTGACCACTGTGTAGACGATGCTACTTACCTGTTTCTATTGCAAAGTATTGTGTGTATTAGGTATATCTCCGGCTAGGAGATATCTAAATGTGTTAGTGAGTGTCTTATAATAAATACATATTTTTATAAATACACTCTATGGTTCTTTTTCATTTGATCTTTACTTATTAAATGTTAGGTCTGGTAAAACAAGCTCCTTTACACTCCTTCAGAGCTAAGACCGAAGGCTGCTCTCCACAGCTACCACATAGAGAGCTTTATAAGGTTTTCTAAGACCACAAAAATCACCATAAGGGTTGTCTGGATCAGTACATGATGTTCACTTACATAAGTGTGCATTATATACCAAACAGGGCTCTCACATTGGTGTGCAACGTTGGGATTCAAGCTTGCATTGTTTTACCAGATAATATTGGTATGGTCTAATTGAAAAAAACCATCACTACTCTTAGACACATATCATACAAGCCTATAATAAGGAAGTTCTACTGAACTTATGGTTGGGTAGTTAAGGGTCTAGAACAACCCTTTCTCCAACCTCAAAGAGTTTAGTTCCCACTAGGGTAGGTAGTGGCAACACCTCACCACATCTAGTATGTCTTCTAAAGGAGATGCAATTGGCTCTCTGCCTTCTAGATACAGTAACCTCAAGTTCCAGGAACTGAAACCCTGTGTTCCTCTAGGAAGCTTAAGCCATGGAAAGGCCCTAATACTCAACGCTTCCTAGAGGTGTCACCGTTAGTTGACCTACATAAAGCTAGTGGGTCAGATGAACAGTACTGAGTGGGTGGGAACAGGGACAGAAGATGTGTCAGGGGGAACACCCTTGTCGACCTTATTTACGACCATGACCAGGAGGAGTCTAATGCATCCCACCTGAAGAACTCACATCCCCCAGAGGATAGTGCAGGTGGCTCAAAGGGTGCCCCCAGAAGTGTGTCTCCTTTTGTTCCTCCTCGGAGAGTGCAGAGTAGACCAATGAGGTCTAGCTCCTCCTCTAGAGAATTCAACGCCTCAGGGCATTCTATACGGACCTCTATAGCTAATAAGAGGGACAACTCTTTTGACAGGAAGTACCACCTGCTTGAACCGGAGAAAGCAAGACTTAGGCTCAGTCAAGACCAGTTGGCCCTTGACAAAGAGTCCCTAGAAATCCAGAAAGCTAGGAAGAAACTGGAATTAGAGTCCCATGGTGGCAGCAACAGTGTCCCTAGAGTTAGAAAAACGTATTTTGACCATAGGAACCTGAACAAGATAGTCCCTCCTTACCAGAAGAGTGATGATATCCATAAATGGATCATTGCCATGGAGAGGATATGTAAACTTCAGAGGGTTCCTCAAGAACAGTGGGCAGCTATCTTGTGACTCTCCTTTGCTAACAAAGGAGAGATAAGCTCCTCACTGTTAGAGAAAAGGAAGCTGACAATCACTCAGTACAAAAGAGTGTTTGGCTTAACCACTGATCAGTATAGGATTATGTTCAGAGACACCCAGAAGGTGCACACCCAGGACTGGCTATATTTTGTAGACAGTGTTATTAAGGCTCTGGAAGGCTTGCTTCAGATGGCATGGTACAGGACTACCAATGATTGTACAATTTGATTATGAGGAGCACATCCTTAATAATTGTCAGAACCAGCTTTTACATCAGTACCTGGTGGACTCTGATCTGACCTCTCCCCATGAATTGGGAAATAAGGCAGACAAATTGGTTCACACTAGGGTCAAGCAGAAAAAACGTGGTAATGGAGGTGACCAGGAGAAACACGATTCTTTTAAAACTCATGATAAGGGTGGGGATAAAGTCAAAGATAAGAAAGAATCTTCTTAAGGGCCCCAAAAATGTGCATCTGGAGGTTAGTCCCAAAATTCCAAGAGACGCAAAAATAAACCTTGGTGTTCCTTCTGTAAAGTGAAGACCCATTGGACAAAAGATGCTGATTGTCCAGAGGCCAAGGAAACTACTCCTACCACCACTGCCCCTAAGGCAACTGCTCCCCTAGCACAAGCACAAGTGATAGTACAGCAAACTAGGCATTAGTGGGGTTAACCCTGGGTATTGAGATGAATTCTGACTTAGTCAGAACACCATGATGGTGGCTTGGATATTGCCACCTTACTAGTCAGTCCCACTAACTTGGGCAAGTACAAGCAACAGCCTTTAATCAATGAAAATGAAGCAATGGCTTATACAGATACAGGGGCCAGTGTCACTGTGGTGACAGAGAAACTTGTTTACCCTGAACAGGTCATACTTTGGCAAGTGTACCAAGTCACCAACACTAGCAATGTCAGGACTGACCATTCCTTGGCAGTTGTGAATCTCAACTGGGGATGGCTAACTGGACCCAAGAGGGTTGTGGTATCTCCAGACCTACCTGTAGAATGTTTGTTGGCCAATGATCTAGAAACTTCAGCATGGTCTGAAATGCAGTTCAGAACTCATGCAGAGATGGTTGGCATCTCGACCAGTGGGCTTGCTGTCACCAAGGTTCAGGCCAAACAGCTCACAACTAAAACAGCACTGGATACTGGAAAAACAGACCAGGTGCCTACCAAGAGAAGGAGCCAGAAGGTTAAGGAATTGCCCACCTCCCAAACTCTCAGCGGGGATCGGTCTCCTGAGGGGGGTGAGCTTAGTCCCTGTTAAGGAACTATCTCAGAGTTGGGCCTGATCAGGCAGAGTTCTTGGGGGTAGGGGGCTCTTTCTGTGCAGATTTGGGTTTGGAGCAGCAGTCGTGCCCCTCTCTTGAATCCCACACACAGCAAGCTGCTGCTGAGGGAGCAGGGAATATCAGTGGGCCCCAAAGTATCTTTTGGGGGATGGACTCTTATACTCTGAGGGTAGAGACCCCAGGTTTAGTGCCACCAGGAGGTTTGTAATGTCCCATAAGTTCAGAGGTTTCCTACTTACACTAGCACATGATATTCCTCTTGCAGGACACTTAGGACAAAGCAAGACCTGGAACCGGCTTGGCTCTAACTATCACTGGCCCCATATGTCTGAAGACAAAAAGGAGTTTTGTCACTCCTATGCCACTTGCCAAGCCAGTGGTAAGTAAGGTGGCACCACAGACGCCCCCTTAATTCCACAATGTCAATCCCTACCCTTTGAGAGGGTAGGGATTGACATTGTTGTTCCCTTGAACCCCCCAACTGCATCTGGGCACAGTGACATATTAGTGGTGGTGGACCATGCCGCTAGGTACTCAGAAGCGATTCCCCTTAGGACCACCTGAACCCCTGTGGTGGCTAGTGCCCTCCTGGGAATCCTTTCCAGAGTGGGCTTCCCTAAGGAGGTCTTAACTGACAGAGGTACCAACTTCATGTCAAGTTACATCACTGAAATGTGGAAAGACTGTGGAGTAAACTATATGTTTACCACACCCAATCATCCTCAATGTAATGGGCTTGTTGAATGGTTCAACAAGACCCTAAAGGGTATAATCATGGGACTCCCAGAAAAGCTTAGGTGAAAATGGGATGTCCTACTAACCTGCCTACAGAGAGGTTCCTCGGAAGGGGGTTGGCTACAGCCCTTTCGAACTTCTGTTTGCAAGTTCAGTTAGGGGTCTATTGATTCTACTGAAGGAAGATTAGGAGCAATCTCTCAAACCTCCTAAACAGGACATTGTGGACTATGTCCTTGACATGCGATCACACATGGCTGAGCACCTGAAGAAGGCCAGCAGATACCTGGAGGTCAGCAGGAACTTCGAAAAGCTTGGCATGACCAAAAGGCTGTCTTGACTGTTTACCAGCCGGGCCAGAAAGTGTGGGTGTTGGTGCCTGTGGCCCCAGCAGCTCTACAAGACAAGTGGAGTGGCCCCGTACCATCCTTGATCAGAAGGGTGAGGTCACCTACTTAGTGGACCTAGGTACTCCAAGAAGTCCCCGCAGGGTACTTTATGTGAATCATCTAAAACCTGTTGTTGACAGGGCTGCCATGGGCTTGTTCATGGCAACTGATGAGTGACAGGAGGAAGAAAGTGACCCTCTCCCTGATCTCCTCTCTCAGAACACTGATGATGGATCAGTAGATGGAGTTGCCTTGGCAGACAGCCTCACTGATCAACCGCAGACTGATTGCAGGCAAGTCCTCAATCAGTACAGACATGTCTTCTCCGTGACACCCAGTCAAACCACCTGGTGTACCCATGAAGTGGACACAGGTGACAGTCTGCCTGTAAAGAAGATGATCTAGAGACAGCCTGACCATGTCAGAGACTACATCAGGACAGAGGTCCAAAAGATGCTAGAATTGGGGGTCATTGAGCCTTCTGATACCCCCTGGGTTGTCCAGTAGTCCTTGTGCCAACACCTCACATCAAGGGTGGAAAAGGAGAGATGAGGTTTTGTGTAGACTACAGAGGCCTCAATGCAGTCACTAGGACTGATGCTCATCCAATTCCCATGGCAGATAAGCGTACAGATACTTTGGCCTCAGCCAAGTTTCTGAGTACATTTGACCTGACAGCTGTCTACTGGCAAATCAGGCCAGCTGAGGATGCCAAACCAAAAACATCGTTGCCAACCCCTAGTGGGCATTATCAATTTATTGGGTTGCCCTTTGGACTGAAGAATGCACCTGCCACATTTCAGAGGCTGGTGAATAAAGTCTTAACAGGTCTGGAAGCCTACAGTGCAGCATACCTAGATGATATAGCTGTCTTTAGCTCCACCTGGGAGGATCACCTGGTCCACCCCAGAAATGTCCTGGAGTCCCTGCAAAAGGTAGGCCTCACTATCAAGGCCACTAAGTGCCATAAAGGGTAGAGCAAGGTTGTGTACTTGGGCCATCTGGCAGGTGGAGGCCAGTTCCAACCATTCAAGAGCAAAATCCAGACCATTGTGGTCTGGGTTGTTCCCACTACCCAGACTCAGGTCAGAGCTTTTTTGGGCCGGACTGGGTACTACAGATGATTTCTGAAGGGGTATAGGTCCATAGTGACTCCCCTGAATGATCTGACATCAAAAAGATCTCAACAGTGGCTAAGGACATTTATCACGCATCTAAGATTCAGGACTGTATGCTCTACTTAAGTCACTGGATGAGCAAGCATTGCATCAAACTGAATTCAAGCAAAACAGAAGTGATTATGTTCGGAAATCTTTTTCAGCATTGGTCACCAGCTTGGTGGCGAGACAACCTTGGCCCTCCGCCTACCCCGGTCGAAAAAGCCAAAAACCTAGGGGTCATAATAGATGGAAAGCTCAGTTTCAAAGCTCAAGTCTCTAAGGTGATTTCCTCTTCGTGCTTTATGATCAAGATGATTAGTAAAATGTTACCTTTTATTCCGAAAACATGCAGAAAGTCAGTAGTAACTTCCTTAGTTTTGTCTAAAATCGACTATTGTAATGGACTGTACATTAAGGTGCAGGCCAACCTTCTGAGGAAGCTACAGGCGGTGCAAAATGTCGCTGCGAGACTGATTTTGGATATTTCAAAATATCAGTCGGTAAGATCAGTACTGCGATAACTTCACTGGCTGCCAGTATGTCAGCGGATAAAGTTTAAGACTCTCTGCCTGGCCTTCAAGGCGCTACACAAGAAGGAACACAATTTCTAGAGGACCTGTTCAATTGGTATTCACCAAACAGACATCTACGTTCAACCAATGCATATCTGGTGCTGGCAATCAACATAAAGAAAATGGATTGGGGGGAGAAGTCTTACATTTAACACTATTAGAGAATGGAATGCTCTTCCTTTGCCTCTCAGGAAAATTCCTTCCCTTCTGGAATTCAGGAAACAGCTGAAGACCTGGCTTTTTCAGCAATAGTAGCACCTAGCATAGTATGTTGCACCGAAACGCCAAGACACCTGAGGGTAATCGTGCGCTGTACAAGTTTTACTAACATTAACATTAACAAAGAATGCCCAAGAAAGTTCAGTGGACAGTAAGCTGTCAAAAGGCATTTGATTACCTAGAGCAGGCCATGTGCACTGCTCCCATCATGCAAAGTCAAAAGGTTCATGAAAATGTTCAAGGTGTTGTGGTACCAGCTGATTTATGGGCAGAATGTAAGACTGCAGTACAATGGCCAAAACGAGAACCAGCAGAAGTGGTTGAGCGTAGCGTTAGCCTCCTTGGATTAACGCTGCACTCCGCCACTTCTGAAATGGAGAGCTGCACCATATTTACAAGAATACGGTGCAGCCCTGCATTTCCCCCTGGGCTGGTGCTAATTTAGCTGGCTAGCATCAATGCAGGCACCCATGCACTATAGTGCAAGGGTGCCTGCATTCAGCTGAATGATTGTTTATGTGCAGGAAGGTGTCTCTTTCTGCAAATAAACAATCTGAAATGGTGTTTTGAAACTACTATGTGTGCTGCTTAATGCAAAGGACAAACTACTAAATGAGTCCGACCATGTCCTATTTGTTGCCTAAGAGAAAATTAAGGTTCACTAAGAGTAGCATATGCTGTGTGCTCCATAAATAATGTGATAGAAGTCTCCTGGCTTCAGTCTGTCTTCCCCGCACAAGTTGCCCTCATCTGAGCGTGCAGTTCCACTGCACAAATGAGAGTCACCCTCTTTACTGACAACCCGTATGGGTTTGGTTTGGTGCATGACTTTGGGCACTTATGGTCACAAACAGGGTTTCGTACTCAAACAGGTACTTATGGTCACAAACAGGGTTTCGTACTCAAACAGGTACTCCAATTCGGAATGGACATCATGATGAACGTTTGCTTCAAGCACTCCAGTTACCTAGTGAAATTGATGTAGTAAAATGTCCAGATCATCAAACTGGCAGCAGGTACATTACCATGGGCAACAGATATCCTGACTCTGTAGACAGGTATTGTGCATTGCTAGCTTACACATTGAATGGAGCTCTCACATGCAGATCTGAGGAAGAAAGCACATTTGCAATGGTAATGGAAATCACTGACACTTGGGATGAACTGAAACGGGTACAGGAAAATGTGTCTGAAGCAGAACTGAATGGGTGGCTAAAATCAGGATGTATAAAGACATTTGGATGTCAGAAGATTGAAGGCCAGTGTTGCCTGATAGCTTGTTGTTTCCAATGAAACACTATTAATATGGGTACATACATTTAGGGAGAAATGCTGTGGTAGAACAATTTGCCATAGTTTGTACAATACCATATTCCGAATGATTTCTGATGGGATTTGCCAAAGATGTGTTAAATGTCAACAGCTAAGTGCAGGGAGAGAAACACGTTAGAAGTACACACTTCGGGAGTTCAAGTCGCTCCTTTAACAGATTACAGAGGGCTTTTATTGAGATGCTTGTGCACAACGGGTTAAGATATATTATGGTGATTGTCTATGTTTTCTTGAGATGGGCAGAAGCCTACCCAATCAGGTGAAATGACAGTCTGACTGTAGTTAGACTGGGAATACACTTAATCAATGAAGTTATGAACATGGTATGTGCTGCTTTACAAATTGAACAAAAGCTACATTGCTGTTACAGATACGGATACGGGCGCTTCAGAAGGTCCTAACATCAACGCTGCAACTGCAGGATTAAATCAGATCACACAACATAAAGTAAAAAATGACATCTTATTTATTGACACACCAACTAATCGATTCAAGATCATAAAAAGGCAAATAGGCAAGGGAAGGAGGGAAGGGGCTCCCGGTCCAAATGGCATACCGCCTGTGCTCTATAAGCAAGAGTCAACATTCTGGGCTGAAGCTTTAGAACCACTATTCAGGGAAATCAGGATGACAAATATTCTGCCAGAGTCGTGGAGGGGATTCATCATTGCACCAATTTACAAGTCAGGGGACAGGACAGAGCCACAGAACTATCGGCTAGTTGCACTACAGGACAATGAGGCAAAATTCTTCACTGGAATGCTCCTGGAAGAGCTCCAGGCCTGGGCAAAGCAAAATCCATCATCCCCTTGAACCAGACCGGCTTTGCAAAGAGCGTGGGCACGACTACAAATATAATAATGATGGCAACGCTCTTTGACAAGGTAGAAACAACTAGGAGCTCCTTACACTTTTGCTTTATTGACTATAAAGCTGCTTTCGATCACGTAACACGAAACAGATGGTGGGGCAAACTGCTTGGGAAACATCCTTTACAACGCAACTTTTACCACGCAGTGCCTTTACGACGCAACTTTTACAACGCAAACCATTACAACGCATTGCGCTGGGGGGCGCTCTAGGATAGGGAATAGATTTAATTTACTATCCAACACTTTTCCTACTATCCATGGGGACTGGAGTTGGAATAGTAAATTAAACTATTCACTATCCAGCGCCCCAAAGCACTATGCGTTGTACAGGTATTCGTTGTAAATACCGCGTTGTAAAGGCATGCGTGGTAAAAGCATGCGTTGTAATGTCATAAATCCAACTGCATAGCTGGGGGCTCCCCCAATCCCTTCTAAACCTTCTGATAAACCTGCACACCAACACCTGGGTCTAGATTAAGCTGGGCGACGGAACACACTTGTCGAGACGCGTTCCAACGGACAAAGGGCTTAAACAAGGCTGCGTCCTGGCCCCCACACTTTTTAATTTGTTTGTAGCTGATCTCATACCGGTATTAAATGCCTGTAACTCTTATGCTCCAAAACTGGGAGACATCTTATTGCTATGCCTCTTATACGCAGACGACATAGTCCTGATCAGCAAAACGAAAGTAAGCCTTCAACATCTTATAAATGCCACACAGGACTATTCAAAAGAAAATGGTCTAACGATAAACCTCGACAAAACTAAAACCATCACCATGAGCAAAAAAAGGGGAAAACCCTCAGTATGGTTCTGGGGCAACACCCGAATAGAGAGCACCGCGGAATATAAATATCTGGGCGTAAAGATTGATAAAGGAGGGCAATTCCTAGCACAGAGAAACACCATCAGGCACAAAGGAATCGCACTGGCAACCTCCCTAAAATCTTTGAACTCCAAACTAACCGGCCCGTCGATTCTGCCCATAGTGGAGGTGATCCGTGCAAAGTTACTGCCAACAATAACTTACGGAAGCGAAGCCCAGAAAGGAAGAGACGCCAAATTACTGGACTCTACAGTAACAAGCACGTACAGGATTATATTTGGGTTACCCAAATACACCTCCCCCTCGCAAATAAGGCTTGAGTTCGGCATTCAGAAGCAATCTCTCGCGAAGGGGCATACATCATAACGTGGGATAAAATACAGAGAGGCGCTTCAGGGTCACTAAATGCTCAGTTTTCGAAAGAGATAAGCGGACACACTACCTCTCCCGCAGCGAGATACCTCAAAGAAGGACTACACAAATTGACTCTGAAGCAACTTTGGGAAACCCCCACTAGTTCCGGGGTACTCAAGAAACTAGTGTGGAAATCAGTCAAATATCTATCGTGGCTGGAGGACAAAGCCTCACTCACTGAAAGGTCTCATAGTTGGATGACCCTGAATACTTACTGTAAGCAAGCAGCCCAGAAGTATTTTAACATGGGTTATGATAAGCATACAAAAATCAGCTTCATGAAGTTTAGACTCAGCCTGCTACCTGGCACTCAGCACTCTCCACCATGGCTGAAGGAGAAGGTGGACTCTAAGTGCCGCCTATGCGGGTCAGCATCGGAAGACCTGCTGCATCTATTATGCTCTTGCAACCAACTCTCAAATGAACTGCTACAAATATTAAAAGTCAAATTCAACCAGCGCGGGATTCGAACTAGGAGGCAGGCTGTTCTGGCTTGCTTTGCCCCAAGTGACCCTCAATTAAACTGCGCTTTTGTAAAATTCTTGACAGCAGGCCAAAAGAAACTGCCTGAAATCAAAATATTGGCTGAAGTCTAACTTTTAAATTTACCTGCGCGTCTATAAACAAAGTGATGTATCCTAGAATCATGACACGCAACTATGGTTATAGCGTGCCTAAAAACTTGACTTGTAATACATGAATTTACACTATACAGTCTTTTTTATAGAATTTGTATGCTTTTATAACTAAGGAGCTTTTATATACAAAAATTGGTTGTAATGAAATATTTTCGTGTTGCAATGGTTTTAACAAACTATGCAAATAAAAATAAACGTGGTACATTGCAGTTACTGACCAGAAGCATCTGGCATAGTCGAACAAATTAATGGAACCATAAAATGTAGATTGGCAAAGGTTTGTGCTTCAACTTCATTCAAATGGCCAGATGCTTTACCTTTGGTGCTGATGAGCGTTCAAAGTATTCCAGACATGAAGACAGGATTATATCTTCATGAAATCCAAATGGGAAGGGCTATGAGACTGCCTACTGTTCCTGCAAGTGCACTTGTGAATATCACAGATGATATGATATTGGACTACTGCAAGTCCTTGGCCTATGTGGTTCATTCTGTCTCTCATCAGGTGTCAGCTGACATTCGGGATCCTCATCAAGAACAGTGTGACAAACCTCAATCCTAGTATTGGGTGATGTTCAAGAAGCATGCTCAGAAGACTTTTCTTGAAGACGAATGGTAAGGCCCCTTCCAAGTCATGGTGATTTCAAACTCTGCTGTTAAATGTTCTGGAATCCTGAAATGGATACATGCCTCACACACAAAAAAGTGAGCAATCCAGAAGAAGTGCCTTTGGTCTATGATCCTTCTATGATCCTGAGCGAATAGCTTTAGTGGTCATACCACCAAACGAGTGACCACCTAGACTTGCACCCCCAGCACCTGCTCTGACGCAGAGGAAAGCACAAAGAAAAGAAAGGGGTGAAGATTTGCAGACTGAAAGACAAGTACAAGTGCCTGAAGTGACTCAAAGTGGCATTGAAATCTCTGACAATGACCAGGCAGAGACTGAACAACATGCTGAAACATCTATGAATTGGAGCAAAGAAATGAAAAACACCCTGGTGAAGGAACAAGCTGTGGGTCAAAAAAAGTCAGTCAACAAGCAGAGTGGCCAAGAAGTCTTGAACAGGAGAAAATTCTTCAACAGTCCAGATTACTAAGGCAGTAAATGAAGAAAGTGAAACAGAGGATATGGGTGATCTTGATTTAAATGATCAAGTCCTAAGGAGATTCAAAAAGACTCAAGCACCCTGCAGAAAATATTAAGCACCTGAATGGTCTTACTATATCAATGAAGCAGTTAATGTTACTTTGGAAGAGCGATACAACGTGAATCCTGACTGTTAGAACCCCCCCCCCCTGAACTGCAGAGGCATTACGGTCTAAACTTAAACTTAAAAATAAAAATGATAACCTATATAGAAGAACAAGGAGTAGTGTTAAGGACTGTCTATTAGGGAACTGAGCAACTAAGAAAGAAAAATACTTAACATCAACTTAACTACTTTAAAGAAGATTGTCTGATAATTCTCCACAGAAAGCTATTCAAATACTGACTCAGAAATATGTGCTGCAGTAGAAATAAGTGTATATGTATCATGGGTGTGGCTTTTGTAATAAGAGTTATGATGATTACTATAGTACTGATAGTATTTTACCTAATGCCTGATTCAGAGCCGCAAAGCACAAATGTCACTAATACACATGTATATAATACTAGGGATATATGTTTATTAAAACCTTTGTGAGTTACAAGAACGATATTTACTCGACCAATGTATATTCTATGCTAGGTCAAGAATACACTAATTTAGTGAATGCTAAAGTTTGTCTGTGAAGAGAGGGAAGTTAAAGTTAATTTGTGGGTGGGAGACAACAGTATTATAGATATTCTTTACTGCTGTACTGACTGTCAACTTCTGTTGCTAAACTCGGTGTATACTATGCCCCGGGTGACGACACGCGTTTGTATTAGTATGCTTTTGGACTTTGCTATCATGCTTACAAACACTAAAAAAGGTCATGTTAAAATACAATATTGCTATAGCTAAGGAATTTACATTTTTTTTTCATGCACTCTTCATATAAGAGCATCTACTCAAAGTAATATTGTGACTGCATTGCTGGAGGTGAATCAATTGATTTCAGAATCCTGCATGTGATACTCTACCCAAAAAAGATCAAATTAAGTATAATTAGTGTAAATTACCCTTGTTTTGAGTTGTTTTACAGATCCTGTGGAACAGGCTTCTCCGACGAGAAGCTTGTGACCTAATGGTAGCTCTCAAGCTACCTGTGAGTAGCTCTCTTGTGTGCAGCCCTAAATTAGAAACTTTTGCTTGGTTAAATTAATATATGTATACCAAAATTTAAAAGTGTGTATCAGGTGAAAATGTGTGTATTTTCAGAAAACATAATTTCCAAATGATATTTAATGGTGATATTTTAATAAGAAATCTGCAACACTGGAAGACATATTAATAATATTATTGCCTTGGTATTATTGCCTTGGTGGCAGGGGTATTTCAGCTGTGGTGCTATGTACTGCCATTGCCATTGCACAGGTATTCCAAATTCACAAAGCCTTAATTTACATTACCACTGGAAAACTTGCACTGAAATGATGATGGCTGATTATCTTGCAGACAGTGGCAACTCAATTAATCTTTATCAAAACACAAATAATGTTGGCATCTTGGAATGGTTTTCATTGAGCATAAGTAGCTCTGATTAATGAAACAGTTGATGATTCCTGCTGTAGAACATAATAGTGTGCAACATTAAAATAATATTATCTGCGACACAGGTACCTACAAGTAAACAACTCAGAAGTACAACATCAGCCATTCCTGACCTATCTAGGAGGGTGAAGAAAAGATTCATTTCCATCCTGCTGTCTTCTGTCCTTAGAGGTGCTAAACCTTCTGATAACCGTACATTAGCAATATATAAGTTATAAGTACTACCTAGGAAAGGTGCATGGTTCAAGGTTACCCTGGGCGCAAGACTATGCTCCGCCCACAGAGTGTATGTAGTGTTGCCTACTTTGCATTTTGCAGTAGGCAAGTAGGCAAGTAGGCGTAGTAGGCAACACTACACACGCTCCGTGGACGGTGCGAAGTTGCCCGCCACCCGCCTCCCTCCTGCCCTCTTCTACATACATAATTTTAAGTAACTAGTAAAGTAAAGGTACTTAAAAGCACTTACCTGATCCGCGGCGTCCCGGGGCTCCCCCTTCTATTTTGTGCCGACTTCTCCCATCGAAATGCGCATGCGCGGCCGCACGTGCATGTGCATTTCATGCAATAAAAAGCACATGCGCATTTCGATGGGAGAAGTCGGCGCAAAATAGAAGAGGGATCCCCGGGATGCTGCGGACCAGGTAAGTGCTTTTAAGTACTTTTACTTTACTAGTTACTTAAAATGATGTATGTAGAAGACGGCGGGAGGGAGGCGGGAGACGCGTAGTGGGGCTACGCGAAGCGCGTGAGCGGGCGTAGCATCATGCCCACTTCACGCAGCTTTGCGTAGCCCCACTACGCATACTACACCCAGGGTTAGTTCAAGGGAGGGAAACAGAGACACTGGATTATGCCATATTACATAATTGCAGAACAAAGCTTGATCTACACAGAAGGAGTGCACTTAACCAAAAGCAAGTAAAGACATTTTTGGACTGCTGTAGAATTGACTTTGGCATCTAACCTCTAATACTTCTAATACTGCACTAAATCCTCCCACAGTGCAGCCCTGAGCGCATCTTCCACCTATGCATGGGTGTCGCAGCTATACGTTTTCCATTCAGGGATCAAACTCAATATATGAATGGAGGCCACAGATGTCCTTAGACTTCCAGAGTGGGTAGATCAGAAATAAACACTTGAGACGCACAAAGGATGAGCATTAGGCAATACAAATATCTGTGGAGTGCAGAGTTGGGTGGATGTAGAAACTAGATGAGTCCTGTACTGCTGGGACAAATATTTGTGTTATTGCTAAAAGCATTTATTAATCATAGAGAGCCCCTCTGTTACAAGAAGGTTTTTTTCTTTCCACTTAGCTGTTTTGTTTGGGAAACAATGAGTCTTCCTTAGATAACTCCTACCCACCACGGTTGCCCCTTGGTGGCATGCTTCATCATCGGGTTCTTCCTGTTCCATTGCAGAACACGGCGTGCTGCGAACTACGGAGACGTGGGAGCACTCATTGTTGATACTATGTGTAGCTGAAGTGTTCAGGTATGGGTGGATGAAAAAATGACATACAATACCTGGCTAGTAGGAAAAGATTATGTACTAGTACCTCTATCCAGTATGGTTAAAATGTGGAGAAAAATTGGAACTTAAAGGAGACAATGTGCCTTAATACCACTGGTCCACATGTTTCTAGCCCTACCCCAAGGCTATTCTTCAGGACTAAAGATAAGTGAGTTGCCTGGTACCACTCTTACAACCCATAATAGTCAGGAGGAAAAACAAATATGTGAAAAATAAATGTAATGAATGTTTACAGCACCATTTGGTGTCAATATCTCGATAGATTAGTATCAACTAAAAGGGAAAGAAAAATAGAAAGCATGGTTATGGTAACAATTCACAAGCACATATCTACGTGCCCCACAATGTAATCAAAATTCGCCTGTTGGAAAAACGAGCTATATTTCTCACATTGAAATTGTTCACTTCTAATGCTGCCAAAAGTGGTTTGTTACTTTTAAAAAAAAAAGACACATGGGGCAATAATAATGTAAAATGCATATTATTCGCTTCTTAATTGCAACTTGAGGCCGTACAGGGGGATGGGACACCTGTAGTCACACTCTCTATAAAGTATAGATGAGAAAATTGCCCCTGACATGTAAGTATTCAGTACAAAATACAAAAAGGGTTATTGCTAAAGGTACCATAGTTGGACAAGCGATTGTTTGTGTCCTGAAGCGGCTATGCCGTACTCACTGCCTCAAGGCTGCTCCCTTGCTAAGGGTTAGTGCCCGCCCGTGTCTCCGTCAGTCAAAAAGCCCACTGCAGCAGGCTCCTTTTCTCAGGTTTGCAGTGAGTCAGCGGTCTCGTGCTAGAGGAACTAGCACGCTGACTTACAAAATGGCCGCCGTTAGTGGCACTACATACTGGTGTGCTAGTGGGGAATAGAATATATATGCAAGGGCTATCTCTTTGTCTACGAAAATATATATTTTTAAAATGGAAGCAAATGAGAGAGTGTAGTAAACAGCATAAACAACTCTCAGCTGTAAAAAAATCCTCCGGAAAACAACGAGCTTATGAAAACAGGTGTAAACATAGGTAAAATAAATTTCTATGGAAAACTGACAAAAGTAAACAAAAGGTATAGGGTTTAAAACCAGTGAGATTTGACGAGGATATGTAATAAAGAAAAAATAACTATTTATTTTGGCAAAGTTGTTAATGAAACATCAAACATTTAAAACTTATCTCCCTATTGAGTAGAAGGGAAAAGAAAATGAAAGTTTCTTTGTATTATTGAAGGGAGGAAATGATGAATCTAATGAAAGGACCCCAGGGGATATTTTCATTTAGAAAAATATTATGAGTCCTGAGGCGAAACACCCATCAGTTGCTAAACTGTCTCAGGTCCCAAGTGGTGTTGTTGTCAAATGTGATTGTGCATGTTGGGTTTATTAAGGAGCAAACACTACAACTCCCATATCGGTGGTCCTATGTACGAGCATATCCTTGAGACTTTGCTCACTTTTATGAGAGAACATAGGCTTGGGAAACTGGAGGTTACCATTATTTAGAGTATGCCAATGGTTCTTAATGATTTTACTTATTTGATTGGAAGCTGTATTATAGGTTGTGATGCAGATAGGTCGTTCCTACTGTTTGTTCGGTGGAAGTTTCCCAAGGAGGGCCTCTCTATGATTGTTCTTTGCCCTTTACATTGCATTAGAGATGCTTCTCTGGGGATAGTTTCTTGCTTCCAATGTGTATGACAAGTTTTTGGCTTGTTGTTTGTAGTCATTCAAGTTGGAGAGGTTTGTCTTACTCTTAAGAACTGCTCAAACGGTAGATTCTCCTTCAGATGTCTTCGATGAAAACTATCAGACATAAGGAGGCAGTTCTTGGTGGTTGGCTTGATGTGAGTGGTAGTCTTAATGATATCCTCCCCGGGAATGATTTTAAGGTCCAGAAAAAAATAAGATGGCGTATGTAAATTAAAAAAAGTTATTCTGTATGTTTAGCCATTGAAAAAATTACAAAGCATTGGTCTCATCTCCTTGCCATATTACTTGGACATCGTTGATGTAGCGTTTTCACATCTTAATGTGGCTTAGGTATGGATCTTTTTGGTTTAGGATTTTATGTTTCTCTAGATGATATACATATAAACTAGCTATTCTCGGTGCAAAGGTGGTGCCCATGCTGGTACCATGTTTTTGCAGGTACAGTATTTCTTCATACCTGAAGAAATTGGAGGTCCAGGCCCGTTTGCAGCACTCCATTATGACATTTCTGGGGGTCTGGTAATCTAATTCAACTTCGAAAAATACGTTCTCAATGATATTAAGAGTTTCCTTATGAGGTAGGTTACAGCACGCCTTATTCTGCAGCGGAACAGGAAGAACCCGATAATGAAGCACGCCACAAAGGGCCAACCCTGGTGGGTGAGGCTTATCTAAGGAAAACTCATCATTTACAAAAACAAAACATCTAAGAGGAAAGAAAAAACCCTTCTTGTAACAGAGGTGCTCTTTATGAATAATACATGTTGAATTAAAGAACGAACCCACCTGTTTCTATTTTTTCCTCTAGCTCCCCCCCTTTTTTAAATTATTGCTGCAAGCACCTGTGAGGACATCTATGTCCCTGTAAAGGGCTGCTGATGGTTTGGGTGGTAAATGAAATGAACCCTTGGTGGTTTGCTGTGTCTCTCTATTGCTCTTCCATGAGAGCACAATCTCTTGTCATCTACCTAGTGTCAGTCACCAAGATGGTGGCATATAGACCCAATGGGTTCTCTCCACAGAGAGTCTGTGAAGGAAAATGAAACACTGGT
Organism: Lissotriton helveticus; assembly: GCF_964261635.1. Lineage (NCBI taxonomy): Eukaryota > Metazoa > Chordata > Amphibia > Caudata > Salamandridae > Lissotriton > Lissotriton helveticus. The sequence goes on from NC_136061.1 coordinate 1,626,281,808, forward strand.
GAGTTCATAGACAATTTTGTAGCTGTCAGTCATATTATTTGACCATATATTATTGTACACAGTTCATGGATTGGAGCACAGTTCCTAATCTATCAGGCTGTTGTTACATGGAGATTGTGACATTGACAGTTTCAAGCAATACAGATTGGAACATGTCATGTGATAGTATGACTCTGTTTAGATGGAAATGCAATGAAAGCAAGGCGGACAGAGGCTGTACTACAGACTTTTCCTTTGTGGTTTAGTGTCTAACCTGTGTGGCACAGTGATGCAATTTCCCTCAGTTAAGAGGAAAAACTTAGTATTTCAAAGTCTCACATTGGACAAGATTGCTTCATCAGCTACAACAGCAGTAACACCGATATTGCAATATAAGAAAGCTAAATGGCTGGTAGTAATGTTGATTCACTGTAACATCCCTTTGACAGACAGTAGATCCTGAAAATTCACACATCTACATCATCACCACAGTAATGTTGAGCTCTGACCTGGCTTGCACACTGTTGCAAATGGAAGACTCTCAAAATGAGCGCTGTATGAGACATCTAATGTTGATATGTGGATTGATTTGAGTTAGTCACCCTCCTCCTTCCTAAGCAGTGATAGGCATCCGCAGTCAAGTTTATATGAACGTGATGCTACACACAAAAACAAGAAAACCTGCCTGCTCGGATAAATACGATAGAATGCCTCAAAAACGTGTTGAAAGAGAGCTGAAAAGTTGCAATTGAGCCTTGCGAGTAAGACAACACCAAAATGACACAATCTGAAACGGCCAACGATAAATTATTAGAGATAATTCGACTTACACATAAAAATGTCCATTTCAAACACCTTTAAATCATGTCAGTTTGAGTAACAAACTATGATATGAAAAACAAACATTTCAATGTAACTAAGAGATCAATACTCATTCTGGAAAAGCTTCTACTTACACCCCATCAACCATCACACTTTCATTCAAACACACACGGTCCAATCATCCTACATATATAGTTCATCGCATAATATACATACAATATATATCATAATCAGAAACACCTTTAAAAATCACAAGGATGGCTAGCAGGCAATGGATTCAAGATATTATTCGCACACACATGGACTCTCAAGACAATGATTACAATTCAATGAACAGTACATAGATGATTATATTTATCCTGAGATAAGAAAAACTGGGATACAAAATATAGGGCTGTACAGCAAACAAAGGTTTTATATTTATAGATAATAAGATGGTTCCATCCTATTTTGCCATTCACTTTCCAAGGTCCTTATTTTCAGTCCTGAGTTGGTGCCGATGTGCGTTTCGGTGAAACAGCTGCAGGAAAAGTCACACCTTCTTTAGAGTGCAAAGCAAATAAAAGCCAACCACGGGCAGGTGGGAGGATGAAAAAATCTAAGGGGAGCATTAAGGAAACAATAAAAAATATATGTATATGTATGAGGCTCAAAAAATAAAACAAATATCTCAGGAATAAAAGTGTGTGTACTAGAACCCTCATTTACATGGTATTTACTCACCAAAATCAGTGCACCGTAATGGAGGTGGATAGACCAAGAAATAGTCATCACAGGTGTTTACTAGAAGATCCAAGGAGACACCTAAAAAGCTAGAAAAGGATACCACCTAGAGCGAAAAATACACCAAGTGATAAATAGGAGCTGAAAGGAGAAAGATACATAGATACTGGCATTTCCATACTTTTCACACTATAATTAGTTAGATACTCACGGGGAGCAGGGATGAACCCAAAAGCTAGGCTGCCCACTAGGGGTTATCCAAATAGGCAGGGGCACGCAGCCCAATGAGAGTCCTGCCAGGGAAGAGCTCCAACAGGAACGCAGAACAATGACATGAATTCACTAACGCAAAGATTCATTGATTTCTGTACTGGGTCAGTGTAATGAAAACAATACAGACAGACCAATTCCAAGAAGAGTGGAAAACATACATAAGTGTCCGGAACAACACTCAAAAGAATGAAGATCCAGCAAGGGCTGCTGGAATAATAAAACACACAAAAACACTTCCAACAGGTGCGATTGAACAGGAGTGGATCTTCAAAGTAGTAAATTAGTTTAACATCTGGTAAGAATAAATTCTAAAACATGAAAATTGCAAAGAATCAGAAGGATAGCAGGGAAGTCTGAGGAAACAAAAAGGAATATAAACCTAGAACTTAAGCATGATAGCACCCAGAAAAAAGAAATCTGGGCTCTAGGTAGGAAGAGGCCTGCAGGGACAAGGACCTATGATACCAAAAGAAAAAAGAAAACCTGATAAATGAGCAGACAACACTCTCCTAAAACAATAAGCACATAAAGTCAGGAAAATATATAAAATGCTAGTGCTGACTAGTGAAAGAATGTCTCTGCCTACCTAAAACTAAAAACAAAGAGCCTGGAAATCGATAGGCAAAATAGGATGCAACCATATTATCACTATTATCTATATATGTAAAACCATTGTTTGTTGTACAACCATATATTTTTTATTACCTTTTTTCTTCTTTTAGGAAATGCACCATCATCTATGTACTGTTCATTGAATTGCAATCAGTATCTTGAGATTCCATGAGTGTACGAATAATGTCTTGAATCCTTGCCTGTTAGCAGTAGTCCTTGTGATTTCTAACGTTGTGTTTGATTTTAGTGTGTGATATGTATGTTATGCAATGAGCTACATATGTAGGACGATTGATTTACAATGGAGACCTTAGACATAAAATACAGTATTTTTTACACTGTAGGGTAGTATCTAATTGGTGCTACGGTCAGGGGAGAAAGCCTCCTAATCCCATATTAGTAGAGAATATCCACACATACAAAGACAAAAAATGATCAGCACCCACTATTTTCAAATGGCTATAGAAATATATCAAAATTGAGATAGGCTATTGCAATACTGACTACGTCCCAACAGGTGTTCCAAATCGCATTTGATAAGTCACAATCAGATCCAGTGGGACATTTTTGTAAATTCGGAAAATCTTTATTCTTTACAAAAGTTGATCCTCCAAAAGTAGCCAACTTGTTTTGTCCCTTCTTGGGACTTCTTAAGGGCTACAAAACACAGATAATATATATATACATGTATATTTTTTTAGAACATAATATTTCCATTAAAAACCACACCTAAATTTACAAATATCATTCTACAGGACCAAACATGGGTAGGACATCAAACAGTAAGTGATACCGTTTTTTAAAGCACAAAACATGTTAAACTATCTCCATTCCTTGGGTGACCCCTATTTATTTCATGCCATGCTCATTTGCCAAACAAGTGGAAATATCATGTGAGTTAATTACTAAGACACATGTCAATTTTTTATTATATACATGCATCATTGACAATTTGAAGTGAGCCCTCTTTCTCTTCCTACATTCAATAGACGATACACTAGTTTATACATTTATACAAGGGGAGAACGAAAGAGAAAGAGCAAGAGGATATACATAAAGCATCATATTCTACAAGATGCTTTAAACTTTAATACCACTCATCACTTCCTTACTGGAACAAAGGAAGGGAAAGTGGTATGGGAGAAACCGGATTGTGTATATAAAAAGTTCATATTCTACAGGATAATGTGAGCTCTGATACCACGTATTACTTTCTTATTAAAGAGAGTGACAAAGACTAGTGTTCTTGTTTTCAAAACGTTTTCAATATTATGGGAGATTAAAAACACAACGTAGCCCAGAAGTTACATGGGTTGTATCCTTATTTTTAATTTGATAATTTCTTTATTTCTGATGAATGTTCTCTTCTCCATGGTTCAAGTTCAGAGATGTGAATCTGTAATAGAGGGGCCATTTTTTGTCAGTTTATTCAAAGTGCTCCACAGAATCACAAGCATAGTCCCAGATCCCCTCATTAATTATGCACATGTTTTAAGTGACTGTTAACAGTTGACAAGTGTATTCATCATTCACTCAAATCAATCTTTTAAGATATTCATAAACGGACGCTTTTATCATGAACAACCATCATTTTGTGTAAAACACCTACCATAGTTCATATTTAATCAAACAGATTATCATATTTTATCATTGTTTATATCATATTATTTTTCAAATTCTCACATGTATGAGGTTCCTCCAAATACATATAATAGTCATAAACCATATCCATATTATACATTCTTTTGCGTAAAGGTGTAATTATAGATTTAAAATGATATTCATTGGGCAATAAGATAAAAAGTAGAGTAATGACATTAAAACTAGACAAACTTCCAATTAGTTGATGAGTGCTAATCCATTATAGCAATAACATCATCGGATGTCCCTATTCTATTTTAATATATGTATGAGAAATCCTATTTCACACATTTGGATTTAGGAATGACATTACTCCTATTTCATAACTACAGAATACTGTGAAACTCCGAATTACTGTTGAGTCCCTGATGAACAGACCTTTCTCGGCATATCCATATTGCTTCTGCTTGGCGCACAGAGACTTCTCTACTGCCACCTCTTTTGCATTTATGAACATGTTCGCTTGCATGGAAACAGATGTTACTTCTATCTGTATGATCTTGTTGGATGTGTGTTGCGATATGGTACCCCTTATCGCAATGCTTGATAGCCCTTACATGCTCTTGCATTCTTGTTCTTAGGGATCGTATGCTGCTTCCTATGTATATTTTGTTGCAGGCATACCCAACTAAATATATCACATGTGTGGTATTGCAATTATTAAAATACATAAACTGAGAGTTGACATCATTTTTATATTTGAATTCTGTGACTTTGTTCTTGCCTATCCGACAGACAGAGCAATTTCTGCATACATGAAAGCCATTATGTTTTTCCGGCAGCCAGTTGGTTACTCGATGTTCCTGATCTGTGATTTTTACATAACTTGGGCATAGTTGCTGTTTGATAGTATTACCCTTATTGTATACTACTTTAGATTTATGTGATATTATACCTGCCGATTTGTATCTGATTTCATACTGCGCAAGTTCTTACGCAGTATATTACAAATATGACTGCTATGCAGATTGTATTGCATGATGAATAATATATTTTCCTTTGTTTTGGAGTTGTTTTTATTTCTATTCTGTCCAGGGATACTCCCTCCCACCAAAGTTTGTTTTCTATCTAAGCATTTAGCTCTCATCTCAGCTTTCTCAAGGCAGTGGTATAATAACCATCCACGTTCCTTCAAGTTCTCTTTAATGCTTTAAGGTTGAATTCATCCTCACTACAGTTTCTGTGTGCCTTTACCATCTCCCCAAGGGGTATGGCATTTATTGTTGATTGAGGGTGCACACTTGATGCATGTGAGACACTGTTCCAAACTGCTTGTTGTTTGAAGATGTCACTGTGAATTACTCCGTGTTTGATGTATAGTTTGAGATCCAAAAACCCCACCACTTTTTTTATCCTACTTAATGGTAAGTTTGACATTGAATCTGTTGGTATTCAGATAGGCATAATAGGCCTCTAGATCTTCCACACTCCCATGCCAGATAGTGTAGGACGATTGGACCATGTGTTTGAATGAACGTGTGATGGTCTGTGAGGTATATCTGGGAGATTTTCCAGAATGAGTATTGATTTCATAGTTACATTAAAACGTTTGTATGTCATATCATGCTTTATGATTTGAATTGTCATGATTAGAGGTGTCTAAAACTGTGACATTATCATGTGTAAGTAGCATTTTCTCGAATAAATTATTATTGGCTTTTTTACATTATGTCTTTTGGTGTTGTCTTACTTGCAAGGCTCTATTGCAACTTTTCAATGCTCTTTAAATTAGTTTTTGAGGCCTTCCTGTCTTGTTTATCAGAGCAGGCAGGCCTCACTATTCCGCCTGTAGGGGCTCTATGTTTTCTTTGTGTAATCCTCATGATTATCAGACAGAGGAAGATGACTTAGTTAAAAGGATGTTCTTTAGGAAGCGCATGGTGTTTTTTTTTTTTAAATCAACAATCCCAACTAGCTTTCCGAAAAAGTGTCCCTACGTCAAATGTGTATATTAGGACACTGTTTTATTGGTTTGAATATGTTACCAATCAAGAATGATTATATTAAATGGTGCTATATCTCAATTGATAATCACTAATATGGTGAAACAAACTGTGGAAGAGAAGGGGAAACAGCTTAATGAATTGTAATTTATCCTGTGTAGGTCCTCGTGTCAGCTCCCTCTGTGACAGTTCTGCTGTCCAGCCTGTCAGCAGTCTGTTATCCTCTGTTGCCTGTCTACCTGAAGCCATCGGTTTGTTCCTCCTCTGCTTGTTTCTTTCTATGTTTTGCCTTTTCTGCCCTTTGTTTTACCTTTTCTGCTAATTTTTCTGCCCTTTGTTTTGCCTTTTCTGCTTGTTATTCTGCTCTCTGTTTTGCAATCTTCTGCTCTGCCCTGCCTTTCTGCTCATTTTTCTGCCCTCTGTTTTGACTTTTTACTGCTAATTTCTTCCCTCTTCCTGCTGTTGCACTTCTCCCACCACCCAGCACCCTGCCCCCCGGACTACTTAATAGAGGCTGCAGCATAACCCCATTGAGCAGGTCCTCATGCCACCTCTCCCTGCAACAGTTCTGCCTAGTTTGCCCGCAGCACACTACCCTCTGCTGCCTGTCTACCTGCTGTCCTCTGATTAAGCTCCCCATCTCATTTCTTGCTCTATTTTGCTTTTTTCGCTCATTTTTCTGCCCTCTGTGTTGCCTTTTTCTGCTTGGTTTGCTGCTCTCTGTTAAGCCTGTTCTACTGTTTTTTCTGCCCTCTGTTTTGCCTTTTCTGCTGGGTTTTCGGCCTTCTGTTTTGCCCTCTTCTGCTCTGTTTCGCCATTTCTGCTATTTTTTCTGCCCTGTTTTGCCTTTCCCGCTCATTTTTCTGCCCTCTATTTTGTCTTTTCTGCTTGCTCATTTTTCTGCCCTATGTTTTGCCTTTTTCAGGCAGTTTTGTTACTCTTCTCGCCATTTCTACAAGACCTGGCTTTTCAACGGAGACCTTGCACTTCAGCACCCAGATAACGGGTGACCGTGCCACGCTCTACAAATGCTGATTGATCAAAGAAAAGAACTAAAGAGCTGGTTTATGAGGGAGACTAGGGAGAATAATATTTCTTGTGAATGTATTTATTAGTTACCATTATCACAAGGGAAGACAAGTTGTGTAGCATGTAAGAGTTATCTTAAGAAGTAGCCAGACATGAATGAGTAAATATTTGTTTTACTATTTTGGATAAAAAATATAGAAATTGAATACTTGTAACTCAGCAGCCAGCGTTGTCCACTTTATTAAACACATTCATTTATTCTTCATTTAGAAGGGGACATTTGGTGCCTCTGCCACAGTGGAGGCGCAAGAAAGCATAAACTGATTGAATTATGTTTAATGATCTTAACCACAAATATGTTTTTACCTGTTGACAGTGTGTGACGTTCCTGTAACAGAAATTAGAAATCTGATGTCAATTCTTCTTGTTAATACATTAAACTCATGGTAAGCATCGCAGGCACTAAGAGCTTCTACTGCACTCGCCAGTCCTTCTCTCCTGAACTCTACAACATTCTAAGATACAGACTGTGATATCTTTATAATTTGATCACAATGTCACTCTGATGAGAGAGATGAACTCCCTCCACTGCTTACTGTCAGGGAGCTGTGTGAGATCTGAAGTGTGCATTCTTAGGAAGTGTGTAGCATTAAATGTTCTAGAAATGCTTTAGGAAATATAAATCGACTTACAAATAATGTATTCAACGTCAAGGTTATTTGTTTTTCTTCATTTTATTACATTCCTATAGGAAATGTACATTGGCCATGGATATGTTACTTTGCTCATCAGACAAAATAATATCCTATCTCTCTCCATTTACTCCACTGAATGAAAGTATTTGCCATCTAACATAGGAAGTGCTTCCTTTAAGAGGTAATGCCTTTTCAACTACAAGTACTAACAGAAAAACCAGAGCGAAAAAATCCCTGCATATGAATCTGCTGAATGTTGGCGTAGACGCAAGGTATGCAAGCCTAGAATCCTGTTCTTATAGGAAGATAACTACTAACTCTTTTTGAGCTTGAGACCCCAGCAACCTAGCTGAGGTGGGGAGCATACATTTACATATCGTTGGTTTATTGAAAAAACCTATGGATCCATAGCAGACCTCATAAGTTTTGGTGAGAGTTAATTCAGTACAGCTATCTTCTTCCCTGTCATCACTATGCATCAAAAGACAGTTGGGAAACATTTTCATGCCAAACCAGGATTTTCTGAACAACTACATGTAGGTTAATTACATATATATAAGGCTTCCGCTCTGGTTGTGGTGATGATGTTCTTTCCTCTTTTGTCACAGAATTCAGTAAGTATTACATTTAATGGCAAAAGAAAAGCAATGACTCTCTTAAATACTAGCAAACTCATAAGCAGCTCTGTCTTGCTTTCACCATTGTCATGTATTCATTTACCTATCTCTCACACTATTGAATCACAGCAACTGCATGGAATTTTTTCTGCTCATCATCAGGTTCCTAATAATGAGAAAGGCTTCAAGAAAATGTAATTTACTAATTAAACAAACTGAAGATCAAGATATTTAGCAGCTGCGGGCTGTGCAGGTAAGCGCGGTGGGACGGGGCAGGGGGGATATCGACAGAGGACGGAATAGGATTTGTTTAATTTTTTATTTTCCCTATTCTGTCGTCTCTCGACACCCACCGAGCCCCACCTCGCCGCGCTTACCTACACTGGCAGCCGCTGATGTTTAGGCCAAAGATGCATTCATCAGGAAGGCTATGCTGGGATTTACAAAGCTATATTTCATAAATACATGAAAAGACAAACCTTAATTTCCCTCAGATACCTAGTTTAGCTCCTGTTCCATACACAATTAAACTTGTCCAACTATATATCTTGGTATGTGATGGTTACTTACTTTTGCCTACTAACCCTCCTGGGATATAATCCATCAACCAGGACTGTCCATTCATCTCAGAACTGGGCTTTTTCTTTGAATCTGCCTCTAGGTGTAACCCATCTACCTGTAGTCAGACTGAGGCCTCAGTGCCAGTTGTTTCTTGACCTTACTCTTTTTCTTTTCCCTTACATGGTGCAAGGATGCCTGCATTGGCAATAGGCAGCAAAGTGTGCACCAGCACAGGGGGAAGAACAGGACAGCATGGAATTTTATAAATAAGGTGCATTCCTGCCCTCTCACATTGGCATATGGCACCACATCAAGAAGACTTGCATTACTGCGCTACAACAATTCCCTTTATGGAAATTTGGCATCAGGCAGCACATGAAGGCACTTTGCTGTGCTGCTCTACGCCAAAGTGAAAGGGCAGGAATGCACCTTATTTATGCAAGAGGGTAAACGTCTTTCCTTTCTGCCTGTACTGGTGCCGTTTTGGCAGCCTAGCACCACCGCAGGCACTCTTGGACCAGGGTGCAAGTGTGCCTCAGTTGCAGGCAGGGTTGTTTGTGCGCAGGACGGTGCATCTTTCTGCACAAAAACAATCCTATAAGGCATTTTCCTCTTTCTATGTGTTTCTGCAGCACACATAGAAAGAGAAAAAAAAATAGGAAAAATGAACATATTTCTCCTCATTACACTTCACCTTGGGAGGCATACAGGCTTGACTCTTCCCTAGGTTTACATCACTTTGTAATCTGGGTCAGCGTCAAATTCCATGGGTGTTGCGTGAGTAAACCCACCACAACGCCCATGGAATGCCTCCCAGGAGCAGAGTAAGGTGACACAGCGATATGCACTGTATTGAGACCACTCAAAGCCACATAGTGTGGTTTTGTGTGGCTTCATGAATCTTTATGAGAGCCCTGTGTCAAGCGTGACACAGGGCTCTCTGAGCTTGACACAGGGCTCTCTGACTGTTTGTGCTATCGGAAATTGAATCCCTGAGTAAGTTTTGGAAAAATGTAACTGTCGTCGTTTTCCCATGGGGACTTGGATCATTTTTTGGATTCTATTTCCCAGTGAGCAAATGTGGATCTGTTTATTTGCTCATGCGGAAAATACATTTTTTTTCTTTTTCCTCCACGTGCCATAAAGCCCACTACATTTGACTGTTTCCATGGAGAGAATGGACTGAGAAAATAGTTTGTGAATACTGACAAATGCACGCGCTTCTGGCTGCAAATAGACTTCCCAAGGCACCTACGCCTTGAAATGTCACCTTCCACTCGAAGAAGTATATCTAGACACATATTATTGCATTATGCTTTGAATATGTGGATTTAGAAGCTTAAATTAACATTACACACTGGAAATTCAAGCCGCATTTAAGTCGATTAACATATGAAATATTATTTAGAAATTGGACTCTTTCGGCTAGGTTTGATGAAATGATTGGGTGGCAATTAATGTTATCAAAATGAGCCCTACATGGAAGACACATGTAAAGTCTGACAGATGTTGAAACAAAATGTTTTATAATTTTTTTATGAAATATTTTAGATTCCAGAGGCACATTTGAGTCCCCATTCTATATTTTAATGCCACATTCCAAACTCCTTCTCACTGATACCTTACCAAGAGACACCTTTCAGAATTCAGCATGGAAATAGCACTAAATATAAATTGTTTTCTCCTAAAAGTAATTTCATGCCCGCTAATTATTCAAATTCGATATATCGTTGTCCTTCTAGCTGCTCATGTCGATAGTAACAAGAACAAAACCTTCCCATATGAAGATTTACATTTGATTTACATAATAGCAGTGTTTTTCTGTTGAATTCTCTAGTGGAACGCAGGGCTTGTTTGGTGTGGGAATTTCTGCAGTCCAGCTATAAATGCAAATAACCTCCCATTAATTTCTCCCAGCCAACGGCCTGGAACCAACCCAAACTTGTTAAGAACATTGCTCTAAATAGAATTTGAGCAGAGAGTGGTTTTGTGCTCCGATTTCAATGAGCAGTTTCACAGCGTTATTTTTTCAAAGCAACAAATAAAGAAATGTACATGGAATGCTAGTGGGCAATCATCCATGGGGGATATGCACAAGGAAGTGGTGGAGAGAGGCGTCTGCCTTCTTGGCTTAAAGCCTCTCTCCGCCACTTCGGAAAAGCAAGACTGCACCATATTCACAAGGACATGGTGCAGCCTGCTTTTCCCCCTGCGACCACCACTGATAGTGACGTTGTGGTGGCGATAGGGGCTTGTGAATATGCCCCAAATTTGTTGGCTACCACACATTGGCGCTGACGCTTTTATTTAGCTCTGAGGTACTGATGCTGTGCTTTTTGTGAAACAGTATATTAGACTATTTTAAAAGTTAAAGTCAGTTATCAGAAAATGTGTTGCTTGAATATGCCCTATTTTATAGTATCGAAATGAAAAGCCTAGGAGGATAGCAGAAAAATAAATTACAAGACAATGTCTTCCTTTTAATGACACCTTCGGAATGATCTGGTGAATGACTTCAGCTAAACTGGCAATAATTGCTACAGGTAAACATTTGTCAGTGCAAGACGGCATGTTATTTGCATATAATGTTTAAGAAAAACTACTTTCCAAGTTTGAAAGCTTCGGATCATTTCATGCTCAAATGGCTTTTGGCAATGTTTTTTCTAAACATTAGTCACATATTAATTTCTATGCCAGTAGGTTTGCTAAGAAGGTTAGAGACATGTACAAGAACCAGGCAGCCTATTCACAAAGTTTTTAAGAGAAGGCTTAAATCTACCAATGTTAGATGCTCTCTGTTATACCTGGCCCTTTTGACAGGTTTATCACCAAACGTTTTGACTTTTGCCTCGTATTTTTCTAACCCTGTTTTTGTTGGCTATAGAATTCTGGGCACTTTACCACTGCTGATCAGTGCTAAATAAAGTGCATATGCTTTCTGTGTAAATTATGATATGATTGGCTATCCATGATTGGCAAATTTGATTTACTAGTAAACCCCCAGTAAAGTGCACAGTGTGTGCCAGGGCCTTTTAATCAAATGCTACTAGTGGGCTGGCTTCACTGGTTGCGCCACCCACAGGAATAGCCCTGTAAATGTATATCAGACCTACCACAGTAGTGTCTGCATGCGCAGTGGTGTACTGCCATGTTGCTCTGGCAAGTGCACCCACTTGCCAGGCCCAAGCCTTCCCTTTCCTCACATTTAAGGCACCCCTATGGTAGGCCCAAGGTACCCTCATGGGCAGGGTGAAGCGTATGTGAAAGGTAGGACATGTACTAGTGTGTGTGACATGTCCTGATAGTGAAATACAGTGTATTTAGTTTTTCACTGTTGAAAGGCTATCTGTCCCCTAGGATTACATTGGGGTTGCAATGTTCCATGTTTACATGTGTAACTTTCTCTAGGGGTTAAATAGGAAAACCATGTTTGGACTCTCTGAACTCATAATTTATTAATGCACCTTTTGGTTAAGGTGGTTTTTAAATCCTGTGTTTGAAAATTCCACTTTTAGAAAGTGAGCATTTTCTCACTGCACCATTCTGTGTGCCTCTGGCTGTTTGTGAATTCAGCATCTTGTGTGTGTGTGTGACAGGAGCTGATACGTGCATTCACTCTTGACAGTCCCCGAGGGGGGTTGAGATGTGCCCTGCCCTGCCTAGGTGACAGCACAGGGCTGAATAGACTTGGTCTGCATTTAGAGTGGTAGGAGGAGAGTTACTTACACCTGAATAGGCTGGGTTTCATTTTGCACAATGCCCTGTCTGCTCCCTGTGGTCATGCTGCACCAGTGAATGCAGAACTAGTTTGGACTGGGTTCAGAGACCCTTGCCACAATGCCATCAAAGACATTTTGGGGTATAAGTATGTGACCTAAAACCCCAGTAAATGAGACTACTTTGTGAATCAAGATGAACCTGTGCCAAGGAGAAGAGCTGGAGAAACTATAAGAGAAGTACTGCCCCTTTGCTGTGTGCTGTCTGGGGTTGGCCTGCAGTAGCTGATTCTGCCAAGGAAAGGACAAGGACGTTGCTGTGTGCTGTGTCTCCCTACTTGAGAGGAGTCTCCAAGGGCTTGTGTGTGCTGGCCTCCTGTTGTGGAAGACTCAGGGTCATCAAAGTCTTCATGGTGCTCATGCTTGATTGGTAATTCTTGTGCTTAACAGGAGTTCGTTGTGCTGCTGGAAGGTTGTTGGGCTTTATTACCTGATAAGCCTGCCTGTGTTCTTCATCCCTGGGGAGGCTGCCTCTTACCCCCTTTATTGAGACCTGTATGGGCATGGCTGCGATGATACCCGTGTACTTGAGTTGGGCTGAGCTCTCACTTGCTTTGGTGAAAAGCCTAAGAAGTTTGCTAATCCTGACTGCGACTGCCCACCTGCTGAGCAAGCGCTGCACTACTACCAGGCGTTTCCCGATAACCAGCCCTTGAAATTAAATCTCTTACCCCAGTGCGGCCCCTCTCCCTTTCTCCAGCTGCACCAGAAACCGGCAGGTGCCAGGTTACCCATCTGGCCTGTGAACGGCTATCAAGCACCACCCCTCGTGAGGCCCCCTCTTCCAGAGGGAGCCACCATGCCATTGCTAGGCACCACCGACACCTGAGGACGGCGAGGCAGCAAGAGCCCCGGGAAGGTCTCCTCACCAGTGGGGGCAGTTGGACTTGCAGCGGCAGCCCCTAAGCGCAAACGGGGGCTTCTGCTCTCCAGTCTACCATCGGAGAGGCTGGGCGAGGTCTCCCCACCCGCTTCAGAAGACCAGGGGCATTTTAGTGCTCATTATGGAGCTTCTCTTCTTCCACATGCAGAGCTCCACCAGAGACACGGAAAAAGCACGAGCGTGGCAGCTGCACCGTGCGATCACAACCACTACCCTCGGGTTTTGTTGACTCCCAATTGAGGCGGAGGACCCAGCGAGGTCTCCCCGCTGCCTGGGGTGGTGGGGGGGGGGGGACACCAAGCAGTGTTTCCTGTGAATGGGGCAGTGATTGACCATTCCCTGTGCAAGGTCCGTAGTGATATCTGGGCTTGCTGTCCCTGATTGATGGGCTGTGTTTACTGAGAATGGATTATTTTTCATGCCGAACCAGTGTGCTAATTACATGCTTGCTTAGCCATTTCCCTACCATCTGGGCCCACACTAGAGTGTTGATCACTGTATTCCTGGCATTAGAAGCTCCGAGGCTGCTCCTGGGGTAATGGTGACATATGAAAATGAGGTTGTGTACAATGTGTTTTACCTGGGAAGCATGGTGGCCTTATGTTAGGAGAGTTATGTGCACTACTTATGACAGGATGAGGATGGCCTAATGGTCACAAAGAGGTCATGATGCATTTTATGTTATGACAAAACGGCCCCATGACAAAATGATAATGATTTATGATTTATGCATTCTTATGACAAGTGCCTAGTGGCACAGTGTTTTGTGTTATTGTGGTCTGATGTGTTTTGTCCTCATGTGTATATTTATGACAAGCACCTAGTAGTGGTGCAATACTTTATGTTATGTGGTCTAAATATGTTTTACATACTACTCCGTGATTTATGGCCTAATGTGCTTTGTGTATGTGTAAATAATACAAAGGCTATGTTTATATAACCTTGGGTGCAGTCTCTTTTGTGGTGTGCCTAGTATGTCACTGGTGTGTGTGTGTGTTGCGCAAATGCTTTACACATTGCCTCTGAGATAAGCCTGACTGCTCTGCCAAGCTACCAAGGGGGTGAGCAGGGGTTATCTTCAGTGTGTAACTTTCTTGCCCTGACAAGAGTGGTGGGTTCTGCCTGGCTTAGGTGCACACCCTAGCCAACCAGAAACCCCATTTCTAACACTCTCCTAAATTATGTGTATGTATTTTGTGGCCTTTTTATGAATTTAAAAAGATCCCAGGAGTACTAAAGAAAATGTATGCAAGTGGGATATTTTAGTGCATACCCCTATCATCTGGGAATTCTCTGCATTACAGACAATGTTCTGGAGTAAGCTGAAGGAAATTTACAGAAGAAAATTCACATTTTGTCATTTGTTCTTTTCATCTCATTAAAATATTTATCTTTGAGGACAATCTGATTACCTGCAATCGCCCACCTTGGTCACATGTTAAGCTGCTACCTTCCCTTTTGTGGAAATTAACTTACTTCAGGCTTTTTTTGTTTTATCATTGTTTTGAGGGGGGAGTGATTGTAGGACTTTTCAATGTAGGAAATTGCTCAACAGAAGCACTGAGTTGGCAAGATTCCCTCAATTAGTGGTGATCTTTTCTCCCTAACGACTCTGCACATCTTATTTCCCACCTGTGCCTCCTGCCTCAGCACTGTTTGATTGCAATCAAAGAAGGGCAGTCTAATCATTGGGTAAATGGAGGTGGGCCGTGATCGATCCTGAGTGAGTTTGTGATTAGCTTTCGAAACCCTTTCATGCTTTTGCCCCGGGTGTTTTTTTTCTTTTTATTGGGAAAGGATCCCCTTCAAATCCCTGAGTGTTTCATCTGCTGTGCAGTGCAAGCAGGAAAGCATCTGCCCAGGAAACTAATACAGAAGAAAATCCACCTAAGGGTGAAAGTCTTTCTGCAAATTGTTTGTGAATATCCATAAACTTATGCACTTCTTGATGTTTACTGTATTTTGCTAGCCAATGCCCAGCAATGCCTTCCCTCCAGTCCCTACCCTTTAATATGGCAATGTAGATAGGCTAACTTCACCTTACTAACTTACTCCGATTGCCATTATTGGCTCTCCCCCTTTATCTGGGAGTCAGGATGTAGGAATCCAGCAAATAGTGTCTTGTTTCCCTATCACTCCAATCAACTCTGTCTAACCCTTTCAACCCAACCCTGTCTATTCCTGCTGGCATAGTTAATTATATCTCCCTGAACCAATTTCCAGCTTTCTATACTATGTCATCATTCTCCAATGTGATAAAGCTTGGTGGATTGAAGTCCTTTGCTAGTGAAGATGGGTAAAATCAGGAAACATCATTCTTGACATATAAGAATGAAGATTAGCAAATTGACCTGAAGCGATATTTTGTGTCACCCAATTATTTCCCTACAGCTTTATATCCTACCCAAGGTGGTTGACAGCTGCAGAGAATTGTGAAATGAATGGGCCAGGGTCAGGGCTGTACCATGGGAGGATGGTTTCATCTAGAAGCAGGAATTAGTAAGACAGTAGCAACCCTCTTTGGCAACGATTCACAATTGCATCTAATTGATTGCTAGTATGAAATGATCTGCACATGGCCAAGTAAGAGACATAAGACCAATGCATGGAGGCTATAAGGGCAGACAACAAACAATTCTTCGGGGATTTTAGCAGTGCGGGAGCCTGAGTATCAGCCAAGTATTGTTTTAAGATTAAACACCCAACTTACAGAATTCGTCCTTGGGAAATCCTGATGGCTCTTGAAAAAGGTCAATGGACCGTTGCCACCATTTGCGAATGGAGCTAAAACAAAACTGATATTCTTACAACCCAGTCACTTGCTCATACATTCACTGGGGCACCTACTCACTCACTTATACAGTCAGTCATGCACCCATTGAGTCATCCATACAGGTGCTCATACACTCACTGATGCAAAAATACACCTTGGTCTATATATTTAACACACATAAACCATTAAAAACACTCAAAATCACTGGATGATGTAATCAGTGATGTCACCAGTGATGTAACCACACTATCCCATGGAGGGTCCAAGGGGAGGGAACGAAAGGTGCTGGGCACTAGGAGCAGGCCAGCCTCAAACATAAAATGTTTAACACAAAATGGGGCCGCTCCCAGAAAAGTAACCTAGGTGCAGAGGATTTAGGTTGTGAGTATAGGCATCTCAAAAAATGTGACGGACTGGTCTCACACACCACCTGGTTTCATGCTTCATCATTGACCAGTCCTCGCCCTCCAGAAACTCGGGCCATATTATCAAGAAAGGGCGATACATTATCGCCGCCTTTATCGGCAGGAAACTGCCGCTAAAGCGGCGATAATGGGCTTGATAATATGCCCTTGTGAATTCCCATAGAAGCCCAGGTTCTGGTGTTAACCTGGGCTTCTATGGGAATTCACAAGGGCATATTATCAAGCCCATTATTGCCGCTTTAGCGGCAGTTGCCTGCGATAAAAGCTGCGATAATGTATCGCCCTTTCTTGATAATATGGCCCTCGGTTTGGTGGAGGGCGGGCATACACCTGATGACAGGGATGCACTTCTAAACTAAGTGGGGGCCCATGTTTTAGGGTAAGATTAACACTCTCTCAAGTATTTTGGCTAGAAACTTTGCACAGAAGAGTGTCACGTGTTACACACATAGTCACTCACCATTAAGGATTTGTGCATGTGGCTGAATATAATTCTGGTAAAGTGACCACAGAGGATGTTCTCATTTATTTCTTTTCACTCTATTTTTTCTTTCAGGCTTCAAAGTGAGCCCTCACTTCTGTGGAGTGTAACATAGGGCACCCCACCCAGCCGCATCTTATCACCACAAGGATTGTAAGAACGGAGCCCTTCATTGCTTTTACTTAGGTCCTGATGAATGCCACGGACCCAACTGGGCCACACGGCAGAAACATGTCGACCGCGCCTATAACGGTGAGGAGACAATAAATTCCCCATCACACAGTTCCCTTGTTTTTAAAACCATATAGCTGCCTACCACATTGGAATTATTCTGGCAACTATAATGGCCTTTTAATTCTCCCTCACTTTTCACTGGCCCCCACTTAGTTTAGCAGTGCATCCCTGTCGTCATGTGTATGCACGCCCTCCACCAAACCGAGTTTCTGGAGGGCGAAGACTAGTCAATGATGAAGCATGACACCAGGTGGTGTGTGAGACCAGTTTCTCACATTTTGTGAGATGCCTATACTCACAACCTAAATCTTGTGCACCCAGGTCACTATTCGGGAGCGGCCACATTTTGTGTTGAATATGTCATCAGTGATACTACTGACCTAGGGTGAGGCCTGTTCTTTTCCGGGGGAAAGGATGATGGAGGATTGACTCCGCAGCTGAGAGCCTGCATCCAGAGCTGCTGCTGCATTACCATGGCCTGAAGAGCGTGGAAAGACTAAGGGAACGAAAGAAAGGCATTGAAGAGCCACAACTGCACAAACAACTGCATCTCCTTTCTAAAAAAAAAAGAAAGAAAACAAAAATATATAATATACCGATTTTGACTTACCTGATGCCAGGGCTGATCACAGAGACACCACCGCAGGTTTGGAGTCTTACCCTGTGTGGCTTGATCAGATCATGGTGCTTGTCTCTTGGCTGGTTCTCCCTAGTGCACACTTCTGGCTGCACCTTGCTACGCCGAATGACTCAGCTGAAGACCACAGCTCAGAAGGGAGGTTGTGCTGGATTGCATTCTACTGTAGCAGCAACCGATCCGGCAGTGCTGGCTGTCATAGAAGATCAAATGCATTTTCCTATCACAATAGGCAGCGCAACTTTATTGACTACTTTAAGAGTTGGCTGCCCTATCATGAAGGTATTGCAGTCTGGTAAAGCTAGCAAGGGCATTAATCCTGGCGTTTCTGTGAATATGTGGCTGGAGGGTGAGATGGTGTATGCACTTACGAAGGCAGTTTTGAAAGCTCACGGGGAGATACCAACAATGTTACCGGCCCTCATCCCGGCATTGAGCTTGGAAAATGTTCTGAATCTAGGTCCCTTACAACTTCTCCCTCTGAGTACTGTTGAAGAAGGTGAGAACTATGGCTCCCTGGAAATGCCGGTTGACGATGCGATAAATCCGCCACAGCAAAATGTGGTTTTTGGAGGTGAGCAGCTGAGTGGTGGAATGAAGGAGCAATTTTAGACTGGGCTGGCTGCGCAGGCAGTAAACTTACAGCCACTGGTCAATACCCAAGGGGAATCGAGACAGCAACTAAATTTAGATCAGGAAGCCTCACCTGACCAGCAGACTGACTCTGGGAATGTGGGAGGAGGGACAGCACCGGCACTGGTGTGGGTGGACTTGGGGGTGGAGATTCCCTTGCACTCCAGCCGAAGTAGGCTATAACCCCATCACCAACCACCGATGGCATCTCCAGCTGTAGTATAAATGACATCCTGAACACCAATAATGATAATATAAATGATCTTGCCCTTGATGATGGGTCACTACACTTTGAATCGACTAGCTCACCGGCGGGCAGGGAAAAAGGCAATGCTAAGACTAAGAATACAAGATGCTACAAAAAGGAGCCGACAAACAGGGTGAATTATGAGACCTACAAGATGGCAATATTATTGCTGGTAAACTTGGTATAACCAGCAGTCCCCTTCACAAGTGGGTCACAGCAAAGGGTGAAGAGAAAAATCTGATATCAAGACTCTCTGGCTCAGGCCCAGCTGCGGGATATGACCTCAAATGTACGTCTAAAGACACAAGTCAAGAATTAACTCCCTCGTCTGAGACAGAACCAACAATAAATAGCGGCCTGATGAAAGCAATGGCTGGCTTAGCCTCCCCACCTTCCCCAACCTCTGTTGCTACTATGGGTGAGGGTGAGTTGGCTGTCTCAACTATTGGACCTGTGGAATCCTCTGCCGGGGCGATTCTTCAAGCAATGCAGGCTCAAAGAGAAGAAGCTCAAGGGTATTATGCACAGGCCATGGCAGATAGCTTAGCGATTGAACAATCTCTTGCAGAAGCAAACAGCAAAGTAGCAGCACTAACATCAGATATCATGGAGCTGCAGCAACGAGTAGTTGATACAGAAGAACATTCCACCAGGATTTCTAAAATCTCCAAAACACATGAGAATCAGCTAATTTTTCTGCAGGGGAAAGTAGAAGACTTAGAGTGCTGGCAGCGCCGCAATAATCTCTGGTTGTTTTGGGTACCAGAAGGCAAAGAGGGAACAGTTCCTCGATCATTTGTAGTGCAATTACTTTAGAAAGCCTTCCCTGACTTGGCTGATTGGGTTTGGGACTGCCAAATGTAGTGTGCGTATAGATTGCCAGTAGTCCTCAACAAGTCTGCAGGTCGTTATCCCCAGCTAATTCTAATTTATTTTGGGAACTTTCTTCTGAGGCAAGCAGTTTCCATCACATCTCTCCCTACTGCTCCTATTTGTCTAGATTCCTATTCCATATTTTTTAGATGTGATTTTTGTAAGCACAGTGGTTGTGGTTTGGTATCCCCGTGCACTCAAGTTACTATACATTTCCCTCGCTTTTTAACTCCTTCTTTAGTCTGATTCTGGGTGTGCAGCACAATCTGACGCACTGTGTCTGACAGTGCCTTTTAATTGCAACTGTATGGGACTGGAGCTACC
Source organism: Lissotriton helveticus (assembly GCF_964261635.1). Taxonomy (NCBI): domain Eukaryota; kingdom Metazoa; phylum Chordata; class Amphibia; order Caudata; family Salamandridae; genus Lissotriton; species Lissotriton helveticus. The sequence goes on from NC_136061.1 coordinate 1,626,301,989, forward strand.
AGTCTCGGAGATTTGCGCACAATTTTCTTGAAACACAATTGTTTCTTCACTGGGTTATCCGTGAATTAATGAGATCATTCACTCTGTTATGCTTCCATTCATTTTATTCTGTTCTTGATTTTATCATTACTTCATGATTAAATTCATTTCAAGGCTTTTATCATCATAATACGGGCAAAAATACTTTTTTCAACACCCAATGCATTTCGGGTCATATACAAGACCCTTCTTCAGGGGTCTAAAAAGAAAAGATAAAAGGCCAGTTCAGTCACTAGAATCAAGTGTTACTCAAAAGATTATCAGATATAAACCATAGACATTCATGTTATTCACAATGCTTGATGTGACTCTGTTTGTAAAAGTACATCATTAGTAATACTTGCTGTATATCGAATTAAACTAATGCTACATCCTGTTAGATCAATGCTACATCCTGTTACAACCATAAAACAAATGTCTAACTTTGCATAGTTCATTGTACGAGGAAATTTTATTACGAAAAATGATATCGCTGCGTTAAACATGTATAATGCTTAAACTCGCCCTGGCGGTGTTGCCTCTTTGTCGGTATCAAGCAGTGAATGCATAATAGCCGTTAATGCGGTAATTAGTGTTGGTACTTTCTCTAAAACATAAGGATGATTCAACAGGTATTGTTAAATGCGCTGCCGTTAGATATGCTCACGGTTTAATAAAAAGATCTGCTCTCTCTACTTACGGTTGATCATAAAAGCGTTTATGTGTGCCGCGCTGTTTCGCGTTTCCTAGTGTGGAATTATGGGAGAATGTAAGCGCCAATAGTGTTCTGTGTATTAAACCAGCGTAATCCACATGATATGACAATGCGGCTTCAATGTTTGTTTTACAACACGTGATGTGGGTGCCCAATCGGGAGCTGAATCTATGTGTGGTTGAACGCGAAACTTCACTATCCTCAGTTCGGGAAATAAATGAACATTTAAAAATACAAATCAAAAAATATAAAAATATAAAATTAAAGGCTTAATGACAAGTTGCAGCTAGGCTGTGAAAGGATTTTAGCTAATATGCTATTATTGCATTTGTCTCAAGGAATTGTCAACATGTATCATCTGCAATGTGCATAGTTGTAATATATACATTGACACTTATGATCAACTTCAAGTTTGTACGGGGATTAGGGATGAGATGAAGAAAATGATGTGATAAGTTAATCAGCTATAGAAAACTGGCGTATTTTACCCAATCATTCAGTCCGAATGGTTGTAGAGAGTTCAGTTTCTTGATTCAATGGAATTCCGATCGCAAGCGTGATTTATGTGGGTCCATGTCGCAGTGTTGTTGCACTACTTCCAGTACAGTGAATTTTATTTGTGCTATTTGGTGTTTCGCCTCTTGCTAATGTACTGCTAGTGTTGATTTCAGGTTCTTCAATCTCATGTTGCTTTTATGTTCAGTCATTCTGATTTTTGATTTTCCTTTCCGTTTGACCGACATATATTTTTCCACATGGACATTTCATGGCGTATATTACATTTTTAGTATCGCAGGTGCTTGAATGTCATATTAGTATTTTGTTTCCTTTCATGGGATGCGTGAATTCTTTTCCTATCATGATGTTATTACATTGCACGCAGTTCTCACATTTATTCATCCCTTTGTATGTTTTCTCTTTTGTCCTCCTGCTGTCGAGCAGTTCTTTTAGGTTTTTCGATCTTTGAAATGCAAATGTCACCTGATTGTTGAATAAGCCTTGTAAATCTGGTTCCATAGTAATTAGTGACCAATGATACTTGATTATACTTTTAATTTTGTGCGCTTGGGTTGAGAATTTCAAAACACAAACAGTGTTGGCTTCTGTAGCAGGGCCTTTAGGGTGAGTAAGGTATCTCTGTTCAATTGGTTGACTCTGGAGATGGATTCATCTATAATATCCTGTGGCTAGCCTCGTTCCTTATATTTCAGTGCTGGATTCTTTACGGACTCTGTCAAGTCTGTTGGGTCAGAAGTTATGCGTTTCAACCTGATAAACTGAGATACCGGTAGGTGTTTCTTCACAGCTTCTTGGTGGAAACTCTGAAACAGTAGATAGGTGTTCTTATCGTTTTTTTTTTAGTATGCACTTTGGTCCTTATCATGTTGTTCTACAGGGTGACTGAGACATCCAAAAATGCTATCTGATGCTTTTCAATGGTGTGAGTGTACTTAATCCGTTCATGATGCAAGTTCAATGATTCTATGTTTTTATGCAATTTTTCTTTGTCCCCTTTCCAAATGATGAATATGTCATCAATTTATCTTTTGAATAGGATAAGATGACTTGTCCACTTGGGATTTTCTAAAATATGTTGCATTTCAAACCTTCCCAACACTAGGGCACAAACTAGTGCCCCTAACCACGGCACTGTAACTGCTGCAGATGCAGAAGTCGTTTGTTTCTGTTTGACTGTTAAATCCTTAGTAAACTTCCTTTTGTCATCATTTTCTTCAACCTTTTGTAATCGTGTCTTTTTCTCTCATGTTCCATCCACTTGCAGGGAAATGCATATTTTCTGTTTTTCTGATATTCCCAATGGGCCATCCGTGCCTCGTCACTCAAGAATATGAATAGATGCAAATTTTCATAAAAAGCCGTTTATTAATAACCCAATGCATTTCGGGCCTCCATGGGCCCTTCCTCAGGGGAAACTGAAAGAATCAATTTAAACATCAATTAATAAGGGTACATTCCTTTGTATTCTCTATTAGGTTAACTTATACCAACATTAGTGTCTCCTCTTAAGCGATAATACCACTGTACTAGACTTCAATATTTATTAACTGATGGCATAATAATACTCACAACGTATTTAAAGATCTATTTAAAACCTTCATCTTTTTCTAGTACCTGCGCGTTAGCCCCCTGTGCTTTCATCAGCGTGCCCAACCATCATCATCATCATCACACCTCCTCCCCACCCATAATATCCTGCTTCCTTCTGTATAAAACTCTCTCTTTAACACCCTTCTCTGAGTGCCCACTCATAGAACAAGCTCCCTTCCGTAACATTAATCTATTATGCACCAGGCACCTGAGAACGTGCATCGTCACTCTTAAACTCCGCACCCGCTTTTCTAGCGATCTCTTCCCCGCTGCATATATCGATAACATAAGGCATCCAGAAACTCATTTCTATTTAACTCCCTCTTTACTTGGCATCTGCTAGCGTACCTGTAAAACCGGCTGTATCTTTCTCACTTCCTTCCGTCAAAGCAATCTTCGGTAATTTCACCCCCACACGCTTTTTAAGGGAAACGGCCATGGCCCTCCCCCAGCACCTGATCTGGTTATCCCATTAGTGCAACACGACTAATACCTGACATCATTATGACATTTAGATAAACTGCTCGCACTACAACTCCCATAATGCTTATTAACTGTGCCACATCTCGCCTGTTTGTGAATTCGCCGCCTAAGATTAAACAAAATCATTACATGTACAAAATTAGACTAAACGCAAATACATCATCCCATATTACTATGATCCTTGTCCAATTAACTACTGACATATCTCAAAATAAACAGGTTTTATGATTTTCGTTGTTCTGCCTTGCTTGTGGATGTTACGTGACTCCTCCTCCGTAAATCTTTCTTCTTCAATGCTCGTATGGGTGCTAACCTAGTTGAGGCAGTTCGTGATAAACAATAGACAGAGGGTAGGTTGCACTCCTATTTTAAGAACGTTATTTATCATAATTAACACTTCTCTAATTCAACCAAGCGTGCACAATGGTACCGTGCCCTGCCCCTTTGGCACGTGAACAAAATCCATCCCAACACTAGGGCACAAACTAGTGCCCCTAACCACTGCACTGTAACTGCTGCAGATGCAGAAGTCGTTTGTTTCTGTTTGACTGTTAAATCCTTAGTAAACTTCCTTTTGTCATCATTTTCTTCAACCTTTTGTAATCATGTCTTTTTCTCTCATGTTCCATCCACTTGCAGGGAAATGCATATTTTCTGTTTTTCTGATATTCCCAATGGGCCATCCGTGCCTCGTCACTCAAGAATATGAATAGATGCAAATTTTCATAAAAAGCCGTTTATTAATAACCCAATGCATTTCGGGCCTCCATGGGCCCTTCGTCAGGGGAAACTGAAAGAATCAATTTAAACATCAATTAATAAGGGTACATTCCTTTGTATTCTCTATTAGGTTAACTTATACCAACATTAGTGTCTCCTCTTAAGCGATAATACCACTGTACTAGACTTCAATATCTATTAACTGATGGCATAATAATACTCACAACGTATTTAAAGATCTATTTAAAACCTTCATCTCTTTCTAGTACCTGCGCGTTAGCCCCCTGTGCTTTCATCAGCGTGCCCAACCATCATCATCATCATCACACCTCCTCCCCACCCATATTATCCTGCTTCCTTCTGTATAAAACTCTCTCTTTAACACCCTTCTCTGAGTGCCCACTCATAGAACAGGCGAGATGTGGCACAGTTACTAAGCATTATGGGAGTTGTAGTGCGAGCAGTTTATCTAAATGTCATAATGACGTCAGGTATTAGTCGTGTTGCACTAATGGGATAACCAGATCAGGTGCTGGGGGAGGGCCATGGGCGTTTCCCTTAAAAAGCGTGTGGGGGTGAAATTACCGAAGATTGCTTTGACGGAAGGAAGTGAGAAAGATACAGCCGGTTTTACAGGTACGCTAGCAGATGCCAAGTAAAGAGGGAGTTAAATAGAAATAAGTTTCTGGATGCCTTATGTTATCGATATATGCAGCGGGGAAGAGATCGCTAGAAAAGCGGGTGCGGAGTTTAAGAGTGACGATGCACGTTCTCAGGTGCCTGGTGCATAATAGATTAACGTTACGGAAGGGAGCTTGTTCTATGAGTGGGCACTCAGAGAAGGGTGTTAAAGAGAGAGTTTTATACAGAAGGAAGCAGGATAATATGGGTGGGGAGGAGGTGTGATGATGATGATGATGGTTGGGCACGCTGATGAAAGCACAGGGGGCTAACGCGCAGGTACTAGAAAGAGATGAAGGTTTTAAATAGATCTTTAAATACGTTGTGAGTATTATTATGCCATCAGTTAATAGATATTGAAGTCTAGTACAGTGGTATTATCGCTTAAGAGGAGACACTAATGTTGGTATAAGTTAACCTAATAGAGAATACAAAGGAATGTACCCTTATTAATTGATGTTTAAATTGATTCTTTCAGTTTCCCCTGACGAAGGGCCCATGGAGGCCCGAAATGCATTGGGTTATTAATAAACGGCTTTTTATGAAAATTTGCATCTATTCATATTCTTGAGTGACGAGGCACGGATGGCCCATTGGGAATATCAGAAAAACAGAAAATATGCATTTCCCTGCAAGTGGATGGAACATGAGAGAAAAAGACATGATTACAAAAGGTTGAAGAAAATGATGACAAAAGGAAGTTTACTAAGGATTTAACAGTCAAACAGAAACAAACGACTTCTGCATCTGCAGCAGTTACAGTGCCGTGGTTAGGGGCACTAGTTTGTGCCCTAGTGTTGGGATGGATTTTGTTCACGTGCCAAAGGGGCAGGGCACGGTACCATCGTGCACGCTTGGTTGAATTAGAGAAGTGTTAATTATGATAAATAACGATCTTAAAATAGGAGTGCAATCTACCCTCTGTCTATTGCATTTCAAACCTTGACATAAAAATATTTGCATATGATGGTGCCCTGGCAAATCCCATGGATGTACCGTTGCATTGACCGTAGAATCTTTCTTGCCATTGGAAGTAGCTGTGATACAGCGTGAAGTGCATGAGCTCTAAGAGGAATATCTTATTACCATCTTCATTTTCATCTCTTAGCAAACACCATTCTAGAGGTTCTAATCCTTTGTTATGAGTGATGGAGGTACATAGCGCAGTGATGTCCACTGTGCATAACCACCAATCTGCTAAATCGTTTGTGTCGATGTTATTCAAGATATTCAGAAAAGATGTTGTGTATTTTATGTACGTGTTAGAACTTTGAACTAAAGGCTGTAGGTACCAGTCAACATATTTGCCTATGGGTTCGGAAATAGAGCCGCAAGCTGAGACTATGGGTCTGAAAGGTGGCTTGACTGCGTCTTTATGCACTTTGGGTAGCATATATAATTGTGCTCTTCTTGGATATTTGGTCTCAAGATATTTGTAGGTTTTGTCACTAATCCATTTCATTTCCTTTGCATGATCTAGAATTGTCCTCAAAGTAGTTTGATACATATGTGTGGGATAATTTTCCAATAATATAGAGGTTCCTTCATCATTTAGATGAATATTGACACTCTGTAAGGTGCTCCACTAATTTTTTTGAGAAGTTATTACGTGTTTCTTTGAGAAGTTGATTTTTTGAATTTTAGACAAAACAACTCTTTCAAATGAATCAATGGTTTTATGTGATGTAGGGGCACAAAAAATGCTTTTCGGTTTGAATACTTTTGTGGCAGTCTCTTCTTCATTGATGAATGTAGATGGATTTTCTTTGAAAACATATTTCAATCTAAGTGTTCTGAAGAACTTGACCAGAGTGATTTCTGTTTCTTGTAGGCTGGATTTGTAGACAGGGACAAAAGATGTTCCTTTGTTTAACAAAGTTGTTTGTACCTTGGTAAGTTGTTTACTTGAGATGTTCATGACAAGGTTGTTTTGTTTTGCTCCTGGTTATTCTTATCTCTCTTTCTTCCTCTGTTTCTTTTGCCCCTCCTTGTCTTTCTGTTTGTGGTGAATTTTTGGCTGCTGGGCTTATTTCTAAAAAAAGCTGCTTTCTGTGCTTTATTTGGTTGTGGATGTTTCACTGGTTGTGCTGATGTTCCTGCTATTGGTGCTCTGATACATCTGCATCTGTTGCAACACTTTCTTGTGAGGAACTGTTATTAGTCTTGGGTTACTGCCATTTCTTTTGGTTATAAATTTCGGCCCAAGTGTAAACTTCTTCCAGCTTGTAATCAATTGTGTCACGCTGATATTTTCTTATCTTACGTTCATTGACTTTCTTTGCATATCTTTCAAGTTTATTATTAATGTCATCTAGAGTGTCTTGTAAATCTGGATGTTTGTCAAATTCTTTCTTGATCCCAGTTATTTCTTCATTTAAATTTTTTAAGGTGTGTGAGACTTCTTCAACGATTAAGAGGATTAGATTTAATGAGCATTTATTAAGTATTTGATACCACCTTTCGATAAATGTTTTATTGTTTCTACACAGCATTGGCTTCAAAGCAATTCTTAATCCTCTGGGTATTTTTTTGTTTTTATGGTAATGTATCAATGTAGTGGCATGTAGCCTTTGGTTGATCTCTCTTTTACTGACATATTCGAACTGTCTCAATAGTTGTGCCACCGTGGTGGCTTGTGGACTGAATGCTCTGGTTTCTTGTATGAATCCATATATTATTTGTAAGAACACCATGGACAGATGATGGAAACAATGTATTGATTCATTAAAATCTGAAGGGGCACAGGTTTTCTTGCAGGAACAAGCCTGTTTAAAAGTCATTAAAGATGGGCAAATACAACAGGTATACACGGAGCATGATGCCCAGCAGGTCTTGGCTAAATTTCGACAAGGAGCTAAAAAATCTCTTTAACAAGATCAGCTATTAAGTGCTCGATTAGGGGGAAATAATCAGGTATATATGAGATAGGGCTGCTAATGTGAACAATCTGCAAAACTAGCAATGTTTAATTATACTTGTACTTTTTTCTCTATATTGACTTTTATACTGATCTTTTTGGTTCCCATTGGTTTTTTTTTTTTACTTTGCACAGATATGCTATAGACGTATGTGGTGGGGCGGCTCTCTGGGTGTATTGGCTCTCGAAGGCTGTCTGGTTAGCGACAGCAGTGAGGGGGTGATTCCTTTGCACAGACACAGGGTGGGATGTGGGTGGGACAGTGGTTGGGTTCACATTGGAAAAAAAGCAAAGGGGATATGAATGAGGAAGGGCAAAATGCTGCAAACAAGAAACAGTTTATGGGAGTTTTTACAATAATTGGAGATAGGATCTATACAGATTACTTAGAGGGAACTATTTGTTTTCTAGGAAATTCAATGAAATATGGTCAGATTTTAATATTTTATGGTTTTACTCAAGTGTCAATGCTGGAACATCTCTGGATTAAATGCTAGGCGGAAGAGTCAACTTGTCGGGCGAAATTAAATATGTATAAGCCTCACCTTGTATTCCTATCAGAAACTCATCTGTCTTATAAGGATAGGGGATTACTTAATCAGCTAAGATAGCAAACAATAGTGTGTACATCACACAATGTTTCAATTACAGGAACTGCTATTTTAGCTAGTAAAATGCTTACATATAAAAAATACAGGGCCATATTATCAAGAACGGCAATAACAGGAAACTGCCACTAAAGCAGCGATAAGGGGCTTGATAATATGCCCTTGAGAATTCCCATAGAAGCCCAGGTCCTGGTGTGAAGGACATCAAACCTGGGCTTCTATGGGAATTCTCAAGGGCATATTATCAAGCCCCTTATAGCCGCTTTAGCAGCAGTTTCCTGCAGCTAAAGCGGCGATAATGTTATCGCCATTCTTGATAATATGGCCACCAAGGTAATGGGGGAGATGGGGAATTGCTCAGCTTGAAATACATGGTATAAAATATGTTCTAGTAACTATTTACAAGTCTAATGTTGATGACCCTAGGGTTTTTAATTCATTAATGTTGATGTTACTGGAATGTCAAGGGGTCCTAATCATCATGGGTGATTTTAACTTCGTCATGAATTACTCTATTGATTCTACCAGCCGTCGAACAATCACAAGGATGCCGAAAGTACGGGCATCTATCCTAGAATTAGCACGTTTGCATATGTCAAAGATGTATGGAGAACTCTTCATCCAAATCTCCCAGGATATACATATTATTCATGCCCACACAAGCAGTACTCTAGGATAGATATGGTATGGACTAACAATATCACATTTCAGTCTGGCACAATTGGGGTTTGTCCATAAATAACATCAGATCATAACCCTATTATGTTTTGTTTTCAAACAAAGTTGGTAAGCAAACCTAGGCATTCATTTTCCTTCCCACTGTATGTATTGACAAATTATGAGTATATTGTACATATAGAGAAACTACTAGTACAGTTTATCCACTTTAATCTTAACTAAACCACCTTCTGTACAATTAGGGACTTGATGAAGGCATAGATGAAGGGTATCACACAACAAGAGAACAAAACCCGAGATGCCTCTATTAAAGCTACCTGTTTAGTGCTTGCTAACTTAGAAATATGCGATGCTACAGCTGTTAGACAAAATGACCCGAGACAAACACAGATGTATATTGATCTTGTTGAAGCCTAGGCGTCACTTGGGCGGACACTAAAGAAGAGGGTAGCAGCATGCTATAACAAATATTGCTCCGCTCAGTATGAATATGGCGAACAGGTGGGGAAGATACTTGCATACTATTAGGCTGATCAAAAGGCTAAAAACATAATAAAGGTTATTAAGGTTGCGGATAATACACTTAATACTGGGCTTCACATGATACTCAAACAATTCATAGCGTTTTATGAAACCCTCAAATCTCAATGAGATCCAATAAATATAGAGCAATTCTCTGAGTATCTAGGAAGGGCTGCGATCCCTCACCTACCTGAATATGCCATTGTCCAGGAGTCTATCAAAGTTTTACCAGAGGAAATTTTTGCTGGCTTGTCGACACTACCCTCAGGCAAGGCATTGACAATCCCTATTGAGTTTTATAAAGTATTTAGAAGTATTATAGTACCACTGTTAGCCAAGGTTATGCAAGAGTTCAGCAATACTGGGATAGCACCATCATCTTGGGATACCACAAATATCGTATTGTTTCTAAAAAAAGGCAAACCGTCTGAGGAAAGTGGCTCGTATCGTCCGATATCTCCTATCAATGTTGATGCCAAAATATATGCCAAGGTTCTAGCTAACCACTTAGCTCCTCTGATGCCAGGCTTGGTCTCAAGACAGCAACACAGTTTTATAATAGTTTGAGTTACTACGGCACACACCAATACAGCTATAATGCCTTTTGACTATGCTAAACAATCATGTAACAATTTAGGTGTGATACACTTAGACGCGGAAAAGGCCTTTGAACGCGTGGCTTGGAACTGTTTAAGGCCAATTCTTGCTTAATTCGGAATTACGGGCCGATTTATTACATGGAAACAAGCTTTATACCACATGCCGCCGGCTAGGCTGAGCTATGCAGGTACTCAATCTACATATTTTCGAATGCATATAGACATCTGTCAGGGGTGTCGGCTATCTCCACTTCTGTTTGCACTATATATTGAGTATTTCATATGGGTATTATTGGTCAATAAAAACACCATACCCTTACGGTCGCAAATTAATAATTTGAAACTTACTGCTTATGCAGATGCTATTGCTATCTTTACAACTGACCCAGCATCTTCCTTGGAAATATTTGAGAGTGAAACTGAAAGTTTTGTTATTTTTCCGGGTATAAGGTAAATCCCAGTAAAATACAGGTGATTTTAAATTTTAATCCAGACAGGCCAACAGCTGGGGTATGCTCTGAAGTGACTTATTTGGGAATTTGGGTTACATCCCAGATTGAACATAAGGTTGAACTACGATGCTTTGCTCCAGGAGGTTAGTAAGAAGTTAAAAAGCTGGCATAAATTACCTATTAGCTTATTTGGTAGATGCAATATTATAAAGGTGATGATACTACCAAAATGTTTATGTTTATTTTGATCAATTACCCAAAGAGTCACTAACTCCTTTTAAAAAAAACTAGAAGGGGTAATAAGCAGTTTCATAAGGTACAAACAAGCACGTTGCGCTGTTAAGCTTATAACAAATCTGTATAATCAAGGGGGTCTTCAACTTCCTGATTTTAAATAATACTACTGTGCTTCTTTTATGGGCTGGCTACACAGTTTGCTCTCAAGTGAGGGCCAGGATTTTAGCCATCAGCTCCTACTAGGCCTTGATAGCCGCATGTATCAGACTCAAGACCTGAGTTATTACAAGTGAGTTCAGTTCAAGACACTGAGGGGCATATTAACAAGGGCTTTATCTCCGCTTTTTTGGCTTAAAAAGCCAAAAATGCGGAGATAAAACTATCGCCCTATTTACAAGAGGGTGCTAACATTCATAATCGCATGTTAGCACCCTTTTTCCTCGACACCTCCCTTTGCATCGCTAATGAGATGCAGAGTGGGAGTCACTGGGCATACCCCAATGGACTACCTTGTAAAATATGGCTGATGTTCACATCGCGATATTTACAAGGCAGCCCACAGGATTTTAGCACACGTTAGATTTTAGATAAAACTGCGGTTTTCGCCAAAATCCAACGTCTGGTAAAATCCTAACTTAGCTATCCCTAACATAGGGGGTGGATTATGATGCTAAGGTCACAGGGTCGTTTCAGCAAGGTTATCACCGTTTTGCAGGGAACATCACTGGAAAACCAGCGATGTTCCCTGCAAAACGGCGAATTCCCCGCTATTGCAGGAATTTTTTTCGCCTTGCAGATAAGCGTTGCTAATAACGCGATATCTCCGTGATAAAAACCTGCGATAGCCGGCGTTAAAAAAATGATAGTTATCGCAAAGCGTTGCTAATATGCCCCCTAGGGATTTGTTCAATGTATGGCAGAAAATGTTCGCTAGATATTCTCTTCCAAAATATCATGATAGGTTTCCCCTTTGGGATAACCCATTATTACATGGGATCTTTGATGATTTTGTGTCAAAGGAGTGGGCCAAGATTGGGGTTGAAAGACTCTGACACTTTTATGATGATAAGGGCTTTAAAACCTTTCAAAGTTACAAAATATGTTTGCACTGCCACGCCAATCTTACTATAAGTATTCACAATTTAGAGACTTTTCATGAGATCACAAGGGGTCAAATCTGTAGTGGAACATGTTATATTGACATATCTACAAGTAGCACCTCAGAAACATGCAATCCACATAGCATACCAATACTTGGGTCAGGATAGAATTGATCCGTGCTTACAGTTAGCCACAAAATGGAGCTAAATGATGGAATTGTATGTTAGTCCTACAGCAGTAACTGATGCACAGTATGATCAATCAATTTAAAACTCCAACAGTTTCGGACAATATGTATGTTATACTACACTCCAGATAAAATAGTTAGCTGGGGGGAGACAGGCTTTCTAGTAATAAGACAAAATGTCCAAAGTGCAGATTATACGCGGCAAATATTGCGCAGATGTTTGCCACATGCCCATTGTTATGTGCATTTTGTCTGGGAATTAGCCATGGCTGTAAAATTTGTTTTGGCTTAGATCTGGCTATTACTATACAGGAGATTATGTTGGGGTATAAGGCTGACCCCAGCCATGCGCGACGAGCGCTCTTTGCTATTATATTAGTGAGAGCTAGGCTACCTATTTCAAGGGCCTGGATCACTTCAGAACCTTGTGGTATTGTAGAATGGTGGACTATTGTGCTGTAGATTTTTGAGAGAAAAAGGCTATGGCTAAATCCAGAGCTACACAGTCATTGCTGAAATGTAATGCTGTTTGGCATAGAATGATTAAGGATTGGTGCAACATGATGTGATTTTCCTACAAATTCTTACAAACAATGATCTATATTATTCTGTTATATTATGATATGAACTCCTATACACAAATCTGCATTGCCTTACTGTTTGATAATTTTTTGATGAACTATGTTGATCTCCTTTGCCTAATAAAATTACATTTTTGTAAAAATGCCACTGACCATGTCCTGAGTGATTACGGGGGCACAAGGTATAGTTAGCTCAGCTAACTATAACTGTTGAATTTCTCTGTTTTTGTACAAGTGACATGTCAGCCTAACTATCAGCTAGATTCATCATTGTCCCGTTTTGCGATACCTTAATAGCGATTATTAAGGAATCGCTATTAAGGAATTGCAAAACGGGATTCATGTAGGAATTGCAAAAAATATTGCGATTCCTACATCTTCCTTATTTGCGATTAGCAAATTGCTAATCGCAAATAAGGAATAACTCCCCATTCATTCCTATGGGCCTAAAGGCCTAACAGCTAGATTAATCAAGCCGAAAACGGCTCGCAAAGGGCCAGATTCTGAGAATCTGGCCCTTTGTGAGTGCAATTTTTGCATTTGGGATTCATCATCCAAAATGCAAAAATCGCTAATTGCGAAATCGCATATTTGCGAGGAATTGCAATTAAGGAATCTCTATTTGAGATTCCTTAAATGCAATTCATTAACCATTTTCTATTTGCGAATTCGCTATTTCTGGCCGCTATTTACCACGAAGTCAGACTTCGTGGTAAAAAGCGAAAACTCAGAAAAATGCACTTTAGTGCATTTTTCTGAGTGGTATGTTACACACACACATGTCCTTTGGACATGTGTGTGCGCAACATCTGGCTACATTTGCTTTTCAGGGGTGCTACAGGGTGTCCTTTGGACACCCCTGGCACCCTTGAAATTGCATCCTTATTTGCGATTAGCAAATTGCTAATCGCAAATAAGGAATAACTCCCCATTCATTCCTATGGGCCTTAGGCTGAACGGAATTACCCCAAATTTGGCAAAAAGTTAGTGCTTGGATCAGAAAGCAACATTCTTTTAAATAGTGTAAATCCGTTCAGTAATTGTTGAGAAATTAGAAAAATAAAAGTTTCAATATCTGGGCGGAGTCTAAGTCCCATGCATGAGCCTCTCTGTGATTGGCTGCCAACACTCCAAACCAGGAAGTGTTGGCAGCCATCTTGTGGCTCGGTAGAAGCGAGTCACCAGAAAACAGAGTAACAAAGATATAAAACAAGAGAAGGGGGAGGCTAGAAACACTATGACCCCCTAGGCCTGATCAGGGGGTCCCAGAAGGATCCTTAGGGTGAAAAAATCATTTTAAAAAAAGAATCGGTGCAATTCACGTTGGCGTTGCGGGTTGCCGCGTTTTATTTTAATGTGCCCTCCAGGTGGGTAGGTTCCTGGGGCTTTTTTAAAAAATAATAGCGGGGTCTCGCTGGGGCTGCAGGGGCCTGCTGGGGTACGGAAGTCCCGGGGCTTCTGTCATGTTGGGAGCGGGGTTGCTCGGCCCCTCCCCTGGAGGCCTGCATGGGCTTATAACTTTGATGAGCTCCTATTTTGAAAGTTTTGGGGTTATTGGTCAAGCGGGGCTGAGAAAAAAGGGGAATCTCAAAATGTGGTTTCTAAATGTATTTTCCATAGGAAACTTTAGACAAGGCTACAGGTTAAAATGCTGAACAGAATTATTTCAAATTTGACATGGAGAGGGGTTGTGATCCAGAAAGTGTGCTTTTGTTGAAATGGTGTACATCCATTCAGTACTTTTTGAGAAATATCAAATTTTAGAGATATCGATATTTGAGAATTCTGACATGTGATTGGCTGAGGGGTTACGAGCACGAGCTTGCGGCTTATTGGCTGTGAACGGTTGAAAGCAGGAAGTGTTGGCAGCCATTTTGTGACTGGTCCATGAGCTCACATCTCTCCGTGTAGAAGTCATTGGGTGTGTAGTTTTATTGTGGTGTATTTATTATGGGTACTGTATCGATCCCCCTGTTTCTGACCCTTGTCTGGTTAATAATTAACTAGCAGCCATTCAACTGCACAGAAACACGTTATCTGATTAGCCACACAACGGCACAGAAGCCCGTTATCTGATTAGGTCATAGCGCATGCCATCATTAGGCAAGCACTATTCCTCCAGCCCCCTAATAGGCATACGGTGTTCTCAAAACAAATCAAACCTACCACGATCTGGGAAATCCCCACAGCCATTGTTTTGATTTAGCCGAGAACTTCAGTAAAGAATGTGCGAACGATCAAGTTCGTATGACATCCTTATTGACGTATTTATGTCCATCCTTACGTCAATCCCGGCACCTTTCAGGTATAAATAATACCGACATTGCCTTAAGCAAACACATGAGGTGGTGACAAGATTGGAGCAGCGAGACTTGACGAGGAGCCCAGCTGACAGCAAAGCCCACAGACGCTGCCCCTCCTTTCTGACGCGCTGAGAGAGAGACGCTGCCTTTTCTCCTGCCGAGAAATCCAGCTCCGGCGTTTCCAAGCAGCCCTCGCAGGCAGCTGGAATATCAAGACCTGAGATAGAGATACCAGCCCTCCAGCCTTCTAAATCCCAGGTACTGAACTGAATCATCCTTTGTAGAGAATTCTTGAAGCAGACCCTTGGCAAAACAAACTTAACTTAAACTGCTACTTATCTACTCCCGCCACGTATTAGGCTTAGGTCAGGTACATTGGGGTAGGCGTAGTTAGAAGCACCAGTTGAGTACGATTAGTCAATGTATATATGTATGTATCTATTTTATCCATTTTAAGTATCATATGGCTAAGAAACCATATCAATGCTTTTACAGTATTATTTTATAATTCTGTTATTACTGTATGCACTTTACTTAACTCTAAGTATTGCAATAATAGCGATTCATTTCTCTTGTATGAGAAAAGGACTGATCAATAAATAACATCTTTTTATTGAACACGCCCGTCTCTTCCTTTTCTCTACAATCTGGTGAAACTAAGAATGCACTGAACTGACTGAGTAAAATAAGTTGTCTTTTGTTTTCACACGACTCTAGAGATACACTCTTGATTAGGGGAGAGCAAAGTTGTCATGTTCTATGGTTGTCAGAAACTAAATCCCTTCTTGTCTATCCAGGGAAGTTAAACTCCTCCTTGTCTATTCGAGAAAGTTTCTAGTGAACTCTGAGCTAGCTGGCAAACACTAAACTTTAAGTCTAATATCGACAGTAGAAGACCTAGTTAACCTCTGTCCTACGTCTATACTATTGAAGATATTATTCCAATGCGCAGAGCCTATTGGGATGATAGGAACTACACTACATGGCGCCCAACGGTTTGGATAGGCGATAAATCTAACGTAAGACATTAGAGTAACTCAGTCGTGCTTTTTCACACAGACCCCTTTTCCCCATAATACTCCAAAGACGTCTGGAGTGGGTGAAAGGTTAAATCCGCCAAACTTAGTAGGAGGAGACTCCTATGTATGGTTCTTGGTTTATTCAACGTTGAAGGATACACTGTTCCAAAATATTGTGCATCTAATCTTTGTTTCCATAGAAGCCTGATCTGCAAATAAATAAAATAATTTTCTTGACATTAGAATGTCAGAAACTGAAGAAGAAAGGGAGACAGCTAGAATAGCAGCTGAACTCATAGCAGCTGACAATAGTCTCCTACAGCAAGACCCGGAGGCAATACTCATCCCGGTCAACATAAGGAAATCTATAACTTTAAAACTTATAGAAAATGGGCTGACACCGAGAGGTGGTACAGTCATATTCGTAATCGAGGCACACGAATATCGGCAGACAGAGGTATTCTATTCATGGATAAACTTTCCAGCAGCAAACGCTGTAACAAAGGACTTCCACTATTACAAAATAGAGGAACCTCCTAATGAATACACTCCTTTCGAGGAGGTGGAAATACCACTCAAATACCAAGAGCACCTGCTCTGGTTTAATGGCGCCCTAAAACATAATAATCACATCACCAGGCTCGGTCCACTAGGTAGACCAGGAGCAACGTGGCCGGTCCTAGCCGGATACACACCACATCCAGACATTGAAGAAATGTCTGCACCAGAACTTTTAGCACAGCTAAAACAACTAATTAAAATACACAGACAATTAGTCCAATATGTAATGCGGACTTCAACAGTCCTACCAGCTATTAAAATTCCACAGCTGATCCCTCACCAGGGGAACACAAATAAAATTACACCACAGAACATACAGTCCTGTCTAGGTAAAGTACCCGCAAAACAGGAATAAATTCCATTCTGGTTAGCACAAAAAATCACTCAAATAGAGGCGGTATTTCCAGATACCACCCCGGTTGAGAAACACTGGATTCTGACTATCTGTCTTCCAATGGGAATCGCACCACATGTGGAGGACTGTGACACTTGGGGTACAGTCTTTGCTTCCATTTACACAAAAACACATGGTGTTCCATCCATGTCAGTAATACCAGATGTGCTAAAACAAATTCAAGATGAATACGGTCCAGAACCTGCTTTAACTCTTGGTATGAAATTACTAAAAGACTTCAAGCAGGTCTCGGCAATATTACTAGCCAATATAAAGGGAGAAGCAGCAAATGTGGCGATCCGCCAGAGGTTGAAAGAGACAGATATAGCAGACCAACCATTTGAAATTGCCAGAATCATAGACAAATCCTATGAAGAACTAGGAAGAGATAGTTTGGGTGGAATACCTGTAAAACCCCAACTTATTGAAAAACCTGAAAAAATATTTATTAAAAATATTCTAAACACTCAAAAAAAGAGCTGGGATGGAAATAAACAATCCACTCCTAAAGAAAAAAAATTCCAGTCCAGAGGAAGGTCTCCTCGGCGGAGAGAAAGATCTCCGGACCAAGGACACAAGTCTCCCCAAAGGGAGCCCTCTGAGAAAAAATACAACCTTAGAAATAGGGATAATACAAAAAAAACCTGATAGATATCAAGATATTGATACACGTCCCTCTCGATCTTTTCAGACTTCCTCGCAGAAATCGGAAAGAAGAGGACGGTCAGAACACAGGGAAGAGCACGTCAAGTCCAAAGACAAGGAACCTGCTCATCAAAATAAAAAATTACAGTTTCCAAAAAAGAAGGTAGCCAGTATTAAAGTAATCAACCATGCCGAGAATACTGAGGACACAGCTGAAAAACGGAGAATGGGCTCAGACAATGCTAGACAGCGCAGCAGAAGTGAGCATAGCTCGCAAGATCCTTATGAATCATCTGGAGACAGTGGACACGAATGAATACATTCAGGTGGAAACTGCAGATACCAGAGTTAGCAAACCTCATAAAATATATGAAATAACATTGCGTATAGAGGGGGATAAGACTAGAAAAATAAGGGGTCTCTTTTGGGATAATCTCTCCAAGGGCTATGATATCCTTCTAGCTGAAAGAGACTGGCCACCAGAGTTTGTCAGGGAGTGCCCTCATGGCGAATAAATATTTATGCCTGCCTTCTCAAATCATATTCCAATTCATAAAAAATATACACTTGCAAGAAAGTGGGCAGTAGCCCAAGCTCCTGCATTATATAAAAAACATGTGGGATGGGATGAGGACTCTCCTCCTCACAAAATCCAGTTAAAATTACAACCTACTGTTCAGAGGCAGTATCCAATTAAGCAAGAAGCTAAAAAACGGGTAAAAGAGATCCTAGATCAACTTGAATACCAGGGGGTGATTGAAACTTGCACCTCACAAATGAATAATCCTTTGTTTCCTGTCTCCAAACCAGACAATTCATATCGTCTTGTTTTGGACTACAGACACCTTAACTCATGTTGCAAAACCTTTGCAGTACAAAACTCGCATAGTGCTGCACTAATGAATAACAGTGCGCAAAAAATACAAAACAACATTAGACATCTCTAATGGATTCTTCTGTCAAAATATAGCACCAGAGAGCAGATATTTGACCGCGTTCTCAATAAATGGCGCGCAAAAAAATTTCTGTCGTTTGCCCCAGGGGTTCAAGAACAGCCCAGGATTATTCTCAGCAAGAGTAACAGAGTTACTACAAATATATGATGATGAGGCATTATCTTATGTCGATGACATCTATCTAACAGATGATGACTTGGATACTCACTTGAAGAGAGTGAACACCATAATACTTGGGTTCGCAGCAGAGGGTTACAAATTCAACTTTAAAAAGTCAAGAATTGCCCATCTAACTGTCCTGTTTTTAGGATATGAACTATCAAGTGAAGGCAAAAGCCTGGCTGACAATTTCCTAGAGAAATGTGCTGTAATCCAAGCACCTAGAACAATAAAAAACTTACAATCAATTCTAGGTTTCCTAAATTTCGGAAGAACTTACATTATAAATTATGCAGAGAGAGTTAAACCTCTCTATGACCTTATAAAACCAGATTTTAAAAGAATCAATTGGACTCAAAAACACACAGAAATTTTGAGATCTTTACAAACAGATATGTTAGTTAAAACAAAATTACAAACACGTGACAACACACGCAACCTTGTGAATCGAGTCATCCCAGGAAGATGCGGATTCACATACCTGACCTCTAATGAGGGAGAGAAGGTACCAATAGCATACAAATCACACTTGTACACAAAAGCTGAAATGAAATTTAGCCCAACGGAAAAAATTCTAACCGCGGTACAGACTGCAGTAGCAAAAGAACGAGCCCTAGCACAAGGTAAACTAATAATCATCGTGACACCGATACCAGACCTGGAGGCGGTAACAAAGGCAAGCATTCCGAATGCTAAAGCACTCCATCCAAGATGGATACAATGGGCTAATTCTCTTGCTGCAACAGACGTGGCATACGAATTTGATCCCAACTTAAAAACACAAGAGTTTCTCCAATATGAATTCGAATGTCCTCCGCCGACCGAGATTCTGCCTTTAGAACATTACGGCTGTATAATATATACAGACGGATCAGCACAACCCGCAGTGGGGGGTAAGCAAGCTTACAGTGCTGCGTGCGCAATTGTAAAAGGTCGCTGGCACGAAGGAAAATTTAAACCAGTGGTCACTAAAATGCAATCTCTAGGAGATTGTACAGCTCAGCGAGCTGAACTACTAGCATTCAAGATGGCGCTTGAAAATACCGATCGAGAATTCCCCACACTCATAGTGTGCGATTCATATTATTGCGTCCAATCTTACAATGAATACTTGCAGATCTGGGTTCAGATCGGTTTTAAAGATGCAAAAGGTGGCACAATCAAGCATAAAATGCTTTGGGAACAAGTAGTTCTTTTGCAAAAGGAACTACAAAAGACTCACGTGATACATACACTGAGTCATCAACGTGATGGCGTTCATGTTGAAGGGAATTCATTGGCTGATGAGGCCGCGAAGGCAGCTGTGCAAACGGCTTCCGTAACTGCCATCACTCGGTCAAAAACAAAAATAGACAGCGAAATATTACAGGCTGTCAGTGCTACAGTAAAAGATGCGATAGAAACACTCCCGAAAGGCTTTCCAGTAAAGTACTCATACATAACTGATGCAAATAATGTTCCGTTTGCTCGAATCCCTGGAGTGGGGGATAGGGCAATTCCAAACATGGAACATAGGTTAGGACTCATCATAGCGGCACACGAAGGGCTTGCTTCTGTACATGCTGGCGTTTCAGCCACAGTATCATTATTAAAACAGAGATACTGGTGGCCACAAATGCGACGACAAACAAGAACTATGTTCTAGAATGTGAAATATGTCAAAGAATGAAAGTATCAACAGTGAAACGACCAGCACAGACGCACCTTCTAATCTCAGATAAACCATTAGCCTGTGTTTACCTAGACCACTGTGGTCCCTTACAAAGGGATGGTAACTATAAATATATCTTGGTCGCAGTGGATTCATGCACGAGATTCATATGGATGTGGCCCCAGCGATCGGCTGACGCCAAAACTGTTATAAAAGATTTGCGAGTCTTTATCGGCACATACGCAATTGGCATGCTACATTCTGACCAGGGTCCTGCTTTTAGCTCCCGGGCATGGGCATTGCATTGCGGTACTCTTGTCCATTTCATCCCGAGGGAAACGGAATCGTAGAAAGAAAAAACCGTGACATAAAGCAATCTATAACAGCAAAGGTATTAGGTTCGGGAGCTGGGTGGGTCAAACATTTAATAAGTGTCCAACGTAGTCTAAATAACCTGCCAAGAAATTCTCTGAAAGGACTCAGTCCGTACGAACTATTGTTTGGGACTAGAATGTTAATCCAGGACTTAGATAGTCAGACTTCAGTGGTTAAAGAAAAATGCTTTGATATCAAAGATCGCTTGGCTATTTTACAGGACTTAAATGAAACAAGAAAAGACCTGAGCAACATAAAGTTGAAACAGCAGCCAGCAACCACTGAAGAAAAACCACCTGTCCCAGCAAGGCCTGTCTGGATTCCAAAAGTCGGGGATCTGGTCAGAGAGAAGATCGCGGTAAAGAAGGAATTTGGGCCTTCTTACAGAAAAGCAGTTCCTGTCTTGTCTATCAACGGGACAAGATCAGTAGTAATACCGCCCCTTGCTGGTAAAAAGGAGAACCGAGTCATATCCATCGACCTGGTTAAACCACAATCATGTGGCCGATAACAAATAGTAGGCCAAGTGGACTCCCAAGAAGTAGCAGAACACCAAAGTTTGCTACATCCACAGAGGTTCAAACTGAAAGATTGATCACATTTGGAAAATCTACAGTGAAACAACAAGGACTATGCAACAAAGCAATGGAACCTGAACCTCTTAAAACCCAAATCAAAGCTTTTCATCAAGAAACAACAACCTACGATGATGTAACTACAGAGTTTTCTAATGAAACAAAGCAAAAGCCAAAAGCAAAAAGTAATCCAGAAGCAATTGGAACAATTGACAGAACAGCATCCGGCTACTTCATCAACTTCGATGATTTTTCAGAAGAACAATGCGAACCAGAAGTACAGCCATCAACAAAAACTTTTAAAGACAAAGCAAAGGAACTTTTTCATCAACTAAAGAGAACCTATCTGACTTCTCCATGGATTGAAATTTGGGTGACATTAGGTGCATTTATCCTCATACTTTGGCTCGTCATGGTACTATGCTTGGGACATTTCATTGAGGGAAAATATGCTAAAATGGACACAGCAAGCCAGAAAATCAACTTGGTCCTTAAACCACACACAACTTCACACGTCAAGAAAAGAGAACTTTCTTCAGTGAACTTCACAGCCAACCCTATACCAGGAGGTGTAGCATGGGACAATACTGATTATGAAATCTATGGCCCGGTTGAAATCCTGAAGTATCCACACCAATTTAAGATCTCGTTAAGTGACTTTGTAAAACTAAGCACATTTGCTGATGATTGGGACTTTGAAAGTATTAATGATATGATGTCTGACCTAGTAATGTCTACTAAATTTACAGAACATGATTACTCGCAGGGTTCATCTAATTATGATCAAATGTTCTGCTATAACCACTATGGTAACCATTATCTCCATAAATCTGCACAACCTAGAAATGTTTTAAATTATAACCAATGGGAACATTGTGCTACTCCACCAAAGGGTAGTTCCAAAACATTTTATGATAAATATTCTTACTTTTCAGGGTTTAACACAAGTAATGCAGAAACATTTTATTTCAAATTGTCAAATAAGACAGGTATGAAGACCATGCTTACCAACACAAAATTGATATATTCAGAATCATTTTTTGAGCAAATGAATACATTTGGTTTTGATTTCTGGAACAGTAACATTGAAACAAAAACTGTTTGGGGTACAAAAGATTGGCAAGTACAAGGTATAGAATCATTGTTCAGAGCCTGCATGATCCCAGAACAAATTATATTTTTGAATGACACTATTCAACAAACTACCTGTCTTGGCTTAGCCAAAATCAAAGACTTAAACAAACCGTCTATTCCAAAGCCAACAACGCACAGTAATAGCTCTATAGATGCTGAGATAGACGTAAACCATATTTTAAATCAAAACAGAACACATCCTGATTGGAAACAATGGTTGATCTGGCCCACAGACACAAATAACTGTCAAGACAGATTCCTGAACAAAATACAGGGGTTCAAATTGCCCAGGCCAGACCCTAGATATTCCCAAAGACAACATCCAGGGATAGTAACTACTTACAGTGTGGGCAAGCTCTGCCTTCAATGGCTAGAAACATCCACACTGGCAGAAATTAAGCAACACCTAACTTTACTTCAAGAAGGTGCTGACTTGCGTGATTTCATTAAGGGACCACGCAAACAGCGTCAAAAACGTTTCATAGCGGCCTCTATATATGCAGCTTACAATGAAGTTTGGAAAGTAACTCAAATTGAGACAGCAGAAAAAATACGGGAAATTGACCGTATTAATTTGGAAAAATCACTTTCTGTTGTGGACAATGGGTTAATGACTCTGTCCTCCAGAATATATTCACTGGACAGTATTGTATCTTCAGCAATCGATATAATATCGCAAGACTTACTGATGTTACAACACGGTCAGTCCCAATTGCGTTCTATTGTACAGCTTGGCTGGATGTTACAAAATCTGCGTTCAGGCTATGTGCCTTGGCGTTTAATCAACACAACGTCACTATTTAATATCTTTAACCTTACTGATAAACAAATCAGTTTGGCACAGAACGGTGCTGACTATACAATTCTGAGCATTGAAAAACTTGAGAGATTACCATTGACAATGTCAGAACGACCTGTCATTGAATGGATAATACATGGGATAATAAATATTCCGATAACAACTTTCCAGTTTCAATACTGCCAAAAATATATACAGGCAGGCCAGTATGAAAGGTTGGGTAAAGGATACATTAAGTCAACATGGAACTTGCCCTATACACACGCATGTGTTAGTAATAAAGGACAAAGTGTGTTCCTTAGTGGCAATAATTGTGAAAGGTCACTAAGCGGTACACTTTTGTGTCAGGGTATTAGTTTACATGGAGCATGTGAAGGGAACTCAAATAACCTTTCATGTCACCAGCTAGGCACACCTGCAACACAAATAGAACCATTCTTTAAGAGACTCTCGAATGGGAGTTACATTCTAATTGTAGATCGCAGATGTTGCAGTCTGCTGCCCGGAAAACCTTATCTCATAACCGTGACTAGGAAGGTCATGTGCTGTGAACGAGTATTGTTCCCGAACGATGCCCGAGACAGGGAGGCAAGGTTGTGGCCCAGTTTGAAAATTTCTTCTATTCGAATTGATACTTTAAGCAGAATGAAGACAGTGCTCCTACAGACACCAACCATGTTAACGTCATCAAAAGAAACGTATGATCTCCAAGTTGCAAGGACAACTGCTGAGATTCATTCACTGTTATCAACCAATTCCCCCATACATTTTGCAGAAATACTGAGCGAAATCTTAAATATTTCTGATACAAGCGGAATCGCGAGTGTATTTAAGACAGTGTTTTCAGGAGCTTTAACCCCATTCAAAGCCATCCTGGGTATTTTTCCTGAATTTGTCCATTCCATCTTTGGCGGACTTCCTCTCCTTTTGGGACTAGTGGCAGGCATGCTATTTTTGATCCTGTTACTTCGCTATGGCAAACCACGTCACAGACAAGACACCAGCGATAATGGAAGAAACAATCCGAGCTATTGGCTACCGGGACCGCATAACTAAAGTCCTTGGACTAGCACGGCTACGAGATTTGAACATGACTTGGTTTCTTTCATTCAGACCGATGTGGCAAAGTTGTGTTATGCCTGTATTAAGGTGCTTGCTATGCGGCGAAGAATGCGTGTTGGACACCTGTCTGACACTGCAATCGGATGTGCCAATGGACGCAGAGACTTTGTTGGGTCCGGTAACGGCTCATGCATTGTGCTGTCCCCAGCGGCTACCAATCCTGATGACGGCATTCGTGGAGACTTCACCACTATGATTGAAGAGTTGTGAAGTACAAGATGAAAGCAGCATCGATCAGGTACAACCTTCTGTCAGCTATGCTGATCAAAACATCAATGAAGGCAATCATGCTCATGAATGCATGTTACAAAATTTACCCGAGTTAGTGGAACTTTCACAAGAAGCAGTTGACAGTTTTTTCGAAAGTCTCAACAATATGATGTTTTCACCAGAGCAGAAAGAATGACTTTGAACAAACTAGCACACAGCGTTCCCTACACCCTGAATTTGGCCTTCAACTTTGAAAATTAAGCAATAAGAAATTTTCTCACCAGTTTTTACAGAGAGCGAGACATTTTTGCCCTTCCATTCTAAAATATTTACGATTTTTTGGGACACTTATCTTCTGCTTAAAGTAAGACTATTCTTAGAGAACAAAATTTCTATATTTAGCTACTCAAGACACTTTAGCTACCCTCTAGCATATTCACGAGTATTACGAATTTGTGATGAGATGGTCTCGACTTTTTCTTCTGTATTAAGAGCCATTTCATGTGTAATTTCCGCATTTCATTCATGCTTATTTTAAAATATGCGTTTAGATTTAGCATTTATTATACTGCTTGAAGTGCATATAGTAATTATACTCATCTTTTCGTGTATTTCGCATTTCCAAATTTCATTATGCAAATGATTGTATTTTGGGGTGGTTCGGTATACACATGCACTACTAGTATGTTTACTATGCCTAGACTTGTAAATATGGACATAGACTACGTGGAGTGGGTGTGGTGTATTTATTATGGGTACTGTATCGATCCCCCTGTTTCTGACCCTTGTCTGGTTAATAATTAACTAGCAGCCATTCAACTGCACAGAAACCCGTTATCTGATTAGCCACACAACGGCACAGA
Organism: Lissotriton helveticus; assembly: GCF_964261635.1. NCBI lineage: Eukaryota > Metazoa > Chordata > Amphibia > Caudata > Salamandridae > Lissotriton > Lissotriton helveticus. The sequence goes on from NC_136061.1 coordinate 1,626,327,363, forward strand.
AGCCCGTTATCTGATTAGGTCATAGCGCATGCCATCATTAGGCAAGCACTATTCCTCCAGCCCCCTAATAGGCATACGGTGTTCTCAAAACAAATCAAACCTACCACGATCTGGGAAATCCCCACAGCCATTGTTTTGATTTAGCCGAGAACTTCAGTAAAGAATGTGCGAACGATCAAGTTCGTATGACATCCTTATTGACGTATTTATGTCCATCCTTACGTCAATCCCGGCACCTTTCAGGTATAAATAATACCGACATTGCCTTAAGCAAACACACGAGGTGGTGACAAGATTGGAGCAGCGAGACTTGCCGAGGAGCCCAGCTGACAGCGAAGCCCACAGACGCTGCCCCTCCTTTCTGACGCGCTGAGAGAGAGACGCTGCCTTTTCTCTTGCCGAGAAATCCAGCTCCGGCGTTTCCAAGCAGCCCTCGCAGGCAGCTGGAATATCAAGACCTGAGATAGAGATACCAGCCCTCCAGCCTTCTAAATCCCAGGTACTGAACTGAATCATCCTTTGTAGAGAATTCTTGAAGCAGACCCTTGGCAAAACAAACTTAACTTAAACTGCTACTTATCTACACCCGCCACGTATTAGGCTTAGGTCAGGTACATTGGGGTAGGCGTAGTTAGAAGCACCAGTTGAGTACGATTAGTCAATGTATATATGTATGTATCTATTTTATCCATTTTAAGTATCATATGGCTAAGAAACCATATCAATGCTTTTACAGTATTATTTTATAATTCTGTTATTACTGTATGCACTTTACTTAACTCTAAGTATTGCAATAATAGCGATTCATTTCTCTTGTATGAGAAAAGAGACTGATCAATAAATAAAATCTTTTTATTGAACACGCCCGTCTCTTCCTTTTCTCTACAATCAGGTGAAACTAAGAATGCACTGAACTGACTGAGTAAAATAAGTTGTCTTTTGTTTTCACACGACTCTAGAGATACACTCTTGATTAGGGGAGAGCAAAGTTGTCATGTTCTATGGTTGTCAGAAACTAAATCCCATCTTGTCTATCCAGGGAAGTTAAACTCCTCCTTGTCTATTCGAGAAATTTTCTAGTGAACTCTGAGCTAGCTGGCAAACTCTAAACTTTAAGTCTAATATCGCCAGTAGAAGACCTAGTTAACCTCTGTCCTACGTCTATACTATTGAAGATATTATTCCAATGCGCAGAGCCTATTGGGATGATAGGAACTACACTACATTATGTCTGCGAGGCAACACTGGCATCTGTGTCTGTGTGAAATGCCCTTTTCATGCTGCCTCTACCGACATCACCAGGTCGTGGCTATGCCTTTAGAAGCTAGTACGTTGGCTCGGAGCTCTGTGAGTTAGTCTGTCGACACGACCCTCTACACTAACCAAACAGCATTGTACTACACTTAACCTTAAAACCGTATTCCCAGGATGACTATCCAAACACCACTGTACTACTCTAAACCCTAAAACACTACCCACAGCAAGACCCGCTACACTACACAAACACCACTGCACTACCCTAAACCATACAACACTACTAGTCTGTCGGCTCACAGCACTGCCGACAGCCTGTATCTCTCTCTGTGCAAGTCGAGCCCACAGGCAGCAGCTTTCCCTCTGCGAGGCTGCTCGAAGGCCCGCAGGTCTCCCTGGGCTAGCCAGGTCGCAGCTGTCACTCTGCGAACCTTTATTGGGAATATAAGGTCAATCAATCAATCAAGACATTTATAGAGCGCACTACTCACCCGTAGGGTCTCAAGGCGCTAGGAGGGGGGGGGGGGGGGTGCCGTCACTGCTCGAACAGCCAGGTCTTGAGCTTCTTCCTGAAGGAGAGGTGGTCTTGGGTCAGGCGCAGGTCGGTTGGGAGGGAGTTCCAGGTCTTGGCGGCCAGGTAGGAGAAGGACCTTCCTCCTGTTGTCGCTCTTCGGATGCGGGGGACGGCGGCGAGGGCGTGGCTGGTTGATCTGAGGTGGCGCTTGGGAGCGTAGAAGTTGACTCGGTTGTTGAGGTAGCTCGGGCCTTGGTCGTGTAGGGCTTTGTGTGCGTGGGTGAGGAGACGGAAGGTGATTCTTTTGTTGACGGGGAGCCAGTGCAGGTCTCTCAGATGTCCGGAGATGTGGCTGTTCCGTGGGATGTCGAGGATGAGTCTGGCTGAGGCGTTCTGGATCCGCTGGAGTCTCTTCTGGAGCTTGGCGGTGGTTCCGGCGTAGAGGGCGTTGCCGTAGTCCAGTCGGCTGGTGACGAGGGCCTGGGTGACAGTCTTCCTGGTCTCGGTGGGGATCCACCAGAAGATCTTCCGTAGCATGCGTAGGATGTTGAAGCATGACGAGGAGACGGCGTTGACTTGTCTGGTCATGGAGAGGGAGGAGTCCAGGAGGAAGCCCAGGTTGCGTGCGTGGTCCGTCGGTTTGGGTGCGGTGCCCAGGCCGGGGGGCCACCAGGAATCGTCCCAGGCGGAGGGCGAGGAGCCCAGGATGAGGACCTCCGTCTTGTCTGAGTTCAGTTTCAGGCGGTTGGTCGGCATCCACTCGGCTACATCTCTCATCCCTTCGTGCAGGTTGGCTCTGGCGGTGGCGGGGTCGTTGGTCAGGGAGAGGATCAGCTGGGTGTCGTCGGCGTAGGAGATTATGTTGAGGTTGTGTTGGCGTGCGATGGCCGCGAGGGGGCTCATGTAGACGTTGAAGAGGGTGGGACTCAACGAGGATCCTTGAGGGACGCCGCAGATGACTTCGGTGGCCTCTGATTTGTACGGTGGTAGGCGGACTCTCTGTGTTCTTCCGTCTAGGAAGGAGGTGATCCATTCCAAGGTGGCTCTAGAAGAGCCTTTGAGGTTTATTAGTTGGAGCTACATATAAGTGCGGATGCAACCTTCATGTTATTTAGAAAAACTCGATTTCCCTGATCTGTGAAGTGCACTCCATCACTTCTGTAGATATCAGCCATATCAAAATGTATGTTGTTGTTGTAGATCGACCCCATTCTATGGTCTCTGAGGTATGCAGACACAGCTTTGTTGACATTCTTCCTAGATTTTTCAATCTGAGAACAAAATTGGGTTGACCATTTCCACTTCTGTCATTAGTTTATATTGGAATATACAAAGACAGTTTGAGGCAAAAGCAACATCAATTGTCTAAAGGTGTCCTTCATTAGCATTTCCAAACCTACCCTAGTCAATGTGCCTAGGTCATTACCACCGCGGTGCACAATCATGAGGTCAGGGTGTTGGAAATACAAACAGGTTTTAACCAAAGGGAACAATTGGTGCCACTTCAATCCTCTCTGTCCAAACTATTTAATGTTGACATTTTGTAAACTTAGGTCTACGTTAATACTTCTCTGTTTTGCATACCTCTTGCACCAGAAAACATACCTATGACCTACGATCCACACTAGCATTTTGAAGGTATAGCTGGAAGATATGGATAGATGTCTGTAGCTCATGCAGTCAATTCGTAGAATAAGAGATATGTTTAAAGATGGGGAACTACTTTTTTCTCATACAAAAATGATAACTGATTGGGAGATAAAAAGCATTGTTTACTAAAAAGTAGGGTGCATATTAGTTTGTCGAAAAGCATCTTTGTCATTAGTTTGGAAAAAGCAGTTTCAACTTAGAGTACATATGATAGGATAACATTTGCTCAGTTCAACCACACCTGCTACTTGCATTTGGAAGGCACTGTTCGAACTTAAAACAATGGTGAACATTTAACCTGCAGGTGCGTTAAATGTTCGAGAAAATTTTGCAAAACAATATCGTTAGGTTTAAAAAAATGACAACGTTTTAACCTGCACGTGTTGTAGAATGTTATAGAAAGTGTGTTGATAGAATACGTTGAACGTCTCACCTGTATGTGTTCTTAAATTTAAAAAAATCTGTTTATATGGAACGTTCAAAATTAACCAATAGAGAGAAGTTTTGTAATTTTAAAAAATCAAGGAACTATTCTGATTTGTTCTTTACATGTATTTATGTGTGTAGAAGCAGGGCAGGAAAATCGTGCCCATTACTGGTTCCATTCTTGAATGAAAGCGGTGCATTACATGTACTGTGTAACAAAGAAAGAATTGCATGCGTTTGTGACATTTGGAATCTGCATACCAACTCCGAACGTAAGTTAAATTATGCTTAGTGTGGAAATAGTTGGGAAGGGGTAAGAGTAGAAAAATCATGTGTTATTAACTTAACAAAGATGGAATAAAACCCAGAAATGTTATGTGGACAATTTGTGGTCTCATTTTTTATACTGAGAGGTAGATTTCAATATCAGTCAAGACTGGTGTGTTACTGGGAGGCTTTGGATTTTGCTGTTGTTATCCAATGTAAGTTGTTGGGGAACGTTTCTTCAGAAGACATTTTTCATAAATATGTGAGAGATAAAAAACAAATAAAAATGTTCTGTGTATATTTTCTGTACGATTTTGTTGACAGTGCTAAAGTAAATCTGATTATTAGAGAAGGTGTAGTGTAGTTCCTATCTTCCCAATAGGCTCTGCGCATTGGAATAGTACCTTCAGCAGTAAAGGCCTAGGCCAGACGTTAACTAGGTCTACTACTGTCGATACTAGACTTAATTTTTGGGTTTGCCAGCTAAGCTCAGAGTTCGCTAGAAACTTTCTCGAATGTTCAGGAAAGAATTACCTCCCCTGATTAGACAAGAAGGGATTTAGTTTCTGACAACCATAGAACATGACAACTTTGCTCTCCCCTAATCAAGAGTCAATCTCGAGAGTCGTGTGAGCACAAGGCAATTATTTTACTCAGTCAGTACGTGCATTCTTAGTCTCATCAGAATGTAGAGAAAAGGAAGAGACGGGCGTGTTCAATAAAAGATGTTATTTATTGATCAGTCTCTTTTCTCGTACAAGAGAAATGGATCGATATTATTGCAATACTTATAGTTAAGTAAAGTGCATACATTAAAAGCAATAGTATAAAATAATACTGTAAAAACATTGATATGGTTTCTGAGCCATATGATGTTTAAAATGATTAAAATATATTTACATACACATATACATTTGACTAAACGTACTCAACTGGTGTTTCTAAATACGCCTACCCCGTGTACCTGACCTAAGTCTAATGCGTGGGCGGGAATAGAAAGTTACAGTTTAAGTTAAGTTTGTTTTTGCCAAGTGAATAACTAAAGAATTCTCTGTGAGGGGTTATTCAGTTCTGTACCTGGAATTTAGGATGAATGAGGAATGGTATCTCTTTCTCTGCTCTCGATATTCCAGGCTGCCTGCGAGGGCTGCCCAGAAGCGCCGGTGCTGGGTCTCTCGGCTTGAGATAGCAGCGCGTCTCTCAGCGCGTCAGGAAGGCGGGGCTGCTGCCTGCGGGGTCTGCTTCTGCTCTCGGCTTCGGCAAGTATGGCTGCTCCGTCTTGTCACCACGCGTGTGTTTGCATAGGGCAAGGTCGGCAATATTTATACCTTAAAGGTGCCGAGATTGACGTAAGGATGGACATAGGTACGTCAATAAAGATGTCATACGACTTGCTCGTTAGCACATTCTTTTGCAAAAGTTCTCTGTGAAATCAAAACAATGGCCGCACGGATTTTCCAGGTTGTCATAGGTTTGATTTGTTATGAGAACGTCGTATGCCTTATCAGGGGCTGGAGGAATGTCGCTTGTCTAATTAGATCTCAAGCGTTATGACCTAATCAGATAACACGTTCCTGTGCCGTAGTGTGACTGCGTCAGATAATGGTATCTGCATCATGGGGGCTGTTCTTGCCTCATGGGCTGACTGTTAGTTAACTTGATAGTTAGTTTAACCAGAATAGGGTCAGGAATAGGGGGATCGATTCAGAACCTATAGAAATACACGACACCCACTCCACGCTAACTATGGTCATATCTACTAATCTATGCATAGTATAACATAGTACAACATACTATAGAGTATAGTGTATACCTTACCACCCCAAAATACATAAATGCATTTCGAAATTTTCAAATATACTGAAAAATTGCAGTCATATATATTGTATGCACCTAAGCTATGAATTAAATGCAAAAGTAAACACGCATTTTTATGCATTATTGCTTATTGGTATATGAGAAATACACATGAAATGGCTCTTAATATGGCTATACAGAAAGGAAGTTCGAGACCATTTCATCACATAATAAAATATTCGTGAACATCCCAGCGAGCAGCTAAAGTCTATAAAGTATCTAAAAATAGAAATTTTAGTTCTCTAGGAATAGTTTCTTACTTTAAGCAGAAGATCAGTGTCCCGGAAAAAAATATGTAGAAAAATATTTTAAGGGGCTTGCTGAAAAATATTGCTGTCCGTGAGCTGGAGTGAAATTGTTCATGTGACTTTATTTTTAAAGTTGAAGGCCGAATTCAGGGAACGCCGTGTGCGAGTTTACTCAAAAGTCTCTATTTCTGTTCCGGAGAGAACATCATATCATTCAGGCTTTCGAAAAAACTGTCAACAGCTTCATGGGAAAGTTCCACTAAGTCGGAAATAGGGGTAACCATGCATTCGTGCGCATGATTGTCTCCATTGACATTCTGATTTGCATTGCTGACAGAAGGTCGTACCTGTTCGATGCTGCTTTCATCTTGAACTTCACTACTCTTCAATCGTAGTGGTGAAGATTCCAGGAATGCCGTCATCAGGATTGGCAGCCTTTGAGGGCAGCACAAAGCGTGAACCTTGGTAGGAACCAACAGTGTATCTGCATCCACTGGCGCATCCGATTGTAGCGTCAGACAGGTGTCTAACACGCATTCTTCTCCGCATAGCAGACACCTTAGTACAGGTAAAACACACCTTTGCCACATTGGTCGAAATGATAGAAACCAAGTCATGTTTAGGTCTCTAAGCCGGGAGAGTCCCAGGATTTTTGATATCCGGTCCCGGTATCCAATGGCTAGGATCGTATCTTCCATTGTCGCGAGAGTTTGATCTGTGACATGGGTTGCCATAACGAAAAATAAGGACTAGGAATAGGATTCCTGCAATTAGTCCCAGGATCAGGGGAAGTCCGCCAAAAATCGAATGGACGAAATCTGGAAAAATACCCAGTATGGCTTTGAATGGTGTTAATGCCATCGAAAATACTGTCTTAAATACCTTTGAGACCCCAGTGGTATCAGAAATATTTAAGATTTCGCTCAGGATTTCCGCGAAATGTACGGGGGAATTAGTTGATAATAATGTATGTATCTCTGCAGTCGTCCTTGCGACTTGTAGATCATACGTTTCTTTAGATGACGTGAGCCTTGTAGGCGTCTGAAGAAGCACTGTTTTCATTCTGCTTAAAGTGTCTATTCGAATAGAAGTAATTTTCAAACCGGGCCATGCCCTTGCCTCCCTGTCTGGTAAGGAGCTGGGGAACAAAGAACGTCCACAGCACTTGACCTTCGCCGTCGTGGTGACGAGATAAGGAGTCCCGGGCATAAGACTACAACATCTGCGGTCTACAATAAGAATGTAACTTCCATTATAGAGTCTTTGAAAGAATGGTTCTATTTCAGTTGCAGGTGCGCCTTGCTGGTGACATGAAAGGTTGTATGAATTCCCTTCACAGGCTCCGTGCAAACTAATACCGTTACACAGAAGCGTGCCGCTTAGTGACATAGCACAATTGTTGCCACTAAGAAACACTTTCTGTCCTTTGTTACTGACACATGCATGTGAATAGGGCAGGTTCCAAGTTGTTTTAAGGTACCCCTTTCCCAATTTCTCGTACATGCCAGCCTGTATATATTTTTGGCAGTATTGAAACCTGAAGGTTGAGATTGGAATATTTATGATTCCGTGGATTATCCATTCACTGACAGGTCGTTCTGACATTGGTAATCTTTCTAGTTTTTCAATGCTCAAGATTGTATAATCAGCACCCTTCTGCGCCATACCGATTTGTCTATCAGTAAGGTTAAAGATTTGGAATAGTGACGTTGTGTTGATTAAACGCCAAGGCACATAGCCTGAACGCAGATTTTGTAACGTCCAGCCAAGCTGTACAATAGAGCGCAATTGTGACTGACCATGTTGCAATAACAGTAAGTCTTGCGATAATATATCGATTGCTGAAGACACAATGCTGTTCAATGAAAATATTCTGGAGGACAGAGTCATTAACCCATTGTCCACTACAGAAAGTGATTTTTCCAAATTAATACGATCAATTTCACGTATTCTCTCTGCTGTTTCAATTTGTGTAACCTTCCAGGCCTCATTGTATGCTGCATATACAGAGGCTGCTATGAAACGCTTTTGACGCTGTTTGCGTGGTCCCAGTATGAAATCACGCAAGTCAGCACCATCAGTAAGTAAAGTTAGGTGTTGCTTAATTTCAGGCAGTGTGGAAGTTTGTAGCCATTGAAGGCATAATTTGCCCACACTGTAGGTTGTTATTATCCCTGGGTGATGTCTTTGAGGATATCTAGGGTCTGGCCTGGTCATTTTGAAACCCTGTGTTTTATTCAGGAATCTATCTTGACAGTTATTTGTATCTGTGGGCCAGATCAACCATTGTTTCCCATCAGGATGTGTTCTGTTTTGGTTAAGTATATGTCTTATGTCTATTTCTTCATCTGTATCAGAGTTATTGCTGAACATTGTTGGCTTTGGAATAGACAGGTTATTTAAATCTTTGATTTTGGCTAAGCCAAGACAGGTGGTTTGTTGAACAGTGTCATTTAAAAATATCATTTGTTCTGGGATCATGCAGGCTCTAAACAAAGCTTCTATACCCTGTACTTGCCATTCTTTTGTACCCCAAACACTTTTCAAATCAACATTTTTGTCCCAATAATCAAATCCAAATGTATTCATTTTTTCAAAGAATGAATCTGAATATATCAATTTTGTGTTGGTTATCATGGTTTTCATCCCTGTCTTGTTTGACAATTTGTAATAAAATGTTTCAGCATTAGTTATGTTAAAACCTGAAAAATATGAATATTTGTCATAAACGGTTCTAGAGCTCCCTTTTGGAGGTGTAGCACAATGTTCCCATTGATTATAATTTAAAACATTTCTAGGTTGTGCAGATTTATGCAAGAAATGGTTACCATAATGGTTATAGCAATACATACTATCATAATTTGTAGAACCTTGCAAATAATCATGTTTTGTAAATTTAGCAGACATTACTAAGTCAGACATCATATTGTTTATACTTTCAAAGTCCCAATCATCAGCAAATGAGTTTGGTTTTGCAAAGTCACTCAAGGAGATCTTGATTTGGTGTGGATATTTCAGGATCTCGACCGGACCATAAATTTCATAGTCAGTGTTGTCCCAGGCTACCCCACCAGGTATTGGAATTGCTGTGAAGTTGGCTGAAGAAAGTTCTGAAGAAAGTTCTCGTTTCTCGACGTGTGAAGATGTGTGTGGTTTGAGGACCAAGTTGATGTTCTGACTTGCTGTGTCCATTTTAGCATATTTTCCCTCAATGAAGCGTCCCAAGGTAAATACCATGATGAGCCAAAGTATGAGGATAAATGCACCAAAACCCACCCAAAATTCAATCCATGGAGTAACCAGATATGTTTCTTTCAGTTGTTTCAAAAGTTCCTTAGCTTTGTCTTTAAAGGATTTTGATGATGGCTGTGTCTTTTGTTCGCTGAAACCTTCAGAGGAATCATCGAAGTTGATGAAGTAACCAGATGCAGTTCTGTCAATTGTTCCAATTGGTTCAGGATTTTTGTTTCTTGCATTTTCACTTGGAACTTCATTGTAGATTGGTGTGTCTCTGCTAAATGTCTTTATTTGGGTTTTCAGAGGTCTGAGTTCTATTGCATTGTTGCATAGTCCTTGTTGTTCTTCTTTAGGCGTTTCGAATGTGATGAGCCTCTTTGTTAGGACCTCTGTACTGGTAGCAAACCTTGGTGTTCTGCTACTTATTGGGAGTCCACTTGGCCTACTGTTTGTTATCGGCCACATGTTGTGGTTTTACCAGGTCGATGGATACAACTCGGTTCTCCTTTTTTCCAGCAAGTGGCGGTAGTACAACTGATCTTGTCCCGTTGACAGACAAGACAGGAACTGCTTTTCTGTAAGAAGGCCCAAATTCCTTCTTTACCGCGATCTTCTCCCTGACTAGATCCCCGACTTTTGGAATCCAGACAGGTCTTGCTGGGACAGGTGGTGATTCTTCAGTGGTTGTTGGCTGTTGTTCCAACTGTATGTTGCTCAGGTCTTTTCTTGTTTTGTTTAAGTCCTGCAAAATAGCCAAACGGTCTTTGACATCAAAGGTTTTTTCTATTACCACTGAAGTCTGACTATCAAGGTCAGAGATCAACATCCTAGTTCCGAATAATAATTCGTACGGACTGAATCCCTTCAGAGAATTTCTTGGCAAGTTATTTAGACTACGTTGGACACTTATTAGATGTTTGACCCACCCAGCTCCCGAACCTAATGTCCTTTCCATTATAGATTGCTTTCTGCCTTGGTTTTTTCTTTACACCATCCCATACCCTCAGGAAGGAAGTGAGAAGATTCCCGCTGGGCTGTGCTCATTTGGCCATTCTTCCCCCCCCCAGGCTGGGTTGCCTGAATGAAAAAAAATGGTCGAACGTAGCATGCTCTTAGCCTATATGCCATTTAGACTCGCAAATCTTGTATAACAGTCCGGACGTCAGCCGAGTGCTGTGGATCTACAATATAAGTGGAACTAGCCTGTGTATGTTAATCGCAAGCCATTATTTTTGTTGGTAATATTATCTGCCTTGATACGATGAGGTATTAAACTGCTTCTCTCCCCACTGCGATCTCTGTTGCAGTTTGGGCAGTTTTTTACAAACATGGTGTAGTGCAGGCTCATGCCTGGCCACCAGTACCGTGATTGTAATTCTTCCAGAGAATCTTTTAATTTAAGGTGTCTGAGACCCTCGCCCATGTGTGCGTCTGCGATTAACAAGTGTCTCCTGTCCATGTTTGGAATCACTCTATCCCCCACTCCAGGGATTCGAGCAAAAGGGACGGAGTTTGCATCGATTATGTATGTATAATTGAGTGGATAGTTGATCGGTAACGCTGAGCAGTCGCCTTTTAATGACGTTTTCACCGCCAGCAATGTTTCACCGTCAATGTATTTTAATGTACGCTTTTTTCGATCTACGGGAGCCGGTTTACTGGCTGCCGCTGCGGCTGTTTCAGCCAATGAATTCCCTACAACGTGAACGCCATCACGCTGATGACTCAGTGAGTGAGTCACGTGAGTCTTTGGTAGTTCTTTTTTCAAAAGAGCTACTTGTTCCCAGAGAAGTCTCGGCTTTATTGGTGCATCTGTGTCATCTTTGTAACCGTTCTGAATCCATGTCTGCAAATCCTTGTTATATGCTTTGACGCAGAAATATGAATCTGACACTATAAGTGTCGGGAATTCGCGATCCGCATTATCTAGCGCCATTTTCAAAGCTATTATTTCAGTTTGTAGTTCTGAATTAGTTTCTACTGAGTGTGATTTTGTTAATAGAGGTCTTAGTTTACCTCCGCGCCACACTTCTTTTGTGATCTCACATGTGGGATTGTATGCATGTTCTCCCCAAACGGAGGGTTGAGCATGTCCGTCTGTATAGATTACACAGGTGTAATGTCGTAGAGGCAGAATGTCGATTGGCAGAGGATACGTCTTTTCATATTTTAGATTTTTTAATTCTTCTAGTTCTTAAAAGACTGTCAACCAGGCAATACTTGATAATTCATATCCTCCGTACTGGATTTTCAGATGGGCAATTCTGGATTTTTTGAAGTTGAATTTGTAACCCTCTGCAGCGAAACCAAGTATTATGGTGTTCACTCTTTTCAAGTGAGTCTCCAAGTCATCATCTGTTAAGTAAATGTCATCGACATAAGATAATGCTTCATCATCATATAGTTGTAGTAATTCTGTTACTCTCGCTGAGAATACCCCCGGGCTGTTCTTGTACCCCTGGGCTAACCGACAGAATTGTTTTTGAGTGCCATTTACTGAGAAAGCTGTTAAATATCTGCTCTCTGGGGCTATGTTTTGACAAAAGAATCCATTGGAGATGTCCAAGGTTGTTTTGTATTTTTTGCGCACTATGTTATTCATTAGTGCAGCACTGTGTGAGTTTTGCACTGCAAAAGTTTTGCAACATGTGTTAAGGTGTCGGTAATCCAAAACTAGGCGATATGAATTGTCTGGTTTGGAGACCGGAAACAAAGGATTGTTCATTTGTGAGATGCAAGTTTCAATCACCCCCTGGTATTCTAGCTGATCTAGTATTTCATTTACTTGTTTTTTAGCTTCTTGCTTAATTGGGTACTGCCTTTGTGCAGTTGGTTGTGATTTTAACTGGATTTTGTGAGGAGGAGAATCCTCATCCCATCCTACATGATTTTTATATAAAGCAGGTGCTAAGGCCGCTGCCCACTTTCTAGCAAGTGTATATTTTTTATGAATCGGCATTTGATTCGAGAAGGCAGGCATAATTACTTCTTCGCCATGAGGGCACTCCCTGACAAACTCTGGTGGCCAGTCTTTTTCAGCTAGAAGGATGTCATAACCCTTGGAGAGGTTATCCCAAAATAGTCCCCTTATTTTCCTAGTCTTATCTCCCTCTATACGTAATGTTATCTTGTATATTTTGTGGGGCTTGCTAACTCTGGTATCTGCAGTTTCCACTTGAAGGTATTCATTCGTGTCCACTGTCTCCAGATGATTCATAAGGACTTTGCGAGCTATGCTCACCTCTGCTGCGCTGTCTAGCATTGTCTGAGCCCACTCTCCGTTTTTCAGTTGTGTCCTCAGTATCCTCGGCATTGTTAACTACCTTGATACTGGCTACCTTCTTTTTTGGAAATTGTGATTTCTTTTTCAGTTGAGCAGGTTCCTTGTCTTTGGACTTGGCGTGCTCTTCTGATCGTCCTCTTCTTTCCGATTTCTGCGAGGAATTCTGAAAAGATTGAGAGGGACGTGTATCAATGTCTTGATATCTATCAGGTTTTTTAATATTATCCCTATTTCTAAGGTTATATCTATTCCCAGAGGGTTCACTCTGGGGTGACCTTTGTCTCGGGTTTGGAGATTTCTCTCTTCGCCTAGGAGACCTTCCTCTGGACTGGAATTTCTTTTCTTTAGGATTGGATTGTTTGTTCCCATCCCAGTTCTTTTTTGGTGAATTATTATTATTATTAAAAAACATTTTTTCTGGACTTGTAGTCAGTTGCGGTTTTACTGGTATTCCACCTAGACTATCTCTGCCTAGTTCTTCATAGGATTTTTCTATGATTCTGGCAATTTCAGCTGGTTGGTCTGCTATATCTGTCTCTTTTAACCTCTGGCGGATCGCCACGTTTGCTGCTTCACCTTTTATGTTGGCTAATAATATAGCCGAGACCTGCTTGAAGTCTTTCAGTAATTTCATACCAAGAGTTAAAGCAGGTTCTGGACCGTATTCATCTTGAATTTGTTTTAGCACATCTGGTATCACCGAAATGGATGGAACACCGTGCGTTTTTGTGTAGATGGAAGCAAAGACTGTACCCCAAGTGTCACAGTCCTCAATGTGTGGTGCGATTCCCATTGGGAGACATATAGTCAGAATCCTGTGTTTTTCTAATGGGGTGGTGTCAGGAAACACCGCCTCTATTTGGGTAATTTTCTGTGCCAACCAGAATGGTATTTGTTCCCGTTTAGCTGGAACTTTACCTAGGCAGGATTGGATGTTCTGTGGTGTAATTTTATTTGTGTTCCCCTGGTGAGGGGTCAGCTGTGGTAGTTTAATCGCTGGCTGAATTGTTGAAGTCCGCATTACATACTGAACTAATTGTCTATGAATTTTTAGTAGTTGTTTTAGCTGTATTAACAGCTCTGCTGCAGGCATTCTTTCGATGTCTGGATGTGGTGTGTATCCGGCTAGGACCGGCCACGTTGCTCCTGGTCTTCCTAAAGGACCGAGCCTTGTAATGTGATTGTTATGTTTTAGGGCGCCATCAAATAAGAGCAAATGCTCTTGGAATTTGAGTGGTACTTCCACCTCCTCGAAAGGAGTGTACGTTTCAGGAGGTTCCTCTACTTTGTAATAGTGGAAGTACTTTGTTACAGCATTTGCTGCTGGAAAATGTATCCATGTATAGTATACCTCTGTCTGCCGATATTCGTGTGCCTCAATTACGAATATGACTGTGCCACCTCTAGGTGTCAGTCCATTTTCTATAAGTTTTAAGGTTATAGATCTCCTTTTGGCGACCTGGATGAGTATTATATCCGGGTCTGCTGTTTGCATGGTAGCATCAGCATCTGCTATTTCAGTAGCTAATCTAATTGCCTCTCTTTCATCATCACTCTCTGCCATTTTACAGACAGGATGGTATTATGTTTGTTTGCAGATCAGGTTTCTTATGGAAACAGAGATTAGATGCACAATATTCTGGAACTGTTTTATCCTTCAACGTTGACTAGACCAAGAACCATACATAGGAGTTCCCTCCTGCGAGGTTTTTGGAGGATATAATAACCTTTCACCCACTCCAGACGTCTTTGGAGTATTTGGGAAAAGGGGTCTGAGTGAGAAAGCACGACTGAGTTACTCTAAATGTCTTACGTTAGTTTTATCGCCCTTTCCAAACGCGTTGGGCGCCATGTAGTGTAGTTCCTATCTTCCCAATAGGCTCTGCGCATTGGAATAGTACCTACAGCAGTAAAGGCCTAGGCCAGACGTTAACTAGGTCTACTACTGTCGATACTAGACTTAATTTTTGGGTTTGCCAGCTAAGCTCAGAGTTCGCTAGAAACTTTCTCGAATGTTCAGGAAAGAATTACCTCCCCTGATTAGACAAGAAGGGATTTAGTTTCTGACAACCATAGAACATGACAACTTTGCTCTCCCCTAATCAAGAGTCAATCTCGAGAGTCGTGTGAGCACAAGGCAATTATTTTACTCAGTCAGTACGTGCATTCTTAGTCTCATCAGAATGTAGAGAAAAGGAAGAGACGGGCGTGTTCAATAAAAGATGTTATTTATTGATCAGTCTCTTTTCTCGTACAAGAGAAATGGATCGATATTATTGCAATACTTATAGTTAAGTAAAGTGCATACATTAAAAGCAATAGTATAAAATAATACTGTAAAAACATTGATATGGTTTCTGAGCCATATGATGTTTAAAATGATTAAAATATATTTACATACACATATACATTTGACTAAACGTACTCAACTGGTGTTTCTAAATACGCCTACCCCGTGTACCTGACCTAAGTCTAATGCGTGGGCGGGAATAGAAAGTTACAGTTTAAGTTAAGTTTGTTTTTGCCAAGTGAATAACTAAAGAATTCTCTGTGAGGGGTTATTCAGTTCTGTACCTGGAATTTAGGATGAATGAGGAATGGTATCTCTTTCTCTGCTCTCGATATTCCAGGCTGCCTGCGAGGGCTGCCCAGAAGCGCCGGTGCTGGGTCTCTCGGCTTGAGATAGCAGCGCGTCTCTCAGCGCGTCAGGAAGGCGGGGCTGCTGCCTGCGGGGTCTGCTTCTGCTCTCGGCTTCGGCAAGTATGGCTGCTCCGTCTTGTCACCACGCGTGTGTTTGCATAGGGCAAGGTCGGCAATATTTATACCTTAAAGGTGCCGAAATTGACGTAAGGATGGACATAGGTACGTCAATAAAGATGTCATACGACTTGCTCGTTAGAACATTCTTTTGCAAAAGTTCTCTGTGAAATCAAAACAATGGCCGCACGGATTTTCCAGGTTGTCATAGGTTTGATTTGTTATGAGAAAGTCGTATGCCTTATCAGGGGCTGGAGGAATGTCGCTTGTCTAATTAGATCTCAAGCGTTATGACCTAATCAGATAACACGTTCCTGTGCCGTAGTGTGACTGCGTCAGATAACGGTATCTGCATCATGGGGGCTGTTCTTGCCTCATGGGCTGACAGTTAGTTAACTTGATAGTTAGTTTAACCAGAATAGGGTCAGGAATAGGGGGATCGATTCAGAACCTATAGAAATACACGACAAAGGTAATTGTCAGAGTGTGTTTGTCTGGTGAATATACGCAGGCCTTTAAGTGGTCCGGGTTTTGTCGGTACTAAGCTCCGTCACCGGTTTAAGACAGCTGCCACATTTTTAATTCCACTTTAAGTTGTTAATATGCGTATAATAAACGGACAATACATAAAAAGTTTGGGAATTAAACCTTTATTTACTCAGTGCAGCACCCACCACCATTTTGTGCCCCAGCGGTAGGGTTTATAAAAATAATTTAATACAGCTCTTTGTATTATAAAATAGCACTTCTAAGTGTATTGCTGGGTGTTTCTCTGTTCTTCATTGGGCTCCAGGACGTTTGGATTGCCGTATCGCCACAGGACTCCTTTTGCTGTCACCGACCCCACTCCTCGTGGCCCCCGCTTCGCAGGAGCCGCTCGACAAAGGACCTGAGCAAGGGGAGCGCGCTGGCTCAGCGCATCAGTGGGACTCACTGACCAAGAGGCTACAGACGGGACTGCGAGGACCAGCGTGCAGTGCGGCTGGTCATCCGCCGCAGCTGATCCTCTCCCGCCCCCGCCTCCTGCCTGAACTTAAGACTCTTGAGGCAGTCCTCATGTGGTGTTTCTCTGTTCTTCGTTGGGCTCCAGGACGTTTGGATTGACGTATCGCTACAGGACTCCTTCTGCTGTCACCGACCCCACTCCTCGCGGCCCCCGCTTCGCGGGAGCCGCTCGACAAAGGACCTGAGCAAGGGGAGCGTGCTGGTGTCAGATGTCACCCACTTGGAACCACGCTGCAGGAGCGACGATATTCCCAAAACTCTACCCCCGCACAGACTGCAGTCCGCGATACATATACCACCACAACCTACAGTCTGGGCCAGGGGAGAGGGAAGGGTAAAAAAGAAACAAAGGGAAGAAGAAGGCTTCAATGGACTCAATACGTCTCCAGCTCCCTTTATACACGAGGGGAAGATGGGATTAGCCTCCCACCCTGCAGAGGACAGACAAAAGAAAGAAAGATCATGAGAACCACCCCTCAGCCCTCTCTCTCTGCGCATACCATACCAAGATATAACAACAACTCCCTCTCACCTGATGAGGGATTCAATAGTCCTTCATTGGAGACTCCGTTTCCACAGCCTTGACTGAAGTCCTCTTCTGGAGAAACTATACTCAAAACGGTGAATATTTACATGAACACAAAGCAGGGGAAAAAGTCACTGGACTGAAAAAAAACCTTCTTAGGTGCTGATATGGTAATGTCCTTATCTACTTCCCGAAAAAACAGTGGCCACCCAACACGCAAAACAAAACACCGACTAACAGCCGGTCCGTGAAAGCACCTCAACTTCCCATAATGAGGCAAATAGGACCAAAAATACCCGGAAGTAAATCCTCTGTTGTGTTACTTACGTCTGCACGCAGCCGCGTACAAACCAAAAATGAATCTAAAACGAGTTAAATGTCCACTCGCTAGAACCAGCGCTCCGACGGCCTGGATAAAGTCCCGAACCAAACAGTTTTCTTTGTAGCAGCAACGAAGCCTCGCTCTGCTATTTCGGAACAGTCCCTCTTCGGCTTTAAACACAGCAGCAAATCACAAGAGCAAGGTAAAGGAGACTCGAACAGGAAAGACAACGTGACCGGTAGCGAAACCAAGCAAAGAACGCCCAGTCCTGCTCCACTTTATACGGTCACATGGGTAGGGCAAGAAGGGGAGTGACCACAGCATGCGCACAGAGAGAGGACTAAGGGTCAACCCTGTCTAAATCCCAACAGCTGGCTCAGCGCATCAGCGGGACTCACTGACCTAGAGGCTACAGATGGGACTGCGAGGACCAGCGTGCAGTGCGGCTGGTCATCCGCCGCAGCTGGTCATCTTCCCACCCCCGCCTCCTGCCTGAACTTAAGACTCTTGAGGCAGTCCTCATTTGGTGTTTCTCTGTTCTTCGTTGGGCTCCAGGACGTTTGGATTGCCGTATCGCCACAGGACTCCTTTTGCTGTCACCGACCCCACTCCTCGCGGCCCCTGCTTCGCGGGAGCCGCTCGACAAAGGACCTGAGCAAGGGGAGCGCGCTGGCTCAGCGCATCAGCGGGACTCACTGACCTAGAGGCTACAGATGGGACTGCGAGGACCAGCGTGCAGTGCGGCTGGTCATCCGCCGCATCTGATCCTCTTCCCGCCCCGCCTCCTGCCTGAACTTAAGACTCTTGAGGTAGTCCTCATTTGGTGTTTCGCTGTTCTTCGTTGGGCTCCAGGACGTTTGGATTGCCGTATCGCCACAGGACTCCTTCTGCTGTCACCGACCCCACTCCTCGCGGCCCCCGCTTCGCGGGAGCCGCTCAACAAAGGACCTGAGCAAGGGGAGCACGCTGGCTCAGCGCATCAGCGGGACTCACTGACCTAGAGGCTACAGATGGGACTGCGAGGACCAGCGTGCAGTGCGGCTGGTCATCCGCCGCAGCTGGTCCTCTTCCCGCCCCCACCTCCCGCTATTTAGTCACTCTTGCTCCCGCGTACGCGGGACGGCGCGGGCGTTGCCGGGCTAAGCCCGGGCAAAGGGCGGGCCGTCTAAGGCCGTCCAAGGACGACTAAGGCCGGGCTGGGCCACCTCCCTTATATTTGTTAGTTTAAAATGTATCGCTTGATACCTGCCGCAACTTTAATGCCTGTAAAGCTTTGAAGGACCAAAGGTATAGGTGTGTAGGTTATTTCATTTTGAGGGTTGGTAGTGGCTTGTACTATGTCTTTACGATCCGGGAAAAACCGCCATGTTGCAATCCCCACATCTAGTGGGGTGGTCACTGGCACTCTGGACCATTTCTTTAAAAGAGCCTCCACTATACTGGAAAAGGAGATAGCCTTTGCTGAAAAAAGACTCTCCCTGGATCTAATAACGGGGAAACGATCTTCTTTAGGCCACATAGGTAAGACGGTTTCCCCCGCTCCAACTCACATTCTAGGGAACGAAATAAGACTGGTAGATGTTGGGAATGTCTCAGACACTCTGAGTCTAAATCTATCATCTGTGAGCCTGCCCCCCAGCAGTGATATCGTTGGCTCAAAATGTTCCCCAGGGCCTGTCACTCAATCCGCCCAGACTCTGTCACTTGGCTTATCAGACAGGGCGAAACTAAAGAGTAGGAAAAGAAGGGGTAGTTCCCTAACGGGCCATCTTGCTAAACAACAAAAGAAGTCCCTAGATTTAGTTTCTACAGCCGTTCCCCAACCGCCCACCCCTCCTAGCTATATAATGGAAGGCATTAGTCACCCTGTCCCTCAATCTGTACCCGATGGTGATCTTTTGGGTAAAATTGAGTTTATGATGAAAGCCCTTATGTTGCCACTCTTAGAGAGAACCAGGATGATTAACTCTAAGCTCGACCAAATTGAAAAGCAGGTGGGAGATAATTCACTACTACTAGCTGATTTGGTCAAAGGTAATGCTTCCATTAGACCAACAGGGATTACCACAAGGGATCTGGGCCCCAGCACTGTAATAGCGGGGGTGTCAGCAGGTGAACTCAATAAAAAAACAGTCAAAAAAATGAATACACCCACCCCAAAAGCATACCCGAAGAAACCAGTAGGTGTATCAAGGCAAGGTGGGAATGCAATGGACCCGGTACGCGCAGCCCAGCCCTTATCTAATGCTATATCCACAGACAGAAAGTTGAATATTCAAACTCAGCAGGATAAGGGAGCTAGTAAAAAGAAACTCTCCAGCATAAACCTTCCGCCAGAAGTGGCACCCTACACAATAGTTTTAGTGGGAGTGCGATCCTTGGGGGCAGGAAATGCTGAATCATACAGGGAATTAAAGAACAAGGTTGTTTTTTGGTTAGATAGGAATAGGACCCTTCCCCCATCGTCAAGTACTGAAATTTTGGGAGTTAGAAGGGTTCACTGGGTGGGCAATAATCCTAAAGATCTTGAAGGGGACTGTATTCTAGTGAATTTTAGAGACTCCTGGGCTGTAGATCACATACGGAGAGAACCTAGATTTGGCCGAGAGGGTGACATCCAATCTATCGGCCTTGAGTATTTCTACCCAGGGGTTATGAACACTGGTCCTCAAAATTTCTTTCCCACTTTCAGACAGAGAGGATTCCGTGGGGCAAACCCATCATATAGGTTAGCGTGCCCTCTACCACTTTACAACAGATTTGATCCTCTAAATGATCTGGAGGGTGTAGACTGACTCATTAAACTAGCTGTCGTGACCAATGAATCTGAAAGCCATTTAGCCTTAGTTGACTCCCCCCCAACTTAAGTAGCAAGGATACGACACACCAAAATGGTTCAAGTAGCCAAACTATACTGCAGGCTCTACCTTCCCCGGTTGTTAGTGGGGATACCATTCATGGAGTAAGAGCAGTCATGGAGCATGGTTCCCTGTCAATTGTCTCCTGGAATTTGGCAGGAATATCGAACAAACTTGATCTGCCGGATTGGGGGTCATTTATTGACTCACAAGATGTCTGCCTCTTCCAGAAGACGTGGGCTAGGGAACCCTACCACCGTACTGGGTTTGCAACATTTTCTATTGAGGCAAAATGGGGTGGGAAGGGACGCCCGTCAGGTGGGCTTCTTATCTGGGTGGGTTCACACCTGGGCTGTTCTGTATCAAAATTGGAGTCAAACTCTCGGGATATCCAAAGTGTGGCACTGGAATGGCCCAATGCGGCTAAACTTATTTTAGTCAACGTATATTCAAGACCCACGGGGTGACCAGTGCATCAGGCACAATTGAGGATTTATCTCAATTTTTGGATTCAATCCCCCAAGGCATCCCATACCTGGTAGGGGGTGATTTTAACTGTCAATTTGAACTCCTGCCAGCTTTTTTGCAAGGTACCACACTGGAGGAGGATGACCACTGGGATATTCCACCTGTAGGGGGTTCATCAGTTAAATCTTGGACTCCGCTCGCTACACAAATCATGTCCATGTCTCTTAATAAATCCTTAAGGACCTGTAATGAGCGGGTCACTGGGGATATTCCCCCTAAATCCACTTACAAAAAAATAGGGTCTGAGTCACGTATAGACTATATTTTTGTGGAAACTCGCAACTGGGCTATGGTGAAGAGCTTTCAAGTAATCCCACGAGACGAAAGCGACCATAACCCACTGATTCTGGATTTTCAGGTGCCTGGCTATATCATTGAGAACCAGTCCCTCAAAATTCCAATGGACAATAGTGCGATTCTATCTAGTGATAGACAGAATAAGATGGGCAAAAGTCATAGGGAATCCGGAATCCATCTCTCGGCTATATGCCTTAATCCTACCGGTCCTCCAAAGTGTAGAAAAGCTTACTTTATTACGCCCAACTTCGGAAACACACAATGCACTTGGTGATCTTCACTCTGAGCTTACCAACGCTATAGCAGAGGTGTTGAATCCCCGAGTATCGAAAAACCTAGCAGATTAACTAAAGCCTCATGCTATAATTCTACTTGTAGGAGGGCCAAAGCCGAACTCCTCGAGGCTATCAAGCTAAGGGTCAGCTCCGAGTTGGTTAGGGCAAAAAGGCTAGAGTACAGACATCAAATTGAGATCGCCAAGACCGAGTGGGACAATGAAAATTGGTCCGAAATGGTGGGTGCTCTTAACTCTAGAGACAGTCAGAAATTCTGGCAGATCGTTAAAACTGGTACAGTGGACCCAACACCAGCAGTTGAAGCTAATATCGCTCCTGGTCTATGGGAGGCCCATTTTCGTACTTTATATTCTCTGGACAACACAAATTGCTCAGAGGATATATGTAATCTGGCGAGGGGCCCCAATTTTGAACTGGTCCAGGAGGAATTCACAGTTGGGGAGGTTGGCGCTGCAATTGATACATTGAGAGCAGAGAAAGCTCCGGGCTTGGACAGGCTCCCTGGAGACCTGTTCAAGCACGAACCAATTGTATGGGCACCTTATCTACAGGTCCTTTTTAACTCAATACCAGGGGGGATGGAGGTACCTAGTACTTGGCTAGGAGCAGACATTGTACCGATCTTCAAGAAGGGCTCTCCTCTGCTCCCAGCCAACTACAGGCCTATTAGCCGCATAGATGTCCCCCAAAAGATCTTCGCAAGGCTCATCTTGGATCGTTTATTGGAGTGGATGCTTGAACACTCGGTTCTGAGCCCATTCCGAGCGGGGTTCAGAAAAAAAGTCTCCACTATAGACCAATTTTTCGATTGGCCCTCTTATATTGGAAAACGGTAAAAGTGGAGGGTGGCAGCCTCTATACCGTTTCCGTAGATCTACGGGCGGCATTGGATCTAGTCCCCCGGAGAAAACTTTGGTCTGTTCTGTCCAATATGGGGGTACCTCGGTACCTGCTAGACATGATTATCCGCCTGCATACAAACAACTATGCCCAGGACAGATGTGGCCGGGACGGATCTCTATCTGACAGATTCCCCGTTGACAGGGGGGTAAGACAGGGTTGTGTGCTCGCACCGACCCTGTTCTGCCTCTACATAAACTGGGTAATCTCCCATCTGAATAGGGTAGTGGACAGTGACGTCCCCAGACTAGCCGGAAGCAGGGTGCCGGCGATTATGTTCGCAGACGACACCCTGCTTCTGTCTAAGACACCTATGGGGATTCAACGAATTCTGAAGGGGTTTGAGGATTTCTGTGGAACCCATGGCCTTAATTTAATTTAATTTAATTTAATTGCGGGTTTATATAGCGCTAGGAATCGACTCCCGGAGGAGTATCTCCACGCTTCGACCGCTGGGGAACCCGTCCTGGCTCACCCTGAGAGATGGTCCCTGATGGGTATCTCTAAGGTGCGACCAAGCATCCCCGGCGGTCTGGGGGGCCGTTGTGAAGATGAGGCAAGCTGATGCCCAGAGTTGCCGAGTGTGGTTTCTGACTAGAGTAGGCACCGAGGCGAGAATTATCGAGTCCGCTGACCCTGGTCCACGACCCTGCCGCGTCGGGAATTGAACCCTGGTCCCGGGCCGTTCTCTGCTTACGGGTCTGCCGCCTCTAACCAGTGAGCCACACTTCTCCTTGAGATCAATACTCTCAAGACCAAATACATGATTTTTAATCCTCCCTCTAAAACTCGCCCCAACCCTTCTATTGGTGGAAACAGCCTGGAGAGAGTCCGCACTTTCGAATATCTAGGGGTGACTTTAAATGAGCACATGTCCTGGCGCCATCATCAAACTAAAATCCAACTCAAATTGGCCCAAATGGCGGGAGGAGTAATTGCCCTTGTAAATAAAAATAAATCTACCGTTAAGGCTATCGGTCCCCCCCTAGAAATACATAGAGTGCAGGGTAGGGGAGCGGTCATGTATGGTAGCGAACTCTGGGGCCATACGTGTAACCGCGAGTTAGTGGTAACCGAGAATAAATTCTTCAGGCAGCTTTTACTTCTCCCCCCTAGCACCCCCCTTTTGCCAATGAGGCTAGATTTGGGACTAAGGCCTCTTGATGAAGATTTGGGAGCTAGGCCCCTAACCTTCTGGCGCAGAGTTTGGACCACCCCAGAGTTGGCAAATTATAGGTCTGAGCTTCAGGAAATACTAAATTACCCGATTGTAGGGAATATTCCCTGGTTCCAAAATATAAAAAGGGAGCTTGTGTGCCTTGGATTACCCGACCTGTGGACTACTCCCGCGACCGCCTGTTCCACGGTCTCAAGGAAACAGCTTCTCACACTACACCGAGAAAGTAAAATTGTGGTACAGAGACAGGCCGCACAGTCGGGCACCCTAACTGACTCCTTTCTAAGGACCAAGGACATTTACAAGTTAGAGGGCATTTTAGATGTTATATTCCCATCTAATACTTGGAAACTGTACTTACAGTGGAGGTACGGAAGTCTGCCAATCCGTGCCTTCACCAGCAAGTGGTCTGATCCCCCCCATAGTCACTGCCCGGGCTGCAACCACAACCAAGAAACCGAGTTGCACATACTGTTCTTTTGTCAAACTTATAGGCAGGCGAGAAGGAAGTGGATAGTCCATGCCTGCAGAAATCTAGGTTTTACTCACTGCCTGCAGGCATACAGGGTCCTTAAAACTGACCTTTCTAGTATGATAGCCTTTGCGGTAGCAAAATATCTGGAAACCTTCTGGTATAAGAGAAGACGAATGCTACCCAGGGCTGTAGATTAACTGTGCAGTTTTCTACTATTACATTGTAATTAATCTCTTTCACAAGCATTTTTTCCGTACTGGACTGACTACAGTTTGTGCCCTTTTGATTGTTGATTACCTGTACAATTTTTAAATATCATCAATTTTCTAATATTCCCTAGTACTTTTAAAGTTTTAATGAATCCATTTTTAGCTCTGTTGACTGTTTGTTTAGGATATGATTGCTTGTTTTTATTTGTATCACCTTGTGTGTTATCTTTTATGGCAATTCTGCCAAAATAAAGATTTCTGATGATGATGTATTGCCATATTGGTAGGGTGTGTACTATATAGAGAATGGTGCAATCAGTTTCATTGGTATGAAACTGCACTGTGTTATGTTGGAAATATTACATATGCATAGGTTGTGATGTTATATTTTACACTCTGCGGTACATTTAAATATAAGTGAAGACAGGTGTTATACTGTGAACCCATTTAAAATGTGCACAGATTACATGGAGAGAAAATGGACAAAGTAAACGTACATGTTGCTTTCTGTATGTATGCATGGTTAGAATCATTTGATGATGTTTTAAGATATAATCTAAATAGTGATTGTGCTTTACAATTGGGTATACTGTACTGTGTTAGTAGTTAGTGACTAGATACTGCTATGAAATAAAGGTGGAGCGCGCGTTTCTTTGCAAGAGATGTATTATCAATGTGTGAGAGATAAAAAAGAAAAAAAATGTTTTAGTAAATTCTCTGTTCATTTTTTTCACACTAGGAAAGTAACTGTTATTATAAGTGATGAAAATTGTTAGGTTGTGTATCTGTGCTGAATATACGTGGGCCTTTAAATGGGCCGCGTCTTACCGGTGCTGATCATTGGTACACCTTTCAGACAACTGCCAATTTTTTATCCCACTTAAAGCCCTGAATATACGTGTATTAAAGGAATGGTGCAATAAAAGTTTATACGTGGGCCTTTAAATGGGCCGCGTCTTACCGGTGCTGATCATTGGTACACCTTTCAGACAACTGCCAATTTTTTATCCCACTTAAAGCCCTGAATATACGTGTATTAAAGGAATGGTGCAATAAAAGTTTAGGAATTACACCTCCGTTTACTCTCCTCATCTCACATTCTCCATTTTGTGCACTCAACAGTAGTGTTTATAAAAATTAAGGGGCCGATTAGGATGGCGGGCGGATCGCCACCGCCATGCAGGCGGTGGCGATCCGTCCGCCATCCGTGCCCGTCCGTCACCTATTTCCCTCCCGCCATATTACAATGGCGGGGTGGGGACCGCGGCGGATGGAAACACCGTCCGCCGATTTTCCGCCCCAGTCGCCTTGCGGCCGGGATGGAAAAGGGTTCATATGGCTGGCGGTGTCTTCCAGACACCGCCAGCCATATTAGGATGGCCTCATGCAGATGCCTTTCCGTGGCGGCAATGCCGCAATGGAAAGGCATGCGGTCTTGACTTTGGGGGGCCCCCTGCGGGACCCCATGGTGAAGGCGAGAGGGAGGGTGGACATGGGGGGTACCTGTGGTACCCCCTGCATTTCCATACACAAAGCGGCAGGCACCGCGCGGTGCCTGCCGCTTTGTGTATGCAAATGCATGCCTGCATTTTTGACATTGCGGCGGGCGGTGCTTTCAGCACCGTCCGCTGCAATGTTAAAAATGCATGATGCACCCGCCAGTGTGGCGTGCGCATCATAATTGGCATGGCGGGACAGCCGCCCACGTGGCGGACTGTCCTGTTTTCCACAGGGATGGTGGACGTGCAAAGTCCGTTGCCATCCTAATCGGCCCCTATGTTATAGAGCTTTATATAGTATAAAAATAGCACTTATGCTTTTATTGGCATGTTCGTGGGATCTGTAGTGTTTAGAGAAGGTGGTTATCAGTTTTAATGGTAGAATACGGACGAGACATGTTTGAAAGATTACATGGTTTTAGGAATAAGCTCTCGCTCTGCCAATTTTCAGGGCCGCAGTTGTACCTCTGCAAGCCAACACTGG
Organism: Lissotriton helveticus; assembly: GCF_964261635.1. Taxonomy (NCBI): domain Eukaryota; kingdom Metazoa; phylum Chordata; class Amphibia; order Caudata; family Salamandridae; genus Lissotriton; species Lissotriton helveticus. The sequence continues at coordinate 1,626,353,432 of NC_136061.1, forward strand.
AAATATACAGCAGCTGTCTCACTGTGAGATGCCCCCTTCCCGCTCCCTCTCCCCACATCACTGTCCCGTAGCTATCCATTTGCAAGTCGACGGCCCGCACCTCTCCCTATACTAGTCGGGCCGCAGTTATTCCTCTGTGAGCCAGTCCACAGTTCTCCCTCTATTAGCCAGCTAGTCGGCTGGCAAGTTTTCCAATACAACCCAGCCCGCTGGCTCGCAACTGTTCCTCTGTGAGCCGGCCTGCAGTCCTCTCTCTACGTGCCAGCCAGTCGACTCGGAGGTCTCCTTCAGCGAACCACTGGTGGGCTCCCAGGTGTTTGTCTGTGAGCCAGATCGCAGTTATATCTTTGCAATCCAACAATGGAAAGATATCACAGTTGTCTCCATATGAGATATCTCCTTCACACTCCCTCTCTTCACATCATTGTACCGCACCTATGAGTTGCAAGACGGCGGCACGCATCTTTCCCTATAGTGTAGTGTAGTTCCTATAGTCCCAATAGGCTCTGCGCATTGGAATAATATCTTCAGTAGTATAGACTTAGGACTGAGGTTAACTAGGTCTCTACTGACTATATTAGATTTAAGTTTTTTGCCAGCTAGCTCAGAGTTCACTAGAAACTTTCTCGAATAAGCGAGGAGGAGTTTAACCTCCCTGGATAGACAAGAAGGAATTTAGTTTCTGACAACCATAAACCATGACAACTTTGCTCTCCCTGATTAAGAGTATATCTCTAGAGTCGTGTGAAAACAAAAGACAGCTATTTCACTCAGTCAATAAGTGCGTACTTAGTTTCACCAGATTGCAGAGAAAAAGAGAGACGGGCGTTTTCAATAAAAGGTGTTATTTATTGAGCCGTCTCTTTCCTCATACAAGAGAAATGAATTGCTACAATTGCAATACTTATAGTTAAGTAAAGTGCATACAGTAAAAGCAGGATTATGAAATAATACTGTAAAAGCATTGATATGGTTTCTTAGCCATATGATACTTTAAAATGGATACAATAGATACATACATATATACATTGACTAATCGTACTCAACTGGTGCTTCTAACTACGCCTACCCCGGTGTACCTGACCTAAGCCTAATACGTGGGAAGGAGTAAGTAAGTAGCAGTTTAAGTTAAGTTTGTTTTGCCAAGAATCTGACTCAAGAATTCTCTGTAAGGGTTTAGTCAGTTCAGTACCTGGGTATTAGAAGGCAGGAGGGCTGGTATCTCTCACTCAGGACTCGGTATCCCAGTCACCCGCAAGGGTAGGCTGGAAACGCCAGAGGCTGGATTTCTCGGCAGGAGAAAAGACAGCGTCTTTCTCAGCGCGTCAAAAGGGAGGGGCAGCGTCCGTGGGTTCTCGCATCAGCTGGGCTCTTCGGAAGTAGATAGCTGCTCTGCTCCAGGATTACCACTGTGTGTTTGCTTAAGGCAACGTTGGTATATTTATACCTGAAAGCTGCCGGGTTTGACGTAAGGCTGGACATAAGACGTCAATAAAGATGTCACTAAGAACTGGTCGTTCTTACAGTGCTTTACAGGAGTTCTCGGACGAAATCAAAACAAAGCAGCGGGGATTTCCCAGGTTGCTGGAGGCTTGGTTTTGTTTAGAGAACTCAGTGTGCTTTCTAGGGGGCTGGAGGAATAGGCTTGCTTAATGTGACAGCATGCGCTATGACTGAATTATGAAAAGGGTTTCTATGCCGTTGTAGGGATATTATTGATTTATAACCGGACAAGGGCAAAGAATAGGAATATCGATTCAGGTACCTAGATAAACACACCACACCCACTCCACGAATTCATGTCCATAATTACTAAACTAAGCAATAGTAAACATATCTAACGGTGCATGTGTATACCGATCCACCCCAAAATACATTATTTTGCATCTGAAATGGCATATGCGAAATACACGAAAAATGAGTATAGGTACAGTATTTCAAGCAGAGAAATCATTCATAAAATAGGATGCATATATATCAGCGGAATGATTTTGCGAAAATTTACACATGAAATGGCTCTTAATACAGAAAAGAAAAGTGCGAGACCATTTCATCACATATAAATACAGTTTTTTGTAAATATGCTAGAGGCTGAGGTAATATATTGTCTCTAGAGTTCCTAAAAATAGAAGCTCTGTTCTCTAAGAATAGTTCTACTTTAAGCAGAGGATGAGTGCCAAAAAAAAGTAAATATTTTGGAATCTGGCAAAAAAATAATTTCGCTTTCAGGGGAGAGAGAAAAAAATATTGTTCCAAATATGTTCAAAAGCTTTTGTTTTTCAAAGCTGAAGGCCAAATTCAGAGTTCAGGGAACGCTGAGTGCTCGTTTGCTTAAAAGTGTATTCTTTTTGTTCAGGGAAAACATCATTTCAGACAGACTTTCAAAAAAGCAGTTTACCGCTTCAGGTGAAAGTTCGACCAAGTTGGAAAATTCCGCAACTCTGCAGTCGTGAGAATGATTGCTATCATCGATGACAGGATCAGCAGTGCTCACAGAAGGTCGTACCTGGTTGATGCTGCTCCCATCTTGCACTTCAGTACCCTTTAATCGCAGTGGTGAAGTCTCAACGAATGCGTCATCAGTATGGGTAACCGCTGGGGACAACACAATGCATGAGCCATTACAGGACTTAGCAAAGTATCTGTATCCAATAGGACTTCTGATTGTAGTGTAAGACAGACGTCTAACATGCATTCTTCTCCGCACAGCATACATCTTAACAAAGGTAAGATACAATTCTGCCAGATGGGTCTAAATGAAAGAAACCAGGTCATATTCAGATCTCTTAGCCGGGCTAATCCAAGGACTTTAGTTATGCGGTCCCGATAGCGTATAGCTAGGATCGTTTCTTCCATCGTTGCTGGAGTCTTGTCTGTGACATGGCTTGCCATAACGAAGCAGGAGTATCAAAAATAAAATGCCTGCTACGAGTCCCAACAGGAGTGGAAGGCCGCCAAAGATTGAATGGACAAAATTAGGAAAGATGCCCAGGACTGATTGAAAGGTGTCAACAGTCCTGAAAAAATTGTCTTAAATACACTCGCGATACCATTCGTATCTGAAATGTTTAAGATTTGGTTTAGCATTTCTGCGAAATGTAAGGGGCAATTTGTTGATAATAGTGCATGTATCTCAGTTGTCGTCCTTGCAACCTGGAGATCATACGTTTCTTTTGATGACTTCAAGGGCACAGGCGTCTGTAGAAGAACAGACTTCATTCTGCTTAAAGTATCAATTCGAATAGAAGAGATTTTCAAACTGGGCCAAATTTTTCCCTCCCTGTCTGGAGTGTCGTTCGGATACAATACTTGCATACAGCAAGTGACCATGGAAGAAACGCTTACTAGATAAGCTTTTCCTGGCACCAAGCCACAACATCTGTTGTCCACTATTAGAATGTAGCTCCCGTTCGAAAGCCGTCTAAAGAATGGCTCTATTCGAGTTGCAGGTGTGCCAAGTTGGTGACATGAAAGGTTATTTGAAGTCCCCTCAAAGGCCCCATGTAGATTTATATCCTGACACAGAAGTATACCACTTAGTGATTTTTCACAATTATCACCACTAAGAAATACATTCTGTCCTTTTTCACTATAACATGTGTGTGTGTAAGGTAATTTCCATGATGACTTAATGCATCCTTTACCCAACCTTTCATACTGGCCTGCCTGTATATACTTTTGGCAGTATCGGAATTGGAAAGTTGTTATCGGAATAGTTATTATTCTGTGTATTATCCATTCAATGACAGGTCGCTCTGACATTGTCAATGGTAATCTCCCAAGTTTTTCAATGCTCAGAATTGTATATTCTGCTCCTTTTTGTGCCAAGCTGATTTGTATATAAGGTTAAAGATAGAGAAAAGTGACGTTGTGTTGATTAAACGCCAAGGCACGTAGCCTGAACGCAGATTTTGTAACGTCCAGCCAAGCTGTACAATAGAACGCAATTGGGACTGACCATGTTGTAACATTAGTAAGTCCTGCTCTATTATATTGATTGCAGATGATACAATACTGTCCAGTGAATATATTCTGGAAGACAGAGTCATTAACCCATTGTCCACAACAGAAAGTGATTTTTCCAAATTAATACGGTCAATTTCCCGTATTTTCTCTGCTGTTTCAATTTGAGTTTCTTTCCAAGCTTCGTTATAAGCTGCATATATATTTTGACGCTGTTTGGTGGTCCCATAATGAAATCACGCAAGTCAGCACCTTCTTTAAGTAAAGTTAAGTGTTGCTTAATTTTTGCCAGTGTGGATGTCTGTAGCCATTCAAGGCAGAGTTTTCCTACACTGTATGTTGTTACTATCCCTGGATGTTGTCTCTGGGAGTATCTAGGGTCTGGCCTGGTCAATTTGAACCCCTGTATTTTGTTCGGGAATCTATCTTGACAGTTATTTGTGTCTGTGGGCCAGATCAACCATTTCTTCCAATCAGGATGTGTTCTGTTTTGGTTTAAAATATGGGATACGTCTATCTCAACATCTGTAGTGCTATTACTGTCAGGTGTTGGCTTTGGAATAGACGGTTTGTATAAGTCTTTAATTTTGGCTAGGCCAAGACAGGTTGTTTGTTGAATTGTGTCATCCAAAAATATAATTTGTTCTGGGATCATGCAGGCTCTGAATAATGATTCTATACCTTGGACTTGCCAAACTTTGGTACCCCAGATCGTTTTTGTTTCAATGTTATTTTTCCAAAAATCAAAACCAAATGTATTCATCTTTTCAAAAAATGTTTCTGAATAGATTAATTTTGTATTTGTCAGCATGGTTTTCATTCCTGTCTTATTTAACAGTTTGAAATAAAACGTTTCTGCTTCACTTGTGTTATACCCTGAGAAGTATGGGAATTTCTCATAAAATGTTTTTGAACTACCTTTTGGTGGAGTTGCACAATGTTCCCATTGATTATAATTTAAAACATTTCTAGGTTGAGCAGATTTATGCAAATAATGGTTAGCATAGTGGTTGTAGCAGTACATCTGATCATAATGCGATGAACCTTGTAAATAATCATGTTCTGTAAATTTTGCTGACATAACTAAGTCTGACATCATATCATTAATACTTTCAAAATCCCATTCATCAGAGAATGTACTCGGTTTTACAAAGTCACTTAATGAAGCATAGCACCATGATGAGCCAAAGCAGGAGGAAAAGTACACCTAGCACCACCCAAAAATCAATCCATGGGGAAATCAGATAGGTTTCTTGTAGTTGATGAAAGAGTTCTTTAGTTTTGTCTTTAAAAGTTTTTGTTGTTGTTGGATGTTCCTCAGGTTCGCTCGGATCCTCAGAAAAGTCATCGAAATTGATGAAGTAGCCTGATGCAGTTCTGTCAATTATTGGAATTGCTTCTGGTTTTTTCTTTGTTTCTGTAGCATAGTCTGTGGCTACATTGTTATAGACAAGTGTTTCTTGACAAATTGTTGCAATTTGGGTTTCAAGAGGCATAAGTTCCATGGCTTTGTTGCATAGTCCTTGTTGATTCACTGTAGGTTTATCAAATGTGATTAGTCTCTCAGTTTGAACCTCTTGTTTTGTAGCAAACTTTGGTGTTCTGCTATTTCTTGGGAGTCCACTTGGCCTACTACTTATTATTGGCCACATGATTGTGGTTTAACCAGGTCGATGAAAGTGAAGGAAGCACTTTGCTTCCTTCACTTTCACGAGCGCAATCCCTGTGCAGTTCCTGTGACCAGGAGCTTCTTTCTCCTCGCCTGCTGCTCTGATCAGTCTCTGACCTTTTAAACACACCAGAGGCATGTGAACTCGCATACAAGCCCCCGTTTGACCATGCACAGAAATGGTAGCCATAGGGAGAAAGCACACCTGCCCAGCCTCGACAAAGCTCACGATTGTTTTTGGGCTGATGAATGCGTTACTGAATTTGAGCATCAACTCGGGCACCTGCTTTATTTATATCTGTAAGTGCTTCCTGTTGAGGTTTAATTTTTGTGACAGGAGCATCATGCCAGAATGAACCCTGCCCTTCATATTTATCCAAGAAGACGCCATTGTTTTGTGTGATACCTCTACTCAACTGGAGTACTTTCTACTGGCAAATCAGTAAGTGCTACCTCGTTGGGTAAATGTATAGTGCTTTTTCTACACTACAGCTGCGTAAGTGCCAGAATAGTTGTCTCCAGTGACCATGTGTGTGTTGCTATGCCATCGCACCGAAGGGCGCAGGGGTCCCTTAAGTGAGCTGGCCATAAACAATTTGCGAATTTTCGGCAATTTTGCGAGATTTTTGGACCTCGAAAATGCCGAAAATCCGCAAATTTTGCGAGCGTAACGGATTTCTGGCCCATGCTTACTATAGATACAATGTTCTGTGCACTATGCTTGGAGACCTATAACCAGGTACATACTTTTGATACAGTCTTCTAAATACCCAGTTAGTACCTATGCAGTGTCGGAATACTCCTGTCAGTCCCCATGCACTTTAGCAAGCAACCATCTAGCACAATCTATTTATTCTATCACTTTGCGAATACCTAAGCACTTATACATTCTCTATGCACTGTGTTTGGAGCACCATAACCATTCTAGTTACTAGTGATATACTTATGGAATGGCCTAGCTACTCACACAAGCACAACTACAACATTCTGTGTATTATTTATGCAGACTTCTAACCAGCTATATAGTATTGGAACACTTCTCCAAATACTCAGTTACTACCTATGCAGTATAGGAATCCTCCTGTCTGTCCCATGCATTTCTTTAATCACCCATCCAGCACTACCTACTTATCCTATGACTTTTAGTTACTAGCCATGTATTCATGGAATGATACAGGTTGTAACCATGCAGTTCCAAAAATAGATGTGTACTACTAATGCAGTGCTCTAGTATCTTTCACACTACTCATACACTAGTACAATTATGCAGGTAGCACTGTTCCATTGCTGAAATCATTGATCTAGTTTTTTTGTATGTATTTTTATAGTTATACATGTAAATATTTATATACAATTATTTTAATTATATTAAATTGGTTTCAAAACTTTTCTTTTTAAACAGATATTTTGCATGATTATTAGGAAGAGTAAAGATGACAAGAAAAAGAGAACAAAGAAAAGAGGTTTATTTTTAAAAAAGAAAAAGAGGAATTAGATCAACTATAACATGGATCTTTAAAGAAAAGGTGTTCTGGTAAGAGAACTAAAGATTTTTTTTAAAACTTGTAAAAACTTTTTCCAATTTTAAAAATAAAGAACAGACAGATATAACAAGGACAGTGAAACAAAAGGAAAATAAAAATGTACAAAAAAGTGGAAAATTGCATTATCAAAAAAGAATTATGTTGGAAGTAGGAAAAAACAATTTTCAGAAATTCGAAAAACAATCTATAAAGTAGAGTACTCCAAAAATTACTAAGAAAATGTAAATAATCTATAAAAGGAGATCAGCATTTTACAGACAAAAAGGAGATTCTAAATGAAATTGAAAAAGCCTTTGAATTGAAAAGAAAATTATTTATCTTAATTATAAAAAGATTGAAGACTTTAAATACAATAATGGAGCGTATGAAGGACAAATGTAAAAGAAAAAGAATTGTAAACAGAACTAATGTTTGTAAAAATATTTTCCTGGCAACAGAAGCATACTTCTAGTACTGAATCTTTTTTTAATGAAGAAAGTTATTTTCAACAAAATAGATTACTGCATGCAGTTGATACCTGTGGTCGTTGTTATGAAGTGAAAAAAGGCTCTCCCATTGAAAAAGAAAAGATAGTTCCTAGAAATGTTGAACAAGTAATAGCTGAGGAATGTCAAGGGAGACTTACCCAGGGTCCAGTGTTTACAAGGGATTGTAGTAGTATTTGTAGTATACGTCAACAATCTATTGATATTTACTACATTTTTAAGAGAATATGGAAGAAAAACTGTGAAACAGAAGATTACGATATTACAAGCACTGGATCCTTGCAAAGTGAGAAAAAATACAGGGTTGCAAGGTCATTCTCTGGCTGTCTTTCAAGGAAAGTGTGTCAAAGTTGTTTTTATCATTTAAGAATGATAGCAGAACTTCATTCTGAAATGCGGAAGTTAGTTAGAAGATTATACTACGTCAAAAGTCCTGCATTATGGTTTTTTTTTATTGCCACAAAAAATGAATTTTGGTCTCTGATGAGGGGGATCTTCAAAATGGAAACTGCATTGGCTAAAGCTAGAGGCCCCCAATCTCTGTTAAATCTGCGCAGGATTTGGTTGTCCCTTTATTCGAATTAGCGATTGAATGTATCTTCACCTTTTGTTTTCTCTTTTTCTTCTTATTTTTTCCCCCTCCTTCCCTGTCTTTTTCTTTCCTTCTCTTCTTTTACCTCTTTTATTCTTTCCTTTCTTCTTCATAAATGCTCCTCTGTGCTCTGCACATGCTTACTGAAGTATCTTTATTTGAAAATGTAGCTCTATTTACTATTGCTGCTTCTTTATTGTGGCAATAAAAAAAAGACATAATGCCGGACTTTTGATGTGGTATAATCTTCTAACTAACTTCCTCCTGGGAGGTGTGGCATGTATGTAGGAGCGGGCTATACACAGCGAGCACAAGAAGCAATAATAGAAGCTAAGGGTTTCGTAAGACACCCAGATTCGGAAAATAGTCCTAACAGCAGCTCTTTCCCTGAGGCCAGGCTATCATAGCCGACCCAGTTGTCAAAGCCAGAGTAATGTTACACCAAAAATCCTACAACCGAGGGCAGGTAAAAAACATATGGTGTAGATCAGCAGCATATTCCTGGCATTTAGGGCAGTGGTCTTAGCAGTGGTTAAGTTGTTAGCCAATTTGGAATTTCGTTCGGGAGTGTAATAGAGCATAACATTATTTCTATGCTGTTGTAATTTTAGATCGACAAATGTTACAGCTGAATCAATAGTTTGAAGAGACTCTTGTATTTCCTCCCTGAAGATATCAGAGCCAAAAATTCGACTAATTTTTGCAGTGATTTGTACACTGTCATCGCCCACCGCCCCTTTAAGTATTTGATACATTTTGCCGATGGCTCCTCGCCCTCTGGTGCCGACAAGTATAGGCAAGATCTCGCATGAGCTAGACAACTCGGATAGTCCCCGACCTCGAGTAAGATAGTCCCTAACTTACATGTATTTGAAAAAATGGGTTTGTGAGAGATCAAATTCTACTTTTAACGATAAGAAAGTTTGAAAACCCTGATCGTCGTATAACCGACCCATCCGCGTTATGCCCTTAAATTGCCATTCTTTCCCAATATGATCGTGGAATATATTAGGAAACAAAGGATCCCCCATAGCACCGTATATTGGTGCAAGATGGCTATTGCATAGGTTTTACAGATTTCATGCCATATTTTAGTAATGTCTCTGATTACCTTAAAATGAACTCGCTTAAAATAGTTAGGATCAGATGTTTGATATAGTAAAACCCAGTATTTGGCCCTCACGCCAACTGATATGAAAACAAATTGGGATTTGTATCAGTTCCTCTGAGTAAACTCTGTATCCATCCAATGAATGCTGCCCAGAAATATAGCTTAAAATCAGGAAGGTTAAATCCGCCCTGTATATATGAGAGCTTCAGATGTCGAATAGCTCTTCTAGCCCGTCTATATCCCCAAATAAAGCTACCCAAAACACTATCTAGCCATTTGAAAAAAGAAGATGGTATGATAAGAGGGATGGTACGAAAAATATATAAAAAGTTTGGTTAAATATTCATTTTAACCACATTGCACTGTCTATAGATACTGAGAGGAAAACAGTACCAACTTCGTAGCTTTGCCGCCACTTTCTTTAGTAATGAATCATAGTTTAGTGGGATGATTTTATTGACTTGGCTGCTAAGACATACCCCCAGATACATAGTGTGTGTTTGTAACTTCGAGAGTTACTGGGGGGGAGTCTAATTGAAAATTGTATGTGTTTTATGCAGATTTAGCTTGTAGCTGGAAAAGAAGCCAAATCGCTGTGCTTCATACATGATTGCGGCCATAGCTTTAACAGGGTCAGCTGATAAAATTGCAATGTCATCCGCTTATGCAGTTAGCCTTAGATTTGTCCCATTCAGAATAACTGGAGCGATATTGCCATTGATCAATAAATAATGAATAAAAGGCTCAATATAAATAGTTAATAATAAAGTGGATAAAGGACAACCCTGCGGGGCCCCCTTTGGACTGAAAAAGAAAGAGAGGAGAGCCCATTGAGTTTAATTGGGCCCATTGAGTTTAATTGTAGCTGTTGGGTGATTATATAGTTTCTGTACCACCGAGATAAACCTTCCACCGAAGCCCATACAAGACATAATTATCCATAGCATTTCCCATGTCACCCGGTCAATGGCCTTCTCGGCATCTAACATCAGCATCCCCATCTGCTGACCTTGTCTGACCAGAAACATTGAATGCGGCTATTGCCATTTAATATGAGTGGCAGTGTCTCTTCTGGGGAAAAAGCCATGCTGCTGCTCTGAGACTATTAAGTGAATTACCGGAGCTAGGCGAGCCGCAAGAATTTTAGAGAAAAGATTAGCATCAGCTTCAATCAGCGCTATTGGTCGATATGAACTCATGCCGTCAATGGGCTTCCCCTTTTTTGGAAAAACGACGATATTAGATGTGTTCCAAGAGAGAGGGACCTCTTCTCCCTGAAAAATAGAGGTGCATACCTTAAGAAACATAGGGACCAGTAAATCTTTAAAGATTTAAAAAAATTCCAGTAGAATCTTAACCTCGCTAACTGCCTTGCCAACTGGCAGAGCGTTTATAGCTTCCTCGATTTCGCATGCATCAATGTCTGCATTCAGTGACTCGGATACCATGGGACACAGGATTGACAACTGACATGCTTGCACATATTCCGAGATGATCTGCTCTCCCGAACTGCCTGAGCAACTATTTAAGTTGGCATAAAACAACCCAAATTGTTCAACTACGTGAGCGGACCTAGTATAAATCAAACCGTCCACCCCTTTAATCATTTTTACGTGGGTTTTAGCATTTTGATCTGCTATTTTATTAGCTGATAGCCGACCAACTCTTTTGTCGTACTCATACTGTTTGGTCCAGAGCTTGTGATAATTAGTAGCGGCTTTGTCTTTTAGCCGTCTTTTGAGCTTAGCCCGCGATTCTACAACCTTTTGATATGACCCTGATCTCAGGTCAGGTCGCTCCCCACGCCGCACGGCTCCTCCTGTGCGCCCGTGACTCTGCCCAACTGCTGCCGCGTGCTCGCCGCTGGTGTGCTCCTGCGGTCTGGTGACTGTTTTTTCCTTCCTGTACTGTACTGCTCTGATACTGTATTGGCATTTGTATTCTGTACTGCTCTGATTCTGTATTGGCAATTTTATTCTGTTTTCTTCTTTTTTAGTCGGTCCCTTTAGCGCCCCTTGCCCTCTGTGCCCCCCCGCTTCCCGCCGCTGCTCCCCTGCAGCCCCGCCCCTTTGCCTTCTGTGTCCCGTCCCCATCGCCCATTGGCCGCCCCGCTCCCGCCTCCCAGCTGCTCCTCCCTCCCACTTCGCCTCTTATGGAGGACACAGCTGCTGGCACGCCGAAGACTAGCCCATCTGCGCCCATCCGCGCCTGGACTGCACCCAGCACCAGAACCCCTGGACCCCGAGACCACCACAATACCAGACTGCACTACGACTCCAGCACCCTCCACACACTCAACACCGGACGAGACCACCCCTGCTACCAGGCCAATCCCGAAGCACACCCAAGGGCCCTTCACCTGCCGGAACTGCAGCTTCACCAGCATCCAGTCCGCCAAACCATCAACCAGAGAGCCCAACCACATCCGTTGCATCCTCCTCAACACCCGCTCCGCTCGCAAGCACGCCATCGAACTCTGGGACCTCCTAGACTCCACCACCCCTGACGTCGCCTTCCTGACAGAGACCTGGCTGAATGCCACCTCAGCACCAGACATCGCCATAGCCATTCCACAGGGCTACAAGATCTCCCACAGAGACTGCACCAACGGAGTTGGAGGGGGAATCGCCATCATCTACAAAGACACCCTCAAAGTCTCGACCAACACCAACGACACCCTCACCACTGCCAAGCACATGCACTTCCAGATCCACACCAACCCCAACACCACCCTCAGAGGAACACTCGTCTACAGACCACTCGGACCCCGACCACAGTTCAGCGACACCATCGCCGACCTAGTCAGCATCCACGCCCTCGCCTCCACGGACTACATCCTCCTCGGGGACCTGAACTTCCACCTCAAGAACAACAACGACGCCAACTCCACCGCCCTAATCAACAACCTCGCTAACCTCGGACTCAAACAGTTTGTGAGGACACCCACCCATGCTGCTGGACACACGCTGGACACCATCTTCTCCGCAAGCCCCCACGTCTCCTTCAACCACACCACCGAACCCCACTGGACCAACCACAGATGCGTCCACTTCACCTTCAGGAATCCCACCACACACCACCGCACCCAACATTTGCCACGCCGCTACTGGGGCAAGGTCACCAAGGACCAACTGACCACCACCCTCGCCCTGAGACCACCCGCCGACCCCATTGACCCCGACACCGCTGCTACCAACCTCAAACAGTGGATTGACAACTGCGCCAACACCCTCTCAAGACCCCCACTACCAACCACACCAACAAGAAAGTCGCCTGGTTCACCGAAGACCTTCGGACCTCCAAGTACACCTGTCGGAAGCTGGAGAAGAAATGGCTCCGTGACCGAACACCAGAAAGCCACACAGCCCACAAGAACGCCACCCGCAGGCACCACCAACTCATCAGGACCGCCAAGAGGACCGCCTTTAAGGACAGCCTAGACAACAACGCACACAACACCAAAGAGCTCTTCAGCATCGTGAAAGAACTCTCCAACCCCAGCTCCAACACCAACGACATTCCACCATCACACCGTGCAACTCACTGGCCACCTTCTTTCACCGCAAGATCACCGACATCCACGACAGCATCAACGCTGACATCCCCCGCACCCACCGCCGAGACCACCAACCCTGTAACCTCCACCTGCACCAGTCGACTGACCGCCTGGTCCAATGTCAGTGACGAAGACAACATCAAAACCATGAACTCCATCCACTCCGGATCCCCATCTGACCCTTGCCCTCACCACGTGTTCAACAAAGCCAGCACAGCCATCGCACCCCACCTCCGGAAAACAATCAACATCTCTTTTGAGACAGCAACCTTTCCGGAAAGCTGGAAGCACGCCGAGATCAAAGCCCTACTGAAGAAACCCAAGGCGGACTCCAAGGACCTCAAGAACTTCCGGCCCATCTCCCTGCTTCCATTTCCGGCGAAAGTCATGGAGAAGATTGTCAACAAACAGCTAAGCCGCTACCTCGAAGACAACAACATCCTGGACCCTTCCCAATCCGGCTTCCGCAGCAACAACAGCACCGAGACCGCCCTCATCGCCCCCACCGATGACATCAGTATCCTGATGGACAAAGGAGAAACAACCACCCTCCCCCTCCTGGACCTATCAGCAGCCTTCAACACGGTCTGCCATCGCATCCTATCAGCACGCCTCCATGATGCTAGAATCCAAGAGAAGGCCCTGGCCTGGACCACATCCTTCCTCTCCGGCAGAACCCAGAGCGTCCGCCTCCCACCCTTCCACTCTAAAACCACTGAGATCATCTGCGGCGTCCCACAGGGATCCTCCCTGAGCCCGACGCTGTTCAATATCTACATGGCACCCCTCGCCCACTTCGCACGACAACATAACCTCAACATCATCTCCTATGCCGACGACACTCAGCTGATCATATCCCTCACCGAAGACCCCCAAACCACCAAAGCCAACCTCCACAGAGGAATGAAGGCCATCGTCGACTGGATGAAGGACAGAAGGCTGAAGCTAAACTCAGACAAGACGGAGGTCCTCATACTCGGACACACCCCATCAGCCTGGGACGACTCCTGGTGGCCCACATTGCTAGGCACACCCCCGGAACCCACGACCACGCACGCAACCTAGGGGTCATCCTTGACTCCGCCCTCTCCATGAAAAAGCAAGTCAACGCCGTCTCCGCGTCGTGCTTCAACACCCTCCGAATGCTCCGCAGGATCTTCAAATGGATCCCCTCTGACACGAGAAAAAACGTCACCCAGGCCCTCATCACCGGCAGAATCGACTACGGGAACACCCTCTACTCAGGAACAACAACCAAGCTCCTGAGACGACTACAACGAGTCCGGAAAGCCTTGACACGACTGATCCTTGACATCCCCCGACACAGCCACATCACATCCCACCTGAGAGGCCTGTACTGGCTCCCCGTCAACAAGAGGATCACCTTCAAACTCCTCATTCACCCACACAAAGCCCTTCACAACGCTGGACCAGCATACCTCAACGACCGACTCAACTTCTACACCCCAACCCGCAGCCTCCGCTTTGCCAACCTCGCCCTCGCCACAGTTCCTCGTATCCGGAAAACCACCGCCGGTGGCAGATCCTTCTCCTACCTCGCCACTAAGACATGGAACACTCTCCCTACCAACCTACGACAGACCCAGCACCTGCTGGCCTTCAGAAGACTTCTCAAGACCTGGCTCTTCGATCAGTAGCAGCCCCCCTCAGCGCCTTGAGACCCTCAAGGGTAGGTAGTGCACTTTAGAAATGCATTGATTGATTGATTGATTGATATAGCGAGTATTCAGGCACGCTCTTTGTGACAATAACCGTAGCATGCTGATGCTCCAAGTTCAAGCACCGTTTTTGCTCCTGGTCCCACTGCCGGGCTTTTTGTCGATTCCCCGAAGTTACTTCACCGCTTGCCGCTTACTAGTGCTGCGGAAGCGGTAAAAAGCGGCAAAGTTGCGGAGACATTTGGCATTTTACTCTCAAGGTCTGCTTTGCCTTGGCTTTGCCCCCCTCCCCGGTCCCTGTTGGGCTAGAGTGGGGGTGTGCAGCTGTGTAACAGTGAAACAAAGTGTCTGGGGCTCTCCGAGGTCTGCTTTTGATAAGTGGCCCTCTTGCCTGTTTACACTCATCACTTTGACACTCATCTGATACTCACCTGATACTCACATGTTGCTGGGACTTTTGAAGACATTTCTGAGCAATAGGAACTGGGTGGCGGTGAGACATTTTTCCTGAGGCCAGCTCTGATCCTGCTGGTCCCCTTTTTTTCTGCTTTGCTGGGCTCCGGTCCAGTCCGTTGCCTCAGCTCACCTTCACCAGACGCTTGTTTTCCACTGTCCACCTTCGACCGCAAAAATAGCGGATGTGTCACATTTTAACCTTAAACTGAAGGGTTTCCCAAAGCCGCCGTGCTCGGTGGTTCTTCTGGTTGGGCCCAATCCAGCTCTCTTACACGCCACAATTTCCCCCAACTGTTCTCATAGTTCGTCCTGTCGCTGCTATTTTCTCGAGGAAAGCATCTGCACAAGAAATGGGTCCACCACTCAATGCGAAAACAAGGCGCAACAAAATTTCCACACAGGCTGAAGCAAGCGAAACACTTTGTGTGGGGGGGTAAAGACAAGGAGAAGGAGAAGGCTACTAGGACAACCCGGAATAACGGGGTAAGCAACACCACTCCCTATACATCAGGTGAGCCACATCCCATTGTACATTCTTTACAAACAGCTACTGGTAGCACTGGTATTCTTAAAGCAGAGGTTTAGCCTGGGTCTGGGTCACAAATAGGGAACTCGATCCTGAACTTACTGAAATCTGGCCATGCAAACAAAATCCTTCGTACATGTGGCTCTGAAAATTCCATCCCAGGTTTTGTAATGGCAGAGGTGCTAAACACTGCAGTGCAGGGAAGCAGGAGCTGTGTCAGTCTTGCATCAGACAGGAATAACAGCCTAATCAGCAGCGTCTCTCCTACAATTGCTCTACCCTCTGATGCTATTGCCAGTACAAGATATCTTCCAACTGATCAGTCTGACGGAGCAGACGGAGTGGGAGTGGATGGTCCCGACAACGGTACTAATCAGGATGATATGGCTGGGGTTGATATTGTCATAAATACAGCAATACCCACAGTTATAACTGCAGGACCCGGGGTCTTATTAGTCAGGAAGCAGAGGTTCTCGCTAAGCACACACAGACTCATAGAGAATCAATCAATCAATCAATCATTTGTAAAGCGCACTACATACCCGCTAGGGTCTCAAGGCGCTGGGGGGGCGCTACTGATCGAACAGCCAGGTCTTGAGTATTCTCCTGAAGGTCAGCAGGTCAGCAGGTCTGTCGTAGGCTCAGTGGGAGGGTGTTCCATGTCTTGGCAGCGAGGTGGGGTAAGGATCTCCCACTGTTGGTTGTTCTATGGATGCGCGGGACGGTGGCGAGTGAGAGGTCGGCGGAGTGTAGCTGGCGGTTGGAGATGTAGAAGGAGAGCCGTCTGTTGAGGTAGGCTGGGCTGTCTTGTGGAGTGCCTTGTGTGCGTGGGTGAGGAGCTTGAAGAATATCCTCTTGTTGATGGGGAGCCAGTGCAGGTTTCTCAGGTGGGGGTGATGTGGCCGTGGCGTGGTACATCGAGGATCAGTTGAGCCGAAGCGTTTTGGATGCAGTGACCGTCCTGATGCTTTCAGAAGCGGTCGCTCCCTTCGCCCACAGCCATCACCTGGTATCGTTGCCTCGAGCTCAAAACTAAATTGCTGATTTCAATTTGCTGGCTCCTTCATTGTCTAACGCTACAGCGCGCTTAACCATTGCAGCTCTGAAATACTTTTAGCGCTTTCAGGACTTGTAGCACTGTGAAACTAAACTGCTGATTTCAATTTGCTGGCTCCTTCATTGTTTTACGCTATAGCGCTTAACCATTGCAGCTCTGAAATACTTTTAGCGCTTTCAGGACTTGTAGCACTGTGAAACTAAACTGCTGATTTCAATTTGCTGGCTCCTTCATTGTTTTACGCTATAGCGCGTGCAACCATTGTAGCTCTGGAATACTTACAGCGCTTTCAGGGTTTTGTAGCACTGTGATATAAATCGCGCATTCGCAGCTGTAGCGCTATTTGTGCAGCGTAATTCAAAGGCATATTGCCTGCAGTTTCTGTCGATTAGAATCACACTTGCAAGACAGATTGTCCCAGACATAAACTAACTTTGTGCCCCAGCCTATCTCCACTTTTGTATTTCGCGGCCATTTTACCTGTTGTTGTGCCGCAGAGCCCGCCCTCCACAGCCCGACCCGCCTCCCAGCTGACCCTCCCTCCCACGAACTGTATAGCCCGCTCCTACTCCCCTTGCGCTGTGACCGTCCTGACGCTTTCAGAAGCGGTCGCTCCCTTCGCCCACAGCCATCACCTGGTATCGTTGCCTCGAGCTCAAAACTAAATTGCTGATTTCAATTTGCTGGCTCCTTCATTGTCTAACGCTACAGCGCGCTTAACCATTGCAGCTCTGAAATACTTTTAGCGCTTTCAGGACTTGTAGCACTGTGAAACTAAACTGCTGATTTCAATTTGCTGGCTCCTTCATTGTTTTACGCTATAGCGCTTAACCATTGCAGCTCTGAAATACTTTTAGCGCTTTCAGCACTTGTAGCACTGTGAAACTAAACTGCTGATTTCAATTTGCTGGCTCCTTCATTGTTTTACGCTATAGCGCGTGCAACCATTGTAGCTCTGGAATACTTACAGCGCTTTCAGGGTTTTGTAGCACTGTGATATAAATCGCGCATTCGCAGCTGTAGCGCTATTTGTGCAGCGTAATTCAAAGGCATATTGCCTGCAGTTTCTGTCGATTAGAATCACACTTGCAAGACAGATTGTCCCAGACATAAACTAACTTTGTGCCCCAGCCTATCTCCACTTTTGTATTTCGCGGCCATTTTACCTGTTGCTGTGCCGCAGAGCCCGCCCTCCACAGCCCGACCCGCCTCCCAGCTGACCCTCCCTCGCCCCTCCCCTCCCACTATCCACATATGACTGATGCATTCGCGCGCAGCGTCCACGCGCAGCGGTCGCGCCGAAGGTGCGCCAAAGGTAAGCCCGTCTGCGCCCGTCCGCGCCTGGACCGCGCCCAGCGGCCGTCCCCCTGCTCTATACCGCTCCCAACCCCCCAGAGTAACATATGATGCCGCTACTCTCCTCGCCCTCAACGCCGGACGCACCCCACTTTGCTGCGAAGCTACCCCAGGACGTACCCACGGCCCATTCTCCTGCCTCTCCTGTAAGTTCAACTGCATCAGGACCCTCACCAAACACACTTCCTCCACACACAGCTCCGAACCCAACGACTTGAAATGCATCCTACTGAACACCCGCTCGGTCCACAGACATGCAACCGAACTCTGGGACCTAATCGACACTGCATCACCTGACATCGCCTTCCTTACTGAAACATGGATGAATGCATCTTCTGCCCCCGACATCGCCATAGCCATACCGGACACTTACAAGATCATTCGAAAAGACCGCACCAATAAAAAAACTGGAGGAGGCATCGCCATCGTCCATAGAAACACCATCAAAATTACAACCAGCTCTGACGTCAATCTTGCAACCGCCGAACACCTCCACTTTCAGATCCACACCGGCCCCAGGACCACACTTAGAGGAACCCTCATTTACAGGCCCCCAGGCACCCGATCTCAATTCAGCGACGACATCACTGACTTCGTCAGCCCGCACGCCCTCGCCTCCGAGAACTACATTCTTCTAGGAGACCTCAACTACCACCTCGACAACACTCTCGACAACAACACCACCACCCTTCTGGACAACCTGTCCAATCTCGGACTCAAACAACTTGTTGACACCCCCACTCACTTAGCCGGACACACGCTCGACCCCATCTTCACCTCCAGCAAGCATATCTCCTTCGATCACACTACAGCTCTCAACTGGACGGATCACAGCTGTGTTCACTTCAGCTACAAAACAACCCTGAACCACAACCGTCCACAACCCATTCCCCGAAGAAAATGGAACAAAATCACCACCGAACAACTCCTCACATCACTCAGCCAAAACACTCCCACCCTGGCAAAGGACCCAGACCTAGCGGCCACCAACCTCAGGCAATGGATTACCCACAGTGCGGACGAACTAGCACCCCTGAAAAAACACCAGTCGAAATCACCCAGCAAAAAAGCTCACTGGTTCAATGATGACCTTAAAAAATCCAAGAAGACATGCCGCACCCTGGAGAAGAATTGGAGAAAAGAACCAACCTCAGACAACATGGCCTCCCTCAAGACAGCCACCCGCAAACACCACCAACTGATCCGATCCGCCAAGAAGTCAGCACTTAAGGACCGTCTCGACAACAATTCTCATAACAGCAAGGAACTCTTCAATATCGTCAAAGAATTCACCAACCCTCCCGCAGCATCCAACGACATCACTAACTCCCAAGACCTCTGCGATGCGCTATTCTCCTTCTTCTACAACAAAATTGCCGACATCCACAACAGCTTCAAGAATACTCCCAATGACCAACTCACCCCACCCCCTTCAGATCCCACCCCTCCAACTAACTACCTCAACTCCTGGAACCCAATCACCATTGCAGACACCATTCGCCTCATGAACTCAATCCACTCTGGCTCTCCTTCTGACCCCTGCCCCCACTACATCTTCAACAAAGCTGACTCCATCATCGCTCCCCAACTCCGCGATGTCATCAACTGCTCCTTCGACTCCGCCACCTTTCCAGAAATATGGAAACACGCCGAACTCAGCGCCCTTCTGAAAAAACCAACAGCAGACCCCTCAGATCTGAAAAACTACAGACCCATTTCCCTACTCCCTTTCCCGGCCAAAGTCATCGAGAAAGCCACCAATAGCCAACTAGCAGCCTTCCTTGAATCCAACAACTCCCTGGATCCCTCACAGAACGGCTTTCGAGCCAAACACAGCACCGAAACCGCCCTCATTGCAGCGACTGACGACATCCGAGCACTCCTGGACAACGGTGAAACAGTTGCCCTCATTCTACTCGACCTCTCCGCCGCCTTCGACACTGTCTGTCACAACACCCTCATACAACGCCTCAACAACATCGGCATACAAGGAAAAGCCTTGGACTGGATCATCTCATTCCTAGCCGGGAGAACACAGAGAGTCCGACTCCCCCCATTCTACTCAGAGCCCACCGAAGTCATCTGCGGCGTACCTCAAGGCTCCTCACTCAGTCCCACCCTCTTCAACGTCTACATGAGTCCCCTCGCCTCCATCGCACGTCAACACAACCTCAACATCATCTCCTACGCCGACGACACCCAGCTAATCCTTTCCCTCACCAAAGACCCCAACACCGCCAAAAACAACCTTCACGAAGGTATGAAAGAAGTTGCCGAATGGATGAAACAGAGCCGCTTAAAACTCAACTCAGACAAGACGGAGGTGCTCATCCTAGGATCCTCCCCCTCAGCTTGGGACGACTCCTGGTGGCCTTCCGCTTTGGGATCTGCGCCCACACCCACAGACCATGCACGTAACCTTGGCTTCATTCTAGACTCCTCCCTCTCAATGTCCAGACAAGTCAACGCCGTATCGTCCTCCTGCTTCAACGTCCTTCGCATTCTCAAAAAGATCTTCCGCTGGATCCCCCTCGAAACAAGAAAGACTGTCACCCATGCACTGGTCACGAGTCGACTGGACTATGGCAACACACTCTACGCCGGAATTACAACAAAATTGCAGAAAAAGCTCCAGCGCATCCAAAACGCATCAGCGAGACTCATATTAGACATCCCGCGCCAAGAGCACATCACCGGTCACTTAAAAACCTCCACTGGCTTCCCGTCAACAAAAGAATTACTTTCCGCCTTCTTACCCACGCACACAAGGCCCTTTATAATCTAGGACCCGAATGCCTCAACACCCGACTGTCCTTCTACTATCCCACCCGCCAACTAAGATCATCCAATCAAGCCCTCGCCGCAGTCCCGCGCATCCGAAAAACCACCATGGGTGGCAGATCCTTCTCCTTCCTGGCTGCCAAAACCTGGAACTCACTCCCCACCCACCTCCGCCTTACTCAGAATCACATCTCCTTCAGAAAAGAACTGAAAACATGGCTATTCGATAAAAAGTAAACCCCTCCCTCCAGCGCCTTGAGACCCTCTGGGTGAGTAGTGCGCTTTATAAATGCTTGAACTTGAACTTGAACTTGAACATTGTAGTCGTTTGATGAGCTTGGTCGGGGCCCCCGCGTAGAGGGCATTTCCGTAGTCGAGTCTGCTGCTGATGAGAGCCTGGGTGACTGTCTTTCTTGTATCTGTCGGGATCCATCTGCAGATCTTGAGGAGCATGGGGAGGGTGTTGAAGCAGGAGGAGGAGACGGCGTTAACTGAGAGCATTGAGTCGAGGATCATTCCCAGGTTGCGTGCATGGTCGGTGGGTGTCGGGGCTGCCTCCAGTGCCATCGGCCACCAGGAGTCATCCCAAGCTGAAGGGTTGGAGCCGAGAATGAGGACCTCCATCTTGTCAGAGTTCACCTTCAGACGTCTGGTCTTCATCCAGTCGGCGAGGGTCTTCATTCCTTCATGGAGGTTGGCTTTTTTGGTGATGGGGTCCTTGGTGAGGGAGAGGATCAGCTGAGTGTCGTCGGCATAGGAGATTATGTTGAGGTTTTGCTGTCGGGCTACGTGTGAGAGCGGGGCCATGTAAATGTTTAACAGCGTCGGGCTGAGGGAGGATCCCTGGGGTACGCCGCAGATGATTTCGGAGGATTTGGAACAGAATGGGGGGAGGCGGACGCTCTGGATTCTGCTGGAGAGGAAGAGGTGGTCCAATCTCGGATCCTGTGGCGTGGCGGCGTGAGCGTAGTGTGTGGTGGCGGACGGTGTCAAAGGCGGAAGAGAGTTCTAAGAGAATGAGTGCTGTGGTCTCGTTGTTGTCTAGCAGGGTCCTGATGTTGTCGGTGGCGGCCATTAGGGCAGTCTTGGTGCTGTGGTTGCTGCGGAACCCTGACTGGAAAGGGTCCAGGATTCTGTTTTCTTTGATGTATTAGGTCTGTTGACGGTTTTCTCGATGACCTTGGCCGGGAAGGGGAGCAGAGAGATGGGCCGGAAGTTCTTGAGGTCTCTTTGGTCTGCCGTAGGTTTTTGAGTAGGGCATTGATCTCGGCGTGTTTCCAGATCTCTGGGAAGGTCATGGTCTCGAGGGAGAGATTGATGATGTTGCGCAGGTGGGGTGCGAAGGAGCTGGTTGCTCTGTTGAAGATGTGGTGCGGGAATGGGTCTGATGGAGAGCCGGAGTGGATTGTGCGCATGATCTTGATGGTGCCATCGATGCTCACACTGGCCCAGGCTAGCAGGGTGTCGTGGTTGATAGTGTGCGGAGGGTCTGTTGTGTTGCTGTCTGTTGGGGCTGTCTGGGTGTTGAAGCTGTCATGGATGTCTGCTATCTTGCGGTGAAAGAAGTTGGCGAGGGAGTCGCACAGGGCTTGCCAAGGCGGGATGTCGTTGGTGTTGGAGCTGGGGTTGGAGAGTTCCTTCACGATGTTGCAGAGCTCCTTGCTATTGTGTGCGTTGTTGTCGAGGCGGTCTTTGAAGGAGGTCCTCTTAGCCGCCATGAGGGGTGGTGGTTGTGGATGGCATCTTTTTGTGCTGCGTGGCTGTCCGAAGTTTGTTCACTGTGCCATTTCTTCTCTAGTTTCCGGCAGGCTTGCTTGGAGGCTAGGAGTTCTGGGTTGAACCAGCAGGCCCTCTTAATGGTGTCTCTGTAGGGGGTTTCTTCAGCGGGGCAAGGGTGTTGGCGCAGGACTCGATCTAACGACTGAGGATGTGGGCAGCGTCGTCAGTGTTGGGGGTTCGGTGGGTGGGCTGAGAGCGAGATTTGTGTGTAGTTGGTCTTCCGTGATTTTGCTCCAGCAGCAGCGGGGGATCTTTTGGGTGCGGTGGTGTTTGGTGGGTTTCTGGAAGGCGAAGTGGATGCAGCAGTGGTTGCTCCGGAGGAGTTTGATGGTGTGGCTGATGGAGATGTGCAGGCTTGAGGAGAAGACCGGGTCGAGCGTGTGGCCGGCGGAGTGGGTGGGTGTTGTGACGAGTTGCTTCAGTCCGAGGTTGGCGAGGTTGTCGATCAGTGTTGTGGAGTTGTTGTCGTTGTTGTTCTCAAGGTGAAAGTTCAGGTCTCCGAGGAGGATGTAGTCGGTGGAGGTCAGGGTGTGCGTGCTGATCAAGTTGGCGATGGAGTCGCTGAACTGAGGGCAGGGTCCGGGGGTTGGTAGACGAGGGTGCCTCTGAGGGTGTTGTTAGGGTCTTAGTGGATCTGTCAATGCATGTGCTCGGCGGTGTTGAGCGCGTCGCCAGTACTAGTCGAGACCCTGGTGCTGTTCTTGTGGACCATGACGATTCCTCCTCTGACTCCGTTGGTACCGTCTCTGCGGGTGATCTTATAGCCGTCTGGGATGGCTAGGGCGATGTCAGGTGCGGATGAGTTGTTAAAACAGGTCTCTGTCAGGAAGGCAACGTCCGGGGATGTTGTGTCGAGCAGGTCCCAGAGCTCGACGGCATGCTTGCGTGCGGAGCTGGTGTTCAGTAGTATGCATCGGAGGTGGTTGGGGTTTTTCTTGGCAGGTGGTTCGTTGGCTCTGCGGCTGGTGTAGCTGCAGTTCTGGCAGGTGAAGGGGCTGTGTGTGCATTTCGGGGTGGCCTTGAAGCAGGTGTGGCTCTGCCCGGAGTTGAGAATGTGCAGAGTGCTGGTGTCGTAGTGGCGGTAGTCGTCGTGGTGTATACGGGGGTCAGGGGTTCTGGCGCTGGGCGCAGTCCAGGCGCAGACAGGCGCAGACAGGCTTGCTTTAGGTGTGCCTTCAGCACGCCAGTGGCGCAGCCGCGCAGCGTCCAGCATATAGGGGGAGGTGGGAGGGAGGAGCAGCTGGGAGACGGGAGGCGGGGGCAGCGAATGGGCAGTGGGCAGTCAGAGGACAGGGCCGCAGGGGACGCAGTGGCGAGGGCGGTGAGGGACAACGAAGGTAACAGAAGGAAAAAGGGGTACAGAAATGAGGGAAAAACAAGTGGCACAGAGGGCAAAGGGGCAAAAAAAATTAGTGGAACAGAGGGCAGAAGGGCACAAAAACGAGTGGAACAGAAAGCAAAACGGGGCACAAAAACAAGGGAAAAACAAGTGGCACAGAGGGCAGAAGGGCACAAAAAAATGAGTGGAAGAGAGGGCAGAAGGGCACAAAAAACAAGTGGAACAGAAGGCAGAAGGGCACAAAAAATGAGGGAAAAACGAGTGGCACAGAGGGCAGAAGGGCACAAAAAATGAGTGAAACAGAAGGCAGAAGAGCACAAAAAAATGAGTGAAACCGAAGGCAAAAGAGGCACAAAAATGAGGGAAAAACAAGTGGAACAGAAGGCAAAAGGGCCACAAAAATGAGGGAAAAACAAGTGACACAGAAGGCAAAAAGGGCACAGAAATACCAGAAAAACAAGTGGCACAGAGGTAAAATACAGAATACAGAAATACAGGGGCAGCTAAGAACAGAAGGCAGAATGGGCAGAGAGGCACTGGTGCAGCGAGGGGTACAGGAGGAAAGACCAGGCAGAGAGAGCACAGGGACAGCGAGGGGAACGGAGGGAAGAAAAAGGGGCATGGACCATATACAAGCAGCGGGGGAAGACAGACAACAGCAGTCACAGACACAACAATAAAAATACAGGCAATACAATAAAAGCAATAAAGCGGAGGATGCCAGAATGAACCAGTAACATTTCAGTCCAAAACTTAATTGCTCAGATTCCAACAGAGTCGGCGCCAGATTCAAAGCAACATGACGTGGTCCGGGACCTCACGATCAGTGTGAAGAATGGATGCAATACCCCTAATGGGGTGAAGATTCTGAAAAATATGAATCTTAATACACCTAAAAAACTTAAAGGAGACAAAGGGCGCACACGGGGGGTAAAGCAGCAAGTAACTCAGCAATGGGGTGACGAAAGGATGCAACGGTCAATCCTCCTAAGGCCGGTACTAGTATCAGCCCTCTTCGCAAGTGGGTGTCACCTAAGGGAGAGGTCAAAACTATCATCTCAAGACTTTTAAACGTTAATCAATCTGTGGCCTCCCTGACTGAAACACCTGAAGGAGATCGGGCGGACCCCGGTGCGATGGAGGGAGCCAGATACAAGCTTTATCAGCTCCTTCGGGGAAGCCTGACCCTCTACCCAGTAGTACTTCATCAACATCTTCAACAACCTCTGTCTTCTCCCCTGCTCCCCATCATCCGGTGTCACCTTCGAACCTGTCAGAAGCGGGTATCAAGAACTTCAACGGTATGGAGAGAAGACACTCCTTTCTCCAGCATCCTGTAGGCACTGAAGATTCAGAGAGCAGAAGCCCAAGAATACTATCACCAGGATAAAATCAATAGCTCTGAAATAAAGCAAGCATTGGCGGAGGTCACATCCAAGGTCGCCCAACTTTCTTCTGAGGTCGCTGACCTACAACAACGAGTGGTGGAGGTGGAAGAAGCCAATACTTATGCAGTTAATCTTGTTAAAGCACCGGATTCTAAAATGCCAGGGATACAGTTCAGGATTGAAGATCTCGAAAATCGCCAGAGACGTCAGAACCTGCGAATTCTCAGAATTCCAGAGGGCAGAGAAGGCAGTGATCCACGCGCTTTCATTGTCAATCTCTTCCAAAAAGTCTTCCCTGACCTCGCAGACTGGGATATGGACACCCAAGTCCAAAGAGCACATAGATTACCATTGTCAATATCAGCCTTCCAGGGTAAACAATCTAAAACCAATTGTGCCCGACCAATCTTGCTGTTCCTGGGTAATTTTAATTCACGCCAAGCAATATATTTTAAAGCGCTTCCTGCAGCCGCAATCAAGGTAGATACAATGACTATTGTTGCGCAATCTGATTTATGCAAGATGACTATGGATACGGTGGAGGCTGCGCCAATTTATGGATCCCTTTAAAACTGGTTCGTCCCAGGTGTTCTTACAACAGCCTGCACGTTTGAAAGTAATCAAGGATGACAGACAATATTTTTTTTTCAATGAGACAAGAAGTCAAACAAGCTCTGAGTAAATGGCAATTAGATAGCAAGTAGTATTTATAGTCTTAAGCCTATTGCAGTAATTATAAGAGAGGATGTCCCTGTGGGAAGAGACTTCTATCTCCTACATCATAATGGACACTCCTAAGCACTGTTCCCAATAAGCCGCGCGGCCACGCGACCGCGCACTTCACTACCCCCGAGCGCGCAGTGCCATGTGTGGAGCGCGCACAGAGGGCACATCCCACAAGAGTATACGCCCTGCCGCTTTTAAAAGGCGCGCAGCGCGAAAAACAGTAATTTCCAAATTGAGGAGATAAGTGTTTTGATGTGCCCATTTGCGTGTGCTTTTTCTATTGCCCTGAAGCGCACGCACCGTTTGATGTAATTTTATTAGCACCGCGAGGCTGCGGGGGAGATTGTCTGCCTTTATTTAGGTGTCCATGCTAATTGCAGCCCCTTCACGAGCGGCGATTAACATGGATATTTAAACAAAAGCACTCAATCTCCCCCCGCAGTCTCGCTTTACTTTCAGAACAATACAGCAAGTTTCAAAACACAGCGTGTGTTTTTTAGGCTAATCTGCCTTGTTCACAGACTTGCTGTATTGGTTTGGTAGTAAAGCGAGGCTGCGTGCAGATTGAGTGCTTGTATTTAAATATCCATGTTAAGCGCAGCTCGTGAAGGGGCTGCGATTAACATGGACATTTAAAAACAAGCACATATCTCCCCGCAGCCTCACTTTTTTTGTGAAATATTAAGTAAAGAGGACATCAGAGACAGATATAAGGAACATTTGGTTAGAAACTAAAGTTTTATTCGACATTTCCAGTATTTTATGTGTTTAGCCTACACATTGACATCATCTTGTTTCGAAAATTTACAATTGGCCATTTCCTTTGGTTCACGTCCTATTTCGTAGTGTTGCAACGGAGCACATTCTCAATATAAACAGGATTTTGGAAAGTTTACAAACATGACTCTTCCTAAAGTGAATTAATTTTGAAATCAGCTGAAGCAAAATCATATTAATGTATCCCATATGGTGATGCCTGTGCCTGGTGTACTGGTAACATTACACAAGCATGAGCAAAATCAATGCATCTTGTTTTGAATGCCTAGAACATTTCTAGTCCGTTAGTTAACTGTTTATTCTATAATCACTCACACTACAGGAAAACCAGGAATGTTGCTTTTTAAATACGAAATATGCGTTTAGAGCTTATGCCACAAAACACAGAAAACATGCTGCTGCCTATAACCTACTCCTATTTACAGTGTTTACAGATTGCAACAGCACAGTATGTAGTGCAATATCAAACCCCGGGTTTATAATTACGGTGCAGATTAAGTTTATTTTACAATATCATTGAGGGTAAAATGAGCCAGTTCAGGCCATTTCCTATTAGGAAGCACATATACCTTATGCATTGGTAAATGAAACATGTAATCCCGCTTTTGTAATATTTGTCAGCCAAGTGTTAGCTCTGTCTGAAAAGTATATTGTTTTTTGTTGTTTTTTTAATGAAAATTATTTCTAAAAGAAGAAAACAAAAAGCCAAACATTTGCCTGGTTTTTGTTGCTGGTGGGATAAAGTAATTTTATTTAATCAAGTTAATGCACTGGCTGGTCAGGCTATTTATTGAGAGGTACTTTGTGAGTTAATGAATTCTGAGTCTCTAACTCCATGACACCTCCCCGAGTAAGCCCTGTAATGCTTGCTTCATCACTCTGAGAATCAAGTGCTAAAGGGTCTTACTTGGTGTGGCCCCTGGAAATCAGGGATAAAGTCCCCACAACTAGAGCTCATTAACCCCTCCTTTTATGTGCAAAATTTGGGTAATTTGATTTGTGAAACTATGGGACATTTTGGGAAAATTATGCAAAACTATATGTAATTTTGAGAAATACCAAACTGGTATTTGGCTCTACATTTTAGCGACAAAGGCAATCTTACATCCCTTTTGAATGTGAGGACACTGCAGAGATCCACCACACGCTTATTGTAGTGGGTATACAAGTTTATTCTTCAACAAGTTACCTGCAGCTCTCTCTTACAGTTTCTCCTAATCTACCCCCATTTCTTCATAAGGACACATTCTATTGTACTGGATCCACATTCTACATTGCATAAGAACCTTCCAGCAACTCTACAGACACATTTTGCAATAAAAAAACAAAAAAAACACAAGCACCGCAAACAGCAGCTGCTGGTGTTCAGATAATTTGTGGTGCTCCCATGTGCTCACACTAACTTTTTGCCACGTATGCTTAGTAATTACACAATGTGGCATGATAATGATTTGTATGGATCACCGACCATTAGTAACCTGTCATCTGTGATAGTGTAGTTTTGGTGCTGGACTTGGCCTTCCAAACTTTTTGCCTTCACCCCTCCTGTTTTCTAAACCCATTTTTGTTGGCCTTTAGGACTCCGTGCACTTTAGCACTTCTTACCAGCGCTAAAGTGCTTTTTCTCTCATCCAAGACATGGCACAATTGGCTTCCACTGATTAGCATATTTAATTTACTTATAAGTCCCTCGTAAATTGGTATACTATATACCCAGGGCTGGTAAATTAAATGCTACTAGTGGGCCTCAAGCACGTATTGTGCCACCCACTTAAAGAGCCCCTTAAAATATGTCCCATAACAGCTACTGTAGCCTATATGCAGTGTGTAAGTGCCGATTGGACTTGGCAATATAAATCCCTTACCACAAATAAAGCCCCTGGGTCTGAATGATACCATGGAATTCACACACACAAATAGTACACTATGTGTAAATTATAACCATAAGTGCATACAGTCAGCTATTCTTGCCTAATATCGAGACCCAAGCCCAATAGTGTTTCCAGCTTTAATTATGCTTGTGCATGAATGGAGACATAGCTATGATCTTTTTATGTTACCTGGGATTGTGTTGTGTCTTTGTTCTCCTAAGGATTTGAATTACAACCACTGCAGAACACCATAATGTAGACAATCATCTTCATTCTGGTCAATGACAAAATGCTATGATTGCTAGACCTTCATCGTCATCTTTCCCAAGGGATACAATGCACAACTTTGCCAGATCATGATGTGATGTTCGGCTTGATTTCACATCCCTTAGTGGTAATGTGGCTGCACTCCTTATGAGTGAAAATACTATTAGTTCAGTCTCCGTCAGGCCCCAGTGCAATGTATGTTTTGAACTTTTATAGTGTAAACTTACCCATGGCACAACAAGAGCTTATTTAGTGTACACTATGTGTAGTCGCAAATGTTTTACTAGGGCCCAAAATGAATGGTCCGGTGTGACCGAGGGCAGCATTGAGGCCAGCAGGGTGGTGATAGGAGGGGTGCGTGTAAGGTGGGCATCCAGGAAACGAGGCATGTACATGGTATGGGCAGTGAGTTTTGGAGTTATTTTGAGAGTTTCAATCTATGCTGCCCTCTAATCCAAGCTCCTAGTTTCTAGAGGAGTCACAAATTTGATAGTACTGTATTATGCTCTATCTGAATCGTGATCCCTCTCCTGCACCCTAGGGTAAGCCTTCTCTGCTTGATTTTGCTCCTTTTGGCGAGTCAAGTGTACAAAGGAAGTAACCTGATTATTGAACTGAACTGAAATAGAATCATAGGCCTCACAATCTCCTTATGCCTTTGGCCACTTACCTGTAAGCCATAGGAGTGGTAGAAACAGGCTCAGTTAAGGTAGTGAGTGCAAAGACCCCCAAACAAGGTGTTCAATTCACTGAGGTTGGCTGACACAAACACCCAACCTCCTCCACAAAATTTGGGACAATGCCATTAGCCATAGTGCTAGGAGATTTGACGTTTAATTCTGGCTTTACCACTTTTCCAAAATTTGCTGAGTGTGAACTCTATTAAAAGTCTGGGAAGGTTCCACAGCACAGTGGCATTTGCTTGGTGAGAGTAGTCCCGGATCTCACAATGGAACCACTCACACCCCTGTTATCTAAGGAGCAAAATGGGAACTATGAAAACAAATGGCATGTTATTGTTAATTAATCGCAGCCTACCCTTGTGACAAATTTTGCGCTCTTAGGTAATCACTTGCTCAACATATTTTTCTACCCATTTCTTTTACAGAGATATGAAAACTAAATTACACTAAACATTGGTAGTAATTATTTGATAAGAAAACAAGACCATAACACAACAATAATTTGATTTTACCCATGGTTAGAGAACACTGAGTCACATAGACCACTCACTAAAACGTGGGGTTGTGAAAACATTATGAATCTAGAAACAAGAAGTCATGCACTGTGGTGGTATTACGCCTGGTTCACCGAATTGTTTAATGCTAGTCAAACCATATCCTTCCTGTTACATCTGGCACCTTTTGTGTGGTTTTCCCCAAATGTTTTACCTTCATTCCTCCTGTTTCACTGAATTAGTTTTTGTTGGCTCTAGAACTCTGTAAACTTTCCACTGCTAAAGTGCTTGTAAGGATGGTAAAACTGTCTTACACAAATAATGGCATTTTTAATTGAATTGTAAATCCCTAGTAAAGTTACCATATACCCATGGCTGATCAGTTATATGCAAAGAGTGGGCCTGCACCACTTATTGAGCCACCCAGTTATGTTGCCCTTTAAAATATGGCTCAGCTCCGCCATAGCTGCCTGTATGTGCAGTTTCAAACGGCCAATATAAACATTGTGCCAGGCCAAAACCACACTCCTTTCTAATGAATATGTCACTCTAAGTTAGACCCTAAACATTCCAGAAGGCAGGAATTGTTATATTTAAAAAGGTTGATATATACTTTTATGTTTTACATGCCCAGGTAGTGAAACACTTCCAAATCCAATGTTCACTATTTCAAGGCCAACCTCTCTCTTAGGATAACATTGGATTGCCTAATTATATTTAATAAGTGATTTATTTTGTTTTGGAGCAGGTAGGAATGCCTTGTTTGGTGTCTGCATAATTGTAATTTGAAATCCTCTTCAATGGTAAATTCATATTTTAGGTCACAACTCTGAAAATGCCAGTTTTAGAAAGTTTTCATATCAAAGGGGGTATGGCCCTAAACGACAATTAGAAAGGGCCTACTATTAGAAAAACAAAGAGCATCTAGTCATCACATTCATGTTATGCAATTATCACATGGCAAACCAAGAAACAATCATATGGTTTGGAGTATTTATCTGCTCAATTATTCATTATTTTTTAATTGAGCATAGCTATTCACATATGTTCAGAACAGGGGAGACATCACAATTCAAACAGTGAATGTACATTAACACAATTGACAAAAAACAGTTGATGAGAAAACATTACAATGCGCATGACCATACATAAACCTTAAAACCAGTCATGGTTTCAAAAAGGAAAGAAACAAAGCTTAAGACCCTTAACATGGAGCTGTATGTGTAAAAATGCACCATCTCTCTTTTTTAAGTAAACGTTCGGAGTGACATTTGGCACTGCAAACGCGCGTGGTCTGGTTCCTGGCGCACGTAGCCATGGTTGCAGCGCACAGAGACCCTCCACTGCCGCACACGGAGGAAAAAAATTTAGAGGGAACATTGCTCCTAAGAGACTTCCTCTATCTATCCTTTCAGTTTTCATTTTTTTTCATATTAGTAAGCACATATTTTTTTTATATACAAGGCTAAATGGTATGATTGATGTACAGTGTTGGGGACAGTAGGGGTTGTAGGGGATGGGGGTCTAGGGAGGGCGTCTCTGCAATGCTGTCACCATGGGACAGCAGGGAAAGGGGCGATTCCTTTTTCCAGTAACTGGGAGGGGGTGGGCGAAGGGTCAGGTAGGGATGGTTGCCTGGGGAAGGGAGGGGTAAAGGCCACAGTTTTGGTAGTTCAAACACCTTTATCTATGCAAAGCAGCAGACAGATGAGTTTGTTATATTGAGTACTTATAATTTGATTCAGATTCTGAATATTTTACAATGCCTGAACTTAAGTGTATGTGCTGGAATGTAGCAGGATTGAATCAAGTGGAGAAACGACGATTAGTAATGGAAAAGTTACACACTTTTAAGCCTCGTATACTAGGGTCGGCAGAGAAGCATATTGCTTATAAAGACAAAGCACTTTTTAAGCACTTGGGAGACGACCTCATTTTGTGCACATCACAAACAGCTTCTACTCGTGGGGTGGCTTTGTTAAAATTAAGACTGTGTCAGGTTACTGTTGTTCGCTCACTCTCAGATACTAGGGGAGGTGGGTAAGTTCACATATTTTAATCATACAATATGTAAGGTTTATGGTCCCAACACAGACTGCCCAGATGTTATTTATCAAGTGAGCTCCGAACTGTTGGAATGGTCTGGCGATAAGATAGTGATGGACGGTTTCAACTGCATAATGGACAGGAGGATTGACACCACTAATGTTTCTGCTCGCGTCAGAATGTGTAAAACTAGAACTGCCATACACAAGCTCCTATATTTGCATCAGTTGGAAGATTCTTGGAGGAAGCTATTCCCCAATGTCCCAGGCTACAGTTTTTTTTCATCTCCTCATAAGCATTATTCTAGAATCAATATGATTTTTGCTAAATATTCTATCTTGGAAAATGCACTGGTGGCAGTATGTCCTAAATTCACTTCTGATCATAACCCTGTCATGCTAACTGCACATTTTCAGTCAAACACATAAGCACCAACCGGGGATTTTACTTTTTCTAGACATCTTCTTAGCAATTTGGAATACATAGAGGTGATGCGCAAGGCACTTGGGGAGTACATCGACTCTAATATGGGTTCAGCATCAATCACAACTGTCTGGGACTGTTTAGAGTCCTGCATTATGTCTAAATGAAATTAATACAGCTCTTTTGCATGGTTCAGTGTTGGATGTAAAACCAAATTGTGATGATATAGAGTTACGTTTCTTTGCTGGTCAAGAGGAGTGTAGAGAAAGTGTAGCGATTTCACGGTCGCAAGGGCTGCTTCCCTACTATGTACGAAAAACGGGAAACGTCCTTAGAACTACAGCTACCAGGATGCCTTGGGGTTTTCTGTACAGACATAAGTCCCTCCTCCACCGGGGTAAAGTGCTTGTCAATTAATCTGCTTCTGGAGAGGAATGGCGGATGGTGTTCCCCGCCGGATTCCAGCGTGAAGATTCGAGTCTCTGGTTTCTTGCAGTAAACCTGGAAAAACCTTGTCCTCCGAGGTTATCGGAGAGTGTGTGAGACATTCGTCGTGCAGAGCTTGTCGAAGGAAAGCGGGCTCGCCTCCTTCATATCGACCTTGTTCCCTGTCAAAAGAGAAGCCGCGTTGCATTTAAGCGCGCAGAGTCGCGTTACAAATGGCACGTGAGTAAAAGAAAAGCAATTGTGCTGTTTCTAGCGTCTGATTGAAAGACGCGTGCGGCTCATTTACTTTCAGTAGTAGGGAACTTTCCCTTAGTGTTTTGTTGGGCACATTGTATTTCTTTAATTCCCTAGGAGCCTGTTCGGAAAGAGCTGGACTTCAGCTTTCAGTTTGTGAACGATTTGAATTTCCATGGAAACTGTGTTGTGACTGCAACGGCGCTTTGTTCGAAAGGAAGTAATGAAACATTTTCTAGTGACTTATTATTATTTGGTGTTTGGCAGCATTCCAAGACTTTGAACCTGTAGGGGAAGTGATTGGATGCTGATATAAATCCTCAGATATTGGGCGGGAGTTCCTTCTGATTTTTGGATTCAAAGTAAATTGAGGAACCCGAATACCGGCTTGAGTTAATGGAATTTTGGTGAGTTGGAGGAGGGACAGAATAATACCTTGTATCCCTAGATATAAGAACAGTGAGTAATTTTCTGTTTTGTCGCCCTGTTATACAGAATTGGAGGTCCTTTTCGATACAGTGCAGTGTGCTTACCGCGCCCTAGAGAGGAATACAGAAAACACAACCTCTTTATTATTTTGTCCACTTCCTCTTTTCCCCCCCGGGGCACGAGTTCACACAGGGAGTGTATTTCTCTCTGCTGGGGGTCGTGTTGGGAGGAATTGGGGGGCTTAGCTTCGACCATCGTCTCCGCTTGGCACAAGAACAAGGTTAGTGGCACTCTTTATTCTTGCGCTGCTGCCAATCCTGACAGAAAGTGAGAGTTTGATAAGTGTAGTTGTTGAACAAGAGATGGAAGATAGTACTGATGTGAAATTTGAAAAAGAAATAAAAAAGTTTAAAGTAGTTTCTGGTGAAAATCCCAGCTATGTTTGTATTTGCTGTCGACATACTCATTATAAAATTCAAACTAGGAATGTAGATGTGTTTTTAAAAAGTGAAAACGAAAACAATAAGAAATGGAAAGAATTTGCTGCTTATCTGTTTGTGGAAAGTTGTTTTGAGTTAGGTACTGTACAATGTATTTGTAAATATTGTTACAATAAATTAGAAGAAAACAAAATGCCAGCTAGAGCTATCCATAAGGACTTAGAATTAGTAGATATAACTCTAGAACTTAGAGATTTAAATACATATGAGGCCTAAACCAGGTAAGCTGCCTCCAACAGATCAACAAAAAGGCTTAAAAGGAAGAGTTGTGTATTTACCTTTAGATTGTAAGAAACATTTTTAAACTGTTGGTGTAGAAAGAGAGGATACTGAACCTGTAGTCATTCTTGTTAATGGTGTACCCACAAAGAGTCAGAAAATATGACTAGAGTTAGTAGATGTCAGGAAAGCCCAAAAGGCTACATTATATTGGTGAAAAACAATATTTACTATAAAACTGTAAATGTAGAAGAAGAAGAAATGACTTTAAAAAAACTTTAGAAGATGAAACACACATTTCAAGTGGACAAATAGAAAAAGTGGAGAATTCCAGGAAAGAAGAGATTTTGTCTTAAGTTAGGATTTTGTCTTAAGTTGAGATTTTGTCCTAATTTGGGATTTTGTCCTAATTTAGGATTTTGTCTCAAATTAAACTCTGGATGAATTGCAGCACACCAACAAGAACATCAAGACTATCAACATATAATGACATCTTCCAAGTAAGTAAATAAATTAAAAACTATATAAATTAGCTGCTACTACATTACTTACCTGCTAAATACCCAGTGCTCCTTTTCTATTACTACTACTGAACATGCTAATAATTTATATATACAAATGTTTTTATAGATACTACAACTAGAGAAAATTCTACACAAAAAAACTGTGAACAAGATCATAAGAGAACAGATTATAATAACTAAGTAAGTAAATTGTCAGTTTTAGTTTACTTGTAAATTATTCTAAACACACACAAACTATGACATTTATCCCACATATGTGATTTTTTTCCTCCAGAATCTATTACTGAAAACTACACTACAAATGAACTAAGAACATAATTCCTATTTCTACATTACATATTACTAAGTAAGTATTTGTAAACTAAAATAAATGTGGTAAAAACCGACAAACATTAGCACTTGTTCTAATTAGTAGCTATTATCTATTTTTTTAACACAGCTAACACTACCGATAAATATACTGAAAATATTCAGATCTCCAAAATCGGAATACCACAAATACAACTCACTAAGTAAGTATATTAAAGAACATAATTAACTGCTAATCTGTTGAAAACCAACACACATGGTGAATGTTCTAACACATATGTACCTTTTTTTTAAGATAACACTACAAACTACTCTCCAGAAAAAGAACATACAGCTATACTGGAAAACCCTACCTAAAAAATAAAAAGTAAGTATCTTGACAATGTAAACGAAAAACCTACACTTATTAGTATCCACTTTTGTAGTCGAAATTAGCTGTAACATTGTAAATATACACAAAATCGGGTAATAATATACTCTTATTATGTTTTTCCTAACAGCTCTAACAACATCAGAAAACAGTATCCCCAACAAAAAAAGAAAGAATATCAAAAGATTGCACTGATTTATAAAACACGTAAGTATATACATTACTAATAATCACTTACTTTGAATTATAAACACATTTTACTTGACATTAACTATTATATATATATTTTCTAGATATACAAACAACAAAATGACAGAAGGAGCAGAATTTGTTACCAGCCAGAAAGGAAAGCTATTACTGTGCTACATGGGTTACACTTATACACAAGAAAAGCAATATGGCATGAAAGTAAATTGGAAATGTTGTAAATATTATTCTAACAAGTGTTATGGAAGGGCAACAACTAGAGAAGCTACTGTACTGTATACTAGGGAACACAATCATCCACCAAATGTTACAGAAATTGAAGTTAGAACAGCATTGGAAAATATAAAAGAGGCAAGTACAGGTTCCCAAAAACAAACCAACGTCATATTAAAAGAAGCTATTCCTAAAATCCCTAAAACTGCCACAACCCAAATGCCAAATATTCTTTCCCTAAAAAGAACTATAGCACGAACTAAAAAAGCTACTACTACTACTACACCACCTCCCAGAACATATCATGATATCAATTTAAATGCCAACCAAATTATAACTTTAAACAAACAACCATTTATAGTTTACGACAATGAAAACAATGACAAAAGACTTACTATTTTTGGGACAAATATGAATCTAGTAAAACTTCAACAAAGCCAATATTGGATGATGGATGGGACTTTTAACATCTGTCCCAAACCATTTTTCCAATTATACACAGTACATGGCCTCTACCAAAACTGCAACATACTACTACTATATGCACTATTACCAAACAAAAATAGTTCCACATATATGGAATTATTAAATATAATTAAACAAAAAACTAATGATTATTCTCCTGAAAAAATAATTCTAGATTTTGAGCAAGCAATGCTTTCAACTATCCTAAAAATCCACCCCCATACCTGCATTCAAGGCTGCTACTATCATTTAAACCAGTGTTTATGGAGACATCTACAAAAAACTACCTTAAGTGTAGAATATGCTACTAACTCATCTTTTGCATACCAAATTAAAAAACTCATAGCACTGGCGTATGTTCCAGAAACAGACGTAGCAGAACACTACAACATTCTTATAGACAGCCCCTTCTACAAACAAAATGAAGCAAAGTTGAGTCCATTTCTGGACTACTTTGAAGACACCTGGGTAGGCAGACTCCACAGATCTGGCCACAGAAGAAACCCCAAATTCCTAATACCCTGGTGGAACGTTTACAGAAGCACCTTAAATGGAGAATCTAAAACTAACAATGCAGTAGAAGGTTGGCACAATGCCTTTGTACAATCAACTGGCAAAACAAAACCAACTCTAGAACATGTTATTAAGTGCCTACAGAAAGAACAAAGCTACCAGGAATTCAGAATGGACCAATCCATAACTGAACTAGTTCCTAAAACATCAAAACAAAATAAGCAAATGCACAAATACCTAGAAGAACAAGTAAAATTATACCCTAGTACAAAAGGCATTGAATACTTAAACATCATTGCCAAAACCCTACTCTGAATAATTAACAACACCAAAAAAATCCCTAAAACAATCACCTAAATATGCATAACATTTCAAACTTGATCTTTAAAAGTATTTAATGTATGCAATATATAGAGATATTAATCACATATATGCACACATTAAATAAAAATAAGAACTATTAAACAATGCCATATTAATAATCAGATTACCCACCCACAAAAGATAAAACATAAATGACTTACCAATCAAGTTGTAAATCCAATGACGTCCTTCTCCACCAAAGTAATCAATGTAGTGCAAATTTAACCCCAAAAAAATGCAAAAATACAACTGTTCCAAAATATCCAAATCCACGGTGTGAAGAGCCATTGAATAACCATAAAAAACCCGAAAAATAGTAAAAAGTTTAAGAAACGCTCCAGGAAAACCGAAAAGTTAAAAGAAGTGTTTGCAAAGCAGTGGTGAATAAAACCAACAAACACTTCCTTTAAAAAAAAAAACGGAACTTCCGATTTAGCGTACACCTATAACAAAAACATAGAAAACAGACATTCCCACCCAGATTAACCAACACATAGATAAGTACTAACAATAGTAAAAACATAATTTTGGTAGTACTTAAACTTTAAACCTACATAAAGTTACTCTGTAAACAATCCTACAACAAAGTAAAACTACGTGTATCTACCACACGGAAATAATCGTTTTCAAAATATAAAACACAACTCCCTCACATATAAGAACACTAAATAGAAGCACACTACTCTCAAAAGTTCATTAAAATACACATAAAACATATAAAATAAACCTTACCTAAAGCGACGTGAAGTGTCTCCCAACCGCGAGCTGCTCTTCATCCAAATGACCCAAAACGACCTTACCCGGTTACAAAATAAAGAACCCAAAAGCAATAAAGTAGTCCAAAGTTATAAATATAATATCAATAATTTAGACAATTACCTGAAATCAGTTGAAAAAATTTAAGATTTGCTAATTTTTTTTTACTTGTTTACTACTTTGAATTTATTTATAAATATATATAAAAACTTTATAAATAAATATTATGACAAAAAATAATATTTATCAAAACAATGTATAGAAATGTTAAAACAATGTCACACAATGTTTAAATGTACAAATTATATTAAGAAAAAACATCCCTTTTTGTAATAAACTTTATTTTTAAAAATTAATGGTTAAAAAAATTATTATTATAATTATTCATATTAATAATTTTTTGTAATTTACTATATAATATGTAATACTATACAAAATAATATTACATATTAATTATAACCATTTAAAGTTATCTTCTTCTTCAGTAAATGTTATTGTCATTGTGTTTGGAAATTATTATCAGAAAAATAAATGTTTCATAAAAGTGAATTTATTATGATTTAAATTGTTATCTCTGCTAAAAATACAAAACATAATAAATATTATTTTACAAACATGTTGCACATTTTCAATTTTGTTATTACTATAATCTAACAATATTATTATTGGGAAAATATAATTAGCTACAAGATTTTAATTACATTTAACTTACTATTCCCACTCCAATCTATATTACATATAAATCAATGCTGGACACTAATTTAAAAAAAAAAAATTATTCCAACTCCACTCTACTTAATATAGAAATAGATGCTAAACACTAACAAAATATTACTTACTATTCCCACTCCAGTCTACATTAAATAAAAGTAGGTGCTGGACACTAATTAATTAATAATTACTATTCCAACTCCAGTCTACATAAAATTGAAGTATGTGCTGGACACTAATTAATTAATAATTACTATTCCAACTCCCGTCTACATTAAACTGAAGTAGGTGCTGGATACTAATTAATTAATAATTACTATTCCAACTCCAGTCTACATAAAATAGAAATAGGTGCTGGACACTAATTAGTTAATAATTACTATTCCAACTCCAGTCTACATAAAATTGAAGTAGGTGCTGGACACTAATTAAATAATAATTACTATTCCAACTCCAGTCTACATTAAATTGGAGTAGGTGCTGGACACTAAATAATTAATAATTACTATTCCAACTCCAGTCTACATTAAATAAAAGTAGGTGCTGGACACTAATTAATTAATAATTACTATTCCAACTCCAGTCTACATAAAAGTGAAGTAGGTGCTGGACACTAATTAATTAATAATTACTATTCCAACTCCAGTCTACATAAAATTGAAGTAGGTGCTGCACACTAAATAAATAATAATGACTATTCCTACTCCAGTCTACATTAAATTGAAGTAGATGCTGGACACTAATTAATTAATAATTACTATTCCAACTCCAGTCTACATAAAATTGAAGTAGGT
The DNA here is from genome assembly GCF_964261635.1 of Lissotriton helveticus. Taxonomy (NCBI): domain Eukaryota; kingdom Metazoa; phylum Chordata; class Amphibia; order Caudata; family Salamandridae; genus Lissotriton; species Lissotriton helveticus. The sequence goes on from NC_136061.1 coordinate 1,626,393,054, forward strand.
GCTGGACACTAATTAATTAATAATTACTATTCCAACTCCAGTCTACATAAAATAGAAATAGGTGCTGGACACTAATTAATTAATAATTACTATTCCAACTCCAGTCTACATAAAATTGAAGTGGATGCTGGACACTAAATAAATATTAATGACTATTCCTACTCCAGTCTACATTAAATTGAAGTAGATGCTGGACACTAATTAATTAATAATTACTATTCCAACTCCAGTCTACATAAAATTGCAGTAGGTGCTGGACACTAATTAATTAATAATTACTATTCCAACTCCAGTCTACATAAAATAGAAATAGGTGCTGGACACTAATTAATTAATAATTACTATTCCAACTCCAGTCTACATAAAATTGAAGTAGGTGCTGGACACTAATTAAATAATAATTACTATTCCAACGCCAGTCTACATTAAATAGAAATAGGTGCTGGACACTAAATAATTAATAATTACTATTCCAACTCCAGTCTACATAAAATTGAAGTAGGTGCTGGGCACTAATTAAATAATAATTACTATTCCAACTGCAGTCTACATTAAATTGGAGTAGGTGCTGGATACTAAATAATTAATAATTACTATTCCAACTCCAGTCTACATTAAATAAAAGTAGGTGCTGGACACTAATTAATTAATAATTACTATTCCAACTCCAGTCTACATAAAAGTGAAGTAGGTGCTGGACACTAATTAATTAATAATTACTATTCTAACTCCAGTCTACATAAAATTGAAGTAGGTGCTGGACACTAAATAAATAATAATGACTATTCCTACTCCAGTCTACATAAAATTGAAGTAGGTGCTGGACACTAATTTAATAATAATTACTATTCCAACTCCAGTCTACATTAAATTGGAGTAGGTGCTGGACACTAAATAATTAATAATTACTATTCCAACTCCAGTCTACATAAAATTGAAGTAGGTGCTGGACACTAATTAAATAATAATTACTATTCCAACTCCAGTCTACATAAAATAGAAATAGGTGCTGGACACAAATTAATTAATAATTACTATTCCAACTCCAGTCTACATAACATTGAAGTAGGTGCTGAGCTACATTTATTTCATATTATTTTTATTTACTAATATAATAATGATATTTAATTATTATTTAATTATAAAAAAATGTTTTAGTTTTTTTTAAAACAATCCCCACCCTTATCCCCTAATAACCTAAAAACACACTCCTAAAGCTAGATATGTGTTATTAATAATATTTGTATTAATAAATATCAAAACATTATTTATTAATTTTTAATTTTTTTTATTATTATTTAAAATATTTTTTATAACACTCCCCACCCTTATCCCCTATTAACCCAATAACCTGCTCCTACAACTAGATATGTATATTTTAATATATTTTTAATAATAAATAACAAAAGTTATTTCATATTTTATTTATTTTTATAATTTTTACATTTACTTTTAAAACACTCCCCACCATTATCCCCTATTAACCCAATAACCCGCTCCTACAACTAGATATGTATTTTTAATTTTTTTTTTATATTAACTAAAATAAAATTATTTATTATTTTATTATTTTTTTACATTTTTTAAAATATATTTTAAAACACTCCTCACCCTTATCCCCTAATAACCCAATAACCCACTCCTAAAACTAGATATGTTTTATTTAAAAAGAAATTTAATAATAATTAATATTAAATTATTTAATATTTTATTCATTATTATTTTTTGTATTAAAATATATTTTAAAACACTCCCCACCCTTATCCCCTATTAACCCAATAACCCGCTCCTAAAACTAGATATGTTTTTTAAAAATATTTTTATTATTAAATATTATAAAAAAAATGTAAAAATTTTTTTTAACATATATTATAATACACTCCCCACCCTTATCCCCTATAAACCCGATAACCCGCTCCCAAAACTAGATATGTTTTTTTATAATTTATTTATTTAATTTTATTATAAATCTTTTTTAGTATTTATATATTTTTTATTATTATTTTTTTCTAATGTCATTACTTTTTTTACTACTTTGATTTTTTTTGTCAACTATAAAACGATATTTTTTATAGTCGATATTTTGTCTAACGATATTCTTGCTTTCGATATTTTATCATACTTACTGATTACGATATTTTTGTATTCGATATTTTTTTTTCCTATATTATCTACCTTCGATATATAAACTTCGATGTTATGTCTTGTCGATATTTTTTTTTCGATATTATATCTGATTACCGTAATTGAAGGTCGTCTTGTCCGTGCCTGCAGCTGGTCTGGTGGGAGAAGGCCTCTATCTAGTGGGAAAGGTATGCGTTAATGAGGACAATATACTCCGTGAAAGAGAGCATTAAACCTTGAGATAAAGAAAAGACGAATGGAGACATTTCTCAACAAGCTAGGGTTAGTTTCAATCACAGTTCAAAATGGCGGCTCAACTTAAAATGGTGCTGCAAATGCCAATTTTACGTAGAATAATATGCAAGCAAAACAAATGTGTAGTGTTTACATTTCAACAGACCCTTCTTTTAGCAGAAGCTAACCAGTTGAAGTTGAGAAAATAGGGAGGGTAAAATAGCATGTAAATAACAGATGGGCTTCAGAATTCAGAACAATCCATTAACTCAGCATCAAGGGAAGATGAGTCCTCAAATATACCCTTGTCTACTCACATAAAGCTGTCTATTTCCTTCTGAGTCATAATCACAGTATTAGTATCATGTATAGACGTCTTCTGCTTTGGGGTGAGGAGTGTAACACAATAAGAGCAACAGGCCGGGAGACATTGTATGCAGAGGCAACATTGTAATTGTAATTGTAACTGGGTTTTGTATCGCGCCAACTCACCGACAGGTCTAAAAGCGCTTCTGACAAAGTACAGCAACAAAGTGAAAGTGAACATGTGGAAAAAAATATCAGCGACTGCAGCTAGGAAGGAAAGGATCTGCCAATCCCAGGATATAAACATATCCCAAAACCACCCAGATATGGTTCAAGTGCCAGTTTGTTGGTGAATGGCAGATGAGAGTCTATTCAATTTCTGTATGGCAGTATATACATTGGGTGCGTGGTGAAGTATGTACACACAACAGCTACTTCCAATAACGTGACATGCCCCTCCCTGATCAGCAAGGATTACCTCTAATACCATCTGAGTTTAGAAAAGTAACAAGCCTCTTGGCCTGGAGCTCAGCAGTGATGTTTGCCAGTATACCAGCCGTTGTATTAATAACCCCTCCAACAACTCTTGTTAACCACTAAATGTTAGGGGTTTTGGACATGGGGCCCCAAAAGGGTGCTATACCTTCATGAAATTCTCAAACTGTTGTAAGGTGGTATCTGTTTGATCTATATCCTTTGTGTCAATGACCCTTCTGACTTGGGGTAAGTATACACTCCTACGCTGCAACTGGTGATCTTTATGGCAATTGGGCGGAGCAACATACACCGGGGGAAGAAGAAAAGAGAGTGTACACCTGCCAGCCTATCCCCTAGGAAGCCAGACATAAGCTTGGGATCCACAGACAAAATAGACATTTGGGGATAAGATCAGAGGAGGACTATTGATCGTGTTGAGCTGGTAGGTGAAATTCCATCACTTTCCATCACCTCTATCTCCCCCTTTCCCTGGACGCAAAAGGCAGCTGTTGAGCTGACCACAGACACCGGTATTGATTTGTCCTTAGTAACATTACGGTCATGGAAAGATTGGACATACTAAGTGGTGTTAAAATTCTCAAAATCAGCCATTTCCATTTGAAGCTATGTATTGTTCTTCACCTTATCATATTTGCTCATACAGGAATCTGGGGACAAAGTCCCAGATATATTTTGACCTGCCACACCTATAGGAGTAAACCCATGATGAAAACGTATATATAATCAACCACAGTGCGAGAATCAGCTAATGTCATAACCTGAGTGGACAGGTGAGACTGTTAGTGTACCATGACAAACAGTTCAAACCATCCCTCACAACTTCCTAGGTATGACATAGGCATTGACAACAAATGATCACTTTTGTGAGTAACTGAGGGGAGCAAGCCACAGACCCAATAATTTGTTGAGTTAGACCCATCATGAGCTTGGTGCAACATTTGTATAAAGACATTATCAGTGTAAGTCTTTTGGTGCTCCCCTTTGTGAGGAGCCAAAGTAACAAACATGTGTTCAGGGGGAACAGGTGTTGTCCCAGCCAAAGTACCAAGACATTCCTAATACAAATATCAATGAAATTGCAATTATGGATGCAAGAATTATTTTGCTTTTTATGGACCAACCCCGCTCTGGGCACTGGGGTGCAAATGGCTGTTTGTCCTCAGTAAAGGGCCAACCAAACAAATACATTGTGAAGCAAAGGAAGGGGAATGCAATGAAACTGATGACAAAAGGGTCAAGTGTTCCCAATGTCCGTCTGAGCCTCACTAGTAGACTTCTATTGATCATCTACGTTGGCGCTCTTTTGCACCGGCGGTGGAGCTGCTAAGTCCTAGCTCGCGATAAATCCCATGTCGTCCAGGATAACATACCCCCTTCTAGGGGAGTGCATTCGATCTATCCTGTCCAGTGTACGAACAATGCACCAATCTCGCCTCTCCCTAAACTACTGTTGGTACTATAGGCAAAATGCACCCTGACTTGCACAGTCCATCCCTGCTACTCTGATTTCTCCTTTGGTGCACTGTTCCTTCATCGGGGGTGCAAATTGTACCTAGCTACTCCAGGCACAGAGGGGTCAGTAAAAAGGGGCTCAGACACAGAGGGTCAGTGGAAAGGGGCTCTTGAATAGCCTTGATCTCCGGGGGCACTGCGGCATTAAGTTCCTCATTATTCTCAGCCTCTGTTTGGGTCCAGGTGAGCTTGACATCTGAATAGGGGACAATTCGTGGGACTTGCTCCCACTCCGAGTCCCCTATTCCTTCCTTGACCCACTGATCATAGGGAAAGGGCAGAGGCACTCTACTGCAGTGTTGACTATGTATCCAGTTCTTTCAGCCAGTGACCTTTACCACTGTGCGGGTGGCAAGGAGGACCTGGACTGGTCCCTTCCACCGAGCCTCCAAAATCTTCTTCTGTTAAAAATTCCTTATTAAGATAAAGTCACCAGACCAAATATCACGTCCTGGCCCCTCGGTACTGGCGGTAGGGAATCTTGGATCTGTTGGTGAGTAGAACGCAGACTTTTAGTTAACTCATACAGACAGTCTTCTAACAGAGGATATTTAATTTCAGAAAACCTACGCGGACGCGGGCCCCCCAGACATATGCCATGCATATGAACATGACCTCCTAGGGTGACAACCCTGTCCTAGAGTGTGCTATCGTTCTTGTGGACAAAATTGCTAATGGTAAAGCCTCTGGCCACTGCAACCCTGTGGTCTCCTAAATCTTTTACAATTTCAGTTTGAGAGTAACATTATACTTCTCAACCAAACCGGCTGACTAGGGGTGATTTGCAGCATGAAACTTTTGTCTGATATGTAGTCTCTCGCAAATTAGCTGAATAACTTTGCCCTTAAAATGACTTCCGTTAACACTCTAGATCAAATGGGGCAAGCCGAAGCGAGGAAAGAACTCTTTCAGGAGCACTCTTGCAGTCGCCTTGGCTGTTGTTTTTTTTTTTGGATAAGCCTCACCCCATTTACTGAATGCACAAACAACCACTAACACATATAACAAATTATTGACTCGATCCATTTCGATGCAGTCCATTTGAAGGACCTAGATAGGGAAAGTGGGAGGTGCAAAATCACCAGGTGGCGTAGAGGTACCTTTCCCAGGATTGTACATCATGCACACCATCAACTATTTTACCAAATGAGCGGCAGTCTTTTGGATATTATAATTTTGCTCTACAGTGTCTAACTACTTACAAATATCTTTAGCACTTATATGAGCTTTCCTGTGTGCCATGGTGACTACGGGAAGAACATATGCATCTGGTAGCATCCATCTCTGTTTCCCTGACTTATCAGTCCAACACCCCTCCTCATCCAAACATGCTGTGCTTTCCTGCCATATTGCTAATGTGTCCATCGTTGCCTTACTCTGTATTTCCTTGACATTCTCCAGTGAATTCTCTAATATGGTGACCTCGGGCACCCAATTAGCGGGACCTGCTTCAAACATTCTTTTCATCTTCACTCGGGCTGTCTCCTTAGCTGTCTGGTCTGCAAAGGTGTTCCCCTTACCCACATTGTCAGTAATTTTCTTGTGGGTGCTGCACTTCACCACTGCCAATTTCTTGGGGCGTGTCAAAGCAGACAAAAGCCTATTTATAAGGGGGCCGTGTTGGTTCTTCTTCGCATGCTAAGTGAGAAACACTCTCTTTGCCCGGAGCCACATAAAAGTATATGCGACTCTGAAGGCATACTGGCTTCCAGTATCAATATTGACAACCAGATCCTCACTCAACTCGCAGGCTCGGATAAGGGCAACGAGCTCTGCAGCTTGGGCTGACTGATAGGGAAGCTATGACGTCTCAACTACCATGTGCAGTGTTGTGATTGCGTATGCGGCAGTTGCAGTGCCATCTGGTAACTTAAAACAAGAGCACTCGACATATAGTTCCCCTTGTGGTTCAGATAAGGCAACATCAGTCAGGTCTACCTGTCCTTTCGTCTCTTCTTCCGTTCAGAAGATGCAATCATGTCAGAAGGAAGGGGTAGTAACGTGGCTGGGTTCAGAGTGACACATCTTTTAATCGTGACATGTGGGGCAAAGAAAGTTAGCTCACAACTGGTCAAACATGCACTGGTGAGGTGCTGCATCTTGCTCTTATTCGAAAGGGTATCCACAGCATGGGCACCATGACTGTGAGGTCAGTATCAAGTACAAGTCCAGCCAACTGCCTTATGGAGATGGCCACATCCGTGACCACTTTTAGACAGCTCAGGAGGGCTCTTGCAACAGGGTCAAGTAGAGCAGAAAAATAAGCACACAGCAGTTTCCTACCAAAAACACAACTTTTAATAGCTCAAAGACTGCTAACATTCAGGCATCCAAGGCAAGGGTTCATGCACATCTTTAGTGGTTAGTGCAAGCAGAGGTTTTGTTAATAACGAATATTTAGGAATCCATTGAAGACAATAGAAAGTATTGCCAATAAAAGCACGCACATCCCTTCAAGTTTGAGGGACAGGCATTTTAACAATGGTACAGGTGTGCTCAGGGGTCAATCTCCTGCCCTCCTTCAACAGTAGGTGATGTAAGTAGGTGACCTCCTGTCGACAATATTGAAATGACACTTTATGTCCATGGTGTGCCAAATGCAATAACAATTTAACCGTTCTGGGCCCGATTCACAGAACTAACTTAAGACAAAATCCTACACTTACTACCATTTTGGTATTCACAGAAGGCACTTACTCATGTTGGTCTTCACGTATTCCCAGAAGTTAGGAATCCTAACTTTAGGACTCCTAAATGCCTTCTGCGAATACAGAAAGTCTTAAAGTTAGGATTTTTTAAAGTTAGGAGTACTAATTTTACTACGCCTAAACTGAGAAAAATCCGAACTTTAAGACTTTTGGTATTCAGAGAAGGCATTTAGAAGTCCTAAAGTTAGGACTCCTAACTTCTGTGAATACCGAAATGAGTAAGTGCCTTCTGTGAATACCAAAATGAGTAAGTGCCTTCTGTGAATACCAGAATGGTAGTAAGTTTAGGATTTCCTAAGTTAGTTCTGTGAATCGGGCCCACTGTCTTTGAAACCCTTTTCAGTGTCAGAAGCGATGAGACGGTTGTCTACATATTGAAGGAATACATTACCTGAAGGAAGCTCAAGGGAGTCCAATTGGCCTTTTAAAGCTTGATTATATATACTAGGGCTCTCAGTATAGCCCCGAGGAGCTTGTGTGCCTGCTGTCTGGATGGATTGGAATACTGAAGAATTAATTTTTTAGATCAATGACAGAAAATAATTTAGCAGAGGAAGGAATCATCATCAAAAGGGCAGTAATGTTAGGGACCACCTGGAACTGAGGAACTACTATTTTATTAACTTTGTGCAAGTCAATCACAAAACATCTGGATGATCATCAGAGGAACAGGAAGGGGCCTTCTTTTTTTTTTAACTTATCAACTTTTATTGAGCGTACAGTAGTCGTACAAAAGGCGCACACCTTGTGCAACATATACCAACAGTATCGTGCTCATTAAATTACAACCAGAAGAAAAGAGAACATTGCCAAAGGTCATACCGTTCTGCGTAACATTATCTGCACCACATTTGGAGTCATTGAAATGGGTTATTGCACGCTGTAAGGGATCCACACTTCCAAACCACCAAGGCGTCACTATTCCATCCAGAGCCATGAGGTTATCTTACAGCAAATGTTCTTAACAGACAGAGTCAGCCGGGATCTAGATCAGCGCAAGACAGCAAATACTCCCTCAAAGGAGCCCATATATCCTTGGGCAGTGATGACCCTGGTAGTTCCTCAGCATAAGTCTCTAGTTGATCTCGACAATGCACCATGTCTTTTAGCCAACTGTTTGCTTTAGGGTACAGCCGACTATCCCACGTGAACAGGGTGCGCGTTTTCGCCAATAGTAAGGCCAGTTGTGTAACTTTCCCAATTCTTCCCTGTAGTTGCGGACCATGACCCAACAGACATAGCTCTCGAGTATTTTTCAATGTCAATCCTGTCATTTCAGTAATGAGGGCTAGTACCTTCTCCCAGTATTGAAAGATCCGCTGACATTGCCACGCCATGTGTATACAGCCTGCCCCCCCGATCCGCACCTCTTGCATGCATCTGTTGCCCTAAGGCCGATTCTCCATAATCTGTGAGGTGTGTGATATGTTTGATGAAGGAACTTTAGGTGTATAATGTGGAGGTTGCTGTTGGACGTTAGTCGCCCGGTTATAGAGCATATTTTCACCCATTCCTCCTCTGTTAAGGGGGGGGGTCTATTGCATCATTCTACCGTTTCAGGTCTGCGTCAACGCTATGTGGCGTGTCTTTCTGCACGGCTTTGTATAGTTTAGTGACCAGTTTTCTTTTTGTGGGAGTCGTGAGTGTAAGTTGTAGTGCAGAGAGAGTCTCAGGTTCATCCGGAAAGGACGTGTAATGCTCTTTAACTGCTCGCCGTAGCCTATATCACGTGAATTGAAATAGCAGTGTAGGGTTATGGATGTATGATAGGTCGTCCCCTGTGATGTACGTACCCTCCGGAAACAAGTCACTCATTTGTGTGATGCCCGCCTCCTTAAGTGCCTTGACGGTCCCCTTGTCTTGGGCTACTGATAATGCTGCACGTCCCTCTATGGGCAACGCGGGCGCGTACAGGGGGAGCTTATGTGTCCAAAACCCTATCGCCTGCCATGCTGCTACAGTGATGTCCCCCGTATTAATTTCTGTTCTAGGAGTTTGTCTGCGTGTGTGTGTAATGATTCCTCGCAATGGGGTAGGGTGTGCGTCTCCCTCTTCCACCGCGACGTGTGGTATGAAGTTGTGTGGCTTGTACCAGTAGTACGCATAGTGGGCCTGACAACACAGATAGTATACATAAAAGTCCGGAGCATTGAACCCGCCTCTCTCATATGTTAGTGATAAGGTTCACCAGTTGATCTTCGGCTGCTTGGTGCCCCAGACAAGTCGTAGCAGCTGAGACTGCAGGGTTTAAAAAAAATGCTGGGTAAGAGGAACCGGTACATTGCAAAATAGGTATAAAAATTTGGGCAAAATCACCATTTTTATAATTGAAATTCGGTCCGCTAGTGACAATGGGAGGCACAGCTATCTGACTATCTGCACGACCAGTGTCGTGTAGGCCGCACCATAGTTTTCAGAGATGACTCTCTGGGGATCCCTATGTATCCACACGCCTAGATACTTAACGGGGTCTGCTGACCAGACCGACGGGTATTCAAATGTAGGGGGGGGTAGTTGCCGCTGTCAGAGGGATAATGACGGATTTGTCCCAGTTTATATGAAGACCAGAAACCAAGCCGAATTTAACATATATGCGGAGGACAGGGGACAAGTGTTTATGGGGTTCCCGGACATACAGGACCATGTCGTCCGCACATCGAAATCCCCACTGGTCGATTATTAAAATTGAGAGCTGCCGCCCTGTGTACCTGTTACATTTTACAGGCCAGTGGTTCTAGCACAATGGCGAATATGAGCGGGGATAGGTGGGTGCCTCGTCCCACCGTGAACGGTTCAGACGTATCACCTCCCACTCGAATCCTCGCAGACGGTTCCGTATATAGTATCTGAATCCAGCGTATAACGACTGGGGGGAAGCCCATTCTGCGCAGTATGTGCATCATGTACCTCCATTATATGGAATCGAATGCCTTTGCGGCATCTAAAAGTACCGCAACAGCTGGTAAGTCTGGATTTAGGACATGAAGCATGGCGAAGATGGTACGCAAGTTGAGGGAAGTAGAGCGATCTGGAATGAACCCAGCCTGGTCTGGAAGTACCAGCAGCGGCATCAGAGGTTGTAACTTAGTGGCGAGAATTTTCACCAGAATCTTAGCATCTTCATTGATGAGAGATAGAGGACGGTAAGACTCAAAGCGGTCGGGGGATTTGTCTTTTTTCAATAGGGTAATGATCATCGCCTGGCGCAAAGAGGGGGGAAGTCTGCCGGAGTCATACGCTTCTGCGTACATTTCTAATAGGCGGGGAGCTAAGATGTTGGCATGCGCTTTATAAACTTCGGCAGTTAGCCCATCCGGTCCAGGGGCTTTTCCGTTTGGGAGTGAATTAATGGCATCTACTACCTCCTCTTTATCTATCAGGAGGCTAAGGTATTTGCAATGCATGCCTGACAACCACGCACAGGCAATGTCTTCTAAGTAGTCGTTCATAGCGTGATCGTCCATCCCCCCCCCGTGGATGTGTACAGCGAGGCGTAGAATTGGAGGAATTGCTCGACTATGGCAGTGGATGAGAAGTGGGTTTTACCATCCGTGCCTACAATGCGCTCTACTGGAAGTTGACAGGTTCTGCTCTGCAGTCGCCCCGCTAGTGTTCTGCCCGGTCAACCCCCTTATCCATATCGCCTGGCTACGTGTCGCTTGGAAAGATACCTCACCTCTGTCTCCGCTAGAGTGTTGTACTCATCAATGTGTTCGTGTATACTAGCAAGTGTGTCTTTTGAGGGCATTTGATCATATTGTGTTTCCAGCTCTCGCAGCTGTGTCTCTATTGTGGATAGTTGACCACTTACATCCCTTAGTATCCCCGCAGCAGTGCTGATGCATGTGCCCTGAATTGTGACCTTGAAGGCCTCCCACAGTGTTTCCTGACTATCCACTGTCCCCACATTATCTTCAAAATATTGTAATATAGCGGTTTTGATGGTGTCGGCGTACATCGGGTCAAGGAGAGACTCCGCTCAGAAGCGCCATGTGAACGGTTTATGCGGGTTATGTGGGATGTGCAGAGAGAGGAACACCGGATTGTGGTCTGACAGTGTTCTTGGAAGGTTGCGGACTTCTGTGAACCAGTTGTGTGCCCCTTCGCTCAAGAGCCATTAGTCCAGCCGAGACCAACCCTCAGTCGCAGGTGTGATGTGTGTCCCTGCTAGTACCCCTTTGTTCCTCTGCCGCCATGCATCAACCAACCCAAACTCCAGCATGCCATCTTTCACACAGTTGGCGACCTTAACCATCCGGGCACTCTGTGGGTTTGATTTATCCATTGTGGGATCTAAGTAGGTGTTGAGGTCTCCCGCCATTATGATCTCTGTGTCAGGCCAAGTGCGTAGTACCCGGAACATATTCAGATAGGCTGTCGTGTCATCGACCACCGGGCCATACACACTAATGATTGTTACTAGGGCATTGCCGAATTTTCCCATCACCATTGCCCATCGGCCTTCATCGTCTGTGCTAGATTGGGGAGCTTTGAATGGCACTCCCTTTTTTACCAATATAAGGACTCCTCTTGCGTAGGATGAGTACGTAGATGCCAGGCGATATGATGCCCATCGTCTTGCTACTCTGTCCTCTGACGCCTTAGTTAGATGTGTTTCTTGCAGTAGTGCAATATTTACGTGGTGTCTGTCTAACTGTGCCATTTTAAGCCCACGTACGTTCCACGTTCCACAGTTATATGTGGTCCCACTCATGTGTCGTGTGTAAGAACCATACACCATTGTTTAGTCTAACAGCATATCGGCGCTCACAACAGTGGCAATAGCATATCGCGATGTTCCTAAGTTGGAAAACCTTTGGCAAACAATAAACAAACCTGACCCCCCCTCCCTCCTCCCACTTCAGCATTCCCAACCTGCTAAAGACATTGCCCTCACATAACTCCCACAATACTCCCAACAAGAGGAAACACAAGTCCCATCGGGGATCACCCATCGGGGGTCGTGGCAGCTGCAATCACTCCCAGATAATGTAGGGAGAGGTGCCACCTGTAGTTCAATATCCCCATCAGCCTTGCGTACTAGGGCAACTCGCAAAGTAAACAGGTATAACCCTATGGGAGATTGCAGCAATCCTTACGAGTGTATTGCTTGCACAACATTGCCACCCACCCACCTCCTCCAGTCAATGACATCACGGTCCCCTTAATAGTCCGAGATGTACCCCCCTTACTGTTCATTTATCAACGTCGGATGTCTGGGTAGTGGGTGTGTGTTTTGGTCCTGTCGCCGCAGTGTCCACGCGTGGTCCATTGCATGCTTAGGATTGTTGAAGATTTTTCCATTTTCCAAGGTGCCGACTCGCAAACGTGCAGGGTACAGCATTGCGTATGGGATCTGGTGTTTTTGTAGCAGTTTCTTGACGTTCTGGAATTCCTTGCGGCTGCTTGCACAGTTGCCATGAAATCCAGATAAAAAGGAAAGCGCGACTCCTTTATAGGTAATAGAGCCTTTCAATCTGGTGATGCGCAGGACCGTGTCTAGATCCCTAAAATTGAGCAAGCGGGCTATTATTGGCCTCGGGGGGGTTCCTGGTGGGGGGCGCGCTGCAAGTGATCGGTGCGCTCGTTCGATTGCAAATAAAGGAGAGAGTTCGTCTTTCTCACAGATTTCCTGGAGCATCGCCTCGACGTAGTCCTCCAGTCTCCCCACAGTCTACCCACATTTGTTGATTCCGGCACGCCCAAAATGCGGATATTATTTTGGCGCGAACGCGCTTCGATGTCCTGATTTTTAGCTTGGATAACTGCCAGCAACTTAGAGATGTCTGAGGTCTTCTCTGCCACCTGTTGTAGCCCATCTTCCGCGTCCGTGATTCGCTGTTTAGCCTCCCCAATGCACATCGCTTCTTTATCGAGTTTAGTCGAAAATTGATCCATTCTTCAATTTAATGCCTCAATCTTGCCGTCTATTGCTTGCAGACTCGCCTGGATAGTGGCCAAATATTTCTCAATTGCAGTGGAAGGAGGTGTTGGCGTGTCCAGCTCGGAGTCCGATGTCGTGGTGTGGCCGGGTTTGGACCATTTTCGTAATTCAAATGTCAGCCGGGGTTGGTTCTTGTAAGGCTTTCCCATGGCGCTGTATTATGGGTGTTGACTCTATAATGCAGTGTCTCTCGCTTCCCCCTGCAGTACGCCCTGTCAGCGCGTGTGTCTATGTGTGATACTGGGCCTGGTTAGGGGCCCCGGAAGCAGTAGGTGCATTGTTAGTCTTCAGTGCCACCCACGGGCGGGAATGTGTCGCAGCCGCTTGTGCTTTAATCCAAGTTTGCGCGTTTGTTATAGCATATGTCTCTAGGCGCCCAAGCAAGGTCAAAGCGTGTGTAGGCCGCCGTCAGTCAGTACTGTGTCAGCAACATCAAGGGGGCTCAAGGGTGAATACGCTGGCGCCAGAACAGTGCCCGCCGAGCTTGCGCGTGCGGCGTTTATGACAGTCTTTTATCCCGGAGCAGTAGTCTGTGGGCACCATGTAGACTGGTCACTGCCTCGGGTGGTGCAACGTCGCCCTTCATTTATCCCCAATTTGGACCTTCTTGGTAGCTTGCCCTGCAATGCGCACTCGCAGCGTCTATATTACTGGCCTCCAGGGGTGTCACAACCAGATTTGAATGGCGGAGAGGGAGGGAGGGGGGAACAAGGGCGACCGGTCACAGAGCGCCGCTGGGCCGCTCAGAGCCGCGACTCGCTACGGCCTACTCCGCACCTCGGCGCCGGGCACTTGCGTGGGACTACCTGCCCGGCCCTCTCCCACAGCAGCCACGGCCTCCGCCCCGCCTCGCCTCTGAGCGTGAACCCAGCGCCGGTACCTCAGTGGGGCCTCTCCCCATCAGCTCTGCTCCGCTGGAATCTGGTTCGCTGGGTCCACGGTCTGCTCTGGTGTTTACAGCATCTGGTCTCGGCAGCAGCTCAGATGCGGGCCGCCATTACCGGAGCTCCCCCGGCAGCCATGTGGTCACCTAAGGTCCGGCTTCCCAGCACCAAGCAGGTTTCGCCGGGCATCAACAGCAAACTCCGGAGTTCCGCAATTCAGTCCCACTATCACACTGCTGAAATGACAAGGCTGGGGCAAGGATAATTGTAGGATTCTTGACGGTGGCTGGCAGAGCTACACTACTGTGTGGCCATTTTGCCGAGCTCCAAGTCACGCCCCGAAGGTGCCCTCTTAAGAATGGGAAGAATAGGGGTATTACACACATTAGCAGTTGTCTCTTAGTCTTCAACAACTCCTGACTTAATCAAGTCCTGTAGAAGTTGCCACAAAGCTCACTCCCTTGCTTGCGGTATTGTGTACTCAGGAATACGAGGCAAAATGGCATAGTCTTTATTTTGAGGGAAACTGGTGGCATTTGCAAAAGTCCTAGGCCCTATGCTCATAATATTGTGCCATGTTCAAAATAACAGAAGGGGAAGAAGTGGACCAAGTAATTTCAGAAGCGTGCAACCAAGTCATGATCTCTGGAAGTAAATTTGATACAAACCTCCGTCAACAGACAAGTCCTGCACACTGTAATCCAGAATTACACCTTCAAACCGAGTGAAAAAATCTGACACACTCTCGTCTTTTTTCTGACCACAAGCTGAGAGCTTGTCCCATTCTACCTTTCTCAGCAGGATGAGAGAATGCATATACTTGATAATACGGCCTGGCAAAGCAAGTGTCTGTGCTCTAGGCTTCCCAGCAGGCTATCTCTCCTGATCCCATGCCTTTATTAGATCCCAGGTAACCCCCAATTCCGCAATATGATCTTGCACTTGTCTCCAAATATAAACCGGAACCAACAAACCAAAGAACATTTCAATATCCACAAGAGTCATAACCGCCGAGGATGCAGCCTCAGTCAATTTTTTATAATACACTGTCAGGTTTTTCTAGGGTCAGGCAACTGAGTCTTAAGGGATAAAGCTTCACTCCTTTTTCATGGAGTGTAAACCCTCTGTTCTTGGAACCGGGCCTCTACCCGTGGTCTAGTCACATTATCATGCTGATCCAGCAGCTCAGGTATTTCGGGATGATATATCGAGTGAACATCCCTCATCAGAAACTGGGATACTGTCTTCGGGCTCTTCTCGAGCAGCCTACTCCGATAAGCGACAAACGTCACACCATTAC
Source organism: Lissotriton helveticus (assembly GCF_964261635.1). Classification (NCBI taxonomy): domain Eukaryota; kingdom Metazoa; phylum Chordata; class Amphibia; order Caudata; family Salamandridae; genus Lissotriton; species Lissotriton helveticus. The sequence goes on from NC_136061.1 coordinate 1,626,408,564, forward strand.
CAAAAACGTTACCAGGTGCCATACTAGCAGAATGTACATGCTCCCAAATGTCATACATAACATTGGGTGCTACATTATTGAAACACTGTTCCCACAGTCCAATCAAGATAACCCACATGTATTGTACTTATCAATCAGCGGATCTGGAGGTTGGAGGTTTGGGTGATTCCGTTATGATGCATATCGGCTCTGCGGAAACATTTGAGTGAGAATATACAGCTGTTATAACTATTTGTGTTGAGATCCGGCATAATGCATGATGGGATACGTAGTTGTTTAAGCAAATCAATGGTAGGAGGATCTCGCAAGTGAAGAATGTATAGTCTGTTGTTTAGCTCGAGTCAATCACCTGATGGCAATTAAGAACAGTGGGTAAAATGGTAAAATAGACCTTCATTGATAGAAGCAGCTCACATTTCAATCAATCAATCAATCAGAGTACTTGTAGAGCACGCTACTTACCCGTGAGGGTCTCAAGGCACTGAAGGAAGGGGGGGTTGCTGCTACTGCTCGAAGAGCCAGGTCTTGCAGAGTCTTATGAAGGCGAGTAGGTCTTGGGTCTGCCGTATGTGGGTAGGGAGGGTGTTCTAGGTCTTGGCGGCGAGGTAGGAGAAGGATCTGCTGCCGGAGGTCGTTCGTTGGATTCGGGGGACAGCGGCGAGGGCGAGGCTGCCGCAGCGGAGCTGGCGGGTGGGGGTGTAGAAGCTGAGTCTGCTGTTAAGGTAGGCTGGTCCGGCGTTGTGGAGTGCTTTGTGTGCGTGGGTGAAGAGCTTGAAGGTGATCCTTTTGTTGACGGGTGATGTATTATAAAAATAACATAAAGGACTATACCTACCATTAGCCCCAATCCTATTACCAAATAATCAGTCAGTTGGCAGTGAAGAAATTTCAATAGTTTATTAAGCAAAATACTCTATAGAGGAGACTCTCCAACCCTCACTCATCAGGTGCGCAGAGAAGACTGTTGGCTCGTATTAAAAAATGAGGTTATATACTTTTTGGTTCAACACATATAATCACTGTAAAAGGAAAAACACCAGTTGGCCCTCGAGCTCCAGGAAAGGACCATATATGGCACACAAGACTAGTACAAAGCTTAACTATTTTTTACTGGGAAAGTTAGGAGGGGGTGACTCCCTTTCGTCTTGGTGCCCGGGAGTGTAGGAACGGCGCCTCCAGGAATGCGCTTATCACTCCCAAAGCCAGATGCGACCTTGAGTCTCAGGAAAGTTGAGTAAACAGCCTACTTTCAGCTGCTTCCAGTAACTCAGATGACTGGGGTTTGACAACTGCCAGAGATTAACACGTGATCACAGCCCGTGTTCGAGCATACGTTTTAAAAATGGCGTCTGTATGGTTCTCGGCCTACTCTGTTAGCAGTAAATACGCAAGGAGCGAATACATGTTTTCCTCCTTGCAAAAGCATATATATATATATCAAGCAAAAGAGGGTACATATAGATGCATCAAGCTAACATAATATATGTTCGATACTCGTTATGTATGGGAAATCTACTTTTTATCCCTCAGAACGGCCCTTTTAGCATGATGTATCTAACTAAAGCAGCTCAATCTTCAAATATTCCCTCATCAATCTGCATTACATCTTTGAGCTCCTGCTAAACTAACTGAGCTTTTACTGCTGCTGGGGATGGACCAGACACAGAAGAGGTGAGTTTAGTTGTGCAATAAGAGCAACATGCAGGTCCATATTGTACACAAAGGCAACACGTGAATATGATACCGGCTATACATGCCAGCACCATCAACATTTTCCATCCCCAAGTAGACAACAAACCCCAGAACCAACCAGAGAGAGACCACTTACCAGTCTCTACATGTATTTCGGAAGCCAAACGATGTAGCTTCTGAATAGCCAAATGAATGGAGGGGGTGGAGTCAGGAATATAAACACAGCAAGAATCGCCGATCACTGCATGCTCCTCCGCGAACCACCAAGATAACGTCCAAAACCATACGATTTTGAACGAAACGAGTCTGGTGACCTGTAGCTCTACTGTTATATTAGTCAATATTCCAGCAGTAGTGTTAATTACCCCTTCAACTGCTCTGGACAAACGCTGTACTTCTTTGCTGGTTATTATAGGCCCCCAAAAGGGAAACACTCCTTTCAGAATATCGGTAAAATGCTGCAGTGGAGTATCTGTCTGATCTATTTCGGTATTATCTATCTCCCTTTTATTTCTCCTAACGAGCACACTTTGTTTATCTAAGCGGTGATCCTTGAGATAATTAGAAGGGTCAATATAGACTGGAGGATACAGGAAGGACAGGTAGCAACGTCCAGCCCAACCTCGTGGAAGCCAAGTATAGGTATTTCCTAAACAGACAAAATATACATAAGGAGGGGTTAACAATGGAGGGCTGCTAAAAGTACGCAAATGATAAGTGTAATTACATCAGCTCTCTCCAAATGATATGTACCATACTCCCTGAACACTGAACGTAGAGGTACTATTTAGTATAGGCACTGGAATAGACCTATCTTCAGTAACATTACGGGCCTGAAAATGTCGATAATACTGAGTAAAATTAAACTCGACAAAATCCAATATCTCATTTTTCAACCAAGTGGTATTTTCATGCGTTGTATACATATTCATACATGCATTCGGATCTAAGGTTCCCTCTCCATTATTCCCATTGGAGATGAATGCTTGATGAACCTCAATATATGCTAGAATTATTTCATAATCTCCTTCCAAAAACCTTCGAGTGTCCACAGTGTAATGCATATACATCATTGAAAGTAATTTAAACCAAGCCTCGCAACTCCCCAGATGAGACAAGGGTAGGGATAGGAATAGGTCGCGCTTGTGCATAACAGATGGTAAAAGACCACAAACCCAACAATTTGTAGTATTGGTGGCACGGTGTGCTTGATGAAGCATTTCAATAAATACATTTTTCACATAAGTCTGACGATGCCTTTCCTTATGTGGGGCTAAAGTATGAAACACATGTTCCGGAGGTGGAGCAGTTGTTCCTAAAGCAATATGCATAGGTTGGCGAAATTCTAAATATATGAATACTCCTATTAATGTGATTAGTAATATTGCTATAATAACTATAAATGCAATTTTAACACGTTGGGTCCAACTAGAAAAGACAGTCATATATGTAGAGAAATAGCGCGGTACAAAAGGACGTTCCTCTTCAGGAATAAAACGAGCAAAGGGATACATACTAACTAAAAGTCCAATAATAAACTAGGGCGATGCAGTCCAACCTGCCAGAGGGTGCTTCTTTCCTGTGTCCGTTTAGAGCCTCACAGGCAGGCTCCTATCGTTCATCACAGATAATACCAAAGCAAACTTCTCACGTTGGAGTTATGTTCTCACACAACCCTTGAAGAAAACACAACCTGGGCTTCTTTAAACAAGAAATTCAGTTTTTCTTTCTGAACAGAGCAAGCATATGTTCAAGGCTCTCAGCAAGTTCAGTCCAGTGTCTCGCTCAGTACCCCAGAAGCATATCTAACAGACATTCATAGAACAGGTCTGTACCCTATCACTCAAGTCTCTCCCTATCTCCTACCATGTTCACCTGGGGTACCACGTTGTTTTCTGGGCCGCAGGTTGTATCGAGCGTGGCCAGGCACTTCTTGATCAGAGAACAAAACAGAGGATGATGAATCTGGTGAAACAGGGGCACTGCGAGCCTCTCGTTCAACTGTAGGGGCAACAGAATCTAGGGCAATCACTTGTGCTGATGACAGAGCCCCTTCCGAGCCCGGGACGCCTTCTCCTTGCCCTTCTCCAGTTACCTGGGCATCAGAAAAAGGGATGAAAAGAGGAACTCACTCCCTTTCCCGGTAAGAACCCCTTCCTGGATTCGTTGATCATATGGAAGCGGAAGGGGTAGTTTTTTCAGATGTGACACATGGATCCAGTGTCGCTTGCCGTTTGCTTTTACCGCAATCCGCGTTGCCAACAAGACTTTAAACGGTTCAGACCAACGGGGATCCAAGCTGAATTTTTGCTGATAACTACGGACCAGAACCCACTGTCCTGGTTCCAAGCGATGTCCAGGACCCTCCGGCAGGGGCTGCAAAACTGCTGAGACCTGTTGATGAATGGAACAGAGATCTTTAGTCAAAGCATACAGATGGGCTGTCAACATAGGATACACTATATCACGAAATGCTCTGGGTCTCGGGAAACCCCAAACATTAGCAGGGCGCCCAAAAATTACCTCATACAGAGATAAGCCAGAACGAGAATGTGGGGTAACTCGTATTGACATTAATGCCAGCGGCAGGGCATCTGGCCACTTCAATCCGGTACTTTCTTGAGTTTTTGCTAATTTGAGCTTCAGTATCCCATTATACTTCTCGACCAACCCAGCAGACTGGGGGTGTCGAGCCGCATGGAATTTCTGTTTAATCTGTAGTCCATAACAAATGTGACTGATGAATTCTGCATTAAAGTGTCCCCTGCTGTCACTCCAGATCACCTGAGGCAATCCGTAGCGAGGGAAGTATTCCTTTACCAACGCTTTTGCAGTTGCCAAAGCAGTATTTTCTTTGGTCGGGTAGGCTTCCACCCATTTACTGAAAGCGCACACCACGATCAGGACATACTTCAAATTGTTTACATGTTCCAGCTGGATATAATCCATTTGGAGCACCTCAAAAGGCAAAGATGGTGGTGCAAAGTTTCCAAACCATGCAATATTGCACCAAATGGGCAGCGGTCCTTGAAATATTGGGATTGTACCATACAGGATCTAATAATATGCAAATACCCTTTGCCCCAATATGAGCTGAACCATGTGCCATTGTCTCCACCGCATTCACTAATGCATTAGACAACAACCACCGCTGTTTTTCTGTCAAATCAATCCAACAACCGTCTGCATCTAATTTCCCCATTCTCTCTTTCCAGTGAGCCAGCTCAATAGGGGTAGCTTCTTTCTGTTATTCTCTGACACTTTCCATGGTGTTATTAAACATCTCTGTTTCAGCCACCCACCTAGCAGAGCTAGTCACAAACATTGAGGTCAATTTGGATTTCGCAGTTTCCTTAGCTACTTGATCAGCAAAGGCATTGCTGTTTCCCACTGCATCAACCACTGCCTTGTGTGCACTACATTTAACTACAGCCACCATCTCTGGTAACGTCAATGCTGTCAGCAATCGCAAAATCAAGGGGCCATGCTGTATTCGCTGACCATGGGAAGTGAGAAAACCTCTTTCGGTACAAAGTAAGCCAAAACTATGAGCCACGCCGAAGGCAAACTGGCTGTTGGTGTAAATATTTACTCTCAATCCTTCACTTAACTCACAGGCCCGAAGCAATTCCGCTAACTCAGCTGCCAGTGTGAAGAGTATTTATTGCGTATGCAGCGGTTGTCGTGCCATCCAGTAATTTGAAACAAGAGCCATCGGCATACAACTCCCCTTGAGGGTCAGATAGAGGAGTGTCAGTCAGGTCTACCTGTCCCTTCGTCTCTTCCTCTGTCCGAAATATACAATCATGAACATCATTGTTCCTTTCGTTCGAAGGGAGGGGTAGTAACGTAGCAGGGTTCAGAGTTGCACATTGTTTAATCGTAATGTGTGGAGCAAACAAAGTCAATTTGTACCCTGTAAGATGCGCAGTCGTAAGGTGCTGGGTCTTTGTTTTGTTTAATAATGTATCCACAGCGTGCGGTACCATCACTGTGAGGTCAGTGTTCGGAACAAGCCCCTCCGACTGTCGAATAGCCACTGCGACCGCAGCAGTGGCTCTTAAACAGCTAGGGAGTGCTCTGGCGAAGTTATCCAACACTGCCGAGAAATAGGCACAAGGTCTCTGCTTACCACCAAATCCTTGTGTTAACACAGAAAGCGAGCAACCATCCACCTTGTGGGCATGAGGCACAAAAGGTTTTTGGTAGTCAGGAGTACCAAGAACGGGTGCAGAGCAAAGCGCAGATTTCAAAGAGTCAAAAGCATTTTGGCAAGCATCAGTCCAGGGTAAAGGTTCATGCACATCTTTAGTGGTTAAATACAGAAGAGGTTTAGTGAGAAGGGAAAAATTAGGGATCCATTGGCGACAGTAAGAAGTTATGCTGAGAAATGCACGAACATCACGCTGAGTACGAGGCACAGACATTTTAAAATTGGTAGTCACACGCTCAGGGGTTAGTCTCCTTCCCCCTTTCGACAGTAGATGACCTAAGTAGGTCACCTCCTGTTGACAATATTGGAATTTAGAAAGAGATACTTTATTGCCATTAGACGTCAAATGAGACAATAATTGCACAGTGGCTTTCTTACAACCTTCCTCAGTATCAGAGGCCACTAACAGATCATCAACATATTGCAAAAGCACATTACCGGGGGGCAGGACCAAATCATCCAACAATGTTTTCAAAGGTTGACTATAAATACTAGGACTCTCCGTGTACCCCTGGGGAGCGCGGCAGAACCGGAAGCTGCGACCAGATAATGAGAAGCCGAAATATGGCCGGCTATCAGGATGAATCGGAATGCTAAAGAAAGCCTTTTTTAAATCGATCACAGAGAAATATTTAGCAGTGGGAGCAATCATAGTGAGAATAGTAGTGATGTCAGAAACCGCAGGGTATTGAGGCACCACTATTTTATTAATTTCCTGCAAAAATCACAAAACGATAAGTATCAACATAGTCCGGATCACTTCCAACAGGGTTTTTTTCTTTAAGATAGGCAAAATGGGGCTGTTGCATACATTAGCAGCCGTCTCCTCCACCACACCCTTTTTGATCAAATCTTGTATGATGGAGAGCAAAGCCTTCCCGCCTGCCGGAGAAATTTTGTACTGAGGTATACGTGGTAGCCGAGCATTTTGCTTCAAAGTAATAGAAACGGTGGAATCCTTAATAATCCCACATCTGTGTCTCCAGTGGCCCACAGTGTCGCTGGGATACCAGCAAACTCAGGAGGGAGGGGTTCATTTTTGTTGAAACATTGCAAAGTATGCTTGCCAAGGGGATTGATAGTCAAATAAACACCATCAGATGAACAATGAATTTTAGCATGTAATTTCTTCAACAAATCCAAGTCTAATAAGTTTTCGCCACAATGGGAAGTCAAAAGAAACAGGGAGTCTATCGTAACCGGACCAATTGTAAAAGGAATAGGTTTGGAAATGAGGCTCACCACCGGAATTCCTGAGAATCCCACGAAACATTATTTTGCCCAGACAGAGCAGCCCCTGGGACCAGAGAACGAGAAATAGAACTATTCATCGCACCTGTATCAACTAAAAACTTTTCAGGTGTCCCCATCAAATGCGCTTCTACATAAGGACCTTACTGATCAACGGATGCTGACACCTGGCCCCCACTCTGTCCTTGGCTGTCCTATGTATAGGCATACCCTTCGGTTGCATTCATCGCACAGTCCTCATTATAATACTGCCTACCCCTCGGATTATCGAAATATCTCTTTTCTGATCCAACGTGCGTCACCTCCTCTCGTTGCATATCACTGTGATCTACACCTCCTCGACCTCTTCCTTTACTTCTCATAGCCCCATTCTGAGCCAGCAACAATGGACCCCGAAATCGCCAATGCCCTTCCTCCTTACAATAGGAGCACTGGTTTATTCCCAAAACAACAGCAGGCCCTCTGCCTCGTCCAGTTCCCGCCCCCCTCGGGACGAACCCTCTACCACCTCTTTCTATGCCTCGTCCTCGAACAACTTGTTGCAACAACACCCGTGTCTTAAGATCTTTAGTTTTCTTTTCCATCTTGTCCTTACTCTCATTTTCTCTATGTTCGTAATATTGGGCCATACTCAATATTACCGAGGGGGTAGAAGTGGTCCAGGTACTTTCAGCGGCTTGTAGTCGCGCAGAGACTTCCGGTAACAAATTGGTCACAAAACGATTAACGACTAATCGCATACCACCTTCCAATGATAAATCCTGTCCACTAAAATCAATGACTACCCCTTCCAATCTAGTGAAGAAATCAGAAACACTTTCGTCTTTCTTCTGCTTACATGCTGTCAATTTGTCCCAATCCACCTGACGAGGCAGAATTAAGGAATGCATGTAAGTAATAATACGGCCAGGTAACGCCAATAGTTCGGGTTTCGGTTTATCACCAGGCTTACGTTCCTTATCCCAATCCTTTATCTGCTCCCATGTTCCGCCTAACTCTTGAACATGGTCCTGATCATGCACCTCACGCCATACATCAACAGGGACTAGCAGCGCAAAAAATAGCTCTATGTCAGCTAGGGTCATAACAGCTGACGAGGCCGCTTCTGTGAGTTCTTTATAATAAGCAGTGGGATTCTTACGGGGGTCAGGTAGTTGTGATTTTAGCGAGAGAACTTCACTCCTCTTCCAGGGGTTGTACACCCATTGTTCCTGCACTCGTGCCTCTACATGAGGTTTAGTCACCGCGCCCTGATCATTCTTTAATTCCGGTATTTCGGGATGAAAGATAGGATGGACTTCCCACATAGGGTGCTGAGAGTCCCATGAGGGACACTTTTGGTGCATCCGCCCTCGATAACTTAAAACCTCAACATTTTTGTACACTTCCTCTGGTCTAAGTTCAGACTTAAGAGCCCTGTCCCGAATATCATACAACACTTGGGTGGCTATCCCTCCTGCAAAACACTGTTCCCATAAAGTAATAAGACATGTAGCCATGTGTTTCAGGGCATGTTGCTGCATAACAGGCTCAAACTCTCGAAGCGTGTCCCATATATCAGTTATAGTATAAATAGGCTGTTGCATCCACTGGGATGACTGATTTTCAATCATTTGTTTCGCATTTAATCCTACAACCGAACGAGTAAACAATTTCCGTGTGTCGAAATCCCCCAGAGCACGAAATGGAGTTGAAACAGCTAGGGATGGGGTCGTGCTCGCAGAATGAGAAGCCCACACAGGGGTGGGGGGAGACAAAACAGCTGTGGACATAACAGAAGATGGCGGTGTAACAGGCCTTAAAGTAGCCGTCTCAGACACAGAGGGAGATAAAACAGAGGACGTTCCCGGAGAAACAGGGGAAGAGGAAACAACAGGGGCAGAGGCTGAAGGGGCCTTTACTGGAGTTGGGGAAACAACGGGATAAATACGCTGCGGAGCATAAGGTGGAGGTTGGCGAGTATCCAATAAATCATCTATCTCATCCTCCGCTTCAGTCCTAGCCACATAAGTCTTATCCAATTGCAATCTAAATTGCCTATCTGCACAATCAATTCCCTGTTCGGTTTGAGCAGTTTCATAAGCAATGGCTTTCTGCGTAATCGTCTGATCTACTTTCATTCTACATACTTTCTCCTCCCGCATACGTCTACGCTTTACTTCCTTCTGCCACAGGTTTTAGGGAATCAAACATTGACTGTCAACTACGTTTAGAAAACAATTGATCCTGCAGATAATTTATCTTTTTCTCATCAAAAGACCCGGTTAAGGGCCATTGCAATTCTACATTATCCTTAGTATATTTATGCCATAGTCTATTAAACAAGAGAGGTGTAATACCATGCTTTACATACCTATCATAACTTGGGCTGCCCTCAGGCAGGGCAGGTTGACTTTTAGCCAAGCGCGTATCATTAGGGCGGCAACAACATCCAAAACAACTTAATTTGCTAACACATGGCACAATGATTGATGTCATGTATTCCTCATTCGATCATAAAAACAAACTTCCAAACATTGCCTTGTTCAAACATTCACAAAATATCCAACATCACTCTTATTTGAACATACACAGAGCAGTAGTATATGTACATAAAAGATATTCAAAACGACATATCAATCAATTCAGATTCCAGACCAACAGATACCAAAGTCAAGCAGTCCAAATACCACCAAGAGACTGTCGGACAGGTATAACCACAGACTGTCCTACAGACCATCCTGCAGCCTTCCTGGTTCACCCCTGGGACTATTCTGACTAAACCCGCTTCATTACCACAGCTTCAGAGATGTCCCCAAGGCTACCCAGGTACAACCAAAGGCATTTCCGAGACCAGTCCGGCCGGGTGCGCACCACACGAGCCACACCAGGGCATCCGATTGGCATCTCTATTGTTCACAAAACAAGTCCGTGGAGCATCCACTCGTGCAGCCACAATGCTGCCCCGTCAGACCCCCAAGATTCTCCGTGGTACAATGTTCACCAAATACTACACAGTTAACTGCTTAAAAAGCACTGCTCAACAGCGCGTTCCAAAAGACACCAAAAACAATCCACTCACCTGGTGCACACAGGTACAATTGCGTATTCTCCACTGCCAACTCCTGAAGACCAACACGGTGTGCTCTTGGGTTACGCCCGTAGGACTCCGGCGAAGGGTCACTAGCAGCTGGGGCACTCTGATCGCGAGAGCGGAGTAAGTAAAAAATGTCCCCTCCGTCCACCCGCTCGACCATAGCTCCTCTTCTTTGTCCTTACTACCCGGTTACGGGGAGGACGACCCTATCACGGAGTCCCACCAGAGTTGCCAACATATGTATTATAAAAATAACATAAAGGACTATACCTACCAATAGCTCCAATCCCATTAAAAAATAATCAGTCAGTTGGCAGTGAAGAAAGTTCAATCGTTAATTAAGCAAAATACTCTATAGAGGAGACTTTCCAACCCTCACCCATCAGGTGCGCAGAGAAGACTGTTGGCTCGTATTCAAAAATGAGGTTATATACTTTTCGGTTCAACACATATAATCACTGTAAAAGGAAAAACAACAGTTGGCCCTCGAGCTCCAGGAAAGGACCATATATGGCACACAAGCTTAACTATTTATTACTGGGAAAGTTAGGAGGGGGTGACTCTCTTTCGTCTTGGTGCCCGGGAGTGTAGGCACGGCGCCTCCAGGAATGCGCTTATCGCTCCCAAAGCCAGATGCGACCTTGAGTCTCAGGGCAGTCGAGTAAACAGCCTACTTTCAGCTGCTCCCAGTAACTCAGATGAACTGGGGCTTGAAAACTGCCAGAGATTAACACGTGATCACAGCCCGTGTTCGAGCATAGGTTCGAAAAATGGCGTCTGTACGGTTCTCGGCCTACTCTGTTAGCAGTAGATACGCAAGGAGCGAATAAATGTTTTCCTCCCTGCAAAAGCATATATATATATCAAGCAAAAGAGGGTACGTATAGATGCATCATGCTAACATAATATATGTCCGATACTCCTTATGTATGGGAACTCTACATTTTATCCCTCACGGGGAGCCAGTGTAGGTCTCTCAGGGGGGGGGGTGATGTGGCTGCGGCGGGGGGCTTTGACGATCAGTCGGGCGGAGGCGTTTTGGATGCGTTGTAGTCTTCGTAGGTGTTTGGCTGAGATTCCTGCATAGAGTGCGTTGCCGTAGTCCAGTCTGCTGCTGACGAGGGCCTGTGTCACCGTTCTTCTTGTTTCGGTCGGGATCCACTTGTAGATCCTGCGGAGCATGCGGAGGGAGTCTAGGATAAATCCTAGGTTGTGTGCATGGTTGGTGGGTGTTGGTGCTGTTCGCAGTGTGGTCGGCCACCAGGAGTTGTCCCAGGCTGAGGGGGTGGGTCAGAGGATGAGTACCTCCGTCTAGTCCGAGTTCAGTTTCAGACGGTTGCACCTCATCCAATCGGCGACTGCCTTCATTCCCTCGTGGAAGTTGGTTCTGGCGGTGTGTGGGTCCTTGGTGTGAGAGAGGGTGAGCTGGGTGTCGTAGGCGTAGGAGATGATGTTGAGGTCGTGATGGCAGGTCACTTGTGTGATGGGGCTAGGTAGATGTTGAACAGCATCGGCCTGAGGGGTGAGCCCTGGGGGACGCCGCAGATGATGTCGGTGGCTTCGGATCGGAAGGGTGGGAGGCGGATGCTCTGGGTTCTGCTGGAGAGGAAGGATGTGGTCCAGTCAAGGGGCTTCTCTTGAATCCTGGCTTCTAGGAGGCGTGTCTTTAGAGTGCGATGGCAGAACGTGTCAAAAGCGGCCAACAGGTCCAGGAGGATGAGGGCTGATGTTTCACCGTTGTCTAGTTGGTGCCTGATGTCGTCTGTGGCAGCGATGAGGGCTCTCTCGTGCTGTGGTTTTGTCTGAATCCGGACTGGGACGGGTCCAGGATGTTGATGTCTTCCAGGTGGCGGGCCAATTGCCTGTTGACGATTTTCTCTATTACTTTTGCCAGGAGCGTGAGCAGTGAGATGGGCCGGAAGTTCTTGAGGTCCTTGGGGTCTGCTTTGGGCTTCTTGAGGAGGGCGTAGATTTCGCTGTGCTTCCAGCTTTCCGGGAATGTTGCTGTTTTGAAGGAGATGTTGATGACCTTCGGTAGTTGGGGTGCGATGGCTGCGTCTGCTTTGTTGAATACATGGAGTGGGCACGGGTCCGACGGAGATCCTGAGTGAATGGAGTTCATGACCTTGCGTGTCTCGTCGTCGTTGATGTTGGACCAGGAGGTCAGGTGGATGGTGCTGGTGGTGTTCACAGGGGAGGTGGAGTCTGGCGTAGTCGGGCGGTGGTGGTGTTGAAGCTGTCGTGGATGTCAGCGATCTTGCGGTGGAAGAGGATGGCTAGTGAGTCGCACAGTTCTTGTGAGGGTGGGATGTTGTTGTCGTTGACGCCGGGGTTGGAGAGTTCCTTTACGATGCTGAAGAGCTCTTTGCTGTCGTGTGCATTGTTATCCAAGCGGTCTTTGAAGGAGGATCTCTTGGCTAATCTGATGAGGTGGTGATGTCTGCGGGTGGCATCCTTGTGGGCTTCGTGGTTGTCCGGTGTGCGTTCGTGGAGCCATATTTTCTCCAGTTTCCGGAATGCGTGTTTGGAGGTCTGGAGCTCGTCAGTGAACCAGGTGGCTCTCTTTCAGGCGTGGCTGTTGAAGGGTTTCTTGAGCGGGGTGAGGGTGTTGGCACAGTCGTTGATCCACTGTCTGAAGTTGCGGGCTGCGGCGTCTGGGTTGGTGGGGTCAGTGGGTGGATTCTGGACAAGGGTGGTGATCAGCCGATCTTAAGTGACTTTGCTCCAGCAGCGGCGAGGCAGCTGTTGGGTGCGGTGGTGCGTGGTTGGTTTCTTGAAGGTGAAATGAATGCAGCGGTGGTCGGTCCAGTGGAGTTCGGTGGTGGCCAGCGGCGTGGGTAGGTGCGGTGACGAATTGTTTGAGGCTGAGATTGGCAAAGTTGTCGATCAGGGTGGTGGAGTTGCCGTTGTTGTTCTCGAGGTGGAAGTTCAGGTCCCCAGGGGGTCTCGTCCATGGAGGCGAGTGCGTGGGTGCTGGCGAGGTCGGCGATGGAGTCGCTGAACTGAGCCCGTGGTCTGGGGGGTCTGTAGATGAGTGTTCCTCTGAGGGTGGTGTTGGGGTCAGTGTATTCGGAAGTGCAGGTGTTCGGCGGTGTTGAGGGTGTCGTCTGCGTGGGTGGCAACCTTGAAGGTGGACTTGTGGACGATGGCTATTCCTCCTATGGTTCTCTTGGCGCGATCCCTGCAAGTGATCTTGTAGCCGTCCGGGATGGCTATGGCGATGTCGGGCGCCAAGGAGTCGTTCCACCAGGTCTCGGTCAGGAAGGCCACGTCTGGGGTGGAGGTGTCGAGCAGATCCCAGAGCTCGATGGCGTGTTTGCGTGCAGAGCGGGTGTTGAGGAGTATGCAGCGGAGGTGGTAGAGTCCAGTCCTTGGGGGTTTGGTGGTTCCATTGCAGGTGAAGCTGCAGGTGCGGCAGGATAACGGTCCGTGCGACCGTTTCGGGGTGGCCTGGAAGCAGATGTGGATTCGGCCGGCGTTGAGTGCGTGGAGGCTGCTGGCGTCGTAGTGGAGTCAGGTGTCTTGGCATACGCGGAGTCCAGGGGTTCTGGCGCTAGGTGCGGTCCAGGCACGGAAGGGCGCAGACGGGCTTGCCTTAGGCGTGCCTTCGGCAGCGCAATGAACACAACATATGCGCTGTGGTACGTTTTGAAAAAAGGAATATGTTAAAACTGCAGAATCAGTCTTCTTATTGAAGAGGCATTTTTTAAATGTTTGCTTTGACGGAAAAGCACATGTCACTGTAAGCGCAAATACAATGAGAACAGCTGCTAAACTAAGAAATAAATATGACTGCCATAACAGAACAGAGGGGAAAGATAGACTACAAAAATATATATATATAGTATACTGAATAACAGCATGAGTGCAGATGCAGATACAGGTGTTTGCTTGGGTATCATTCAGTGTAACCTTTATTAAACCACACCTAGGAACATGTAATGTTGTATACACTATTTATTTATGTGGTAGCATTTTGGAGTAAATTAGAAACGCATGTTCATTGTAAAAATGCACACTACGAAGTAAGTAACGATGAAGATGGATTAAATACAATTTTGTTTACATTATGTTTTAGATTTCCCCTGAAGAAGGGAATATATTTTTCCCTAAATGCATTGGGTACTTTTAATAAACATCATGACATGTGGAACCAACCTGTGCCTTGCAGCCTGTTTTAACATCTTGGTGGGAGCAGTGGTATGGATAAAATGAATTGAATACATGTGAAAAAAGGATGAAGAATTTTCGAAAGACATGGATAAAAGGAAGTAAAAAATATCGTTGAATTTAATTCATTGGATTCATACTAAAAGCTGTGCAACTTGGTGGAACCAGGGATGGTTCACCTTTGATTTAACATGTGCTTAAGGGCATGCTGCTGCACAAAAGGCTCAGTCTTTCATCACACTCCACACATCTTCCACACTGTAAATGGGGTTACGAACCCACTGGACAACCTGATTGGCTACTACCTTTTTCTCTTCATCTTCCCCACCAGATCGTATAAATATCTGCCCCAGTCTCTCCCTGACTGTTGCCCAGTCTCTGTCCCCTAGTCCATGTACCGGTGTTCCGCTGCTCAATAATGTTGAGGGATGAACAGGGAAGGAGTAACAACAGAAGTACCAGGCACCAACATCACTGCTGACTGCGTTGTAGGTGTAAGGGCTGGCGAGAGGGATGCCAAAATAATAGGCGCAGCAGGGACAATGGCAGTCATCGTAGCCGCAGAAGGCAAAGTCAAAGAAAGGGCAGGAGGCGCTGTGGCCAAAACAGCTTGATCAATAGTAGAAGAAATAGAAGCAGCAGAGACAGGAGGAACGATGACAGAGCCTGTGGAATGGCAGGGTATATTCTCTGCGGGGTGCTTGGGTGGAGGTCGAGTATCTATCAATTCCTCCACAAAGGTGTTGTTCCCTTCTTGAGCAACATAAGACTTTTCACATTGAAATCGAAATCTCCTATTGGCATACTTTATTCCTTCTTCAATTTTTTCTCTATCATGCGCTACAGCTTTCTGAGTCAATGTCTGCATTCTCCCCTTCCGGACCTCTTTCTCTGCTTTCATTCATCTCTGTTTAGCCTCCTTTTGCCATGTTCTGAGGGAATCAAACATTGACTGCCTACTCTTTTTCGAAAACTATTTCTCCTGTAGAACATACATTTTCTGTTCATCAAAAGTGCCCGACAACAGCCACTGCAATTCGGTATTGTCCCTCGTATATTTGTGTCATAATGTACTAAACATAATATGGCCAAGGTCATGCTTCACATACATATCAAAATTTGGAGTGCCTTCTGGAGGCGCTAGCTGAATTTCTTCCAAGTGAGCATCAGCAGAACAACAACAACAGCCCAACCAAAACCTCTTACTAAGACACAGCATTTTAAAAAGAAAACAGGTTCACTACTTATGTCTGGCAGATATTTGCAAATATCTTTACCAAAATCGGTCCTCAGACCTCATCAAATACGAATCAAAGTGGTACTATGTTCATAAAGAACTCCAACAAATTGAATTGCTGGTCCTCAGATTGTGTTAAATACAAACCAAAATGGCACCATATCCACAAAGAACCAAAGCAAACTCACAGGGTGCACACGGGTCAAATGAATTTATTCTCCACTGCCGACCTTTCGGATCAAACGGTCAGATACAAGGGTTTTGCCATTCAGGACCACATTTGGGATGATCGCTTGGCGAGGCACCGCCCAGTCAAACAGACGGGCAGCAGCGAGTTCAAGAGTCTCTCGTGCAGGGATCCCCAGTCTGCCCATCTCACCAGACGTGGCCTGACGGCCTTACCCGTTCGCAGGCAAAGATGGGTCACCGATGGAGTCCGTGGTCGGGCGCCAAATGAAGGAAGTGGCCCAATTAGGGCCACCTGGTTTATTCGCGACCACCTCTCAGCCTTCCACACAAATGAAGAGACCGGTCAGACAGTAGAGAATACAAACCAAAGATATTTTTATTAAAGTGCACTCGAGTTCGGCCTGACCAGCCTTCTTGGATTGCTGCAGAGGGACTGGCTTCAGCATGCATAAAAATATATTAAGTACATATCATACCAACAAAGGCACTGCCCAAAACTGAAA
This sequence comes from Lissotriton helveticus, assembly GCF_964261635.1. NCBI lineage: Eukaryota > Metazoa > Chordata > Amphibia > Caudata > Salamandridae > Lissotriton > Lissotriton helveticus. The sequence continues at coordinate 1,626,424,895 of NC_136061.1, forward strand.
AATCCAGGCTCATACAGCTAAAACTAAGGGGTACAGTAGGATACGTTTCAACTCTAAGGCTGGGTTCATGCTATCTCTAATTGAATGTCATCCTGCCTGTGCCTGCAGCTGGGATGGTAGGAGAAGGCCTCTATCTAGTGGGAAAGGCATGCGCTAATGAGGACAATGCACTCAGTGAAAGACAGCGTTAAACCTTTAGAAAACGAAAAGACAACTGGAGATATTTCCCAGCAAGTTAGGGTTAGTTTCAATTGAAGTTAAAATGGCGGATCAACTTAAAATGGTGCTGTGAATGCTAACTTTACATAGAATAATATGCAAGCAAAACAAATGTGTATAATTTACATTTCAACAAGCGTTTAGTAGTAACGGGGAGTAGCACACATGACAGGTCTTTCTCTTTCTTTATAAGCTTTATTCAGTTGAAACAGAGCAACCATAAAAGCACAGTACAAAATTTAAAATACATTTGTTGCAATTCATAGTAAAAAAAAGAAATACTACATCAAAGAATAATAAAATTAATACACCAAAAAGAAAAATAAATTAACAAAAAAAAAAAAAAACTCATTCGTTGTAAAAGAGATGCAACCCTCAATGTCTCTTGATGAAAACAATCTATTCATAGTAGCTTTTCCACACTTAATACTGTCTCCTCTGCAGTTCTCCTAATGTAGACAATAAATTCACCACAGTGTTTCAAATGGGCTTCAGAATATGCGGGAGTGCAAAGTGCGTAAAAGCTTATTCAAGTAAAGACCAACCCCAGGCTTCGAGTCATTATTAACAGGCCATTCAGAGATCAGTTTAACAGGTCAGTACACCGGATCTATACCGGTAAGTAAAGCAAAACGATTACGAATGGGTCTTTTGAAGTTGCTGAGTGTATGGCCTCTATTGCCTCTACAGTGGTTCTTTACTACGTTTAAACTTACAGGGGGCAAGTATGCGGTTCTAGGGTAGAAGTCTCTCAGTTCCCTAGTAACTATAGGGCCGTCTCCCATTTGTGGCTGCCAGCCTTGCAGATATGGGACGACTTGGGAATACCTAAAGTTTACAATAATCAGGTCACCCACTATATCTTTAGGTAGAGGTCCCAACCACTTCACCCTTCTAACGTTTAAAATTTTCCCATTGATGTTTGGTGGAAGGGGCCTGTTCTTGGTTAGCCAGAAAGATACCTTGTTTGCCAATTCCGCTTGTCCTTCAATCTTACCATTAGTTAGTTCGGGCACGCCTGAGAGAATGCACACAAATGGAGCGGCCTCCGGCGGTAGGTCAATTTGGGTAAACTTTCTTTGCATATAGCCCTGGTTGGGAAAAGTGCCCTCTAAGGGCGTGGAAACATTTGTCGGCCCTGCTCTATTAACTGTGCTCTGCGGTACAGGTCTACAGATCACATTCGTACTATGAAAGACAGTGAAAGTGCATTTGTGTTGGTGGTTTTAAAAAACTCGAAATTTGATTGGACGAAGGAAATATGCAGGCAATGGCCATTTTTCTTATGTTCTGCTTTTTTTGTTCTAGGGACAACAGGAGTGTTGTTCCCTGAAAAGTGCAGGCCTAGTGATGAAGCATAATGCATAAAACATCTCTCAAAATATTCAGTCTAAGTTAGTAGTTAGGCAGGAGTGTCTGATGGCCCTGCTTTTGTTCCTTATTTATATTAACAACCTAGAAGCTCATCTGTCCAATGTGGGGAAAGATCTGCCATGGTAAAGACAAGAGCCCTCCCTGTCGTTTTATATGCAGATGATACAGTTTAAATGGCCAGGACTGCCAAATGCTTACAACATTGGGAGTTTGGATCTTAATACCAACATCCAGAAATCTTTTACAATGAGTATGGGCCCAAGAAATGTAAAAACAAGGTCTTCCTCTTTAGGGGGAACAGATATTTTGAAAGTAAAGTCTTTTGCGTATCTGGGTCACCCTTTTGATTAAAATGTATCCTGGCACAACTTGCGTAACTCCAGGGCTGCCTGTACACATAGAGTTGCTGAATCAATCTTCACTTTTGATAGAAGGTTAGATCACAAACCGATTAAGGAAATGATTGATATATTTAAGTGCAAATGCATTTCTGTAGCGAGTTATGGAGTATGTGTGTGGTGATAAAAGGCCTAAGGTCACTACATCAGGTTGAAAACAAGTTTCTGTGTTGAGTGCTGGCTGTTCCACAATCCACCCCTGCCTTTATGTGTTGGTCGGAATTAGGTCTGGATCCCTTACGGTATACAATTAAGTTGGAACCTTTCCTATTGTGGCTCAGGGTTTGAGGGAACTCAGAGGCCCAACTTCCAAGAGATGTAGTAGTGGATGCCTTGTCCCAGACAATGCACTTGATATACCCTGGCTTAAGTAGTGTCCCTTGCCTCGGACAGACGACAAGTACACATTTCTAGGTAGGTAGAGCTTTTTATGGACTGCTCTCAACATACCTCCTTTCTCTTGTCCACTCTACTTTAAACTGACTCCCCTCCATCCGACACGTTTTTTGTCCCGTTTCTGCTCTTATAATGCTCACTCTCACAGAGAGGCTTTTGCTCGCCTGCAAAAATTGGAGGATGTGGAGATATGTGATGGCAGCAGTGGCCGGTGTGCAGCAGGATCAGAGGGCGGGCAAGAGGGGCCCTAGTGGTCGAGGTGGGGTGGGCTGGAGATGAAAAAATAATGACATTTAAAAAATGTACCTTCAGCTCCCCTCTGACGCTCCTCTGCTACTCTTCACCTTCTGGAAGGCACAGGCTCTTAGAATGCCCTCCAGCCAATCCAGAAGTTGCTCTCAAATGAGAGCAGCTTAAGGATTGGCCTGAGTGCCCTCGATTTGCAGTCCAGGACAGAGTGGGAGTCTGCGCCTGCTCTTTCCATGTCAGTTGTGTTGCTGGGTTAGTGAGAGAACTGCACATTTTGGTTTGGCGGGCCTGAGACGGACGGCCAAACCCTCAGACGCAGTGATGGGAGTGCACTACCTCTCCCCTCAGTGCCTGCCACCACCAGATCCCGCCCCAAGACTCTGCAGTAAAGGGAAAATAAAACGAGCATCGTTTAATTTTTCCTTTCATGCCGTTTTTTGGGATGTCAACGCTCCTCAGCCATAGCGGAGGAGCCGCCGCTTTGTGAGGGGTGGGAAACTGTGTTACTTTAGAAAGAGATATGCCTCATAATAACATCCCCACCTCTATACTCTGGTTCCTTGGTGTTTTTAATTCAGACTCCCCCTTGTGTTTTAGAATGGCTTTTTAAGTTTTTTGCTTACTTGACACAGTATATCGGTGTAATTTACAATAAAGTTCTATTATTTTAAGCTGCATATTAAGTATTTGTTGTTATAATAATGAAATGCATCTATTGTACTTTTATGACCATTGGACCTAATAGCTTTGGTATTGACTGACTTGCATAGTGCCCCCTCCAACACTTATGCCCTGATTAAAGCTGCCAGATTAGCACTTTCTGAATTATGTCAATATACTGATGGAGAGTTGCCGTTCATTGCATGCATCATCTCTGAATACACAGACATTCAGAAATGAAAACGCTGAGGGAGTTATATATAAGCGATGCATGATTTCTGCGATTCCTTGTGAGTGGCTTTTTGTGGTGTCCATCCACCACTCAGTCGGATTATATTGCAAATACTGCTCAAACCCAATCCTTTGGCCCACCTTTCTCATTGCCCCATCCTTTTTTCAGAGATTCATCAATTATTGGCTAAATGACCATCCTGACTTCACAGTTTGGACATGAAGCAACATTGGTGTAATGATCCTCTAGCAGCTTATGATGTGCCTATCACCACAATTGCGACCAGTCATCTCCTAGTTTTATTGTAATTTGAGTTATTCGGGTGCTTAACTAATATTGTAGGTGACCATAATCTTTGATGTCACTTAAATAAACAGGGAAACCAATGCACTGACTACTGAAGCCTCTATTTGTAGGCTTCCACATATTTAAGATAAACTCCCCTTTTGGTGTAAAAGAGACATTTCTTGTTGCATCGAGAAAGGCATTTGCTGCCACTTCACTAACGTCTCATTCCACTTGGGCATTATTGTAGACTGAAATCTACTTCGACGAGATCAGAGTCTACGGCTATTTTGGGCCATTGTCAGCGCAGTTTATTATAGATGGTTCGAAATATGTCCTCGTTCTATTACATATTTGATTGGAAATAATTTACTTTCTGGTATTGAATGTTAGATCAACATCCATGATTATTATCTCAAGGCGAGTTCAGAGGAACTGAAGTTGTAAGAACCGAGTTACACTACTATTTGTACTTAGCTACACAGGGAACGTCTTATACATGTGTATTTAAACTGACTAAAATGCCCCCTCGCTTTCACTTTAATGAGGGAAGTTTGCCCTTCGCATTTTTCCCAGATCTCTTCTTTCCAGGGAATGTAGCATTTTAAGTATTGTGTACATGACAACTGATGCAAGTGTATTTAGCAGTGGCGGCTCCTCGACGGAGTGTTGCAGGGCAGTGGGGCGGGAGAGGGGTAGGGTGGGGGGAAGTAAACACCAGCATACTGCCGAACGGAGTTAAGTAAATAAATAAATAGAATAAAACAAATTACATTGCGTGCCATTTCTTGTTGCAGCGCACACAATGTAATTTGTTTTATTTATTTACTTAACTCCGTTCAGCCGTATGCCGGAGTTTACTACCCCCCACCCTGCCCCTGCCTGCCCCACAGCCCTCCCTCAAGTAGCTGCCACTGATACTTAGTAGAGGTCAGTGGCGTAGCTAGGCCTTGTGCCATGGTGGCAGCCGCTGCATTTGCTGCTCGTTGCCGCAGGTAAGAGCAGGGGGCGGAGACGGGCTGCCTGGGTGCCCCCTTTTGCTACGCCACTGGTAAAGGTTGCACCAGTTTGCAATTTTTTTTTCTTCTGTTTATTAGGTGTCAAACCACATCAACATGAGACTCACATAATAGCATATACATCACAGTAGTGCTTAGCAGATAGATAATTCTGTATAGCACAATTATCAGAGAAACATCATACATTTTACATAACACTTGTGCCTCTATCAGCAGCACACTCCTAGCTTTTACATCATCATTGTTCCTATAGACCTTTACTCAGCAACCTACTACATAGGCAGTGTTACTCCCGCTCTAGTTGTACATTTAAGACCCACATGGCGCAACTATCCTCTCCACATTCGCAATCTCTCCCCCGTCAGCACCTCTGCCCTCCACATAAGTTTTATATAGAGCCCAGAATGTTTCGGTCTAATGCGTGGTGGGAGCAGATCACTATAGATTTCAGTTTGTGGACTACAATAAAGAATGTCTCTCAACCATTGGGCAAGTGTGGGAGGATGGCCTTGCATCCCGCATGTTGCCACACATCGGTTTGCTAACAACAGAACCAGATCAAAAAGGCCCGCTCGGGAGGCCGTCTTTTCTCTTTTATCGCTCCCAAACTGTGGAACTCTCTCCCCCTTACCCTGCTAGCGGAACCCAACCATCTTACGTTCCACAAGGGGCTGAAAACTTGGCTCTTTCCCTGATCTTTTTTCTTTTTTTCTCCTCTGCCACTACCTCTGTCATTAGCGCTGGGACGCTCAAGGGCAGCCATGCGCTTTATAAGTCCCTATTTCATTTCATTTCATTTCATATCAATTAATCTCAATGTCACCCTTGGTATTGTCTTGGAGTATCCCAGGAGGGCTTGCACCAGCTTCGGCATCAGCGACAGATTTGTCACATGGTTTAATTCAGCAAACATCAGACCCCAAAAGTGTGCTATTCAAGGGCAGGTCCAGGCCAATTGGAGAAAATCAGCAGCCTGTGCACTGCAACTATCACAGGTCAACTCCTCTCTGAGCCCATACCTATGTAGACGTTCCGGGGTATAATAGATATTGTTGAGAAATGTAAAATGTATCAGTCTATGTCTCCCATTCAGGGATATAGGTTTTGTGCTGAGACAACAATATATCCTCAAATCATCCGTGATATCGCTCTGTAGATCACGCTGCCAGGCCAGCCTTGCTTTAGTGTAGCTACCACTGCTATTAGACATCGAGACGTAGTAAATTCTGTATACCATCTTGGTAGGGACCTCTGCAGTGATAAGTTTGGTCAAGGCCTGTAGCTCAGGGGGTTCTGACATATCCTCGCCCAGGAGCTCACTGAGTGCATGTCTAACTCTGTGAAATTGGAATTGTGTAAGTGGAGTCGGGATCACGTCGTCTGTACCCAAATCCCTCCAACTCTTCGCTGCACCATCTAAAAAGAGGTCTCCTATTGTATGTATCCCAAGCGTTCTCAGTGCCGTCAAAACCCCTTTATCCGCACATGGCGATAACCATCTACACCAGTCACGTCTACTGGAGAATACAGGATGGCACCAGTCTGGAGCTGTAATAGGTAATGCCAAGCATGTGTGACTGTGTTGAGTGAGTTTATAATCCCCGTACATCTATCAGGGGCTATGAATATCCAAGCCAGAAGCGGTGTGGGATCTGCTACAACAGATTCTGTTTGAATGTTTGGTATGTCAAGTGGCCCATGAATCCAATGAAATGCCTGTGCGCTCTGAGCAGCTCTGTAATATTGATCTAAGTCAGGAGCACAAAGTCCTCTCATGGAGTATGGAAGAGTAAGAATCTGTCAACTGGCACATGCCTGCTTGCCCGCCCAAGCTAGATGGATCATAAGAGATTTAAGTTGCTGGAAAAAACCTGTGGCAGCACCATAGGAATATTGGTGAAAAAGAATAGGATAATCATTTTCATAAAGGCTACCCTACCCATCAAGGACAATTGCAGCCAAATCCATCTCTCTATGTCCTCCTCGAGTTTACTAACCGCCACCCCATAGTTTTCCCTGAACACCACTTCTGGGTCTGTGTGTAATTGTATACCCAAATATCTCTCCGCCTCTGTAGACCACTGTAGTGGGTACTCAGGTTCAAAGGCCGTCTGGGCTGGGGTTAGGGGGAATATAATAGATTTATTCCAGTTAACACGCAAACCTGACATGACCCCAAAGTGCACCACTTCTCTTAAAATTGGAGAAAGGTTGTTATTAGGTTGACAGATATACAATAACGTGTCATCCACGTGTCATCCACGTAGGTGGAGACAATCAGGGCATATCCTGAGAACTGTATGCTTCTATGGCTATGGTATTCCCGTTGCGCACAGGCCAGGGGTTCAGCCACTAGGGCATATAGTATAGGAGACAGGGGGTAGCCCTATCTTGTACCTCTGGTGATCTGGATAGGGTTTGTAACCAGGTTTCCTATTTTAATAGGGGCTGTTGGAGAATTATACAGCACCCCAGCAGCTGAATAAAGATCGGTCCCACCCCCATCCGAAGGAGGACGTGTCGTAAAAAGGGCCCGTCGACAGAGTCGAATGCCTTCTCCATGTCTAAAAATATCGCAATAGTGGGGATCTCCGGCCGAATATGCTATAGTGCGGCAAACACAGTACGTAGATTATACATCAGGTTCCTACCTGGTACAAAGCCTGCTTGTTCCGGTGCAACTAAAGTGGACATCAGTGGGATCAGGCGGTTCACAAGCAGTTTTGCAAAGCTTTTTGTATCCACGTTCATTTGGGATAGTTCCTACACGATGCCCAATCATCCTGGAGTTTACCAGGTTTGAGGATCGTGACTATAATTGCTTCTCTCACGGAAGGAGGCATCGTCCCAGTAACACACATATCCTCAAATACCGTAGTCAAGTGCGGTAGTAGCAGTTCTAAGAACGCCTTGTAAAAGGCTACCATCAGACCATCCCCTCCCGGAGCGCTCTCCGTGCTCATACTTGATATCGCAAGCAGAACTTCTTCCCGCTCAAAGCGTCGCATTAGAAATTCCCAATGAGTGTTAGTTAGCTATGGCAATTTGATATGGGCCGGGTAATCAAGCATGTGCTCATTCGTGCTGCCCTCTTGGGAGGCATATTAGTCTGAGTAGTATTAGCGGAATTGCTCCGCTACTTCCTAATCTATCAACAGGGAGTCACTGTCTGGAGTCGTGAGCTCAGGCACCACCGGCTGCTCTCTATGCTGACTGAGCAGCTGTGCAAGTACCGCCCCAGGGGGCTCCTCCTCTTCGTATACTCGAGCACTAGCATACTTGCCCAAATTTTCAACCTCCGCATAAGCTTCTTTGTAATACTCTGCAAGGGTCATCTTTATCTCCTACGCAAGCGTCTCATCAGGCCCAGCAAGCTGGGCCCTTTCCAGGGACACAAGCTTCTGTTCCAAATCCGCAAGATGTGTGCGGATCGACTGGAGGACACCTGCATGCTTAGACATTGCTACTCCCCTTATGTATACATTAAACGCTTCCCACATAGTTTAAAAGCAGTATACTGACCCCACAATCTTTTTAAAAAATAGTTCTAAAGCTTCAGCAATATCTACCTTGAAGACTGCGTCTAACAGTGAGTAAGGGGGGAAATCTCCAGGTAAAGGGGGGTATACATGCCTTTGGAGCGTGAAGCACCAGCGATAGTGGGGAAGGATCTGAATAGGTACGGGGAAGAATTTTACACGTACGAATATTTGTAAGCAGTTGCCTAGTCAAGAACCAGTAATCTAATCTGGTGTGGAGGTCATGGTATGGAAAAGAGTGCATGTAACCCCCTTGCGTCAGATGTCAGTGGTGCCAGACAGCACACATGTCAAAGCGACACAGTGTGCTAGCCATAGCTTTAGCAGACGCCGATACACGTCTTACAGGCCACCAGACCTGTCCAGTGTCGGGTCCCTAACAAGGTTAAAATCACCACCCCACAGGAGTCGTCCACCCAAGTGGAGGCCTACAGTGTCAGTCAGCTTCCTGTAAATGTCCGGGTTGTCAAAATTTGGACCGTACACGTTAACCAACAGGAATTAAATCCCCTTCCCTTTGCAGCTTTTTACAACAAATTGGCCCTCTGTGTCTGTCTCCAAAGGCTCCAGCTTCAGTGCCTGTTTAGGGTTCACCCACATCAACATCCCTCTCAAGTGCATGGTGAATCCAGCCGTGTGGGTATTGCCTTGCAGCCCTCAAAGACGCAGCATAGGGCTGTCCAGAGGGAGGTGCGTCTCCTGTAAAAGTGCAATCTCAATGTTGTGCCTGGTCAAATAACTCAAGATCTTGCGTATTTTTTTGTAGTCATTCATGCCGCATACGTTCCAAGTGAGTGCGCTTACTGTGTCAAGGCAAATGTTTCCAGAGGAACTATCTGTACTCATTGTGAGGTAAATCTACATGAATCTGCTGGGCATCATGTACTATTGTGTAGATGTAAATGTAACACATATCATCTCGAAATGCATAATTGTCAGAAGCAAGCAGCGTGATTCTCAATATTGTCCCACCCCCCACCCACTCCAGGCGAATCCCAACTGCACCTGGATGACAAATCCCCACCCATCTTTCCCCAACAACCCTCAATAATAAACACAAGGGCAGATGTTGCGAGCCAGGTAAGTACATGTGCTGTAGGTGAACCTAGCGTGAACTCCAATTCGCCGCCCATAACAATCTCAATTCTGCAGCAGTAATAACCTCCACAACTAGATATCTAACACAATGTAGAAGTGTCCTCAGCATTCCCCTGACAAATACCAATTAGTCTGGATAACTTGTGGACCATTGCCCGGAACATTGTCAATATATAAACTTCCACCCATCAACGCGGCCTCCCAAAATCCTAACCCCCTCTCTATTCCCAATGCAAGGTAGTATACTATACCATGAGTTTTACTTACTGGGACCCCAACAGCGTCAAACTCAGTCTTGTTCATCCAGGCTGCCACCGACAGCTCCCACCAGCTCTTCTCTCTCCGGACTAGGGCGCTTCTCTCTGGACCACTCTTTCAAAGCTTTTTGCAGAGTTTTTGGTTCCGTGAAAATCTGTGAGTGGCCATTCCTGTTAACACGCAGCCTGGCAGGGTATAGCATGGCATAGTCTATATTCTAGTCTCTCCTCTCATCTGTCGTTTCAATGGGGCAAACTCTCGGCGGGCTTCTTGGACAGGAGCTGTGAAGTCCGGGTACAAGGAGATGGTGGACCCCTCATACTGCAGTGTTTGCTTGTTCCTAGCGGCTGCCAACGCCGAGTCTCTGTCCCTATAATTCAGCAACCACACTATTATAGGTCGCCGAGATGCTCCAGGTAGGTGGAGGGCGGGGACCTAACGATTGATGTGCTCTCTCCACCATGAACATAGCAGAGAACACTTCAGCGCCCAGCAGTGTGGTCAGCAATGTCTCAACGAACTTCTCCATATCGCCTGTTGGTGTCAATTCAGGGACCCCTGTGATTCGTAAGTTATTGCGGCACGAGTGCACCTCCAAATCTTCAGCCTTGTCTTGGAGAACTTGTAGGACCTTACCCATTTGTTTGTGGTCCGAATCCATCAACGTCTGTGCCTCCTCCACTTCAGTGACACTGCGCTCCACCATGTCCAGGCGTTCCGCATGTTTGTCTAGTCTTCCGGACATCCTGTCCATATGATATGAGAGCGCGTCTATCTTGGTGCCCAAACCTATCATGCTACCTTGAAGATTTGAATCCATCAAAACCAACATAAAGCATATGTCGCATTCCATCTTTTCAGGCATCGCGTCTTGCATGGAATCACCCTCCTCAGTAGTATTGTCCCGACCTTTCGACTTTCTGGGATCAAATGTGAGCTTGGGGTGAGTCCGATCCACTCTGCCCATGTTGCGTTGTGTTCCGTGTTAAGGCACAGTCTGCAATATAGAGAGCCAAAACAGCTTGCAAGCGTCACACAACAGCTCCTCAATGATCAAGGGCACCAAGGCTCCCCACTTTATCCGGTCACTGCTGGTTTCACCAAGTAGGGTAGCCAAAGCGGCGTCCCTATCAGTTCCAGCGCCGAAAGCAGGCTTATGGGAGCACCAGAGCGACACGTCATTTAAGGTGCACAGAACAACTGCCAGGTTGGGCCTGTCGCTTAGCTTCCCTCCCCTCTGTGTCTCCAGAGTAGTGTAGTCGGATCAGGCGTGCACAGCCAGTCCGCGTAAAAATCAGCTGCACCTCGCAGGAGCTATACCGGCAGTCCCGTGGCTCATTTCACAGGGTCTTTCACCTCCCCCTGTATTCACACAAAATGGCCAGCTCCCAGTATATGAGTGTCCCAGGCTTTCACTTCGGTGAGGCACTTACTCGTGGGTGGTGGAAGGACTGCAAGACCGTGTCAGGGAGTCCAGTCGCAGCAATTCACACTGGACTCTTAGTATGTGCAGCAGTGGGCGCAACATGAGTCACTGGAAAACGGCGTCTCTAATCATCACCAGCGGGGCCAAAATGGGAGGTCATGCAGCGTGGCTACCACTCCCTTTGGAACTGGGGAGGGCCGGATACCAGGCATTGGATGCTCACTTATCATGAGATCTCGGGCAGCTGGGGAAGTGCAATAATCCCCAGGCCGGTGCTTCCACTCCAGGCAAAGGCTGCAACAACACATCGCTTACCGCTCGTCTCAGCGCTGGAGTCGAGGGCTCCGGAGTAGCTCTATGCGTTGCTGGTAGACCCCGGATACAGCGCTGTTGTAATTCAGGGCTAGTATATCCCGCAGAACCAGGATAATTACAGGATAGTTTGCGGCTGCACGAAGCCAAGCGCTCAAGCGGCCATCTTGCAGCTCACAAGCTCCGCCCCCCTGAAATTTGATTACTTATGGTCCTGCAGGGAAGCTATTGATAACTTCAATGTTTGCTCTTGGTAGGTGGGTTCTCTCTGTGTCTTATGAATCAGCAAGCATTGGCCTTGAAGTGATATTCAGTGCAGGTCCAAAAGAGGCATTTTAGCACACTGGCCGCTAATATATTTCTTTTCTCAGCAATAGCTGCAACACTAATATATGGAGTATTCATCTACATTTCACACCAATTACCTGCTGGTTGTGGGAGGTCAGATGGAGACTTCATTTCGGTCAACAATTCTTTCTTCTTCATCATGATTATGACCAGTAAACTACTGAAGTACATATCGCATTGCTGGGTGCAGCTTCCATCATTGCTAGAAGATGGAAGTGGTTGCTTAGTTATGCTTCAATTAACCATTAGAAATGAATGAGAAAACAGTAAACATAATGGGCACCATTCACAAAGGTAAAATAGACGAAAGTCTAGCTTTACAAATTTCGGAAGTCACAAAGGGCATTTATTACTCGCAAATGCCATTTGTGAATACCAAGTCATAAAGTTTAAATTTTGGCATTCACAAAAGGCCTTTACAAGTAGTACATGCCCTTTGTGAATACCAAAAGTCATAAAGTTAGACTTTCGTCCCGGTTTACCTATGTGAATCGGGCCCACTGTTTTGAATATTTACTTGGTATCATCTAATCTATTTTCCTATTCTCAGTAATTGCAACCTGTCCTCCTGGTAGGCTGCTCCTTGCTTCAGCTAGGTGGCTTTTAATAGTCATCTTGGGATGGTGTTTTATAGTCATGGGGTTAATAGTTCTTCATTGGTGGGGGAGTTCTAAAAAAATTAAAATACATATTAAGCTAGGAACGTGGGTGTGTAGTGGGAATAATGACCTCATAGTGATAACCGAGATGATTAAGAGAGTCTTCGTACAATACACTTTTTACAGCAGGGTCAGACCTGTATACATGTGATATTTTCCATTTTGTAAAGAGGAAGGGGAGTAGAAAAAACAATCTTTAGTATGTGATTATTACATTTTTGAATTGAAAGATTTTTGCTGGTTTTATAATACAGCTTTCACATAGAATAGAGACACTAAGGGGCAGATTTATGAGGCCCTTGTGCCTCTTTGCGCCGCAATTGCGTCACTTTATTTGACGCAACGGCGGCGCAAACAATGTGCCCTATTTACAACGTGACGCATCTAGGAGATGCGTCACGTTGTAAAGCCCTGCACCATCAGGAGGCGTTCCTGCGCAGGGGGGGGGGCGTTCCTGCGCAGGAACGCCTCCTAAAAGTGGCTGAGTGAAATCTATAAGATTTCACTCAGTCACTTTCTGGCCAATGCTGCGTCAAAAGCCTGCGCCTGCTTGAAGCAGGCGTAGGTCTTGACGCAGCATTGTTAAGATGGGGCACCCCCGAGCCGTGCTGGAGCTGCGTCGCGCTTGCGACGCAACTCCAGCAATGCGCCACCTTAACGGCACAGATGCGTCACGCATCTGTGCCGTTTTTGCCCCATTGTGCGCCGCATTGTAAATGCGGCGCACCATGGGTGGCGGAGCTGTGGCGCACATTAACTGGCGCATCCCTGGGGATGCTCCAGTTAACATAAATCTGCCCCTTGATGCTTCGGTTAGAAATGGGGCTCTCGATTTGGCAGTGGCTTGCACCCTGCCCAACTAGGGACTCTTAGTTTAGTAAGGGTAAAGGTGTTACATACCCAAGATAACCTCACGCTTCATGCAAATAGAAAATGACTCTTCCTCACCATCAGGGCAATTTATATTTCTCCTTTCTCCTGCCTTGTTTCTGCTTATTCAAGCAGCGTTCTCTTTGGTTAGGTAGATCCAAACAGTCCCTTAATGAAGGATCCCATATCCTCATGTGTTCACTGTGAGCCAAATATTCATTAAATATTTTATCATCAATAGATTTGCCACTCCTTGGACCAGACAATTTACATTTTCAATAGTGCCATTATCCACAAACCACTAGGTGATCAGTAGATCCACCTTTCCAAATGTTTTCCTTACATTGATGTCTCCAATTCACCTTCCTGGCCAATATATTCCCAAAGTTGAGCATCATGTTATGTTGACCTACCACTCCACCCCCATGGAAACTTTTCATCTGCCTTACACGGTACCTATCCATTCAGACACATGGGCTTCCCACATATGAAGCAAAATCTTTTTTATTAGGAAAAATGCAAATATAGATTTTGGAAGAGTTTTTCAGGAGACTGAATGAAATGGGAGTGGAATTAAATAAAGAGATGTCTTCTTTTTGTGAGAGACGGTGCAAGCCTTAGGAATACTGACAACAGTTCACAATATCTGTGGAACTTTCTCCAAAGTCTTACATTCCTAGTCACACTGGGGCATATTACCAGCAAGTAGCGATATTTATCGCTAAATAGGCTTAGCGACGATTTTTTTATCGCTGAGCATCGCCCGAATTTATTGCTGAGATAACGTGCTATTAGCAACGTTTATCTCCAAAGCAATACATTTTCCTGCGATAGCGGCGAAATGTGTGAATATAGCTGAGAATACAGCGATATTCACGCATTAGCGACGAAATGCTCTTAGCCATGTTACCCACCTCCCATTGGATAACATGGCTAAGAACTGGTCTGGGCAGGTGTTAGTATTTGGACATATTCGCGCTTAGCGCAAATATTTCCTTCTCTACGCCTGCCTTGCTAATAGGCGATAGCGATGTTAGCGACTGTTTTCAGTGGCTAACAGTTTGGGTACGCCCACTTTGCATGTCATTAGCGATAAATATCGCTAACATGCAAAGCGGGCCCCAAACCGCTTGCTGGGGCATATTATCAAGGGTGGCGATAGGGAATTTTCGCCACTTTAGCGGCCGTTTTCGCCGCTAAACGGCAATAATTCTATTGTCCTATTAGTAAGCTGTCGCTAACAGCAGTTAGCGACAGCTTTTAGGTGATAGCGAGAGGTTTGGGGCCCGCTTTGCATGTTAGCGATATTTATTGCTAATGACATGCAAAGTGGGCGTACTCAAACTGTTAGCGACTGAAAACAGTCGCTAACATCGCTATCGCCTATTAGCAAGGCAGGCGTAGCAATGAAAATATTTGTGCTAAGAGCGAATATCTCCAAATACTAACACCTGCCCAGACCAGTTCTTAGCCATGTTATCCAATGGGAGGTGGATAACATGGCTAAGAGCATTTCGTCGCTAAGAGTGAATATCGCTGTATTCTCAGTGATATTCACGCATTTCGCCGCTATCGCCGGAAAATGTATCGCTTTGGAGATAAACGTTGCTAATAGCACGTTATCTCAGTGATAAATTCCAGCGATGCTCAGTGTTAAAGAAATCGTGGCTAAGCCTATTTAGCGATAAATATCGCTATTTGTTGGTAATATGCACCGCTATCACTTGCTAATAGGGCGATAGAATTATCGCCGCTTAGTGGCCGAAAACGGCCGCTAAAGCGGCGAAAATTCCCTATCGCCACCCTTGATAATATGACCCACTGTTCTTTGGAGTGGAGTCCATTTCTTCGGTCATTGGTCTTTGAGTCCCTTACCTGTACAATACTGGAAGCTAAATTGTTTATACTGGTGATAGCAATCCCCTCAGTTTCTTCCGATATTGTCCATCATGCTATGCTTCCTGGCAGAATTCCACATTTACAACAACGGTCAGAGGATCTGGTACGTTGACTTTCACACTGAAGGAATGACATAGTGAGATGCATCAGAAAGGTCAGCAACTACCATCTGCAAGCTCATTCACACCTTGGCACACTGCATCAGCAAAGGTGTCCAGTATACAAGAAAAGGGCACTTCCTTCAGTAAGCTGCTCTTTTTAAACAAGCGAGTTTAAAATTCATGCACTAAGTTCACTCTAAGCCTTCGACATTTCAATGCCCCACAGTCACTTTTGAACACGGGTGCAAAGACTCATGGAAAACAAGCATTTATGCAGATTTGCGTAAAATGAAAGCCAATATTCAGTTATTCCCTCTAATGTGGTGTAACAAATAATTATTGACATATTTCATGCTTGACATATTTGAATAGCACAACGCTGTAAATCTCCCTCTGCTGCTTGCTTTTACACATTTCCTGGCAACAACCCTTCTTTGTTTCTTTAATCTTCTGTTTACCACAAATGAGACTGGCAAAACACCAATTTAATTCAGCTGTACCCGTGAAACAAGTGCAGACATAGCAAGCCCAGCAACAATTAAGATGTGTTCTATCTACGCCTAAAGTACAACTTGTAATGAATACAACAGATAGCAAGCTATTTCATTTTCATTGCACTAAGGTGCATTCATTATTAAACACGGCCCTCTTGATAATTTAACTAAATGCCAGTTGGGAATGTAATTAAAACCCTGAAAACTTTTCAAATCACAAAGCAACTTTCGTTTTTCTTCCTCTCAGATTTACTAGGATACCCAAAAGCAATGTCAAAACAAAGCGACAATAACACCACGTATTGATTCCGATCCCCGGCTTGCCTCTTCAGCAAATCAATAGAGAAAAGTATAAAATTAATTTATTTGATATTAAACACAAAGCGTTCTCCGGCGGTGCTTAGTTTTAGGCGCTCCTGCCACTCATCTCTTATATATGTCCCCCTTGATAACGGCAGGCATTGCTGTCAGGCGCCTCAGCTTTTAATGGGGTGAATGTTGGTTTTAGCATGAAGCTACTTATTTCTTATTGCCGGAGAACCATTTTATAGGCGATGTATGACTTTTTCCGCAGGGTACAATAAATTGCCCGAGGTGTAAAAATTGGAAAGTATATCAATATCCTTAATAACGTGTTCAATCTTTCTCAGTGCGGTCCTAAGTAGGAGGATGCCGAGGGAATACGGTAATGAATGTGGCGAGCAGGGACGAGCTGAGCCCACCTAATTCAATCCTGATGGCGCTACTTATTGTAACTAATCGAACGCGCGGCAGCAGGTTTCATCTCATGAAATATTGCAACGTCGACCATCCTAGTCGAGGTAATAGGTAAAAACCACAGATTGGATAATGAATTTCATTTAGGGTACTGCTTTGTATGTGAGCAATTACACTTGAATATTACTCGACCGTCTAATGCCAGAACGTCCCTGACTGTTACTGCACACAGACATATGAAACACCATGTATTATTTCCATATTGAATGACAATGTACAGTTGGAAGAGCATCTAAATTGCTGCAATGATGTAAAAGCATGGGTAAGCCCTGAAAACGTAGGGAAGGCGAAAACTATAAGACTCATTGGGGCATATTATCAAGAAAGGGCGTTACATTATCGCCGCTTTTATCAGCAAAAAACTGCCGATAAAGCGGCGATAATGGGCTGCGATAATGTATCGCCTGTCCTTGATAATTATTCATAAAAAGTCCAGAATTCACACAACTAACAACAGCAAAGTGTAGGAGCTAGTGTTTGCTATAAGTAATTCACAATCGATTTACGGTCACATGATATCACTATAGAAAGCAGCATACCAATGTCCGTGCAGCTGACTTATTTACTGTATATCTTCTAATCCCACGTCAAAATGACACGCAGAGGTGTTATGTTATGCAATATTGTATTTGTAAAGACCACCTATACTGTTGATTCTGGTAGGCGAGATCACATCACAACGCTGTAAAGAAAGACATCCATCATGAACATCTATATTTCCCGTAACAGGTTTGGGAGACTCAACCAGGTATTTTTTTTTTTTTTCTCATTTCACTGTGAGGTGCTCCTGGCCCACCATTTACAAAGCTAAAAGCTAAATTATAGAGCATACGTTTTTAAAGCAAAAGGCTAGGACACCGACATGTAACACCTTAAAGTTTTGGGATGGATGAGGAAAATTTGGGGCATATTCACAAGGAGCTATTGCCGAATTAACAGCACTTTATTGCAGCCAAAGTCGTGATAAATGTACCTCCTCATTCACAAGCTTGTGTTAACAGCAGACATCGTTAGTATTCCGGCGATAACTGCCGCAAAACCTAACACCACGGCGGACACCACCAACTTACCCTAATAAGATGCAGAGTAGGCATTCCCGTGCAGAAGCACATGAAAAAACTACAACATCACATTCACAACGAACTGAAAGATCCGCAAAGCGAACCAAAAACAGGCGATAAGCCGCGTTAGCCGCCGGTATTTAACACCTGCCTCAAGCAGGTGTGAAGACGGACGAATACCTGCAGTAGGCAATGGAGCCCCACACACAATCACACCTGAAGAACAAACAACGCCATGGAGCTACTCATCATTCAGCTCAGAGCCCCAACAGGCCACAACACCCCCTGCCACCAACCCCAGGACCGCCACAAACCCCAGGACCCAAACCCGCCCCCCCCTTCCCAGACCATCACAGAGGCAACGTAGAGTTAGACAGTGGACCTACCGAAAACGCATAACTCTCACAGACCTAATGCCTAAGGAAGCCTTTGCCCACTACAGGCTCAAGAGGACAACCATTCAGCGGATCATGACCCACATCGACCACAGGCTGACAGTCCCAACACAGCGGAGAACCAACATCCCTCCGCAGACAAAGCTGCTGGCTGTGCTGCAACTGTTGGCCTCTGGTACCTTCCAACCAACAACAGCCAGAGTCGGAGGGGTCTCACAGCAGTCCTATCAAAGTTCATCACACCTGTCCTGGATGCCATCCTCAGCTTCATACCCCCCAGTACCTTCACTTTCTCAACACTGAGCAGGAGCAGCTGGAGACAAAGCAAGACTTCTATGCCATAGCCGGATTCCCAGCCAAGTTGGGGGAAATCAACTGCACATATGTCTCACTTGTGCCGCCTGTGGATACTGCACACCAGTATCGCAACAGAAAGCACACGCATTCCATCAATGTGCAGGCAAAAGTGGACCACCGGAGACTAATCACCAATGTCGTCGCCAACTACCCAGGCAGTGTGCATGATTCCTTCATCTTCGGACAGTCCATCATCAACCAGGGTTTCCAGGATGGCACATATGGAACGGGACTGCTTGTTGGTAAGAACCCAATCAACACACCACACATCCCAAAGCCGCCAACACACAAAGC
The DNA here is from genome assembly GCF_964261635.1 of Lissotriton helveticus. Lineage (NCBI taxonomy): Eukaryota > Metazoa > Chordata > Amphibia > Caudata > Salamandridae > Lissotriton > Lissotriton helveticus. The sequence goes on from NC_136061.1 coordinate 1,626,443,615, forward strand.
GCATCTGTGGGGATGCACTCATGACCAAACCACATTCAACCTGTCAAACTACACGTAGCAGACATGACCACACCACTCCATGGTCATCCTGGGCTACCCCGGCACCCAATATAGACATTTCAAGGTACCACAGCCACACACCAGCTGAATGTGTGGAGATGCGGAATGCAGTCATGACACATTTGAGGCACTGCTCTGCCCACATGACCCTATTCCAGTCTCCAGCTGGTCAGTGCCCCTTGGCGGTGGGCCTGTGTCGGCCACTGTGCATCCGGAGCCCTTAGCCCTGGGCGACTCGGGACTTCCTCCCTTGTAGTTCTGACATTGCATTTGCGAGTGCCTGATGACTGTTGTTGTAGTTGCCAGCATCAGTTACTCCCGGAGGGCTGGCTTACACTCACCCAAATACACAGCCAGAACAGGCTTCACTGGATTGGTGGACCTGCCATCATATCCTGCCGAACCAAGTATTGACTCATTTCTCCCTGCACTGTCACAGGTGATCAAGGATATGCACTCTGCCCTTTGATGATGACACCCCTCCGAGACCCAGCCACACCCGCCCAGAGGCAGTACAATATGGTCCACATATGCACCAGGGGTATCGTTGAACACACATTTGGCGTGTTGAATTCACGTTTCAGGTGCCTGGACAGCACAGATGGGAAGCTCCTGTACAGCCCGGACATCCTGTACAAGATGATCGTTGCATGTTGAGTGTTGCACAGCATCTGTGTTCGCACCAGGGCCCCATGGAACCCAGGGGCATATTATCAAGGACGTGTGATACATTATCGCCGCTTTTATCGGCAGGAAACTGCCGATAAAATGGCGATAATGGGCTTGATATTAGGCTCTATAGAATTCCTATCGAAGCCCATGTTAGATGTGAAGACATCTAACATGGGCTTCGATAGGAATTCTATAGAGCATATTATCAAGCCCATTATCGCCGTTTTATCGGCAGTTTCCTGCCGATAAAAGCGGCGATAATGTATTGCCCGTCCTTGATAATATGCCCCCCAGTTCCATCGGTACCGGCCAATGATGGTGGTGATGGGGCAGGTGACCCACATCCCACTGCAGCAGGGGCAGGAATGGCCCGTAGGAATACCTTCATTGTTACTTACTTCTCATGAGCACGTCACATTGTGACCGTCCATGGCAATCATGCACCAGTAGAAGATGTCCAACTGCACTGTACGTGTGATTAATACATATTTGCGGTTACAGGTTGTACTTGTACATTGTCATGTTACATTTCCATGCAGTTTCAGATGTGATTTGCTAGGTTGGGCACATTTGCAGAACCAGTTGTGTCCTGTGTTCAATTGTGGAGGGGTTGCTATTTGTACCCGGATTTTTCAATGTCGAGGTGCACTCCTGCTTATGTGCGTATGCTGCACTGTGGTTGTGTCGCACCCGCCGCTCCGATGTGTCTGCCACTGGTCTCTTTCATGTGGTGTGCCTGTCGGTTCTGTTCTTCCACTGTGCTTGGATGTTGTGGTATACATGTTGTCCTCTGCAGTTGGGCAGGGTGCATCCGTGGTACTCCGCTGTTGATTCATTTTGTTGTGTGGCATTTTCCGTATGCTGTTCTTGTGCTTTTTCCCACATTGCGCGTGAGTATTGCTGCCCTTGCGCTGGGTGCCACTGTTTTCTTATCGTGCTTTAGCCCATCGCAGGCTTTTTTTGTGTTGGGGTTGTGTTTTTATCTCCGTCGAGGTGGTTGTGTCGCTGGCATTGGCCACGGTTTCGGCACACTATCGTATGCTACCGCCGTGCCATGAATTCCACGCTATCACAGAGTTGTTTTTCCGCAATAGGCTGCAATGTTGAAAGTTGCGTTAGGCTACTCTTGCGCTAGTTATCACACATTCTTGTGAATATACCCTTTTGTTTATTGGTGCTATTGACTTTGTTGGTAAATAAAGCTGTGTTTGATGCAAAAACCTTTTGCCACCACATTATGGAAGCAGATTTCTGGACCGTGGTTTTGTCTGGCAAATATGTTTATATAATTTTTATGTTGCATTTTTTGAGTTGCGACTATTGTATTTTTGTGTTGGATTATTGCTTTGACTTATAGTTGTTTTATACCATGTTTGCTGTATCACTTTCAGTAACCTCTATTGTATTGTTATGTTTCTTTGTGTTTGGTTTTTGTGCTATGTTCCACTGTTTACTTTAACGATGTCAACAAATATGGCTATTTTTCCAGAACAAGCAGCACATTCATTTAAACTTTGAGTGACAAACACTCATTTACCACAGTCAAAATGGCAAAAAAACTTCTGACCGTAGTCTTTGTTGGAGCACGGAGTTTCACCATCACTTACCCATCAATCACGTCTGTGTACAAGTCGATGGATCTTTGATGTCGACAGAGAAGTCAATATAAAGCGTTATCAATTTTTTTTTAATCCTGTTAGTAAAGAGAGTTTGTGTGAGTGAAAAGGTTTTATTTTTAAATCTTTTAGTTATTCATTCTTTTATTAAGGTATATTTTTCCAAGTCTCAATATAATCAATCAATCGATATTTGGTAATCAAGTAAATCAATATATTATTCGATAAAGCAATTCATATGCAAAAAGCATGTGCCATAAAGAAACGTACCTATTCTAAATATATCAACATTAAATGCGAACAGGAAAGAGGTGTCAATTCAGATACCCATGCAGGTTCCTGATGAGAGAATCAAGCATAGGAGTGAAAAGGTCATCTACAGTGCACCTGAGCAGCGCAGCAGAAGAGCCAGTAAGCCTTGCCATGAAGTACCTTCTCCTTTAACTTGCAACTCTGCCCTGCGCTCCGTGTTTCCCGATGGCATGCACTTCTCCAAATGTGGCAACGCTGCTCGGTGCTTTTTGAAGTGGCGGCACGAAAAGTATGCTTCATCCTCATACCGCAGCTTAGTAAGGAACTTCCATCTTCACATATCCAGGAGTCTAAACGGGCTGCTGAAAAAGCCTGCTAAACTCGGCGTATAGTCTGCCCCTCTGGCCCTCATGTGTGGTCAGGGTAAAAACAGCAGCTGTAGGAATCTTGCGCTCATGAGACTCCATGAGTGAGGCAATGTTTCTTCGCCTGCTTTTAAAAACTCTGCATTGACAGCACTGGATGCAATCTATACTTGACCTGCAACATTTTTATGACAATACAACTGATGGCGGTGCAAGAGTAAAGGACTGCTTTATTTCCTGCCCACTCTCTTCTTCTCCTTTTTGGCTTTTTGTCTATGGAATGATATCAACTGTCGCATTTCACAGCATTAGTTCTTGCTCAGAGCCTTGCTTCATGTTCAACACACATCTTAACTGTATGATACAGGGCTTCAGGAAATAGGAATAGGCACAAATGGATAAGAGACACCAGAAGGGAGTGCACAGACTGTTTGATTTATTGGATTAATTACTAGTAGATGTGAAATGTAATGGTGAAGTTGCAATTAAACAATTTTCCCAGGGGTGAGGATATGGCCATGATGCTGGAGAGGGGAAAAAGACAAGAAATCCAGGGAAAGCTAACCACTGCAAGAAGCAAAAGAAAACTCTAACAAGTAAAGTCAGGATGCAGAAAAAAAAACCTAATTAGAGCTGATCTTTCCAGAGATAAAGAAAGCATGGAAAGTATTGTCAACCCAGCGGGCTCTGATCCCCCTTCACGTATAGAGGCTTCAATAGTACTGTTGACTGCTGAGGAATTGACCCACCCCATTCTGTCGGTGGCCTAGCTACAGACGAGGCTATTGAGCAAGATGTGGACCAGGACTCACAAGATACACAAAAGCCTTAAAAGCCCCAGACGCCCCAGGAAAAGAGCTTATGTGACAGGGCTCACAGAGGGAGACTGATATAACCAAGGCAGGAAGGGTAAGAGAGTATCTGTTCTTGTCAAAACCATCTAGACCCAGGGAAGGTGAGTTGAGGCGAATAGGAACCCAACTGCCGACCTAATACAAGCTCAGAAGCAATTCAGACAGGAGAAAAGTCTGGTTCAGGACTCTCACTCTCACTGAGTAGATTGAGTGTAATCTTAATGTCACCAATATATACAAAATCCAAGCACCTGGTGCTAGGGCACTGGAAGCAGAACAAGTACTAGGCCACACATTGACCAACACAGAGGGCTCTCTATCAAAGAGATCAAGATCCCTGACAGATCTTTCGAAAAACATCCTCAGTGAGATAAGAAAGCTGAGGTGAGCACAGAAGGAGGAAATTGTAATGCTCAGTCAACAGCTCACGAAAATCGAAGAGGCAATGACACAGCTTTCTGAAAGACTGCAAGAAGCAGAGCAAAGATTCTCAACCCTGGAAGGTGAACTACTTGGGCTGGAGGTGAACATAATGACAGCCAGAGAAGAGATCCGTCTGTTGTCTAATAAGATAGAAGACATTGAAAATCACAGCAGGTGTTCCAATGTAAACTTCTTGGAAGTTCCTGAGGGAAAGGAAATGCAGGACGGATATTCTGATCCAATACTTTTGATGGAAAAGATAATAGGAACAAATGTTCTACCTGGCTATGATAAAGATCTGACAATTATGCTGGCACAGCGAGTTCCAGCTCATACCGCTGCAAACATGAAATGTCCTCTAACAATCTTAGTGAACTTTACTGACTACAGGATTAAAGAGCAGATTCAAGATGCCACTATTCAGACCAAAGAATTTGCATGGTTTTCAGATATGTCTACAATAGCGTCGAATAGAAGGAAAGAGTTCTTGGAGACTTGAGATATTTCTGATCAGGTGGCATTTAGGTCTCCCTGATTCAGCAGTCAAAACTGAAAATTCTACATAAAGGACAGTTTCAAATCTTCTCGGATGTCAGTGAAGCATTGAAAATGCTGGCAACTGCCCTGGTGAAGGGATCAAAGTTTAAGAATGAATATGTGGACTGCATGCTTAAATGTGATAATGCTCTATGACGCAGAGTGGTGAGGGCACTACTCCACTGAGAGAAGATAGGTGGAGCTACTTAGGTGCAGGTGCATGGCGCCAGTTAGTGATCCAGGAGCCTCTACCAGCAGCTCTCTCGTCTGTCAGGGGGGAGGTCTCCATTGAGGAGGCCTCCAGACAGAGGGGGAGACACCATTGGAGCGAGCCAGAGCGGTCATGCTATGTGAAATGGAATAGTCAACCAATTAATAGAGATATAAACATTCAAACACTTTCACACGAAAGGGCTAGTGTTATAATACGACGTGAAACAATGAAAGCTTGGTGTATAAGCACAAGGACACTTTGGTATAGCACTTTACCGGTTAATATTTGAACTCAAGCACTTTCACAAACAATGATTAGTTCAAAAATATGGTGAGAGGGAATGGATTTCGGAGATATAAGCATGTGATCACTGTGATACAGCACTTTTGCACATGACACTTTAAGTTTTTGGAAAATGTGGTAAGCCACTTTAGTGGCACTGCTGAGATGCTTCAGAAGAACTTTAGGAAAGGTAGGGGAGAGGTAACCCACTGTGATTTCAAAAATAAGTATTGTAGAGACATAAATAAAGTAAACGAAAGAGCAGGGCTGGATTATACAAAGTTAAAATTATGTCAATGGGCATTTTTCAAATCAAAAAGCCTGGCAACATCTGCCTATATGCAGGTCACTCAAGCAAGGTTTTTTATTAGTTGATTATAGTTTTTCGAAGCACGGTAGTGCTTTAAATGGGCCGGTACTCACAGGTACTGAGTAAAGGCACTTCTTATTTTTATTGTCCTGAGTATTGTAACTTCTCTTTTGCCAAGGAGAGTACTGGTAGGCTCATTGTTGCTAGTGCTCACAAGCAAGAACGAGGCTGTCTGACAGCCAAAGTGCCTCTGTAGCCCAAGCGGATCCACCTTCAAACTATTCAGCAGGGCTCATGTGCATAATGTCCGGTGTTTACCATCACGCTGTGTTTGACAGAGCAGGGTCCATTCAGGCCCTGCACTGTCAATCACATTCACACTATCGTGTGCATTTGTGAACACACTGAAATCCAGGCATCCCGCTGACAGCAGCAATCAAGAAAGCCACCCGAGATAAGGAGTGTAAAATGGCCTTTATCCCACCTTAGTCTTTTGTGTGAGTGTCTGGTTTTGTCTGGGTGTTTGCTTGCTTGTGTGTGTATGTTTGTGTGTGTGAGAATAGCCAGTGAAAGAGGGAGAGAATCCAGACACTCAGGAGGTATTTTAAAGGACATTCTTGAAATGTTTTGTCTGTGCATTGCTGCTTGTTTCTGTGAGGGTGCACTCAAGAATATATAGGTATTCAGCCACATCCAAGCATATAAGAGTATTGCATTAAGAAGCTGCAGATATTATAAAAGCAGGACATTTTTAACATGTGATTGGCCTTCATGTTGTATAACGATGTAACCTATTTTATTAATAGTACATTTCTCATGTGTTTTGATACATGCAACTATTATTGAAGTAATTAATGCTGTTATCCCAGTGGCACACTGATTATTAACCCTGTGGGACCGATGGCATAGTTGCATTAATAGTGATTTAGGGCTTATTCCCAGTGGATGCTCACATCACTGTTTGTTAACATATGAAGTTAGAAGTCTTCTCATTTTCCCTTAAAAGAAAGGCTGCCCCCTAGAAAGCATCCTGATCACACCTTATTTACAGTGTGCAGCTACATCCAGTATGGGCCTCTTCAGTCGAGAACTAGGGGCACTTTCAGTTAATTTAATGAACCAACTTCTGTTATGAAGTTGCAGAGCAACTGGCATAATACTATAATTAATACAAACACTATATCTGGCAAACTGTGGAAAGCCTTTATGTCTTGTGTTGAAGATACACATGCCTCTACATCAGGTAGATCCAATTTACTTCTCCTCAAAGCTAGTAAACATTTAATAAGATGTATAGTCCATTCCCTGTACATAATGTTGGTGCATTTGTAGCACTTATCTCAATACACAGTGTTGGCCCAGTCCACCTATATAGAAAGTGGTAGGCAAGATCACTCAACGTTGTGACAATATCACAAAAATGTAGGCCAGGTATCAATAATGAATATACTACAGTGGTCGGATCACATAACACTGGCCTACAACACTGTCCAGGTCTAATATCACACACAGTGATGGCAGTGTGTACCTTGCAAAACCTATCAAATTCATTCTAAGGATCCTTTGGCATGGCTGGTGTGGCCAGTCCATATAAATACAACGGGCCTCATGAAGATGCCCCTTTCGTGCTAGGGGAACTTAGAATAAGCCCTTAAAATGAGAACAAGTTGAAAACTGTGGGGCTGAAGGGAGTGTGTGCCTAGGACTTCACAGGTATGAATTGGTATTGCCTGGTTGAACAAAAAAAGTTGAGAACCCAGTGATGGATGAGTATGTAAGTTGAAACTGCTCTCTTGCAGCTGCACCCTCAATCTCTTTCTATGGTAGAGGAAGATAGGTGGAAGGACCAGGACCACTCACATTACACATCCTACTCTATACCTGACAACATATCGGGAATTCCTAATACTTTGTAAAGACATACATTGCAAAAACTGTATTTTCTTCTTAGCTTTCATCAGAATGAAGAGAGCATGGACAAGTTTCAATATAATGTTAACTTCCCTGCATGAGGTTTTGCATGCATGCAATTAGGAAATCAATGGTGCTCTTTTTGAGCTCATCCAGATCTTTCATTATGTCCTCTGTGCAAAACAAAGCACTTAACAAAGATCTAAAATGACTGAGCCAAGGACAGAAAGTGCAGAGCTAAGACCTCACGTCACTGGAACAAGATAGTAAATCTATGGTTCAGTATTATTGCTGGCCTAAATCACAGCAGGGGCTCAGGATCAGATAAGGATGGCTTAAAAACAAGCTGGTTTAAGCCGTTTCCACTGATTACTAGCCTAGGACAACACATCATGCATCAAGATCATACAGTACTGACCCAATTTCACACACTTGGGCCAAAATCAACCACTCGCTGGCCCCAGATAATACTCTTCTGGACCACATAACACAGAGCGAAGCTAAGTTCACATACTAGTGGATAGAAATCATCGCCAAGATTCTGCTGATATGCAGTTCTAAACCTGGCAAACTGGCAATGAATCTCGTGAGGCAGCAAGCTGATTATCCAGTCTAACCTTTCAATGGACTGTATACATATTTCTAAAGGTCATGATATCATACTAGTGGTTAATTACTATATATGTCTTCTGCCAGGAAAGAGGGAATCTGCACATACGGGGAATTACGGACTACTATTAAGAGCAATATGAATACTCCGTAGTAGAAGTGTCTTATGTGTCTTGTCCTTAGCCCCGCCCCTAGCCCCGCCCACTTGCCAAACTTATAGCTCATTTTAACGAGTACCTGCATTTTTCTCATTTAAAGCACTTATGCACGGTCTTACATGCAGTAAGGTATGAAACCTGTGGTCTATCTCCAACCTCCCTTGCACACCCAGTACAAGATGAAGTCCCTCTGTTCCTCCATCTCTGTCCGCTGTTTCAAGCAGACTCATATTTTGGCTTTTCTAATGCTAGTGGAATTGCTTCTTAAGCAGTGGGCAATCACAACCAGTCCAGATTGCCAACTGTGTCTGCAAGTTCATATATAGGCCTATATGTATGAAATTAGGTTTTTGCGATTTCCAAATTGCGAATCCATTGTAATCACTATTTGGGAATCACAAAATGGTATGTATGTAACTAGTGATTCCACAGATGGTGATTGCAATGGATTCACATTCACAATTAGGAAATCACAAAATAGGAAGTTGCAAAATGGGGGTTCCTAATAGGAAATACCAAAATAGGAAACAGAGCTTTCTGGATGCAGAATGTAGATGTCAGACCAGGATATTTTCAGATATAGCGTATGGCCACAACACAGAGACCTAGGCTGGAAGTAAGGAGTGCTCCTGAATCACCACTGCCACTGTGCAACACCATCCCAGGAGACAGTGAACTCACTAGGAGTCAACCAGAGGGCCATTACTGAGATCCACAAAAGGTGGTAGTAACTGCGGTCTCATACAAAGGAGAGGGTGGCCAGCAATTATGCAGAGGGATGTGAAACCAGTGGAGGACCCTTAAACCAACCTCCCCCTATTCCCATGTAGACACTAATAGAGCTGACCCTGGACCGAGAGAGTGTGATGGGAGTAGCTGACATCGACACCTCCCATCCAGCAGCCCCAAACCATCCAGGGTAAGTCATTGTCCCTTTGCTTACCTAAAAAAACCGAATGTTAGCAAATCCATATATATTATACAACATAGCATGCATAACTCCATTGAGATGCTTGCCCCACCCTGGTAATGCATCATGGAAGTTGTAGTACACATCATATGCTTGCTGAACTGTTTGCTGATGACTACACCAAACAGATCTGTACAACATTAACCGGTCACAAACACATGAAGCAGACAAATTAAGTAGAGTAACAACAATATTGTTGGTCAAACATTTATTTACACTAACTATATACATGCATTTTCACAGATCACAGTCCGGACATGTCAGGAACTATTTCAGCCAAAGGGCCTACTGACATTGATGTGGTCATTCAGGACACAACACCATCAACCCCTCCACTCAACACCTCAACTCCAACTGGCAGAAGAACAACCATCTCAGAGCTGCCAGAATGTGTGACAGTGATGAGGGTCACTCACAGAGTAGGGGGTCCACAACATCAGAAGTCAGGACACACAGCCAACACAGAGGGCAAAGATCAGCAGTCCATACTTAGAATGTGCCAGATGACATGTATGGAGTTCTCCTGTGTATGGTGGGCTTAAGAGGTCCATCATCTCCGTATAGCACATGCAGACAACACAGATACAGACTTCCAGTAGGCAGCTGCAACATATGTCAAAGTCACTGCAGAACATGGAGAGAGGGCAGGATCGGTGGCTAATGGCAATGGAGAAGGGAGCACCATGTGCAGAAACAGAGACACAGGCAATACCTGGCAAGGTTTTATTCGTTCACCTGGTCTATCAACCAACTGGCAGTAGCCACAACAAAGCTAAAAAGGCGGACTGTGAACATTCAGACTGACATGGGGCACAGCTGTCTGGACATTGTACCTGGGCTCATGCAAGTGAGCACAGTCCTAGAGAACATCCAGACCCTCAACTTGTGTGTCCCCCAAATCCTGCCCCTTCTGAGAGTCAAGAGGACTCTATATTCAGTGCCATATCTGTTCAGGAGGTATGCAGTACCTAAAGTTCATGCAAACACACTTCTGGGACTCACATGTCACCAGTCCCACAGCCCAGTGTTGCTGACAAAGCACCCAAACACAGAAGCTGAAAGAAGTGAATGACTGTATACTCAAAGGAATGAGCCACCTTTGTTTTGTTTGAAATTGGTTACTTTATTGTTAATTTTCTAACAATGTTACATCTGATGGAGCAAGGATTTGCACGTACAACGACTTGCTTGAATCAAGAACCTCAAATAATGTTAACAAAATATAATCAACCTGTTTGTGTTACTAATATTGCACATTTTACATTACACGGGGTGTCCCAGCGAAGCTTGCATATGTGTTTACTAACCGTAATACGCTTGCCTCTAAAATGGCCGCTGCTTAGCGGAAATTTCTACTGCGCATGCGTCGGTCACACTCACGTGACGTGACGTACTCGCAGTTCTGGTGGGAAATCTTTGCGCCTGCGCACTAGCTCTAAAATGGCCGCTCTGTGTTCTCACATGTCTGATGCTTGCACTGCAGCTCTTTGCTATATTATTTGTCTGCACTAATCCTAATGCTACAGTTAATATAAAGTAAGGGGAGTCATATAGGGATTCCTGGTATACCATGTAATCAATTTTTCTGTATTTCTAAATTGTTTTCGCTTGCTTTCCATGTATCGTATTCTTTGGGCCTGGGAGGCGCATGCTACTCCATCTTGAAGAGCCCGTATGGTACTTGTCACGTGATGGGGGAAAAGAAACCCATGCAGCAGTGGAACTCAGCCAGCTGGCAGCCTCAGCCAAGATGCTCCTGGGAATCGACCTAAGACCCAGCCGGCGAAGCTGAAATCTACCTGATTTCGATACATTTGTAATAACTGTACCTCTTGTGTCATGGGAAACTGGAATTTTAGGGGTGAATGTGAAAATGTAAATCTTGAGCTTGAGAAAGTCAAATCCTAGTTGGTGTGTTGACCTGTCCTACTTGTGGACCAATCGAAATTGGGGATTCTTACACTTGCAACATTTGGGGGGTGGTACACTGACCCGAAAACAGTATAACTAGCCTAGGTTTAGCTAGAGAAATTGTCCGACTTGTCCGAATAGCTGACCTGTCACTGACCCAACGCACTCAATAGCTGATCCTGAAACAGAGGTGCTGCGGAGCACTCTGTCCGACTGTCTCACAGACCCATTGGGGGTTTTGAGAACCTTAAGTGCTGGTGGAGCACTTTGCTGGGGAATTCGATAACCCAATCGGGGTTTTGACTGATAGCTGCCGAGAGGGTGTAGCGCAGGCGTTGCAACTGAACTGCGGGTGCTGGTCTTACCTTGGTGGTCCTGCCCTGATCCTAATCTGGTTTTCCTGTCCTGGATGTCCATTCTGCACCTGTTGGTCTACTGGTGATTGTCCTTCCTTGGGGTCCTTTCTTCTGTCCTTAACTGACCCGTGGCCAGGGTTGGCCTCCACACCGATCTAGGTAAATATAAATCTGAGGGAACTCATTTCTCATTCTCTATTTCTTGCTTTTAATAAAATCGTACTTGCACATTGTCCTTTTTCTCTTACCCTCCTTTTACTGACAAATGATAAAGTCCTACATTATAGTTAGTATACTAGCATGTTCCAATCTTTACCCATCCTATTAGTATGTTCTTATATACAGTTCATGAAATATAGATGTTCCGTTCTCTACCCTCCTTTAGCCAAAGTAACGTGATTGCTCTGGAGTATTAGCATGTTCCACTTTTTACCTTCCCTATAGCCACATAGATATTCAAATTCCTTTAGTTTTGTGGAATACTCAACTGTAATTTCCAAGTATGTTCCTTATCTTTCCCGTCCTTTAGACCTCATACTGAGACTAAGCTCTGAAAATCCTTGTTGGTATGTTCTCTGTCTTTAGCTTCCCTTTAGAGTTCTAAATGGTTGGTTTTATTTACTTCCTATATGGATATGTGCTCTTTATAATCTTAGTTATTGACAGTTTACTTGCTGTGAGCCTTATGCTTTCTGAACTTGATGAAAACTAGATAAAGGTTTTAAAACTTCCTGAGTCTGTGGTTATTATATGAGTGCAAACATAGTAAATAATAATAATAATAATAATAATCCGCATTTGTAAAGCGCACAATCACCCGTTAGGGTCTCTAGGCGCTGGGGGCCGTTGGGAAGATTAAGCAAGCTATTGCCCAGAGTCACATGGTGCTGGGCTAACCTGCCGCCGGAGCCGGGGATCGAACCGTGATCCCCAGATTCCAGCATCAGTCGCCCTGGCCGCGGCGCCACACCTCTCCCATTTTGTATTTGGTGTCTGCCTTTCTTTTACAGCTAGCTCCCTGATCCATTGTGATCATAGGTACCCATAATGTGGATTGGTAAGTTGGGTACACTGGTAACAAATAGGAAGGAACTGGTTTACTGGTAGTAGAGTGTAAGTTTACCCGATTAATAAATATGGTGAATTGAATTTATGGGCCCAAGGTGTATATGGTAAAATTATAGTCGGGTGACCTGTGCGCTCTATCAGTAATTTTCTGGTAGCAGAGGAAATGCTTAGGGACTAGTTAAAGTTAGCTAGGACTAGTTAAGATAGGTAGATAGGTTACTTGCTGCTAATTGTGAAAATGTTGCTGCTAAAAGTATCGATCGATCAAATATTGATGTTTATTGCTTTGAAAAAATTATGAAATGTTTTAAATTGTTTTTCTTGCTGCTATATTGATAAATGTATTAATACACTCGTTAGTGATTGTTATATGTTTGTCTGGAATCCCCGGGGACAGAATAGCGAGTGGTGAGGAGAATCCACGTCGCAAGTGAGGTCACTTACCTGAGGAAAATTGGTGCAGGTTAGGCAAAACTGGAAGCACTAATTAGGGTTTTCTGTATAAATGTATGAATAAATGATAGCAAAGAGTTCGCTGGCAAAACTTCTATTGTGATATAACCTAGTAAGGGGCACACGGAAGGAGTAGCAGGTCCGTCTGAGCTTTATTGATAGCAAAGGGGTTCACTGGTGAAACTTTTGGCTTAGTATATATCCCAAAGTGGATGAGTCGAAGGAGTAGCAGGTTCACTAATACTTGTGTGAAGAGTAGGCAGAAGGGTTCTACTCGCAGTATTTGAAAAGTAAATAGAAGAGGTTTACTTGCAGTGAAACAAATCTTTTCTTTCTAGACACTCGAGTACAGTGGCGAATGTGTTTGCGTTGTAAATTAAACAGAGCACTTTCACTTTAAAAGGTAGAAATCGAAGTTGTTTCTTACCTTGTGAAGGAGGGAGTCAGTTGCGGAGCTGCGCTGACTTCACTCAGTGCCGCGCTGGTATTGGTTGAAACAGCGGGCGTGTAGCTGAGATAGCATTGTAAAGGAGGGGTGAGCACAGGAGCGTGAGAACTCGCTTACGAGAAACGCCGCGCACCCATGGGTTGAGACTATTTGAAATCACGCATTTGATTGGTTGCAGAAAATTAAAAGACGCATTTGGATAGGAAGTGATTTTGTAAACAAAGTAATTTGCGGAAAAGTATATGTGGTATTCCGCTAACCCAGAGACTAGACCTGATCCAAGATACCTAGGGTTTGCAAAGGATAAGTGGAAAGGTCGTAAATATAACATTATGTACGGAAATATGAGGAAAATGACCTAGTAAACAAGGTGAAGAATTATTTCAAGAAAGACAAGCCTATCAAAACTAGAGAAGGAGTTGTCATTCCACCACCTAATACTCCCGCATCATTTATGATGTTCGACAGGGGCTACCATGCTTGCGTGTGGTTGGAAAAATGGGTGGAATATACAAAAAATGATGGCATTTTGGCATTTCCGTTAGATGGTACATTTAATAGCAGGATTCTGTTCAATTTGAGAACCCGAATGAATGATTTACATCCCAGGCCCAGACTAACGCAATATGAGGCCTTAGAAGAATGGGATGTAGAGGCTTTTGAGCGAGACAGACCCAGAATGGACAAGGGGTTGACAAAATGGTATCCAAAAGTAAATAAAGAGACCCGAGAACAAAGAATGAAAGAGTGGAGACAGAACATGATGTAGAAGGACTATACCCTGTAATAGCACTAGAAGCGCCCCTGGGAGAGAAAAGGACAGAGAAAACAAAGCATTTAATGACCAGTGGGAATTCAGATGATGATTATTTGGAGGAATTGTTAATGAAGAATCCACCTCCTTATAATGAAGGATCAAGACCCGTAAGTGTGAGAGACACCTGTCTAAGACCTCCTTATCAGGAGGAGTTGAGACCTTTAAGTACAGGAAATCCATTCCTGAAACCTAATTATGGTGAGGGACCAAGTTTGACACATCCAACTGCCCCGAATTATACTCCTACCCTAAATCCGCAAATAGTGCACGAAACAACCATGGAAAGGGTACTGCAAGATAGAGAACGAGAGGCTCTAGTTAAACAAAGAACAGAATTAATTCAGAAAATCTCCCAACTGAATACAAGTCCTGAAGCCTTGACAATCCCAGTAACTATTGGACCAGTTGTTCCTTTGTACGGGGATAAGCAGAATAGCCCAAAAACTCCAGTTATTACCCCATCTGTACTACAGCCAAGAAAAGAGCCCTTAATCGTAGATGATCAGGCAAGTGAATGTGAATCTGTGATTTCCTTGATGGATTTACCAATAAGGGAACCAGAAGGGGGTTCGCAGAGGAAGAACACTCCTTTCACTTCAAGAGAAGTGCAGATTGAGTCATCTAGGGGTACTAGAAGTGCCACAGTAGTGACTCCTGAAGAAATTGAAAGATGGAGTTGAGAATTAGAGAAACAAAATCCTCAGCCAAAACCATTAGATATTTACAAACTAAGAATAGAATTGGAAGAACTGATGGCTGGAAATGTGGGTTTGGACAGACTGAACACCTTTACTGAAGAAGAATTGCTGTTTATTTGCAAAAGTATCACCCGTAATACCAGAGTGTTCCATGAGAAATTAATGGACACAGCGGCTAGTATGGGAATAGATATTGGTAAATCTAAAGTGTTGCAAAAACCCTACAGTGCAGAGTTCTCAGACAAAGATTTGGAAAACATGAACGTGTCAGGGAAAAAGGTAGAGATCAGAGAATTATTAAACATGTTGCAAAAATGGGGAGAATTAGAAAAATGGAAAGCCAGGTGGGCAAAGAAAAAAGAGGAAATTAGATCTAAACAGATGGCTTCAGAGTATGTCTTAAAGGAAGCAGGCAAGGCAGAAAAATTATATCCTATGCGGGAAGTGCCAGGTGGAGGATATGTACATGTTCCATTGTTAAAGATCAATTCAAAATGGTCAGGCGCTTTCAGTAGATGTTTCCTAAGTTAAATTTGCCCGGCGTAAAACGCCTCTAATACCATACGAAGTTATTCAATAAAGAGGCAGGCGCTGGAGACAGGAAGACAGGAAACAAGTTTATTCCGTCGGAGTAGAACACATCAGATCAGACAACAAGGTATCGTCTCGAGGTGCTCCCCCAACCTCTCTGAGACCTGGTCTTTTATCCCCTGGGTTAAGACATGTGAACGCTCTTTATTACAACAAGGGCATTGTGAAGTATGAGAACGACATCCCCGGCACCCCCCCAGTTCCGGCCCATTCCAACACATGACAACAGTAGAAGCCCTTTCCCCTCATATGATTGGGAGGGGGTTATCACGCAGCTGAGTGTTCTGCCGATTCCTTTGGAATGTGTGCGCCTGATCGAATCTCAGGGGGTGGGGACGTCATGATCAATAGTGGTCTCTTTCAGGAGAGGCGAGTGCATACAGCAGTGGGCAATAAACTGTATCCTCGGGCTAAGGGATGACCAGCGGTTCGTACAGGCAGTCGGGCTCAGGGGAAGGGGTCATCAAAGGAGGGGTTATCATGGACGGAAAGGAGGTGTTGGTCAGGCGCGGGGTGTGATTCCCTGAGACAGAGTCATGGGGGGGGGGTTCATGACTTGTGCATGTGAGCGCGGGGGCAGCCAGGAGGCGCGGGGAAGGCTTGCAAGGTTCAGGGAAGTGTGCTGACAGGCGATCGTGAACAGGGAGATCATGGTACCTAAAAAAATGCCTGTCGTGTATGCTCATACGTGAGTCTGCAAGATGGCGTAGATGATGTTCAGTACACGAACTAAAATTCCACACCATGGTCCAGACAGGATATTGTGTCCTTTACAAATGACTTCCCAAAATTACGAGAAAAACCTGTAGATTGGTACAGACAGGTAGAGAGATTTGTGAAAGTTCAGAAATGTCTCTGGAAAGATTTAGATGGTTTCTTTGACATTGTAGTTCCCGTAGATTTGTGGACAGAATGTAAAATTGCTATTGATTGGCCTAGTGAGGAATACCCGAGGGACCCAAAGACAGGTGCTCCTTCAGCAGAGGTAATGAAAAAATACAACCAGGTAATATTGCATCTAAAAGGAAAGGTGCCTGCAAAGGAAACCGATTGGACCCGAATAGATAGAACTACCCAGAATTATTATTATATTATTATTATATTAAGCTTATAAAGCGCACAGCTACCCGAAGGTTTCCCGGCGCTCAGGACCAGAAAATGAGGGGAAAATCAGATTGAAAACTGAAGCAGCGTTATTGGTTGAATAACCAAGTCTTGACTTCTCTACGAAATTTAAGATAACAGGGTTCCGTGCGAAGAGATGATGGAAGAGAGTTCCAGAGGGAGGGGCCAGGACGGAGAAGGAGCGACCACCCATCCTGGCTCTCCTAATTCTAGGAACTTGAAACCTGTGCTGATTAGAAGATCGAAGGGTGCGGGCAGGGTTGTATCGATGCACTAAAGTACTAAGATTTGATGGGGCTGGCCTGTGTTTATCCTGTGCATGTAGCAGAGGGCCTTAAATTTCGTGCGGCTTTCGATACGTAACCAGTGCAATTTACGAAGTGAGTTGGAAGTGGAGGATATGTTAGGTAGTTTACAGAGCAGCCGAGCCACCATGTTTTGGACTGTCTGTAGTTTCCGGGTTACCTCTTTGCACGCCCCCAGGAGAAGAATATTGCCGTAATCCAGTCTAGAAGTGATTAAGGCCTGGACTACGGTTTTCTGGGTCTCCTGAGGGAGCATCCAGATGATCTTACGGAGCCACTTGATGATGGTAATGCAGGTGGAGGAAATTTTTACCACATGTTGTGTCATGGAGAGTTGATCATCAAAAGTGATGCCCAAATTACGAGCGGTTTTAGATGGAACGGGGAGCTTACCCATTTGTGTGGGCCAATGTTGGGGGCCCCACAAAGTAGTGTTCTTACCAAATAAGAGAAGCTCTGTTTTTCCCCCATTCAGCTTAAGTTTGTTTTCGTGCATCCACTTAGCGATGTTACTAAGGCCAACACAGAGGGAAGAAGGGGTGGAATGGGAACCGGTTGAGAGAGAGTAAATGATCTGTGTATCATCGGCGTATGAGTAGATGGTTAGCCCTGATTGTTCCGCGATGTAAGCCAGGGAGCTGACATACAGATTGAAAAGTAAGGGGCTTAGGATAGAGCCCTGGGGAACACCATGCGCCGATTTATAGGTTTGAGAAACAGAGGAGGGGGAGAAGACTTGGAAAGTATGGTCTGAAAGAAAACTAATGAGCCAGTTGAGGGCTGGGCCGGTGATGCCAGATGATCTAAGGGCATTGATTAGGATGGGGTGGGAGACCGTGTCAAAAGCGGCACTCAAGTCAAGTAAAATGAGTGCCACGGTCTCCCCCTCATCCACTCTGCAACGAATAGTTTCTGAGACCCCCAACAGAGTGGATTCTGTTGAGAAGCCGGATATGAAACCAGACTGGGACGGATGAAGGATCTTATTGGATTCAACATGCCGGGTGAGTTGTGTGATAAGGTGTTTTTCTAGTATTTTTGAGAGAACAGGGAGGAGAGAGATGGGGTGGAAATTGGATGGGTTATTGGTAACAGCATTAGCCTTTTTTAATAGTGGCTTGATCATGGCGTGTTTCCAAGCGGGGGGAGATGAAACTGTGCATTCCTATTATGAACGACTGTTACAGGTGTTCAAAACGTACAGCGGATTGGACAACATTGAGATGAAGAGGATGTACGACATTACAACGCATGCTTTTACCACGCATGCTTTTATATCGTAAGTTTTACAACGCATGCCTTTACAACGCATAGCGCTTTGGGGTGCTGGATAGTGAATAGTTTAATTTACTATTCCAACTCCAGTCCCCGTGGATAGTAGGGTAGGTGTTGGATAGTAAATTAAATCTATTCCCTATCCTAGAGTGCCCCGCAGCGCAATGCGTTGTAATGGTTTGCGTTGTAAAAGTTGCGATGTAAAAGCATTGCATGGTAAAAGTTGCGTTGTAAGTGATGTTTCCCAGATGAAGGACATGACTCACTTCATTTATAGATTTGTGCTAGACTCAAGGCCTGAGATTTCGCAGTGGATCAAAGACAATAAAATCTGCTGGCAGTCTAAACCAATTGATGAGGTCCTGAAGTATGCTAAATATTGCGAGGATGAACTGGCAGATAAACCGAAAGAGTTAAAAGAAAAAGTCATGTGGGCTCAGGTAAAATTAGCCGAACACCAGAAACAGCAGCTAAATAAATTGACCAGTAATCAGAATCAAGGCCCCGGGGTGGGGGAAGCCCAGAGTAAAGATGAGCCGAGAGGAGGCCAAAAAGAAGTTCCCCTGTCATGGGTGCGGACAGATAGGTCACTGGAGAGACGAGTGTCCAGCTGTAAAGAATGGTAATATTCAAATTAATGATTTAAATCCACAGACACAGAAAGAGACTCCACGAAAGACCCAGCAACAGGTAAAGTAAAATCAGTTGCCGCGTGCACCTAGACCAAATTATAGGAGCAAAGCACAACAGGGCGAAGACAGCAAGGTGTGGGAAGGAAGGGAGGATAGAAATGCAGCAACTTCACAATTTCTGTTAAATGACACGTTTCTCTGTGATGACACCTACTGACGGTGCCTGAGGGGGGAGGACGAGGAGTGCGTGCTTGGCACCTCCTTACCGGTGGACCAGACAGGGCCATACATTGAAGGAAAGGTTGAAGGAAATGACGTCACCTTTCTGTTGGACACTGGTGCTACCCGTTCTACTGTGAGAACAGCAGACGTTCCAAACCTACCCCTCTCGGGAGAAGTGATCCAAGTAGTGGGCGTTTCTAATCAGCTAATTAGTACCCCAGTTACTGAACCTATGGAAATTAAAATTGGGAATTTTAAAGAAATGCATAGATTTGTTGTGTGTGATTCCAGTCCTGTAAATCTGCTAGGACGAGATTTGTTGGGTAAAATGAACTGCACTATCTTTTGCACACCAAATGGCGTCGAAATTCAGACCCCAGACGAAGACGGAGTTTACAAATTAATGTTAGCTAGACCAGACTCAGAAATTAATAGACTGACAATACAAGACTTACCTGAAGAACTCCAAGAGACAGTGAAACCAGAGGTGTGGGATTTTACCGGAAAAGATGTAGGATTAATGGCAAATGTTGACCCAATTAAAATAGCCATAAAAGAAGATGCAGTCTACCCAAATACTAAACAGTACAAAATGAGTGCAGAAGTAAAAGCAGGAGTTGCTATTGAAATAAAAAGACTGTTAGAAGCAGATATCACACAAGAAGTGATGAGCAGTACATGCAATTCGCCCATAATTGGAATTAAGAAACCTAGTGGTAAGTACAGGGTAGTACAGGACCTGCGCAAAGTTAACACAATTGTGGTTCTTGCTGTCCTGTCGTGCCAAACCCTGCAGTGATTCTATACCAAATTCCATGGAATGCAGGATGGTTTACTGTCATTGACTTATGTCATGCATTCTTTTCAATTCCATTGCTTCCAGACAGCAAATTTCTTTTCTCATTTGAGTTCGCAGTCATGTCTATGTCTGGAATTGCGTCCCTCAGGGGTACACAGAAAGCCCCTCAATATTTAATCAGATTCTGAAAAGGTGCCTTGAAACCCTAATATTGCCCAGAAAATCTGTCCTGGTGCAACATATAGACGACCTCTTGGTGGCGTCTAAGAGCAGAAACGACTGTGTTATTGACACCATTGCCTTGCTGAACCATTTAGGTGAAGGAGGACATAAAGTGTCACCAGAAAAATTGCAGTTCTGTACCACCTCAGTGAAATATCTGGGGCACCAGATAGAGAGAGGTATCAGGAAAGTCACCACCGAAAGAATCAGGATAATTCGAAACATGTAACTGCCAAATACCCAGAAGGAAATCAGAATGTTCCTTGGAGTTGTAGGCTACTGTAGGCAATGGATTGTGGGATTTGCAGTCCTAGCGAAACCATCGATAAAAATGACAAAGAAAGTAGCAAAAGATCCTGTAGAGTGGGATGACGAAAGCATAACAGCTTTTACAAAACTACGAGAATGTCTGTGTACTGCTCCTGCATTAGGAATGCCTGACTATTCAAAAGATTTTGCACTATTCTGTGACACACGAGACAATTGTGCACTTTCAGTCCTGACCCAAATTCATGGTTTGACTCGACGTGCAGTGGCATACTTTTCTTCCACATTGAACCCAGTAGCAGCTGGATTACCTGGATGTTTGAAAGCTGTAGCTGCAACTTGCACGAGTCTTGAACAGAGTGAGTCCATTGTGATGGGACATCCAGTAACTGTGTACGTTCCACATTCTGTTGTAATTTTACTGACAAGAACCAAGACTCAGTATCTCACCCCCAGTCGGCTGACTAAGTATGAGAGAATCCTTTTAGGTGCAGGAAATGTGACCATCGAACGATGTAACATTCTGAATCCAGCTACCTTACTACCTAGCTCATTCGCAGTAGAGGTAAGGGAAGAATGTGCACATAATTGAATTGATTTAACTGAGTTCAGTCCAAAACCACGCCTAGATATAAAAGAAAACCCTCTGATTAGTGAAGATTATGACTTGTTTGTAGACGGCTCATGCATGAGGCATGAGGAAGGTGGCCTATGTTATGTTATGTTAATTGAGTCTTGTATAGCGCACGGCTACTCATAGAGTGTCCCGGCGCTTTATTGTAACTGAAATCACAACATAACAGGAAAAAACAGAGCATAAAAGATAAGCCTAAGCGCTGCCTATGCAGTATGCACAGTGGGAGGTCCAGTGGAAGCATCCTATTTATATGGAGTCAAGTCTGCACAAATAGCCGAATTGGTTGCATTGACAAAAGCTTGTAAATTTGGGAGCAATTTGAATATAACCATATACACTGATAGCCAGTATGGTTGTGGGGTTATGCATGATTTCGGACAGCTGTGGATGCAAAGGGAGTTCCTGACCTCTTCAGGCACCCCTATCAGAAATGGAAAATACGTGCAGGATTTACTGGAATCAGACGTGAGTCCCATGCTCTCCACACCACTGGAGTCAAGCTATCCTGGCTGAAGACGGCTGATAGCCAGAAACCGGTCCTAGGATGCTTGATTCCGGTCCAGGAAAGACATGGCTTGGCAGTTCGGGCTGGACTGTTCCCATGAGGCACAGGGTCAAGGCTGATTTGCATATGGCCATGTCTGAACTGGGGTGGTGTGGAGTGCAAAAAAACGATGGATTTAGGCCCAGATCTCTGTACTGGGGTGAATGTATGACATTGTTCTGCATTCTGTCCATCAACTGTTGTTTTGCATTTTTTCACCCTGAGTGGGATGGGTATGCTCAGACGTGAGTCCCATGCTCTCCACACCATTGGTGTCAAGCTATCCTGGCTGAAGACGGCTGATAGCCAGAAACCGGCCCTAGGATGCTTGATTCAGGTCCAGGAAAGACATGGCTTGGCAATTCGGGCTGGACTGTTTCCATGAGGCACAGGGTCAAGGCTGATTTGCATATGGCCATGTCTGAACTGGGGTGGTGTGGAGTGCAAAAAAACGATGGATTTAGGCCCAGATCTCTGTACTGGGGTGAATGTATGACATTGTTCTGCACTCTGTCCATCAACTGTTGTTTTGCATTTTTTCACCCTGAGTGGGATGGGTATGCTCAGACGTGAGTCCCATGCTCTCCACACCACTGGAGTCAAGCTATCCTGGCTGCAGACGGCTGATAGCCAGAAACCGGTCCTAGGATGCTTGATTCCGGTCCAGGAAAGACATGGCTTGGCAGTTTGGGCTGGACTGTTCCCATGAGGCACAGGGTCAAGGCTGATTTGCATATGGCCATGTCTGAACTGGGGTGGTGTGGAGTGCAAAAAAACGATGGATTTAGGCCCAGATCTCTGTACTGGGGTGAATGTATGACATTGTTCTGCATTCTGTCCATCAACTGTTGTTTTGCATTTTACTGGAATCAAACCAGTTACCAAAAGAATTGGCTGTGGTCAAGTGTGCTGCTCACAAATCTGGCGATGACAAAGTGACAGCAGGTAATTGATATGCTGACCAGTTAGCCCAACATTGTGCAAAATACCGAGTTTCAATCAATATAAAGGTTGGGGGAAACGGAAACAGCTGCCAACTTTTGATGCTAGAGGGAGTGAATACCTACGGAGGAAGTGAGAGGCTTACAGGAAGCAGCAGAGCCACAGGAGAAACAAAAATGGAGAAACTTTGGTTGTCGAAGGAGAAATGAAGATGGTGTCATTGTTTACCTTGATGGTATGCCTTTGTTGCCAGACTGTATGCTTGCTCCTATGGCTAGGTTAATACATGGAGACACACATATAGGTAGAGATGCGATGATTCGCATGTTCCGCCAAACATGGTTCAATTCAAAGTTCAGAAGGAGAGCAGAAGCACTCTGCCAGAGGTGTTTGATATGTCAACAATTTAACACTGGAAAGAAAACTATAGTATTACCAGGGAAAATTGGAAAGGCAGAAGGCCCTTTTATTAGACTACAACTTGACTTCATTCAGTTGCCCCCTTTCCGAGGAATGAAATACCTACTTGTCATTGTCTGCCTGTTTTCAAAATGGGTGGAAGCTTACCCTGCACGTAGAAATGACAGCATCACAGTAGCAAAATTATTACTTAGGGAACTTATACCTCGGTACGCTTTCCCAGTCTTAATTGAATCTGACAGAGGAAGTCATTTCCAGAATGAAATAATAAAACAAATCTGTGATGCATTCAAAATCACGCAAAAACTGCACTGTGCATATCGCCCAGAGGCTTCTGGAGTGGTAGAACAGATAAATGGCACAATCAAATCAAGATTGGGAAAGATGTGTAAATACACTCAATTGGAATGGCCAGATGCTCTGCCTCTTGTGTTGATGGGACTAAGAAGTATTCCAGACCGGAACTTGGGCTTGAGTCCCCACGAGATCTTGATGGGAAGAGCAATGCGGCAAGAATGGGTACCAGGATACAAAATAATAAGCATATCTGATGATTTGGTACTGGAATACTGTAAAGAGCTGGCTGACCAAGTGTGTTCTATCTCTCACCAGGTTGGGGAGACGCCGTCGCCAGGCCGATGACTTCAGCACATGACCTGAATCCAAGTGACTGGGTCGTAATAAAGAAGCACACTCTGAAAAGTTGCCTTGGACCAAGGTGGGGAAAGCCACGACAGGTGATCCTAGTAACCACCACAGCTGTAAAGTGTGCAGGAGTACCTCGCTGGATCCATGCCAGCCATACGTGGAAAGTGACTGAACCTGACGAAACTGAGGCTGAAGGTTGCGCAGCTGAAGGATCCCAAGACATCGGTCCTGAAGTAGCTGAAGAAGAACAACCGAGCTCCAGTCAAGAAGATTGGGTCCCAATAATCGATCTGACAATCGACCCTATACGAACCAGAAGACAGACCTATTTAGATAGACAGTGGGATAGTGAGGACGAGACAGGTGAAGAAGAAGCTACTCAGATCATCAAAATCCACATTAAATCTGATTCTGAGGAGGACCAGATAGGGAAAGAGCAGGTAATTGACACTCCTCCAAGAACACCTGCGTCAGAGGAGGGACAGAAAGAATCTACGGCGGAAGTTCAAGTGGAAGATAATCAAGAGCTCGAAAAGCTTGATCAGAAACAGATAGGATTATACAATTGTGTTCAGGAAGAAGAGATCGAAACAGATCAAAGCCAAAATCAGCATACACCTGAACAAGGCCAGTTTAGGGACCAGGCAGAAGAAATAGATGAAAGACCTGGACCTAGTCAGTTAGGGAACAATACAGAGGATGAATTTGATACCAATGTGCCACAACTGAACGAAAACAAAAGAGTGTTTGCTGAAGGCCAAGACACAGTGCCAGTTAAAAGACTCAGAAAAGGTGACTCAGTACCTAGATTTGTGAAAAGACTGAGATTGTGTCTAAAGACGGTAAACGAGGAGCCTGAACAGATAAAGGAGGTCTCGAGTCAAACTGACCCAGTGGTGATAAAACCAAAGAGAAGAAGTGCTCGCATCAAGAAGCTGAATACCAAGTACTCAAGTCCTGAGTGGACTTATTTTGTGTTGGAGGAATTTGAGAATCTAGAAATAAGTGACGAAAGTAATGAAAGTGATGAAGAATTGATTGCTGAACAGACCAGTGAAGAAGCAAACGCAACCTGAAAAGTTACTCGAGTAAGCAAGCTGTGCAGAGTTACAAAGAGGGGTTGAAGTTTCTTTTGAGCCAAAATGTCTGATTCTTCTGAGAATGGGAGACCGAGACAAGGTTGTTTTAAAACATGCTGCCAAGTATGTTTATGTAGTGTAGCAATAGTACTGATACTTTGGATAGGACTAACAGTAACTATTCCTTCTATGATGAGTAAAAACCCAAGTCTATACCCAAATAATAACCTACCTGATGACACTGTAGAATCACATACTAGAAGTACACCACGAAGAGTAGACGTACTAGACAAACCATTTAGCCTGAAGCAGACACAATTAGATTTAGAAGCACCAGATGAGGAAGGATTAAACTTTAACAAAATCAAGAACAAAACTCATTTAAATGTTTTCGCAAACCTTTTAGTACATTATGTGAAAACTATGGAGATATATGACTGTTACGTTTGCATGAAGCTATCCACTTCAGTAGCTGAAGGTGTGACATATCACCACTTACCCTTAACCTATGGAATTTCCTGTAGTATTCTAACTAGTTTATTTTATAAAAGAGGACCTTTACAGTATTATTATTCAAACTCTGACGTGACAATTTTCGAACTTCCTGTTCGAGGAAACCTGAACCCTGTACATACAACTAGAGATGTAGCAAAATACATGAGTGATTATTTTCTAACAGTAGGTAAGATAGACATAGATGACGCACATAAAAATAACTTGACCTGTTCATTACACAAAAAAGAAAAAGTATTTCTGAATATGGTAGAGAAAAGAAGAGAAAGTTTCCAAAAGAAAGCCAAAGACAAGAACCAGAAAATCCCTAAATGGGCAGCGAGCGTAGGGAGCACCTCAAATGGTGGAGCTAACGCTGCAATGTTGCTGGATTTCGAAAAAAAAAGGAACACTTTGTCTTAAAAGAGAGAAAACTAGTTATTATAACAATATTGTTATTGGTTCCAGTGAATGCGAACATAATTACAAGGTAATTGGAGGTTGGGGTTTCAAGGATGGGTCAGAGCCTGTGTTCCCTGGAATTTATTTTATATGTGGAAATAAGGCTTACATCAAATTGCCCGACCATTGGTACGGGAGTTGCTATTTTGATATTTTCTTCCCAAAGATATACCACGTGGGGAAAATCACTGGAAGCACTGAAAAAACTAAGGAATTAGCGCGTACTAAAAGAGAAAGTGCTGGTGAAATAGTAGGAGATATTTTTAGTGCACTGATATCTACAGTGGGAGTGGTTCTGAATACACACAGAATTTGCAAATTGTCAACAGTAGTGGATGGGTTATCTACTGACACTGCTGGAGGTTCTTGATGGTCAATACTGAAGTGGTTGCGATCAGATCAATGGTTTTACAGAACAGACTTGCTCTTGATACGCTATTGGCAAAAGAGGGCGGAGTCTGCAGAATGCTGAAAGCGCAACATTGTTGGACGTACATACCTGATAAAAGTGTTGAAATCAAAAGGTATGTGAGGAACATTACAAACTTGGAAAAAGAGCTCAAACCATTTGAGGTTGACAGTGCCTGGAAGAGACTTACTGATGGTCTCTCTGCTATAGGTCATTAGTTTTCTAACTTAGGTAAAAGCTTTTTGATAAAAGTACTGATGCCAATTGCGGGAATAGGTTTAGTAGTATTAATCATATTCATTTGTTGTAAATGTCGAAAGCACCAGAAGAAGTACACTGTGAACAAGAGAGGAGTGAAGAGAAATGTGGATGAACTTGAATTAGAGGAACTGAATAATCAGCTTTATAAAAGGGTGAATAATTCTCACCCTAATAAAGAAACTAAAGAAAAGCTGAACAGAATGGTTGAAGAGATTGAACTTGGAAAAATGTGAAAAGTTGGCATCTGGGGCCCGATGTAGGTCGGTCGGTAACGGCCGAAAATCGGTATTTTCGGCCGTTACCGACCCGTATTTTAGAAATGGTATGTAGGGCCACAGATTTTACAGAATCGGTAAATTTACCGATCGGTAAATTTACCGATTCTGTAAAATACCGAATCGGTATTTCTACCGATTAGGTAAATTTGGTATGTAGGTGGGACTCTTCTGAGTCCCACAAGCCTTACCGATTCGGTATTTTAGCATCAAATTCAATTTGATGTTAAAATACCGATTCAGGTGTGCGTGCACATGTGTGCATGCACACCTGTGCCATATGACAGATATGCCTGCCACATGGCCCCCGAACCTTTTTTGGGGGTGCTAGAGGGTGTCAAAGTGACACCCCCTGCACCCTTGTCAAAATCGGTATTTACCGATTCGGTAAATACCGACCGGTAATGCCCCATTCATTCCTATGGGCTTCAAAGCCCATAGGAATGAATGGAGCATTACCGGTCGGTATTTACCGAATCGGTAAATACAGATATTTACCGATTCGGTAAATGGAACATCTGGATGTTCCTACATACCCCCCCTTCTTATTTACCGATTCTTAATTACCGAATCGGTAAAATTCGGTAATTAAAAATCGGTAAATAAGTCCTACCTACATCGGGCCCCTGGTTCCATGAATTTGTGATGATATAAAATATCATCAAAGAGGGGATTGATGGAGCAAGGATTCACACGTACAGCGACTTGCTTGAATCAAGAACCTCAAATAATGTTAACAAAATAGAATCAATCTGTTTGTGTTACTAATATTGCACATTTTACATTACACAGGGTGTCCCAGCAAAGCTTGCATATGTGTTTACTAACTGTAATACGCTTGCCTCTAAAATGGCCGCTGCTTAGCGGAAATTTCTTCTGCGCATGCGTTGGTCACACTCACGTGACGTGACGTACTCGCAGGTCTGGTGGGAAATCTTTGCGCTTGCACACCAGCTCTAAAATGGCCGCTCTGTGTTCTCACATGTCTGATGCTTGCACTGCAGCTCTTTGCTATATTGTTTGTCTGCACTAATCCTAATGCTACAGTTAATATAAAGTAAGAGGAGTCATATAGGGATTCCTGGTATACAGTGTAATCAATTTTTCTGCATTTCTAAATTGTTTTTGCTTCCTTTCCATGTATCGTATTCTTTGGGCCTGGGAGGCGCATGCTACTCCATCTTGAAGAGCCCGTATGGTACTTGTCACGTGATGGGGGAAAAGAAACCCATGCAGCAGTGGAACTCAGCCAGCTGGCAGCCTCAGCCAAGATGCTCCTGGGAATCAACCTAAGACCCAGCCGGCGAAGCTGAACTCTACCTGATTTCGATACATTTGTAATAACTGCTGTATACTCTATTGTTCACTGTACCTCTTGTGTCATGGGATACTAGAATTTTAGGGGTGGATACGAAAATGTAAATCTTGAGCTTGAGAAAGTCAAATCCTAGTTGGTGTGTTGACCTGTCCTACTTGTGGACCAATCGAAATTGGGGATTCTTACACTTGCAACATTTGAGGTGTGGTACACTTGATGAAGCAAAGCTTCGCATATTTTGCGGCTTGCCGAAGTCAAGAACCTCGTTTATGTGTAATAAGGTAACAAATGTATGTTTTACTAACGTTTATGTTAAGTTTGAACATAGATAGTGAAGCTTGCACATGTGTTTTACTAAAATAATTTACCCAAGTCACCTAAAATGGCCGCCGCTTGTATTTAGTTACTGCGCATGCGTCAGCCACACTCACGTGTCCTGACGCGTCTGCAGAAGTGGAGGGAAAGTTATGCGCATGCGTAATTCATAGCTGTGCTTATCATGTGGTACTGCTCGTGCCACTGCTCTTGTGACTGTGTCAATGTAGCTAACATTTTAATGCAATAGTTTTATTTCTTGATGATGAGTCAAAAGTACAAATCCTGTGATGTATTTTCATAATGACATTATTATGTATTAATTTGTTTTTCGCTTACTTTTTATGTACCGCGGGGAATGGGGTTTGTCAGTGCCGAGAACCATTTTGGAGGTCCTTCTGCGCCTGCGCGACCTGCCAAGCCAGAGCAGACCTTGAATGATGGAACTCAGCCAGTTGGCAGTGATGAGCAAGATGCTCCTGAGAACGACCCGAAAACTCGGCTGAACCAATCACATGTGCTCACAGAGCAACAATGTTAAAGTTGCCATTGTATTTCTGCACCAGTTCTCATGAGAACCCCAATCTAGTTAGGCGGTACCCTATTATGCAAATGTAGGCTTGAAACTCTATGTCGTGATTGGTGTGCTACCCAAATCCTACCTTAGGACCAATCCAAATTGAAGGATTCTGACACTTTGCAACATTGGGGGGTGGTACACTGACCCCAAACTGTATATCTACCCTGGGTTCACCTAGTGAACCGTCCGACTTGTCTGGTTTAGCTGACCTGTCACTGACCCAACGCACTCAATAGGTGACTGAAGATACAGAGCGCTGCGAAGCACTCTGTCCGAATTTGACCATAGACTGAGGTTCTACTGAACCTTAAAGTGCTGGCAAGCACTTAGCTGGGAGTTCGCTGACCCAATCGGGGTCTTGATCGATAGCTGCAGAACGGGTGGAGCGCAGGCGTTGCTTCCGAACTGCGGGTTCCGGTCCTGTCCTGAAGAGGGTCCTGTCCTGAGGGTTTGCTGTCCTGTCCTGAGGGTCCTGTCCTGATTCCTATTCCGAGGGTATCCTGTCCTGTCCTGGGTGTCCATTCTGCACCTGCTGTCCTTTGAGGGGTATCCTTCCTTGAGGGTTTCCTGTCCTTAACTAACCCGTGGCCAGGGTTTGGTTTCCACACCTTTCTAGGTAAATATTGCTCTGAAAACTCTTTAAATCTTGCACCTTCTGAATTTCTGACTTTTGCTTTAATAAAGTTCATCATTGCATATGTTATATTTTCCATGCCTTTCCGCAACTATTGAAAGTCAATTACATGTTTTCCATAAGGTTTTGTTCCTATGTCTTCTCACTGGTTAGAAATTATATTTTGCATTGCAGTCTGTAATTTTATGATATGGTCTAGAACTTCATTGCCTAGATTGTTCAAAGGCCCATTCACCTTAAGTGAAGCGTGTTACTCTTTATAGGCCCTCCCATAGTTATTCATGCATAAACTGTCCATGCTTAAACATTTCTGAGATTTTATAGTATTTTCCATCTGCATTTCATATTACATTTGAATGATTACCCTGTCATTATTTCTTTATGCCTATATAATTTACGTTATCTTGGTTATTGATTGCCTTATTTTACTGTACCTCATGCAAGGAAATATTGAATTTAGATAAACATTTTAAAACTTCCAGTTGTCCGTGGTCATTTAAACAGTATTTGAATGATATTGTTTGGGTTTGCATTTTGCTGCCTTTCTTTTACAGCTAGCTCCCTGATTCATTGTGGTCATTAGGTACCCGCATCGGTGGATGGTAAGTCGGGTGCACTGAAAATTATTAGCAGGGAACACACACACATCAACTTGGTAGAGCTCGTGAAGTCACCCGATCGATGTATATGGTGGTTTGAAAGTATATGGGCCCTGAAGCCGGAAACGGCGAAAACTATTGGTCGGGTGGCCTCGCACGCTCTATCAGTTTTTCTGGTAGCTAGAGGATGGTTAGGGACTAGTTGAGAGTAAGGCAGGGATTAGTTGGACTAGTTGAGTCGGAAGCTGCTATTATATTGATGCTGCTAGAAGAGCGGCTGTTCTAAGAGACCTGATCATTCTCTTGTGAATACGCCGCTGAAACTCATGAATTTTTGCATTTTATTATTCTTGTTCTTATATTGTTATATGTACTAATCCATGCATTTGTCAATCGTTTAGTTTCATGTTGTCCGAACTCCCCGGGGAATTGAAAGGGCAAGTGGTGAATAGAATCCATTGTCCTGAGGTCACAGGTTCGAGGAAAGTTAGGTGCAGGTTAAGATAACCGGGAAGCACTAACTAGGGTTTTCTGAATACATGTGTGAATAAATGACAGTAACGGGGTTCATTGGCAAAATTCCCATAGTGGCGTAACCTAGTAAGGGTCACATCGGAAGAGTAGCAGGTTCCTCGGAGCTAGCGTGAAAGCAGAGGGGTCCGCTGAGAAACCTTAAACTCGGAATATATCCCGGAAAGAAGTGGATGAGTTTAGGGGAATAACAGGTTCACCGATGCTAGAGTGAAGGGTAGGCGGAAGAGATCTGCCCGCAGCGAGTGAAAAGTAAATGGAAGTAGTTTACTTGCAGTAAAACAATTCTTTCTCTGTCTAGACACTTGAGCACTGTGGCGAATGTGTATTTGTTGTAAAATAACCAAGCACTGAGCACTTTAAAAGAAAGAAAGTTTCCGTTACCTTGTGAAGGGAGGGAGTCAGTCGCGAAGCGCCTCTGACGTCACTCTGTGCCGCGCTGGGATTGGTAGAAGCAGCGGGCGGGTAGCGGAGCTGGAATTGTAAAGGAGGGGTGAGCGCCGGAGCGTGGGAACTGTCTCACGAAGGGGCCGCGCACCCATTGGCGGAGCTTATTTAGTGTCGCGCACCCATTGGTTGCACGAATTTCTGAAGCGCGTTCTGATTGGAGGTAGTTTGTAAACAAAGTTTAGCGCAGAAGTCGTATGTGGCACTCGCAGACTACAGGAACTCGACCTGATCCAAGGCACCTAGGGTTTGAAAGGGATCAGTGGAAGACTAATAGATACGATATTATGTACGGAACAAAGAGAAAAATGTCACTTATAAGTAAGGTGAAAAATTATTTTAAAACGGACAAACCGATTAAATCTAGGGAAGGTGTTCTTGTCCCACCACCTAATACTCCTGCCTCATTCATGATGTTTGACCGAGGGTACAATACCTGTGTGTGGTTGGAGAATTGGGTGAAATACACAAAAGATGACGGAGTATTGGCTTTTCCGTTAGATGGTACTTTCAATGGTAGGATCCTATTTAATTTAAGGACTCGGATGAACGAATTGCATCCCAGACCGAGACTAACGCAGTATGAGGCATTAGAGGAATGGGAGATTGAGGCTTTTGAAAGAGAAAGACCCCGAATGGACAAGGGTTTGACCAAGTGGTACCCCAGGCAGAAACAGGAGTCCAGGGACAAAAGGATGAAACAGTGGAGGCAGAGCATGATTGTTGAGGGTCTGTTTCCCATGATGCCGGCATGTCATAACATTGGAGCGGGTGAGAAAAGTACTGAAAAATGTAAGCATTGGGGGGCCCTGGGGGAATCAGATGATGAACTAATAGATGACATCTGTACCAGAAGTCCGCCACCTTACAATGAGGGAACCCGACCTTCCAGTGTAGGAGATGTTCCCCGACGCCACTTCCTAAAGGAAGAAGACAGGTCCCTGGGACTGGGAGGGGGTGGTCAAGTATTGCCCTATCCTGAAAAACCCGAACCGACGGAAACAAGGGATATATATCCCAAAGTGCCCGCGAGCCAGGAAGAAAAATATTCACGTACGAAAATCTTTTTTCCCAGACCCTTGTATGAAAACGAAGAGAAACCATCGAATTCAGGACTGCCTTTTGTTCAACCTCCATATGGGGAAGAGCGCAGGTCCTTTAATACTGGAACTTTATTCCCGAAACCAAATTATGGGGGAGGACCAAGTGAAACGCATCCTACTGCCCCGAGTTTTACTCCTCCGTTGACCCCACAGATATTACATGACACAACTTTAAGAAGGGTACTAGTGGAAAAGGAGCAAGAGGCTCTAGCTAGACAAAGGACAGAAATAATTCAGAAAATTTCCCAGTTAAATACCAGTCCTGAGGCATTGACTATTCCAGTAACTATTGGACCGGTGGTCCCGTTATACGGAAATGGTCAGGGAAATCCGATTACTCCAGTTATGAACCCAGTCATGGCAACCCCGAGACAGGAACCGATCATCATAGATGATCAGTCCAGTGAGTGCGAGTCTGAAGTTGCGTTCTTGGAATTACCAAACAAACAGACTGGAAAGGGAATACAGCAGAGGCATAACCCTTTTAATACAAAGGAAATTAAATTAGAGACAGCAACAGGTACTAGGAATGTCTCTCTGGTAACTCCGGATGAAATTGAGAGTTGGAGTCGTGAATTAGAGAAACAGACTCCGCAAACAAAACCTTTAGACCTCTACAAGCTGAGGGTCGAAATAGAAGAATTAATGGCAGGAAATGTGGGGTTGGATCGATTGAATACCTACTCTGAAGAAGAATTGTCGTTCATATGTAAAAGCTTTACAAGGAACACCAGA
Organism: Lissotriton helveticus; assembly: GCF_964261635.1. NCBI lineage: Eukaryota > Metazoa > Chordata > Amphibia > Caudata > Salamandridae > Lissotriton > Lissotriton helveticus. The sequence goes on from NC_136061.1 coordinate 1,626,476,468, forward strand.
GTGCTCCACGAAAAACTGACCGAAACAGCAGTTAGTATGGGGGTAGATATCTCAAAATCCAAGCCCTTACAGAAACCGTACAGAGCAGACTTCTCAGACAAAGATATAGAACACCTGAATGTGGCAGGGAAGAAGTTGCAGATTAAAGAATTAATGGGGGTACTGCAGAAATGGGGAGATGTGGAAAGATGGAGAAGCAGGTGGGCGAAAAAGAGGGAAGAGGTTCGCTCCCGACAAGTGACTCCTGAGTTTGCTTTAAGGGAGGTAGAAAAACCTGAGCAGTTATGCCCCATGCGCGAAGTTCCAGGAGGGAAATATGTGCATGTCCCCTGGTCTAGGCAGGATATTGTGTCCTTCACGAACGATTTTCCAAAATTACGAGAGAAACCAGTTGACTGGTACAGGCAGGTGGAGAGGTTCGTGAAGGTACAGAAATGTCTGTGGAAAGACCTGGATGGGTTTTTCGACATTGTGGTTCCAGTAGATTTATGGACCCAGTGTAAAATAGCCATAGACTGGCCCAGTGAGGAGTATCCCAGAAACAAGGAAACTGGGGAGCCATCAAAGGATGTCATGCGAAAATATGAGCAGGTAATTCAGCATTTGAAAGAAAAGGTGCCCGCAAAAGAAACTGATTGGACAAAAATAGATAGAACAACTCAGGAAAGGGACGAGACAGTGCACTCCTTCTATGAGAGGTTATTGCAGGTATTTAAAACATACAGTGGTATTGATAACATCGATTTGAAGGACATGACGCACTTTATTTACAGGTTTGTAAATGGTTTAAGACCTGAAATTTGTCAGTGGATAAAAGATAATAAAATCTGTTGGCATACTAAGAAAATGGATGAGGTCCTGCGGTACGCTAAGTACTGCGAGGACGAGATGGCAGAGAAGAAAAAGGCCCTTAAGGAAAAGGTGATGTGGGCTCAGGTGAAGCTCGCAGAACAGCAGGAAAAACAATTGAGTAACATGGTTAAGAATGCTGAGAACAAAAGTCCTGGGGGAGGGGGTGGAGGAAAGCCCCGGCCCAAATTTAGCAGGGAAGAGGCTATGAAGAAATTTCCCTGCCATCAGTGCGGCGAAATTGGACACTGGCGAAACGAGTGTCCCCAATTAGTAGATGCTAATGAAAAAACTCCTGATTTAACTCCACAGACGCAGAAAGAAAGACCAAGAAAGACTCAACCCCAGGTAAAAACAGTCCAGGTGCCTCGAGCACCCAAGCAGGTATACAGGGGAAGACAGGCAGAAGATGAAGAGATAGAGGTTTGGGAAAGCGGGGAGAACAGAAATACAGCAACTTCGCAGTATCTGCTAAATGATACCTTCCTTTGTAATGATCAGGACTGACGGGGCCTGAGAGGGGAGGACGAGGAGTGCGTACTTGGCGCTTCCTTGCCGGTAGACCAGTCTGGACCATATATTGAAGGAAAGGTTGACGGAAATGATGTCACCTTTCTGTTGGACACTGGCGCTACCCGTTCTACTGTAAGAACAGTGGACGTTCCAAACCTACCCCTCTCGGGAGAAAATATCCAAGTAGTGGGTCTATCTAATCAATTGATTAGTACTCCTGTTACCGAACCAATGGAGATTTCAATTGGAAATTTTAAACAGATGCATAGATTTGTCGTCTGTGACACCAGTCCAGTGAATCTACTGGGTCGTGATTTGCTGTGCAAAATGAACTGTACCATCTTTTGCACACCAAAAGGTGTTGAAATACAGACCCCAGATGAAGATGGCATTTATAAATTATTGTTACTTAGACCTGACTCAGAAATTAAAAGATTGACCCTGCAGGACTTGCCCCAAGACCTTCAGGAAGCCGTAAAGCCAGAGGTGTGGGATTTCACTGGAAAAGATGTGGGGTTGATGAAAGATGTGGACCCCATACAGATAGCCATCAAGGACAATGCAGTATATCCTAACACTAGGCCCTACCGAATGAATGCTGAAGTGAAAGCAGGTGTCACTCTGGAAATACAAAAATTATTAGAAGGAGACATCATACAGGAAGTGATGAGCAGCCCATGCAACTCACCGATTATGGGCATCAAAAAGCCTAGTGGCAAGTATAGGGTAGTGCAGGACCTGAGAAAGGTTAACAAAATTGTAGTTCCTTGCTGCCCTATTGTCCCGAACCCTGCAGTGATATTGTACCAGATTCCTTGGGATGCTGAATGGTTCACTGTGATTGATTTATGTCATGCATTCTTTTCGATACCCCTGCACCCCGACAGCAAATTTCTTTTCTCATTTGCCTTCGAAGGTCACGTGTATTGTTGGAACCGGGTCCCTCAAGGGTATACAGAGAGCCCCTCTATCTTTAATCAGATCTTGAAAAAATGTCTAGAGACTTTGATCTTACCTGGGAACTCTGTGTTAGTGCAATACATAGACGACCTTCTACTGGCGTCTAAAAGTCATAGGGACTGTGTAGTTGACACCATTGCCCTCTTAAATCATCTGTGTGAGAAAGGGCATAAAGTGGCCCCTGACAAACTACAGTTCTGTGCGAAATCAGTGAAATATCTGGGACACCAAATAGAAAAGGGTGTCAGAAAAGTCACATCAGAGAGAGTGAGAATAATTCAAAAGATGCAGTTGCCCCGTACTCAAAAAGATGTCAGAATGTTCCTGGGTGTATTAGGGTACTGCAGGCAGTGGATTCTGGGATTTGCAGCCTTAGCCAGGCCCTTGATAAAAATGACCACGAGAGGAATGCCAGATGTTGTAGAGTGGGACGATGAAAGCCTAATGGCTTTCACAAGACTGAAAAACTGTCTGTGTACAGCCCCTGCGTTGGGAATGCCAGATTATTCCAAAGAGTTTGCCCTATTCTGTGACACTCGCGATAATTGTGCATTGTCAGTCCTGACTCAAGAACATGGCACGACCAGAAGGCCTGTGGCCTATTTCTCTGCCACTTTGGACCCAGTAGCTGCTGGGTTACCAGGCTGTCTGAAAGCAGTAGCTGCTACCTGCGCAAGTTTGGAACAGAGTGAGTCCATTGTCATGGGACATCCTGTGACCGTGTATGTTTCACATGGAGTGGTAATTCTATTGACCAGAACTAAAACACAGTATCTCACCCCTAGTCGGCTGACTAAATACGAGAGGATTCTTGTGGGTGCAGCAAATGTAAGCATTGTTAGGTGCGGTATTCTGAACCCTGCCACTTTACTCCCCGACCCCTTGGAAATAGAAGGTGGGGATGATGATGAACATGATTGTATTGACCTGACAGAGTTCAGTACTAAACCACGCCCAGACATAAAAGAAGTGCCATTGCCTGAACATGATAAAGAACTATTTGTGGATGGTTCCTGTCTAAGACATGAACTCGGAGGCTTGAGTGCTGCTTATGCAGTAGTCTCTTTCACAAAAATTGAAGAAGCAGGTTACCTATATAACATCAAGTCTGCACAAGTAGCCGAATTAATAGCTATGATAAAAGCTTGCAAAATTGGGAAGGACTTACGCATAACAGTGTATATTGACAGTCAGTACTGTTATGGAGTTGTGCATGACTTTGGCCAATTGTGGCTGCAGAGGGAATTCATGACTTCCTCAGGTACTCCCATTCGGAATGCAAAGGTTGTTCATGACCTTTTAGAGGCCATCCAGTTGCCCAAAGAACTGGCAGTGGTAAAATGTGCTGCTCATAAAAAGAGCATGGACAAAGTATCACTGGGAAACGATTATGCTGATCGAGTGGCCCAATGGTGTGCCAAAGATCGGTATATTGTAAATCCAAAACGAGGGGGGCCAGGAACCAGCTGCCAGCTTCAGGTGTTTGAAGAAGTGCCTACATGGGATGAAGTGAGAGAGTGGCAGGAATCGGCTCCTTGGCAAGAAAGAGAGAAATGGAAGGAGGATGGGTGTAGACCGAGGCGTGTGGATGGTGTGATTTTGGGCCCAACTGGTATGCCTGTGTTACCCCGACACTTGCTTGGCGCAATGGCAAGATTAATACACGAAGGATCACACATTGGTAGGGATGCCATGATTCTGGTATTTCAACAGACTTGGTACAGTAAAAAGTTCAGGAAGGTAGCAGAGTCCCTCTGCCAGAGGTGCCTGTCATGTCAACAGATGAACCCAGGCAAGAGGACAATGGTTGAACTGAGCAAGATTGGGAGATCAGGGGGTCCCTTTATAAAAATACAGATTGATTTCATCACCATGCCCCGTTGTGAAGGAAAGCGATATGTCCTTGTCATTGTTTGTGTATTTTCAAAATGGGTAGAAGCTTACCCTACTCCCAAAAGTGACGCACTGACAGTAGCGAAGTGTTTACTAAAAGAACTGATACCTAGATTCGGCATACCATACATTATTGAATCAGATAAGGGTGGACATTTCCAGAATGAGATACTGGCTGAATTATGTAAGGCCTTCGGAATAAGGCAAAAATTGCATTGTGCATACCACCCAGAGGCTTCCGGAATAGTGGAACAAGTAAATGGAACTATCAAAAACAGACTAGCAAAGCTGACAAATGCTACTGGCATGACCTGGGTGAAGGCCCTGCCCCTGGTCCTGATGGGACTGAGAAGTGTTCCTGACCGCAAGACAGGCCTAAGTCCCCATGAAATCATTATGGGAAGAGTGATGAGACAAGCATGGGTGCCAGGAAGCAAACTGTTGAATATTACTGATGATTTGGTGCTTGAATACTGCAGAAGATTGGGTGATCAAGTGCGTTCTATCTCTCGCCAGATTGGAGACGACGGCATCCTCAATCCAACGACTCCTCTCCACAGCTTGGTTCCAGGAGATTGGGTCAAAATAAAGAAGCACACTCGATCAAGCTGTCTGGCACCAAGGTGGGGAAAGAAACGCCAAGTAATCCTGGTAACAACCACTGCAGTGAAAGTCGCAGGTGTTCCCCAGTGGATCCACGCTGGACACACCCAGAAGGTATTACCAGACAGAGGATTTGAAGAAGAAGGGCAACCAGCAGAGGACCCTGAAGGAGCCAGACCAGAAGCAACTGACAACGAGCAGCCCAGCACCAGTCCGGTTGCAGGAACAGCAGACGTTGGCCCAGGAGTAGTTGACTACGAACTGCCAAGAATCCAGCCTGCTGAAGGGGTCCAGGAAACTGAGCCAGGAGTAGCTGAAGACGAGCTGCCAAGCATATGGCCAGAAGAATGGATACCGATGATTGATCTGACCGAAGATCCTATCAGAACAAGAGAGCGACTTAGTGAAGGTAGAGAGTGGACTAGTCAGGAAAAGCAAGGCACAGGCGAAGAACCTCAGCCGCTTGAGATTCACATCAAAACTGAGGAAGGAGAAGGTCAGACAGGGACAGAGCAGGTGTTCGATACACCACCGCTAACACCTGATGCAGATAAAGGAGAGACTAGAAATAGAGTGATAGTTCGAGCAGAAGAAAATCAAGAGATCGAAGTGCTTGAACAGGATCAGAGAGGGTTAGAAGAACGGGTTCAGGAAACAGAAACAGAAACAAAGACAATCGAAAGCCAAAAACAAAATATTCCTGAACAAGGCCAGATTAGCAACCAGGCAGAAGAATTTGATGCTAGCCCTGGAACTAGCCAGATAGGGGAAATAGAAGAAGAAAGTGGAGAAGAATTACCACAAGATAAAGAGAACAAGAGAATAAGAGAAGAAAGTGAAGTCCAAGTACCGACTAAGAGACTAAAGAAAAGAAACAACCTTGAGCCTAGGTTTGTAAAAAGATTGAGACTAAGGATAAAGACAGTGGAAGAAAAACGTGCAGAAGCAAGAAGAAGTGCTCGGATAGCAGAGCAAGAAGAAGACTCTTCCAAAAGAAGGAGTGAACGAATAAAAAGACAAAACAAAAAGTACAAGTCTCCTGAATGGACACTGGTTTTGGAAGAACTTGAAGATCTTGATATAACTGACGTGAGCGACGGAGAGCCCGTCCCTGAGTACTCAGCTGAAGAAGAAGACGAACCACCGTGAATTTGCACAAAGTAAGCTAGTTGTGTAAAGCCAAAAAGAGGGGTTCGAGAAACTCCTTCTGAGCCAAAATGTCTGATTCAACAGTGAATGGTAGACCTAGTTGCAGCCGTTTTAAGACGTGTTGCAAGGTGTGTATATGTAGTGTAGTAGTACTGATAGTTATCTGGATAGGATTAACAATTTTCATTCCCTTTGCTGTAAGTAAAGATACTAACATTGTCCCTACTGAAGTTGTAAATACTGACAGTGAGGAGCTAACAACACAGAGTGTAGCACGACATGAAAGAGCCCTGAGACAAACAAAACAGAACTTAGAAGGTTCAGATGAGGGAGGACTACATTATCATGGAGTTAAGAACAAGACACACTTAAATGTTTTCGCAAACTTATTAATACACTATGTAGAGACTATGGAAATTGAAGATTGCTATGTCTGCATGAAGCTACCTACTTCTGTGGCTGAAGGCGTGACATACCATCACCTGCCATTGACATATGGAATCTCCTGTAGCATTTTAGCTAGTTTATTTTACAAAAGGGGACCGTTACAGTATTATTACTCTAACAATGACGTGATCTTTTCTGAACTTCCTATACGTGGGAACTTGAATCCTGTACATACCAAAAGTGACACCATAAGATATATGGGAGACTACTTTCTGACTATAGGTAACATTGACATAGCAGACGCACACAGAGATAACTTGACTTGTTCTTTGCGTGAGCAGGAAAAGATGTTCCTGAACATGGCAGAGAAAAGAAGAATTAAAATTCAAAAGAAGGCTAATGACGAAAGTCAGAAAAAGCCAAAGTGGGCAGAGAACATGGAAGGCACCTCATCTGGTGGAGCGGGTCCTGCTCTGTTGCTGGATTTTGAAAAGAAAGGCAAGCTATGTCTTCACCGCGAGAAGACTAGCTATTATAATAATGTTTTCATTGGTTCCAGTGAATGCGAACATAATTACAAGGTAATTGGAGGTTGGGGTTTCAAAAATGGGTCAGAGCCTGTGTTTCCTGGAATTTATTATATTTGTGGGGACAAGGCTTATTTCAAATTGCCGGATCACTGGTATGGAAGCTGCTACTTTGGCATTGTCTTCCCGAAAATATACCATGTGAATGGGAAAGCTGGAAGCAATGAAGATACTAATGGCTTAGTGCGTAGTAAAAGAGAAAGTATAGGTGAAATTATGGGTAGTATTTTCAGTGCACTGATACCTGGAGTGGGAGTGGTTCTGAACACTCACAGAATTTGCAAATTGTCTACTATAGTAGATGTACTGTCTACTGAAACAGCTCATGGATTTCTGCTGGTCAATACTGAAATGGTTGCGATCAGATCAATGGTTTTGCAGAATCGACTTGCTCTTGACACCTTATTAGCGAAAGAGGGCGGAGTCTGCCGGATGTTGAAGGCGCAACATTGTTGCACTTATATTCCGGATAAAAGTGTACAGATCAAAAGATATGTGAAAAACATTACTAATTTGGCAAAGGAACTCAAACCACTCGAGGTTGATAGTGCCTGGAAGAGACTGGTAGATGGTCTCTCAAATGTAGGTCATTGGCTTGCTAGCATAGGTAAAAGCTTATTGTTCAAAATTCTGATGCCAATTGGTATTATAGGTCTTATTATACTTTCCATTTTCTTATGCTGTAAATGCCGCAAGCGCACCAAAAAGCACGAGGTAAATGCAAGAGGAGTGAAACGAAGTGTGGATGAGATTGAATTAGAGGAAGTGAATGATCAGATATACAAAAAGGTGAAGACTTCTCACCCTACTAAAACTGAGAGAGAAAAGTTAGAACGGTTGCTGGAAGAAATAGAACTTTATAAAGTGTGAAAGAAAGTTGGCATCTGGTTCCATTATAATTTGTGATGATAGTAAATATCATCAAAGAGGGGATTGATGAAGCAAAGCTTCGCATATTTTGCGGCTTGCCGAAGTCAAGAACCTCGTTTATGTGTAATAAGGTAACAAATGTATGTTTTACTAACGTTTATGTTAAGTTTGAACATAGATAGTGAAGCTTGCACATGTGTTTTACTAAAATAATTTACCCAAGTCACCTAAAATGGCCGCCGCTTGTATTTAGTTACTGCGCATGCGTCAGCCACACTCACGTGTCCTGACGCGTCTGCAGAAGTGGAGGGAAAGTTATGCGCATGCGTAATTCATAGCTGTGCTTATCATGTGGTACTGCTCGTGCCACTGCTCTTGTGACTGTGTCAATGTAGCTAACATTTTAATGCAATAGTTTTATTTCTTGATGATGAGTCAAAAGTACAAATCCTGTGATGTATTTTCATAATGACATTATTATGTATTAATTTGTTTTTCGCTTACTTTTTATGTACCGCGGGGAATGGGGTTTGTCAGTGCCGAGAACCATTTTGGAGGTCCTTCTGCGCCTGCGCGACCTGCCAAGCCAGAGCAGACCTTGAATGATGGAACTCAGCCAGTTGGCACTGATGAGCAAGATGCTCCTGAGAACGACCCGAAAACTCGGCTGAACCAATCACATGTGCTCACAGAGCAACAATGTTAAAGTTGCCATTGTATTTCTGCACCAGTTCTCATGAGAACCCCAATCTAGTTAGGCGGTACCCTATTATGCAAATGTAGGCTTGAAACTCTATGTCGTGATTGGTGTGCTACCCAAATCCTACCTTAGGACCAATCCAAATTGAAGGATTCTGACACTTTGCAACATTGGGGGGTGGTACACTGACCCCAAACTGTATATCTACCCTGGGTTCACCTAGTGAACCGTCCGACTTGTCTGGTTTAGCTGACCTGTCACTGACCCAACGCACTCAATAGGTGACTGAAGATACAGAGCGCTGCGAAGCACTCTGTCCGAATTTGACCATAGACTGAGGTTCTACTGAACCTTAAAGTGCTGGCAAGCACTTAGCTGGGAGTTCGCTGACCCAATCGGGGTCTTGATCGATAGCTGCAGAACGGGTGGAGCGCAGGCGTTGCTTCCGAACTGTGGGTTCCGGTCCTGTCCTGAAGAGGGTCCTGTCCTGAGGGTTTGCTGTCCTGTCCTGAGGGTCCTGTCCTGATTCCTATTCCGAGGGTATCCTGTCCTGTCCTGGGTGTCCATTCTGCACCTGCTGTCCTTTGAGGGGTATCCTTCCTTGAGGGTTTCCTGTCCTTAACTAACCCGTGGCCAGGGTTTGGTTTCCACACCTTTCTAGGTAAATATTGCTCTGAAAACTCTTTAAATCTTGCACCTTCTGAATTTCTGACTTTTGCTTTAATAAAGTTCATCATTGCATATGTTATATTTTCCATGCCTTTCCGCAACTATTGAAAGTCAATTACATGTTTTCCATAAGGTTTTGTTCCTATGTCTTCTCACTGGTTAGAAATTATATTTTGCATTGCAGTCTGTAATTTTATGATATGGTCTAGAACTTCATTGCCTAGATTGTTCAAAGGCCCATTCACCTTAAGTGAAGCGTGTTACTCTTTATAGGCCCTCCCATAGTTATTCATGCATAAACTGTCCATGCTTAAACATTTCTGAGATTTTATAGTATTTTCCATCTGCATTTCATATTACATTTGAATGATTACCCTGTCATTATTTCTTTATGCCTATATAATTTACGTTATCTTGGTTATTGATTGCCTTATTTTACTGTACCTCATGCAAGGAAATATTGAATTTAGATAAACATTTTAAAACTTCCAGTTGTCCGTGGTCATTTAAACAGTATTTGAATGATATTGTTTGGGTTTGCATTTTGCTGCCTTTCTTTTACAGCTAGCTCCCTGATTCATTGTGGTCATTAGGTACCCGCATCGGTGGATGGTAAGTCGGGTGCACTGAAAATTATTAGCAGGGAACACACACACATCAACTTGGTAGAGCTCGTGAAGTCACCCGATCGATGTATATGGTGGTTTGAAAGTATATGGGCCCTGAAGCCGGAAACGGCGAAAACTATTGGTCGGGTGGCCTCGCGCGCTCTATCACACTGACCCGAAAACAGTATAACTAGCCTAGGTTTAGCTAGAGAAATTGTCCGACTTGTCCGAATAGCTGACCTGTCACTGACCCAACGCACTCAATAGCTGATCCTGAAACAGAGGTGCTGCGGAGCACTCTGTCCGACTGTCCCACAGACCCATTGGGGGTTTTGAGAACCTTAAATGCTGGCGGAGCACTTTGCTGGGGAATTCGATAACCCAATCGGGGTTTTGACTGATAGCTGCAGAGAGGGTGTAACACAGGCGTTGCAACTGAACTGCGGGTGCTGGTCTTACCTTGGTGGTCCTGTCCAGATCCTAATCTGGTTTTCCTGTCCTGGGTGTCCATTCTGCACCTGTTGGCCTACTGGCGATTGTCCTTCCTTGGGGTCCTTTCTCCAGTCCTTAACTGACCCGTGGCCAGCGTTGGTCTCCACACCGATCTAGGTAAATATAAATCTGAGGGAACCCATTTCGCATTCTCTATTTCTTGCTTTTAATAAAATCGTACTTGCACATTGTCCTTTTTCTCTTACCCTCCTTTTACTGACAAATGATAAAGTCCTACATTATAGTTATTATACTAGCATGTTCCAATCTTTACCCATCCTATTAGTACGTTCTTACATACAGTTCATGAAATATAGATGTTCCTTTTCTTTACCCTCCTTTAGCCAAAGTAACGTGATTGCTCTGGAGTATTAGCATGTTCCACTTTTTACCTTCCCTATAGCCACATAGATATTCAAATTCCTTTAGTTTTGTGGAATACTCAACTGTAATTTCCTAGTATGTTCTTTATCTTTCCCGTCCTTTAGACCTCATACTGAGACTAAGCTCTGAAAATCCTTGTTAGTATGTTCCCTGTCTTTACCTTCCCTTTAGAGTCCTAAATGGTTGGTTTTATTTACTTCCTATACGGATATGTGCTCTTTATAATCTTAGTTATTGACAGTTTACTTGCTGTGAACCTTATGCTTTCTGAACTTGATGAAAACTAGATAAAGGTTTTAAAACTTCCTGAGTCTGTGGTTATTATATGAGTGCAAACATAGTAAATGGTATTTTGTATTTGGTGTCTGCCTTTCTTTTACAGCTAGCTCCCTGGTCCATTGTGATCATAGGTACCCATAACGTGGATTGGTAAGTTGGGTACATTGGTAACAAATAGGAAGAAACTGGGTTACTGGTAGTAGAGTGTAAGGTTACCCGATTAATAAATATGGTGAATTGAATTTATGGGCCCAAGGTGTAAATGGTAAAATTATAGTCGGGTGACCTGCGCGCTCTATCACATCCACAAGGATACCGTTGAATCTTGAGTGAAACAATGTTGTTGCTACATGAATAAAAGGTTGTTTCTCAGTTATACACCATGCATTACCATCATGTATGATGTCTCATTAGTTGATATTCTAATTTCTCTTACCTTAGAAATAGTTATTGGTGACCTCTGTGCATCATGCATGTCCTTATTCTGCACGTGTACCCTCCTACTGCACCTGTAGTGGTGGTAACTCATTATCAGAGTTGGAATCAGGCTCTATGGGGATGTCGAGCAGATCTTTCTTCATTGCAATATTGTGCAGTATGGCACAAGTGGCGATTATCTTGCAGCATGTATTCCGTTTGTACAGTAGTGCCCCGCCGGTCTTGTGGAGGCAGCAAAAGCGAGACTTCAGGATTCTCTCAATTATTAAGTGCACTGTTTTGTGTGCCCTCTTGTATTGCCTTTCATTTCCTGTCCTTGGAGTCAGGTACGGTGTGAGTAGACAGGGACATAAGGCATATGCACTATCACATTAAGAACATAAGAAGGAAAACAATTAGCTCACATTACCCACACTGTCCTGGTCCTGTATTCATTGAGTCTGCGATACTCTTACCAAATAGTAAACCATTTCCAAATTTACCCTGTGCCTGTCAGTTTTTAATTCAACTCTGGTGGAGCATGAATGAGTTGTGGGTGCTGCCTGGGAATCTGGCGCTAAGGTCTGTTATGATACAGGAGGTGTCATACACACAATGAGTGAGTGTGAGCTTTTCCTGTTCCTGTATATGTATTCAGTTGCCAAGGGGGTATATATGGCCAAATATGTGCCATCTACACAGCCAATGATATTGGGGAACTATGCTACCCTGTGGGACATCAATTTGGTTTGCTGGAATGATTGTGGGGTATTGGAGAATTATATATATTGGTTGACCTTTCTCACCATGATGTCAAGGAACCTGCGAAAGTACCTGGAAAAGGCACTTTCTGACACCCTTCTGCCACTGCTATGACCCCCTGGTAACTGCCCAAAGCTGTGAGGTGTAGGCAACACAATACCTATACATGTGATGGTATTGCATTGCATCTTAGTGGTGGGGCCTGTAGCTGAGGTCATAACTCAGCAATTAAATCAAGTATTACCTGACTATTCCGTCTGCACCTCTCAATAATCTCCTACTCTGTCTGTTCAAACAGGGTGACCCTCATCCTAACTATCCTCTCCTGCCTCCTCCATCTCTGCCTCATTGCCAAAATCCTCATCTTCCTCACCAGAATGTACAAAGCTGCCATTATGAACGAGCCAAATGCGTTTTGGGAGCTATTTATTAGTTTGCACCTGGTTACCACCTGATATGAATCGATGGTAATTACACTTCCAAAGCAGCCATTTTGCAACTAGTCTCAATTAGGAAATCCTTTCTACATGCGATTAGTGATTCGCAATTTGGAAATCCCTATTTGCAATATCCTATTTAGCAATTTCCGAAATGCGATTTCGACAAGGTACGAATTGCATTTTTCATTACCATAAATACCTTTCGTACATACGGAAATGGCATTTTGCATTTCCTAATGGTCCGAAATAGCGATTGGCAACGTTGAGAAATGCAAAAGGTCTTTGTACATACGGGCTATAGTTTCCATCTTGTAAAGAAGTTTCTTGTGGATGCTACTTCACCTCATTTTAGAATGGTGTTAAAAACATTTTCATTATTTCACAGAAATCTGTCTGCATATAATCTTTTGTGGTACAATTGCGGCTAACTTCATCATTTTTAGCACCAATCATTGTCCTTTAGGTACATTCCCATGTGAAGTTTTGCAAAATAAATATTGTAAAGGATGTAGGTGGAAGGTAGCTGGGCTGAGCAATTGTGCATAGTTTGCAAGCAGGTAGTTTGCAGATTGCAACCACTCCATGGCTTTGGTATTGTCTCCCCTGAATCCACAGAGATAAACACATTTATTTTCCAAATGCATACAAAGTATTGTTCCTCTTGACAATTGTGAGACGTGTGGCAGAAGCCTGAGCTGAAATTAATCGTCCTACATGCCGTGCTGTTGAGGGCGGTCTCCTGTGTTCATTGTTGTCATATTGTGAGGGGTGTTGTGCACTAAAGCATTCAGAAGATGTGGGCGCTAAACAGCTCCTAGCTTGAAATAAGCATCGGCTCCTGGACTCAGAGAGCTGCTTTTTCTTTCAATTAGAAGTGGATCCATATGACATGCTTCTGCTTTCCTATGTAATCCTTGTGACTTGTGTAATTATCTTCTAATAGGATTTTGTCCTGTTATCTGCAGGGAAAGTGAATTTGAATAAGCAAATTTGAAGAAGGCAATGAATCTCGCCTTTCCGACTGGGCACCGGCTAATTGGCTTTGCCGATGTTTTTTATTTTTTTGTCTAGATGCTTAAGTTCATACACACCCATGTATATTGTGCTAAATTAATTGGAGTGTATGCACAAGAGGATGATTGACATGTCACTTAAAAAACTTTGAACTAATACCATTATATAAAAATACAAGCCAGAGCGCTACCATTCCCAATTAAAGCTGTAATAGGAACCCCATTAGAATAATCAAATTAAATGCACTCACAGTTGTGGTCTTAAAATATCCTATTTTGAACATGGCTAAAGCCTTGCAGTGTTAAAACACTGATTACTTCCTGCGGTGTGATTCTCTGCTATAAGGCATTAATTTATTGGTTACTTACTTATGCATAGTTATATTGAGCTGACATTACCCAAAGGTACGAGAGCACTATACAGAGAAATATTTTCTTACATGTAAATTACAGATGGTTTAAATCAGACTATACAGCTATAAGTAATCACTGAGGTTTAAAGTGCAACAAGGTAGATGATTACATAAAACAGATTATACAAAAGCCGTAAGAAAGTTGGAGAAAGTATACAGAGTGTACAAAAGGTATATGTGTCTGTGAAAAGGTTGAGGTAGTATACCGCCAGAAAAAGATAAATTAGTATAGAAATCTCTGCCAAGAGTTGATTACAATGTTTTAGCTCAAATACTGTTGGAATGGAAGGGCTTTCACGTTCAAAGTTGTCAGGGAGGTAGTCGTGCACAGATTTAGAAGTAATGAATTCTATATTCTGGCTACACTTCCCAAAAAAGGTTATGCCATGAGTCGTTCCCTATGAAAGGGTTTAAGGAGCATTGCTTTGGCATTTCACAATGGTCTGGAGCCATTCTGATATCTTGAGTTTGTCCGCCAGGGCTTTATTGGTAATTAAGGCAATCTTGTAGATAGTTGATGTCCAATTCTTGGTGTTTATATAGGTGTTTCATATTTGGCTTTTCTTACAGAGGTAAGTATTAAGGAATAATAAATGCAGGAACAATCTTATGTTTTTTCAGTAAATGCTTTCCTGTACAATACAATTTCACTATAGACGTTTAATTTTGCATGAATTAAACCATAATTACTTCATTAACAGCTGCCCTCTGCAACCAGGATCTGAAAACATTTTTGTGAACCACAAAAAGTCACTACATTAACCTGTGCTTAACCCTGGGTAGCTTTGCACAAAAAAGCTGTCCGAATTTCTTAGAAGCAATGTGTAAAGTATTTATATAGCACACAAACACCAATAACGTGAAAACACAACACAATAGAAAACCCCAGGCCAACTTAGTACAATAGAGTACATTTTTTAAATAATTTTTTTGACACCAAAACGACAATATTTCCAATCAGAGTACTGAATTTTTAAAGTTTTCAGTGAAAAGTAACGCCTAAAAGAACAAAGCGCCAACCAGAATATCTAGTCGCGTGAGACCAGGTCATACTCGAAACAATATGGTTGAAGTAGCCCGGTTCAGAAACAAGGAGTGGATTAGGCCGGGTCAACGCTTATCTTTAGGCTCAGAAGAAATGTTGGACTTTTTTTTCTGCAAAGGTAAATTTCAGTGGGAGAAGGCTGCATGTGATGTCTGAGGAGGGAGCTTCATCATCAGGGAGCCTTGATCTGAAGGCACAGTGAACATTTATAAGTTCGGACTTAGGGCCTGATTATGACTTTGGAGGTGCTGCACTGGCTTTGCGCCAGCACAGCACTGCCAAAGCAGTGCAAAGTCCGTCCGCCAGATTACGACTTCAACTCGAATCTGGCGTGCTTTTTTTTGCTTTTCCGACAGCGGAGCCATGAAAATGGGCACTGCAATGAGCACGCAAAAGCAGTTCCACCACAGCATGGACTGTGAAGTCCATGTTGTGTTGGAACTTGGGGTGCATGAAAACAGGGAGTCACATGTTGTGCCCCCCTGAATGCATCCCCATTGCAGTGGGATGTGGCCACCCTATGGCCCCCTTTGTTTCCCCACTCCAGCCTTTTCATGTTGGGCTCCCCACCATAAAACGGCTGGTGGTGGGGAAACTAGTAATATGCTTGGCAGACTGCTGCTGTCCCTCCTTACATATCATGTACCCCTGTCTGCTGCGCATCTCCAGGGATAAGCGGTTCCCTGGTGCAGTCAGTTCAGTGGTGGTGCTCTGCATGGCCGCCTCATAATACAGCTGCTGCAGGTCTGCCACCTCTGCACCATTGCTAGTCTGGTAGTCAAAGACCGCCAGACTCGAAATCTGGCCCTTAATCTCTTTTTTGGAAAATCAAAATTTCCAGCTTGTTAAGGCAGAGGGCTGTAGTTGAAGACAGTGCCACGAGGCTGGATACCCCTTTGTCAATGGACCGCTGAAAATGACTCGCTGCTGCCGAGTTGAATGGAGCGGGAGAAGCTGCAAAATCTATCTGAACATTGATGCACCTCGGCCAAATAGACAAGCAGTTTGGTCGCATTCTTCTCCTGGTTCTCAGAACAGGTTTTGGCCAAAAATTTTATAATCTCCAGGTTTGAAATTTGGCTATCTGGGCACCTTTAGCACCACAACTGAGGGTTCAGGACTGGTGGGACACCACATATATGCTAACTAGGGCCTTCCCTACTACATAAATGACATAGGGGGAACGTAGGGCTTGGCCAGGGATTTTTATTGCAAAGTTAATAGGGCATTTTAACACTGCATTCAAACTGCAGTGGCAGACCTCAGACATGTTTTTAGGTACTGCTTAGGTTTGTGGTGCAATAAGTCCTTCCAGCGCACTGGTAGCATATAATTTACAGGTTCTGTGTATCAATCAATCAATCAGAGTACTTGTAGAGTGCGCTACTTACCCATGAGGGTCTCTAGGTGCTGAGGGGAGGGGGGTCTGCTACTGCTCGAAGAGCCAGATCTTGAGGAGTCTTCAGAAGGCGAGTAGGTCTTGGGTCTGCCGTATGTGAGTAGGGAGGGTGTTCCAGGTCTTGGCGGTGAGGTAGGAGAAGGATCTACCGCCGAAGGTCGTTCGTTGGATGCGGGGGACAGCGGAGAGGGCGAGGCTGGCAGAGCTGGCGGGTGGGGGTGTAGAAGCTGAGTCTACTGTTCAGGTAGGCTGGTCCGGCATTGTGGAGTGCTTTGTGTGCGTGGGTGAGGAGCTTGAAGGTGAGCCTCTTGTCGACGGGGAGCCAGTGTAGGTCTCTCAGGTGGGGGGTGGTGTGGCTGCGGCGGGGGACATTGACAATCAGTCGGGCGGAGGCGTTTTGGATGCGTTGTAGTCATTGTAGGTGTTTGGCTGGGATTCCTGCATAGAGTGCGTTGCCGTAGTCCAGTCTGCTGCTGACGAGGGCATGTGTCACCGTTCTTCTTGTTTCGGTCGGGATCCACTTGTAGATCCTGTGGAGGGTGTTGTAGCAGGAGGAGGAGACGGTGTTGACCTGCTTAGACATTGTGAGGGAGGAGTCGAGGATGAATCCTAGGTTGCGTGCATGGTCGGTGTGTGTTGGTGCTGTTCCCAGTGTGGTTGGCCATCAGGAGTCATCCCAGGCTGAAGGGGTGGGTCCGGGGATGAGTACCTCCGTCTTGTCCGAGTTTAGCTTCAGACGCCTGCTCCTCATCCAGTCGGCGACAGCCTTCATTTCCCTGTGGAGGTTGGTTTTGGTGGTGTATGGGTCTTTGGTGAGGGAGAGGATGAGCTGGGTGTCGTCGGCGTAGGAGATGACTTTGAGGTTGTGATGGCGGGCCACTTGTGCGAGGGGGGCCATGTAGATGTTGAACAGCGTCGGGCTGAGGGATGAGCCCTGGGGGATGCCGCAGATGGTGTCGGTGGCTTTGGATCGGAATGGTGGGAGGCGGACGCTCTGGGTTTTGCCGGGTGAGGAAGGATGTGGTCTAGTCAAGGGCCTTCTCTTGGATGCCAGCTTCTGGGAAGGCATGTCTTTAGAGTGCAATGGCAGACCGTATCAAATGCGGCCGACAGGTCCAGGAGGATGAGGGCAGTTGTCTATTTGGGGCCTGATGTCATCTGTGGCTGTGATGAGGACTGTCTCAGTGCTGTGGTTTTGTCTGAATCCGGACTGGGATGGGTCCAAGATGTTGTTGTCTTCCAGGTGGCGGGTCAATTGTCTGTTGACGATTTTCTCGATGACCTTTGCCAGGAACGGGAACAGGGAGATGGACCGGAAGTTCTTGAGGTCCTTGGGGTCCGCCTTGGGCTTCTTGAGGAGGGCGTTGATTTCAGCCTGCTTCCAGCTTTCGGGGAATGTTGCTGTTTCGAGGGAGATGTTGATGATCTTCCGTAGTTGGGGTGCGATGGCTGCGTCTGCTTTGTTGCATACATGGTGTGGGCATGGGTCTGATGGGGATCCTGAGTGGATGGAGTTCATGACCTTGCGTGTCTCGTCGTCATTGACGTTGGACCAGGAGGTCAGGCGGATGGCACTCTGGTGTTCACAGGGGAGGTGGAGTTTGGCGCAGTCGGGGCAGTCATGGTGTTGAAGCTGTCATGGATGTCCCGAGGAGGAAGAAAATGGCTAGTGAGTCGCACAGTTCTTGTGAGGGCGGGATGTCGTTGGCATTGGGGCTGAGGTTGGAGAGTTCCTTTATGATGCTGAAGATCTCTTTGCTGTCGTGTGTGTTGTTATGCAAGCAGTCTTTGAAGGAGGATCTCTTGGCCAATCTGATGAGGTGGTGATGTCTGTGGGTGGCGTCCTTGTGGGCTGCGTGGTTGTCCAGTGTGCGTTCGTGGAGCCATATTTTCTCCAGTTTCCGGCATGCACATTTGGTGGTCTGGAGCTCGTTGGTGAACCAGGTGGCTCTCTTGCTGGCATGGTTGTTGGAGGGTTTCTTGAGCGGGGCGAGAGTGTTAGCGCAGTCATTGATCCACTGTCTGAGGTTGCGGGCTGCGGCGTCTGGGTTGGTGGGGTCAGTGGGTGGGTTCTGGGCGAGAGTGGTGATCAGCCGGTCTTCCGTAACTTTGCTCCAGCAGCGGCGAGGCAGCTGTTGGGTGCGGTGGTGCGTGGTTTGTTTCTTTAAGGTGAAATGGATGCAGCGGTGGTTGAAGGCAACGGGGTGCCTGTGGAGAAGATGGGGTCCAGCGCGTGGCCGGCGGCGTGGGGGGGTGTGGTTATGAGTTGTCTGAGGCTGAGGTTGGCGAGGTTGGCGATCAGGGTGGCGGAGTTGGCGTCGTTGTTGTTCTCGAAGTGGAAGTTCAGGTCCCCGAGGAGGATGTAGTCCATGGAGGCGAGTGCGTGGGTGCTGGTGAGGTCGGCGATGGAGTCTCTGAACTGGGCCCGGGGTCCGGAGGTCTGTAGAGGAGTGTTCCTCTGAGGGTGGTGGTGGGGTCGGTGTGGATCCAGAAGTGCAGGTGTACGGTGGTGTTGAGGGTGTCGTCTGCGTGGGTGGCGACCTTGAGGGTGGATTGTGGATTTATGGACGATAGCTATTCCTCCTCCGGTTCAGTTGGCGCGATCTCTGCGGGTGACCTTGTCTATGGCTATGGCGATGTCAGGCGCCGAGGAGTCGTTCCACCAGGTCTCAGTCAGGAAGACCACGTCTGGGGCAGAGGTGTCGAGCAGATCCCAGAGCTCGACAGCGTGTTTGCGTGCGGAGCGGGTGTTGAGAAGTGTGCAGCTGAGGTGGTTGAGTCCAGTCCTTGGAGTTTTGGTGGTTCTGTCGCAGGTGATGCGGCAGGAGAAGGGTCCGTGGGTCTGATTTGGGGTTGCCTAGAAGCAGGTGTTGTTTTGGCCGGCACAAGGCTTCTGGCGTCGTAGTGGAGTCCAGTGTCATGGCGTTCGCGGGATCCAGGGGTTCTGGCACTGGGCGCGGTCCAGGCGCGGACGGGCGCAGACGGGCTTGCCTTAGGTGCGCCTTCAGCGCGCTAGCAGCGCGCCCGCTACGCGGCCTTGTGTATATATGGTATTCCACTCTACAAGGGATTTAAAAGTATATCAAATACGCCAATTTGAGTATAAGACAATTTAACCATGTTTCAGGTTAGTGAGCACAAGCCCTTTGGAACTGGTTTGCAGTGGTAAAGTTTTCAGAGTCATAAGGCCTGGCCTGCTTTAGGGAGTCAAAGGCTTACAGACAGGCCTCTGTCCAGATCAGCTTTTTGGACTCCTTTTTGGAAGTCAGCTCAGTCTAAGGGCAACAATGTTGCCATATCCCATGACAAACTTTCTGTGATATCGAGTGAGGCCTAAGAAGACCTTCACCTCTGAGATTTAGTTGACTTTGGCCAGAATATTCTCTATTTTGGCCTGGAGGGGCTAAATCTTGCCCCTTCCCACAAGGTGTCCCAAGTACACCACAGACCCCTGTCCTATGTGGCACTGCCCTTGACACCCAGGCCTGCCTGCGGAGAGCCTGTAGGACTTCCGGCAGGTGAAATAGAAGGTCTCAGCCAGTTGCTGCTAAAGACCTCTATGTCATCTAAATATACAGTTCTGGAGGCCTACATTCCAGCTAAGACCTGGTTCATCAGCCTCTGGAAGGTTTCAGGGGCTTTCTTCAGTCCAAAGAACATTCCTTTAAATCGACAGTGGTCCTCTGTGGTAGAGAAGACCAACCTCAGTCCAGGCACTCTGCCATAAGTCAGATGAAGAGTACTTAGGAACTTGGCAGCCTCTAACCTATCAATCAACATCATCAGCTTGGGTGATGGGGCGAGCATCAGTCTTGGTGACTGAGCTGTGTCCCTTATAGTCAACACAGATTCTAAGTTCTGCCCGGTGGGGTCACTTTTGGTACCAGCACCACAAAGCTAAATGAGAGACTACTGGTAGGCTCAATGACCCCTAATTCCAGCTTCTTAGAGATGTTTGCTTTGATGCTGGACCTCACCTTATCAAACAGCCTGTACATTTTTATTTTTGACTGGTAGGATGTCTCCAGTGTCAATGTCATGAGTGCACATGTGCTTAAGCCCAGGAGTGATGTAAAAGAGGGAGGCAAACTGATCCAGTAACTGGTGAAAGTCCATCTGCTACTCTGGGGTCAGGATAGGGGAGAAGTTGACACCCTCCACTGACCATCCTTCTCCTTGGATGATTGAAGATGAGAGAGGTTCACTCTCTTCCTCCTTCCCATCACCTGTCAACAGCAGCATGGTGATCTCATAACTCTTGTAGTGGGATTTGAGTTGGTTGAGAAGGAGTACCCTTAGGGAGTTTCTGGGGGACATGAGAACTACCAGCTAGGTGGACTCCCCATTCCTCTCCACCACCTCTAGGGCCCGATGGCTCCAACAGTCATGCTTTCTGACCAGGCTGAAGTTTAACCATGGTAGTCGCTTGGTCATTTAATTGTATACCATACATGTCCAATGCCAGCGTAGCTTATACATGATGATGGTATAACAACTTTGAAACATGAATATATGAAGAAAAAACTTGAGCATGGATCCCTTCTTGTGTGTAGTTACCACAGCATGATCTAGTTGTCCCCTCTAACCTACGGGGGCTAGGTAGTTGTCACTCTTCCATTCCACGGATATCAAGCCATGGTTTTCTGATAGTGATATGTCAAAGATGAGAGTATTTAACCACTGCTGTGTGGAAGAAGTTACCTGTGACTCATGTGGAGGGATGGGGTGAGAAGGAAAACAAGGAACATAGACTGCCTCTGTTGTGTGAGGGGGGTGCAAACACCCTGGCAGGTATGCATCAATAAGCAGAGCTGCTCTCACTCTCAACTCCCTGAAGCACGGAGAGAAACTCATCCTACGTGTTTGCAATGGGGCATTTCCGCAGTCCCCTCACTTCCTCTCTGCAAAGTGCCACTGCCTCCACCCTTCCCCACCAGACTACCAATGCCTGGTGTCTTGATGCACTCTGTAAGGTTGAGGCCTTCAAATTCATTGTAATAGCACACCTAACCAGCAACAGCACCGTATATATGAATCGGTTCATGGCAGCACTAATTTTCCTGCACTTGCGGGGGCCCAGCAGACAGCTTCCCATATTGTCCAGATCAGAATGGCCTGTGACATGGGCAAGAGCAACGCAGATCACTGATCACAGCCTGTGGGAACTCAAACTGCTTCAACACATATGTTGTTTATCTGCCACATGGGGCATGAGAGAGCTGGCACTCAGGTGTCACTACAGGGCATATTTTATGTAATCTTGCTGATGTTAAATAGGCTATATGCAATATGTTATGTTGGATATACTGTAACCTGGCATTGTGGGAGACTATACATGGGTAGACCAGTGCTCTGCTCCACTCCATTGCAGACAGTGTGCAGCCAATGTCTTGCCTCCAGGTACGTTGGAGCATCTCTTATGGGTCTTGTGCCTAATAGGAAATGGTTTTTGTGAGCCATGAAATTGGGCGATGCCCAATGCCCATTGTTTGGAGGGTCTGCATCAGGGGATGCAGGGAAGTCTCTATATCAGTGATGCCCTGCTAGTTCCTCAGCTATGCCACAAGATGGTGATGCACCAGGAACTGACCTGCTGAGAGATTCATTTAATCTGTCAGCCGTTCGAACAGGATAAGCGCTCTGCCCTGGGAAACATCACCCAGAGTGGTCACCCGCACGACCTCCCAGAGCTTCACTCCCACCTGGCCCACAGAGGGCTGGAAGACACACATAGATCCAAGGGGGATCTCCGAGGCATACCCAGAAACCCCAGGCGACAGCTATAGTGATCTACAGTGGCTCCACTGCACCACCTGAAGGAGGCTGTTTGTGGATCCTGGTAACTCAGAGCCAGGGAGCAATAATTCATGTATCTGAGCCTTCATTGCAGTCTCTGCCTCCTTGCTAGTCACCGGGAAGGCCACTGCATTTGATAGTAGCTAAATAGCAGTTCTCAAACACCGTGGCCCCCAGCGCTCTTTGCTCAGTAGGTAGCTGCAGTTTGGCTAGGGCCACCCTATGTCTCCATGAAACTGCCCAGAATTGCATTTAAGACTCAAAAGGTGCTGCATGGGATGAGAAGCAGCATGTTTGCAAAGTAACAGAGGAGCCTAGGAAGCATTACCATTTTCCAGAATGCCACCCAGCCCTGCCCTGTAAGGAAAAGGGAACACAAAAAAGGCAATGTGAGTCAACAGGGAGGAAATCCCCTTCATGAGATTGCCATCTAATAACTCCCACGTCAAATGAAAGATATTAATGCCCAGATATCGGAAGGTCCGCGGCTCCAACAAAAGGACATGAGCAAAAATCTCAAAAGCCTTTGAAGGGCAGTCAAGTCAAGGTCCAGCAAAAATTAACAGGTCTTCATCCAGTTGATTCCCAGTCCTGAGATGACTTTGAAGCAGTGTGGAATGTATAACTTCAGCAATGCTGACTTGCACATCGCTTATATGCACAAAGACATAGTTAGCATGAAGAGAAACAGCATAAAGCTTGCCACCAACTGGTATGCCCCAGGCGTGTACAGACTGCTCCTGCCATTGCGCCAGAGCAGAGAGCAAGGGAGAGAGGGGGCACCCTGACACTTGCCTCTGCTTATTGAAAATGACTGCGAGATCCATCGCCCTATCTTGGTTCTTGCCATCAGCTCTGCGTAAAGGAGCTTAATCATCTGTAGGAACCTCTCCTTGAAGTCCATCCTCTCCAGGACCAGGCACACTGACTAGGACCAGCACGAAGGGGCCTCGTCCAGCAGTTTGTGCAATCTTCAGATATTGAGTTTTGTAGCCTTTCCACGCATTCTAGTCTTGATGTATCATGGTGGGAATGTGCTCCAACAGGTGCCCCACCAACACCTTTCTAAGGATTCTATAGTCACTACCCATCAGGGATAGTGGTCTGGAGGAAGCAACTTTTGCCGGGTTGCACCCTGGATTCAGGAGTGACACCAGTACTGCCTCCCTCATGGACATGGCAGGTGCCCAACTGCCAAGGCAGTCGCGTTAAGCTCAGCCAATTTGGGGACCATGAGGGTCTCATAGGGTTTGTAGAATTCCACAGGTAGCCCATCAAGGCTCTAGGGTTTACAAGGGGAGACACTTATGGTGCCATTTATATCCTGCTCAGTTGTGGGTCCTCCTAATGTCCCCCTATGCCCACCAGCAGCTCAATCAGTGGCAAGAATTCCTGAATGGCTGCTACTGCTGGACAGGTGCAGGGTTGTAGAAGGTCTGGTAGTGCCTGTAGAATATTCCATGGATTGTCTCTTGGGCAGTGGTGACTGAGTCTGGGGAAATTTGGTAACAGGCAACCAGTTCAATATTTGATGCATCTCTCAGCAGCCGTGCCAACTGCCGGCCCGGTTTGTCAGTCTCCGCATGCATCCTAGTTTGGTGTACCTTGTAATCCAGGTAGCACAGAAACTCAAGCAACTGTGCATGGTGGGCCCTTACATGTTACAGCCCAGTTCACGCAGTATCATCTGTGTGAATTTACGGCTGATAGTGCTTCTTGCTCGTATGACTGCGTCTATGCAATGTCCACAGATCATGGTTTATAATGCGTCCCACTCCACCAAGGCGCATGGTTGTTGTTGTATTACTATTGTTGGCTATGTAGTTGGCAAGTGTCTCGTGGAATATGTTGCATCCTTAAATGAAGTTGGCTGCAAGGCCAGGTAGGTTCCGGAAGGGTGGGGTCCTTCCATGCAGTGTGCATTTGTAGCAGGTTGTTGCCTGGCAGGGACTTTCCTAGGTATTTCACCCCTAAACCTTCAGGTGCATTATAGGGTGTCAAAGGATATGGTCGAGTTTGACATGGAGATCATGGGGAGGGAGAATAAAAGGAGTATTCTTTACTGGTCAGGTTCAGGGTCCGCAAACTGTCTACTAGTGACCAATGAGTAAGCCATTGTGTAAAGTGTATCGATGCAAGCGCTGGGCAGGAATTGGGAAGTGGTAGTGGGTCCAATCAAGTTCTGGGCCTTGTACACTACGTCACCCCCAAGATCCATAGCAGGTAGGGCCAATTTGTTAGTAGCTACAATATGTGTGCCAGAAACCATGACTGTGCAACTCCAGTCATCCTACACACTGCCCAGCAATACCTCCAATCCATTAAATTTCCCTTCAATGAACATATATCACCTCCCTCGGGTCTACTTCGACCCCTGTAATCTGAAAAGGTACTGATGGACATGTCCATATAAGTGCCCTCCTGGTAAATTCAGATTAGGTTGTGTCAATACATGTACCCCTCCATCGCTTCTGAAGCCACGTATCCCTGGGCAAGATGTGTTTTTTTTGCAAGAAGCTATAAGAGCCTCCTGATATATTTATGGACAGATGTATGCTTCCTGTCAGTGCCCATGCCCAAAACACTCCAAATTATATACATGGTGATACCCCTGGTTAAGGGAGGGCCATGGGCCCGAAAGGCTCCTTCCAACAGTCAGTGCAAGCTGGAGAGCAGTCCTCAAGTATGGTGCCATGTGAGTTTGATAGGAGGTTCAAATACAAAAAAATGACTTTCTAAACTCTCAACTCCAGGGTGGCAGAGCAACATCTGGCTGTCCAAACATTTAACGTAATGCACCAAGCGTATGGGTACTGCATATTGGCATGCAAGGTTCTCAAAAGTGGGGGGTACAAGCTAGTTCACCTCAGTCCATCCAGGACCTGCGGCCTCCAAGAACAGCACTGGTTAGAGGGGCCCAACTGTAATTGAGAACTGTACTGCCCCTCAGCCTGGATCGTAGGTAGGAAAGCCCGGAAGAAAGAAAAATGGGGGATGCTCACCATGCAATATACAGGAATCAACAGCATGGGAGCATCCTATCTTGGAAGTCACTCCAGGACACTGGACATATCTAGAGCACATCATCAGGTATCTGGTGCGTGACCACAGGGAGTGGGGTGGATGAAGCGCTGTGCTAAGTGTTCGTTGACTCACCGTCAGATCAAGCATCCCCTGATCCCACAGAGGAACGGGCTGTATCTGAATCCCAAAAGTGGGTCGCCACCTTTGGCACTGAATTCTGCTTGCAGTATGCCTGCACCAGTATAGGGGCCCCAGAAATACCATCATGCCTGTAAGGAGCTTTTTCAAGGCACTGGTGGTACCCCATTTGCGGCTGGCCCAGGTAAAGGTCGCTGCGGGATGCTGGAAACCTGGGTGAGGACTTAAAACTGATTTTTCACAGCTTATGTTTCACTCCCAGGAATTACACTCTTCTGAGCTGCACCATGAGAGTGTAGTCTGGGAACAATATGATGTTAGCGTTGTAAGCTCATGTTTCCATGTTATTGGTCTTCTCCGACGGGTATTTCCCATGTTACCTGATACAACAAGGAAAACACTAGTACAGTCGCTAGTGTTAAGCAGACTGGATTATTGTAACGTCTGCTGCTGGCCGCCAATGAGGATGTCATGACCAGATTACAGGTCGTGCAAAATACTGCTGCGCGACTTGTCTTCAATGCCCCAGCCCGTACTCCTTCTATGCCACTTCTAAACAAACTCCACTGGCTTACTGTAAAACAGAGGGTGTTGTTTAAAACATGCTGCACCATTCACAAATGCCTCACTGGCAAAGGTCCCGACTATCTGACCAAGAAGTTCCTTCCCTATACCCCCTTGAGGTCCCTCAGATCCGGAGAGCAACAATTGTTATGTGTCCCCAGGTTCTGGAAATCTAGACAAGGGGGAAGGGCTCTGTCAGTAGCTGGACCAAAGCTGTGGAATGATCTTCCCTATGACATCAGAGTGTGTAAGGAACATCTTCCTTTTAGGAAAAAATTAAAAACGTTCCTGTTTAACTATTAGCTTTTTGGGGCATTTGTTACACATTCGGCTGAGTTTTGTTCACAGATGATGCCAAAGGCGCGGAGATACTCCTTAGGGAGTCGAGTTCCTAGCGCGTTACAAGTCTGTAAATAAATAAATAAATAAATAAAGGTAATGCGGCTTGTAGTACTGTGTCTCCGTCCCTGAGGTTCAGTAACCTGACCACCATCTGTCTTGATGCGACACCTGGTGGAAGGCATTTTGCTAGAACTGTTGGCGTGCTCAAAGGTGAAGTAGGGGGACAGACCATCAGGCACAAACTGTGTAGTGAGCCAAAACTCTGCGAAACCTGTGGGATCAACCCCCTTTGTTCCCTCTGGGAAATCAACCAGTCAAATATTATTTTGCCCTGAGATGCTCTCCAAGTCATCCAGTTTACCCTCTAATTGGTTGACCCTGCCAATGAGGAGCTCGATCTGCTCAAAGAGTGTTCAAGTTTGGACTTGTAGTTCCGAAAAGGTTACCCCTGCACTCTTCACCCTATCTGAGTGTGTCATCCTGTCCTCCCATAGGAGTCCCATTTAAAGCACTATCACATTGACCCTGCCCCCCAGGTCTGGTCTGGTTGCCAAGATAGAATTGAGAATGGCATCTAGTTTCACAGAATATGTTCAGTTTATGATAACGATTCAGAAGCAACAGAGTCTGGAACCAGTTCCATGGATTGTCCCCCAGTGTCCACATTACCATGGGGGGCCCACCCTCTTTGACCTCACCATCCTCATTCACCCGCCCAAGGGTCACAGTAGCCATTCTGTCTCATGTGGAAGAGGGTAAAGATAGTCCATCTGCAGAGGGGGAAAGGAGTGAAGGGGCTTGGGCCAGTCATGGCTTCCCCTATCACTGCTTCTCTTGCCCAGAGGCAATAATGAGGCATGAGTAGTCTCAAGTTGCCCAGACCTGATGTCCCCGCATGCCACCATTCTTTGAGGTTCACTGCTGTGGGGCAAGCCCAGTGGTCAGAGCTGCTGGCAGATGCAAATGTTCGGACAGGGCCTGGCTGGTATGGGCTCTCTCACAGCCTCCAGCTCAGGTTGCATCCATGCCCCAGTTCCTCATAGTGCTACTGTTACCACAGTTAGAAGGGGGGGGACACCCAATGCCAGAGGTGGGTACGCAGTGCTCTGCAAGGGTGAAGCACATGTTTTGTTTTGTTTGGCGCTCCTGGCAGCCACTGCCTCCACTGATCCCTTGTCTGTACTCCTTGCTGCCTCCTGCTCCTCCGGCACTGCTGGACTCACCTCTCACCACTCCCTGGGCGAAGAAGAAGGCATGCATCGCCAGCTGCAGTTTATGGCTCTTGCAGCTACTGTGCAGGTCTTCAGCCACTGAGGGCCATGCGCCTAATTTTGGCAGTGTGGTGCAGTCCTTCTGGCTGCCATGTGCAGCTCCCTGACTCACCCAAGGCACTTAACTGGTCCTGGAGTGCACCCCACCACTGGTGATGGCCGCAGGCTGCCACTGGGCATATTGATGGTTCAGGATTACGGGCTCCTTGCTCCAGAGGCCCACCAGCTCCCATTCGATAACTTGTGGTGCTTAGCCGTGCCCTCCCCAGCCACTTGGTCATAGCATTGCTTCCTGACCTGTTGGCTAGCCTCTAGATTCTCAGAAGCCTTCTTCCAGATTTGGCCGTCTGTTTCCTGAAGGCTAGCATGTATCTAACAACATCCTGAGGGGGTAGTTCTTGGGAGCTTGTTCCCCCCTGTGATATCCCCTGACAGGGTGACTACACTAAAGCCCAGTCCCTTCTGTGGTACCTTCCTGTAAGAAAAAGCAGGCATAGTAAGAGTCAGAGGTCAAGCATGCCCATAATCATGCCTTTGAGGGTCTTACTAAATCTTTGACCAAGCACATTGGTTTGTTGATGGTGGGTGTGGCTCCTTGGCAAAGACTTCTTTTACAAGGACATGGAGTTGGTGCCCCTGTCTTACACCACTTTTTTGGGAAACCCACTCTGGTGAAAATCCCAACCAGGGCCTGGGTCACTACAGGTGCAGTTACGGTCCTCAGTCGGATGGTCGCTGGGTTCCTAGTGGCATGGTCCATCAATATCAGTATATTGCTGGTGCCATGGGGTCCAAGCATCCTACAATATCAATGCCCACCGGGGCCGCTACGGTAGAGTTCCACGCCTCCACGTAGCGTAGGGTTTCCTGTTCCTGGCTCCTCCCCCCTGACCGCGAGTCTGATGGCGACTGTCGTAACTTGGCGAGCTGCTTGCTGCTGGGTGCTGTGTTTTCTGAGGCGGTCTTGAATCCCTGTCATCCTTGCTATCGGCGGCCGTGGAGATTAACTGTTAGAGAGCCCGTATCTGCTGGGTGCTCTGTTTTCTGTTTTCTGAGGCGGTGTTGAATCCTCGCCATCCTCGCTACCAGCGGCCGTGGAGATCAACGGCTACGGAGTCCGAGTCCGAGTCTGAGGCTGAGCCTGTCTCGAGGGTGATGTGAGGTGAGCAGCTCCGCATTTTCGAGACGGACTTTGGATACATTGTATCAGGCAGGAGCGAGGAAATACTTTCTTTCTATCTTTCTGGCAACAACGTTGAGAATGAATGTACCTCCTGCTCCCGTCCCCATTGACTTTTGCTGACTCTTCGTGTGTTCGTCTGCCTGCATGCTCTCTCCACTGTGACGCCTGAACTCTTATTATTGGCGCTTTGAGAATTACCCTGTTACTGAATCGTACAATCGCACAATAATGTACAAAACTCGCAAATCTGCAAGTCCGCAGACTGGGTGAACCTTAAGCTTCTGTTTTCCTGTATTCCCTGGCTTGCCCAGCTTTTCCTTGCGGTGTACGACAGATAAACATTTGTACTCAAACATGTACCTTTATGAGAACTTTGAGAGAACTCTGAGCACAGCTGCTGATTAGTGGTCAGTTGTGTGGTCCTGTATTTCAGCGATCTTGTGCTACATTCTAAACGGACAAACGGACAAACGGACCTTGGTTTCACTATATCAGCTCAGAACTGCGCAAAACTGAAGAAATTACCATTGCTATTTCCACTGCCGATAACGCTGATAATGTCGATAACGTTAGCAGTGTGCCTCTTACTTGCTTCTCCTCCCTGCTCTCTACGCCTTTACGCCTCTACGCCTCTACTCCCCATATTGTTTGCATACTATTCTTGGGGCCCACTCGAATGCCGTGCCGTGCTGAGAGTTCGCTCTGCCGCTGAAGCTGCGTATACTTAGGCAGCGGCCACAGTTTGGGCCAACTTCAAGTTCCAGCATACTCTGCTGCATTAGTAGTGGACAGGCGCAAAGAGGGTAGCAGTTAGAGAGTATAAAGTTTGGCTTTTTTTCTCTCTCTTCAGAAACAGTTGTAAAGATGGGGAAACAATTAACCACAGGTGCGAAGGCACGAATTCATCGCCAGCAAATGAAAGACGACGCTGATCTCCCAAAAAATGCTGATACAGATGCAGGAGCCGATATCTCGGAAAACTCTGGGGAAGAAGAAGAGGAGTCTCCAGAAACTGTTTCTATCCCTTTGACTCAGTCTGATTCAGGGAACAATTTGGTTCCAGGGCCATCTGCGGTGGCTATCAACAACCTTGGAACTACATCAATAGAGTTGATTGAATCACCACCCTCTCCTCAAATTGGCGCACAGGTATCCAAAGACGGGATGACTCCGGTAGTCTGTAAGACTACCAAAATTCCTAACCAATTTCCCTTATTTGAGAGGAAATCCATTGTTCCGACGTCTTTCACTCCTATACCACCTGTTTCAGGAGTGACATACTGCTCCTTATCGGAAACCTCTGCTGCAGGTGCCACTGGAGCCTTGGGTGCTACTGGAGCTCCTACACCTGTCTTTAAAAATTCGGGTTTGACACCCAGTTCTGTTGATTTAGTGGAATTGGAAAACAGTAAAGGAAACCAAGTCACCGCAATGTCACATATTGATCATGTATCCCTTCCTTTCAATGACTCTCACAGCCCAATTTTAGAGATGGGAACTGAGACCACAGGAGAGTTTCAGATTTCAGTCAAAGACATGCTAAATATGATACTTGGTGAGGTGAGAGAAATGAAGCAATTTCAAAGGACGGAACTCGCTGTTATCAATCAACGTTTAGACAAAATTGAAGAATCTATGTCCTCCCTCCCCGCCCGACTACAAGAAGCTGAAACCAGGATATCAGGCCTGGAAGACCACATGACTGAAGTGAGAAAGGAGGTTAAAAGTTTTTCTACAAACTCAAAATCTCTTGAATCTAAGCTTGATGACTTGGAAAATTATAATAGGAGATCAAATCTCAGAATTGTTGGAGTTCCTGAGAAAATTGAGGGATCAGATATGAAACAATGGATTACTTCTTTCTTCCTTCACGAGGTTATACCGGAATACAAAGGAGATCTTACGATTACTCGTGCCCATCGAGTTCCAGCGCAGCCCCTTACAAACTCTACAGTTCCTTGAACTATTCTGGTGAATTTCACGGACGTTCGTGTCAAAGAGATAATCCTCTCTGCAGCCTTTAAACAAAGGCAATTTGCAGCAAATGCTACCACAAAATGTAGGATTTTCTCAGACATGTCCGCGGCGGAGGCCAGGAGGAGGAAGGAATTTGTAAAAATTCTTCAACTATTTAAAGATAAGGGTGCTCAAGCCATGATTGCCCAGCAATCAAAGTTAAAAGTTCTTGTTAAAGGCAAATTTTACATGTTGACCGATATTGATGAAGCACAAGCATTGCTTCGTAAGATCTCACAAGACTAGCGGTACCAGTGAAACTCGATGTGGTCTCTGATCTGTTTTGTTCTGATTAACATTTCTGATTCAGCTTTATGCTTTACCGGGGGATTTCTATTTTGATTTAAGGATTTTCAATATAATGTCGCAATGTACTTCTATTTTCTTTTGTTTCCTCTGGGAAAGGGGTGGGGGGCCAGGTTAGGACTCCTAGAGAGGTTAAGGGGTGCAACAACAAGGCGCCTCAATGAAAAAGGGTTTTCCTGTATGGCCAGTGTGGAGACAGGGCCATAGGGGTGGGTGTAGTATGGGGTTGGACCACTGGTGCTGGGGGTAAAAAAAGAAAAAATGTTGACGTATTTTGGACGTTTTTTGTATTGTTGGTCGAAGACTTTTTCTGTTACCTATTACTTATAGGAAGCAAATTAATTGAACTGAAAAAATGTATTAGGTTGAAATGGTTATTGGAAACTTGTATAAATTAGAACCAAATGTCTATAAACAGAGGGCTTAAAATAATCTCTTTTAATGTTAATGGCCTAAATAATAAGAAAAAAATGAGAGCCATCGAATTATGGATTAAAACAGAAAATCCTGCGGTTATTATGCTACAAGAGACTCATATCTCCGCTGCAAAAAATGATGTTTTTACTATGTTTAAGACATGGGCCACATTTGATGGATTCTCGTCCATTACAGTATCTCAACGAGGTGTTGCCCTTTTCTTGAATAGGAATCTGGATGCAGAAGTTATACATTCTGAGGAGGGAAGTGGAGGCAGATGGTGTTGGGCCACATGTTCAGTTATGCATAGAGGAAAGCCAATTACCTTTGTTACTTTTTATGCTTATGGTAGGGGGGATATTGTTATTGGAGGAGATTTTAATATTCTGATGGACACAAAGCTGGATTCTACCACACCTTCTAAGAAACAGCTTAAACCTAAGTCACGTCGATCAATTAATAACAATATGTCTATTCTTGACTTATGTGATCCTTGGCGAATACAGAACCCGCAGAAAAAAGAATTTACCTGCTGGTCAGGCAGGTTCAAATCTTCCTCACGGATTGATTTCTTCCTGGCTTCTAGGCAATTAAAATTTTCTTATCAAAGAATCGTTAATAATGGTTTTTCAGACCATGCAATGCTGATAGCTGAGTTTGTCTTGGGAGAAGATTCTAGATCTTCGAAGCGATGGATATTTAATAAACTATACCTACAAGATAAAGATTGGGTTAATTTCCTTAAATTAGAAATCTCAGATTTTATAGTTCGTAATTCTGATACCGCCCCTTTATATATAATTTGGGACTCCCTGAAAGCGTTTATCCGTGGTATTGCTATAAGTAAGGATGCAGCTGAATGGTCGAATATTAAGAAAGATAGAAACTTACTACAGGAAAAAATTCAGATTTTAACCCTAAAACGACAAGCTGATTTTTCTAGTCAGGTTCAGAACCAATTGAATGAAGCCAAACGTGAACTTTGTTCTAATCTATTCTCGCAGAGTGAAGCAAATTTTCTTAGACAGAACCAAAATTTTTTTGCGGAAAGCAATTTCACAGGCAAGCTTTTAGCTTGGCAGGCTAAAGAACAAGCGGCCGCAAATCAGATACGTTGTTTAAAATGTCCCGTCTAAAATACTGAGGCAATCGGTTCCATAATGCTTTCACACTACCAACAGATCTACAGTAAACATTAAGCCATTGACTATCAAAAGCTCTTGAATTTTCTTGTTAGATACCCAATTCCCTTCCTTTCAAATATTGAGCAGGAGAAAATGTTTAGTCCATTCACTAAAATTGAACAAGAATTGGTAATTAAGGATTTACCGCTTGGTAAGGCTTGTGGCCCGGATGGGCTGACTTTAGAATTTTTTTAAGTTTTCTTTAATTCTCTCTCTGATTTGTTGTTAAAATTATTAAATTCTATGCTAAATGGAGGTCAAGTTCCAGATTCTTTTCATGAAGGTACGGTAGTGAGTTTCTTGAAGAAGGGGAAAGGTTCTAAAGATCCCAGTTCATATAGACCGATTACTTTATTAAACTCCGACTACAAAATTACCACCAAACGGATGTATGACGTTACAACGCATTCTTTTACCACGACTACCATTACCACGCAATTTTTACAACGCAGGATCCATTACAACGCAGTACCATTACAACGCATGTATTTACAACGCTGGTACCTTTACAACGCATTCAATTACATCGTAAGTATTGGTAAGTTTAAAATATTTTTTTTAATGTAAATTAATTAAAATTAATATAATTTAATTTAATTTAATTTAATTATTTTTTTAAATTTAATTAATTAAATTTAATTTAATGTAATTACTTTATTTTAATGTAATTTAAATTTAATTGTATTTAATTTTTACCCTGTATCCCTTTACCCAAAAACCCAAAACTGACCCTTAATCTTAAAAATACCCCTTTACCCAAAAACCCAAAACTGACCCTAAACCCTAAAAATACCCCTTTACCCAAAAACCCAAAACTGACCCTAAACCCTAAAAATACCCCTTTACCCAAAAACCCAAAACTGACCCTGAACCCTAAAAATACCCCTTTACCCAAAAACTCAAAATTGACCCTGAACCCTAAAAATACCCCTTTACCCAAAAACTAAAAACTGACCCTGAACCCTAAAAATACCCTTTACCCAAAAACTAAAAACTGACCCTGAACCCTAAAAATACCCCTTTACCCAAAAACTAAAACCTGACCCTGAACCCTAAAAATACCCCTTTACCCAAAAACTAAAAACTGACCCTGAACCCTAAAAATACCCCTTTACCCAAAAACCCAAAACTGACCCTAAACCCTAAAAATACCCCTTTACCCAAAAACCCAAAACTGACCCTGAACCCTAAAAATACCCCTTTACCCAAAAACCCAAAACTGACCCTGAACCCTAAAAATACCCCTTTACCCAAAAACCCAAAACTGACCCTGAACCCTAAAAATACCCCTTTACCCAAAAACCCAAAACTGACTCTGAACCCTAAAAATACCCCTTTACCCAAAAACCCAAAACTGACCCTAAACCCTAAAAATACCCCTTTACCCAAAAACCCAAAACTGACCCTGAACCCTAAAAATACCCCTTTACCCAAAAACTAAAAACTGACCCTGAACCCTAAAAATACCCCTTTACCCAAAAACCCAAAACTGACCCTAAACCCTAAAAATACCCCTTTACCCAAAAACCCAAAACTGACCCTGAACCCTAAAAATACCCCTTTACCCAAAAACCCAAAACTGACCCTGAACCCTAAAAATACCCCTTTACCCAAAAACCCAAAACTGACCCTGAACCCTAAAAATACCCCTTTACCCAAAAACCCAAAACTGACCCTGAACCCTAAAAATACCCCTTTACCCAAAAACCCAAAACTGACCCTAAACCCTAAAAATACCCCTTTACTCAAAAACCCAAAACTGACCCTAAACCCTAAAAATACCCCTTTACCCAAAAACCCAAACTTATAATATTTTTAATAAAATTATATACTTACCAATACTTACGTTGTAATGGTATGCGTTGTAAAGGTACCTGCGTTGTAAATACATGCGTTGTAATGGTATTTCGTTGTAATGGATCCTGCGTTGTAAAAAATGCGTGGTAATGGTAGGTCGTTGTAAAAGTTGCATGGTAATGATTGTATACCCCACCAAACTATTATCTATTCGTTTTAACACCATTGCTGCTGATTTAATAGATTCTGATCAAAACGGTTTCATAGCAGGTCGTCAATTAATTACTAACACACACTTTTTAATTGAGGCATTAGATTTTTTTCAGGTGAGGAGTATTCCTGCACTGATTTTGTTTTTAGATGCAGAAAAGGCTTTTGACTTGGTAGTTTGGGACACTCTTTTTTCTATTTTAACACACTTTGGAATTCCTTTACAGATTATCACTTTAATTAAAAATGTATACACTGGTGCCAAAGCCAATGTTATTATTAATTCTGTTATGGTGGGATCAGTTGTGGTGCAACGTGGGACCAGACAAGGGTGTCCCTTTCACCTATTCTTTTTGCATTTTTTATTGAACCACTGGCCACTGCAATTAGTAATTCCTTGACTATTACGCCTCCGATTACCTCTATGTCCAAAATCAAATTGTATGAGGATGACATTATGTTGTTGATCCAACCCGACCTGCAATCCCAGACCCAGGTTTTACAGATCTTCGAAGAATTTGAAGCCCTAGGAGGTTATCGGATTAATAAGAAAAAAAACAAAATTCTGGTCTGCGGGGGTGCAGATCCAGGGTTACACCCAGATCTAGTTAACTGTATCAATCCTAGGCCTAAAAGGTATTTAGGATTTCTGTTTTCCGTGTCTGTTTCGGATCTGTATGTGCTTAACTTTGACCCGCTTCTTCAGAGAGTTCGCTCCATGTTTATTAGATGGAACCCGCTCCCATTATCCATTTTGGGCCGAGTCGCTCTGATGAAAATGTCTATCCTCCCACTTTTTAATTTCTTATTTTCAACAATTCCTTGTTTCCTTCCAGGCTCTTTTTTCTTAAAAATAGAGTCTATGTTTTCTGGTTTTATATGGGGTAAGAAAACTCCTCGCATAGCATTAAGGACACTATATGCAGATACGGAGCAAGGAGGTCTTGCACTACCCAACATTAAAGATTACTATAATGTCTATTTGGCCCAATACCTAAATAGATTTAAAACTGAAATACAAGGTCCAGATTTATTTATCAATTTTTTTATGGATTTAATTTGTCTTGAAGCTCAAATTCCCTCCCCGTTATTAGTGCCTAGATCTCCGAAACTCGTCAGATATAAGAGTATAAACTGGTTCCTTAAAAGAAGAGATGGTATGTTTAAAAGATACTCCCTTCCACAGTTTAACCTCATGACTCCTTTAAGACACGTTTTGGTACATATCGAGATAAAAATCAGTTCGGAAATTGTAGCTAACTGGCAACTTGCAGGGTTCCAAAAATTAGCAGACTTCTGTAGAGATGGCAGGTGGCTAACTCCGGTACAGGTGTCACAACTGATTCATGGACATTTCCTGCTAAGTGGCTTTTACATTAGGTTTTACAAAATGCTAAATCTATTAGACTTTGAACATATTAGCACCCCTAATCAGATATGGAATGACCTCTTTGTATGTTCACTGGTTAGAAAGCTGGGGGAATGGAAACGTTGTCTTGCTCAAAGCATTGAGAAGGACCTTAGTATAAAAGCCATCAAAAAATGGCAGGAACATGAGAATCATAATATATCTCTTAATACTTGGAAATCCTTAAATAAATTAAACTTTAGTGTATTGGCGCAGAATGCTCTTCTTCAATAAATGGTTACTATATCGTACTCCTGCTCTAATAGCTAAAATGTATCCTAATACGTCTGCTACTTGCTTCAGATGTAGGCATTTTGCTCCTGCCAATTGGTCCCATATTATTGCACTGTGTCCGAAAATCCTCACATTCTGGAACAAAATTTTTGATTTTCTTGGCTCTAATTACAATATCAGGATCGCTCACACCCTTCAATTAACACTGTATGGCTACGATCCGGTTCTTGGTTTGGCAGATCATTTGGTTAAACTGTTGTATATAGTCTCAGCTGTAGCAAGATCCTTGATACTACAGAACTGGCAGTCAATACAAGTTCCCTCGTTCCAGGAATGGTTAGATAAAATGAAAAGAGTCAGAAAGTTGTTATATGCACAACGAATCTGAGGGATTAGAAAGTTCGATAAAATCTGGAAATCAGTTTTTGATTAATTGTACTTCTATGTTTGGTGTCTAAAAAGTATATTATGTTTTTATACCTGTTTTTGTTATTTAGTATTCTTGATTCTAAGATCCCCTGTCCCCGCACACTTCAAAGGCCATGGCCAAGGCTGTCAGTAGAAAATTTGATAACTGCTCTCGAACAATCGACTCCCCCTGCAGAATCCGACGTCCTACAGGCAGATACAAATTTTCAAGACTGGCTGACTAAGTCCCTGGATTCGGTTCTGCCTCTTAAAGATTGCACTAAAAAGAGCAATACTTTTAAATCCCCCTGGTTCTCCCCAGAACTAAGAGAACTCAGAAAAGATTGTAAAAGAGCGGAGCGCGCATGGCGGAAAGACTGGGCACCGATTAATAAATCTGCATATAAAGCTGTCCTAAAACTCTACAAATCAGCACGGCAAAAATCCAAAGCTGCTTTTTTTGAAGAAAAAATTCGTCTTTCTTCTAATTCTGCCAGAGAAACATTTAAAATTGTTAACCTGCTCCTTAAAGTCCCAGCCCCCACTCTGGTCCATAATGACCCGGTACTGAAATGCAATCAGTTAGCAGAATTTTTCGACACCAAAATTCGGAAAATCCTAGATAGCCTCCCTCAATCCTCTGCCACTGGTCCCACCGAGAACCCTTCTCCTGACCCTGCCTGCCCTCAATTTGAGGCATTCAGTCTTATATCCAAGGAAGACTTTTGTGACATCTTCTCCTCTATAAAAAGTGGCTCCCCCTCAGACCCAGTCCCGATGCACATTTTAAAACAAACCCTTAACACCATTGCCCCTGTAGCCACCAAGCTACTCAATACGTCACTATCCTCGGGCATAGTGCCCCCGAGCTGGAAACAGGCCAGAGTCAAAACGCTCTTGAAGAAACCGGGATTAGACACCTCCGACCTGGCCAACTTTCGCCCAATCTCTCTTCTACCTGGATTGAGCAAAGTGGCCGAAAAAGTGGTGAATAGGCAGATTTCAGAGTATCTGGAGTCTAACCACCTCCTCAGTGATTCTCAGACTGGCTTTCGCCCGGGTCAGGGCACAGACACCGCCCTTTTGGCGGTGACTGAAGAGGTGAGATGCATCTTGGATTCAGGGGGATCGGTAGCTCTGATCCTCCTGGATCTGAGTGCTGCATTCGATACCGTAGATCATGCAGTCCTGGCCCAACGCTTGGCCTTGCTGGGCTTTACAGGATCAGCCCTCAAATGGTTGCAGTCTTACCTGGAGGAGAGATCCTTCAGGATCTGGGAAAATGGGTCCATGTCTAAGGCCATCCCTCTCCAGTGTGGGGTGCCGCAGGGCTCCTCCCTCAGCCCCACACTGTTTAATGTCTACATGGCCCCGTTAGAGAAGGTGGTAGCCCCATTCGGGATTAAATCCATTAGCTACGCAGACGACACCCAGCTCGTCGTCTCGCTGTCACAACAAGGGGGCCGCCAGGCCGACCTCCCGGACTGTCTCACAGCCATTTCCTCCTGGATGTCTAGCTCGAAACTTAAGCTAAATGGAACTAAGACTGAGATCATGTTCCTAGGCAATCAATTCACCTCTCTGCCCCCTGAGATGTGGCCCGCTTGTATGGGAGATCTTCCTCCCCCCAAGCAACAAATCAAAAGCCTAGGGATCTGGTTCGAACCCCAACTGACCTTCAAGACCCATGCGCAGAAGGTTGTAGGAGGGTGCTTCGGCCTGTTACGTGCAGCTCGGAAGGTTCTCCCCCTCCTTCCATTTCAATCCAGAAGGCTGCTAATCCAGGGTCTGATCCTGTCTAAACTGGATTATGGCAACTCCCTTTTCCTTGCTGCCCCCCGTGCCACTATTAATACTCTTCAGCGAGCCCAGAACGCCGCAGCCAGGCTGCTGATGGGGGCGCCGAGACGGGCCTCAGCCAAACCACTGCTGAAAGCCCTGCACTGGCTCCCCATCCAAGAGCGGATCACTTTTAAGTCACTCTGCATCGCCCATAAAACTCTGCAGGGCAAAGGCCCTCCGGCCTTGAGAGGACTGATCCGCCCCTACAAGTCGACCAGGGCCCTTCGCTCAGATAGAGAAAATCTGGCCATCATTGCAAGAGTGAGGAAGGCACGCACAGGAGGCCGCCGGTTCTCACTGAATGTGTCAAACAAATGGAATTCCCTTCCTAGAGAACTCCGAATGGAACCGGGTTACCTGAAATTCAGAAGAGCACTCAAAACCTTTCTCTTCCCTACCATCCCTTAACTCTGCCTCTCGCTTCAGTTCATTAAGTTCAGATTAGGATCAGCGCTGGGACGCTTCAGGGCAGCCATGCGCTCTATAAGTCCAAATCAAATCAAATCAAATCAAATCAAATATCATCTTGCTTCTTTTCTGTTGATTGACCATGTACATGGTATTGTCTATTTTGATTCCAAAGTACCTCAATAAAAAAATTTGAAAAAAACAAAATATCAATGCCCACCATCTCAAAGGGTGGGCCAACAACCGACATGAGGGTCAGGGGAGCCTTTAGCTTTATCCCATTCTTCCCACTAGCCTGGCAGGTAAGGTAAGTCCTATAGAATGGATCCGGGTCTTTCCTCATCCAGGGCTATTAGAAGTGGGTTACAAACCTGGCAAATGTCCTATACTTCCCCTGATGTTCTGCCAGGGGTATCTCATGAGCGAGCCCTAGTAGGAAGGCCCTGTAGCACTTGGAAACTATCAACAAATGAGTTGCCCCATGCTTAGAAGACAGGCTAATTATGGAGGAGGTAATTCTCCCATAAATGATGTGATTGCCAGAAGTGTCACCAGCTGCCTGGGCTTTAGCTTGCCGAAATAGGCCATCAAGGGTTGGATACTCCTTCTGAGCCTTGCCAAACTCCTCGTAGGTGAGTCCCCCTTGTGCTTGCAATCCAGCATGCTCAGGGAGTTCACCAAGAGAGGCAATGTCCTCCCCGGTTGGCTCCAGGGCTGCTTCCTCTGATCACCCATCCACCTGTACAGTGGGGCATTCATGGCTGGTTTCCCATGTCCTTTGCCCTACCCTTTCCGGACAGCTGTCTTGGGAATTCTACCAGACTCCAGACCCTCAATACTCCCCTCCTGGATAGCCATTGACCTGGTAGTCACACAGACCTACTGAGGCAACCCCAACATTTTCAGATTCTACCTGGGCTCTACTTCCTTCTAGGCAGTGGTCTGCAAGTCAATCAATATATCAATCAGCATTTGTAAAGTGCAAGGTGCAAGGTCTGAGACAAAAAGCCAGGTATTACGGAAGCAGCAGGAAGAGGGAAGAAGGAAGTCTAAAAAGGTAAAACAGAGGGCAAATAAAATGAGCGAGTAGAAAAGGCAAAACAGAGGGCAGACAAACCAGCAGAAAAGTCAAAACAGAGGGCAGCAAAACTAGCAGGACAGGGAAAACAGCAGAAGCATGCAAAAAAACCACCAGAAAATTCCAAACAAAGAGCAGAAAAATTAGCAGAAAAGGCAGAACAGAACAAAAGAGGGTAAAACGGAGTGCAGAAAAATGAGCAGAAAAGGTAAAATTGAGGGCAGAAAAATGACCAGAAAAGGCAGAACAGAGCAAGAAACGGGCAAAGGAGGGACAAATAGAGGGCAGCAGGTAGACATAGAGCAGAGGATAGTGGACTGCAGGCAAGCTGGGCAAGAGAACTATCTTTGGGGGAGCTTGCATGAGGACCTGCTCCATGGAGTTGCTCTGTAGGTAGGTCCTGGGGGGGATTTGGCATCATCTCTTTGTCACCCAGCAACACAAGGGCAACTTTGCTAGTCTACCCCATACAAACTGGGGCCACCTCCTTCTCAAGCTCTACACCGACCAACTCCTGTGACTGCCTTCCACTGGGGGTGGGTGACCTCTAGGAGCATTTGGCATCTCCCTTGGCATACCCATACTAGTAGCACTCATAGCACATAGGAACAAACCTTCCAGTATTCTTGTCTACAAAGCTTTTTTTCTGGTAGCTAGATTGTGATTCATACCCTTCCCCCTGCAAACTGTTTTGGGGGTCTTGAGAGAATGATTTTGATCTCCCCCCTCCTTTTTCAATTGGTAACCCTGACTACCATTTTGGCAGCCTCCTCCAGAAACCTTCTTAGATACTCTGATGCTGACCCAGTGGTCTACTTCTTCAGCAAGCCTCCTGGGATCAGGGCTGGACTGGCTACCGGGCATTTTGGCATGCTGGGGGCTGATTTCGTTGATGGGGACCTGCGTGTGATAAACAAAATTCGTTTTGCTTTGTTTATTTCGAAGCACACGCAGGTCTCCATCAACGAAATTAGCCCCCACCGCAGTGACGTCAGCCCCCAGCTCGGCAGCATGCCAAAACGCCTGGGAGCCAGTCCGGCCATGCCTGGGATCAGTAAGCCTGCTTTCCACTAGAAATTGGCCAAGG
The DNA here is from genome assembly GCF_964261635.1 of Lissotriton helveticus. Lineage (NCBI taxonomy): Eukaryota > Metazoa > Chordata > Amphibia > Caudata > Salamandridae > Lissotriton > Lissotriton helveticus. The sequence continues at coordinate 1,626,517,613 of NC_136061.1, forward strand.
TCTGTTAAAGAAAATATTGAGCATGTCCTCCCTCAACATTAGTTTGTACAGACCAGTAAAATCATCCACTTGGCGACCCCTCACCCAGCCCTTCAGTGCCTTGCTGGCATAATCTAATAAGTCCATAAGTCCATCCAGTACTGATGTGGGAGTTTGTGGCTGTCCCTGAAGCTCTGATGTTACTTCTCAGGGGTCAGGCAAAATTTAGCTACAAGTATGGATTTCATGGAGGCATATTTTGTCTGATCCTCTAGTGCAGGGGTCTTCAAACTTTTTTAGGTTGAGCCCACGCAGCTGAATTTTTTTAGATGTTGGGCCCCCCCCACAACCTGACAGAAATTTCTGGAATCTGGTACACTACATGATATACTGCCACGCGTATATTACGGGCCATATCTGGCAAATAATGTTCAACACAATAAGAGTGTTTAGTAAACTGCAGGTTTGTGAGCGGGTGTAGTGAAATGACAGAGGCGTATTACACAGCTCAAAACATAATTTTCCAAGATAAAATGTGCGCAAATTCTTTTTTCTAGGATGCTTTGTTTTACACAGATCATAGATTATTTATAACACCAGCAACATGAATGTGACGGGTTTGCCAGTGTTTAGCCACATTTAGACTATCAATCTGTGGATGGATTTTTGCTACTGCCATCCTCAGGTTGTGCTCCACATCCGGTCTTGAACGGTACTTAGGGGCCGATTATGATGGCGGACGGACCTGAGTCCGTCCGCCACCATAGAGTAGGAGGGACCGTCCGCAGGGGCAGCGGCGGTCCCTCCATACAGATTAGGATGTGACCGCCAGGGTGGCGGTCACATCCTCTATTTTTAACATTGCGGCAGGTGCAGCTTCAAGCTGCACCTGCCGTAATGTTAAAAATGTATGCACGGCATTTGCATGCACAAAGCGGCAGGCACCGCGCGGTGCCTGCCGCTTTGTTCACGCAAATGCAAGGGGGTACCATAGGTACCCCTCATGTGCACCCCCCACCCCCCTTCACCCAGGGGACCCGCAACGGGCCCCCGAAGTGAAGGTCCGTATGCTTTTCGACGGTGGAAAAGCCGCCGTGGAAAAGCATACTTTTTACTCCATCATAATATGGCTGGCTGTGTCTGATAGACACCGCCAGCCATGTTAATGCTTTTCCGCTGCGGTCGGAATGCGACCGCGGCAGAAAAGCGGCGGACAGATTCTAAAACCCACCAGCCATCCTAATTTGGTGGTGGGTCTTTAAAGCATCCGCTGCGTTTTTCCCGCATCCTCCGGGTGGCTTCCGCCGGCCCAAAGGATGCGGGAAATCCGCGATCCTAATGAGCCCCTTAGTCTTTAATACCGCAAGTGCTGAGAACCCAATCTCACAAACTCCTTAATAAATAAATAAATAACTAAATTGTAAGATGTAAAGCACCATGCATAAGTGAACTAAAGGGAGGATTGCTATGATGAACCTACTATAGGGAACACATTATGGTTGTTTCATTAAGTGGAACTTAAAATATGGAACCTGACTTTGCTTATGGGGGCTTTGCATTCAAGTAGCAGTTGGATGTCACGCAAAATGTCATATGCATGATGTATAGATCCCAAACATGAGCACACATAGAATACAGAATAGTAACACGTAGGCAAGGGAGTAGCCAGACAATTTAAATACCTCCCACTCTGAACTACAGCTCTTATGGCACCAAGAAAGCAAAGTAAGTCATCACAACCCTCCCCATTTATCATGAGTCTTGCATGATGCACAGAGCCAGGACCTCAGGTTACTGTGACATGGTGTTGTTTCCAAGGCTTTAAGTGGGATGAAAAAACTGGGGGTCTCTATAAGGGGCCTGTCTGATGTAATTAAGGGCGTGTCTTAAAACGCTGAAGCTAAAAATATGTACTGAGCACAATGTGTAGCGACTGGTATTTTGCTGTTTCCATCATTGCATCCAGTAACATTAGACCTACAATAATCCATGAAAATAGGCCTTGTCAATGCATGTTAGTTGCATAAAATTAAAAAAAAGCATCAACTATGGCTTCCTTGTATAACACATTTTGTCTGCAAAATGTCTGTAATAGACTCTTACACATTAAATATGAATGATAGAAAAACGCTATTTACAACATTGTGTTTAAAAATTACTCAATGTCATGAGGGCAAGACTCTGTAGAACAGAGCTGGCTCTTTCACCCCCCCCCCTTCACTCCCACCCCCTTTGAAAGGCTGGGGCCCTGAGCCAGAGCCCACTTTGCCCATGCCTTACAACTTCTCTGAACACTTTTCCTTTCTGGGAAGAGTTAACTCTCCCAGGAGGGGGTTAATTCATAGAGCTGAAATGCTTCAGCTGCAGTGGGAGGCAAGGGGTCTCCTCTGCTAAAACCGAAAGCATGTCTGTTTGCTTGCTTTTGTTTTTAGCAGAGGAGACTCCTTGCCTCGCACTGCAGCTGAAGCTGTCAGCTACGTGAATTAACCCCCTCCTGGGAGAGTCACACAGACAAAAGAACGGGCATGTTGTGCCCCATTGATTTCCCCTCGCACCCGCCTCCAGCCATACCAGAGTTCCCCAAACAAAGGTAAGATTGGAGGGGAGTGCGCACCCCCCCAGGAGGGCGCGCCCCACAGATTGAAGAACTCTGCTCTAGTGTAAGAGCTGCATCCCTCCCTGCTGTGGGCATACCTTTTCAAAAGCTACCACATCAGAATTCCTCTGGGAGCTTGTGTTCCCTGAGAGGAAAATTTGCAGATATATCATATCCAGCATATAGGTGGCAGCAGCTCCTGTGGTATGCATACTTCTCTCTCCAGCAGAGACTGTTGGTACGTTGCAACCATCAATGTTGGGTCCTGAAGGTTGCCTTGCATTGAGTTCTAGCTCCCTCATGCTCCAACTGTACTTTTTTCTCAGCCATGGCCCTCTCAGAGTTAGCCTTCTTCTCTATCAAGGGCCTTTGTCAGCCTCAGGCATCTCCTTCTAAGTTTCAGTTATTATTTGGCCAGCTCCAGCTTGAACTTCATCTCCTCCCTTCTGTCCTCCCACTCTTCTGGTGACAGGACCTAGAAGGATACACTGCTCCCAAACACACCTTGGGTATCCTGGTTTCTCTCTGGGCTGCAGATGGACTCTCCATGAAACTCAGTGTCCATCACTGGATCCTGTCCCTCATCCTCATTCAAATCTATATCCTCCTCAGGACTTTCCTCTACAGCTGTTGCTTGCATCCTCTTAAATTCCTCATAGGCCCAGAGGTCTATCTTTAAATTCATGTTGGAAGCGTATCCCCTCACATTCAGGCTGCTTTCCTTGCAGAGCCTTTGCAGCACAGGCCTAGTGAGACTTTCAAACATTGATCAGCTCCATCTCCATGGTAACCGAGGAGGGTAGGGTACTTACATTTAGAAAACAAATGAAGGACAGCCTGAGGAGGACTAAGGAAAATTTAAAAAAGCTTGAGTTGGTATAAAATTATTTAACCTGGATTTTGTGTTAGACAAATCACTGCATGGCACTGCACAAACCCATGTCTTGATCCACACCGCTGAGCATCAATGTGAGAAATTAGGTTGTTGATTGACTGGAGTGTAATTGTATTTGTAATTGTAAAACATTTGTAAAGCGCATGGTTACCAAAGTCATCCTAGCACTAGTGGCCAAAGTTCATTAACTACATATCTGTTTATGGAAACAGGAAGGTCTTTACACGTTTCCGGAAGACCAGATGGTTGGTTTCATACCGAATGGCAAGGGGGAGGGAATTCCATAGCCTTGCTGCATTATATGAAAAAAGGCGACACCCTGCACGTGCTTTCTTAATTCTAGGTACAACTGCCAACTGTTTATTGCCTGATCGCAGGGTTCTCTCAGGATGGTAAGAGGAAATGATAGAGCGTATGATAGGTGGGCCAGAACCTAACAGTACCTTATGTGAGATGCAGAGAGCCTTAATCTGCAATCTTTGCTGAATGGGCACCAAGTGAAGGGTCGCCAGAGCAGCCCCTGCTGACTGTCGGCTGGGATTATTCAAGAGTTGTTGTGCTGCGCGGTTCTGTACAATTTTGCAATTTCTTAACCGAGGAGCATGGAGCTCCTAAGTATAGGGCATTGGCATAGTCGAGCCTGGGAAAAAGGAGGTACTGGACCACCACTTTCCTTGCAGAGAAAGGGAGGAGAGGAAAGATTTTCCGTTTCATCCTCATCAGCCCAAAGCAGCTACCAGCAACCTTCCTTGCTTGCTCCCCAAAATCAAGGTTACAATCCAACCATACCCCCAAACTCTTGATATATTCTTTGGGGGATGGTGGAGGGCCGAAGCAACTTGGTCAAGATGGTATTATATTGGGTACAGAAGGTTTACCCAGAAACATCAGCTCCGTTTTAGATCCATCCAACTTAAAGAATGAGCCCCCCATCCATGCTGAGACCTCTCCAAGACACATGGCCAACTCCGGGGCAGTGTTGTTGACCTGATTAAAAGAGATAATCAGCTGCGTATCATCGGCATATTTAATGATTTGGATGCCGAAAGGTTCCGCAACACCTGTCAAGGGGCCCATGTACACATTAAAAAGCGTGGGGGACAGGGAAGATCCCTGAGGAACCCCACATCGGAGTGGTAGAGGGTCAGAGATGCAGTCTTCATGGAACACGTGAAATGACTGGTCGTCCAAAAAGGAGTAGATCCATTTAAGGGCCAAATCAGTCACTCCTACATTTGTAAGCCTCTGGATGAGCAGCTGACGATTAACTGTGTTGAAAGCTGTGCTAAGATCTAGAAGAACAATGGCAGGGCAGCCCCCGTTATCGAAGATTTTCCTAGTTGCCTCAACCACAGCTAAGAGGGCAGTTTCTGTGCCCTGTTGGGGTCTGAACCCAGGTTGAGACGGGTGAAGACAGTTATTGCTTTCCAAAAACACAGACAGAGCACTATTCACATGTTTTTCAGCAATTTTGCTGATCCCTGGCAATAATGATATGGGACGATAGTTCCCTAGCATCTCAGGGTCCATGTTCAGCTTTTCAGCAAAGCTTTACCCATTGCTTGCTTCCAAGGGGGAGGGACTATGCCTGTATGGAACATAGCATTAATCATATCTAGGATAACAGTAGAGACTGTATCAAAAATTCAATTCAAAATAAGGGGGAAAATGTATCCCTGGGGGAACCTGAGTTCAACTGGCCAAGAATAAGGACAAGGAAAAGTATGAGCTCTTGTCAAGCATCATCCACAATCCCTTACAGGGTGCCGCACAAACAAGTAACTAAATTAACCAGTGCTTAACCCTGGGTAGCTCGGAACAGAAAGCAGTTAGGCTTAATTTAAAGGCAATGTGTAAACACTAATAAAGTGAAAACATAACTCTAGAAAAATCCCTCACCAATTTAAATAAGTACGTTTTTATAAATTAGTTGACACAAAAAAACAACAAAAAATTGTAGTACCATATTTATGAATTTTGTATGTTATTTAGTAAAAACAATCACATAAAAGATCAAAGCGCCAACCACAGACATCTAGTTGTGCAACAAAGGCGATAGATTTGGGCAACCACAATGGTGCATAGTTAGGATACAAGAAGTGGATTGGGCCCCATCAGTGCTTACCGTCAGCCTTAGAATACATTTTGAGAAAAATTATACTGAGAGAGTACAGTTTAGTTGGGCAAGTCTATAGGAAATATCCAAGAAGGGAGCATCGTCACTGGGGAGCCTTAAGCTGTAGCCTCAGTAAAGATTTTTACGTTCAGACTTACAGCCTGATTTAGATCTTGGTGGCTGGATTACCCTTTCACAGAGGTGATGGATATCCCATCTTCTGAAATATAAATCACATTATATCCTATGGGAATATATTTTGGTGGATGGGATATTCATCACCTTTGTGACTGATCGCCTAGATCTAAATCAGGCCCTCAGTCTCTTTTTTGGAAGTCAAAAATCTCCAGCGGGACAAGGAAGAGTATGTAGATGAAGACCGTTCCACAAGGCCACATTCCCCTTTTGCGAAGGATCACTGAGTAGAATTTTCTGCTGCTGAGAAGAAGGGAACGGAGCAGGAGAAGCCACAAAGTCAATCCGACCAGCGATGCACCTCAGGCGTTTAGGCGAGCAGGTTGGTCCTGGTTTCCTCCAGGTTCTCAGAGTAGTGTTGGGCCTACATTTTCCGAAGACCTCAGGACTGGTGGGGCACCATGTGGAGATTCAGGACTCACACAGACTGGGTCCAGATGTTGGTTCAAGGTGATAATAGCTGGATAAAGAAAAGTGTCTTTAGAGAAGCGTTTTGAAAGCCCTGATGATGTCCGTCATTGGACGAAACGCGTCGGCTGTCTGATGTCATTTTGGTCAACTTTGATTTGCTTGGAAATAATTTTGAAACTGTCGTCAATGTGTGACTGATACTTGAATAAAAAGAAAAGAATTGGGAATCAACAATTTTTGACCCTGTGATATTTTCATGAAGTGGATTCCACTCCCTCGAATTATTGGAGTAACATTGGTGGGTTTCATTGCTAAGTCGACGTGACAGTTTAAAAATGACTCAGGTTGCAGTGGCAGGCCTGGGACATGTTTTATGGTGCTGCTTAAGTGAGTGGCACAATAAGAGCTGCAGGACCACTGGTAGCATTTAATTTAAAGGCACTGGGTAAATGGTATACCTCTCAACAAGGGAATTAAAAGTAAATTAAATATGCCAATTGGGTATATGCTAATTTGACCGTGTCAGAGGAGCGAACACAAGCACTTTAGCAGTGGTTAGCATTTTTGAAGTGCATCGAGTCTTAAGGCCAACAATAATAAGTTCAGCAAAATGGAGGAGGAGAGACAAAAAGTTTCAGAGAAGAGCATCCTAAGGCTGACAGATCTAACATTGGGGATCACATACCTTGCACCAAATCGGACAGTGTTCAAGCATAACATGCCTGGAAGAGCAGTTACGCATTTGTAAAATGTGCAACACAGTTTGTTTTAACCACAAAGGAAATGTACACAACAATAGATGTTTTTTAAAATGGGTAAAAGAATGATGCTGAGCAAACAAGAGCTCTCTGTGCACAGTTCTCTGTGCCGCGGTGAATGTTTGACTGTTCAGCATTCTGTTCATCAATTGTTCTTTTTGTATTTGTCACCCCGAGTGGGACGGGTATGCCCAGACAGGGGTCCTGTGCTCTCCCTGCCACTGGAGTCAGGCTGGCCTGGCTGATAACGGTGATACCCCGAAACCTGTCCCTGGATGCTTGTTTCTGGTCCAGGGAAGTCCTGACCCTGCAGTTCAGGCTGGAATGTTCCCATGGGGAGCAGGGTCAAGGCTGATTTGCATGTGGCTGGGTTTGAATTGGTTTGGCATTGGGAGCAAAAAATGATGGATTTAGGTTCAGATCTCTGTGCTGGGGTGAATGTTTAACATTGTTCAGCATTCCGTCCATGAATTTTTTTGTTGCATTTGTCACCCCGAGTGGGACAGTAATGCCCAGACTTGGGTCCTGTGCTCTCCATGCCACTGCAGTCAGGCTGGCCTGGCTGAAGAGGGGTGATACCCTGAAACCAGTCCCAGGATGCGTATTTCTGGTCCAGGGAGCACCTGGCCTGGCAGTTTGTCTGTACTGTTCCCATGGGGAGCAGAGTCAAAACTGATTTGCAGATGGCTGGGCTTAAACTGGAAAGGCATACGGAGCAACAAAATGATGGATTTAGACCCAGATATCTGTGCTGAGGTGAATCTTTGACATTGTTAAGCATTTTGTCCATCAATTGTTCTTTTTGCATTTGACACCCTGAGTGGGACTGGTATATGCCCAGGTGTGCGTCCCGTGCTATCCATGACACTGGAGTCAGGCTGGCCTGGCTGATGAGGGATGATACCCTGAAACTGGTCCCATGATGCTTGCTTCCAGTCCAGTGAGGACCTGGCAGTCCGGTCAGGACTGTTCCCATGGGGCGCAAGGTCAAGACTGGTTAACATATGGCTGGGTTTAAACTGGAAAGGCATGGGAAGCAACAAAATGATGAATTTAGGCCCAGATCTCTGTGCTGGGGGGAATATTTGATATTGTTCAGCATTCTGTCCATCAATCGGTCGTTTTGCATTTGTCACCCTGAGTGAGACGGGTATGCTAAGACGTGGGTCCTGTGATCTCCATGCCACTGGAGTGAGACTGGCCTGGCTGATGAGGGGTGATACCCCGAAACCGCTCCTAGGATGCTTGTTTCCAGTCTAGGGAGCACTTGTTCTGGTAGTTCGGCTGTAATGCTCCAATGAGGAGCAGGGTCAAGACTGATTTGCATAAGCTGGGGTTAAACTTGAATTGTATGGGGAGCAAGAAAACGATGGATTTAGGCCCAGATATCTGTGCTGGGGTGAATTTTTGACGTTGTTAAACACTTTGTCCATCAATTGTTCTTTTTGCATTTGTCACCACAAGTGGGATGTGTATATGCCCAGACCTGGGACCCGTGCTATTCATGCCACTGGAGTCAGGCTGGCCTGGCTGATGAGGGGTGATACCCCAAAACCGGTCCCTGGATACTTGTTTCCGGTCCAGGGAGGACCTTGACTGACAGTTTGGGCTGGACTGTTCCCCTGGGTGCATTATCAAGACTGGTTAGCATATGGTGGAAATAAACTAGAATGGCATGGGGAGTAAGAAGAAATGATTGATTTAGGCCCAGATCTTTGTGCATTGTGAATGTTTGGCATAGCTCAGCATTCTGTCCATCAATAGTTCTTTTTGCATTAGGCATTAAGGAAAGCATAATGAGTACGTTAGGACTCCTATATGAAAATCTATGTATACATGTCAAAATAATAAAAACATTGTTTATTAAAGATATATGTTTTCAACAGTAGACAATATACAGAGATACAGCTATATTGATACTTTATACGTGTTTGTAGCTAGAATCTCTAATAATAAAAGCAAGTTCCTGTCTATAAATCCACAGCATTTAGAATTGGAGAATAGATTTGTGAGTGGCATCTAAACTATTCTCAGCGCTCAGGATTGTGAACAATTTTCTCTGGTACTATATGAGAATAAAGTATAAGGATGAAATATTCAGTTACAATTTTATACTCTAGGGGTAAACGTACAGCAGGGCTGCTCTCACCCCACTTGCTACACTGCTCAGTTTCCAAACACGATAGAATTCTACTACCGGTCCAGTCCAACTAATTCAAATGTAAATTGTGAGCAGTTGCATTGTATTCCTAATCTATTTTCTTCCCTTGCTCCATTCAATAGTTCAGTCGTCTTCATCGGGGCAAATGCCTGACAGTGACAGAAATATTCACGTTTCCGCAGTCGTCTCACTCCTCAAAACTGATCAGTTCAGTCCACGATCTATGCACTCATCAATAGAAAATCTGCATGTATAATTGGGCAATTACTATTCAAAAAGCTCCTGTCCTTTCTATTCCTTTACTGTCAATCTTAGTGCAGTTATATCAATAAATGTGAGCATATCCAATCTCCATTTTGCTTTCTATTACGATGGAAGCTCTTAATGTGACAACACAAAACTCCAATATTTATATTTCAAAATTGCCTATGTTTTGAATTATATTTGATAGGAAAAGCTAGTATGCATAATAGCATCTGCTTCGAGAGAATATGACAATTCCTCATTTAAATGGCGTATGGTTTCACATTTGTTCAAGCTCTAGAGTGGCTATGCCAGAGTTACTTGCACTTTATGCTACAATAGATTCATGTGAAAAACAGTTGGTACCGGACTAAAGAAGGTTGAAAAATGTGTTTATAAATGTATCTTTGCACAGTACATCAAATGTATGCTATCTGGTGCAGCTCACTGCACTTGCTGTGTGCATTTCCTTTTTAGTTTTTATTCGTTTTCATTGTTTTTTGGCCGAAGCAAACAGGAAAATACTTAGGGCTTCATTTGTGAAAATTGTTTTATCACTGCGTGAAAACAGCCATGCAGCACTTTTCAGTATGCCCTCCTTGCGACACCATGGATGCGCCATATTTACTGTGCGGCGCTCCATGTCACTAGGATTTACAGATATGTCAGTATTCCTGGCGTATCTGTAGGCGCAAAAGTGGTGCATTGCTGGGGTGTATCGAAAAACAGACGCAACTCCAGCAATGTGTCCTTTCACATGGGGCAAACCCATGTGAAAGGGCCTGCGTCAGTCTTACGCCTGCTGTGTAGCAGGCTTAAGGATTTCACGCAGTGGTGTCCTAGAAGTGTCGCAGTGAAATCTCATAGATTTCACTGCAAAACTTCTACGAGCCATATTTGTGGGGAAATGTCCACTCTGCATACATTATACCTGCCACAGGTATAATGTAGCTCAGGGGCTTACAAAGTGGTGCAAGGTGCTCATAAATAAGCCCCTAAATTCAGCCATGTTTCGTACTGGTACCGTCATAAAGCAAATTATGAAGATATCATCCATCTACTGGGAATACAACATTCAAGTGACTGCCAGAGCCTGGTACTGACATCTGCCACTTTCAAATATCTTAACAAGTAAATCTAGAACTCTGCCAAAAGTTCAGAACTGAGAACCTTCAAGGCAAACCAGAGCTACAATCAGCTAAACATATAGGGCCATATTTATGAAAACGTGTCTCAGTGCAGCAAGTTGCCTTGCTGTGCTGCACTCTGTCACTGGGAAAGGTCAGCAATGCACCATATGTATGGCAATACATAACATTCCTGTCCTTTTCCCTGCACACAATGGGCTGCCTAGCACCAATGCAGGCAGCCATGCACTGTAGTGCAAGTGTACCTGTATTGCATGCAGGATTGTTTTTGTGCAGCAAGTGGAATCTTCCGGCACAAAAACAACCTTAGGGGCACCATGCAGCTCACATAGAAAGAGAAGAAAATGGGTAGAATTAAAGCTATTCTTCCTCGTTATGCATCTCCTGGGGAGGAGTATCTTTTTGGCACATCCCCAGGTTTACCTGCTTTTGTAAATCTAGCACTGTATTAAAATCCCTGGATGTTGCGTGAGAACACCCATGCAGCACCCATGGAAACATGAGTAATGCAAGCAGAGATTTGTGCTGAGTTACATCAGTTACATTAGATGCATTAGTCAAGATTATGAAGCCAAGCAGGGACACACCAGGTGTCCTTGCATGACTTCATAAATCTAATTTTTCATATGCGTCGATCTTACACCACATTGCGTGGTGCAATAGTCATCATCATCAAAATATCTTTATTCGATTCAAAGAATCATAAAAGAAAGCGAATCATAGAATATACAAACACTTCCAGTAGTTAGGATATGTTCACAGTTTGTAGATTGCCAATTTATGCAATATTACATTTGTGCAAATATGCAATACAAGTTTAAAGTGCAATCAAATCAATGCAGAAGAGAACGCATTAATAAAATCCAGTATGATAATATTCACGAGAGTAGATGGCTAATTCATGGGAAATAACATTTTTACAAATACACAAAATCCGGACTTAAGTGCAATCATCATCAAAACAAAGAATACAATTCATGTATAAGATACAACGCCTAAACTAATTTTCCGAGAATTACTAGGAATATATTTTATAATAAAATATAAATACTAAATACATTAAAAATTTCAGCTAGAAGAAAGTACATTCTCAATGTTCTCAGACCTGATATAAAAATAAGAATCCTGTTTAAAATTTCAAACCCTTTTTCATTCTAATAAAGTTAGCAGCCAGTAAGAATCTCGAAACTCCAAAAACAACAAGCTTGGTATTATCAGTCTTTAAAATGCGCAACATTTGCATGTATCTTCTCACAGCCATCTTTCTTCCAAGCCGGTGCAATCCATTTCTGTCTAGCTTTCATATAAATAGGACAATGCTTTCCTTTGTAGACAGCTGGCACATTATACACTTGTTGTCTTCCTCCCCATTTAGCTGTAAAGGACCTGACTAGAAGTGTTCCATACCTAAATTTTAGGTACAATATTTTTGCAAGTTGAGGTTCTATTTGATCAAGGAAAACCTCAAAACAAGGGTCAGATTTAACCATCAAGTAATCATTCGTAAGTGGGCCAGCGCTGCTGCTTGATGCTACTTTTAGTACAGCCTGGCTCCAATAAATCTTCTTACGTTCATTTTTTGAGGTAAGGGTACATTTTTCTGGGTTGAGCCAGAACTCGCTGAGCCCCAGGTCTGTTAGCCACCTACGAATGTTGGCCAACCAAGGAAAGGATACATGTATATCTAATGAAATTAATTCTTTTAGTCCCTGTCTGTAGATAAAAAGTTCATCAGTAGCCCATAACCTGATCCAATACAATAGGGTCATCAAAACTGCTCTGTCCTCGAAGCGTTTTATCCCTAGGTCATATACGTACGGGATCATCAGGGTATTTTGGGGCAACGGGATCAATGCTCTTAAGACCCTGTTTTCCCCCATAGTAATTGAGGTCAGTTGCTCTCCACCCCACAATTCAGAACCATGGAGGGCCGCAGTTTGAGCCTTTGATTTGTATAACTCCAATGCCAGGTGATAGATTTAGTGTAAGTGGCATGGAGTTTTTTCAGGATGGGTGCTGAATTTTGCGTTAAAATCGTTCCTGTTTTCCTAATGTGGGGACGCCACAAAAGCTTAGAATCTAGGGTCACTCCTAGATAAACAAAGTTGTCAACCCTCTCTATTGCTGCACCATTTAGAGTGATATTATTTTTAAAACTTTTGTGGAGCCTGATGCACATATATTTAGTTTTGGAAGGATTTGTTTCCAGGTCCATTTCTATACAGTACTCGTCCAGCTTATTAAGGAGGTTCTGGAGCCCCCGGGGAGTTTGTGAAAGCAAAATAGTATCATCTGCAAAAGTAAGGGCGCACACGTGGGAACCACCTAACTTAGGCGAATCATGGTTTGAATTCAATAAAGAGTCTACCATGTCATTAATGTAAAGGAGGAACAGGGTTGGCGCCAGGACACACCCCGCACACCTCTCCTCACCGGGATCTCATCGGTTAGTTCCCCACCTTGTCCCCAACAAACTTTTGCATAGTTGTTTTCATGGAGTCTTATCAGTTGTACCAGGATATTTTTGGGGGCACCTTGTTTTAACAGATTTACCCACAGCAGATCTCTTGGCACTAGGTCAAATGCAGCCTTAAAATCAATAAAGGCCACATACAAACTACCCGATCTTAATTTGGTATATTTCCAGCCTGAACACCTGATCTATGGTGCTGATTCTTTTTCTGAAGCCAGCCTGGTAAGGGGACAGTATGTCATTATCTGCTAACCAAACATTTAACCTTTCCAGGATCTGCTTAGAATATATTTTTGGGGTAATATCTATCAGGCTAATCGGCCTGTAGTTGGCAGGATTGTCTGTGGGACCCTTCTTATGTATACGGACAATCACTTCCCCCTTCCATGAAACAGGAATGGGCTCACCGCTACTTATTGCATTACACAGTAAATTCATATATATCTAGGTCATGTCTAAAAAGGTCCCCCGGGACATTATCGGGCCCTGGAGCTTTCGATGCCTTAATTGATACTAAAGCGATTCAAAAGGGGATGATGGACGGAGCGTTTGAGAAAATCAAACACTCACCCCCAGTCAACTGATCTGGGTTTAATCCATCACCATTCTTTAGCCCACCCTGAATTGATACTAAAGCCTTCTTAGTTTCTGTAATAGCAAAGTATAGTGTAGTGGAGCAGTATCATCAGATATTAACAACTCGCTAATTATGTCTGAGTTCTGCTTTAATATCAATTCCTCAGGTGCATATAAATGTGCAACATTTTTAAACCAGGTGGTAGGAGCCAGGTAATAGGCCTGGGCTAACTTACTAGACTTTGTACCTTGTGCAATGATCCGCCAAAATAGTGAGTGGTCTCTTGCCCTTTCTGCGGCTAACAAATCTTCCCAGCCTGCGTCCTCCCAACGTTTACGTTCTATCCTTAGGGTCCGGCTATAATTGTTCCTCGCTTGCCTAATTGGAACCTGTTCTTTAAAGCGCAGTGTTTTTAATAAGTCTTTTTTAGCTATTCTACATGCTTCATTGAACCAGGGGTTAGCTAGTTTCGACTTATTATTGTAAGAAGATTTCCCCATTGCTGCTCTAGTAAGAAAGGGTTACATTTTTTCCACTAACATAGCGTGGATTTGAGTGATTAGAATAGGATTTGCATCATCATTAGAAAAAAATAAAAGTAAAAGATCACTAAAAGTATTATAAATAGAAGTCAACGGTTCAATTTTCCCTAAAATTGTCGGCCATCTTACACAGCATAGGCTGTGGTCTCTGCGTGCCTAGACTAATCTGTGCCTGGAAGTGTTTGGCTTCTAACAATAATTTGAGAACAACAAGGACCCCCTGATTGAGAATTGATATAATTCCTAGGACAGGGAAAAAAAGTTTGCATATAACATTCCTAGGCAATTACAGAAACAGTGTGGGACTCAAGGTTGCAAAAATAGGAGACATAAAAAATTACACTCTATTGTAAACCTATATTGTTTTTTAATAAACATTCATATTTCAATCATAGGTCATATACAACATAATACATATTAATAAATATACAGTAAAGTTAAAACCATTATCATAAGAAACAACAAAATAATGAAAAATGTAGTTAAAAACACTTAATATACAAAGTGGCAGTTGATTTAATCGACGCGCGTTTCGGCGTTAAAAGAATGCCTTCTTCAGGAGCCACAAACAATTCTTTTTGAAGACAAGAGTTTTCAAACAGGCAATTGTAAAGTGACCAGTCATATGTATCCCAATGGACTGTGCTATAAGATGCTGCACATGTAGTATCAAAATCGGGCTAGATACAATTTCCCACAATGAAAGAAAGAGCTACTTGAAGTGCTCATGATAAGAAACAACGTCATGCACATTGAAATTGGTGCGGTCGCGATAAATGCCGTAGTGTTCAAAAAGCTCCCAAGATAAAGTACTCAAACTGTACGGGTCAAAACAAGGCCGTATGAGTAGTAGTACTGGCACGGTAACGATCTATGTTGTATTTTGCGATTAGTTGCCAAGATAGCTGAATCAGGGTTCACAGGTCTATCTATGGCCGCTTATCAAACGTATAGACGTGTAAACAGAGGATAACTGTTGGCGTCTAACCATTTATACACCGCTATGTTGAACGATCTAAATACGACGGCTTGTGTGAAACAGAGCCGCCCGGACAGAGGATAATTGTTGGCGTCTGACTGCTTCTTTGAAGATTTATCAGATAACAACATAGATCGTTACCACGCCAGTTCCGCTACTCATACGGCCTTGTTTTGACCCGTACAGTTTGAGTACTTTATCTTGGGAGCTTTTTGAACACTACGGCATTGATCGCGACTGCACCAATTTCAATGTGCATGACGTTGTTTCTTATCTTGAGCACATCAAGTAGCTCTTTCTTTCATTGTGGGAAATTGTATCTAGCCCGCTTTTGATACTACATGTGCAGCATCTTATGGCACAGTCCATTGGGATACATATGACTAGTCACTTTACAATTGCCTGTTTGAATACTCTTGTCTTCAAAAAGAATTGTTTGTGGCTCCTGAAGAAGGCGTTCTTTTAACGCCGAAACGCGCGTCGATTAAATCAACTGCCACTTTGTATGTTAAGTGTTTTTAACTACATTTTTCATTATTTTGTTGTTTCTTATGATAATGGTTTTAACTTTACTGTATATTTATTAATATGTATTATGTTGTATATGACCTATGATTGTAATATGAATGTTTATTAAAATACAATATAGGCTTACAATAGAGTGTAATTTTTTATGTCTCCTATTTTTGCAACCTTGAGTCCCACGCTGTTTCTGTAATTGCCTAGGAATGTTATATGCAAACTGGCTTCTAGCAATAGACATAGGGGGAAGTGGTCACTTTCCCTCCGTCCCTCTACTCTAAAATCAATCACATACCCCCAGTGTGTAGCGCTTATCAAAATGTAATCTATTGGTGAAAGTTCCTGACCCCTAATAAAGGTATTTATTCGCTCAGTATCAGATGGGCACCTACCATTACACGCCCGTAGACCTTTTTCTATGGTAAAATTAAAAATCTGGAGAGCTGAAACAGTACACCTTGCTAATTTGTCAGTGCTTAACTGCGGGATAACTAATGCTTGATCTTCTTCCTCTGTTATTGTTACCATACCCCGCAGGGGTTCGTAGCAGCAATTAAAATCGCTGCCAGTTAGGATAGGGCCCACATTGGTGATAGAATGAATAATCTCAGTTAATTGTTTAATTAGCGGTGATTCTTTTGAAAGGTCACAAGGTCTTAGGTATATATTAAAAAGTAGAAAAGTAGATTTATTGGGGAATTTTAGAAATAATCCCTGAAGATCATGTGAACCGGTCAATATATCAACTGTTTCAGCCTCTATTTGGTTCCTAATCCAGATTAAGAGCCCACCAGAAGGTTTACCTTTATTAAGGTGAGTTGCTGCAATGCTGAATGTTCGGTAACCCACTTTAAATAATGGTTCCAAGGCCCACGTCTCTTGGAAGAGGCATATATCACATTTATCTATATAATTTTGCCAATCAGGTTCCAATAATTTTTTTTAGGCCTGCTATAGTCCAAGGCAAAATATTAAAACTACTTGTTATAGGGGCGATATCACTTGCTATAGTCTGCTCGCTTACCGTAAGGGTATTAAGTTTTACAGTGAGGTTATCAATCAATCCCCCTCAAGATCCTCATGGGCATTTTCTTCATCGGGGCTTATTTCCCCTTGGGTCCCTACTTGGTCCCCCTGGTCCCCATGGTCTGCCAATATCTGGTTTACAGGCCCAACTCGTCAGTCTACTGTTTCAAGACCACTTTGCAGATTCGGTATAGTCGCTAAGCTAGTTGGGGTAACCTCTGCCACCATGAAATTTGTCCTGGGGCCAGCGTTAAACACTGTTGTTTTGTTTTGTCTTATCCCCATCTTTGAATCGAAGAATGCATGGGTTCTCAAATTAAAAGTTATCAAATTCTCAGCTATAGCCCTCGAATAAAAAGTTACCCTGATGTCATCTAGATCCTCTCCTTCTTGCTGCTGACGTTTAGCATTTTTAATGTCAGATTTAATTATAGAGAGGCGGTGGCGCTCAGTCCTGATCCAATGTATAACCTTGTTAACCACAGAATCAGGGTCCTCCCTTGTTCCCGGCTTCAATCTAGGGGCATTCATAAGAAAAACATGAGATTGAGTCATTCCATCATGCAAATTATGTGACAAGCCCATGTTTGAGTCTTGTTGGGGCAACTCTAGATGTACCTCATTTCTCTGGTATATTGCCTGTTCACGTGCACCCCCGCATAAGCTAACTGATGGTAAACTATCGGGTGCATCTTTTCTTTGATAGTTCGCCCATTCACGTACACCCCTGCGTAAACACGCGGCTGGTAGACTATCAGGGGACCTTCTCATGTGGGGAGGAATTTGCTCTTCTCTATATAAGCTACGCTGTTCCTGTCGGACTATTACTTGGTGTCCTGGATTTTGTTGACAACCACTACCATGGTCTTCAATATGGTGCCCATGAGTGCTAAAAGGCTGCAGATTAAATGGTCCTGCAGTTTGATTAGGACACACAGCCGGTTTATTAGCATGATTTCCTGATCTCGGCTCTCATGGGTTGATCCCATTAGTTACAGGAGAGTGCCCCTCTCACTTGTGGGAATGTTGTTAATAAGCATTTCTATCATTCTTTTAATCACACTGACCTCTTCTTCAACCTTAGTTAGATTAATGGTCAGTGCAATTATTAAACTGTGAGTTTCAGCAAGATGAGGGTGCGGAGAGGAATGTGCTACAGGAGGGTTACTTGAGCTCTTGTTAGATATTTGTCCGCCCCCCTGGCAAAGCTCTGCACAGATTTATCACCTAGTATAGAATATCTATTGGAACATTCAATGGTTACAATTTCGTCTTGAGTGACAATATCTGTGGGCTGTTTGTGTACTGATTCTTTATTCAAAACATCAGGTTTACTGGTTAGGGTCACTACATTTTGCGACAGTAACTCTGGTGCTACAAGGAGAGAGTCTTTTCCTGCTGTCTGATGGGCTGTAATTAAATCACTAATGGCTTCCCTTCGTGGTGATTTATTCTTCTTGCAGTAGTAAGCTGAAATTTTATGCCTGCCTCTAGTAGGGGGCTCCTTGCCATCAGCTAGCATATTCTCAACCTATTCAATGAGATTGTCAATATCTTCTAGTGTGCAATTCTCTGCTGCAGATTTTGGAGGTCTCTGGGTCCTTGGGATTTTTTCCCTACCAGTAGTTATTTCTGCAGCTTTTCTTTTCCCCATCTCTAGTGTTTTTCCAGAGGGGGAGACCAATCTAAGGTGGGGGTACAAGAGTATTAATCATGCAAGACCTACAGCCGCTTTTAATTAATGTGTTTGTTGTGACCCTGAACACTTAACCACGGGTAACTAAAGCTGTAGCAAAATGTCACAATTATTAGTGCACAGAAACAGCTATGTGGGACTATAATAACTTCTCAGCACATACCTCCTACTAGGGGACCTACTGTGTAGCTATGATGGTTTCTGCCTAAACCAGAGTAGCACACACTGCCTATAATAGTGGATTTCAGAGTACAAGGATTTTATTGCAGTGAACTGAGTCCCGAGTTACAATAACCACAAGCAATACTAAATCAAGTCTCTTACCGATCACAAGTTTCAGAAAAAGACCGGTTAGTAAACTTTTAAAGGGGTGGCAGAGTCCAGTCTTATTCGGGCTTAGACGGGCGCGGACGGGCCCACCCTTGGCCGGGGCTTCACCCACGTGCGTCCCGCACTGCGGGAGCGCTCTCGTGCTTTTGAAGGGCCTCCTGGCACTCTGGCGGTGACGTGCTGTGAGGCGCCAAGGAGGTGAGTAGGGCACACTGGGAGTTGAAGTTTTACCCCTGTGTGCGGCACGGTTCCAGGAGCAATTCGACGTTGCAGCCCTCCCAAGGGCTGAATCCAGCGATAGTAGAGGCAGTGGCGGCAACCAATGATGCAGGACATGGGCCGGTGAGAGCTGAGGGACTCGCGCTGCTGGAGTGCTCTCGTGCTTTTGAAGCACCTCCTGGCGCTCTGGCGGTGGCGTGCTGTGAGGTGCCAAGGAGGTGAGTAGGGCACACTGGGAGTTGGAGTTTTACCCCATTGTGCGGCACGGTTCCAGTAGCAATTCGACATTGCAGCCCTCCCAAGGGCTGAATCCAGCGATAGTAGAGGCAGTGGCGGCAACCAATAATGCAGGACACGGGCCGGTGAGAGCTGAGGGACCCGCGCTGCGGGAGTGCTCTCGTGCTTTTGAAGCTCCCCCTGGCGCTCTGGCGGTGACGTGCTGTGAGGCGCCAAGGAGGTGAGTAGGGCACACTGGGAGTTGGAGTTTTATCCCTGTGTGCGGCACGGTTCCACAAGGAATTCAATGTTGCAGCCCTCCCAAGGGCTGAATCCAGTGATGGTAGAGGCAGTGGCGGCAACCAATGATCCAGGACACGGGCCGGTGAGAGCTGAGAGCTGGTGCAATAGTGACGCAAAGGGGCTCATAAATAAGCCCCATCGTGTACAATACCTCATGAAACTAAAACTCTTTTCTCATCCATGCTTTGCCACAACGGCTGCATCTTCCATCAGTTCCCTCCCTATACAGTGAAGAGGAACAACACTTTTTTAATGAAAATTAGTAGAAAGAGTACAGAAGAGAGAATAAAAAAAAAACACCAACAGACTGTGGGATCAATCCCAGTGTGAGCAGTCGTTGATTCTTTCAGGGTGGCTCATTCCCTTACATACCAAGCCATACCCCACCCCCTTAAAACCAGCCCTAGATTACCACTGTAAGACGTCAGGGAGTTAGTCCAGGGTCATAGCAAGGTACCCCAGATCTTATCCCAGATGAGGAGGCGATCCTTTCATGTATAGATAATTAGATCATCAGATGCAATAAGGGAAATTTCCCTGAGCCAGGTGTCAATCACTGGAAGTGTGGCTGTCTTCCATTACCAGGGAAGACTTTGTTTGGCGACAGCCAGTGCTCTTGCACACCAACTCTCCAGTTGCGGATTCAGTTCTGAGTAAGGGATAACATCGTAAAGCAGCACAGTCGTCCCATTGAGGGTCCCCACAAACCCTATGTGTTTGCATAACTCTGCCCAAATCTCCATCCAGTATCTTTTTAATATTGAGCATTTTCAGATTATATGCAGTGTCACCATCTGCTGCGTTCCATCTGCTGCGTTCCATTTCAAACAAGAGGAGCTAGTGGAGATCCTTGCCATTTGTAATCTGTGTGGAGACCAATGCCACCTATGCAAGATAATGAAGTATAGTAATTTTAGTGTGGACTCCGGTAAGTATTTCTCACGCTGGTTGAGGAGGGTGGGCCAGTCTTATTTTTTTGTAGTACCAGGAAAATCTTATGGACCACCTCTCTTTTAGATTACTATAGCTCTGCGACCCCACCATGTGCAATGTTGTTATTAATGATGTAATTTCGGATTTCATTAGAGTTGTTATCAATGATGTCATAGAACAGGTTATGAGTGAAGTACCATCTGAGGTCATAAGCAGAGCATGATGAGGGCATAAGTTATAGTTACTTCGGTTAATTATAACTGGGGAATTTCAGTGTTTTTTTTTGTTTAAAAAGTTATGTTTTTACTGACATATTTTTAACCTTACTATAACGTCGATGAATTTCTGAGTATTTTTAAGGTAATTATAGAAGGGTGTCTATTTAAGTAAGACAGACCTATGGGCTTTGTCAAAGTCCAGAACACCAAAATATGAAAAATTTGCCTATTGGCTTTGTCAGTGTTAAGCACATCAACATGTGTTCGAGTCTTTCTTTACCCGTCTTCAAGTCACAAAATGCAGCCACAGGACCAACCACAAAAGGTCCCCACACTCAAGCTGAAGAGCATACATCTCCAGCTTGGAGTGCTTTCAAAAAGATGGTTAGCTGTCCTTGGTTCATGTATTAAATGACACAGGAGACTTACTATGAGTTACTTTTAGATGTATTTAGGGGCCTGCCGCACTCCCTGCAGCTCCCCTATAAAAAAAGGTTTTAAATGGTTGATGGCGCCCCTGCCCCTTCTTTCCCAATGAGGAACAAGGAATACAAATAAAAAGCCCTTGCAGGGCATTTGGGGGATGTTCCCTGGGAGGAAGAGTGAATGTAAAATGAGCACCTACTCTGCTATTTTACATGCTTCCCGATTATTTTAATTTACATATATTTTTTTGTTTGGGCTCCCCGGTCCCACCTGAGGCATGCAACAACTTTAACCAACACTGGGGCAAGGCCTATGGCCCTGCAACCCTGCTGGCTCATCCATCCCAGGTGCGGCAAGGAGACGGCAATCCTTATTTCATGGGTGCCACAGTCCCACCTCCGAGTGCTTAGCTGCCTCAGGCCTCCTACTGAGAATGGCTCTAGAAATATTGTTCTACTCCTCATAGGAATATTGCTACAAGGGCTTTAGATGGGCAGACATCATCTGGAATATCTAGATTTACATATTTTCTCCCCATCCTGTATGCTGTGTGGCCTTCCTGTAAAGGAGCTTTTACTGTCTACGAAAAGAGTAAAATGAGTGTGAATGGTACGCATTTACAGAGGAAGGTGCATTTATTTAGTTAGGCTTTTCAATTGTGCTGAGGTAGGCTTTTTCTAGTTTTGCAAAGCTGGGTCATTTTGTTATACTTAACAAGTATAATGAAGATTCGGTTTTCATAACATTTTCCTTTAAAAGGATAGCAAATAGGGATTTTAATCAGTTTTAAACATTGCACCCTCTGGAGAAGAGTGAAACGTTTATGAATTAATGTGCATGCTATTCATAGCCAAACATCGCTGTAATCATAATTAATATCAGGATACATGTGTACAGTAATAAGCATATGACCTGCTGTCTGAAAGCAACTACCTAGGTTGATTTATTTATCAGTTATATTATATATATTTTTATATCCATATCATGGCTAACTATTCATATATTGTTGGTTGCAATAGAATAGAAAAATATTAACAAATGCTATACCTTTGTAGTTACAACATTCTTCTACATAACTATAGTACTAAATGGGGCAAGATAAGTGGCATTGGCAAAAATGTGTAATTTAATCAAGAACTATCATAACACCCCACCAGATGACTCCCAGCTTAGCTTACGTGAGCAGGGGACCACAGACACCAGCGATGGAGTGGGTCACAAGGACCCGTCCACGGGACTCCACTCTGACGAGGCTACTTCTAGAGACACTTACTGGAGACTGCTGGAGCAGATGCAACATAAACCTGACCGCAATGTTTCTTCCTTACCATTTAAGGCAGGTGCATTCGGCTGGGGGCAGAGGGGTGGTAACCACTGGGCCAGTGCACACTCCCCAACAACTTCCAGTTGGGTCCCTGACCCTGGACACTGACTCTATTGAAGAATGTTTTGCTGGTTGTTAATTATGTTTCCTTTTGTCTTCAGTTTGTTTATGGGGGAACCTACAGACAATGGTCTCACTTTATCACAGCTACATGTCCTCTTGATTACTCACATTTCGCACAACAGGACACAAATTATAACCTACACATAACCCCAAAGCGACTCTATAGATAGCTTCCCACTACATTACTATGCAACTTACCCTACAGATTCATACCCTTAGTGTGAAGGGTCTCAGCAATCCTATTAAGCACCGGGCCATATTATCTTATCTACAACACTCTGGAGTGCATATTTGCCTCCTTCAAGAAACACATCTAATTCCCAGCAACTGGCATAGAAGGCACTCAAAGGCTTTTCCACATCAATTCTTCTCCTCTAACTCCTCTTAAACCACGGGTGTCCAGTTCCTACTGAGGCAAGATAGACCACAAACTGGCCGAAATTATTCGTGGATTACTCAGTGACCCTGGGTAACCACACTTTCCGATTGGGGAATATATACACTCGTAATAAAGGACAGGAACACTTTTTACGCCATGCAGCAACTCAGGGTATGACTACATAAGATCACCTAGTGCTTTTAGGAGAATACCCAAATCTGTTTTTTAACAATGATCTGGACAGACCTGCCCAGCTCCATGTTCAAACGAGGGACCTCTCCTGGGATGGCATGCTCTGGCTGGGGGAAATGGGCCGAGAGGCATCTGGCATACCCTACTCCCTCATAAGCATGGCTACACGTTTTACTCCCATGCATATAAAACATATGCCTGTATAGATAATTTTCTAGGCATCTTAGACATACATTCTATGGTCATGGGGTCGGAGATAGATCCAGACTCCTTGTCGGTACACACAATGGTGCCCCTAACCTAGATTTTTCCTCTGATACAACCTCCACCCACAACCTGGCTGTAGGGATAAACCCTCCTGCGTTGACTCCCGATTATTCATCATATTAATTACTAAAGTGCTTGTGGATTTCCTTGCAACAAATGGCACTTCAGAGGTTTCTATCTCAACACTATGGAGAACCCTGAAAGTGGTTGTTAGAGGTGAACTAATCACTATTTCTGTGGTGGATAACAAGCTTTACTGGGTGCAGGAGTACCAGAGCTCCCCGAGTCTGGCGCCAACTGGAAGCCGATTGGACACAACTTGCGGACATTGATCTCAACAGAGAGGAATATGCTGCTCCTCGACTCCGGATCTCCTTCTATGTCAGGGGAGACAGGTGTGGATGCCACCTTGTAAATAGATTATGGGTTCAGTGACAGGGCACTGGAGTTAATTTTATGCTAGGAGCGGATGGCTCTGAATGTACAGGAGAGGCCCATATCACATCTGCATTTAGAGACTTACACTGAAAGCTCTATATGGGGCAGGACCCACCTGAGTAGAATCATAGTTTTCTTCTTCAGGGCGCTAATATCTTGAAATTAAGCCCGGCACAGACGACCGCCTTAGATTGCCCTATTGAGGTTGCGGAGGTTATTTCTATTGTCACCAGGCAGAGCTTCTTAAATCACTGAGTCATGATGGATTCCCTGCACTTTTTTACAAAATCTTGTGTGCAACTCTTGCGCCCCTCCTAACTCAGCTGTTTGACTCCATCTAGAGTCCAAACTTAATCCCATCCTCCAAGTTAGAGGCATCTATTGTCGTTATACCAAAAACGGGCGAAGATAAGTGTTAATGCTCTTCCTACCAGCCAAAATCTGTTCTTAATGTAGATATCAAGTTATTTAATGGCATTCTGGCTGCCCACTTAGGCCCCCTTCTATCAAACGTTATTTGCACCAGATCAAGCGAGTTGTATGCCCCATCCCCAATGAAGTGGTAATACAAAAATAATCCTACACTTAATTGAGAAGACTCAGCACTCAGACTGTGACCGAATGCTCTTGGCTATGGATGCTGAGAAAGCATTTTTTTAAAATCTTTTTTATTAGTAGCAAGCACATAAGGATCAAGGTACAGACAGATATAGAAACAAGGATGCAATATACTGTTACCCTGCTAAGGGGCCCCTTGGTACAATTCTCATAACCCAGAGCGGAATCTTGGAGGCATCTTACAGGAGCTGGTCTCCCAAGTTAAACCCAGCCCTAATTACAAGTGCAACATTTCAAAGCCACTTCTGTACTACCCCAGAGGGAATCCATCTGCAATTGCTATCCTCTAGTCACATTACTACCTTTAATTTTACTTATTTTTTAACAAACA
Organism: Lissotriton helveticus; assembly: GCF_964261635.1. Lineage (NCBI taxonomy): Eukaryota > Metazoa > Chordata > Amphibia > Caudata > Salamandridae > Lissotriton > Lissotriton helveticus. The sequence goes on from NC_136061.1 coordinate 1,626,542,247, forward strand.
AAACTATTAAACATATATATTGCAGTTGAAAGCATCTGGCGATAGAGGCATCCCCCACACATTGTATATATGTGTCTATGTTCGATATTAGGGCAATGTTTTCACGTGATGCAGTGTCCCTCACCTCTTGTCCCTGTCCCCAGCAGGTGAGCTTCCGGGTGGGGAGAGAATGATATGGAGGGAGGGGGAATGGAGAGTGAACTAGTAGTGGGGGCACAGCTCCTCCACAGGGTCTACTGTTGACCCCAGGGTGTATGTTGTGGGCCATGGGGGTACTACCTCAATGTCAATATGGGGGAACCTGAGTTTATAGTCATTGCGTACCTATGGGGGGAGGAGTCAGCTGGGGGGCTAAGCTGTGTAGGTGTCCTGGTATCGTTCACAGGCCGATCAGAGTTACTCCCTCCAAGGTGATTCATCCGCTCTATGATACCCAACATAATGCCCCAGGTCTCTAGATCCCATTCTGTGTTCTCATCTGTGCGGACAGCGCTTAGCTGGCGCTCTCCCGCTACTCCACATTCGCAGAGGTCCAACTTCAATTTCTCTGGAAGGGAGTGTGTGGCTAACTTCCAGTGGGTCGCTATGCAGTGCTTCACCAATACGAGCATAGCGAATTTATGATGCATACGGGTTGTGGCCCTGGGAATCGGCAGCACCCCCAGCAGACAATGTTTGACTGAATGCTCAATTGAGAGCTTTGTTGCCCTCCGCAAAGTGCCCAACACAGAGCTCTAGTAAGAGCAGAGCATGGGACAGTCCAAGTTCACATGAGCGAAACCTACCTTGTGCCACGTTTGATGGTGATCAGGGCAGAGACCAACCTGCCAGTACGCAGTATAGCTGTGGGCCTCTGGTACATGAGTTGCACCCATGCCACAATATCTGAGCCCAGTCCCATTCTAAGCAGAACTTGCCATAAATAGTCCCATTGTAGTGTATCGAAGGCTTTTTCGATGTCTATTGAGATCACCATGGCTGGTGTCTCCAGGCCTGACACAGAATGCATTACATGCACCAGCCTATGCAGGTTCATATGCAATGCCCAGGCCTGACATAAACCCGCACTGGTCCTCATGCATCAGTTGAGTCACCACCCGGTGCAGCCTTGTTGCCGGGAACCTTAGCTAAGACTTTGGTGTCCACTCCAAGCAAGGAGAGGGGACAATAAGTACTTAGCGATGTAGGGTCTCTACCCTGTTTGAGTAGCATTACTATTTGAGCGCAGGGTCTCCAGCTGCCCCCGAAGCAGATAGTCCTCGAATGCTGATACGTTTCTACTGAGGAGGCCATCTGGCCCAGGGGCTTTACCACCAGCCATGTCCCGCCTGGCCTCCTGGTGGTCCTCGAGGCCGATCTCCACCCCTAGCGTCTCGCCCTGCTCATCAGTGAGTTGCGACAGAGGTATTCCATCAAGGAACTGTGCAATGGCTGCCTCTCCGGTCACCTGGCCCCTGCTATATACATTTGCTAGATGTGCACGCAGCTGCAGATTAATGTGTGTGTGTGAGGGACCCATCCGGCTGACTATGATAATATAGTAGAGGTAGACACTCTCTCTTGAGAAGCCAGGCCAAAAAGCTCCCCATTTTTATCACCTTCTTTGTGCAGGAGCTGTCGATATTCTTGCCTAAACAGATAGTCCAGCCTGTCCCATATTTCTCCCACTAGACGGTGAGCTTTCATTCAATCCTTATCCAACGCACCTGTGCTAGAACTCACACTCTGTAGAGTGTTCAAGACATTCTCGGCAGCCACTAGGTCTGCCTCCAACAGCTGTCTCATCCCACCCACCTGTCAGGAATCTTCAGATTGCAGCAACCTATGTTCCCATTTGGCAGGACAAGACTCGTGCAATTGTTAAACCCAATCGGGTGAATGTGTGGTATCCTTGCCATTGATAAACAGACTTCCACGTCCCCTGTAAAAGGTACCTTAGGTTTTCAGTAGTTAATTTATTAAATGACGTGCTTAGTTATTCCCTCAAGATGGCCGACGCATTGGACGTGCTAGTTACACTATAGTGATGCGCGGTCTAGTGCATGCAGTGAGAACGTGAGTAAGGAACTGCGCACTTCAACGAAGTTCGTTCCTGAGGAAGCAGTCGGGTTTCTTTGCTCCGCGTCTATTTTCCTGACGGGAGCGAGAAGTCTAGTCAGAGTTTCAGTTTCATAGTAAGGATTCTCTTGCCGAAGTTCCAGGGCAGAGAAAACCAAGTTTCGTTAATTTTTTGAATCTTCAAAACGAAGAATATATTAAGACTTGAGGAGATTAGGTTAAGGTAGGCTGTATTACGCTAAGCCTCAATATTCCACAGCAGTCTTCCTACGAATTGAACTGCATCTGAGTTAGACAGCGAAAGAAGACTTACAGCGCCTTTCCAGTACACAGACTCAGAAAATTACGAGGCAACTGTCAACGGATATTCAACGCTCCCTGGTTACGGGTGCAGAACGTTACAAGGCAGTTGACCCAGGAGCACGGACAGTAAGATTGCAGCGTTACTTGATAAGCAGCAAACTGGCCTTTCCCTACCTTCTTGCGCTTGCCCTATCCTTTCCTTCCCTTCTGTTCCTACCATGAACCTTTTTGCGTGCTTCAGGAGGATTCCTTGGCCCAGAGACTGCATGCAAAGTTAGTGAAGTCCAACTGCTCCAGAAAGAAACCCATTCACGGCACGAGTGAGAGGTCTTTCAGGTACTTAGAGTACTGATATATTTAGTAGGAGAAAATTACAGAAAGTAGTCAATTAGTAGTGTTAATCTTCTTTACCTTACAGTAAGAAAAGTCCTCAGCAGAACACTCACCTTAACATGAAGAGTAGCTATTACCTTGAAAACCACTGGTAGGACAAGTTTAAACATTTATAATAGAGCGAAAGAAAAGGTGGTTGTTGTTGTTGTTGTTTATTCTTTTCCCCCCTCCTTTGTGTATTAGGCACCTCCTTGACAGACGACAGACGCTATTCAAGAGTCCAGCAGTCGGTGCAGGTGGCAACAGTTCTCTAGGTGTCTCTTCTTTCTTCCACTTCCCCTTTTCCATTAGTCTGGTGTTCTCAGCTCTTAGTAGCGGAGCCACTGGAGAAGGGCAATTGGGACAAGCATCGATACTGCCCCTGCGAAGTGTTTGGAGCCTTCTGACAGTTTGAAGTGCCCTCGTATTGACTTCGCCCGGGCAGTATGGCTGAGGGAATGAATTTGAAGGCATTGGGAAATTTACTTGAAGAAATTCAAAGAGAGATAGGTGCTGTTCGTGAGGAAAATAAAATTTTGAAACAAGAACTGGTGGCTTCTCGTCAAGAGACTAGGGTGTTAGCTCAAAAGGTAGATGGGTTGGCTATGGGGAATCCAGTTCAAAGTACATCAGCTCCCAGTACTAGTAGTTCTAGCCCAGATCCTAAGGCCATCGCACAGGTTATTCATTCGGTGTCCCCCTTAATTCCTTTAGCAGCCCCAGAGAGGTTTACGGGAGATCCCCAGAAGGCTCAACTTTTCTTAACCCAATGTTCCTTACATTTTATGTGTCGTCCCACCCTCTTCCCCGACGCTCAGTCCAGGGTTGCCTTTATCCTTTCTTATCTGGGTGGTGATGCAGCCAATTGGGTGATGCCTTTGATCAGTGGAGATGATCCCCTTCTTTGTGATTTCACTTGATTCAAGAGTGAATTTCTTAGAATTTTTGACAGGAGAAGGATTTCCCAGGCCACCGATAACGAGTTGCTGGAGTTGCGTCAGGGTTCCAGAGATTTGATTACTTACCTCACTCAATTCAATAAACTCATTCTTGAAACCAATTGGCCAGAAGAAAAGAGAGCAGCACTGTTTTACCGAGGTTTAAGAGATGAAATTAAGGACACATTAGCTCAAGTACCAAATCGTCCGACTGAACTATCTGCATTGGTGGATCTGGTGTTAGAGTTGGATTTCCGCAACTCGGAACGAAAGGGAGAGAAGAGGAATGATTGGAGAGTTAGTTTTCCTCGATTTGATCGGACTCGGACAGAGAAAGGGACTGGAAGTAATAACGACGTGGAACCTATGCAAATTGGAGCAGTTAGAGGTCCTTTGAGTAAAGAAGAAAAAGAACAGAGACGACAGAAAAAGCTATGCTTATATTGTGGTGGCTCGGGCCACTTTGTGAAAGATTGCACAAAGCGACCCAAAACTCTGTTTAAGGGCAACGAGACGAACCATCAGTAGACGGGGTCGCTCTGGTGGTGAAGGTGGATAAGTCGGCTCCAGAACCTCATCTGATTTTGAATACTCTACAAACTATGACTCCACATGTAATTCTGCATATGACGGTGAAGTTCAGAGAATTTCAGTTTTCTGGAGTGGCCATTATGTTGGATTCAGGAGCCACTGGCAATTTCTGTGACATTAAATATGCTCGTAGAATGGGTATCCGAGCTATCCGAAAAGAAAGACAAGAACCTGTTCGTGCCGTGGACGGAACGAATTTGACTTCTGGCCCCATCACCAGTCATACTGAAGAATTAATGTTAATTAAATCCGATGGTCACTGGGAGATTTTGCAATTTAATCTAATTGACGCACCGCACTTTCAATTGATTTTAGGGTTACCATGGTTAACCACCCATAATCCGACCATCGATTGGGAGAATCGAACTGTCAGTATGCAATCTAAATTTTGTTTGGAGCACTGCTATGGTCCACAAGAAGTGTTGGAAAACCTTCACAAGCATCTCTGCTGTCGTTTGGAGGTCAGACAATTGGAGCGATTACTTCAGGAGAAATCCCCACAGAGTATTGAGATTTAGAGGCTGTTTTCAGTGAGCAAGAAGCTGAAGTGTTGCCGCCTCATCGCTCGTACGATTGTGCTATTGATCTAGAGCCTGGTGCCATCCTTCCTTGTAGTCGGATTTATGCCCTAACGGAAGCAGAGAAAGAACACCTCAAAGGGTATTTGGACCGTTACCTTGCTGATGGATTTATCAGACCATCTCAGTCGCCGGTATCCTCTCCTTTATTTTTTATTCCTAAGAAGCAGGAGGGAAGTTTAAGAACTTGTATCGATTACTGTGCCTTGAACCAAGTAACCATTAAGAACAGATATCCGTTACCGTTGATTTCTGTTTTGTTGGATCAAATCAAAGATACTCAAGTGTTTACTAAGCTTGATCTGCGGGGTGCTTATCACCTTATTCGAATGAAGGAAGGGTATGAATGGAAAACTGCCTTCCGCACCAAGTTCGGCCTTTTTGAATATTGTGTGATGCCATTCGGATTATGTAACGCGCATGCAGTTTTTCAACACTTCATTAACGACATCATGAGTGATTTGATTGATAACATAGCCATAATTTACTTGGATGACATTTTGATTTACTCCAGGAATTCGCAGGATCATCCAAAACATGTAAGAGAGGTGCTGGAACGACTTAGGGCCCATCACTTGTTCGTGAAATTGGAAAAATTTGTTTTTCATGTGAACCAAGTGGAGTTCTTGGGATTTGTTATCTCTTCTCAAGGAATCACAATGGATCTAGGAAAGGTGCAAGCTGTGGAAAATTGGCCAGCTCCCCATAACATAAAAGAGATTCAGAGATTTCTGGGCTTCGCCAATTTCTACAGGCGTTTCATCCAGGGATTTTCACAGCTAATCGCTCCAATCACGCGTCTGTTGAAGAAAGGAGTGAAATTTGATTGGACGCAAGAGGCTGAGAAGGCATTTCTTGATCTGAAGAAGAAATTTGTGTCTGCTCCCATTCTGGAACATGCTGATCCGGCAGAACCCTTCTTTGTGGAAGCCGACGCTTTTGATCAAGCCATTGGAGGAGTTCTTTCGCAACAGCATTTGAGAACCGGGCAACTTCATCCGGTGGCTTATCGTTCCAGGAAATTAAATGCGGCTGAATTAAACTACACAATTACTGAAAAAGAATTACTGGCTGTGAAAGATGCCTTCGAAGATTGGAGACATTATTTGCTGGGGGCCAAACACACAGTGACAGTATTTTCAAATCATAAAAATCTCCAGTTCCTAAAGACCGCTAAGACTTTAACACCACGGCAGTTACGATGGTCTTTATACTTTGCGGATTTTGTTTCGTCATCACTTACCGTCCAGGTCCTAAAAATGGGAAGGCGGATGCTCTATCCCGTTTGAATACGGAAGAATGTGAACATCAGGTGGAACCTCAACCAATTATTCCTGAGGATAAGATTATTTGTACTCTTTCCTTAGACAATTTTCAGGAAGAGGTCCGGAAGAGTTTGACTCAAGAAGAAATCCAGACGTGGGTCTCACTTGGAAAAGAAAGACGTTGTCATCAGCAATTACCTTATTTTAAGGAAACTTTATATCTTCCCACATCAACCCTCCAACAGAAAGCGCTACAAATTTGTCATGATCATCCTTTAGCCGGACATAAAGGAATTTCCAAGACTCTGGATTTGGTGCAGCGTTATTTTTGGTGGCCTGGGTTGTCCGCTCATGTCAAACAATACGTACAATCTTGTGAGCTATGTGCACGAAGCAAACCTAGTCGTCAGGCTCTACAAGGGTTGTTACAACCTCTCCCCACTCCTACCCATCCTTGGCATACCATTTCTATGGATCTTATTGTGGATTTGCCAGTGAGTAAGGGATTTGATACCATTTTAGTGATTGTGGATACTTTCACGAAGATGAGTCACTTTATTCCTCTGTCTGGCATTCCCACAGCTCCAGAGTTAGCCCGAGTTTTCAGTGAAAGTGTAGTCAGGATGCATGGGGTTCCTAAAATTATCGTGTCAGACCGTGGATCTCAGTTTATTTCCCATTTTTGGCAGGCTTACCTAAAAGGTTTAGGAATTGAGAGTAGACTGTCTACCAGTTACCATCCTGAGTCTGACTGTCAGACGGAGAGAACCAATCAGGAATTAGAGCAATACCTCCGTCTGTTCCTCATGGATCGGGGTGGTGAATGGTCAGATTGGTTGTGGATGGCCGAATTTGCTTGCAACAATGCGAAGAGTGCCTCTACTGGTTACTCTCCGTTGTACTTGAATTTTGGCCATCATCCTAACCCCTTTGTAACTCAAGAGGATTTGGAGGTGCCTGCAGTTAAACATCTGGTTACTGACATTAACACCCTATATAAGTTGGCAGAACACAATTTGATGAAAGCCAAGACCTCATATAAGAAATTTGCAGACAAGCATAGACAGGCTGCTCCACAATATCGAGAGGGAGATCAGGTGTGGCTCTCGACTAAAAATCTTCATTTAAAAGGGAATAGGAAGTTCCAACCCAGGTTTGTGGGTCCTTCTCCTGTGGAAAAAGTTTTGGGTCCTGTGACTGTTAAATTAAAACTGCCAGCTAAGATAGGTATTCATCCCGTTTTCCATGTATCTTTGTTGAAAAAAACCAAGCCACAAATGCGGTTGAGTAAACCTCCAGAACCCTTACAGATTCACGGCCATGCAGAGTATGAAGTCAAGGATATTTTAGACTCCAAATGGAAGAGAGGGAAACTTCTTTATTTAGTGGATTGGAAGGGTTATGGCCCAGAGGAAAGGTCCTGGGAACCTGTAACTAACATTCATGCCCCGACTGAGAGACCTCCACTGTCTTCCTGTAAAATCCAGAATCGAGTTCAAGAGCATGTGCATCGCGCACCCCTCCTACTGGGAAACAGGCCCCGTTATCAACTCCCCCCTGGTGGAAGCCTACCTACCCTCTCGCCCACTCAGATCCGCGACCTCCCACCTCGCCTCAGTACCACGCATCAGGAAGGCCAGAAGTGGAGGCCGCATGCTCTCTTATAACCTAGCCAAGATGTGGAACTCCCTTCCCCTCCACATCAGATCTGAACCTAACCATCTCGCCTTCCGCAAACTATTAAAAACCTGGCTTTTCAGTAAAACTTCAATTTAACTCTTCACTCAGCCTCTTCCCCCAAACCCTCCAGCACGACTCATTCTTTTTTCTATAGCGCTGGGACGCCCTTGGGTAGCCATCGCGCTTTACAAATCCCCATTCCATTCCATTCCATTTCTGATTAAAAGATTTCATGCACGAAAACCACTCAAGCCAGGACCGATAAATCGGTCGTTAGGAGGGGGTACTATCAGGAATCTTCAGATTGCAGCAACCTATGTTCCCATTTGGCAGGACAAGACTCGTGCAATTGTTAAACCCAATCGGGTGAATGTGTGGTATCCTTGCCATTGATAAACAGACTTCCACGTCCCCTGTAAAAGGTACCTTAGGTATTCAGTAGTTAATTTATTAAATGACGTGCTTAGTTATTCCCTCAAGATGGCCAATGCATTGGACGTGCTAGTTACACTATAGTGAAGCGCGGTCTAGTGCATGCAGTGAGAACGTGAGTAAGGAACTGCGCACTTCAACGAAGTTCATTCCTGAGGAAGCAGTCGGGTTTCTTTGCTCCGCGTCTATTTTCCTGACGGTAGCGAGAAGTCTAGTCAGAGTTTCAGTTTCATAGTAAGGATTCTCTCGCCGAAGTTCCAGGGCGGAGAAAAACAAGTCTCATTAATTTTTTGAATCTTCAAAACGAAGAATATATTAAGACTTGAGGAGATTAGGTTAAGGTAGGCTGTATTACGCTAAGCCTCAGTATTCCACAGCAGTCTTCCTACGAATTGAACTGCATTTGAGTTAGACAGCGGAAGAAGACTTACAGCGCCTTTCCAGTACACAGACTCAGAAAATTACGAGGCAACTGTCAACAGATATTCAACGCTCCCTGGTTACGGGTGCAGAACGTTACAAGGCAGTTGACCTAGGAGCACGGACAGTAAGATTGCAGCGTTACTTGATAAGCAGCGAACTGGCCTTTCCCTACCTTCTTGCGCTTGCCCTATCCTTTCCTTCCCTTCTGTTCCTACCTTGAACCTTTTTGCGCGCTTCAGGAGGATTCCTTGGCCCAGAGACTGCATGCAAAGTTAGTGAAGTCCAACTGCTCCAGAAAAAAACCCATTCACGGCAAGAGTGAGAGGTCTTTCGGGTACTTTGAGTACTGATATATTTAGTAGGAGGAAATTACAGAAAGTAGTCAATTAGTAATGTTAATCTTCTTTACCTTACAGTAAGAAAAGTCCTCAGCAGAACACTCACCTTAACATGAAGAGTAGCTATTACCTTGAAAACCACTGGTAGGACAAGTTTAAACATTTATAATAGAGCGAAAGAAAAGGTGGTTGTTGTTGTTGTTGTTTATTCTTTTCCCCCCTCCTTTGTGTATTAGGCACCTCCTTGACAGACGGCAGACGCTATTCAAGAGTCCAGCAGTCGGTGCAGGTGGGCAACAGTTCTCTAGGTGTCTCTTCTTTCTTCCACTTCCCCTTTTCCCTTAGTCTGGTATTCTCAGCTCTTAGTAGCGGAGACACTGGAAAAGGGCGATTGGGACAAGCATCGATACTGCCCCTGCGAAGTGTTTGGAGCCTTCTGACACCACCTTTGATAAGCACTCCCCCGGCAACACCACTTTTAATGTGTCCCACTCCGTGACCCTGGAGTCTGTAGATAGCCAATTACTCGAGAAGAAGTTGGTGATTGAGCTTCTGAGCTCTGTGCGGAAAATCTCATCCTTCAATGCCCTTGGGGGTAGTCTCCAAATCGAGACGCAGGCCTGTCCCTCCCCACACCCCACCATAGTATTACTGGGGCATGATCAGGCAGAAATCTCCACAGTATGTGTATGCTTTGGGCATGTTCAGCCACATCCCTGGAGAGTACAAAAGCGGTCAAGGCGACTAGAGACCGCGTGGGCAGGGGCAAAGCATGTGAAATCATGCTTCATTGGGTGTCTAGTCTTCAACCAGTTTGCACACCCCAGTCGCCGCATCACCCCCCGAAGGGCCTCCACCATGTTGGGTTTAGTGTACAATTTTGGTGGGAGTCTATCGAATGACCCCACTAGCACGCAATTAAAATCACCAGCCCACAGGAGTGGTATGCCTGGGTCACTATGCGCTCTTCAAGGCCTAGGTAAAAAGCACAGTCGTCTATGTTGGGGGCGTATATATTCAGGAGGTAGACCTCTGAGCAGTCCAGCAAACCGTGCAACAATATGTATCTCCCCTGTATGTCTGCAGTGTAGCTCAGCACCCAGAGTGGAGTCTGTGAGGCCACCCAAATTGCCACCCCCCTAGAATAGTTCGGATATGTTGCATAGAACATCTGTCCGCTCCACATCTTATATAGCTTTTGGGCCTCATTATCAGTTAGGTGTGTCTCCTGCAGCTTGCCTATGTGTGTCCGTTGCCTGCGGGGATATGTTTGTGTCCTATAACTTTTAACAAATGTGCCAAGCCCTTGTACATTCCAAGTAACAATATTAAAACCTGGCATCTCTAGGTTACGTGATTAAATTGGGACTATCATGGCCTCCTCCCCTGAGCTGTTGTTGCATAAAAAAACCCATAAATGAACTGTTCCCCCCGCCCACCGGGTTAACACATAAGAAACCAACTCTGCCAACCCACTCTGATCCTAGCATTACATCACCCACTTTGAATAACAAAACTAAACTTATCTAACATTCAATCTACAAAATATGCAATATACCAAAAATAAACAAACCACACCTTTTTGTAATTAAGCACACCACACTCACGTTATGCCTAATCTTGCGCTGGGCAGCAGGGAGATCCCATCTGGCCACCGGATGAGTAGACTGAACTCCTGTATCGCCTCCGCTGCTGCGCTCACGCAATCATTCAAACTCACCAACTCTCATACTCCAAGACTCAATTAACCAAAATAAAAAAGGGGAAATAAAAAGGAAAGCCAACGTCTATAAACACCTCAAAATACCGAGAAATTCGAGTAAAAAGGAGAGAGAAAAGGAGCATGCAAGGAGGCTAGGCACATGAGAGGGAGAAAGGAAAAGAGGGCAAAGAGATGGGGCTGCCTGCCCATCCCGACTGTATAGTCGATCGACCAAGGTGCCATAAAACAGTTCAGGTCCATAGTAAGTGTACAGTCTATGACCTCCTGGGGTGCCTGTGTGGCCGCAGTCAAGATTCCAGTGGCATCAACTCCACTCGACCTGCTCAGGTATTTGAGGTCTGAGGAGTTTCCTCCATGATGTCCCAGTGCTGACCTCAGACTCAGCTGCTGTCACCTCTTCCACAAGTGCCCTGGCTTTGCGTTCCGGGAAGCCCACAAAGCTGAGGTTACATCTGCGTGAGCGCCCCTCCGCTTCCTCAGCTTGGCGCTCCAAGGTGGCTGTTCTTTCAGTCAAATCCAGTAAGGCAGCCCTCAGGGCGAGGACCTCTGTCTCCAGCGTTGACACCTTTTGATCCGTAGCTAGGGATCTTTCCACAACCGCTTGCAGGTCGATCAGCAGCAAGCCCACATCCAGAAAAACTGTGTCGATCTTGGCCTGGACCAGCTGACTAGATGCCTCAATGGCAGCAAGGATCTGAGAGCAAAAGGGTTCCCCCGCGAGCCATGCAACAGCCGGCGTAGAGGCCCCGGAGGCTCCCAGAGCGCGGCCGTGCCCTGGGCCATGAACGTGTCCATTTTTATTTGGTGGATACATCTTTGGGGCCTGTCTTTACCCATATTAGCGACCCTCTGTCAATGTTCTGTGGGCCTGGTTCCAGTCGATGCAAGACCCACTCCGATCTCCCCCTCTCCTTGTCTATCTCAGTTTTCTCCCACCAGGTGGATCTAGCCAGCCCAATTTGCTCAGCCCCGGATGTTCAGGGTCCCAGAGGAGTCCCAGGGGGGAGTCCACAAGTGAGGGCAAGGCCCACAGTCTCAATGTGCCACCCAGGGGAGGGTTCTGCTGTTCAGTAACTGTGCCACCACGCTCACCACTCCTGATTGTTAGGTGTCAGTGTTGGCAGGACACCGCAAGCGAAGCGATGTAAGGGCCCCTGCCTCTTCCAAACTCTACTTGTGTTCCCACAGGTGTGGCCGGATCCCTGGTGCCTCTCAACCCAGTCCACAGCACCCAGGGCTCCAGGTGCCACCCCTGGGGGCCACACGCTTGAGCCGCTCCTCTGTCTGCAGCTCTAAGGGTGTGATGAAGGAAGTTCTGGGGGGGAGGTAGCAGCATGGCCCCATCCCCCCACTAGGTCACCTCCGGCCGGTCCGGTCGCCTCCTCACCTCAGGGCCTCTTCTCTTCAGACCAGGCAACTCTAGGCCTCGATGTTGCGGCAACACCCTCTTCTGGGGCTCCGCAGCTTGCAGTCTGTCCGTCGCAGCAGCTACACCCAGGGGGCCGATTTAATCCTCCCAGGCTCCCCTGACACCATCTCAGCCACTCCAGCCTCTATTTTCCCACCATGACCGCCACGATCAGGCCCCATACCAGCACTGGCCGTCACCAGGCCCAGCTCCGACAGTACCAGCCCGTCTTGCAATCGGTGGTGCGCTGTCCTCTCAGGCATCGGCCCAGCTCGGCAGCCACAGCTAGTCAGCCTGCTCAGGCTGCATGATTTTTTTGTCATCCCCCGCACTGCCTCGTGTTGCTGTGGAGCCCTCCAGTCTTCAAGGGGACCTTCGCATCAATGATCTGCCGTGATCCCAACCCCGGACATCCAGAACCATAGGCCCTGTCACCGGCTCCCGTCGCCGGAGGTCCCAGCTGATATTTATCCGGGGGGGTTGCTCAAACCGGGGCAGTCCCAAGGCAATTAGGGCTCAGGATATGTGCACCCTGATGCCCGATGGCATGAGAAATGCAGGATATTTGGTGGGTCCACGACGGAGCTCTTTAGGAAGCTTCTGCTGCAGCCGCCATCTTGGCCACGCCCCCGAGAAAGCATTTGATTGGGTCCAGTGGCCCTACCTAAAAGTCACACTTTGGGCTCTGCAAAATATTCTTTTCTTGAGTTCTCACTAACTATGGCCTACCTTTTGCAACCGTTCAGTTGAACACGCCTGTTTCCTATTAGCAGAGGTACTCACCAAGGGTGCACCCTTTCGCCCCTGCTCTTTCAGCTATAATGGAGCCCTTGGCTCAGTAGGTTTGCAACAATCCTGGAATTAAGGGGATCCCTTTTGCTGGGGAGGGGCATACCATCAGTCTTTATGCTGATGATGTCCTGAGTGTCCTGGAGGAGCCATCAGCTTCACTCTCAGCCTTTTTGAATGAACTGGAGTCCTTTGGACAGACAGCACGATTCCAATTAAATGTGCACAAATCAAAGGCTCTCAATTTTTTCTCTCATCTACTTTCCCGTTGGCCCTATCCTGCAGTTATCTGATACAATGGGTGACTGGCTCAATTCCATGTCTGGGTATACAACTGGCCCCCATGCTTAAGGCAACTGCATCCATCAACTATGCGTCTTTACACCAACGGATTAAAATGGACATTGTCAGATGGAGGCCCTACTGCCTCTCGTGGCTTGGTCGAGTGGCTGCCCTTAAAATATGTCGATGATGCATCCCAAATGCAAAAATACCGGGAGCAACCCATTTGCTCCCGGTATTTACTTTGATGCAAATGCCTGAAAGTTCCCTTCCCTATTAACACAGATAGTAGACAATGTGGACTTCACCCAGAGCTAAATCCAACATCATTCCAGCACTGACAAGGAGCTTAATTACGGTCCATAGGACACTGATTTGATGAGGAGTGCCCCCTGCCCTATGAACAACTCCGTTCCAACTATGCAATACCTGAAACTGAGCCTTTGCATTACCTCCAGATCCGGCACTGGTTGATGGACCCCATAGTTTGTCCTGGTGCACAATGCTCTCTCACCACCTTCGAAAAGTGGCTGGTGACTAAGACATCAGATAGAAGCCTTATCAATGAACTCTATGGCCTCCTGCATCAACAGCAGGTTACATTGACTAGCCAGAGGTGTTGGTAGTCGGAGCTTGGCCGCTCATTGACCCAAAAGGATTGGATTGGGTGGAAATATATTATCACACATGGCCTGCAACACAGCCAATATCAAAACAGCTACCAAAAAAGCCACATACTGGATACCTCACTTCAGCCGCTTACAGCAGGGCAACCTCATGCACAGACTCAAGTGCTGGCGCTGCTGTGGTTTCCTTTGAACCTTACTTCACTTATTATGCCCGAAACTCACGACTTACTGGACTCAAATACTCGATGACATAGAAACCCACCTTAATGCTCCCACCTATACAATTCTGGGGTTGACAAAGGGACTCACCTTCCCACTCAAATCATGCGGGGGATGAAACATTGGAATGGGGTTGTGAGCAGCCCTACAGAATATCCAGACACACTGGGGTACAGAACAGATTCCTACCTACTAGGTGTGGCTTCACACCTCGGGTACATATTAGGGATGGAAAGCCACGCCCTAAAGCTCTCAACACAGAGTGCTTCATATTCCGAGCTGTGCCATCCCTTTATCCCATCATTGTCCTCAGAGAATCATGAATGTATTTGCCCCAGATATCTCTGTCTTCTCCGCTTGACATACACTACTGTGAATTCCCATCAAGAGAGTACAAATTAGAATGAAATGGCAAGACATGCAAGACCACATTCTCACAAAATTCTTAGCACTGTGATATTTGTGCTATGCAAACTGACAGGCATGAGCTCCTAGCACCGATTTGTTTTCTTTGTTCTGAAAACTAATAAAGAGATTTGAGCCATAAACATCGTGGAATGTTCCGGAGCAAGGGATAAAATTACAACAACAATTAATCTAAGAACTGTCAACAAAAAAAACACAGTTAAGCCTTGTAATGCAACCTATAACAAATCACAATGATGCAAGCAACAGATTGATAATTGAAACATTTAAGATGAATGGCAATAATGAACATGCGTTCTAACTGATATAGAGAAAGATCAAAAGAATTTGAAATCCAATCAATCAGAATTTGTAGAGCAAGCTAATCACCCTGAGGCGTATCCTGGCGCTGCATGTGCTGGGGCTACTTTAGCAAAACACACAAGATGATGGATGGAATGTTGCACATTGGCAAAACATTCACTCCCAGTCACAGATCTGGGTTTAATCCATTGTTATTTTGCTCACCACGCCACCCCAGTTCAGACATGGCCATATGCAAATCAGTCTTGATCCTGTGCCTCATGGGAACAGTCGAGCCGGAACTGCCAAGCTATGTCTTCCCTGGACCGGAATCAAGCATTCTAGGACCGGTATCTGGCTATCAGCCGTCATCAGCTAGAAGTTAGAACTTCCCCAGTCTTTCATTATTCTAATGTTGCTAAAATGAGTATGTTTGGGCAGATATACATTTTTATCAGTAAAGCTGACCCTCATGGAATACTCTTTAAATACTATGGTTGTGTTTCCCCAGACCAAACCCTCTTAATATATCGCGCCCACCAATATGGATGACATGTGATTCATACACCTTGTAATCCTCATTGGTTTATGTGACATTCCATATAGACTGATTTACATACTTTTATGATTCACTGTCTCTGTATAATGTGTGCATTGTGTAAAGTACTGACACACACTACACTGATATGAGTACCGCTATGCAACAAATGAAATGCATATGAGAGAGGGGCTGCTACGTAAAGATAAGGGGCACTGTTGGAGGGTGGCAGTGAGATAATCCGAGGAGGAGGTCATGGGGTGGATAGAGGAGCTAGGGAGAGTTGAGGGGCACTGATGATGGAGGGTGGCGGCGAGGGAATTCGAGGAAGAGGTCATAGGGTGGAGGGGGGAGTTAGGGAGAGATGAGGGGCACTGGTGGAGGGTGGCATTGAGGGAATCCGAGGAGGAGGTCAATAGGGGGAGGGGCTATGGGGAGATGAGGGGCACTTGTGGCTTGTGGCTTTGGGGGAGTCTGAGGAGGAGGTCAATAGTGGGGGCCATTGGGAGATGAGGGGCACTGTTGGAAGGTGGGAGTAAAGGTATTTACGGAGAAAGAGGTTATTGGTGCAGCGCCAAAAAAGACTTTCGCATCAGCGCTGAAGCCGGCCTTTCCATTTTTGTTTATTTAATTAGCAGGTGGGTCATACTGTGAAACATACTTTAAAGTGCATGCTAATTATATTTACTGCTATATTCAATGTTTTAAGTTTGAAGGTGATTTTACTAATGTTTTTACCGGGAAAATGAAAGTGGAGCCCAATGGTGCCTGATATGGGGCTGGGGCCCAAGGTCATCTGTGAGATAAGGTACACTGGAGAGGAATAGTGGATAATCAAGCCTGTAAGGGAGTGTGTTGCAGAGTCCGTGGTCAGGTAAAGGTAGTAATGAAGAGGGAGTCTCCCTGAAGGCTCGCACAGAGGGAGCCCGAGAAGTATCACTTGTCCTTATACTCCCACCTCAGAAACCTCCTCTTCCCATCAAAGGGACATTACATGGAAAAAACACTTTTTGAGAGTGATCACATTTAGAAAGAGATTTGGGAAAGAGTGCATTTTACTGGGCCTTGTAAGACTAAGAAGAGATAAAGGAGGGCCCTGAAGCAGGCCTGCCGAGACATATATGCGACAAATCGAGCCCGCAGGGGCCCACCCGAATGCCCACTTGGACCACCCAAATAAAAATTCCTGGAACCGGGCCTGCTCAGTGCTAAGTCACGTTTTACAAAGATCAAACGTAATTTTCCACACACCTGGAAGGAGTGTGGAAACCTGTTAAACAAATGAAACTACAAATTTAAACAAATGGCCTCTTATTTAATATTGTTCCCACGGGCGCTTGTGTAATTCAATGTAAGTTATAGCTGCGCCCACGGGGTTTAAAAATGGTCTGTAAATGAATGCTGCATTTTTGCGCCATGCTTTGTCAATCGCGCCGGGATGAGCCCTACTAAACAATAGAGGTAGACTGTATTAGAGTCAAATGAATGACTCATAGATGGAACTGTTATGGCTGGGCCCCCCATTATCTTTCACATGTTCATAATCAGCAGTTATAGGAATCCTGTGTAACTGGCGAACTGGAGTTTTAGACCAGGGACTAGATCAGTGCGTTTAACCGTTTCCAAACACAAAACGATTATTTTTAATGCGATGTTAAATTTATACTAAGTGTAAGCTTGGTTGCGCTGTATGGTGGCACCGTTTTTGAACTGGTAGTTGAATTGTATTGTGTGTTCCTCTAACTGCACGTGCCAACCTTGCAGAGTGATTTTCATTGGATGAACAATACGAAATTGAACTTACATTTTGCAGAACGCGTGACTGTTTCTGTATTGATTTAGAAGGTGTAATGTACGCTTGCACGTTCTTGTAGCCCTTCTTCTATACATCGAACTCAGGAGAGCCTGTAAACTATTGTGCATTCGAAGATTCATTGTCGTAGGCTTCCCTGGGAAAGAAAGCTTTGGTAGCAGATGTGCATAGGGCTGTTTATTTCCTGTGCAGTCAAACCACACTGCCACGGGAACATTACTGTGTAGTGCTTAAAAGCCGTCCGATTTGAAGCACAGATGTAAAACGCTACATATTGCAAACGTGACGTGGTGACGTGGTCAGCGGACATGCCTGTTCCCTCTTTTACCTGCTTCATACTGTCTGTCTGTGTCTTGAGCATCGCTTCAGTGCACTCACTGGAGCTAATGAAGCCGTCCACTACATCACATTACATTAAATGTAAAGCGCTGTTTGTCACTTTAGGAGTTCTTTTCAATAACGTTTTTGGAACTATCTCGGACCCTTATGATAATTACAAGTTCATCACAGGGAAAGTAATGCTGGAAAGTTCTTCACTGAACTTTACAGTCCAATGTTTATGGTCTCCTTGTTTATGTACTGACAAATGGCTTTTGCTGCCTGAATAAAACAGTGGTTTGCTGAAAGCAGGCACTCAAAATGCCAGCAATAAAACCCTGCATCAGGACATATAAAGAGAGGCCTGGAAACAGATGTTGTCACTGGCTGCGTATCTGGGTGAGTAGATGCAGTGGTGGTAATCACGATGGTTCTGGTTGCACTCTGTATAGTTTTGAGAAGGAAATCTCAGCTTTACATTTAATGCAACCTCTGTTCTAGTGACGCTGATCTCAGGTTTAGCAGATCTGCAATGCGTCTTGATTTGCACCACACAGAATCCACAGCCATTGTTTGTATAACTCCAGTAGCTGTGTAGGATGGCATGGCAGTGTCAACAAGCTGAATTTTGGTTCTGGCACTGCAACTGCAGCAGCCCTAGTGATTGGGAGTTCAGCATTCCTTCTGCAACTTAATAGTGACGATAGAACACCTTCTAAAAATTGAATATATGTTTTAGGTGTTTTAGTCGTTCTATAATTGCTTGAAAGTAGCAGAAGGGATGCTAAATCTGGCCCTAAAACATTAGCTTAACTGGTGACGTCCAGATTATATTTCCTGCCTTGAAATTGCCTTGCATTCAAAATGCACCTCCTGCACACTGCAGCTGCACCAACACAGGGAAGATGAGAAGAACTCTGCAGTCAAATGCAATTTTTCCACATAAATGAACAGCATATCTGCAGCTTCCATTCTGGGTCTGATAAAGCTGTTAAAAAAGTGCAGCACTTTCCGTAAGCATCCTCAGGTCCACAATGGAAGTGTATTGGGTCAAGGTCAATGATCTGGTGTGCCCTCATTTAATGCTGCAGTGGTGCTGGAACAATTGTCAGAGTGGGGGTGCTGCTATCAATGTTGCATCAGTGAACTCATAAGGCTTGTGAAAAATGCAAAGTTAGCTTGAAGCACAAGTGGCACAAATGAGATACATCCATCCATCAGGATCTTGGGAAGGGTGTAGTATGTAAGTGGAGGTGGCTCATTTAGAGGCAAACTGTTACAAATATATTACTAAAGTACAATACAGCACCATCATTCACATATAGCACATTTCCATGGAATGGCCACCTCATTTTACATAGCATGTTGTTTTCCTGTTAATATTATAAAGCAATGATTTGCACACTTTTTTTTCAAAAAAAGATTCCTCCCGATCCTTCCTCATGATAGGCTCGCTCGTGACTTTTACGACTCACCACTTTCAAATGTCACCAGCCGCCTCTGACACAGAGAAGAAGAATCTCAACACAGTATAAACTGAGCAAATTTACCAAAACGTCTAAGACCAGTAATCAGCCCCTCAGCATAATCAACCACAGGATCTTCAAAAATAGTTCTTTATGGAATATCTAGGCCACAACTCAAATATTAACGTGGATATGAGGCTAAATCAACAACTAACTTCATACCCTCAGTTAAAATCTAGAGATTCTTATGGTACAAGTAAACACCAACACTGAAGAACGAAACAAAAAGAAAAATCCATCAGGCAGTGGAACCCGGAAGATAAGGCATCAGGCCATGAAATTACGCCAGTACAACCTCAGTTTCAGGCATCAATAAATAAAGTTAGCCTAGTGAATACAAAAGTACACAACTGACTTTCTGAAACTCCAACAGACAAAGGACCTCATTTATGAAAAGTGACGCACCGCTGCGTGAAAACAGCGATGTGTCACTTTTCACTGCGCTCTCCCTGCGACACTAACGTTGCATCATATTTACAGTATGACGCATCATGTCGCAAGGAGTTACAGATACGTCGGTATTTTTGACGTACCTGTAGGCGAAAAAGTGACGCATTGCTGGAGTGTGTCACAAAAGTGACGCAACTACAGCAATGTGTACTTTCACATGGGCAAGTCCCATGCTGTTAGTGCCTGCGTCAGTCTTACGCCTGCCATCAGGCAGGCAGTAGATTTTGACGCATTAGCATCCACGAAATGGTGCAGTGAAATCTTCTGCGTCATTTCTATGATTCTTTCTTGTGTCAAAACGCCCCCCTTGCATACATTACACGTGGCGCAGGTATAATGTGGCGCAGGCGTTTACAAAGTGACGCATCTACCTAGATGCGTCACTTTGTAAATATGGTGCCACAAAGCACATTTTTTACTCCGCTGGTGCGTCACAAAAAGTGACGCACTAGCGGCGTAAAAGTGACACATGGGCTCATAAATAAGCCCCCAAGAGTGTAACTTGTGTCCACCATATGTCGATTCGATTCGATTCTTTAAGCTTTATTCGATTTAGGTTTCAAATCATAAAAGCATAACAGTCATAAAAATCATACATTACAATAGCACAGAATATCTACAAGTTAAAATATGAACCCAACCTTTGGGTGCAATTTCCTTTATGATTACGTTCATTTTACAGGGTCAGCTTTAGAAACAATACCATTGCAACTAATTGCCCCTTAATTAAGGCATTTAATAACAGACAGAATGAATCTATTGAAGAACTTTCCATGTGTAAGTCAAAGATAACTGTTATACAGTGTTTCAGATCGATTAAAAGTGGAGATATTACGTCCGCTCAAAGCGCAGACACTTCTGCCCATCGGATGGTTACGCTTTGCATTTGATCTTAATGGGCTGAGGTATAACATGCTGGGGTAAAAGTCATGTAGATCCCAGGTGGATATAGGGCCATCTCCTTTTTGGGGCTGCCAAGTTTGGAGATATGGGACAACGTGTTTATTCCTGAATTTTACTAGCACCAGGTCGCCGTCAATGTCTTTTGGGAGGGATCCTAGCCAGTCCAAGTTAGGGGACAGGGTTTTTTGTTAACCAGTATGTAACCTTGTTTTTTAGGTCCCAAAGTTGTTCGACTTTTCCGCTTGTGAGTGCTGGCACTCCCGAGAGAACGCACACAAACGGAGCGGCCTCCGGTGGTAGGTTTATGTGATTAAATATTCTTGGCATGTTGCCATGGTTAGCAGCTGTCCCTTTATGGAATATAGGTTCTTTGCTCAACCCTACCCTGGCGGCAGTGCGCTGTACTAATGTAGAGTTAGTGGCTACTCTAGGAATGTTTGGCGCTGACGTGGGTGAGGCTACTGGTTGAATTTGGACATTATTGCTTTGTATAGTTGATTTAGGGACTTCTATGGCAGCGAGAGACTGGGGTTGGTTAGATCTTGCAATGTTTTTTGAGAGTGTCAAGTTGGCCTTGATCATTTCCTCTATTCCCGTAAGCCTATCCCCTAGACTGTTCATTTTTTCTATCACCGGGGATAATATAGATTTAACCAGATGGTCAATCTGGGCCAATAAGGTTGCCTGGGTAGAAGGTGCAGAAGAGTTTGATTTACCAGAATCCTCTGGGGCTGGGGAGGTGGTGGTGATGGCTAATGTGGGGCTTAAGCACAATTTTAGTTGTTTTGGTCGACTTCCCTGGTGTTTAACCCCATTTTTCTTTCTTTTTACAGAGGGGACCTGAGGGAGCACTATGTTTTGGGTGATAACTTTTGTAGATAGTAAGTGGGGGGTACCTAACAGACTATCATTTAGGTGGAATGTTGTGCTAATCTGGGGACTTGTGCTTGCTATAGGACAGTTCATGGCGCTAGTTTGCTTAATTCTCGGTTCCAGTGGAGCATACTTGGTTTTACATAGACTATTTAATTCCTCCAGTAGTGATAGATTTTGTACTATGTCGGCTGCCTGTGAGGGAGATTGCTTGTTAGAAGGACTATCTATGGACGGGTATAGCTCAGGTCTCTCAGTTTCACGAGGAATGGGCGATTCTTTCTTGCGTCAAAACGCCCCCCTTGCATACATTACACCTGGCGCAGGTATAATGTGGCGCATGCGTTTACAAAGTGACGCATCTACCTAGATGCGTCACTTTGTAAATATGGTGCAACAAAGCACATTTTTTACTCCGCTGGTGCGTCACAAAAAGTGACGCACTAGCGGCGTAAAAGTGACGCATGGGCTCATAAATTAGCCCCCAAGAGTGTAACTTGTGTCCACCATATGTCATAAGGTCATCGCCCATTTCTACAACATTGTTCACAGAGATTGAAATTGGAAATTTTGTTGAAGGTTTTCCATTAGTTCATGTAAAGGTTTTAATTTAGGTTGTAGTCATTACTTAATCATACAGTGCATGTGAGCACATAAATATGTCATGTTCAGGGAAAGTATGCTTTTCATCACCTACCACAAGCCTAGAATGCCACAAACTAGCTGTGTCTCTTTTATCTCAATTTCATTGACTGAGAATGATGGATGACGTCAAACAGTGTTTAAGCATACAGAGTAGTATAAAACCTAAATTGCTAAGGATAATCTGATTCATACAACGTATCACTACCTGCACCTACAACTCAGGATTCATATTGGACCTAATAACGAGCTTAACTGTAAATAAAACCAATGCAACTACCCCTTCAAATTGTTTAACCTTTCAATGCCTACTCAGTCCAATTCTATAACAACCCTAACCACTCCAAAAATCCAGAATCCCCTGATAAAATCCACTTTTTCTCTCTGAGATCCCTTTTCCTCGGTACATTCATTCCATGCGCTAATAATAGCCTCACAACTTCGAATTGTCTAATCAAGAGGCACTTGTCATTTCACATCTCTACAAATGTACTTAACACACAACTCATATCTGTATTTTATACTAGTATTCAGCACAGTCAATAACTAATACACATGCACCCACTGGAACATCTTCGCATGATATATTGGTTATAATATCTATCTAATTTACAGGTCTAATAACGTCGTCGTATGTTGACAACTAAAAAAACAATAACATATCTGGATATGAGATGGCATGTGAAAAAATGAAATACTTGAACATAATTACAAACTAATTCAAGGTTCCAGTTTTAATAGGATGTACTATATATCTTAGAAATATACTACATTTTAAATCCAGTTGTCAACATGGCACGGAGACTTAGCACACAAACTCTGATGATTTCTGAAACGCTTTATTAATGCCGGCTTACCTTGTTCCAGAGTCCTAGTCCTGACATTCTCGGTTTGATTGCTAATATTAAGCTGAAAAGTTTACGCCTGCCTGACATTTTGATTTTGATGTTCAAATATTGCAGTCTATGTTATCAGATTAGCTCATGATGTTTCGTGAATTAGCTAAACGAACTTGTGTAGAAGTAGACCTTTGTGGATACACCGACTGTGGTAATTGGATGCAGAAAGTATATAGGGCCTTATTTATGAGGCCTTGCAACAGTTTTGCGCTTCCATTGCATCACTTTTTGTGAAACATCGGCAGACTTAAAACATGCATCATGTTGAGCCCTATTTACAAAGCAGATGCGTCACTTTGTAAACCCCTGCGCTACATTATTCCTGCGTAAGGTGTAATGCATGCAGGGTGGGCGTTCCCACGTAATGTTAGCATGGATCACTGACATAATATCGATGTCACAAATATCGAGTAACACAAATATCGAGTGAAAAATATCGAGTGACAAAATATCGACTCCCTATCTACAAACAGGTAAGTACCAAAATATCGACTCCAAAATATCGACTTACAAAAATATAGACTGTCAAAATATCGATTTTTTTAAATGTCTTAAAATTAAGTTAAAACTAATATAGTAATAAATATATTTAATATAAACTTAGAAATAATTATTTTAAAATTTTAATTTTAATAAATAATTTCTATAATTAAAAAAATTATATCACCAAAAATAATACATATATATATATATATATATATATACATATATATAAAAACATATTATTAAATAAACATATATAACATTTTTAGCGTAGCATAGAAAATGGTTAACATTTATTGTAACAACTATAGTGAGTTCAACATTAGCAAAAGTGTTGGATAGCGTAGAGGTAAAATTTACTATTCCCACTCCAGTGGGTGCAACAGTAGGGAAAGCGCTGGATAGCGTAGGGGTTAAAATTACTATTCCCACTCCAGGGATGTATGACGTTACAACGCATACTTTTACAACACCTACCATTACATCAAAACTTTTACAACACAAAAACTTTTACAACTCATACATTTACAACGCAAGATTTTACAACGCATATACCTTTACAACGCATACCATTACAATGTAAGTATTGGTAAGTATATAATATTTTTAATATAAATTAATTTAAAATATTATAATATAATTTAATTTTATTTAATTGTATTTAATTAATGTAATTTAAATGTAATTTTACTTTATTTTTACAAAGTACCCCTGTACCCCAAAAACCCTAAACTGACCCTGAACCCTAAAAATACCCCTTTACCCAAGAACTGAAAACTGACCCTGAACCCTAAAAATACCCCTTTACCCAAGAACTGAAAACTGACCCTGAACCCTAAAAATACCCCTTTACCCCAAAAACTGAAAACTGACCCTGAACCCTAAAAATACCCCTTTACCCAAAAACTGAAAACTGACCCTGAACCCTAAAAATACCCCTTTACCCCAGAAACTGAAAACTGACCCTGAACCCTAAAAATACCCCTTTACCCAAAAACTGAAAACTGACCCTGAACCCTAAATATACCCCTTTACCCCAAAAACTGAAAACTGACCCTGAACCCTAAAAATACCCCTTTACCCAAAAAACTGAAAACTGACCCTGAACCCTACAAATACCCCTTTACCCAAAAACTGAAAACTGACCCTGAACCCTAAAAATACCCCTTTACCCCAGAAACTGAAAACTGACCCTGAACCCTAAAAATACCCCTTAACCCAAAAACTGAAAACTGACCCTGAACCCTAAAAATACCCCTTTACCCAAAAACTGAAAACTGACCCTGAACCCTACAAATACCCCTTTACCCAAAAACTGAAAACTGACCCTGAACCCTAAAAATACCCCTTTACCCCAGAAACTGAAAACTGACCCTGAACCCTAAAAATACCCCTTAACCCAAAAACTGAAGACTGACCCTGAACCCTAAAAATACCCCTTTACCCAAAAACTGAAAACTGACCCTGAACCCTAAAAATACCCCTTTACCCAAAAACTGAAAACTGACCCTGAACACTAAAAATACCCCTTTACCCAAAAACTGAAAACTGACCATGAACTCTAAAAATACCCCTTTACCCAAAAACTGAAAACTGACCCTGAACCCTAAAAATACCCCTTTACCCCAGAAACTGAAAACTGACCCTGAACCCTAAAAATACCCCTTAACCCAAAAACCGAAAACTGACCCTGAACCCTAAAAATACCCCTTTACCCAAAAACTGAAAACTGACCCTGAACCCTAAAAATACCCCTTTACCCCAGAAACTGAAAACTGACCCTGAACACTAAAAATACCCCTTTACCCAAAAACTGAAAACTGACCATGAACTCTAAAAATACCCCTTTATCCAAAAACTGAAAACTGACCCTGAACTCTAAAAATACCCCTTTACCCAAAAACTGAAAACTGACCCTGAACCCTACAAATACCCCTTTACCCAAAAACTGAAAACTGACCCTGAACCCTAAAAATACCCCTTTACCCCAAAAACTGAAAACTGACCCTGAACCCTAAAAATACCCCTTTACCCAAAAACTGAAAACTGACCCTGAACCCTAAAAATACCCCTTTACCCCAGAAACTGAAAACTGACCCTGAACCCTAAAAATACCCCTTTACCCAAAAACTGAAAACTGACCCTGAACCCTAAATATACCCCTTTACCCCAAAAACTGAAAACTGACCCTGAACCCTAAAAATACCCCTTTACCCAAAAAACTGAAAACTGACCCTGAACCCTACAAATACCCCTTTACCCAAAAACTGAAAACTGACCCTGAACCCTAAAAATACCCCTTTACCCCAGAAACTGAAAACTGACCCTGAACCCTAAAAATACCCCTTAACCCAAAAACTGAAAACTGACCCTGAACCCTAAAAATACCCCTTTACCCAAAAACTGAAAACTGACCCTGAACCCTACAAATACCCCTTTACCCAAAAACTGAAAACTGACCCTGAACCCTAAAAATACCCCTTTACCCCAGAAACTGAAAACTGACCCTGAACCCTAAAAATACCCCTTAACCCAAAAACTGAAAACTGACCCTGAACCCTAAAAATACCCCTTTACCCAAAAACTGAAAACTGACCCTGAACCCTA
This sequence comes from Lissotriton helveticus, assembly GCF_964261635.1. NCBI lineage: Eukaryota > Metazoa > Chordata > Amphibia > Caudata > Salamandridae > Lissotriton > Lissotriton helveticus. Next base: position 1,626,568,035 of record NC_136061.1, read on the forward strand.
CAAATACCCCTTTACCCAAAAACTGAAAACTGACCCTGAACCCTAAAAATACCCCTTTACCCCAGAAACTGAAAACTGACCCTGAACCCTAAAAATACCCCTTAACCCAAAAACTGAAAACTGACCCTGAACCCTAAAAATACCCCTTTACCCAAAAACTGAAAACTGACCCTGAACCCTAAAAATACCCCTTTACCCCAGAAACTGAAAACTGACCCTGAACACTAAAAATACCCCTTTACCCAAAAACTGAAAACTGACCATGAACTCTAAAAATACCCCTTTACCCAAAAACTGAAAACTGACCCTGAACCCTAAAAATACCCCTTTACCCAAATACTGAAAACTGACCCTGAACCCTAAAAATACCCCTTTACCCAAAAACCCAAACATATAACATTTTAAAAATAATTATATACTTAGCAATACTTACGTTGTAATGGTATGCGTTGTAAAGGTATCTGCGTTGTAAAAACATGCTTTGTAAATGTATGCGTTGTAAAAGTTTTTGCGTTGTAAAAGTTTCATTGTAATGGTAGTGCATAGTAAAAGTTGCGTTGTAAACGTTGCATACCCACTCCAGTGGGTGCAACATTAGGGAAAGTGTTGTATAGCGTAGGGGTTAAAATTAATATTCCAACTTCAGAGAGTGCAATAATAGGGAAAGTAAATACTTCACAAATAGATATAAATAACATAAATAGTAATACCAATTACAAATAAATAAATTATTGTACTTGTGTATAAAAAACTATTACATATTTATTTATGAATACAAAATAAAATTATTTAATTATAAAAATTGCCTACTCATACTAATTAATTACCTATTAACAATAAATTAATTTACAATTTCAAAATTAATAAATTAATTTTAATTACCAATTAAATTTTAATTAATTACCTATTAAAAATGAATTAACAATTAATTCAAAATAAATACCAATAATTTAAATGACATATTTAATTAATGAGAATTAAATTATTTCCCACCCTATTCCCCTATAAACCCACAACCCGCTACAGAAAATAAATGAATGAAATTAACATATTTATCAATTAATCAATTACAATTATTTACCAATCATATTTTTATTAATTACCAATTATTATTTAATTAACAATTAATTCTAAATAAATATCAATAAATAAATTAACATATTTAATTAATTATAATTAAATTACTTCCCACCCTATTCCCCTATAAACCCACAACCCGCTACAGAAAATAATTTAATAAAATTAACATATTTATCAATTATAATTAATTACCAACTATATTTTAATTAATTACCAATTAATATATAATTAACAATTAATTATAAATAAATATCAATAAATAATTAAAAAAATGTAATTAATTATAATTAAATTACTTCCCACCCTATTCCCCTATAAACCCACAACCCGCTACAGAAAATAAATTACTAAAATTAAAATATTTATCAATTAATCAATTATAATTAATGACCAATTATATTTTAATTAATTACCAATTCATAATTAATTAACAATTAATTCTAAATAAATATCAATAAATAAATTAACATATTTAATTAATTATAATTAAATTACTTCCCACCCTATTCCCCTTTAAACCCACAACCCGCTACAGAAAATAAATTACTAAAAATAAAATATTTATCAATTAATCAATTATAATTAATTACCAATTATATTTTAATTAATTACCAATTAATAATTAATTAACAATTAATTCTAAATAAATATCAATAAATAAATTAACATATTTAAATAATTATGATTAAATTACTTCCCACCCTATTCCCCTATAAACCCACAACCCGCTACAGACTTATATTACACAAAAAATAAAAATTAATATTAACTTACCTTAAATTCAATATTTTTGTTGGCTATATTATGTCTAGTCGATATTATGTCCATTCTATATTTTTGATTCGATATTATGTCCATTCTATTCGATATTAATTTTCTCTAGTCGATATTTTTGTTGTCTATATTATGTCTAGTCGATATTATGTCCATTCTATATTTTTTACTCGATATTCTGTCCAGTCGAAATAAAAGACTCGATATTATGACTGCCCACCGTTACCATCGTAGAAGTAACGCAGTGAAATTTACGAAATTACAATGCACCACTTCTAGGTTGCAAATGCGTCAATATCTTACGCCTGCCTCACAGCAGGCGTAAGACTGATGCAGGCCCTTTCACATGGGGCTTGCCCAATGTGAAAAGATACATAGCTGGAGTTGTGTCACCTGGTGATAAACTCCAGCAATGCATCACTTTTGCGCCTACAGATATGTCAGAAATACTGACGTATCTGTAACTCCTTGCGACATGATACATCATACAGTAAATATGATGCATTCTTCATGTCTCAAGGAGGGCGCACTGAGAAGTGATGCATCACTGCTTTCACGTAGAGATGCGTCACTTCTCATAAATGAGGCCCAGAAGGTTAAAACGTATCACAGTATATACAGATGAATGCCACATGCACCCTGATAGAAAGGTAAAAGTGCCATCAAACTTTGTAAGAAAATGAAAATAAAGTTCCAGCTGCCCATATTCACTAGACACTGATAACTAAATATATGTGTGAATGATGTGCGAAAAGACCATTACCAACAATGATCATGGTGTTGGTGATAAAATGTACTTCAGACACCTGTAGAAAAAGTTTTTAAAAACCAATTGTGACAAGAATGTTTCTTCTATTTTTTACTCTTGGAAAATTCATTAGTGAATGATACTCTGGCATTTGTTTAAAAAGGAATCAATCTACTTCATTTGAGCTGGTGGTTTCCGCTGCTCGGCACCAGCACTTAATTGTCAGCACCAGCACTTATGGTAATCGGCCACATAGTGGCACTATTTGTCTGATTTATAGATGAGCATAAAAACAGTTGTTTAATAATTAAATATACATTACAAATGACTAATATATGTCACCCTAGCTATTCTTATCGTTTTGGGGGGCCTGGAAAAGTCTACATTGTCACACTTGCAGGAGTGTGATGGTTAGTGGTTGTGCTGGTAGTGACATTGGCAGCGCTGGCAGGGGCAATGGGTGGTGCAAACTGCAGTGGCCTCCTGACCAGGGCCCTGGAACTTAAATATGCTAGACTACAGTAGAGAAACCCACAATTGAACCTTCACTTGACAACATTAGTTTGTTATAAGTGCTAAGAAAGCCCGTTGGACAGTTCCAGTGCAAGTAGGATCTAATTAGCTCCTGTTGAAATAATGAGGTCTTTTACCACTGGAGTCCTGGGGATTTCATGCTATAGGAGACCTGAAGTAAAACAGTTCAAGCATGACTAAAAGAGATGCTTTTGGCTAGAAACTACAGACTCAGCAACACACTCACCAATAACATTCAATAACTCAATGTACAGAGAGTGCATTTACTTTGAAACAAAAAAATATATATATCCAGCCGTGGCCAGTGCAGGTAAGTGTCAACAGACAAAGACAGAGTAAAAGAAAAAAATTTGGGGCATATTATCATGGGCCATTTTGCCGCTTTTTTGGCTTTAAAACCAAAAAAGCGACGAAAATGACATCGCCCTATCTATAAGAAGATGTTAACATGCATTAGCACATGTTAGCACCCGTTTTCCCGACGCCTCGCTTTGCATCTCTAATGAGATACAAAGTGGGCGTCACTGGGCAGTACTCCTTGTAAATTATCGCTGATGTGCACATCGAGATATTTACAAGGAGGTCCACGCATTTTTTGCAGACTTTAGTTTTTGGCGAAAATCGTGGTTTTCACCAAAAACTAACATCTGCAAAAATGCTGACTTAGGTATACTTACCATTGGGGGTGGATTATGCTGATATGAACACAGGGTCGTATCAGCAAGTTTATCGCTGTTTTCCATGGAACATTGCTGAAAAACCAGCGATGTTCCATGGAAAACACCGCTATCGCTTGTATAATTATCGCCTTTGCCAATGCTTTGTTGATACAGCACTAGCATGGCGATAATTAACAGCGATAACAGTTTTTCACGCTGAGTGCGGCCAGCGATAATTATCGCTGCTGCTTGATGCTATGCCCCTTCTTTTAAAAAAATGTTCTTTTACCCCAGCTTCGTCTATCGACCCCTCTCCCCACCACCTCACCACCCCACCGCTATTACCTGCACTGACCGTAGATTAATTTATCCCACAACTACCTAAAAAGTACATACAATTCAAATGGCTTCGACGGAAAAAGTTCCCCATCATGGCTCTGGAGTGTTTCCACCCCCATGCCTTGAGTCCAACCATTGTATGCTGTAGGTCAGCACATAAGACAATTATGCTTGTGCACTAAGGACTTTCTGTTAGGAGGAATGAGATTCCGAGTTGAGCTCTGTGGTGGGGATGGAACACCATGCACACTTTACTTTTAAAGAGAGTGACTACTATCATCTCACTGGGCTATATAGGGCTGACAACGGTACCAGCAAAGTGATTATAGTTGCAGTGAAGTCCTTATCACCTGTTGCCTGCTAGGAAGAGTGGCCTATCAACCTTGTCCATGATTCTAAAATGTTTTCTAGTCCCGTACAGTGGGTCTTTTGCTCATCCAGGTGAGAGATGGATGTCCCAAGCGTGAGCTTATCAGAATGGGTGGAAGAAGTGCTTGGAGTGTGTGTTGAATATGTGGCCTGCTAGGTTTTGGACCGGAAATCTTTCAGGAGGGGCTTTCCAGACTCTCCTTATATGTAGAGCTGACCAACTGCTTAGGAGGAGTACAGACAGTGTCTTTGCACAAAAAGAGACGCTACTCCAGGGAAATGAAGCCATAGAGGAGTCGATGCAGGGCAAGGAATAGAAGTCTGCCTTGCACCAGAGCAAGATTTGTGCCACTTCACAAGGGTAAAATTCAGGATTCCCTGGGAGCCATGGAAACACAACTCAATTGCATAGGCCTAAGTTTGGAGAGTACCCGGGAATTGAAGTCTGTGCAAGTTCCCCACCATAGCAGCACTATGAAGTGACACATTGCTACAGGAAATTATTTGAGCAACACAAGACCATGATGTCCTAGGAAATGTTAATCCTTAGTCCTTTGTCATCCTCGCCATGAATCCAACTTACTATGACAAAGAGCTCATCAGCAGCAGCGAGAAACCTTCTAAGGAGTTAACCAAGGGCCTCATGTCCGTAACCTTTTTCATGTTGCAAATGGCTCGATTCTCAGAATTGGGCCACTTCTGACCAGAAATTTAAAAAATTCTAGTACAAAGCCAATTTTGCTCTTCAGTAACCTATTACCGAATTACAAAATGGGTTAGCTATTCGCATTAGGGAGGGGTGCGTTAAGGGCATCCCTTCCTAATAGCGAATTGCAGTGTTATGTAGGAATGCAAACATTAGCATTTTACCACCTACTTGTAGTTGGTGGTAACCCATTCCCCATTCACACACAGGAAAGGGTACTCAGGAGACCTTTTACCCTTTGCAAATGTATGCGAGAAAAAAAATGTTAAGAGCAGGCAGTGGTTTGAGCACCTCTTCAAAAATGACAAGAAATCTTTTCATTCTTGTTTTTGAAATGCATCCTGCTTTGCTTTAAGTAAAACGGACTGCATTTTTAAAAGAAGCGTTGCTTTATTTAAAAACAAACACAGGAATGGTGGTCTGCTGTCCCTAGCAGGCCACCATCCCTGTGTTTTTAGCAATTCCCAATGGGTCGCAAATTGCGTTCTACCTCATGAATATTCACGAGGTCGGTAGATTGTGATCTCATTAGGAATCGCAAAATTTGTAAACAATACATTGGTACATGCATGGTTGTGATTAACTAATAGCAAATTGCAAAAAAATACTATTAGGAAATTGCAAATTGTAACCTACGTACATGTGGCCTTGAGTCATTTAGGTGCTGGGTTTGTGATGGCCTAAGGAAGAAATGCGAGGCATTGAATCCACTGAGATGTGAACACTGTGACGATGATGCTGTCTCCTCCCACCCTGACACTGCACCGTGACTCCGAGTCCCAGTTCACCAGTGGATTGGGCTAGGAAAGGACCACTGCTTCCCCAGCATCTGGTGCTGTGCATCATACACCCAGGAACCTTGTATAACACAGCACACGATATGGCCAGGGCCTGTGCCAGAATTATGACCATCATTATGATCATCATCATCAAAAGTACGGTGATTACAGAGGAAGCCACAGGGGCGATGGGTGCAGTTTAAGACCTGACCCTCTTGAGAACAGAGAACTGCTTGATTCTAAACATATCAGAAACTCCCTGAGCTTTCTCCTTTCACCCAGAGGAAGCCTAGAGACTGTAGTTCAACCAGAGACACATTGTAAATTATCGTTCTTTTGGAGTTATACTAATCCCCTTTGTAATTTACTGTTTCTGACACATGTTATGGGTAGCCTTGCATTCTGAATGATTATAGTAAAGTGGTTCTTCTTTTTAAAAAGAATAATAAAGATCGCGACATTCCATTATTGAACTGTATTTGTGGCTTACTGAGTTCTGAAATTTTAACTCCGCACTACCTGCTGGAGTAAGCATTGGAGTGCTTGACGTCGCTACCCTGACTGTCAAATCCTAAAGGTATCAACTTGGTGGGCCAGTTTGGGTCCAATAGTGGGGTTAAGACCCTAGACTTCAGTAGTAAATGGTTTTGGCGGATTTAATCTGAGCACAATAATCCCTGACTGCCCAGGAACTCTTGAAACGTTTCCACACAATTATATACAAAATCCTGGCCTATGCTGTTTACATTGTAATTTTCACATGACTAAAATCATCATGCCTGAGGGATTTAACAATAGCGCTTCACAATGTAAGTAATCAGGTCGACTGCCTTTGCTATAACCTTTACAGCGTGCACAAATCAGGCATACAGAATATATTCGGTCAAGTTTTCATAATATGTCTATTTGCTAACGTTTCTCCTTCTAGTAGGCCAAAACCAGCCCAGTTAGACCGATTTTATATAGCGAAAACGAATTGTCAAATGAAAGCGACCAAGTATCCAGTCAGACATAAATTTTTACCTCAGCGCAAAGGATCAAGCTTAAGACAGCCAAATCTGCCTACATAACAGAAGGTCTCTAACTAAAGAGATTAAATGAACTATGGTAGGCCCCAACCTCAGTGAATGCTGCTGATGAGCTGATCTAGGCTTCATGTTTGTCTACACTCTTCTCCTCAGTAATCAAGGAATGAGAATTCATCATGGTAGGCACTTGTTGTGCTCTGTTTGACAGAGCACACTGGAACAGGTTAATGCGGCAGTAGGTGGTTTGGATCAGAAGCAGGGAGGCTTGCTGGTCATGGCCTGCTGACCGAAGCAAACTATGCACTTACCACTGCCTTCCTAGCCTGACCCAGGCCTTGCACGGCCCTCCTGCTGCTTCCAGGAATTCCTTGGGCTATCACTCCCCATCTTACAAAGGAGAACCCACCTGGCACTCAGAATAAGTCTTTGAGGAGGGAAGGGGTTACAGAGTGAGAATTCATGTGGGACTAGAGTTGCCTCTTAGTGCTTACGCATGAATATTCCTGGGTCATGGCGGTGAAAAGGATGAACTTTCCAGAAAGGCAATACTAACAAAACTGCTAAGTGTGGTTCAGAGTTTAAGATATTTCCAAAGCTGCACATTTCATGGCACTCTTACTTTCAGAAAGTGCTTACTCTGAATCTGCATGCGTAAGATCAAGATTTTTCAACAATGCCATACTTCCAAGGCTATTATTTCGAAATGCACTCATTCCAATTGACTTTGTAGCATCAATGAGCACTCACAGTCTCAAGGACCTGGCGAGATGAGCAGAATCTGAACATGATAGGCAATTAAAAAAATTACATTTCCTTTGCAGCTCCTGCACTAAGTTCAGTGTGATTCGTAATGTTTTTGCAAGTGAGGCCTGCACTGGTTACTAGAGGGAAGGCTAGGATCACACTGAACTAACAACAAAGGGGGGCACTGAAGCCAGGTACAAGCACTGTTCTTTCCCCTTAACCTCACAGATGCTAGTGATTTCTCCAGACCACCAAAGACCGTGGGTAGCTTACTTTTTGTACTAGGATGGACACTGTTCTACAAGGTCCCACTCTGTTACCCCCTTCCCCAATTTCCTCCTCTAAGGCCTCCTGTCAACCCTGTTGGTCTCCTGACCTGGGTTGACACAAAGTCCAGATCAGCACACACAAGTTTTCAGCCTAAGGCCATACTCAACACCAGCATCTATAGCCGCCACAGCCCATAGTATTTTCCGGGATTGCAGTGCACAGCAACATGCATCCACATTTTCTACTTCTTGAGGAGCTGAGTCCAATAATGCTTTCCAAGGGCCTCATACGAGGGCAACTCCAAAACTGGGCCTAGGGGAGAGGCAGGGAAGTCGTGAAGCCAAGCCAGGAGTCATTAGCTCTACTGGCAGAAGTTAAACAACAAAGTGAAGACATCCTCTTTCTTCCTAAGGCCTTGCAAAATGTTTGTCCTTTTCCCTGTTCTCTCTTGCTTTGATGCAGATATGAAAGGGAATTCTCACCCAATATAAACATGCCACATCAAACCTTTTTCTCTTTTCAGCACTGAAGGTGCTCAACTCCCTGACAGTCCTATGCATGCACAACATTCTGCGAGGTGTTCAAGATAGCAAAATGCTCTACAACATTCACGGATCATCTCTGCCTCATTCACCCATTTATCATCGACTCCCTATTTACACCAGTTAACTTCAAAGGACCCTCTAACCTACCACAGACCCGCCATTCGTCTTTATATACTGTGCGAATAAGAACGAATAAATAAAATATATATATATATATAATTCAATGAAATTTAGTCATAAATTACCGGCTCCCAGTGTAAATGCTGTTTGCAGCACACTTCTCCAAGAGAAATCAATATTCCTCTTGCATCGCTTGGAATTAGGTGAACATCACATGTCAAATTTCTGAATTGCTCAATTGTGACACAGCACACCTGTGTGTAGATGACTGGTTGAGTCAGACAGAACCCTCCATGTGAACGAAAGTTTCATGCGTCATACGCCACCCTACCTGAAGCCCTTTAACTTAGCTGTCCATTGCCACTGATGTTATACCATATTGGAGTGCCATGTGTGGGTGGGTGAAGTATCATGAGCCAGCTGTCTTTGCGGGTGCTTCCTGCTGTGTGGTCTGTTGCAGGCTTGATGTTCTCCTCTGAGTAGCTTGGCTGGCCCGGTCCTGGTGGGGGGTTGCATGGGATATCCATGGGCTGTTGTAGGGCGTCGGTGTCGATGGTGGGGTGGTCCTCTCCGGCATCACAGATGTGTTGTATTCAGCACGCATAGAAAAAGGAGAGCATAAGGAGAACGTCAAACATTTCTCCTTGTTGCGCCTCCCTAACACCATCTTTGGGGTGGCGTTATGTTCTTAAATATTCTCAGGTTTATGATTTCTCGTAAATTTGGGAATGTGTACCGTTCTATTTGTGTTGTGTGGAAATAACCACAGCAACACCCATGGAATACCTTTTTCACACAGTTTTCTGCGTGAAAGGGGCCCATTTTTAAGAGGCCATGAAAAGACATGTAAAGTGGCTTTACGTGGCCGTATAAATAACCCTTGGTACATTGTGCCACCGGAACGTCAAAAAATGATGTTCTGGTGGCACAAAAGTGCCAGTAGGACCTAATAAAGGAGGCACATATTTTGTGCCTACAAGGAAACAGACTTGGTAATCAAGAATACCTAAAGTGGGGCATCCATCTTAGTAACAAAAAGCAACATTAGTACACAAAATATATTGTGAGATGAAATTCAAATTGAATATTTAATAATTGAATTTAATCATCTAAACTCTTCTTTTGTATCCCTCTTTTGCAATCAGGTGACTCAGACTACCTGAGTTAAATGATTCCCGTATCCCGATTCTCAAAGGGCATATTGCTGGTTTGATATGTACATACTGTGCATTGTAGATATGGCAAATCCTTAAACTCTTAACACTCAAGTCCCCTGGTTAACAAAGGAGATCAGTGTGGCAACAGTGCAGACATCAAAGCAGTTTTAAATTAACAAGCCCCAAATCCACATTACTTATAACATTTTGTTACTTTCTTGTGCTAATTTTTTCCAAAATCGAGACTGACGTGGCCATGGGCTACGTCGTTTTAGTACAGACTAAGAAAAGCATGAACAACAAAACAACGTGTTATACAGTTCTGGAAACATTAACTGGGATACCCTCAACTCATTCCCGCAAAAGAAGTGTATAAAAGTTCCAAAATACAAGTATAATGCAAACAGAAAGACATTTCGGGTTAAAATGAATGCTATTATTTTAGATTCAAATGTCTTCAACATATTTTCCTGCAAACTGAACAGCCTGAATGTAGTTTTGGAAAAAAGGTAAGACGCTTTATACAGCCTATACTACAAAATGCAACCAGCCACAAATAAAACCTAATATTTTTTTTCTAGTAAATTAAATGAGAAGTTGTAATGCCCCAGTACGATTGAATCATTCGAAAGAAGGTACCTATTCCAGAGATGTGCATTCACGGAAAAAGTGCAATAAAGCTTAGAAAATAAGTTTTGTTTGACCAGGTCATTTCGTTCAGGAATTTTCGCTGATCCCCTTTATCACAGCAAATATCAGCAAGTATTATAGCATCAAAAATACATTTCTCATTTTCTTTTGGTTTGTGGTAAAGCTTTAGCGAAGGATTTTAATATTGAATTTTTCAAATTCTTTTTATCCCCGAGGTTTATGTGATCGACTGCTTGCATTCCATTTATTCTGTGTGTATAACCTTTCACGAGTAATATGCAATGCTTAATGCAAAAGGCCTCCGCGAGCAGAAGTTTCAGACGTAGTTGTGAACTCTAATTTGAGGTGAGTGCTTAAAATGTATGCAATAATGTCATTAACATTAATTTATGCAAGCACTTGAAAAACATTTGGTCCCTAATGGTATTTTTCAGATGTCATTAAGGAAATATACATTTCAGCTGACAGGTGTTCAATATGGGTTTTTGATTATTTCTCTTGCGAACTACTCATAATATTATGATTCCTAACCAAAGTTTGCAAACTTTTCTAGATGGGAGTTTACAAGTTGAAATCATTGTTTTCATGCAGTTTGAATGGGTGAATACGATGTCAAAGAATATCATGATATGTGCAGGTCCGACAAAGGCAATGCCAATAAAGCCAATATCAATGTATGCCATAAACTGTGCCCGCAGGACCGTCCCAATACCCATCAACATAATATCAATGTATGTCAGAACCTATAACCGCACTATGGCGCAGACACCGGCAATAGTGAGACCAGTGTTTGTCCATGCACAAATGACAATACTGTTGCTATTAAAAACAATGCCGATGTACGTTATGACTTAAGCAAATTTAATTGTGCCAATACCATTAGGAACAATGTCATTGTATGCTATTATAGTTGTATGCACAATGTTAAGGATGTTGATAGAAATGATACCAGCTACTGTCATATTATTTTTAGGAGTTCCAATGAACTTGTATAATTAATTTCTTATGGATTCACCCAAGGTGGCTTCCCCATCAACCCTGAGTCAGAGATACGTTGTTAGACAAGTCCTCAAACCATGTGGTGGTGAGCCTCAGCAAGGCCTACCAGTGCAAGGGATTCGCCGTTCTCTGCACAGAGTCCTCAGACCAATAGCAAGAAGTTGGCACAGAAACTGGAATAGAAAATACAGAGTTTATTCAACCTCATGAGGTGGAACTACATTCACACAACACCCTTCAGTAATGTATGAAATAGCACACTGAATGGAAGGAGCTTGGTCCTTTTATACCCACATAGGGGCTCAAATGAAGACGGTACAAGTACAAAATGCTGGTTTTAGGTACATATAAGGTCATACAGAAAATGCACAGTCAACAAGTGGGAGGAGCCTACAGTGCTTATTCTTGTGAACACATCCTGACAGTTACAGGCTAACAGCAGCTGCATGCACAGCTGCAAGCTCAACTGAGCATGTGCGAAGGTGGAAGATGCTAAATATAGTTCGTCTCTAGGCAGATTTCAAGAGCGGTTAACAGAAAGGTAGGACAGAGCACATGGTAGCACATGGCAAACAAAATGTCTGACAGAAATAAAAAATGGATTTCACAAAATTGACAAGATAGTCTCTAAATACAGGATGGCTTCTGCTAATGCTAACCTAATCGCTGCCAAATAACAACACCCACACCTACGCCTATCAAATACCATATCACAGGTGGGGTCACTCTTAACCTATAGACATACACGTGACCAGGGAAAACCCTGACCGACCCCACAGATAGATAGTTGGGCCACAAACAAGTCCAAAGAAATTTGCTTCAATAAAACACATTTGGCCACACACAGATAGAAACCCTCATCCAATCAGAACACTACATGCACATCAGACTTAGAGATCATATTCTCCTTATGCTGGACATCGGACACAACTATACAGGCCCACACTAGCTCTTCCCAAGTTTGAGAGTCATTTGTGTCTTTATCAGATGCCTGCACCTGTTGATTTACAACTGAGATGCTTTTTGGAATGTATAACATTGTTTTATTGTACATCATGAACTGTATATAACAGCAGCCAAAACTTTGTACACCGAGATCTCTGCAGTGTTTAATTAAACTAACTTGATCCTGTTTTTCCAAATGCCTCGTCTTTTCATTTATTTAAGGTAAACTCATATCCATGCAACAAAAACTTCCCCCATTTTAAGACAACATGGAAAAAGATAATGGTTTAAAGCTAGGATGCAAGAAAATGGTAAATCATTTTCTATTGCCAACTAGCATTTATGAAGAAATATTGCCAGTTTCTAGGAAAAACTTGTTCAAGCACCTCCACACAGGGAAACCAGGGAACACTGACAACTACAAATGGCACATTAGCAGAATTTAAACAACACTTTTCTAGTCAAATGTAAACTGTGCACAGTTGTGAGGGGAATGTTAGTTTTTTAAAATAAAATCCACTGGAGGGTGAAAATGGCAAGGCCTCTATATGACAGCTTTCTGCATGAGGTCCAGACTGTGTCCCCCCTCATTTGTGCCATGAACTTCCTCAATGCTCCGTTGCTCTTAATACATCTAAGTACAGTATCTGGAGTTTAATTGACTTGTTAAGAGTGACAGGAAGGAGCATTATAGGTTGTAAACACCCTGATGTCCCCCCGTCCACCTACCGATGTAGATTCGCTTTGGGGTCAAAGAACGCATTAGTTGGTGATGGTAGTGGAAACCTAACACTGCTGACCCCATGATGAGTTAGAAGAAGGGGCTATTGGGAGATTATCAGTTTATTGTGTCTCAGTGTATGTTAAACATTAAAGAGGAGGACCTTCATTTTGAACTTTAACCAGAGCCCAAGTCTGACTGAAGCACCTGGAGCAGGAGGCGTGGAGTGGATGAGTGTGCAAAGGAGGCACAGTATTTCTCTCAGGCTGGTGGTGCTAAGCTTTGGGGATGTGGAGTTCTTGCCAATATTTTCAACTCAATTGAGGGGCACATCCAAGGCATGGTACCTGCCAGAAACTTGGAGGGGGTTGCAAAATGTGGCCTACGCTGAGTTGAGTGGAGTTTGTGACCCAATAGATGAAGCACTTTTATCTGTTGGCACTAGTTAGCAAACATGTGGACAATATGGGTCATAGAGAAGAGAAAAGAGGGATTTATTTCATCAAGGGGGAGCACAACTCACAGACAGTCATAGGACCCATTAAGTAGGAGTGCTGATGTCGCTAGATCAGAAATTCTCTTGTGATGCATGAATGTTTTTAGGTGTAACCTATGTGAGAAGAGCAGGGCTTTTGAGAAGACAGGGCACAGCACTGAACAGATGTTGGAAAGCCTTATTCACCGATGGTGGAGAAATTCAGGGAGTGTCTGTGGCCACAAGGCTTTGATTGGAAGGACATGTGACTTAGGTAGCAGATAGAGTTTTGTAGTTGGAATATTTTACAACTGATACAAAGGTTGTTCTTCTGAAAATGGAAGACAGACTAGAATCTCTGGAAAAATCCAGGAAGAGCTCACCCTTATGATTGATGGATGTGCCTGAAGAAATTCCACATAGTGTCATTTGGGGCAGTATTATGGTGGTTTGGGTTGAACTCTTCATTCTGTAGAAGAATGGTAACCATGATGTAATTGTCTGTGTGTACTCACCCACTTAAAAAGTGAATGCTGAAAGTGCTGGCAGCATGTTGATGGGAGTGGATGGTTCAGTAGACTGGGAAGGCAGAATTGTGCTTGCAACTGTTAAATAAGGCACTGCCTTGATAGGAAAATCTGCCTACTGTTTTTTCAAGACTTAAATCCTGGCACCCTGTACAGGAAGAAATGGGTATTGGAAAACAAGAAAGAGGGGTCAAGTCGCAGTAGGCTTTCTGATGCTGCTGAAATTGGAAGAAAAGGAGAGACGTTCCAGTTTGTGTAGGTCTACTGGGCAAGGCCTTTCTTGGAGAGCCAGGAACATGGTCCAAGATGAATATCTAGGTACTTTTGACATGGGTGGGGTGCCAGTTACCCTCAGTGTGGTGGGCTTGGAGAATGATTCCCTGAGGATGAGTGGTTCTTGAATTCTTATTATTATGGTGTTAAGCATCCACTGTCTCCTCTTCACTGTCCTTACCTCTCCTCTGGCTTATCTGTAAGATGCTGGGTGTTCCTGCTCATTCCAACATTGTGAAAGGCTTATCTGGAATTATTAACAGATACAATTTTATTCCAATCCCATTTTATCTTCCTTTAGTGAGTTGTTGGGCATCATTCCATGCTTGGGTGTTTGTATACGAGGTTATTAGCAACAATAGTCATTAATTTCATGTATTACTTTATTCGGTTATTAAAACAAAACAACCATGAAAGTACAAGTAAAATCACCTTTATAACATTTCATCATAAAATACAGGTAATTCATCACTAATCAGGATATAATCGATTTCCGCGATCTAACAACATTTTTTAAAAACGCTGAAATAGATGCAACAGTTAAAATATTGTCTAATCTTTGAACAGCTAAAAAACCAGGACGACAACGATTTATTTCCATGGTCTTCAATATGGGAACAATCCATCTTTGTCTTGGGATCGTATAAAATTTACAGAAGAAGAGGATATGTTTGTCTGATTGTTCAGATATTTCATCACATGGGCATTTAGATAAAACTTTTGTTCAATCATTCATATTAGGGAAGCTAAGCGACCTGCATAGAATATTTAGTCTAAAACGAGTTAGCAAAAACCTCTTGTAATCACTCATTTGCAATTTAACATATGGCTGCATTTTTGAGGTAGAAGTTATCATCTGATGTGCTACCACCGTTTGTTTCAACATCTCGGTAGTGGATAAGCTTTTCCAGATGACTCATACACTTTTCCTTTAGTGATTTTCTGGAAGTGTCACACATGGAGGAAGATCATCATAATAGCTTACCAGGCCTAGGTTGGTGAGAAACTTCTTCACATAGCTTAGCCATCCAACAATACCACCATTTTATAGCCTCATCACATCATTCAAGATGGAGCGGGTTAATTTACATTCTTCGGTGGTCCAGGCCCTATGCCACAACAGAACCGGTGCAACCTTTATGATGTCTTCTAAATATGGTTCCCCAAGTTCCGTGTGGCAAAGATATGTAGATACACTTTCTGGTACAGCTAAAAGATATTTCATGAAAGTGTTTTCCACCACCTGTAATGATTTCACATTAGCGTATCCCCACATTCCGGCGCCATATGTGGTGATTGCTACACAGGTCGCTCTATACACTATAAGCATCTCCCCAATAGGTTTTCTACCCATTCTTTTACTGAAACATTTTAGGGCCATTATTGATTTACAAAACAGTAACCTTCTAGTCTTGATTGCATTATTCCATAGACCAGTATGGTCGAATAAGACACCTAGGTATGGAAAGGTTAAGGTATAATCAACTGGGCTAGAGGAGACAAAAATGTTCTTTCTTTTTTTAGCTGTCCCAGGGCCGCAAGTCAGGCTAAAGGTCTTTGAGCAATGTATCCTTAAATCCAGACTGATCACAAAATTGGTGAAGGAAGTGACTATGCTTTGCATGGCCATCGATGTCCTGGCCATTAGGACAGCGTCATCAGCATATAACAACGCTGGAACTGGTCTTTTACCCACCATCGGCATGTCCCTGCCCTCCTGTATTAATATTCTCTCTACGTCATTAATATAAAGTGTGAAGAGAAAAGGGGCAGGGACGCAGCCTTGTCGCACTCCCCTAGCAATACCAAATATCTCTGTGCATTCACCATTCTTCCCATACCTAACTCTGGCTGAAGCCCCTGAATACAATTCCCTGAGAAAGTGAATTATTGATTTCTCTACTCCTAGGTTCTCGAGGACCAGCCATAGTTTACTATGGGTGACACAATCAAACGCTGATGTCAAGTCAACGAAAGTTAAAAACATGCAGCCACCCTTAGCTTTGGTGTATTTTTTCAATTAGGACATGCAAGTTCAGGCACTGATCGATAGTACTCAGCCCTTTCCTGAAACCATATTAAAGATCACTAATTATTATGTGTTCGTCAGCCCAGAACTAAAGTCTATTTAAAATCACTCAGCCAAAAATCTTAATAGTAGAGTCCAAGAGCAATATTGGGCGATAGCAATAACAACTTGCTCTATCACCTTTCTTAAATATCGGCACTATTATAGACTCACACCAGGAAGATAGAAGACCTTTACGGGTTGTAGCATTGAAAAGCTGCGTGAGAATCGGGCCCCAGAGACCGGTGTTATTTTTGTATAAGTCCACCGGAACCCCATCGGCTGGAGGCTGCCGCTGCTGCTGGAAGCCGCGCAGGGAGCCGCTGCGAGTCGCAGCCCTTCGAACGCCCTCAACGCCTTGAGTGCTTGAACGCTCTGATATTTGACATCGCAACTTGGGCCGAGCTCGGGCAAAAACACGCAAAAACTCTGCAAAAGTCTGCCGCTTTTGGCTACTGGACACCAGGCACCAGGCAAACCGGATTGAGCCTGCCGTGCCACCTTACCTCTGCCCCTACCTCTACCGGTTACCCGTTGGCTGTTGGCTGAGGGCTATCTGGGGCTATCTGCTGATGGCTGACGGCTCTGCTCGGCTCTGCTCGAAGATCGAGGCTCAAGGTCGGAGGTGGCCGGGAGCTGGAGGTGCATACAGCTCCTTTGTGACTCCCTTGTGCACTGCAGTCAGATTGGGATTTAAGCCGCAGCGTTCTTGTTGTTGCGGGGGTAGCGAAGTGCGGATCCGGCAGGGGGGAAGGAGCCTCAAGGAGCCCCCTAGTTATGTAGAGACGCTTGTACTCCCAGCTCAGCCCAGCTCAGCCCACATTCTGTTGGCCCCTGAGTACCTGCCCGCACTGCTAGACTAGCAGTTAACAAGCCCAGCTGAGCTCAGCTGAGTGAGGTGCACCGGAGGTGTAGTTGGAAGCTGTGCCGATTGGATCATCAAAGCTGTCTCCCGTCTTTCTGTCTGCTGTCTGCTGGCCGCTATCTTGTCGGCCAGAAGGTTGACCTGCGCAGCCTGAGGTCAGGGCGTGTCCGAGGATGCTCTATGAGCAAAGGAGGTACAAAAAAACACAAACAAAATCGAAGGCGCTCGATGGGACTAGGGAGGAACCACCAACCAAAACCAGGCCAACAACACAGAGCGATTGCTCATTAATTGATATAACATCAGACAAATCAGATTCTAAAAGCTCAAGAAGCGAGCAAACAACAAAAGCAGAAAAGAGCAGTAAAATAAAAATCTGCCAAACTATGTTTCAGCCACACATGGGCGGATCAGATAGAAGAAGAACCAGCAATTGCAAAGACTGTGGATCCCACGTGTTACCCCCCCCTTGGCTCGGAGAGAACTACCAACTGGCTAAGCCGCCTGTATTAAATCAGCACATATCTGGTCAAGTAACAAGAGACGCGAACGAAGTCAACACTAACCAGGCCAAATCAACTGTAACCCGAGGAGCAGAGCCCAAACCATTAAGCCAAACCTACAAAGGGAGTGGGATCACAAACGAACAAAGGAATGTAACAGGTGCCACATGGTTCAACCCGGATTACATCTCGAAAGGAAGGCATGATACACTTAACAGAGATAACATCCTACGGTTGTTATCTCATATCCCCTCTCTGCTAGAAGTGAAAAGCTCTGATCTGGTCTCTATCGAATTCATAGACGATGATGGTACGGGCAGTGAAAAAATTAAAGCAACTTGTTCCACCATAGTAATCTCTCAGAAAATACAAGCCGAAACCGAGATCTTCAAAAATTGGGGGGTAACAATAATCCATACACAAAGCCAAGATATCTGGAAATATTAATTCCGGTGGCAAAGTTGGAGGACCAGGTCATTGCAAAAAGCTCCAGAACTTCTGTTCTCAGAGGAGCGGCAGGGTCAGGCGGAACAAGCCAACATCGACCAACATACCGGCATCACTCGACGGATCGGAGATGAGGAAAAAATACTACCAACTGGATTGTCAGACTAAAGATGGATTTCCAGAACAATAAATAACAACAAATGACAAACCGGCCTAAACTCAAGTGACAGCAAGCATGACCTATTACGTATATGTTTGTGGAATATCAACGGCCTAGCCACTAAAATATCTGACTCAGAGTTTATAGACTACATTAGATCTTTCGATGTAGTGGCATTACAAGAGACATGGCTTGCAGATCCCCCACATCTCCAGGGATATTTACGTTTCTTCACTGGTGCAAAAAGGACAGCCAAATACGGGCATCTACAAGGCGGCCTAGTAATATATGCATCAGCCACAAGTACCCTCACGGTAAAAGAAGTTGGACCATCTTCTACAGCGTCGCTGGCAGTAAACTTATCTTTGGCACAACTAAAACTAGGTAATGTTGATACTGACTTTACCTTGATCAACGCCTATGTCCACCCCAAAAAGAAAACAAAGGCAGTTAAAGACCTATGCATCTTCATAGAGGAGTGCATAAGGGAAAGACCCACAACAAATCTTATGCTTACTGGGGACTTCAATCTCAACCTCATGGGCATCTCGTAAGAAGATGAGATCCTAACTCAAAATTCAATTTGGGATATCCCACCACAAGGGAAGTTGCAAATTTCCAAACAAACAAAACTAGGCAATCAGATACTAGAAGAATTGGAACATTTCAACATCAGGGCTCTAAATGGAAGGTTTGCTGGAGACAACCCTCCGGCCTCAACATTTCACTCAACAAGAGCAAGTAGCATACTAGACTACACTTTCATCTCACTACCTTTATTTCAATACACGACCTCTTTTCGTATAGGTAAAAACACCAATAGCGATCATTGCCCTTAAGAAATCGCTCTGGAAATCGTGAAGCCTAAATTTGAGCTATCCAACGCACCAAAAGAGTTGGTCCATACCGTTAACTTCAAAAAAATCAAATACTCGACTGCAACTGATTAAACTTTATTAGAAAGGGCAAAACAGCATTTTGGGGCCAGCACTGGATCAAGTGAAATTGCTAAATGGGAACAATTTACAAAAACCATGTCTATCTACGCTACAAGACATATTTCATGCGTAAAACCAGGCTGCGGCAGTACGAGAAAATTTACTCGAGAGTATGAAGTAAAAATTAGAGGCACAAAAACATCAATTTACCGCACAATGAGAGAACTTCAGCAGAAACCCATGGATATAGTGAAGCATGACCACTTACGGAAACTAAAAGCAACATTGAAAAAATTAAAATGGGAAGCCAATATATCCATGGAGGATAACTTGTGGGCAAGACTTCATTGTGATACCAAACGGAACAATGGGGCAAGGTTTTGGAAAACCATAAACTCCCTTATAAGACCTATGCATAATGGGGTTTCATCCAATATCACAGAAGAAACATGGGCAAGTTATCTTGGAACCCATTTTAATCAGGCCATGGGAAACAACCAGGTGTTATTACCGGACCGTGAGACGGATACTCTAAAAGAATACAAAGTAAAATCACCCCAAATGTACATTAGCATCCAAGATGGTCAGAAATCAATTTTAAATGATGATTTGTCGAATTTACAAAGCACTATTAAGCGCCAAATCAAGAAAGAAAGAAGAGAGGGAGCTCCAGGACCAAATGGAATCCCGCCAATCCTTTACAAACACGACGTGAACGGCTGGGCAGCAGCTCTCGAACCCCTTTTTTTTAGATAAAACATTATAACATCCTGCCAGGCTCCTGGAAGGGCTCTATCATCTCTCCAATTTTTAAGGCAGGGGACAAGGCTTCCCCTCAAAACTATCGATTGGTGGCCCTAATTGATAATGAGGCAAAGTATTTTGCAGGCATACTCCTGGAGGAATTGTTGGCATGGGCCACAGAGAAATCCCTAATTTCGGTCAACCAGACAGGCTTTGCCAAATCAGTAGGACAATGACCAATATTTTAACTATGGGTATGCTCATAGATAAGGCAGAATCAAACAAAATGCCCATCCACTTTTGTTTCATAGACTATAAGGCTGCCTTTGATCACATAAATCGGAATATTTTATGGTCGAAACTGAATGGCTGGGGAATACCGAGGCCTCTGTTGGATCTGCTAATCAACCTCAATACAGAGACCTGGGTACAGATAAAGGTGGGGGAAGGATCACTTCTCTCAAGGCGCATACAGACCAATAAGGGCCTCAAACAGGGCTGCGTCTTGGCCCCCACTCTCTTTAACCTGTTTTAGGTGACCTTAAACCGATCCTAAACAGCTGCAATTCCGACGCTCCAAAATTAGGAGGGCTCCAACTACCGTGTCTTCTATATGCAGACGATATAGTCTTAATAAGCCACACAAAGGTAGGGCTTCAACATCTTGTGAATACAACACACAGCTACTCAAAAGCAAATGAACTGACAATAAATCTGGAGAAAACTCAGTCGATGACCATCAGCAGAACAAAAGAAATCTATATTGTGGTTCTGGAACAACACACGAATTGAAGATACGCCGATGTACAAATACCTAGGAGTAAAGATTGATAACAGCGGGCAGTTTATTGCTCAGAGAACAAGCATCAGAGGAAAAGGGCTTGCTTTGGCAATCTCTTTAAAAACATTAAACAGTAAACTCTCTGGGCCCTCTCTTTTACCTCTGGCACAAGTAATTCGTGCCAAACTTCTGCCAACAATTACCTATGGGAGCGAGGTACGTAGAGGCAGAGAAGCTAAGACCCTTGACAATACAATTACAGCTGCTTACAGAATCATTTTTAGCCTGCCCAGGCGAACTTCATCAGCATAAATCAGGCTAGAGTTCGGTATCCAACAACAGCTCCTGGCAAGACAGGGGGCCTATATTTCTGCCTGGGACAAAGTGAGGAAATCCAAACAAGGAACTCTAAACGAGCATCTATGGACGGAGCTAGAGCAACACCCTTCCTCACCAGCAGCCAAGTATCTTACGAGTAGCCTGGTAAATACGGGCTTAAAGCAGCTTTGGGATACCTCAACAAATCACACAACATTTAAAAATCTGGTCAAGAAATCTATCAAACAACTATCGTGGGTTCAAGATAAGGCAGCCCTTTCAAAAAGAACGCATGGCTGAATGACCTGAACTCTTACTCAACAAAAGCACCACAGAGCTACTTTGGTTTGGGTTATGCCAAAACCGTTAAAATGTGTTTCTTAAAGTATAGGTTGGGCCTGCTACCCTGCATTCAAAACTTCCCACGCTGGCTAAAAGACAAAGCAGGCTCCCTTTGTCGGTTATGCGGCCTAGTGCAAGAGGACATGCTGCACTTGCTATGCTTCTGCGAGAAACTGCTGGATGAACGGAAATATCTGCTGAAACACCGCTTCAATCGACGAGGAATACGCACATGAAAGAATGCAGTTCTTGCCTGTTTTGCATCTCAGGACCCCCAGTTGAACTGTAGGTTTGTGAAATTTATGAAGGCAGTGGAAAAGAAGATGCCAAAAGCTGATCCCTTAAGGTCTCCATACATTTTGATAAAACAAAACTGCATCTATCGTCATGGCTGACTTAAAGAGAAAAATGAAGGTACCGGGAAAGAAACAGTCACAACCGGAATCTGACCCTACAATATATTACAAAACAAAACTGATTCAAATTTTAAATGATTAATCTAACAGGATGACATTTTGTGTCTAAAATGAATCGAGAAACTGTGATAGGGCTTTACTGGTTTTATCAAGTATGTTGTTTTAAAAAAAATTCTTTTACTCTGATTTTGTATTGCAATGGTTTTAATTAACTATGCTAAATAAATGTACTTACTTACCATTGGGTCCAGAAGCTTTCCCTGCCAGGCTAGCATTTATGCTTACAATTACCTCCGTTAAGGAGATTCCTGGATCCAAAGTAACCGGTATATAATGGGAGTCCTCCCAAATATTGTCCGTTATTAAGGAATCTTCCTCAGTACTCATCACAGAGTATAATTCTGAGTAATGCTTCACCCACTCCCTCTCAGTAATGGCCACTTCTATCCTTGCCGAAACATTCTCATTTAATGAAGGGGCATTTACTGCTTGTCAAAAAGCTGCAGTATCTCTGCATAAAAGAGGCCTCGCACAAAGTGTCCCACGCTTCCTTTTTTTAAGGTATTCTTTCTCTTTTTCAAAGTCTTCTTATAGTCATTTCTTAAGGCTTTGATTAAGGAACGATCCGTGTCGGGATCCTTTAAAGCGCGTTTAAGCTTAGAGTGAGCCTTAGTACAGGCCGAATCAAACCAGCTTAATAAAGTCTTTTTATGATTCTTCGATTCAACCCATAGGCTATTTATTATTTGAGAGGCAATGTCTAAAAAGTTTTTTATAAAATCTGAATCATCGATGTTCCCGTCCATGCAGGCGTGGAATTGAGACTCACATTTCTTAATAAGATTATGGAGGAAGTCTTCAGGAACCACGGTAGTCCACTTTAGCGCATACCCATTTTTCCTGACCATAGCAATGTTATCTACACACGGTTTTGAGATGTCATTTCAGTGTAGCTCGTTGGGTCTACCTAAGATTACTAAGCTAAGGGGGAAGTGGTCGCTCAGTGGATTATCCAAGATGTTAAATGCCTGAGTCTTTCTCCCATGTCTAACCGTCATCAATATAAAATCGATTGTTGAATTAACCCCTCTGCCATTATAAGTGGAATCAAAGGGCATTTCAGGTCTAACCATTCTATTCACAAATCCTTCGTCATTATCATATGTTTGTTACATGCCTAAAGATCAATTGATGGACAGAATGCTGACCAATGTCAAACATTCACCCCAGTACAGAGATCTTGGCCTAAATCCATAGATTTATTGCTCCCTATGCCATTCCAGCTTAGACCCGGCCATATGCAAATCAGTCTTGACCCTGTTCCCCATGGGAACAGTTCAGCCCAAACTGCCAAGCCATGGTCCTCCCTGGAATGGAAACAAGCATCCTGGGACCAGTTTCGGGGCAGCACCCCTCATCAGCCATACTAGCTTGACTCTAGTAGCCTGGCTGATGAGGGGTTTTACCCCAAAACCATTTCCTGGATGCTTGTTTCCACTCTAGGGAAGATCTGGCTGGCCATTTTGGGCGGGACTGTTCCCATGACGCACAGAGTCAAGACTGCTTTGCATATAGCTGGTCTGAACTGGGAAGGGGAGATGAGCTGAAGAACAATGATTGATTCAACCCAGATCTGTGACTGGGGGTGAGTGTCTGAAAGGTTTCAGCACTCCATCAATCATCTCCTTGTGTTCGCCCTAAGTTGGCAGGGTATGCCCAGACGTTGGTCCCTTGCTCGCTTTGCCCCTGGATTCAAGTTAGCCTTGGCGGAAGAGGGGTGGTACCCCGAAACTGGCCCCAGGTTGCTTGTTTCCAGTTCAGGGAAACCCTGGCTTGGCCATTCGGGCAGGACTGTACCCATGAGGCACAGGGTCAAGACTGATTTGCATATAGCTGGTTTGAACTGGGGTGGCGAGGTGAGCTAAAGAACGATGATGAATTCAACCCATATCTGTGACTGGGGGTGAGTGTCTAAAAGGTTTCAGTGCTCCGTCCATCATCTCCTTGTATTTACTTTGTTCACCATAAGTATGCGCAGGCGTAGGTCCCTAACTCGCTTTGTCCAAACAAAAGGAGTCTCAGGGGGAAGAAAAGGGCACAGGCTGCCCCCCACTCAAACCATGACACACAAAAATAGGCCTGTCACCCAAGACACTCTTAGAAAAATACTAATATGGCATGGATAATGGTGATACCAATAAGCTTTATGTATTATCACCGCCCCTCAATCTTTCTGGTAATTCAAATCCAGCCAGGTGTCAAACATTAATGCGGTACAACCACGGTAAACGGACAATCTGTTGTGATACCACCACCCACCAGACACTACTTGTGGAAAAAGTGTGGAGAAAAGAGTGAGCCCCTCACGGAAGAACCGCCAATCGGGTTATCTGACTCACAATTGCCAGTCTACCCAATTATCATCATTGGCGACTCACTCTCATAACAGTGGGAAAAGGGAACAGAAAAAACTAACAACATGTAACAGTGTTTTTTCGATATCAGCCCCACAATCTGCTGATAGTTCCTATCAAAACAAGACAACGTATTGCCCTTGCTGTACTTTTAAGAAAAGTGAATCTCACACAGTTAAAACAGAAGAGTTCACTGGCCACTCAAGATTTATTCTGGGCTGTGAAACCTTCTGACATAAAAATGACTCACACCATATGTACTCTCAGGTGGGTCATAGTGCCAACATGTTTCGTTGCTTGTACTTTCTGCAACTTCTTCAGGGCAAATGGGGGTGCCCACTGTTATTGCCACTGTATAACAACACACACCTGTGATGGAAAACACGACAGATTTACAGAATAAAGTGAGCCATAAATTAAAAACTTCCCATCTTTACTGCTGAATCTGAGATTTAAACATAATCCCTGGCTGTGGTACTTAAAAACAAATGTCAATGCACATAATCACCTGGGGTTAGCGTTTCTCACGCATACCTGCTACCCCTACAATCAGTATGCCCGTGTCCTCAAAAGATCACGTGTTGATTGTGAAAACCCGCTATCGTCGGGTCTCCTGCACACAGAAACAAGGAGAAAAGCCGATTTTAATCAAAATGACGCTTCACCGTCAACTCTCACAAACTCCCCCCGCACATTACATAAAACGGGGCTTGTAGTTAGATTTTGAGACACCAGCTGTTTGCCATTGGATTCAAGCTAGAATGAATGAATGAATAGCATTTTTATACCGCGCAAAACTTAGCCCCGAGGGGCATCAAGGCGCCACCGAACAAACAAAAAAGTCCACAGTACCAGATAGATGAACCATGAAGCCACTAAGAGCGCAGCCCCTAATATGCCTGGGAGAAAAGCCAAGTCTTCAGGAGTTTCCTGAAGACCACCAGGGAAGATTGACTAGTGAGCTCCAAAGGAAGAGAGTTCCAAAGTTTAGGAGCCAAGACAGAGAAAGCTCTGCCACCCCACCTAACCATCGCAAACTTGGGAACCACAAGCATGTTCTTTGAGGAAGACCGGAGGGTTCTACTGGGAGAATATACACACAGAAGGGCCCTAATACCTTCCGATCCAGATCCGTGAAAAGCCCAGTGAGCTAGGCAGAGAAGTTTAAAGGAGATCCTAGAGGGGATCGGAAGCCAGTGAAGGTCCTTTCTGGCCATTGTTACAGAAGCTCGCCTAGGGAGAATTAAGACCATTCTGGCCGCGGCATTCTGTACCATTTGGAGACGATAAATGGAGGCTTTGCTAACGCCACCATAGAGGGCATTGCAATAGTCTAGCCTCGATAATACCAAGGCAACTGTTGCTTGTTTCCGAGCTGCCAGGGACAGGTAGGGGGCAATCTTCCTAAGAATTCTAATGATGCCGCAACAAGTTGACACCGTCCTGTTTACCTGAGAGTCAAAAGATAAGGCAGGGTCGATTAGGACACCCAGGTTCCTAGCAGCGAGAGTAGGGCGAGGGCATTCACCCAGAGACAGAGGCCACGATTCCTTAGACCAAAGATCCTGACTCCCACCAAAGACCATAATTTCGGTCTTGTCGCCGTTTAGTTTAAAAAAATTACTCACCATCCAATTTGAGACTGCTTCCATACAAGCTCTAAACTTAGGGGCAATCTCACTGGCCGGCTGGGTGATAGATATCAGGATCTGAGTGTCATCGGCGTACAATAGCACATCAAGACCAAAGGATCTTATCCCCTTGGCAAGTGGGGTAACGTAGATGTTGAATAATAAGGGACTCAATGAAGAGCCCTGAGGGACCCCAAATTGCACTTTTTGAGCATCGGAGAGGAAGTTTCTCATTTTAACTCTCTGCTCCCTATGATGGAGAAAGGAAGAGAGTAGACTAAGGGCAGAGCCCCCTACTCCGATATCCTTGAGCCTAGAGATCAGTATTGACGAGGACAAGGTGTCAAACGCTGCTGTGAGATCTAATAACACTAGCAGCGAGAGGTGTCCCCTGTCAACCTCAGATCAGATTCTGTTCATCACGACCGTGAGAGCAGACTCAGTACTGTGAGATGATCGAAACCCATGCTGGGAGATATCCAATAAATTGGAACTCTCAATGAAAACAGATAGGTTATGGTTTATGTGGGACTCCAGGATCTTAGCTGGAGCCGGAAGTAAGGAGATGGGGGCGATCATTTTTTAGTATTCCTGGGTCCAAGGAGGGCTTTTTCAGCAAAGGTCTAACGACGGCAGTCTTCCAGGGGGAGGGAAAAATCCCCTCACGAATCGCCAAGTTCATAACCTCTAATAAAGGAGGAAGAACAGAACCTCTGCAGGTCTTCAGAGTTTTTAAAGGACATGGGTCAAGGGGCGAGCAGGCCTTAGTAGCGTCGAGAAGGAGATTGAGATCTTCCAAAGACAAAAGGGGAAAGCCTAAAAACTGTGGTTTAGGCAGGGCATCGACCTTTTCAACAATACAAGGGTTTGACAAGGAAGATCCTACAACATTGGCATCAAGTTCTGGATTGTTGATTTCAAGAGCGCTGTAGATATCAGCAATCTTAGAGTGGAAGAAACTTGCTATGTTGTTACACAGTTCCTGAGTTTCAATGGTAGGATCGACTGATCTAGGTGTTGACAGAGAGTCGAGTATGTTGAAAAGATCTCTAGGGGATTTAAGAGAAGATGTAAGGTTGGTAAAATAACCCCTTTTTGCCTCCATAATCGCCTTCCTATAATCTCTGAGCAGATATTTATGCCGGGCTTTCCCCAATAAATCAGGGTGAGCAGTCCAGGACCTCTCTTGTTTCCTGCATTGCTGACGCATAGATCTTAAATCGTCAGAGAACCAGGGTTGGGAAGGGCTCTTGCGGGCTGAGTGGTAACGTTTTGCTGGTGCCAGAGAGTCTATAGCACTGGCTAGGGCATTTGAAAGGTCAGAGGCAGCCCTATTGGGATCACCCTGAAGAGGGCAGCTAAGGGCATTCAGGAAAGGTGACACCGTATCATCATTGATTGCCTTATAATTCCTTCTGATTTCCCATGCACTGCTCTTTAGTTTATTAAATAGAGAGGAATTGACTTTAAAATTGAAGGGGACTGCCAGATGTTCGGACCAAGAAAGGGGAATGGGAGTGCCAGTCAGAAGTCTAGCATCGTTTGAAAAGATGCCATCCAACGTATGGCCGGCCAGATGTGTAGGGCCATTGACCAGTTGACCCAAACCACATGCCGCTAAACCATCTACAAGTACTAGCGTATCCTTGGATTCTATGGCCTCTAAATGAAAGTTAAAATTGCCCAGAATGCTAAAGTGAGGCTTATCAACATAGGGCTCTATAAGTTTAAGAATGTCATGAGCAAAGGTCGTTCTGGGGCCTGGAGGTCTGTAGCACAGAATACCGGAAAAGGAGGCAGAAGGAAGGAAATTAATCGAAAAATACAGTGCCTCAAACTTGTCTGAGGGCACGGAAAGAGGCTTAGTACAGCAAGTGAAAGTATCTCTAAACAAGATACCCAGGCCACCCCCCTTTCGTCCTGTCCTATCCATTCTGGCCAGGGTATAGCCCTCAGGAACTGCCTCCACAAAATCTGGCTAGTCTTGGCTGATGAGGGGTGGTACATTGAAACTGGCCCCAGGATACATGTTTTCAGTCTAGGGAAGACATGGCTTGGCAGATCCCATGAGGCACAGGGTCCAGACTGATTTACATATTGCTAATTTGAACTGGGATGGCGAGGTGAGCTAAAGGACGATGATGGATTCTACCCAGATCTGTGACTGGGTGTGAGTGTCTGAAAAGTTTCAGCGCTCCGTCCATCATTTATTTGTGTTTGCCTTGTTTGCCCTAATTTGGCAGGGTATACCCAGACATGGGTCCCTTGCTCACTTTGCACTGGAATGTTATCCCGAACCCAGTCCCAGGATGCTTGTTTCTGATCCAGGGAAGACCTGGCTTGACAGTTCAGGGTTGTTATGATCCTGCCACATCAGTTTCCTGGTGCACCTTATCTGGCACCTGTTTGCTGTTTTCTATTGTTTTTACCAATGCTTGTTGTGACTTTGCAATTTGTGTGTGTCAATGCTTGTTGCAGGCAAGGTATTATCAAGGCCTTTTGTCCCTTCTCAACTTCAGTAGTTTACCTGTGACCTGGAATCTGAAAGCTTCTTCCTGAGCCCTTTAAATAGGGGCCACACCCTGTTCTCATTGCTGGTTATTTAGAACCCTGAGCTTGAGCAGCAGCTGTTCCTGGTCTCTGGTTGCTGAAAGAAGATTCTGATTGCAGCAAGGAGACTTCTGTTTTCTTTTCCCAGGTTGTATATCCTCTCTCAACTACAATCAGGTAGAAACGTTCCTTTCTTAACCAAAAGCATTGTGAAAAGAACTACGTGCTGTTTTTGTTATTTTGCATTTTGAAACAAAGTTGCAGATTGCGCCGAAGCGCTCTTTGAGCATTTACATGTTTGGAAAATTTGGCAGTTTGTACATCGCACTGAAGCGCTCTTTGGTGATTTACATATTTGGTGATTTTGGCGCTGGTGTACATCGCTCTGAAGCGCTCTTTGGTCATTTACATGCTAGGTGATTTTGGTATTTTTGTATTTCGGGCTGAAGTGCTCTTTGGTCATTTTCATATTTGGTGATGTTGGCAACTTGACACCGCGCTGAAGCGCTCTTTGGGGGATTTGCATACCTGATGACTTTGGTATTGTTTCGCATCGCGTTAAAGCACTCTTTGAACATTTGCATATTTGGACGCAGTGCATCGCGCTGATGCGCTTCCTGGACATTTGCATATTTGATCATTAATACATACGCTGAAGTGCTCCCTTGGGCATTTGAATATTAATCTGCCTCATTACCATATGTAAGGTGTTGTGTATTGCAGAAAGGTTGTTAGAAGTACCACTGTGATATTTGACAGTGGTTAAAGCCCATCATTATAGGAAACATTAGGCCTCTGCGTCAGTTTTGCGCTTCCGATGCGTCACTTTTTGTGACGCATCGGCGGCGTATAACATGCCTTCTGTTGTGCACTATTTACAAAGTGACGCATCTAAGCAGATGCGTCACTTTGTAAACCCCTGCGCTACATTATACCTGCGTCAGGTATAATGTATGCAGAGAGGGCGTTCCCCCGCAAAAAGCCTCGTAATAGTGACACAGTGAAATCTATGAGATTTCAGTGCGTCACTTTTAGGACGCTGTTGCGTCAAAATCTTGCGCCTGCCTCACAGCAGGCGTAAGACTGACGTAAGCCCTTTCACATGGGGCTTTCCCCATGCGAAAGGACGCATGGCTGGAGTTGCGTCACTTTTGTGACACATTACAGCAATGCGTGACTTTTGCGCTTACAGATACGTCAGAAATACTGACGTATCTGTAACTCCTTGCGCCATGATGCGTCATACTGTAAATATGACGCATCATTGGTCTCGCAAGGAGGGAGCAGTGAAAAGTGACGCATCGCTGTTTTCACGCAGCGGCGCGTCACTTTTCATAAATGAGGCCCATTGTGTCTAAAGCCAAGTGGCTCTTTATATGAATGTGTGCTTTGTGTGGAAACATGGTTGTTTAGCCATAACATTGTATCTTTGAGAATTATAGGAACAGAAATTGCCAGTGAAGTCTGTGAAGAGGTACACAACGACTGTTCTATGCATAACCTGCTTTTCTTTTATAGGTATGTTGTCATTTTTTAACCCATGTTAAATATAGTCACGAAAGGAAAGTAAATCAAGGACAACGTTTCGTTCCAGGTCTCCCTCCCCGCAGTACCCTCCCTAATCCCCTTCCCCCCATCTAGCCACTTTATTACTCAGTGCAGTTAATGTTGAGTCAAGGCTGCTGGAAGGTGGGCTTCTTGAGGGTACTGCTCCTGAGGAACCCAACAGAATTTGACCAGTTCTGACATGGCTGGACTTTTCCCATGAGGCATCTTATTGTATTGTAATGTTGTGATGAATTTGTCTTGCTGTATAATGTTCATGTGTATATAGAAAAGGAATTTGATAAACAAATATATGAAGGATACATAAACAACACTATTAATTGTAATGAATTTTGGGGCTCTTGTAATGTGACTGTGTTGGCTAGTGGATATCAAAAGTAGTAGGGCTAATTGGTTCAACCTGAATATAAAGCGTTAATGCAACAAGTAAAACTGAGTAGAAAGAGGAGGCGTGAGGGGTGCTCTCTTAACTGGATGCAAATTGGGCATTGCGTATTTTGCCTAATAGTATAAATGTTACCCTTCCACATGTACCACACTGCAAACACAGTCCCAAGTTTCAATATGCACTCAGACACACACCTCTCTGCCCTCATTCAGCTGCAAAGCTCACCATGCTCTCAAATAGCAACACTGCACTCCTCACACTTACAAAGATTAGCCTGTATTCCCACAGACATACAGCTCACCTGCACTCACATCAGCACACCGCTCACCTTGTATCTACCATGACACATCTTTCACATAGACACTATTCACCCTGCACTAAGAAAGGCAGAATACTAACTCTGCTCTCTCTCTGCTGCACAGAGGAACCAATGCTTAAGTGCTTGTTACATATGGCTACCTAAGAAATGTTTTTTCTGATCATGGACAGCTTTTGAAAGTTAGCATGCCACTCTGCTGTCTGCAGTGCAGTTACAGCAAATTAAAATATACTTAGAGTTATTTGGCAGTGTGTGAACACAATAATTTGGAAGAGTGAGTCAAGTATGGGTACAATGGAAAAATACACCTCCAAAGAAATACGCCTGTGAACATTTTCATTATACATCTTCTCATTCTCAATGACTATTTTTCTGAATCTTGCACTAGAAAGTATTTGTTGGTGCTAGATCAGAATGGTCTTGTTGCTTACTGCCTGTCAGCGTAGCTCACGTTCTGGTCGCTTGTGGTAGGGTACTGGTGAACCCAACGCCCTTCTCCAAGCCTGTCAGAGTGTGAGCGATGTGGTCTCTTTGTATGGGCCTTAGACTGAGCATAATACATGGCCCCGCTAGGCCAACTTGGAGCTCCCAGCACACAGAGACACTCACACTGCTGAAAATAATCTTATCTCGGACACTCCATTTCAAGAAGAGCTTGCGTGATTTTAATTTGCATGACGATTCCTCAATCTCCTGTCTAGTTGTAGGAGCTTCTACCCTACGACCCTACCAGAAGCTGGTATAGAGTAGACCCTTTTGCTCTATTCCAACTTCTGACAGGGTAAAAGAGTGTATGATTGACAAGCCTCAGGGCTTCATTATCTGACATGGTACACTTTGTGATGAAAGTGCAGCATGTCAGATATATTGTGGCAGTGTGAGGCTGGGCTGCAACAGACTACCTGACATTATAGCTTTTGGGTGCAAACAATGATCCGTAAAACTGTTTCTTTTCATGTAAAAGTTTAAGAGGTAAAACAAGCAATTCCTGGCAGAGCAAGGTGGCAGGTCAACACCCTGGCGCCCCTTATGGAGATGTCACTGCAGAGCAGGAGAGTTCACCAGGGAAGTGGTTTTCAGTTTCTTTTCCTTTGTACTATATAAGAACAACTTTGCCGTCATGACTGCTGGGACTGTATCATGGTGTCATTTTATGCCCTGCACCATCTCAGAAGGGATCTGTCCATTTATGTTTTTTGCTTATTCAGCACAAATATTCACTCAGAAACTATCTGAGTTAATGTATGTTTTGCTAATAGTACTGTGTACAAACACAAAAAGGCAATTGCTGCCTGTGTTTCTGAACTTTACACTCTGCAGCATGTGCACTAGTTTAGAGATGTTTTGAGCTACCTATGCGCTGAAGACGAGAAAAAGAAATGGATAGATCCCTTCTGCACTGGCGCAATGCAGAAAACGGGTTTTTGATATAGCCCCTAATGTTCTTGAACCATTCAAATATATTTGGTAAACTTGAGTATATAACCATAGACTGACAGTTATTCATAAATACATCTTTGCAACTAGTTCTGAATGGATATACAACTTGGTTACTTATTGGTAGCCCCCAAAAACACTCTGCCTGTCCCTGGGGGACCGGAGACAAGGTTGGTGATTCTACGGGGCAAACTACAGCTCCCAGCAGCCTAAGCACCTGGAGGTGCTGAAAACACTCATGCCAGCCCACAGCGCAGGACGCACGCAGTGACACACGCAGTGACGCTCCCGGGCTGCGGCTAGAGGAGCCCATAGGAGGGTGGGCTGGGTCACCCCTCTAACATCAGGACAACAGAAAGTGATTCTTCAGCCCTCGGGTACCAAGGTGTTTTACACCCTACCGACTAGCCCTGTTGATTGTAAATATTCGTGTTTAGATAGGCGTCATCATGTTCGTCTTTTGAGTTCACAATGAGCAAGCTCAAGGGAGTATCAGGAACCTCGGATGCCTTTATTACCAGGGCTGAATCAATGCTCAGCCACAAGATTGAGCTTGACGGAGCGGCGACTCTCACTAGACCCTATCACTATGCAGAGACGCTCTTCATTGGGCCCTTTTATATCGGGTGGTGTACCGCAAACCTCCTCGTCTGCTCCTGCTCAAAGTCTGTCTCAGCCCACCACTCCATCAGATGTGGATGCAACTTCTAAGGTTGTTCAAAATGGGCCTAGCACTGCTACGAGGAGACAGGTTTCCAAACCACACACTGAGGATATCACAAGAGAACCACCGGTTAAGAGAAGGTGAGGTGCGGGCATCTAGAAACAAAAACAACAAAAAGGCCCCAATTTGGTAAACCTAAGGGGAATGGTTAACCGGAACAGGGGATAACCCCGGCCCTACTCAGCCATGGACAGGCCACTCTACCCTCTCCGCTGGTCGAAGAGAAATTCTGGAAAAGGATGGAGACTATGATCACAGTCCTATTAACCCCTATCCAACTAAAACTCTCAGAAATTGAAGAAAGAATATCTAAGCTAGAGGGCTTAGGTGTATTGGCTAGACCACATGTAACACGCAAAATGGAGACGGCCTTATAAGCGTCAACAACTGCCGAAGATTATCCACCTCATCAACCAATTAGAACTTCATCATAATAAGGTCATGAACACCCTCTCACCTGCTTCTCACTGGCATGGGCAATGTATTACTTTGCAAAGTACTGCTAACTGCACAAGTTTGAGTGAACTGCAAAGCCCATGCTTTATCTCTTCTAGAATTCCCCTGGGCAGGCCCATAAGTAACTCACAAGCAACCAGCTTAGAGGGTGGGAATTTTGGTATTGCAAACCAGAGGGCTAATACTATGGGGGAGGCCCATGATTAGTCTCAAACGCTGCACTTACCACCTACATCGGCTCCCTTTGTATTGATCCTTAGAAATGTTCCCTTCCTGAGGGTGGATCAGATCGAAAATACTACACAGCTAATTGATAAATCTCTCCATTGGCTGACTGCCCACACTACAGGCCTGATAGGAGTGGGTCATGGTTAGCCAATCACATCATCATGGCGAGAAGAGTAGGGTGGGTGGGGCCATCCATAAAAACCCTGGAGGGCGACTGTGTGATGTTTAGTTTTAATAACCAATCAATATTGAGATCTCTTCTGTGCCAACTAGACAGAGTCCCTGCTAAGGGTACCCGGATTCTGCCCATGACACTTGGCTACTTCTATTCCCCTCCCTCCAGGAAGGACAGAGTGGGCCTGAATCCACCGCTACGTCATAGGAAAGACTACGCAAAGTCGATCCCACTGGGAAATCCTAGTTTACAGCTTACAAACAGATTTGCACCCCTTTCAGGCATGGATTTTTGTGATTGACTACCTCTACCTCCACTAGAGAGTCCCCTTCTAACTGGGAGGCGGGACAGCCTAACTAATTTCTATTAGCAACCTGGAATGTGGCGGGTATAGCAAATAATGTGGGCAATGAGCAATGGGCAAATAGCTGGTAGGAATGTGACTTAATTTCTTTCCAGGAAACGTGGGCTAGGAACCCCATTTTTAGGTCTCGCACCTGCAACTGCAGGCCAAAGGCCTGCAGTCGCAAAGCGAGACTATTGTCATCATTCTGGCTTTCAAGGACTGAAAGGGAGAGGACAAGAGACTGGCACGCGCACGCACGCAGCAGTCTGCTGGGATCAGATCGCGCGCATAAAGTTGCGCTCTGATTCCGGCAGGCTCTTCACGTCACACATAGAGACCCCCCTCACCCCCCCCCCACGCGCATACACACACACACACACACACACACACATACAGACAGAACCCCCCCCCCCCAGCATACACACACGCACGCACACTCTAGCGCACAGTCCTCGCAGAGGCGTAGCTCCCTCTCCGCCCCCTCCTATCCCCAGCAGTAGTGACCAGAGAGCGCGGGTACCTTGCAGACACCATGGGAGGTCCTCGCGCCCCCAGCCCACTCCGTTACTCCGCCGACCGTGCAGCAGCTCCCTCTCTCCGCCAGGCTGCTGCTCCTCCTCTCCGTGTTGTTCTCCTGGTCTCTGTCCAGGCGCTCAGGAGGGCGTCACTCACAGCTGAGGCGAGCGGTGACGTAGTCCACCTCTTAGCCCTCTAGGAACGAGGGAGAGGAGCTGATGGGGATTGTAGTTTTTTACCGACGCCATACCACGTGCAGCTTTTGGAGGCGTGGCCCGAAAACACAACAATTCCCAGGAGACCTTTTCTGCGCGAGGAGTTTGGATGGGTGATACCATTATTGCTGAGAGTCATTAAGACCAAGTGAGAAAATGTACAAGCAATACAATAGGTTTATTTTTCTAGTTTACTGTCCCCTTCTTTTCTCGTTTTTTTTTCTAGTTTATTCTTGCTGAAGACAGGATATTTGGAAGTGACCACGGAGAGCATCTCGCGGAGGTAGTTTAATTTCGTCGCTCCAGGCGTTCAGAGGCAGAGTTGTTCTGTTTTCTGTTTGAAAGCGCATAACCGAGTCTCTAAGACACTGCGTTTAAGGCAGCTCTGTGTCATCCAGCTGGGGCACGCGATATGACTCCCGCTTCGTGTAAATGAAACGCAGCTTGTTTCCCGTGCTGTAAATGCTGGGAGTCACGGAGTGCACACAAACACATCCGAGGCAGCCCGCGACTATCTCCAGGGCAATTTCAGGCGAGGCTCCGGAAATACATATATTTTTTAATGGAGCTAAATAGTTCGTATTGCAACACTCCAATACACAATCATCTGGCACATTACAATGAGCTATTAGTTTTCCGTGACAGTACATCATGAACATGCAGAAAAGAAAGTGAGCCCTCAAGGGTGTATGCGATAATCAGCAGCATGCACTTAACTCACCGAGCCATCTTCCTGACAGAGGAGTTACCGAGAATTCCTCATACAACGAGCCTAAAAACAGCTGATGTATCCAACCTACTGACCTTTTCCTGTGCCTGAATGGCAGTCCATTTCATATGTTGCTAGTTTAATAACGGGGACAGCATTCATATTTCACCACTCCACGTACTCAACTAGTTTTTCTTGTGCTGTGGCCTGTGTGGCAGTGCTACTGAATAAGAGCATATTTAGGGCCTTGTAGCAAGTGTGGAGTACTGTTCACCCCTCAGAGGCCCTCCCACTGTCCACTGCCTTCTTATCTCTGAGACAGAAATGTTTGACCCCCCCCCCCCCCCCACATGTTTTGCAGTCAGAGAGGTTATTTTCTGTTTCTTCGCTGCACCCACAGGGTTGCAGATATGGTGGATTTACAGTATATTTTCCATTATCAAACCTTGTCCAATCGTTGAATGGGTGGATAGATCAAGATTACAGACAGGGCTGCGTGGCTCCATAAATGAATA
Source organism: Lissotriton helveticus (assembly GCF_964261635.1). Taxonomy (NCBI): domain Eukaryota; kingdom Metazoa; phylum Chordata; class Amphibia; order Caudata; family Salamandridae; genus Lissotriton; species Lissotriton helveticus. The sequence goes on from NC_136061.1 coordinate 1,626,604,249, forward strand.
GCTTGATTGTTAGCAGTGGGTGCATGAATGAATCCAAGAAGGATTGGTAATGAATAAAGACATTCAGCTATGTGAAACAAATTGTCTCAATGCACTGACCAATGGTGGATGGTCTGATTTTAATTTTAACGTTCACATTACAACAACCTTTCCACAAAGCATGATAGACCACATTTTCAAGATTCCTGTTACTTTCCATTTACTTACGATAACCTTAGGACTAACCACCCACACCCTTTAACTCTAAATGATAAGCTATTACTAGACTTGGTGTTTTCACTTGAAGCAAAAACTATTCTGTCAGAGTAGAAATCCACATCAGAAACTAAAATGGTAGAATATTTTGTGTCACCAGAAGTGCGTATAATGCAATGTATAAAACATTATATAACATAACACAACATACCGCTCATCACTTATGGGATTCTTTTGATGTTTACCCTTTATTTATCGTTTTCTAAAAACACATAAATAAAGGGCATTTTTATTTACAATGCTAATAACTCAAAACCTTATAAATGCGAGACCTATTGCATTGTAAATGCTTGTTGTAAATGGCTATCACTCTTTCCAATCGAGGGCAGTTCAAATGGCATCAGGCAGGGCAAAGGGAGGCTTGCTAACACTGATCTCAAATACATCAGATCTGAAGATAAAAAGTTTATAGAAAATAGCTTTTTCTTTCATATTCTTATCCTTGAGCTGCAAAAAATACACTCTTGGATTTTAATAAACTTTTATAACAACAATGTTGGGCCTAATATGCACTCGGTTGTAGATGAGGTAAATAAGGAACTGGATGCTAATCTAAAAACACAAAGGCTTAAAGAACACATATATGTCACTGGCTCTGTGACTTTAATATTCACCCCTGTAAACATAGCTTGGAGAAAGTATGTGGTACAACTAATCACATAGGTAATCTGTTACACCACTTCTCTCACTGCACCTATGGTAATAGTCTGAATCAGACACTCACAGCTAGGGCCATGGTGATTGTGAACAAGTATTCTTCCACCACTGAATCCCTACCCAAAACATTCAGACGTTTCGAATATGAAACAACTATACACTTCTTTCTGATTTCAAACCACCTCAATGAGAGCTGTACCCACGCAGATGCCCAATTTACATCTTTTAGTGATCATGCCTGTAGGAAAGTAGTATCTGCTTCTTATGTTTACCCCCACTTTTTGCTTTTGTCACACTGTTTTTGGCTTAGTCTGACTAAGATCCTCCTATTCAGGGTCCCAGTCTATCTGCTTTCTCCCTTAAATTGCAATGCATGTACTTTAGGTGCACTCCAGATTGGATTCTGGGGTACCCTTATCAGTCCCTAGTATATGGTACACCATGTACCCAGGGCCAGAGGCCTCCCATGGGCTGCAGCATGTATTATTCCAACCATGAAAGGCCACCCAAATTGACACAACATGCTGCTACTGCAAACTGTGTAAGATGGTGCTTGCAACATTTACTGAGATATAGGTTCACTATATCTCTCTAAATCACTAAACTTAAATACATATCAGTCACCCCTATGGCAGGCCTTATCAGTCCTGAAGAAAGAGTGCTGGGTTTTACATGAGAGGGTGCCCCTGCATGAGCAGAGCCCCTCTGCAGCCTTCGGAGATCTTCGGAAACCATTCTCCGGGGTTGTTTGTGATGCATCGAGACATATATGTTTAAATGCATTATAATCCTCACAGTAAATGCTAACTTTAAAATGGCTTCTTAGAAACATGTCAAACACCTTGGAATCATACCTCCACACCAGTAACTGGTGTGGGAGGTATGATTCCACCCTTCTGGAAGGACATATGTGGGTCACCCGCTTTCTCGACCAGGGCAGCACAAAATAAATGCTACCAGCCACAGACATGGGTCTGCCCTTCTACAGCTGAGCCAAGCTCGCGCAGAGAAAGGCATGACAATAGGCATCCTGTCACAGGAACATATAACCACTTCCCAGACAGGATTTAGTGTTTTGGGGCTGGGTGGGTACACTCTGTGAGTGCCAGAAAGTCTGTACTGGGGGACACTGGGGGCACATTTCATGTCCCTGTGCATAGTCCAGCTCAAACGAGTTCTGGGAGCCGTTGGCTCCTGCACTTGTGTGAAACCGGACAAAGGACATGGGTATAGCCACCCCTCTGTCCTGCCGCTCCCATAGGAGTGTCCACAAAATCTATCCAATTCCTTCCCATGGGTATAAAGTGGGTTACTTGATCACAGGACCTTAGATTTTACCTGGACAAGATTCTGCTAAGATGAAACCAAGTACTTCAACTGCCTGCACGACGCTGCGTGACTGAAGAATCTCCCTTGGAGTAAAGGAGTTACTCCCCTGCAAAAGCAGGCACCTAAACACATCTAACCACTTTGCTTCTCCCAAGCTCCTGAGGACTCTGAAGATTTCAGCAACACAGCGGAGGGGGGGGTCCCGTGGGTCTCTGAGGTTGATCTGCCCTCTCAGCAATTCTGAGACCAGTATCCCTCATGGGGACCGTGCAACCCTAACCCCTGTGCACTACGTGGTTTTGCAGTTGCATATATTAGTGACGGTTTCTGAGCCTGTGCTTTGGACTCCATGTAGTCCTGACCAGAGCAGTATTTGCAGTGAAGATTTCCGGCCTCCACTCCACATGTGTCCTGTGGGCTGGTCCTTTACATACTTACTTGAGATCTCCTCACGATCCCTGGTCCGTTGGCCTGTGGGTCCAGGTGAGGGTCACATTTTGAATTCTTGGACTTAGCTGGTTGCTCCAGATGAACCCTGACTCTCCGTTGTTTTAAGAGTGTCCTGGACCTTGCTGGTCCACACCGTAACCTGTTTCTACTGACCGCGTGGGTTGCAGTTGCCAAGGCTTGTTGGTGCTCCATCCTGATATCGACCCCTAGGCTCTCGACATCCTTTGTGGGACATCTCACCTCTGATTTTGGTAATCCTAGCTCTGGTCCCCGTGGCTGCAGAGTCAAGCAACCCTTCTTTGCACCTGAAGCACCCGGCATCGGTGGGCATTCTACTACCGAGCCCCTGGTCACCAGAAGTGACCCAGATTCTGTCTTATCTGCTTCCAGGCTCCTCTCACCTTCAATCCAGGCTTGGATTCCACCGAACACTCTTCGCCTTCCTGGCAGCAGTGCTTTTTTGCAGCTGTCCATTGAAAATGACAAAGGTTTTCAACACCAATTGACACCTACGCACCCGGCTCCTCTGGGATAGGTAACACAGGTACCTCAGTACTAACTGGTGGGTTGGCCTTAGAACCTCTAATTTTCCAATGGGTTTGCTTGAAATCCTCTTAGAAGTGTCCTTAAACTGTAATTTTCCAACCGCGACTTTCCCATATAGTTGTACGGAGCATGCGTCCGTGTTTCCTCACTTCTCCTATCCTCCATGGGCTCCCTGTGTCACTCATCTGGGTGGTTCCTTGGGGTCCCAGCGATTCTACATGCTCTGTGCACTATGTCTAGTTAAGTTGTTGTTGTTATACCATTTGTTTAGTATGTGGTTCGGTCTCCCCCTGGAGCCTGCTGTGTATTGTGCTATTTACGAATGATTTCATATGGATTAAAAAAAAATCGAGGTGGTAAACACATTTTTATATTTAGGAGACCTCTTGGCCCCATAAAAATTATTTAGCAGGCCAAAACAGTATCAGATGCGGCGTATGGGGCAGGTGTATGAGGCATGGCCACTACTGAGCCATTACAGATAGCTAAAAACTATTTTTTTAAATCTCTAATGTCCCTTCCACAATCGTACTCAAATGATATCTCTCACACAGAATCGGCCCTTCCTTTTATAAACTGACTCAATTCGCTTGGCACCTCTTATGTTGTGGTTGTCGATTTAGTGTAGGGACACAGTCCCCCTTAACCAAAGGATAATTACAGACCTGCTCAAAATGGAGAACCAAAGCAGGAGTGGATGGTTAAGCTATGTTGAGCAGGATTTCTGCACCTTAGGCTTGTTGAATCTTTTTAAGGTATAAATGACGTGCCAGAACTTTCTTAAGTTGAGGTTGACCGAGATTTTCAAGCTGAGGGCCCAATATGAACATAGAGGGAATAATTATGGTACACAGATGGTTCGGTTGTATCAACTAACACCCCCAAAAGAGGAGGGTGAGTTTTCATATTTAGCAGAGGTCCCATTCTCCCATCACAAGTTTATCCCACTGCAATTTCACCTAAATCTGATCCAGTTGATGTTGGGGTATCCAGGTGGAAGATTCAGGCACTCTGACTTACCTCTGTGCCCTTGAGATTAGAAGTCACCACAAATTGATTTGCATTAGGTTTTTTTCTGTAGCATGTATGCTCAAGAAAGAAAGTAATTTATTGTACCAATTTCAGAAAGACATATATCCCGTCAATGCCTGGTTGCATTATAATTTTTAAAATCACTCCCAAACCCGTTTATCTGCTTTGCAGTCACATCTTTTTTATGGGCATGTATGCGTAAAAGAAAATATGTGGTCCATTAATTAATTATGAGGATCTTTTATCTGTTCACTGTTTTTACAATTCTTTTAAATAAAAAAATATATATATGTATATCATTTTATTTCAAATAATTCTTCAAAATGGAAAATATATATGTATATAATTTTATCCCAAGTAATTTTTAACCTAATGTATGTCCTAAAATGTGTTTTATATGGAAATTCACTGTAAACCTGATCAAGGGAGTTTGTTTAAGGAACGAATTGTGGCTTGATGCATTTTTAAAGGTTTGTTTTATCTATTTTTATGTACTTTTACGATCTTAACAAAAAAAGATTGAATAAAGTTCTTAACAAACGACCAAACTTATTGATCTTCATGTATAATTTGGATGTGCAAAATGTTTATTATGCATGGTTAGCAACTATTGGCACTCACATATTTTTCAGTTTTTTGACTGCCATTCATCAGAGCTGGTTTTATTTTTCCTTTAAAAGTGGTACTTGGCACTTAACATTCCCATGAATACTGTAAAATAATTAATTTTAGCACAAAGAACTGTATTGACTCGTTGAGAGCTATGCACTTCTTTCCATGTGCGGGGTGTAAAGCTCAAACATATAACCTGGAAAATCTCTGAGGTAATGTCTAAAGATTGTGTATGGGAAATTCTGTGTTATGTGTCTAAATTTAGTAACACAATACAGCTCAGAAAAAGAAATAGGTAAACCATCCTCTAATCTAACTGCCTAAAACTCAACACAGACAAAATGAAAGTGCTGATCTTTGGGAACACCTCCCAGCGGAACAAATCACAGTGGCCCTCTGGACTGGAACCCTCGCCCATTCCGACAAACCATGTCCTCAACCTCAGCATTACCCTGGACAGTAAGCTCACCTTGAAAAGCCAGATCAAAGCTGTCTTATCCGCCTGCTTCCTCACTCTTCACATCCTCTTGAAAATCTTCTTATGACTACCTGTCAACAACAGACAAACCATCACTCAAGTCCTAATCACTAACCAGCTGGACGAGGGCAACGCATACTAGGTAAGACTCACCACACACCTCCTGAAGAGACTGTAGACCATACAGAACTCAGTGGCCAGACTCATCCTTGCCATGCCATGCCTAAATGGACCCACATCACCTCTCACCTCAAGAAACTCCACTTCCTCCCTATTCAGCAGAGATGTTAATTCAAGATGACAATCCACACCTACAAAACTCTACACAACCAAGGACCAGCATTCATCAATCACTGCCTAAACTTCCACCAACCTTACATACACCTGCGCTCAGCCTCCCTCTCTCACATCCCTGCATCTGCTGAAGCAACAGTGAAGGACGCTCCATCTCGTACCTGAGAGCTAACATCTGGAAAGACCTCACCCTTTAACTTCAATCCATCCATTCTTCTTGAATTCCGGAAAAGACTCAAGACCTAGCTGTTCAACTGAAGGGAACCAAAGCAGCAAGGTCCTCAGCAAATGGATATACTTGTGGGTCATTAACCACAGTTTATAAATCTAGTTGATAGATCAAACCTCACTTTTTCGAAGCTGTACTGTCGGAAATGAAGCCCTATCTCATAGAACTATATATGGTTACCTTGATTTTCTTTAGAAACTGAAGGTTCAAAAAAACAGTAGCTGGGCTCTGTAAAGCTCCAGGTTTGTCAGTAACTCACAAATATTTTTTATGCAGGTGTAGATCTTATATAGCACTTTCTGGCAAGTATTGTGAAACTGTGTTGTTCCAGTAACTCACTTACGTGCAAGCAAATGTTCTGAATTTAATGGGAAGAACTAATTAGGAAGAACTTTAATTAAATGAATTTAATGGCAGAACTTAGCATAGCTCACATATTTTTCAAATTTTTGCTAAACAAACACAGACATGTGTGAGAAAAACACAACATGTCAATTGTTCTCAGGATTTTGAACTAAATATACCCAGAGAAAATTCATACTGATTTTGAGATATATGGTTGGGACATGATGTTTTTGTGCTATTTGAGTTGAATTACTTAGTATCACAATTACTGCATTCTTTTCATATTTTCTTTCTTCGTGAACACTATTTTGATTTTGACTTGCAGTATACATCAAAGGGCACATTTACTATTATTTCACACAACATGGTGCAGCAAAGGAACTTGTTGCACTCTATTGCATTAAAGGGAAGGAGCAGAAATGCTCCATATTTACAAAGATATGAAGCATTTCTATTCTTTCTTTACATTGGTATATTGTGCGAGACTGTATGAAGGTGGAGGATTATGTGGTGATGCTGGATAAGCTTCAGCATGCAATACTCTCAAACTATCCTAAAGATGTTTTTTGGATTTACAACAATAAATCCCTATCTTAGTCCTTTTAGAGTGGCAAAGAGCAATCAGGCTTTACTAGAGGAACATGTGTTAAGCATTTCAGAGTACCAACATGGACAATAAGAAATTGACATGACTGGAAAGAAATCCAACACTAATTTATAAAAGTTGAGTTGATTGGTATATCATTTTAGACACCAAAACAAAGTAAATCAGATAAGTATAACCGGAGCAATATTACATCTCTGCAAAATGTTATCATTGCGGTCAATGGAAAAAGTACAAGTGACCATTGGTCACTTGCAGGTCGAGTTGTATAGAATATATAGAACAACAGAGGGGGACCAAAAAGGACGATATTTATAGGGGTCCAATGTACTTGTCCTCTAAACTAGTAAACACTGAATGTACAGAGTTCCCCGAAACTTAGTGTTAGTGTGGCCTAGCAGTCTCTCTCTCAGGAGAAAAGAAGTCAAAGTGAAAAATAGTGAACAGGGACCCGCGAGAGTCCCTTGTCGGAACTAGGAAACCTCATACAACTGGGTAGCTGAATGATTGTATTTTCATCCCGCACGGTATTTGTCTGGCCTCATCACCGGCTTCCTGCTCCAACGTCAAGCCGGCGCTGCAATGCCTGACGGGTAGCACTGTGTGCTACTCTTTTGTGGAGATCTTTTGTTCCTTGCCGTGTTCGGTTGTGTATGAGGAACCCAGGGAAAATGAAGTAGTGAGCGTGAAAAAAGTGTAAAAGGTCAGCCATTTCCTGATTGATGTCAGCTAATTTTGAGGTAAAGGCGGCTTTATTGTTCTTATTAACTGCACTCTTCATCGTAGCTTCTATGGCTGTGATTTTTTCTAATATTGCATCAGACAAACGTGTGGCCGTTTGCGTTATTAGAAAGAGTAAGTCTTTGGTGCATTTCCAAGATACTTGACACCACAGGACCACTGACCTGCCCTGGTGTGTTTTGTTACCCCACAGGTTGTATACTATATACACTGTAAACGCCCCAATTGGGCACTTTCACTGGTTTATGAGCACGACGAGGTCCTGAAGAATTGCCCTTTGGGCATGAAACATGTTGACCACTTGTGAGGGTTGAACGAGACCAGAATACATTGACTTCCTGGTCCCGGTACCCTCCTTCACTATTTTATTAAGGCAGTTAGCCACACTAATAAAGTCTTCTTAGTGGACTAAACAACCTTTTTTAATATACACTTTTTTCACGCTCACTACTTCATTTTCCCTGGGTTCCTCATACACAACCGAACACGGCAAGGAACAAAAGATCTCCACAAAAGAGTAGCACACAGTGCTACCCGTCAGGCATTGCAGCGCCGGCTTGACGTTGGAGCAGGAAGCCAGTGATGAGGCCAGACAACTACCGTGCGGGATGAAAATACAATCATTCAGCTACCCAGTTGTATGAGGTTTCCTAGTTCCGACAAGGGACTCTCGCGGGTCCCTGTTCACTATTTTTCACTTCGACTTCTTTTCTCCTGAGAGAGAGACTGCTAGGCCATACTAACACTAAGTTTCGGGGAACTCTGTACATTCAGTGTTTACGAGTTGTATAGAACCCAAAGAGGGTAAAGGTAATGCAGGTCCCAGGACCAAGCCACAATAGTCAGTTTATTTTTACCTGCCTGAAGAAGCCCGAAGAGTTGTCCTGGCTATCATTGGCGCTGAAAAGCTGGTTTTAATGCTCACACTATGCTGGTGGGAAATAGAGTGAATAACGTTGACAACAAAGCCATTGCTGATGTTGAATGAAGGTTTTACAGAGTTTCCATGAGGTGCCACATTGAGTAAAGGGGGTGGTTGCAGGACTGGTGCCCAGCAAGTCTTGGCAGTAGCAAGCTCAGCTGGGAGTTGTTTTGAAGTCTGGAAGTTTGGCGGAACATGGTATCCACCTGAAACATCTTTGAGGTCAGGAATACATTTCCCACAATACACTGGACCATCTACTTTTGGGCAAGCCCTTGGAAGGCCTGCTAGCCAGTGGTTCTTTGGTTCCAGCACATTGTTTTTACCTGTGGTGTGGAGAGGACTGGTGCCACTATTCCAGGAGAGTCTGGAGTTACCTTTGGCTCTCAAAATCGTTCCCCTGTCAGGGAGAACTGACCTTCGGTCCAGGTCAAGTCACAGTTTTGCAGTTCCAAGAAAGTTGTCACAGGTTCAGAGTATCACACCTTTGATTTGTGAAGCTCCTGTTGTCACAGACTTGGCTCACTTCTTGTGTCCTTTGTTGCATGTCAGATCAGAACTGAGGTTCTGGTGTCAGGGTATCCCTTGAATCCTGAATTTAAGGGTGTTAAGGGAATGGGTGCATGTTGCCAATGGTCTACTAGCCTCAGAGACTAATCTTCCCCTGAGGTGACCACATCCAGTGTTGTAGGTCACATTTTCTACCCAGAACTCTCTATTCAACCACTTTTAAAGATGGCAAAAGCATTCCTTAGCTGTACTGATCAAGTAACCCACCCTAGAGGTGTGGCTAGCCTCTGGGGATGTATATCTCCTGAATACCTGATTTTCCCATCTGCCCAAGTGCAAATTTGCCTGTGGCAGAGGGAGGGCTGTTTCCTCCTTTGGGAGGAAACTGGATTGCATATCAAAGGCAGTGTAGCCTTTGAAGCGCTTCGCCTTGATGTGCACTTCACTAGCCATCCTGTCAGGGATGAGGTGTAACCTCCGTCCCATCCAGGCCATTGTTTTTGACTCCTGGGAGAATTCACACATCCTGGCAGGTGGGTCAGATTCCTTTCATGGCAGCAGAAGCTGCAGGCTGGCAGCCTGAGAACATGAAAGGCTGGGGCAAGCAGATGGGAAACCTCCAGGTAGCCATATGGGTGCATGCCACATCGTCCTTGACACAAGATTTGTGTCTGTGCTGATGAGGCACATTGTTTGATAACAAACATGAAATATATTGACGGTACCATAATGGAGCTGCCAGCCTCGGATTTGCCCGGGTGCCAGCCCATGTTATCCTATGGACCGCCCATCACTTATTGTTGTAATTCTATCTAGGACCCTAATTCGATATTCCTGATTTATGCCCTTATGTGGTTATAATAGATAATATCCTTATATAGGCATAAGAATCATATCCATATTTAGTCATAGCCCATGCTGTCCAAATTAAGCAAGGCTACTTCCCCAGACTCCTAGAAAGTACAACGAGTTCTGTAAACAAACCAAACCTCCAGCAACCTGGGAATTCCCCATGGCTTTTGTTTTGATTTGTCCTAGAACTCCTGTGAGCACTCTAAGAACGGCCAGTTCTTAGTGACATCTTTATTGACGTCTTATGTCCAACCTTATGTCAAACCCGGCACCTTTCAGGTATAAATATACCAACGTTGCCTTAAGCAAACACATGGTGGTTTGGAGCAGAGTGGCTATCTAATTGCCCGAGAGCCCACGGACGCCGCCCTCCCTTTTGACGCACTGAGAGAGACGCTGTCTTTTCTCCTGCCGAGAAATCCAGCTCCGGTGTTCTCAGCCGCCCTTGCGGGTTGCTGGGATATCGAGTCCTGAGAGAGAGATACCAGACCTCCTGCTTTCTATTACCCAGGTACGGAGCTGACTAAACCCTTAAAGAGAATTCTTGATTCAGATTCTTGGCAAAACCAACTTAACTTAAACTGCTACTTACTTACTCCTTCCCATGTATTAGGCTTAGGTCAGGTACACCGTATTTAGAAGCACCAGTTGAGTACGTTAGTCAATGTATATATGTATGTATATATTTTATCCATTTTAAAGTATCATATGGCTAAGAAACCATATCAATGCTTTTACAGTATTATTTCATAATACTCCTTTTACTGTACGCACTTTACTTTATGCTAAGTATTGCAATTGTGGCAATTCATTTCTCTTGCATGAGAAAGAAGACTGCTCATTAAATAACACCTTTTATTGAAAACACCCCTCTCTCTATTCTCTGTACTCTGGTGAAACTAAGTATGCACGATTGACTGAGTAAAATAGCTGACTATTGTTTTCACACGACTCTAGAGATACACTCTTATTCTGAGGGAGCAAAGTTGTCATGTTTTATGGTTGTCAGAAGCTAATCCCTTCTTGTCTATCCAGGGAAGTTAAACTCCTCCTTGTTTATTTGAGAAAGTTTCTAGTGACCTCTGAGCTTGCTGGCAAAACTAATTAAGTCTAATATAGTCAGTAGAGACCTAGTCGACCTCAGTCCTACGTATACACTGCGGTTTATATTATTCCAATGCGCAGAGCCTATTGGGAATATAGGAACTACACTACATTATAGTAGCCTTTAATGGTAAAGTCAAGTTTAGGGGCATATAAGCTTGCACTTACATGCTCACACCATTAATATCATGCACCCTGCCGCTTAGGCTTTGGAGGCAATCCTTAAGGGTGACAGGCATATATAAAAAATAGTGCATTGGCTTTGCCACACTTAGTAAGGACAAAGTCAAGTTCAAGCAGTTTGCACTGCTCCTGCAATATGTAATAATAGGTCTGCTGTCAATACCTTATTTTGATCACACAGGGTGGTTCAAACAGTACTTTAGGACCTGGTGATGCCTTTAACACTAATGACCTGCGCACCACTGTAATCATATACTAGGGAGTTATTAGGGGGTTAAAGTCCTTGCCAATTGGAGTTATAAATTCACACATATCAGTTTTGGGGAGAGAGCACTGGCACTGGGGCCTGGGCAACATGCTACAGGGCACCTTCAGCATCATAACCATCAGCATTGGAGCACAAATTGTGTGTGTGGGGGGACTGACCATACAAAACGGGCACTTTCTAATGGGTGCAGGATTGTTTTTGTACAGGAAGGGAAGCTTTTCTGCAGAAAAACAATCTTCAGCAGCTTATTTCTCTATCTTTGTGTCCTGCAGGATGCATCACACATTAAAAGAGGAAGTAATGAGTAGATATTAAGATACTTCTCTTCTTTACCTCTCTGTCAGGTAAGTGCATAATTTTGGCACTAACCCAGGATTGCAAGTCTTTGTAAATCTTGGTTTGCATCAAAATACATGGGGGGATGCATGGAAATGTCCATACTTCAATCATGTAATGTCTACCGGCATTAAAGTAACGCAAGACCGTGCTATTAACCGTAATGTGTTACTTTGAAGTTACTAAGGGGCATATTATCCAGAAATGGCGTTAAAATTATCACCGCTTTAGCGGCAGGAAACTGCTGCTAAAGCGGCAATACTGGGCTTGATAATATGCCCATGTGAATTCCCATAGAAGCCCATGTTCTGGTGTGAACATGGGCTTCTATGGGAGTTCTCAACAGCATATTATCAAGCCCATTATCGCCGCTTTAGCGGCAGTTTCCTGCCGCTAAAGCGGCGATCATTTTAACGCCCTTCTTGATAATATGCAAGGTCAGGTAATGTGACTTAGTGTGGCTTAGCAAATGCCAAAAATGTCTTTTCGTTGGGGCGAGAACACAAAACTGGCACAACTCCAACACATGGATATAACATAACATCACAGAATATTATTCTGTTACATCTGTCTGGCAATCAGTTTGGCTCTAACTGAAAATGCAAGCAAGATCTATACACTTTGACAGAGCGTGTTAACAATTAACTGAAATGACCTCACACTGAGTTTTCAACATACTATTTATTTTACAGCGATTTTTTTACTATTTATGCTGTTTGTTCTACAGTTATTCACAATGGCATTGGTGATTCTCCTGATTGGCGTATGTTGGTTAACAAACAGGTACATTTGTGATGAAAATATGAAAAGTGGTAAGTGAATAACTTTTGACAAAAGAGTTGTTCATGCTTTATTGTGACAAACATTATAGGTAGGAAAAAAACATATTTCTCACAAAACTGCTGTGCAAACCTAAAACCATCAGATGATATATATTCAATTAAATAAGACGAAACGAGAACGCACACTGCTACATTTTAAAAAGAATTTATTGGAATTTAATCTGTTTTTTTTCTATCCTACAAGAGACATTTTTCTTACAAAACCAGGGCTATCTATGTAATATCGTATTACCGTATTAATTCTTTATCACTGAAAAAGGGATCAAGCACTCTAGAGTTGTGGCTCCTCTTTCACATTAAATCTTAATGAAATTTTTGCAAGGAATGTGCATTCTCTTTGTTATATATGGTATGTTACGACTAATTAACTTGGAACGGACAAGTTTTATCCATTACTGGAGTGCAACCTACAGCCTTCATTGTCAAAAGCAACAGTCTAAGTTTACGCACCGAGTTAATATGATGGATTTCTGTGAAGAAAGTGTCCCTGGCTCAAAGAACAGGCATTTTACAGTATAAAAAGGAGGCATCTGACGATCTATGTTAACAATCACGTTTCATGTCGCAGATAATGAAAGCCGGCGGATATTTTATGCTTTTATCTTCCATGGCAAGAAGAAAACGTGGTTATAAAATGAGAAGCAAAATCTCCAGATATACATTGTGGCAAATACATTTTCACTACTCCTGATTCCACAGCAGCGAACACCCGACATGCCATTAATAGGAGCCCCTTTCTGAAACACATAACACTCATAGGGGCATATGTACGTGGAATTGGCGGAGTGAGGCGTTGGCTGTCATGGCTTAACACCTCACTTCGCCACTTCAGAAACGCAGGGCTGCACCAAATTTACAAGGATATGGTGCAGCCCTGCGTTCCCCCCTGCGCTGGCGCTACACTTCTCAGTGTAGCGCCAACGCAGGCACTCTTGCACCATAGTGCAAGGGTGTCTGAGTGCAGGGGAGAATTGTTTATGTGTAGGAAGGTGCCCCTTCCTGCATATAAACAATCCTAAAATGCCATTGTGTCACTTTTGTGTGTGCTGCTTCATGCAGCACACATGACAGTCACAAAATGGCCTTTTTTTACAGATTGTTTACGTACAGGAAGGGACACCTTCCTGTACATAAACAATCCATGGCAGTTTGCTTTTTCCACTTGCGCTGCACAAGGCAACACACATGGAAAATGCAAAAACGAGGAGAACTAATGCATTTCTCCTCTTTTTGCCAAGTCAAGACCAGGTTTTCCCTGGTTTTAATTTGGGCGCCGCCTCCTATGTACGCAGCCCCTGTACATAGGGGGGCAGCATCAAAATCAACGAGTGTTGCGGCGGAATGCCCATCGCAACACACACTGCCCTCCCCTTTGACGTTAACCATAAGGGGACCTTCTTTACAAGGCAGCATTAAGCCACATTAAGTGGCTTAACGCAGCCTTGTAAATAAGGCTAAGCCTCTATCGTCACCACAATGTCAGAAAAAGTGACGCTGTGGTGGCAATAGGGGCTTGAACATATGCCCTATTGAATGTCAGGGGATTTAAACTTACTTAAAGTGTATTTATTGATTTGATTATTCAAAGTTTGAATATGCACCTAACACACTCCTTCCCATTCACTGATGCAGTTGTGTGTCATAGAGTCAGTTTCAGTTTCAGTTTCATCAACTTTTATTCGATTATAAAATTGTATAATCATAAAAAGTACACATTTTTTTAAAAACACGAAAATAGTACAAAATCAAAAAGAGGTCATTGACATTTGAACACATATAATGTTAAGAGACGATTTTACGACGAGTTGATGTTACTGTTTTTAAAAAGGTCGCTATCAATTTTGCTTCATACGGGGATTTCGGTGACTGAAGGTAAGCAAGTGCTAGGTATGCTTGTCTGAGTCCGCTTGAACGGAGGAGAGGCAAAATCAATTTTTCCCTTGCTAATCTGTAATATTTACAAAACAGGATGACGTGTATCGTTGATTGTTTGGAAACTCCGTCACAGGGGCATCGCATCAGGTTTCGAGACCAGTTCTTCATTTCAGGCAATGAGACCATGCGGAAAAAAAGATCGAACCGTAGTCTTGTCAATAGAAATTTTTCATAATTCGAAAGGGAATACGTCAGGTAGGGCTGTATGAGTTTCTCTGTCTGCAATGTGCGGATTTTTTCATTATGTATTTTGACAATCTCAGCTTGATTGCGGAGCTCTCTTAGATGATTCATACATAGTTCCTTCAACTGTTTCTTAGAAATATCTTCTATTGAAGGTGGTTCTAAAAAGTATTGCTCACGGTCAAGGTCTTGGAGGAATTTGTGGATGTAACTAAGCCACGGTATTTTCTTCCAGTACGCTAAGCCAAGGCATTCGGTAATGAGGGAGCGTGTTATGTGACTTTCGGGATTACACCATATACGGTGCCAGAGTATAAGAGGCTGGCATCTTATGGTGTCGGTCACATATTCCATACCCAGCTCCGGATGTGTGGCTAAGATCGGGGAGCTTTGGGGAAGGGCTAGGATGTATTTGATGAAAGCATTCCCCGTAACCTGGAGTTGATCAATACATCCATGACCCCAGATGCCTGCTCCATATGTGGCCACACTGTGGCATTTTGCATAGTATATCGTTAGCAGTTCCGCTGGGGCTGGTTTACCTAGTTTCCTAGAGAAAGCACTTAATGCTGATACTGCTCGGCGAAAGTTGAGATTTCTGGCTTCAATTGCCTTATGCCAGGTCATTGTGTCTTCCACTAGTATGCCCAAGTATGGGTATACCGATGTTTTTTCCAATTTGCTGTTACTAATGAATATGGGCTTTGAGACTCCACGTTTTGGTCCAATAGTCATTGTAAAAGTTTTTTTAATGTTTACTTTTAGACCCAGGGAGTCCATGAATGACACATATTTGTTCAACTGCCTCTGGAGTTGATTAGGTGTCCGGGCTAGGATGACCGAGTCGTCGGCATACAGGAGGATGGGTATCGGACGGTGTGCTATCTGTGGAAGATCCTGGCTCCCTTCCAGCATAGCCTGTTCAAGGCCGTTGGTGTATAGATTGAACAGGAAGGGAGCCAGTACACACCCTTGCCTCACTCCTCGTGATATTTTGAAGGGACGTGATAGTTCGCCACCAATGCCGTAGCGAACTCGGCCTTCCGCGTTGGTATATAGCTCCCTCAGGAAAGCTAGTAAAGGTGGATCCACTCCAAGGTTTGTCATAATCTGCCACAGCTTTGCATGCTGTACGCAGTCGAATGCCGCGCTCAGGTCTACATAGACCAAATAGATGTTACCTCCTTTCGCGCGTGCATACTTCCCAGCCAGGAGGATCAGGTTTAAGGCCTGTTCCACCGTTCCAAGTCCCTTCTGGAATCCATATTGCAGGTCTGTGATGGTATTATTCTCTCGGGCCCAAGATTGTAATCGGTCCAGGAGTAGTCGACCTGCAATCTTGCCCGTGGAGTCCAGAAGGGAGATCGGTCGGTAGCACACGGGGTCGTTACGGTCCCCTTTCTTGAATATTGGCAATAGGGTAGATGTTGACCATGATGGAAGGAGTCCAGTTTCAGTGACTGCAGCCATTACCCGAGTAATTATTAGTGACCAATAATCAATGTTGTATATAAACAAGTCCATAGGTACCCCATCTGGGCCGGGGGCCTTGCCAGTTTTTGAGGCTTTGATAGCCTTTCTAACCTCATTAAGAGTGAAACGTAGGTTAATGGGGTATATATTATTCTTTGCTTGTTCCTGGTCTTTTGTTTGGGGAAGATCCATTGGTATACCAAAGATTTTTGTGAAGTGGTGGACCCAATCATTCTCGGTTATTGCCACATCTAGGTGATATGGGTCAGTGCTGTTGTCCAGAAAGGGTGATCTTATGGTCTGCCAAAATGCAGTGCTGTCTTTCCTTAATGCGCTGTCATGTAATTGATGCCATAGATCTTGCTTTATCTGTTGCTTGCGATTTTTCCGGGCGTTGTTGTATGTTTTCCTCCGTTGTGAGATTATTTGGGCATCTCTTGGTTTCTGTCGAAGAGCTTCTTTGAGAGATGTAAGGGCCTTTCGAAAATCGGTGTCGAACCATCTCGTCGTAGGGAGTCTTGGCTTGTTTGCTGTGTTTTTAAACAGCTCTTCCCTTATTGCTCTTTGGATGTTATTAAAGGAGATGATGATTGATTCAGGGGATGCCTCTGCAGACAGACAGTCCGCTAGCCATAGGTGTGTTTTTTCGAATACTCTTTGCGTTGTCTCTTCAGGGTCGATCTTTGACCATTTAATCGAATAGCCATTTTTCTTCTTTATGGCCAGCGAGTGTTGGTCGAGGGAGCTGGCTTTTATTGAAGTTGAACCTGTTTTTTCCATGAGGAATTCCACACTTAGGGGGTAGTGATCACTAATTGGACTAGACCCTACTTTGTAGTTTTTTAGTAGTCCTTTACAGGTGTTTGAAGCTAGGATATAGTCAATAGTTGTCAGACAACCTCGCCCATGAAAGGTGGGTAGAAATTCCTGCACTGGATTGACTAGTTCGTTAGCAAAATCTAGATCCAAGGTGAAAAGGATTTCGTTCAGCTTATTACCACCCGGGGTATGTGCAAAATGAGGGATGGGGTTTCCAAGTTCGTTCTGTAACCCGCAGATCCCGTTTTTGTGATTTGGACATAGTGACTGATTGAAATCACCTCCCCAGATGTAATTCAGTGTTGTGTTATGGTTTATTGCTTGTAGTGAGGATATATATGCCACCATTTCATCTAGGTGTGAGCAGCATTCCAAAGTACCAGTGTTATTATAATAGTTTATGAGTATGATTAAGTTTCTCTGTGTTGCCGTCAAGTACGTAGCTTGAATAATTTGGAAGGTGCATGTTTCCTTTAGTAGTTTCACAGTAAGTGGGACGGTGTTTGAAAAATAGATCATGAGTCCACCTTTTGGCCTTCCCATTGTACTAGGTGTTGCTTTGGTAAAGAATGTTTTGTAACCCACTAGATGGAGAGGGGTTGTACGCCAGGTCTCTTGCAGACACAGAATTTGTTTGCTCCTTGCTGTGTTCAGCCATAAGGGGCATGTTATTTTTGCGGTTAGGCCTGCAACGTTCCAATAGGCGATACCTATACTCATGGTCTGTGTTTCTTTCACGTTGGCAGATATTATCCGGTTGTTAATATTGACTG
The DNA here is from genome assembly GCF_964261635.1 of Lissotriton helveticus. Lineage (NCBI taxonomy): Eukaryota > Metazoa > Chordata > Amphibia > Caudata > Salamandridae > Lissotriton > Lissotriton helveticus. The sequence goes on from NC_136061.1 coordinate 1,626,622,021, forward strand.
CATTGACTGCATCTTGCTGGGTGCTTGGTCCCAAGTTGGTATCCGCTTCTACTGGGGAAGTACTAGTCGAGAGATTATTTGAGTATGTCGATGGTATCTCAAATGTATAGGGAGGCTCTGGAGATGCTGTATACTGTTTATCAGATGCAGAGTGTTGTGTAGTGTCGGATTTGTGGTAGCTAGATTTACCCAGGAATGGTCAGTCGACCATTTCGAGGCAATCGAAACGATTTTGGGTTGGGAAGCCCTGCCATCCTTCATATGCTTGATAAGGTCTGTCCTGCCAATAGGGCATTTGACGTTCTATGTACCTTTCTCTCGGTCCGCCCCTGGCTATGTATTCATGTGGGTATTCCATCTGATTCCATGTCGCTTGGTACCATGGGTCCTGGTTACGCGAATCTTTGGGGAGATGGTGCCATGCCCAAGGTGGTGGATTACGATGTTGTTTCACTGGGGGGTAGAAGAAGGAAAGGTGTCGGGCGTCAATCCCCCCTTTTTTGTCGAGTTGAGGCCAAGTACAAATATGGTCTACGGTTGAGGGATCTCTACATGTGACAATGATGCAGTCACCGCGTATTGATTTTTTCGTTTTGCCTATCCAGGCTACCCTGCGGGCTGTAGTGATCCCTCCCGAGAGATGGGATTCAAGGGGTCTATTGATGCTTAGCCACTGCATGGCTTTATTTTTGAGTGACCATGCTGATTCTGGTGTATCGTCTGTTAGCTCGGGTACTCCTGTAAGGACTATTGTATAGGGAGTAGCTTCCGGGGGCAAATGGGCAGGACGTCTAACTGCAGGAGGTTTTTTAGGTGTGTTTTTGGGTGTTTTTTGAGGGGGCAGAGGTTTCGATGAAAGAGATTCAGGCTTATTTTCTAAACAGATTCTGCTGGAGTCTATGTTTGTTGCTGGGCCTGGGGTGTCTACCGTTTCATTATCTGTAGTTACGGTTTGCTGTACTGTTTTGGGAAGTGGTTTCTCCTTCTGGGGATAGAGCGTGTTTACTGCAGGTTTGGGTAGTGTGGTATGTTGTTTTAAGTTTTTCTGTACTGAAGATGTTGAATTTGTATGATTAACTGTTTTCTGCGTGTGTGCTTGATATTCTTTTTTGGGTGGGTGCGAGGTGTTACGCTGCCCCTTTATATCTATACGAGTGTTTGAATCTAGGAGGGTGGCCGAAATTATGGTTAGTTGGGCTTCGAGATTTCTAATACTTAACTGAATGGGCTTTAGATATTGGTATAATAAGTCTTTGGTTGTAGTGAGAACTTGCGAGGTAATTCTGCAAGTCTTACATTGGTTTATGATATTGTCATTGGAGATTGCCTTGTGTGGAAGGGCGGTTTCGGGGAAATGTAATATGCTGTGGGTCGTTGAGGGGTTTGAGTGAATTGTTGTGTGTTCCTGACACGATAGACTGAGTATTTCTTCACTATTTGCTAGATGAGTTTTCGGAATTGCTCCTTCTCTCTCGCCTTGCTGGAACAGGTTTTCGGTGGGTTGGGCATCTCCCTGAGTTTGACAGCCAGCTAGGTCGGGAGTTGCTTCCAGGTCATCAGATGCTATAGAAAGATCCAACTCAGAATGCGTAACTGACAAGTCTACTACCGACGGGACAGTATTTAAATCTGGTACTGACAGAGTCACTGGAAGAGAGCTGTTTTGGGTGTTAAGGTTGATTGGAGAAGTAGCGTTTGCTATGGCGCCTAATGATGAGCGCTTTGCGTTTGCACTCATGAGATCTAATGATACTCTCTTCTCCATCAAAGCTATGCTTTGGTTTATCGTCTCATGGACCCGCGATATGAATAAGTCGATAGGGCCTGTTACTTGTGCTACCTCCTGCGCATGTTTGGATTTTGGTTTAGAGGCACTTCTTGTTTTGGGTGGCATGTTTGTTTATTGCTGGGTCGTTATTGAAAGAGGGATGGCCCGGTCCGGACTCTATCGGGCACTAACGGGCAACAACGGGCCCGCCCTTGGCCCGGGCTTCGCCCCGGGCTGCGTCCCGCGCAGCGGGTGCCGCGAGATGTTGTAGCGCTTCGCTGGGGGCGGGGCACTGGAAGGGGGCGCGGCTCTCACAGGAAGAGGACCAGCTGAAGGTGGTGTATGCTGGTCCTCGCAGTCCTGGGGCCGGCGCCTCGTCCTCCTCTGCGGCCTCGCGCTCACAGTCACTCAGCGGTGCTTTGGTCAAAACAGCTATGCTACTCCTGTAGCGGGGATCAGCAGCAGGAAAAGGGAGTCTGAGCGATATCAGGCGGTGAGTCTTTCTCCACGAGTGGCACCCGCGCAGCGGGTGCCGCGAGATGTTGTAGCGCTTCGCTGGGGGCGGGGCACTGGAAGGGGGCGCGGCTCTCACAGGAAGAGGACCAGCTGAAGGTGGTGTATGCTGGTCCTCGCAGTCCTGGGGCCGGCGCCTCGTCCTCCTCTGCGGCCTCGCGCTCACAGTCACTCAGCGGTGCTTTGGTCAAAACAGCTATGCTACTCCTGTAGCGGGGATCAGCAGCAGGAAAAGGGAGTCTGAGCGATATCAGGCGGTGAGTCTTTCTCCACGAGTGGCACCCGCGCAGCGGGTGCCGTGAGATGTTGTAGCGCTTCGCTGGGGGCGGGGCACTGGAAGGGGGCGCGGCTCTCACGGGAAGAGGACCAGCTGAAGGTGGTGTATGCTGGTCCTCGCAGTCCTGGGGCCGGCGCCTCATCCTCCTCTGCGGCCTCGCGCTCACAGTCACTCAGCGGTGCTTTGGTCAAAACAGCTATGCTACTCCTGTAGCGGGGATCAGCAGCAGGAAAAGGGAGTCTGAGCGATATCAGGCGGTGAGTCTTTCTCCACGAGTGGCACCCGCGCAGCGGGTGCCGCGAGATGTTGTAGCGCTTCGCTGGGGGCGGGGCACTGGAAGGGGGCGCGGCTCTCACAGGAAGAGGACCAGCTGAAGGTGGTGTATGCTGGTCCTCGCAGTCCTGGGGCCGGCGCCTCGTCCTCCTCTGCGGCCTCGCGCTCACAGTCACTCAGCGGTGCTTTGGTCAAAACAGCTATGCTACTCCTGTAGCGGGGATCAGCAGCAGGAAAAGGGAGTCTGAGCGATATCAGGCGGTGAGTCTTTCTCCACGAGTCATAGAGTCAAATCAAGATTATATTCACAAACTTTATTGAGAAAACTCATCAGATATTAAAGAACAAGGTCCCCTCAAAACTCTAGTGGTTTCGTTTCTGGCATTAGACCTGAATATGTTTAAATCTTTCACTTGCAAATGTTAGGACTAACCAATATATCTAAATACACACCTGCGCCTGACCAGCTGCACGTTTTACTGGTTATTCCAGCTGCCGTCCACACTGAGAACCTTGAAATAAGGAGTTAGATGAAATCCTGCAGCGCCTGAATTGAATTGCAGGGGGGCAGATGTGACACATCTGCAGAGATGCGTCACTTTACCTGTGCCACCCTGAGAAACCCTTTTGCCACCATGGATGTGCCGTATTTACTCTATGGCGCACCATGTCACAAGGAGTGACAGATACGTCAGAAATTCTGATGCATCTGTTAACCCAACAGTCACGCATTACTGGTGTTGTGTCGCAAGCACGATGCAAATCCAGCAATGCATGGGGAGGTCTATACTCATTGTGCTGCATCACTCCTTATGCCTGCTCCAAGCAGGTGTAAGTTTTGACGCAGTAGCATCCTATAAGTGGCACAGAGAAATCTTGTAGATTTCACTGCAACACTTTTATGAGGCTTTTTTAAAGTGGGAACACCCACCCTGCATACATTATACCTGATGCAGAGCTTTACAATATGACGCATCTCCCTAGATGCATCACATTGCATGGCTACGAGCTCCATGTGCAGCGTGTTTTTTGTGCATGCTCTCGGGCTGAGGAGGATGCGAAAACTGGTGATGAGCAGGGGTTACGTGCTTCTAAGAAACAAGACTTCTTTCCTGAAGAGTTTGCAAGGATACAGCAAACTACTTTTGTGTGCCACATGTGCCTAAGCCAGTGTACAGTGGGTGTATGCTGAGTGTGAGCTCTACTCATGCACATACAGAGTCTTGTGGAGAAGCTGAATGCCTAGCAGAGGAGCAACATTGGAAAATCCTGTTTGGACTGGTTCGCCAAGCTGAAGAAGAATATGGTGCTGCACCATAAAACTGAGCCATCATTCATAGAAAGAGACTGCTAAAAGGCAGTGACAACCAAGTAAAACATGACAGACTGTAGCGAAATTTACTCATTGGACTTATGACCTCAAAATCGGGTGAGGTGACTTGGAAGCAATCACTCGTGATGCATCCGTAAGGTTGTTGGTCCCAATAGAAACCGCTGAAGACACCTTCAGAATTGTGAACATTTTCAATTGGCTGCCACAAGATGCATGGAGTACGGTGCTTCTGCATTTTACATATTCCACCCATAGCAGAATTGTTGGACTTGGCCCTTTTCCCCTAAATGTTTCGCTTTTCGCCACCCTAATTTAAGGATGTCTCCCCCATGGTAAAGGTTACTTTATAGGCCATGTGTGGTGTGAGACGCCATGTTAATGTGATAATGTGATGCAATGGTGTGCAGTTATTAACCACCCAGTATGGAAATGTACCCTGATGGAATGCTGTATTCACAATGGATGCTATGGCTGTGCGTTGTGCCACCTGACTGCAGTAGGTTAGCGGTCTAGATGTTAGGTACCCAGCCACCCCAGCATTTGGAGGGAAAGCCTGGCACCCAGGGTGCTCTACTCCTCCCCCTGACCCAGTGTAAACCAGTTCCCCAGAGAATTCCAGAAGCTTCTAGCACTGTCTGGTAGGTGGAGTGAGGGGGATATAAATAAGGGGGATGTGCCACCATGTTCTGAGACAGAGCTAGGACAGGAATGTGAGGGGACCTGCTGCCAGGGGATACCGCCACTTGGGCCTGTGTGCTGGAACCTGCACGCATCCATTACCCCTCTACTGTCCCCAGGGCTAGTGGAAGCCCCACTTCAGGAGTTCAGGCTGCTGTTCATGACGAGGGCCACGCTGCAGTGGAGGATGGTGTCAGCCTACCGCCCTGTTTTGATGAAGCCGCCACTGACTGTTGACCTGGCCCAGTAGTGCCTACTGCTCTGTCCACCGGGCCCTTGAAGAAGGAGGGCCCTCCTAGGTCCCTGAAGATGCCAGGACCTTGTACTGTGAAGTAAAGGCACCCCCTAGTTATTAGAGGTTCAAGAGGAGGGGGAAGGGAGGGGTAATACACAAAAGCCAACCTCTTGTCTAACCTATATAAATATGGCAGCCGCTCTACTGTTTCCTAAGTACACAGAGCATAGACATTTAGGGCCAGATGTAGGTAATTTTATTTTACCACTTCTTAAATACCGAATCATACCGATTCGGTATTTAAGAAGTGGTAAAATAGAGGGGGGGGATGTAGGTATTTCAGATTCGGTAAATACCGAATCGTTAAGATTCGGTATTTACCAATTCTGTAAATACCGATTCGGTATTGCCCATTGAATCCGATGGGCCCTGAAGCCCATAGGAATCAATGGGCAATACCGAATCTGTAATTACAGATTCGGTAAATACCGATTTTAGCAAGGGTGCAGGGGGTGTCACTTTGGCACCCTCTAGCACCCCAAAGACGGGCATGTTTGCCATGTGGCACACAGACATGCCCTACGGTCATGTCTGTCTGTCACATGGCTAGGTGTGCATGCACACACGTGCATGCACACCTGGAATCGGTATGTTACCACCCAATTGGATTGGGTGGTAAAATACCGATTCTGTAAGGCCATAGGGACTCTGAAGAGTCCCACCTACATCTGGCCGTTACCGATTCAGTAACAATACCGATTTGGTAAATTTACCGATTCGGTAAAGTTACCGAATCTGTAAAAATGGCCCCCTACATCTCGAAAACCAATTACCGGTCGGTAACGGCCGAAATCGGCCGTTACCGACCGGTAATTGGCAACCTACATCTGGCCCTTAGAGAGAACAGAACCTTAATTTCCATGCAAGTTTCATTTTTCTTTATATGACTTTATTTGTCATCTCTGTTTATAGAAAACATATTTATAGTATATTTCTGTTTTTACAATTACATAAAAAATTATTTTCTTATTTTTTTAAACATATGAGACAAAACTGTCAATTATTGTCATCTATGTATACATGTACTTAGGAAACAGTAGAGCGGCTGCTAGATTGAAATTATATAGGTTAGACAAGAGGTTGGCTTTTGTGATGCCAGGACCTTGTGCCACGCAAGCGCTTCGCCCAGAAGCGCCTGAAAGGGAAGGAGCGCCTTGGACTGGACCCCCACCACTTAGGAGGTGAGAAGAACTGCTGCTGCTGCTGCTGGAACTGTCCGCCCCCCTTGCGCTGTGTGCCTGGAAGCGCTGGCCTGCAGGAGACTGCCTCCTTTACCCAGAGCACCATGACCAAGATTGCCCTGCTGTGCATGAGAAGCGCTGTGCCACTGAAAACTGTTGTGCCTTGTGAGTGCTGCATGTTAAGCGCTATACTTCCTGCCCCCCAAGCGCTATACCTCTAAAGCACTATGCTCTGAGGAACTGTGCCCGTAAAGCGCTGCCTGGTCCAAGAGAATGGCTGCCTGCTAAGCACTATACTGCTTGGGACTGCAATGAGCGCTGTGCCTGCTGAGCGCTGTAATTTCCTGAAGGCTGTGGCTGCTGGGTGCCCCAAAGTCATGCTGGGCCCTGCCTGAAAAGCGCCTTGATCAATAGGCGCTATCCTGCCTCGAACTGCTCTGCGAGAGCTGTGCCCAAAAGAAGCAGGAGCTTACCCCGCGTTATGCCACCCTCGTGCGTGATGCCGCACCCTGCTGTTAATTCAAACCGCCGGAGCCCACTCTGCTCTGGCACAGAGGGAAAATTACCGTGTGGCCCGGGGCCTGAAAGAGGAAGCAACCTTGCCGATATCACCGCTGCAACCCTGGGCCTGCGAAACTAGGAGGCTGCCTACCTGGTCCGCGTGCGCGGGGACCCCCGCTGGGCACTGCCACGGAGTGTGTCTTGCCGCCTAAATCACCGCCGCGGTCCCGGCGCCTCTGGAGCGAAGTCCCAGCTGTGCCGCATTTGCCGCTGCGGCCCCCCGAAGCTTGGGGAGGGTTGCAGCGGTAGTCCTGAAGGCCGCGCTAGGCCTTGAAGCCGCCATCTGCGTCACGATCACGTGACGGGGCGCCATGTCATCGGCTGCGCCCCCGCTGGCTGCCGCGCAGCCATTGACTCTCGCGGCCGCACCCACTCAAAGTCACCCCCGGATTGGCTGGGGCGAGAGCGCCTCCCGCGGGCCGGGCCCTGATTGGCCCGAGGCGCAAGAAGGAACCGGGAAGGCCTCGGAAGACCAGACGTGGAGCGAAAGGCGGCCAACCTCGGAGAGGGCCGCCTGGAAGGTGCTGCTGCCGACGGGGCCCCCGTGTTGGCAGGGGAAGCCCCGCTCCTGCTGCCCGCCTGCCTGGGAACAAAGGAAAGTCCAGGGGGAGATCTCGCAACTCCAGAGAGAAGCCGAGACACCGCAAGGAGCCCGGTGAGTGGGGCTCAGCTAGGAAGTGGAGAGGGCAACGGGGCACACTTTCGTTGCTCGCCCCCCTTCTTTTGGACACTCTGATCGGGCCCTGTTGGCACCCATTGCATTAAGGAAGAGCAGGGCCCCCTGGGAGCGGAGGGGGAGCCCCGTGGCCGGCCCCCGTGGGAGACACTGTAATTGGGCCTCGTTGGCCCTGTTTGTATACAGGAGACCCCTGGACTGGGCTGGAGACTGCTCCCCTTACCACTGTTGTAGAACCCTAAGGTAGCGGGTAGCCTATGTGTTGCCCCTAAAGAATGTGGGCATAGGTAATGGTGATCATGCTCAGGTTATGCCTAAACTAAGGCGATTGATGCCCACAGGCTTGTGTCCGATGCTTATGCTTATGCCCCCATGGTAAACGTGATCGTATACCCTGTTAAAGTAAGCTCCTGTGCTACGCCTATATGAGGGTGCCAATGTGAAATGTGATTATACCTGTCGAGGCCTGAGGTTAATGCTGGGAGTTTCATGTTCTGTTCGCAGGAGGTGCTAATGCAAGTCATGCTGTGTTTATGCCTAATGTTTTATTTTATGCTTAAAGCCTTCTGCTAAGTTGATGCCAAGGATTAATGCCTGCGTTTTCCCTGCAATACTGACCCTGACATTTCACGTCAATTGATAACGTTCTTTTTATTTCAGTCCTGGAAACTAATGGACTTATCCTTTTTCTTGCTTTGTTCATTTTCCCTGTAAATAATCCCCCTTGCATACATTGCCCTGGTGCCCGTTGGCGCCCCATTGTGATTACTGTGTCTCACTGTTGCGGGTTGGAGACAATACTAAGTTTGGGCGTAAAATCCTTTCCGTTCGCGGAATTTGCAGATTTTTGGCAATTTCGCATTCCGCAAATCCCGCGAATTTGACCAAAAATCCGCAAATTCGCAAGCTGGCGTATTTTTTTGCTTAGTCACGTTTGAAAAATACAATATAGCGAGCGCGGCGTTGACTTCCCGTGATTCTGTGTTCGCCGAGTTGTTTTTCTCCCGGTTTGCGTGTGCTGCGCCATTTTGGATCTTGCTGCGCAATTGCGCGAGAGTTTTTCAACCATCGAGTATGTCATCGCAGCCCGCCATCTTGCACAGCGAGAGTTTGACAACGCGAGTACGTCATAAGGGCCCGCGATCACGCATCGCAGGAGTAAACATTTGCGAACACGTAGATGCGGCACGCAGCTGACTTCCGGAGGGAGATTTGAACAGCTCGCTTTCCCAAAAATTGCAATTTTGCACAAGAAATCCACAGCATGCAGCATAAACCTTCTGAAAATGTTGATTTTGATCAGAATGACTCCTCAGATTGACATTTGGCTGCACTTTTTGGCGCAAGGAGTCCCTTTTTTGGGGGTGTGGGAGGAAGGAAGTGCCCCAGAGTCTCCAACTTCCTGTTTCTGTGCAGCAGGCTCCTCCCAGTGCTTTGTCCATGTCCTGATCACGTTTGATTTGGGTCTGGAGCTGGAAGGATTACTTTTTGTGGCTGCTGCTGGAAATATGTATTTGAGGACTTTTTGGACTTTGGAGTTTGGATCTCTTTTGGATTTGAGATTTTACAAGTAAGTTGGTGTTGTTTGTTTGGGGCAGTGCAGTTGCTGCAACTACAATTTTAAAACTTTTTCACAACTTTAAAAAAATACATTGTGGGTAGGCACAGTATCCAGTAGTCCCAGGCTTAGTCGTGGGTGCATGATACAACTGTTTCCGTGAGTTTGTTTGAACTTAAATCTCATTTATGTCACAGAATTTTAGCTTACTGTTTTATGTGGATTTTTTTATTTTATTTTGGGGTGCCTGTAAAGCCTCACTAGCCAGTAGGCCCAGGGGTAGTGAGTGGTGCATGGACCAAGTCTTTCTGTGGGGTGTCTTGAATTTAAACACCATTGAGGACATGGATGGCATTGGATTGTGGAGATTTTTGTGTGTTTTTCAACTTTTTGGGATGGTGTTGGGGCCTGGCCATGTGGGTGGGGGCCATTTTGAGGCCTGCTCCAGGCAGGGCCTGGCCATGTGGTGGGAGTCAAGGGGCCATTTTGAAGCCAGGCAGTGTGCTCAGGCCTGCACCCTGTTTGCCTTGCTTTCAACCATTATGCCCACGAGTACTCAGTGGTCCATGGACCTAGTCTTTCTGTGGGGTGTCTTGAATTTAAACACCATTGAGGACATGGATGGCATTGGATTGTGGAGATTTTTATGTGTTTTTCGACTTTTTGGGTGCTGTTGGGGCCTGACCATGTGGGTGGGGGCCATTTTGAGATCTGGTCCAGGCAGGTCCTGGCCATGTGGTGGGGGTCAAGGGGCCATTTTGAAGCCAAGCAGTGTGCTCAGGCCTGCACCCAGTTTGCCTTGCTTTCAACCATTATGCCCACGGGAACTCAGTGGTCCATGGACCTAGTCTTTCTGTGGGGTGTCTTGAATTTAAACATCATTGAGGGCATGGATGGCATTGGATTGTGGTGATTTTTGTGTGTTTTATGACTTTTTGGTGCTGTTGGGGCCTGACCATGTGGGTGTGGGGCATTTTGAGGCCTGGTCCAGGCAGGGCCTGGCCATGTGGTGGGGGTCAAGGGGCCATTTTGAAGCCAGGCAGTGTGCTCAGGCTTGCACCCAGTTTGCCTTGCTTTCAACCATTATGCCCACAAGTACTCAGTGGTCCATGGACCTAGTCTTTCTGTGGGGTGTCTTGAATTTAAACATCATTGAGGGCATGGATGGGTTGGATTGTGGTGATTTTAGTGTGTTTTTCAACTTTTTGGGTGCTGTTGGGGCCTGACCATGTGGGTGGGGGCCATTTTGAGGTCTGGTCCAGGCAGGGCCTGGCCATGCGGTGGGGGTCAAGGGGCCATTTTGAAGCCAGGCAGTGTGCTCAGGCCGGCACCCAGTTTGCCTTGCTTTCAACCATTATGCCCAGGGTTACTCAGTGGTCCATGGACCTAGTCTTTCTGTGGGGTGTCCTAAATTTAAACATCATTGAGGGCATGGATGGCATTGGATTGTGGTGATTTTTGTGTGTTTTTTGACTTTTTGGGGTGGTGTTGGGGCCTGTCCATGTGGGTGGGGGCATTTTGAGGACTGGTCCAGGCAGGGCCTGGCCATGGGGGTGGGGGTCAAGGGGCCATTTTGAAGCCAGGCAGTGTGCTCAGGCCTGCACCCAGTTTGCCTTGCTTTCAACCATTATGCCCAGGGGTAGTGAGTGGTGCATGTACCAAGTCTTTCTGTCGGGTGTTTTAATTTAAACATCATTGAGGGCGTGGATGGCATTGGATTGCAGTGATTTTTGTGTGTTTTTCGACTTTTTGGGGTGGTGTTCGGGCCTGGCCATGTGGGTGGGGGCCATTTTGTGGCCTGGTCCAGGCAGGTCCTGGCCATGTGGGTGGGGGTCAAGGGGCCATTTTGAAGCCAGGCAGTGTGCTCAGGCCTGCACCCAGTTTGCCTTGCTTTCATCCATTATGCCCAGGGGTACTCAGTGGTCCATGGACCTAGTCTTTCTGTGGGGTGTCTTGAATTTAAACATCATTGAGAGCATGGATGGCATTGGATTGTGGTGATTTTTGTGTGTTTTCTGACTTTTTGGGGTGTTTAACTGATGTTCCTCTGGCTTCCTTTGCTTTTAGGTGCACAAGAGAACCACAAGTGCCAGGAAGAAGTCCTGCAGCGGTGTGTGCAGCACAACGTCACGTGACATCACGTGTGGCCACAGACAACTCTGCAACTCGTGCAACTGCGCCCTGCTGTTCTGACATCTGAAGAAGATGAGCCCAAAGAAAGGTGGCCGTAGCGCCTCCACGAAAAAAGTTGCCACTGCCAGTAAGAAGGAGCAGAAGAAGCAAGTGGCACCACCTACCAAGGAGACTGGTGTGCCCACAGACACCTTTTTTGGGAGAGAAAAAAACTACGCCTGCAGCAGCAGCGGTGTCCGCCGGGGACCAAGCTGGGAGCAGCACCTCCACTTCATTGGGCTCAGTCCCACCACGCTGAGTTTGCTCCAAGCGCATGAGTGTTGCAGAGGCAGCCACTTTAATTGTTCAATCACCAACGCACAGTGATGTTGGCTCATCGCAAGAAAGTAGCATCCAATCAACGCCGGGTGTAACTCAGCTGACGATGAGTGTTCAACAACCACAGCCACAACGACAACCACAGGTGCAACTAGTACAAGCGCAAGGACATGGGCAAGGAGAGGCGCAAGTACATGCGCAAGGAGAGGCACAATTAGAGGCGCAAGTAGAGGCGCAAGTAGAGGCGCAAGTAGAGGAGCAAGGAGAGGCGCAAGGAGAGGGGCAAGTAGAGGCGCAAGGAGAGGCACAAGGAGAGATGCATGGAGAGGCGCAACTAGAGGCGCATGGAGCGGCACAACTGCCCACAATGCTTGTTCCTCCAGAAGTAGGGGCATTTCAGGAAATAGAGATTGAAGCGGAGGTATCTTCCGAGGAAGCCACTCCTCCTGATGGAGACCCATATTCTTCCAGATCCCCAACAAGAAAAATGTCAAGGAGGGCTACTACAAGTTCTTCTTCAAGCCCCCTTCCTTTTGATGATCTTGATTTTGATTGGATCCCACCAATGGAGTCTGAGAGGGTGGCACGCCATGAGCCGACAAAGGTAGCTAAGCCTAAAAGGAAGGTTCCCGCAAGGCTTTCAATTATGGGTGATGATGACGACAAACAAGAAGTGGTGTATGCTGCTGATGAACAGTCTGACGACGACCCAGTCATCACAGTCATCACTCCAGCCCCAGCAGCCATGCAGCAAGATATTTTTACCCTATCCCGAAATGCTGCTGAGCGGGATGTGGGCGGCGTTGCACTGGTACCACCACCAACGCAGTTAACTAATACACCAACATGACCTACAGCTTCAATATTTTCTCGTCAGAAGGGCCGGCAGGGACCTCCATCCAGCTCGACCTCCATTACCTCAGGTAGCGGTGCTGTAAGTGCACAACAGAGTCAAATTCAGCCACGCACATCCTCCACTTCATCTGGCATTGAAACTGAAAGTAGCATCTCCACCACCAGCAGACATTTTCAGTCCCCGGTTTGGGACTTCTTTAATGTTAGCAAAAAGGTGAAAACATGGTTGTTTGTTCGATTTGTAAAATAGTAGTTATTCGGGGTAAGCTTGGTACCAACAATGGTACCGGAGGCCAGAGAGGTCATCTCCGAAAAACACCACACTATACAGTGGGAGGCACACCTAAGGAATATCCGGGAAGCCAAAAGTAGAACTGATCCAAATGTATCCATTCACATTGCATCTGATGATGACGAGGGGCTGATCGTGCATGGGGAAGTCAAGAACCGACCGACATTTTTTCTGGTACACCCAGTACCCCTGGCAGCAGCACTGCAGTGGTAGCGCCCACACCCGCTACCCCTGCAACATGTATGAGGCACACTAAGAGTATGGGAGAGACACCAATGCGAAAAAGTACATCATTAAGCCTAACTGGTTTGAAGAAGTCTGCATCATCATCATCACGTAAAACGGTCCAGCCCACCATTAGAAGCATGTTTTGGTCGGATGCGCCATTTGAACGCAACCACCCAACGGCACGTCTATATAACGCAAAGCTGGCTAAAATGCTAGCGCTGGACCTTCTCCCTTTTTCTTTCGTGGAAGGGGTCGGTTTTCTAGAATTTGTGGCAACAGTCTGCCCTAAATGGAAGGTTACTAGCCGGTCCTATTTTGCCAGTGTTGCTGTTCCAGCACTACATCAAGAAGTGCTGGAGGTGATTGGCTCAGCTATTCAGAAGAGTGCTGTTCAAACTATCCACCTGACAACAGACATGTGGACCAGTTACCAAGCCCTTGATTACATGTGCATCACTGCACACTGGGTCTCTTTTGCAGGGGTTAAAGACAAGTTAAAAGCAGGTGTTGACACGGACACAGTTTTTCAAGCTACTCGGAAACATGCAACAGTAGCCATGTTTGCCATGGAGAAATCTCATACTGCCCCTAACCTTTTGGAGGAGTTTGACAGGAAGGTCTATGAATGACTGCATCCAAGAAATCGCATGATTGGTTATGTTTCCACGGATAATGGCAGTAATATAGTTAGGGCCATAAATGATGGTGGCTATTTCAGAGTGCCGTGTTTGGTGCACAGTATTAACATTGTTGTGCAAGATTTCTTGAAAAAAGAAATCACAGTCAGCAAGTTACTGACCACCTGCCGAACAATCTGCACACATTTCAGCCACTCTTTTAAGGCCCAGAAGAAGCTGAGGAGCATGCAACATGAACGTAGACTCCCAGTCAAAGGACTCATCCAGGAGTTGGCAACACGTTGGAACTCAACCTTCTACATGCTTGAGCGTCTGTCTGAGAAGTGGGGGTAATCAATGAGTATGTCTATGAACTGGGTTCTACTATGAAAGAAATGAGGCTAGAGTTGGAGGAATGGAAGCTAGTTGCAAGCCTGACATACATGCTTCATCCTTTTCAGGTCTTCACGCGTGAAGTCAGCAGGGAGGACTGTTCTTTGGGCAAAGCTATCCCATTGTTGCGCATGCTAGAGCACCAACTGAAGCCAGTGTCTTCAACGTTCCGAGATGATGCTGAAAAGCAAGACACATATCAGTTGGCGGAGAGGTTATTAAGCCGCCTAGTTGACAACGAAAGGCTTAAAAAATCACATACAGAACAACATTACATTTGGGCCACTATTCTTGATCCAAGGTACAAAAAGGCTGTGGCCAGCAAAGCATTCATTCCTTTTAATGAAGCAGATGTTTCAAAGTACAAACATTGGGTAGCTTTGTCAGCCACTCGGTTCGAAAAAGAGCGACAGAACATTGAAGGATCCGGCAGAAGTACTACTTAATCAGCAGGCCATCCGGCGTCAAGTTCCACTTCTGAATCTGTGGCCGAAGGGAGTCACTTTCCCTCACAGCCGTTAACGACACCAGCAACTGTATCATCATCCTCACCTGCACCAGGCCTAGCCATAATATTGTCGGAAGCGGATTGGCTAACTCATCAAGGGTTTGCTCGTTCCAGTGATGCAAAGGCCACAGATCGTACGCAAAGAGGAGCAACCCTGGAGAACCTTGAGTCGATGGTGCAGGCCTATCTGGATGACCCAACAGAGGTCTTTGTTAATCAGAACCCATTGCGGTATTGGTATAGGAAAAGGCCTCTATGGCGCCTGATCACCAACCTGGCTCTAAATTATTTGTCTTGTCCACTCGCAAGCGAGTCTTCTGAATATGTTTTCAGTGCTGCTGGTGCCATTGTAACTTCAAAAAGGACCCGCCTCTCGCCCAAAAATGTGGAGAGGTTAACACTGATCAAGATGAATCAGCACATCATACCACCAGATTACAAAATACGTGAATGCACGCAGGAAGAAGAGGACACCGACTTAGGTGACGGAAGTTCTTCACTGTTAGCTGACCTACTCCCGCCTCAATTCATAGAGTTTGAGGACGAGCTCTACTTCCCTAACACCGAGGCCTGAAGTGAAAATGACTTCCTTTTTTTCGTCCTTATTCACTTTTATTCCTTTGTGTCTTTCTTTGTTTTGCGACTTTTACCACAACAAAACTCTAATCACCTAATCACAACAAGTCCATCTGCAGCACTGTCTTCATCTTATTTCCTTATTGATTTGAAGGTGCCGCAGGCTGCATTTCTGAGGTTCACAAGTTCACAATTCAATCATGCTCCTCTATCCTCCTCCTCCAGACTCCCCCAATCCATTTCCCTCAAGGCAGATGGCTGGATTAGGCAGAATAAAGAAACTTTGTCTTCGTAGACGAGTCCCCTCAAGTGGGTCTGGAATTACTGACTACATGCTTGCTGATTGCTGAGAGTTACTTCTGAAATTGGCAGAAGAGGCTGCCCTGTGGGCCCTCACTTTCAGAAGAAGATGCGGACAAAAAGTGGAACAGGTAATGAATAATGAGAAGAAGATGGCATGCAGTGGACAGCAATGACTGTCTGGCTCTGATGTAAGCAATTGCTGTTTGTTTGTTGTGCATGAAATGAATCATATGTCTTCTGTTATTGTTTAATCGTTTACACACTAAATGTAACTCAAGTCTACTCTGATTGTTTTTTACCGTGTTTAATTCAAATTGTACTTCAACTGCAGGGGCCACTACATTGCATTTGCCAATACGCAAAATGTCCTTGGACTTACTGTTTGCCAATATACCATGATGATTGATTAAATAATATATCTTTTTTCTTTACAGTCACTCAGTGGGATGGATGGATCATCAGCGTCGGTTTACGGAAGAACTATGGCCAATTCGTGAGTGGCAAAGAGGTGAACCAGTCTACAACAACTACTACAGCAGAACTACATGTCTGTCTAGTCCGTTACGCTCGCAAAATTAGCTGTTTTTCGGCGGCAAATTCGCAATCCGCGAATCTCGCGAAATTGCCGAAAATTCGGAAATTCTTGAGCGTAACGGGTTTTTTGCCCATGCTTGTTAACGGCACGATTTGCCATGTTTTGGGGATACAAGTATTGCATGTTTTTGGGGGGCTGTTTGGGGGTGCTCTAGATTTTTGGGGGTGGGATGAGGGGTCTGGGAGCACTGCTGGGAAGGTCTAATTTTGATTGCAAGTGGTTTGAAGAAAATCCATGGTGGAAAAGTTTTTTTTTTAGCAGTATTGCATGTTTTTGGGTGGCTGTTTGGGGGAATCTACATTTTTGGGAGTGGCTTTATGGGTCTGGGAGCATTGCTGGGAAGGTCTAATTTTGATTGCAAGTGGTTTGAAGAAAATCCATGGTGGGAAAGGGGGGTTTGGGCCTAGTTGCAGAGAGCGTTTTGGCACGATTTTAAGTTAGGCCCAGCAGTATTGCATGTTTTTGGGGTGCTGTTTGGAGGGGTTCTATATGTTTGGGAGTGGGTTTATGGGTCTGGGAGCACTGCTGGGAAGGTCTACTTTTGATTGCAAGTGGTTTGAAGAAAATCCATGTTGGGAAAGGGGGGATTGCGCCTAGTTGCAGACAGCGTTTTGGCACGATTTAAACTGAGGCCTGGCAGTATTGCATGCTTTTGGGGGGCTGTTTGGGGGGGTTCTAGATTTTTGGGAGGGGGTTTATGGGTCTGGAAGCACTGCTGGGAAGGTCTAATTTTGATTAAAAGTTGTTTGAAGAAAATCCATGGTGGGAAAGGGGGGTTTGGGCCTAGTTCAGAGAGCGTTTTGGCACGATTTTAAGTTAGGCCTAGCAGTATTGCATGTTTTTGGGTGGATGTTTGGGGGGTTCTAGATGTTTAGGAGTGGGTTAATGGGTCTGGGAGCACTGCTGGGAATGTCTAATTTTGATTGCAAGGGGTTTGAATAAAATCCATGGTGGGAAAGTGGGGTGTGGGCCTAGTTGCAGAGAGCGTTTTGGCACGATTTTAAGTTAGGCCTAGCAGTATTGCATGTTTTTGGGGGGGCTGTTTGGTGGGGTTCTAGATGTTTGGGAGTGGGTTTATGGGTCTGGGAGCACTGCTGGGAAGGTCTACTTTTGATTGCAAGTGGTTTGAAGGAAATCCATGGTGGGAAAGGGGGGTTTGCACATAGTTCCAGACAGCGTTTTGGCACGATTTAAACTGATGCCTGGCAGTATTGCATGTTTTTGGGGGGCTGCTTGGGGGTGTTCTATATTTTTGGGGGTGGGTTGAGGTGTCTGTGAGCACTGCTGGGAAGGGCTACTTTTGATTGCAAGTGGTATGAAGAAAATCCATGGTGGGAAAGGGGGGTTTGCGCCTAGTTGTGTAGTGTAGTTCCTATATTCCCGAATAGGCTCCTCGTATTGGAATAATATCTTCAATAGTATAGACGTAGGACAGAGGTTAACTAGGTCTTCTACTGACGATATTAGACTTAAGTTTTGTGTGCCAGCTAGCTCAGAGTTCACTAGAAACTTTCTGGAATATGCGAGGAGGAGTTTAAACTCCCTGGATAGACAAGAAGGGATTTAGTTTCTGACAACCATAGAACATGACAACTTTGCTCTCCCTGATCAAGAGTATATCTCTAGAGTCGTGTGAAAACAAAAGACAGCTATTTTACTCAGTCAGATACGTGCATACTTAGTTTCACCAGATTGTAGAGAAAAGGAAGAGACGGGCGTTTTCAATAAAAGGTGTTATTTATTGATCAGTCTCTTTTCTCATACAAGAGAAATGAACTGCTACGATTGCAATACTTATAGTTAAGTAAAGTGCATACAGTAAAAGCAGGATTATAAAATAATACTGTAAAAGCATTGATATGGTTTCTTAGCCATATGATACTTTAAAATGGATAAAAGATATACATACATATATACATTGACTAATCGTACTCAACTGGTGCTTCTAACTACGCCTACCCCGGTGTACCTGACCTAAGCCTAATACGTGGGAGGGAGTAAGTAAGTAGCAGTTTAAGTTAAGTTTGTTTTGCCAAGAGTCTGACTCAAGAATTCTCTGTAAGGGGTTAGTCAGTTCAGTACCTGGGATGTAGAAGGCAGGAGGGCTGGTATCTCTGTCTCAGGA
This sequence comes from Lissotriton helveticus, assembly GCF_964261635.1. Lineage (NCBI taxonomy): Eukaryota > Metazoa > Chordata > Amphibia > Caudata > Salamandridae > Lissotriton > Lissotriton helveticus. Next base: position 1,626,640,077 of record NC_136061.1, read on the forward strand.
CTCGGTATCCCAGTTACCCGGGAGGGCAAGCTGGAAACGCTGGAGGCTGGATTTCTCGGCAAGAGAAAAGACAGCGTCTTCCTCAGCGCGTCAAAAGGGAGGGGCAGCGTCCGTGGGCTCTTTGCATCAGCTGGGCTCTCCGGCAAGTATCGCTGCTCCAAGCTCATCACCACCGTCTCTCTGCTTAGGGCAGCGTCTGTATATTTATACCTGAAAGGTGCCGGGTTTGACGTAAGGATGGACATAAGACGTAAATAAGAGATGTCATTAAGAACTGGTCGTTCTTACATTCTTTACAGGAGTTCTCGAACGAAATCAAAACAATAGCAGCGGGGATTTCCCAGGTTTGCTGGAGGCTTGGTTTGTTTAGAGAACTCGGTGTGCTTTCTAGGGGGCTGGAGGAATAGTGCTTGCTCAATGTGACAGCATGCGCTATGACTTAATCTGAAGACGGGTTTCAGCGCCGTTGTATGGATATTAGTGAATAATAACCGGACAAGGGTCAGAAATAGGAGTATCGATACAGGTCCCTAGATAAACATACTACACCCACTCCACGCTTTTATGTCCATATTTACTAACTAAGCAATAGTAAACATTACTAATAGTGCACGTGTATACCGAACCACCCCAAAATAAATTTTTTGCATTTGAAAAATGGCATATGCGAAATACACGAAAATGAGTATAGGTACTGTATGCATTCAAGCAGTGTAATCATTCAAGAAAAAGATGCACATTTTATATCAGCATGAATGATTTGCGAAATTACACATGAAATGGCTCTTAATACAGAAGAAAAAGGTGCGAGTCCACTTCATCACATATAAATACAATGACTTGTAAATAAGCTAGAGTTTGAGGTAACGTATTGTCTCTAGAGATCCTAAAAATAGAAGCTCTGTTCTCTAAGAATAGTTCTACTTTAAGCAGAAGATAAGTGCCAAAAAGGTAAATATTTTGGATTTAAGAAAAAAGTTTTCGTTTTTCAGGGGAAGAGAGAAAAAAAAATAGTTCACAGTGGCTTTGTTTTTCAAAGCTGAAGGCCAAATTCAGAGTTCAGGGAACGCTGTGTGTTGGTTTGTTTAAAGGTATTCTCTCTGTTCGGGTGAAAACATCATTTCAGACAGACTCTCGAAAAAACAGTCTACCGCCTCGGGTGAAAGTTCGACCAAGTTGGAAAATGTCGCTACCATGCAATCATGCGCATGTTCGCTTTCAGTGATGTTTCGATCAGCATTGCTAACAGATGGTCGTACCTAGTTGATGCTGCTTTTATCTTGTACTTCACTACCCTACAATCGTAGTGGTGAAGTCTCCACGAATGCCATCATCAGGATAGGTAGCCGCTGGGGACAGCACAATGCATGAGCCTTTACTGGACTCAACAAAGTATCTGCATCCAATGGTACTTCTGATTGTAGTGTAAGACAGGTGTCAAGCACGCATTCTTCGCCGCATAGCATGCACCTCAATACAGGTATAACACAATTCTGCCATATGGGTCTGAACGAAAGAAACCAAGTCATATTCAGATCTCTTAGCCGGGCTAATCCAAGGACTTTAGTTATGCGGTCCCGATAGCGTATAGCTAGGATCGTTTCTTCCATTGTTGCTGGAGTGTTGTCTGTGACATGGCTTGCCATAACTAAGCAGGAGTAGCAAACATAAAATGCCTGCTACGAGTCCCAACAGGAGTGGAAGTCCGCCAAAGATGGAATGGACAAAATTAGGAAAAATACCCAGGACTGCTTTAAATGGTGTTAACAGTCCACCAAAAACGGTCTTAAATACACTTGCGATACCATTTGTATCAGAAATATTTAAGATTTCGCTTAGCATTTCTGCGAAGTGTAGGGGGCAATTTGTTGATAACAATGCATGTATCGCTGTCGTTGTCCTTGCAACTTGGAGATCATACGTTTCTTTTGATGACGTCAAGTGAATCGGCGTCTGTAGGAGCACAGTCTTCATTCTGCTTAAAGTATCAATTCGAATAGAAGAGATATTCAAACTGGGCCAAAATTTTCCCTCCCTGTCTGGAGTGTCATTCGGAAACAATACTCTCTCACAACAAGTGACCATGGAGCTCACGCTTACTAGATAAGGTTTTCCTGGCAGCAAGCCACAACATCTGTGATCCACAATTAGAATGTAGCTCCCGTTAGAAAGCCTTCTAAAGAATGGTTCTATTTGCGTTGCAGGTGTGCCGAGCTGGTGACATGAAAGGTTATTTGAAGTCCCCTCACAGGCCCCATGCAAACTTATACCCTGACACAGAAGTATACCACTTAGTGATTTTGCACAATTATTACCACTAAGAAATACACTCTGTCCTTTATTACTGTAACATGTGTGTGTATAAGGTAAGTTCCATGTTGACTTAATGTATCCTTTACCCAACCTTTCATACTGGCCTTCCTGTATATATTTTTGGCAGTATCGAAACTGGAAAGTTGTTATTGGAATAGTTATGATTCCGTGTATTATCCATTCAATGACAGGTCGTTTTGACATTGTCAATGGTAATCTCCCAAGTTTTTCAATGCTCAGAATTGTATAATCTGCCCCCTTTTTGTGCCAAGCTGATTTGTGTATCAGTAAGGTTAAAGATACTGAATAATGACGTTGTGTTGATTAGACGCCAAGGCACGTAGCCTGAACGCAGCTTTGTAACGTCCAGCCAAGCTGTACAATAGAACGTAATTGGGACTGACCGTGTTGCAACATCAGTAAGTCTTGCTCTATTATATCGATTGTGGATGATACAATAATGTTCAGTGAATATATTCTGGAAGACAGAGTCATTAACCCATTGTCCACAACAGAAAGTGATTCTTCCAAATTAACAAGGTCAATTTCCCGTATTTTCTCTGCTGTCTCAATTTGAGTTTCTTTCCAAGCTTCATTGTAAGCTGCATATATAGAGGCCGCTATGAAACGTTTTTGACGCTGTTTGCGTGGTCCCATAATGAAATCACGCAAGTCAGCACCTTCTTTAAGTAAAGTCAAGTGTTGCTTAATTTCAACCAGTGTGGATGTATGTAGCCATTCGAGGCAGAGTTTCCCTACACTGTAAGTAGTTACAATCCCTGGATGTTGTCTCTGGGAGTATCTAGGGTCTGGCCTGGTCAATGTGAACCCCTGTATTTTGCTCAGGAATCTATCTTGACAGTTATTTGTGTCTGTGGGCTAGATCAACCCTTTTTTCCAATCAGGATGTGTTCTGTTTTGGTTTAAAATATGGGATTCGTCTATCTCAACATCTGTAGTGCTATTACTGTCAGGTGTTGGTTTTGGAATAGACGGTTTGTTCAAGTCTTTAATTTTGGCTAGGCCAAGACAGGTTGTCTGTTGAATTGTATCATTCAAAAATATAATTTGTTCTGGGATCATGCAGGCTCTAAATAATGATTCTATACCTTGCACTTGCCAATCTTTTGTACCCCAGATTGTTTTCGTTTCAATATTTTTATTCCAGAAATCAAAAGCAAATGTTTTCATTTTTTCAAAAAATGTCTCTGCATAGATTAATTTTGTGTTTGTAAGCATGGTTTTCATTCCTGTCTTATTTAACAATTTGAAATAAAATGTTTCTGCATCACTTGTGTTAAACCCTGAGAAGTATGAGAATTTTTCATAAAATGTTTTTGAACTGCCTTTTGGTGGAGTTGCACAATGTTCCCATTGGTTATAATTTAAAACATTTCTAGGTTGAGCAGATTTATGCAGATAATGGTGACCATAGTGGTTATAACAATACATCTGGTCATAATTAGATGAACCTTGCAAATAATCATGTTCTGTAAATTTAGCTGACATCACTAGATCTGACATCATATCATTAATACTTTCAAAGTCCCAATCATCAGCGAATGTGCTTGGTTTTACAAAGTCACTTAATGAAATCTTGAATTGATGAGGATACTTCAGGAGCTCGACCGGGCCATAGATTTCGTAATCAGTTTTGTCCCATGCTACCCCACCGGGTATAGGATTGGCTGTGAAGTTTACTGAAGAAAGTTCTCTTTTCTCGATGTGTGAAGACTTGTGTGGTTTCAGGACCAAGTTGATTTTCTGACTTGTTGTGTCCATTGTAACATATTTTCCCTCAATGAAATGTCCCAAGAATATTACCATGATGAGCCAAAGTATGAGGACAAATATACCTTGTGCCACCCAAAATTCAATCCATGGAGAAATCAAATAGGTTTCTTGTAGTTGATGAAAGAGTTCTTTTGCTTTGTCTTTAAAAGTTTTTGTTGCTGTTGGCTGTTCCTCAGGTTCACTTGGATCCTCAGAAAAATCATCGAAGTTGATGAAGTAGCCTGATGCTGTTCTGTCAATTGTTTCAATTGCTTCTGGATTCCTTTTTACTTTTGGAATTTGCTTTGTTTCATTAGCATAGTCAGTGGTTACATCATTGTAGATTGGTGTTTCTTGATGTAGGATTTTGATTTGGGTTTTAAGAGGTTTAAGTTCCATGGCTTTGTTGCATAGTCCTTGTTGATTCACTGTAGGTTTATCAAATGTGATTAGTCTCTCAGTTTGAACCTCTGTATTTGTAGCAAACTTTGGTGTTCTACTACTTCTTGGGAGTCCACTTGGCCTACTACTTGTTATCGGCCACATGATTGTGGTTTAACCAGGTCGATGGATACAACTCGGTTCTCCTTTTTACCAGCAAGGGGCGGTAATACTACCGATCTTGTCCCGTTGATAGACAAGACAGGTACTGCTTTTCTGTAAGAAGGCCCAAATTCCTTCTTTACCGCGATCTTCTCTCTGACCAGATCCCCGATTTTTGGAATCCAGACAGGCCTTGCTGGGACAGGTATTTTCTCTTCAGTGGTTGTTGGCTGTTGTTACAACTTTATGTTGCTCAGGTCTTTTCTTTTTTCGTTTAAGTCCTGTAAAATAGCCAAACGATCTTTGATATCAAAGCATTTTTCTTTCACCACTGAAGTTTGACTATCGAGGTCCTGGATCAACATTCTAGTCCCAAACAATAGTTCGTACGGACTGAGACCTCTCAGAGAATTTCTTGGCAGATTATTAAGACTACGTTGGACACTTATTAAATGTTTGACCCACCCAGTTCCCGAACCTAATACCTTTGCCGTTATAGATTGCTTTATGTCACGTTTTTTTCTTTCCACAATTCCGTTTCCCTCAGGATGAAAGGGACAAGAGTAATGCAATGCAATGCCCATGCTGGTCATGGCCTCCTTATAAGCTCGAGAGCTAAAAGCAGGACTTTGGTCAGAATGTAGCATGCCAATTGCGTATGTGCCGATAAAGACTCGCAAATCTTTTATAACAGTTCTGGCGTCAGCCGAGCGCTGGGGCCACATCCAAATGAATCTCGTGCATGAATCCACTGCGACCATGATATATTTATAGTTGCCGTCCCTTTGTAAGGGACCGCAGTGGTCCAGGTAAACACATGCTAATGGATTATCTGAGATTAGAAGGGGCGTCTGTGCTGGTCGTTTCACGGTTGATACCTTCATTCTTTGACATATTTCACATTCTAGAACATAGTTCCTAGTTTGTCTTCTCATTTGTGGCCACCAATATCTCTGTTTTAATAACGATTCTGTGGCTGAAACGCCAGCATGTACAGAAGCAAGCCCCTCGTGTGCCGCTATAATGAGTCCTAACCTATATTCCATGTTTGGAATTGCCCTATCCCCCACTCCAGGGATTCGAGCAAATGGAACATTATTCGCATCAGTTATGTATGAGTACTTTACTGGAAAGCCTTTCGGGAGTGTTTCTATCGCATCTTTTACTGTAGCGCTGACAGCCTGTAATATTTCGCTGTCTATTTTTGTTTTTGACCGGGTGATGGCAGCTACGGAAGCCGTTTGGACAGCAGACTTTGCTGCCTCATCAGCCAATGAATTCCCTGCAACGTGAACGCCATCACGTTGATGACTCAGTGTATGTATCACGTGAGTCTTTTGTAGTTCCTTTTGTAAAAGAACTACTTGTTCCCAAAGCGTTTTATGCTTGATTGTGCCACCTTTTTCATCTTTAAAACCGTTCTGAACCCAGATATGCAAGTATTCATTGTAAGACTGAACGCAATAATATGAATCGCACACTATGAGTGTGGGGAATTCGCGATCGGTATTTTCAAGCGCATCTTAACGCTATTATTTCAGTCTGTTGTTCTGAATTATTTTCCACTGAGTGTGTTTTCGTTAACAGAGGTCTCAATTTTCCTCCGCGCCACACGTTTTTTACAATCTCGCATGTGGCGTTATAGGCTTGCTTTCCCCAAACTGAGGGTTGAGCATGTCCGTCTGTATATATTACACAGGCGTACTGTCGTATGGGCAGAATGTCGATTGGCAGAGGGTATTCTCTTTCATATTCTAGATTTTTTAATTTTTTCATTTCCGGGTCAAAATAGTATTTCACTTTGTCTGTAGCAAGAGAATTTTCCCATTGTATCCATTTTGGATTTAATGCCAGAGTAGGTAAATTACATGGGCTTGTAAATGCCTCAAAAGCTGATTCTGCTGTTCTGACTGTAATCCGTCTGCCGTCAGCTTGGTCTCTTTCTTTTGCTACAGCTGTTTGAACCGCATGAACAATGTTTTCCTTAATGCTGAATGTTTTTTCAGCTTCTGTGTACAAATGAGATTTGTATGCTATTGGTACAGTTTCTCCCTCATTAGAGGTTAGGTATGTGAATCCGCATCTTCCTGGGATGACTCGGATTACAAGGTTGCGTGTGTTATCGCGTGTTTGCAGTTTTGTTTTAGCTAAAATGTCTGTTTGCAATGATCTCAAAATTTCTGTGTGTTTTTGAGTCCAATTGATTCTTTTAAAATCTGGTCTTATTAAGTCATAGAGAGGTTTAACCCTCTCTGCATAATTTAGAATGTAAGTTCTTCCGAAATTCAGGAAACCTTGAATTGATTGTAAGTTTTTCAGCGTTCTTGGTGCTTGGATTACAGCACATTTCTCTAGGAAATTGTCAGCCAGGCTTTTGCCTTCACTTGATAATTCATATCCTAAAAACAGGACAGTTAGATGGGCAATTCTTGACTTTTTGAAGTTGAATTTGTAACCCTCTGCTGCGAACCCCAGTATTATGGTGTTCACTCTTTTCAAGTGAGTATCCAAGTCATCATCTGTTAGATAGATGTCATCGACATAAGATAATGCCTCATCATCATATATTTGTAGTAACTCTGTTACTCTCGCTGAGAATAATCCTGGGCTGTTCTTGAACCCCTGTGGCAAACGACAGAAATTTTTCTGCGAGCCATTTATTGAGAAAGCGGTCAAATACTGCTTTCAGTTGCTATATTTTGACAAAAGAATCCATTAGAGATGTCTAATGTTGTTTTGTATTTTTTGCGCACTATGCTATTCATTAGTGCTGCACTGTGTGAGTTTTGTACTGCAAAAGTTTTGCAACATGAGTTTAGGTGTCTGTAGTCCAAAACTAGACGATATGAATCGTCTGGCTTGGAGACAGGAAACAAAGGATTGTTCATTTGTGAGGTGCAAGTTTCAATCACCCCTTGGCATTCAAGTTGATCTAAGATCTCCCTGACCTGTTTTTTAGCTTCTTGCTTAAATGGGTACTGCCTCTGTGCAGTTGGTTGTGATTTTAACTGTATTTTGTGAGGAGGAGAGTCCTCATCCCATCCTACATGATTTTTATATAATGCAGGAGCTTGGGCTACTGCCCACTTCCTTGCAAGTGTATATTTTTAATGAATTGGAATATGATTTGAGAAGGCAGGCATAATCATTTCTTCGCCATGAGGGCACTCCCTGACAAACTCCGGTGGCCAGTCTTTTTCAGCTAAAAGGATGTCATAGCCTTTGGAGAGATTATCCCAAAATAGACCCCTTATTTTCCTAGTCTTATCTCCCTCTATACACAATGTTATTTCGTATATTTTATGAGGTTTGCTAACTCTGGTATCTGCAGTTTCCACTTGAATGTATTCATTCGTGTCCACTGTCTCCAGATGATTCATCAGGATCTTGCGAGCTATGCTCACTTCTGCTGCGCTGTCTAGCATTGTGTGAGCCCACTCTCTGTTTTTCAGCTGTGTCCTCAGTATCCTCGGCATGTTTGATTACTTTAATACTGGCTACCTTCTTCTTTGGAAATTGTAACTTTTTACTTTGATGAGCAGGTTCCTTGTCTTTGGACTTGACGTGCTCTTCCCTGTGCTCTGACCGTCCTCTTCTTTCCGATTTCTGCGAGGAAGTCTGAAAAGATCGAGAGGGACGTGTATCAATATCTTGATATCTATCAGGTTTCTTTAAATTATCCCTATTTCTAAGGTTGTATCTTTTCTCAGAGGGCTCCCTCTGGGGAGATTTGTGTCCTTGGTCCGGAGATCTTTCTCTCCGCCGAGGAGACCTTCCTCTGGACTGGAATATTTTTTCTTTGGGAGTGGATTGTTTGTTTCCATCCCAGCTCTTTTTTGGAGTGTTAAGATTATTTTTAATAAATACCTTTTCAGGATTTTCAATTAGTTGGGGTTTCACTGGTTTCCCAACCAAACTATCTCTTCCTAGTTCTTCATAGAATTTTTCTATGATTCTGGCAAGTTCAAACGGCTGTTCTGCTATATCTGTTTCTTTCAGTCTCTGGCGGATCGCCACAGATGCTGCTTCCCCCTTTATGTTGGCTAGTAATATTGCCGAGACCTGTTTGAAGTCTTTCAGTAATTTCATACCCAGAGTTAAAGCAGGTTCTGGACCGTATTCATTTTGAATCTGTTTTAGCACATCTGGTATTACCGCCATGGATGGAACACCATTTGTTTTTGTGTAAATGGAAGCAAAGACTGTGCCCCAAGTGTCACAGTCCTCCACATGTGGTGCGGTCCCCATTGGAAGACAGATAGTCAGAATTCTGTGTTTCTCAACAGGGGTGGTATCCGGAAATACCGCCTCTATTTGAGTTATTTTTTGTGCTAACCAGAATTGAATTTGTTCCCGTTTAATGGGTACTTTACCTAGACAGGACTGTATGTTCTGTGGAGTGATTTTATTTGTGTTCACCTGATGAGGGGTCAGCTGTGGAATTTTAATAGCTCTTTGGACTGTATTAGTCCGCATTACATATTGGACTAATTGTCTGTGTATTTTAATCAGTTGTTTTAGCTGTGCTAAAAGATCTGGTATCGACATTTTTTCGATGTCTGGATGTGGTGTGTATCCGGCTAGAACCGGCCATGTTGCTCCTGGTCTACCTAGTGGACCGAGCCTGGTGATGTGATTATTATGTTTTAGGGCGCCTTTAAACCAGAGGAAATGCTCTTGGTATTTTAGTGGTATTTCCACCTCCTTGAAAGGAGTGTACTCATTCGGAGGTTCCTCTATTTTGTAATAGTGGAATTCCTTTGTTACAGCGTTTGCTGCTGGAAAGTTTATCCATGAATAGAATACCTCTGTCTGACGATATTCATGTGCCTCAATTACGGATATGACTGTACCACCTCTTGATGTCAGTCCATTTTCTATTAGCTTAAGAGTTATAGTTTTTCTTATGCTGACCGGGATGAGTATTGCACCCGGGTCAGTTTGCAGGAGACTTGTGTCATCTGCTAGGAGTTGAGCTGCTATTCTAGCTGCCTCCCTTTCTCCCTCGCTGTCTGACATTTTACTGACAGCAAGTTTTTTTTTGTTTTTTTTTAGCAGATCAGGTTTCCACGGAAACAAAGATTAGGTGCACAATATTTTGGAACAGTGTATCCTTCAACGTTGAATAAACCAAAAACTATACATAGAAATCTCTTTCCACTAAGTTCCGGCGGATTTTAACCTTTGACCCACTCCAGACGTCTTTGGAGTATTTAAGGGAGAAAGGGTCTGTGTGAAAAAGCACGACTGAGTTACTCTAATGTCTTGCGTTAGATTTATCGCCTTACCAAACCGTTGGGCGCCATGTAGTGTAGTTCCTATATTCCCAATAGGCTCTGAGCATTGGAATAATATCTTCAATAGTATAGACGTAGGACAGAGGTTAACTAGGTCTTCTACTGACGATATTAGACTTAAGTTTTGTGTGCCAGCTAGCTCAGAGTTCACTAGAAACTTTCTCGAATAGGCGAGGTGGAGTTTAACCTCCCTGGATAGACAAGAAGGGATTTAGTTTCTGACAACCATAGAACATGACAACTTTGCTCTCCCTGATCAAGAGTATATCTCTAGAGTCGTGTGAAAACAAAAGACAGCTATTTTACTCAGTCAGATACGTGCAAACTTAGTTTCACCAGATTGTAGAGAAAAGGAAGAGACGGGCGTTTTCAATAAAAGGTGTTATTCATTGATCAGTCTCTTTTCTCATACAAGAGAAATGAATTGCTACAATTGCAATACTTATAGTTAAGTAAAGTGCATACAGTAAAAGCAGGATTATAAAATAATACTGTAAAAGCATTGATATGGTTTCTTAGCCATATGATACTTTAAAATGGATAAAAGATATACATACATATATACATTGACTATTCGTACTCAACTGGTGCTTCTAACTACGCCTACCCCGGTGTACCTGACCTAAGCCTAATACGTGGGAGGGAGTAAGTAAGTAGCAGTTTAAGTTAAGTTTGTTTTGCCAAGAGTCTGACTCAAGAATTCTCTGTAAGGGGTTAGTCAGTTCAGTACCTGGGATGTAGAAGGCATGAGGGCTGGTATCTCTGTCTCAGGACTCGGTATCCCAGTTACCCAGGAGGGCAAGCTGGAAACGCTGGAGGCTGGATTTCTCGGCAAGAGAAAAGACAGCGTCTTCCTCAGCGCGTCAAAAGGGAGGGGCAGCGTCCGTGGGCTCTTTGCATCAGCTGGGCTCTCCGGCCAGTATCGCTGCTCCAAGCTCATCACCACCGTGTCTCTGCTTAGGGCAGCGTCGGTATATTTATACCTGAAAGGTGCCGGGTTTGACGTAAGGATGGACATAAGACGTCAATAAGAGATGTCATTAAGAACTGGTCGTTCTTACATTCTTTACAGGAGTTCTCGAACGAAATCAAAACAATAGCAGCGGGGATTTCCCAGGTTTGCTGGAGGCTTGGTTTGTTTAGAGAACTCGGTGTGCTTTCTAGGGGGCTGGAGGAATAGTGCTTGCTCAATGTGACAGCATGCGCTATGACTTAATCTGAAGACGGGTTTCAGCGCCGTTGTATGGATATTAGTGAATAATAACCGGACAAGGGTCAGAAATAGGAGTATCGATACAGGTCCCTAGATAAACATACTACAGTTGCAGAAATCGTTTTGGCACGATTTAAACTGAGGCCTGGCAGTATTGCATGTTTTTGGGGGGCTGCTTGGGGGTGTTCTAGATTTTTGGGGGTCGGTTGAGGGGTCTGGGAGCACTGCTGGGAAGGTCTAATTTTGATTGTAAGTGGTTTGAAGAAATTCCATGGTGGAAAAGTTTTTTTTTTAGCAGTATTGCATGTTTTTGGGGGGCTTATTGGGGGGTTCTAGATTTTTGGGAGTAGGTTGAGGGGTCTGGGAGCACTGCTGGGAAGGTCTAATTTTGATTGCAAGTGGTTTGAAGAAAATCCATGCTGGGAAAGAGGGGTTTGGGCCTAGATGCAAACAGCGTTTTGGCACGATTTAAACTGAGGCTAGCAGTATTGCATGTTTTTGGGGGGCTGCTTGGGGGTGTTCTAGATTTTTGGGGGTGGGTTGGGGGGTCTGGGAGGACTGCTGGGACGGTCTAATTTTGATTGCAAGTGGTTGGAAGAAAATCCATGGTGGAAAAGGGGGGTTTGGGCCTAGTTGCAGAGAGCATTTTGGCACGATGTAAATGTAAATGTGGGATACTTGTAAAGCGCACTGTTACTCTACCCGAGTGTCCTGGCGCTGTAGACCGCTGGGGAACCCGTCCTGGTTTTCCCTGTGAGATGCTCCCTTTCTGGGTATCTCCAGGGTGAAACCAGTCATACCCGGCGTCTGTGGGGGGCCGTTGTAGAGATGAGGCAAGCTTAATGCCTAGAGTTACCGAGTGTGTTTCCTGGTTAGAGTAGGCACTGAGGCGAGAATTATCGAGTCCGTTGACCCTGGTCCAAGACCCTGCCGCGTCGGGAATTGAACCCTGGTCCCAGGCCGTTCTCTGCTTACAAGTCTGCCACCTCTAACCAGTGAGCCACACCTCTCCACGATCCGCAAAAATCGCCCATAGTTACTAATTACTATCCTTGAAAAGAAGACTCAGAGTACGCACTTTCAAAATGATGATTATATGTAATACTGTCACCTCTGAGACTGAAAGTGTTATTTTTGCACTACACAGCGTACCTTATATTTTTTTCACCGTGGTGTTTTAATATCACTTCCTGTTTTTCCATCAACAATTACAGGCCGGCTTTTACCCTGTGCCATGGAACAAACAATTAACTCAGGCTTACCATTAGCGATCCGCAATTCTGCATCAGGCAGGCAGTGGACAGTGTGTCTGGTCACCAAGATTGATCGACGGAGCGTCAGATGGAATGGAGGAGTACCGCGAATAAGAGGAATGGCTGGATGCATGCAACTTCTCAAATTCAACAGGACAACAGCAACATACAGTTACAGTATCCTCTTAACTTCTCCTTATCATTTAAATGTTATTGTTGTGAAGTTGAACTTCTACGAGTGTGAATCTGTGCGTTTGTTTGCTCTCTGCTTCAAATTAATCCCTCCAGCTATTTGATAAGTTTCTTTGCTATTTCTAAAACTAATTTAATGTACTAATAAGTGTTTATTCTCTCTGAGGGCCGAGAGGCAAGTGAAATTGCGTAATTATAATTATTACTGCAGCCCTGTACTGTCAAATTGTTTCTTCATAGTTACTAGTAAGTTGTAGTAGGTACTACTTTTCAGTAACCTAACCATCCATTCAGCAAATAACTTCATGCATGCAATAGTGCACTTCCTTTATGTCCCTTAAAAGATTTATGGATATCTTCGAATCCAAAGATTTGTTTTTCTTCATTTGTTGTTTGACCATGCTGTGTTTTTTCTCCTCTATCCAATTTCCAAACCCTAACCCTCTTCCCCGGGCTGTGTGTTTTTTCATTGACGTGTGACTAAATGACAACAATAAACTCCACACACTTGCTGGGGAGGATAAGGTCAAAGCAACAGAAAAATCATTCTAATCAGAATTTCATGTGCGCCATCGTGGATTGATCATCAACAACATCCTCCTCCTACACGTGACGAATCGAATGCTTAATGCTAACGTTGATTTGTCCTTTGCCTTAATACTGTTTCTTATAGTAGCCATACTCCACGCAACTAATACTTAGTTATCTTTTGAATACTTTAGCACTGCTTAGGCTACAATTTATGGCACTGTTCTCTACCGTACTATTTATCGTATTGTTTCTAATGCTACCCTCAGGCCTCTCAATGTTTCATTTCCTTTTTTTTCATATGCTGCTACTGCCAGTGTGTACCACTACTGCTACCAGCACAACGATGATATTTCAACAATCCAGGATACAAGTCAACACCCAACCTTAATCGCCATTTGCCATGCAGCCTGCCCTGTGCCTAGCCCTATTCTCAAACACGAATCACAGGTAAGATAAGCATTTTGGGGAGGTAGAATAATGGGCTAGGACTCTGAGGAGAGGAGAGACTGACAGTGTCACAGTAGTACTAGTAAAGTACTAGTAGGGCAATTGAATTCACTAACTCTGTTAGTGGCACTTTTGTACATGTTTGGACGTTTAGATAATTCATGCTGGTAAGTTTGAAGAAAACAAACATACAGTAATCCCCGCCCACCACCAGACAAAATATTATGAACGTGTATACTATGTTTAAGTATGTAAAATAAATGAATATATTTCCCCTTACAAAAATAAACTAACCCAACTCACCCCCTCCCTAACCCCAAGCAATGTCCAATTGTACTTCACGTCCCTTTCCCCAACGCCCAATTCCCACCCCCCCAACAGTCTTTAAAAAAGGGGCAAGGGAAAGTCACTTCCTCCGGCGGTGTCCTCCTGTGGACAGGTCCCGCACCTGTTTACGGAGGTCCCGGAGCTGGCGCTGTTGTTTCTCTGCCAATCGCTCCAGGTAGTCCACTCGCTTTCGGAGGTGGCGCAGACGAGCCATCCAGGCTCTGGGGGGGCAGCAGTTGTTTTTGCTGCTGTGCGGCGGCGGCGGGAGGCTGTTGGGCCACTGTGCCATTTCTCTGGAGGCTGCTGGCTGGTGGACCCGGGGGCACTGGAGGAGGATGCAGTAGTTGCTGTCTCCTCCTGTTCCCGAGCCCACAGCCGCCGATATTCGGCGCAAATGGCCTCCAGCTTACGTGCCCTGGCCCGGACAGCCATCTCCTTGCGGGTGAGATTTTTTGGAGCATCTATATGAAGAAAGAAAGAAAAATACTGTAGCCAATAGTCTTTAACATTAAGTCAAAATATTTCAACAGAAAGTTGTCTCACAGTAACACTAGCAACTTGCAAGCACAGTATAACATTTTGGCATGTATCTTTCCGCAGTCTTTGTAGGCCTGTGACATTAAAGGGAGTTTCAGGAATTCTGCTAGCAGCACTATGGACTCACTACTACATAGTCAGAGAGTCAGAGACTACACCAGTCTTCTTCATTTTTTCTCTTGTTTTGCAAAAGAAATTACTTGTACGTGAACTTGTGGTAGCCGGCATAATGCCAGCTCACTCAGCTTGCACCCAAGAAAAACAGACACAAGCCATGATGACGCAGACTCGCATTACTTTACGCAGTATATGCAGGTGGGGATAGGAAGCTCTTACTTTTCTATAGGGGTGGCACTGGCCATACTCGGTTACATCAAGGGCTACTGCTCAATGTAATTTATATTTCGCACTGCCCTTGACTACTGCCCCGGGCCTTGACTACTACAAAAGGAAAATGAAGATTATTCATTTCTGATCATATATCCTGCCGATCACATGATCTTTGCTTAAATGATGGATGACTTTAGCTGCTTTGTTTTGATAGATTGAGTGAACAACAGCAATAGTCCACCCATGACACAGCTGAAAATAATTTATTAACATAGGGAGTGAGTGTGGTACCCATAATTGCCGGAGGAAGGGACTTGACTTGATATAATGTCAACTATACAATACGTACACAATATATGCTGTGTTTGCAAAGTAAACTACTGTACTGTTAGTCAAGGGAGTATTTACATTTTCTGAACAATCACAACTTCTAGTATTTGGATTTCCTCAGCTTTGCTACTCTGGCAAAGTAACACTGTTCATCCGCTGAGCGTCTGCTCTACTAAATACACCTCTGCTATCTATGAGGAAGAAGAAGATACCATCCAGGCTTCCAAAGTAAATGTCTATCATTCTTCTTATATCTCAACTTGTACAAAGTTTACTTTTTCTCAACAACCAATTAACACACTTTTCATTTTATTTGGTAAACCACCATCTTGACTTGCATTTGAGTTTGACCCAAATGATACATTGCAATGCACACCACACATGCATTTTCTGATTCCCCCACACAGGCAGTCATCTTTTCTTTCTCCTCCAACCATCCTTGCTTCAAACAGCCATGCATCTGATTCCTTCCTATCAGCCACCTCTGCCTGCATTCAAAAACACGTATCATTCTTTACAGTCATAAATGTTACAACTCGCTCGTCCTTCCTTTCACCCTTCTTTCCCTTTTCGTTCTTCACATCCCTCAAGATCATCTGATATGACTTGCCTTCACAATAAAAGTTTCCCAGCTGAGTTGAAGTCAAATAGAGGGGGCCATTGTTTACCCGAGAACTTCCGCCGCTAATGCTATTACTAAGTCAAGGTTGACTGTCTTCTCCGTGATTGGCAAAAATGTAGTTCTAAATTATTAACTGTTCTTAACAGTACAGTGTACTTGTACTAGTGTACTGTCTACTGTACAGTACATCATACACTCCTTTGCGAGCCTACTCTAATTTGTCAATAAGTAAGGAGTATAATAACTTACCGCCGCTGCTGAGCCATCCCCCTCAGCTCCTCCTGGTGGCACTTGTGGCGCCACCGCATCCGCCCCTGGAGTGGACCCCTCCGCGCTGCTGGCCCCGGCACTGGTGGCGGGAAGTGCCGCATCCGATGTTGTGACGCCTAGAAAAAACATGTCATATTTTTAGATGCCATACACCACCCCCTATTTTGTCTTGTAATGGAAGAGAAAATGTTAATACATATAAAATGTTTAATTATTGGGACTGAAGAAAAGTCACGGTTTTGGGGAGGGTGTTAACTTAGATGCTTAGCCATAACATGCAACACTTTTTGGCACAACTGATGAATGCTTGCTTTTTAACGTGCAACATTTTTCTAATTTCAGACAGAACCAACTACTCCTCATCACTCCTCATCACCACCAGGAGGATTTGACCAAGGTGAGGGCTCCCGAGTCCCGCACAGTTACTTCTGACTGAGGTATGTGGAAAGTCGAACTGCACCTATCATCAACAATGTCCTATTTCTCTGAAACACTAGTGGTATGATATGTGCTACCATCAAATCAAAAATCCAACTACTAGCTTATTCTTGGTTGACATTGACATTTTGTTGTTGGAAATTGTCAAAGCACTAACATTAAAAAGACTGGAATACACAGCAAGGGCAACCCTTAGGAATGCACTCAGTGCCTCTAGAGCTATTGCTGGATCAGAGTTTTGTTTAACACCGTTTGCCGACTGGGCAAGCTTAGCTGCCTGCACAGACCGACTCATAATAATAGTAAATAGTAGTAGCACAGAGAGTGATGGTAGAGAGGCAGGATAAGAATGTAGAAACAGTCTACAAGAAGAACAAAGACTATTTTGTAAAAAATAGAATTAGGAAGCAGTTTGGAATGAATAGGAGCTGTAAAAGTTAGGGAAGTATAATTATATTAACAACAGAACAACTTACTGGGGCCAGCAGAAGAGCCTGCAGAGGACCGTTCTTGCCCACTTTCTTCCGACGAAGTCTGGGGTGTACTCTTCTTACCCCTGGGAGGTGCTGAATGTGAACATGAAATAAACACAAACATGGATGATTGTTTTTTTGAAATATTTGATTTCTTTGACCACAATCTAAAATTATCTCGGGGAAACAAATTACCAACAATTGCACTGCATGTATTGACCTATCTTATCTGGTCAACTAGGAGGATACTAGTACAGTATTGCTGGATTCGCAGACCGTCTACTTGGAAAGTTATGTAAATCGCTAACTAAACCAACAACAAAAAGTTTCTACTACGACTGCCAGCACTCAGCAGCACGCGACGTGACAGACACCATCCGTCATCATGATTGCAGACCACTAAAAAATGTCCTACTACTAATAACAAGTCATAATATACTCAACCTATCAATCCACCACTATCTCTTCTTCTTAGTGGCAGCAGTAGTACAAAGGAAGGACTAGACTTGAGTCTCTAGTCTCTCTAGCATTATGCAGTTCTGTAAAGTACTACACTCATTCATATTCGGGCCAAATGAGCACAAAGTTGCAAACAAGTAAGCATAGTAGCAACGCCACTGAGGAAGCGAGCACCTGCAATCGCAGAAGCTATTTAAACATTATTTTACCTGAAATGTAATCGAATCGGCAGCATTCTTGCTCTTCGGGAAAAACATATATTAGAAATATAACACAGAGCAGGAAAAAACAAAGTAGTTATTAAATAGCTACTCACCAAGGCCAGGGATCTCCACGCCTAGCAGGTGGACCAGGTCCTGCTCCCGGTCAAGGACGGCTGCCCACCGGTGCGTCGCTTGGTCATACCTGCCCCCTCCTGCCACGGTCTTCGGGAGGTGGCGCTGAACATAAAATATAAGTGCGGCCACCTCCACCTCGCTGAAAACCTCCCTGGCCACTACATCCTCCCCCCTCAATCGCCCACAAGGGAGCCAGGTACAGGGTGCGGGACCCTTCCCCTTGCTCTTCCCGGCTCCCTTTGCCATGGTCCTGGATAGCTGAATTAAAAATAGTGAAGAATAGGTAAAAAGTAAAGAAAAGAAAAGAGTTTAAAAAAGTCGCTTTAAAGTAACCAAAAGTAGAAAAAAACACAAAATATAGATGTAGAAAAAGAGAGGAATAGATAATGAGTAAAAAAGATCCAAAAAAAGTTCAAAGGATTGCAAAGATTAGGGGAGGATTGAAAAAGCATAACCAGAACCATAGCAATGAATGAAAAACAAGATGGCCGCGCCCATTGAGGACCGCGTGGGTAAGTTTGCGCGATATTTCTCCCGCGAGCACGCAAAAACACACGCGTTATGTTATGTTATGTTATGTTACTCTCTCTTATATAGCGCACGAATCACCTGGGGGCATCTCGGCACTTAACTCTAGGACAACCCGAAGAGCAGACAACACCGAAGGTAGAAGAGGGAATTAGAACAGTAGAGCCTTTAAATGTTTCCTGAACATCAGGTAGGAGGGGGTTTCTCGCAGGGACAACGGCAGACTATTCCAGTATTTAGGCGCAAGGAATGAAAATGCCATGCCCCCAAATCTGCGGAGTCTGGTACGTGGGACCACCAATAACTGTTTGGAACTCGATCTCAAAGGGCATGAGGGGACATATCTTCCCAGTTTCTTCTGAAGGTACTCTGGGCCTAGCCCCTGCAGCGCGCAGTAGGTGAGGCAGCAAATCTTAAAAAAATACCTCTGTTTTATTAGGAGCCAGTGAAGCCTTCTCAATAGAGGTTGCGAAGGGGTGCCAGATGGCATATTCATGACCAGCCTTGCTGCCGTATTTTGAATGACCTGTAACTCCTTCAGTAATGTGGTTCCCACTTCAGCCAGCAGCGCGTTCCCATAATCGATGCGGCTCATGACAAGGGCTTGCGTGACTGTTCTACGGTGTTCTAGGGGAAAGAAAGGGAGGATCTTTCTAAGTAGTCTGAGCCTATAATAGCATGTGCCAGACACTGCGGCCACATGGTCCTGCATGGTTAAAGACTGATTTAGTTTAATGCCCAGGTTGTTAACACAAGATTTAGGCATGGGGGCGCGCCCAATTGTGCCGGCCACCAGTCACTATTCCAGATTTCTGAGGCTTTTCCTAGGAGCATCAACTCCGTCTTGCTCAGGTTCAACTGGAGACAGTTATTGGTCATCCAGTTAGAGATCGCCGATAACCCCGTAGCAAAGCGAGATCTGTCCGCCTCAGCATGTTGTCTGATGTTAAATAGTAACTGGGTGTCATCGGCGTACAATATTATTTCGAACCCCAGGGCCTCCGCCACCCTGGCCAAAGGGGCCATATAGATGTTAAAAAGGGTGGGGCTAAGGCAGGAGCCCTGGGGGGACCCCCTTATCCAACGATGTTCTCTCAGATTGATATGGGCCCATTCGGACTGATTGTGAACGGTCTACCAGGAAATTCCGTAGCCATTTATGGGCAAGGCCCTTGATACCACAGGAGCTTAACCTCTCCGCAAGCCTATGGTGAGAGATGGTATCAAAGGCCATGGAGAGGTCCAACAGTATCAAAATAGCTGAACCTCCTGCGTCCACTGTTGTTCGGAGGGAATCAGTCACCGCTAGAAGAGCCGTTTCAGTGCTGAAACCCCGCAGGAAACCGGACTGAGAGGAGTCCAGGATGTTGTTCACCTCCAAATAACTATTTAATTGCCTATTAATCAGACTTTCTAATATTTTCCCAAGAAGTGGGAGCAAGGATATCGGGCGATAATTGCTCAACCCTTTCTGGTCAGCCGTGGATTTTTTTAGTATAGGACGAACGTGAGCCTCCTTCCAGGATACTGGGATTAGTCCTTCCCTAATAGAGAGATTAAACATCCCTTGGACTGTGGGGGCCAGACTGTGAGATAAAAGCGACATGATTTTGGGTGGGCAGAGGTCTGTTGGTGAACCTGATTTAGCAGAGGCCAAAGCCATCTGTGTCTCTACAAGGGTGACTGGCTCAAAACAGTCTAAAGAGCATTCCGATCTTTTAACATCATCTTCTGGGTGACTGTCACCAGTTGCGGTCTCCAGCTTAACAGTAGAGAAATTCGCATAGATTTTATCAATTTTCTCAGAGAAAAACTCTGCTAAGGAATTACAGAGGTCCATTGTCTCAATAGCAGGTTGTTTGCACACCGTCGGTTCCACAAAGTCCTTCACAATATCGAAAAGGGCCTTAGCTGAGTTCTTAGAATGCTCAATTTGGTTGGCAATGAACACACGGCGTGCAACCTTCTAATTCCGGTGGTAGGCCGCCAGAGCTGCTTTATAAAGGTGTGTTGATTTCACCGTTTTATTATATCGCCACGCTCGTTCCAATTTTTTACAGGCGGCCTTTTCCTGGCTCAGTTCTGGGGTAAACCATTTAGCTGAGACCCGGCTGGGAGTGGGCCTGAGATTGTATTTCCTAGGTATGATAGCATCGAATGCTTTTTCCAACCGTGCATTAAATTCAGTCAACATGTTATCTGCCCCCTGGGCTTCTATCTGTGACGGTGGCCGGTAGGCTTCCTCGAAAGCCTGTGGAGTAAGTTTATACCACGGTCTATATGCGGTAGGACAACGACCAACAGCCTGATCCTTTTGAGGCCGTAGGCAACAAATATGTAAACTTGATCATTGAATGATCTGTCCATACAAGAGGCAGTGGAGTATCAAATTTAAACGCCTCTATATTGGAAAAAACTAGGTCAAGAGTGTGACCACCACTATGCGTGGGCCCTTGTATTCTTTGATGGAGACCCAGCTGCTCCATATCACTAAGGAGTTTCTTAACTTCAGGTAGGGGACCTAGTTCACCATGGAAATTAAAGTCACCTAATACCAAAAATGTGTTCACAGCAAGAGCGTGTGTGGCTATCAGGTCTACAAGTGTGTCCGTGAAATCGTTTTTTTGGGCCAGGAGGCTGATAAACTAGTGCTCCCATCCAACACTCCGACGCTGAAAAGATTATTTTAAAAATCCTGATTTCCGAACTCTCATCCAATTGGTAGTTAGTCCAGGAAATGTTAATATGCTGTCTGTAGGCTATAGCAATTCCCCCCCCCCCGTTTTAACCGTCCTGTCAAGGTGAATAAGTTTATAATTTTCTCGGATGGCCATGTTAATAGATGGATGATTTGTAGCATTCAACCAGGTTTCCGTCATAAAACATACTTCAGGGGAATAGGTGTTGAGCAAATCCCAGATTTCAAACTGATGTCTGGGAAGGGACCTGACATTTCATAACATAAAGGTAGGGGCCTCTTCCCTAATGGACTCCAGGGTGTGTTTAACCACCCTATGGCAAAAGGGTTTGTCGCCCTGGAAAGTGCACCTGCTACAGGCCACCGGGCCTTCTAACTGGGCCGGGAATTTTAATGGATAGGTTATCATAACTTCCCCAGAGCCGGATGCAATCCTCCGAAAGTTATGGAGTTCCGCTGAGGAATAACTTATGTTTTTTCGCTGAGTTGTGCATGCCAAAGGTGAAGAGGGGGTCCCGAGCCCTAGCCTTGTCCGCGGACGGGCGCAGACGGGCTTACCTTTCAATGGTTTACAGCCAATGAACATTAAGCTTGGGAAGGTCCTGCTTGGAACACGTCAGCCAATCAGATGTCCTTGCCACTCTGTGCAGGGGGAGGGAATGGCTGGCAACACCTCTACTTTTAATTGTTCGCAGCCAATGAACATTGAGTTCATTGTTGGAACACCTCAGCCAATTAAACGTTAATTTTGTTCCACGCACAGGAACAGAACACTGCCTCCCACATAATATAACATTTTGTTAGGGATACCATCATATTGTAGTGGCCATCGCTCTAGTGAAATCTGACAAATTAGGGATGCCATCATATTGTAGTGGGCATTGCTCTAGTCATATAGACTATTTTATTATAAATAAGGAGCTCTGGCTAAAATTGTTAGATATGGTGGTCGAAGCCCAGCCAGAAAGCGATCATAATCCTCTTTTAGTTTCTATGAAGGCCACAGAACTAAATCATGCTGAAGAGTTGCCACCCTGTCCAGACTTTGTAGAAGGACAATTATCAAATGATACAAGACGTCTTAATTGGGCCAAGGTGGCACTCAATCCTGAGAAGCTACAGGATATGAGCAATTTAGTAGTTAATATTATAGCTGCTCTTCAGGCAGACATTGAACTTGGGGTACATTTGGATAGAGTTGGCCAGGCTCAGGAGCATCTTTTTAATCAACTTAAAAGTTTTTTTATTGTGAAAAATACAAAAGGGCTTGTATCATCCATTTCTAAGGCTGCCGTTTGGTATAATTCCAACTGTCGCCTGGCCTATAGAACTTTGGCAATAGCAATCAGGTGTAAAGAACAAACTACTATAAGAGAGAAGAGGCAGGCCTATAAGATAGCAAAATCCAAGGCCAAAAGGGAATGGGACGAAGTTCATTGGGCTGACCTACTCAATGCTTGCTCTGGGAGAGATATGACACGATTTTGGCATTTGGTGAAATGGGGGAGTGGGGACCCCAGAAATGTTCCCACAATCCATGTGGAACCAGATCAGTGGGTCCGTCATTTTAAAGGTAAATTCGCAAGTGACTTGGGTGTCCAAGTCACCTTTGCTTTGCCATCTTCTCCCCCGTCCATCTGTATTACTAAAAAGGCAGTAGAAACTGCTCTTTTCCAGGTCCCTAAAGGCAGGGCTCCCAGTCTTGACTGCATTCCTGCAGACCTTTTTTTACAAGACCTGGAATCCTGGGCAACGTATATTCAACTATTAATGAATGTTATCGATAAGGGAGCAGCGATTCCTAGTTCCTGGGCAGGTGCAGTAATCCTTCCTATTTTTAAAAGGGGGGATCGCTCCCTACCAGGAAACTACAGGCCTATAAGCCTGATTTATTGCATTCAAGCGGTAACTGCCAGAGTGATTTTAGGTAGAATGCAGGAATGGATGGAGGAATGCCACATCCTCTCCGATTTACAAGCAGGGTTTCGACAATGTATTAGTACAGTGGACCAAGTTCTAAGGTTTATTTTTATATACTGGTGCACTGTTACCCTGGGGAGAGGTTCTATCTATGCAGCATTTGTGGACCTTGGGTCAGCTTTTGACCAAGTTGCACGTTCCAAACTGTGGCTTTGTTTTTTAAAGTTGGGTATGCCATTGGACATTTTGGCTTTTGCTGTTAAATTGCACACGGATAACTATGCCCAGGTTAGATGGAATATGGCAGGTAGTACCACTGAAAAGTTCTCGGTTGAGAAGGGAGTGAGGCAGGGGTGCGTACTCGCACCCACCCTATTTTCAATATATATTAATGTGGTCTTGAAATATTTTGACAATTATCCCACCGATGCCCCGAGTTTAGCCGGGATAAAGATCCCTCTCCTAATGTTCGCCGATGACACTCTCATCCTCTCCAACACAAGACAGGGCTTACTACGTGCCCTCTCAAGATTTGAGGAGTTCTGTGTGGATCATGAACTTGTTGTCAATGTGGACAAAACTAAGTTTATGGTCCTCCAGAACTCTAACAAAGTCATCAGTAAAGTTAGGATGCAGGAAGGTGTTCTCGAGCAAACAGCAACATTTTCATATTTAGGGGTAGTCATAGATAAAAAGCATAGCTGGAAGCTGCAAATAGATTGTCTTTCGGTGAGACACGCCCAACTTTCGGGTGTGCTGCTTAAGGAACACAGACGCTCTTATACCAAACCCATAGCCCCAGTATTGCAGATTTATAATTGGTGCTTCTATCCTCTATGGTGCAGAGTTGTGGGGTCATGTAAATCTGGATTCTTTAGTGGTGGGTCAAAATACATTTTTAAGATCATTGATTGGCCTGCCGCAATCCACCCCACTGATTCCCCTCTATTTGGATTTGGGATGCCATTCCATTAGGGACGTAGCACGTTATAGATTAGTTGCATAATGGAGGAGACTACTGGTGACTCTGAGTTAGCCAACTATGCCCTGGCTGTGTTAGAAGTCAGGGAGTTGGATGTAAACAGTAAAATTTAGTGGATTAGGAGTGTTAAAAACATTCTCCGTGAGCTGGAGTTGAGCCGGCTGTGAACTTGTCCCACCGGAAGCATATTCCCCAGTAAATCAGAGTTAAAGCTTATTGGCATATGATATATCTTAGGCAGTTCTCAGCTTTTAGTACTCCCACCCTGTCTAACACCTTTCTCGAAATTAAATTTGAACCAAAATTTGAACAGTACTGGGATCTAATCACATCAACACGTGATAGAAAATTACTCCATCAGTTCAGAGTGGGAACATTACCCACTAAGGTTTTTACTTCTAAGTGGTCGAATTTGGATGCAACTAATAGCAACTGTCCTTTTTGGCCAGACAGGGTAGAATCCTTGGCCCACATTTTTTTGGCATGCTCAGCGTATGGAAATCCGAGGCGATGCTGGTTGAAACCAATTTGCTCACTTTTGGGTACCAGGTCATACAGTGAGGCATTTAGATTACTCAAAACAGCACTAGTGTGCCCCACTGTGATTGCTACAGCTAAGTTCTTGGGCTGGGTGTGGGTGATTCGCTGGAATGAAGGGAGGTATAGATAAATTTCCTCCCTTATTTTTTTAACATTATTTTTATTTTTATCTTTCTCTCAGTATATATATATTATTGCTACATGAATTTTATTGTATACATTTGGTGCTCTTTTAAAAACTTGGCCACTGTCTTGGGAGTGTTTTAGATTTTTTATATTATTTATTGTTTTAATGGTGATCATTATATGTCCACATTATAATCAAGTGTGTTGATATAGAGATTTGATGTATACTCCAACTTGGTTTCTATGTATGTTTTGTGATGACTTTTGTGATTTATTTTTAAATCGAAATAAAGTTTATAGACTGAAACTATAAAATGTTGTCTAACAACGTGACACTGTCCATGATAAAAGTGAACACTGCATTATAAGTAAACATTACTGTGTGTTATATTAAAGGAAATCTGCAATACGGCATATTGGTAGTTTTGCGGACGTTATTTCCACAGCCTACGCAACATTCACACAACCTGTGTGTGCACCCTACACACTGTTTGCCACAATACGGTGCATTATTTTCCCGATGGAATTTCCAGAGCCTACGCAACCTTACTGCTTGCCGCAATACAGCGCATTGTATTCCCGAAGGGATTTCCAGAGCCGACGCAACATTCAAACTCCCTGCCACGGCACCATACAGACTGCTTTAACTAAGACCACAGTGTTCCTACTATACCCTGGTATACAATTATTATCTTTTTTATCCCCTACACCTTTTAACTCTGTCTCAAAAAGGCTGCCAACACTTCCTAGTTTCAACAGTTTGCAGCTAATGAGCCTCACGCTCATACTCGTAAAGCCTCAGCCAATCATATTCTCAAATATCAATATCTGTAATTTTGATATTTCTTCAAAACTACTGAACAGACTTACCCCACTGAAACAAAGGCATGCTTTCTGGACCAATACCTTTCTCCCTGCCACATGTGGCGTAATTCCGTTCAGCAGTTTGACCTGTAACCTTGTGTAAAGTTTCCTATGGAAATTGCATGGTGAAAACACGTTTTGGGACAGCCCTTTTTCTCAGCCCCCCTTGAAGAATCACCCCCAAACTTTCAAGGTAGGAGCTGATCTAAAGAAAAAAACTTTTTGGAAAATTTCACAAACATTCGTCAAACGACGGCAAAGTTATAAGCAAAACAAAAGAAAACGCTTTTCCTATGGAAACATGATCCTAGCTATAACCTATAACTATCTACTGGCGACAGTAGATTATATATATATATATATATATATATATATATATATATATATATATATATATATATATATATATATATATATATATATATATATATATGAATGAAGAAGGAGTGCCTGAAACTCCGAAACGCGTAGGACATCGTGTTGAAATAAACTTGCACTGAATACTTGAGGCCGCGGCTCCAGTGTTTTAACTCGCCTTCAACCCAAGGAGTGTTGCATTGGTAACAGCGTGTGGATTCATAGGGGGTGGCTACCCCAGCCACTGGCCCGCCGATTCTGAGGCTTGGGAACAGCTAAACTTTGCTGGTGACTGATATATATATATATATATATATATGCATTATAAGTAAACATTACTGTGTGTTATATTAAAGGAAATCTGCAATACGGCATATTGGTAGTTTTGCGGACGTTATTTCCACAGCCTACACAACATTCACACAACCTGTGTGTGCACCCTACACACTGTTTGCCACAATACGGTGCATTGTTTTCCCGACCTGGGAGATTTTATATGCTTCCCAAAATTCACAAAATGAACAATCCTGGCCGTCCAATCATCTCTGGCAATGACACCGCCACTGAGAGACTATCTTTATTTGTTGACCTGCACCTCCAGCCCATTGTACAGGAACTTCCATCATTTGTTAAAGATACCAGTCACTTCCTTCAGATTATTGAAAAATTAAACCAAACCTACACATTTGATGATCATACTCTTCTGGCTACATTTGATGTTACATCATTATACACCAATATACCACATGAGGATGGGCTTATGGCGTTATCTGAAGCTCTTAGTAAAAGAACTGTGAAAAAACCATCAACAAATGTGCTTACCAACTTTGCTAGAGTTATCCTTAAATCCAACAATTTTACATTCAATGGTAAACACTATCTGCAGATACAAGGTACTTCCATGGGTACTCGGATGGCTCCATCCTATGCAAATATCTTCATGGTCAAACTAGAGAACAGTATACTTGCTACTTCTAGCATCAAACCACTGGTATGGCTACGATACATTGATGACATATTTATAATATGGAATGCAGGAAGTAGAACATTGGAACAATTTACAGCTAATATCAACAATATCCATCCTACCATCAAATTTATCAGCAGCAATACCAAACAGAAACATCATCTCCCTTTTCTGGATGTGCTAGTCACCATTCATGAACACAAAATTACAACTGATCTGTACCACAAGCCTACAGATGCTCATTTGTATCTAAACTGGACTTCATGTCACCCTCATCACACTAAACTGAGCATCATCTACAGCCAAGCACTCAGAATAAGACGTATCTGCAGCAATGAGGAAACCTGTAAAGACCATTTACAGGAGCTTGCTACATTATTTAGAAGGCGAGGCTATCCTCTGTATATCATACAGCAACAAATTGACAAGTCTTTGCAGTTACCCAGAGAAGCACTTATTTGGAATACCAACGCCAGAAACAAAAGTGACAGAACTCCATTTGTAGTTGACTATCATCCATCAGCTCCCAACTACAGAAATATAATGCAAAAAACATTTCCCTTACTGTCCACTTGTGAAAAGTTGCAAAAGGTTTTTCCAAAACCGCCAGTCATTGCTTACCGCAGAGCTCCAAATTTACGATCTCTTATTGTGAGAGCTGAACTCAAGCAAGCTGTAACAAATGCAGGGGTTCATTGCTGTGACTCTAAAAGGTGCATCACGTGTGAATACCTTTTACAAACATCATCAGTTACTAGTTATGTTACCAAAAGGACCTATGCAATAAGGCAGCATCTTACATGTCGCTCAACATGCATTATTTATGTGATTCAGTGCCAACGGCAAAGCTGTAAGAAACAATATGTAGGCCAAACAATGAATGACCTCCGCACACGATTCAGGAACCACAAATCAGCAATAATTAATAACAAAATTGACCAGCCTGTAGCCAATCATTTTAACCTTGTGGATCATTCACTATCAGAGTTGAAGATTTTCCCCGTGGAACATGTCTCAAATGAAGAGCTATTGGACTCCAGGGAAAACTTCTGGATATACCGTTTAAAATCATTGCATCCAGATGGACTGAACATTACTGACAATACATACTGATTACTGCATATCTCAAGAACTCTCAGGACTGCATTGATTCCACATTCCAAGTGGAATCTTCACTCATGATGCTTTTTGAAAATTCAGCTGTGTCATCTGTGCAGCCACTGAGCTTACCATCTTGAAACTACCTGAGGAAGGCGGAAGCTGAAACGTTGTAGTGGAAATATATTTTTGTTCTTTGATGATTATATCTGTTTGAGTCACTTCTTTCTTGGATATATATATATATATATATATATATATATATATATATATATATATATTCCCTCGCACTCTGCCTCGTCGCAGGGGGAACACTTTCACGCTGGTGCCATCACCGGGATCGAGGCCGGCTCCCGCTTACATCAAACACGAAAGTTTTCAAATTATTGATGGCACTCCACTCGAAGATTGTTTTTCAATTCTTTAATGATAACAATTGAGATCGCCTACGCGTTTCGAAACTTTCGTGTTTGATATATATATATATATATATATATATATATATATATATATATATATATATATATATATATCACTGAAAAAACCATAGGTTTCAGGAGTTATATAGTTAGGAATTAGCTTTTAAAAAACCTTTGAAATTCACTCAAAAAAATATAACTATAAGATTTTTAGATACTTGTATTGCTGTGACAATGGATTTAAATATGATACTCTGTATTTTACAAAGAGTGATGAAAAATGTCATGAATGATCTAATATGTGACATCATCAGCAGTGGATTGCGGGTGCGCGAAATATAGTTAGTACAACTAACTATATAGGATGGTTTTGTATGAGTAAAATGTCCAGCTAACTATAACACCACTAAAACTTATAGTTTTTTGAGTGAATTTCAAAGGTTTTTTAAAAGCTAATTCTTAACTATATAACCCCTGAAACCTATGGTTTTTTCAGTGAATTTCAAAGGTTTTTTTTAAATGCTAATTCCTAACTATATAAGGCCTGAAACCTATGGTTTTTTCAGTGAATTTCAAAGGTTTTTTAAATGCTAATACCTAACTATATAAGGCCTGAAACCTATGGTTTTTTCAGTTAATTCACAAGGTTTTTTAAATGCTAATTCCTAACTATATAAGGCCTGAAACCTATGGTTTTTTCAGTGAATTGCAAAGGTTTTTTAAATGCTAATTCCTAACTATATAAGGCCTGAAACCTATGTTTTTTTCAGTGTATTTCAAAGGTTTTTTAAATGCTAATTCTATTAGCGGATAACGTTTAAATATATTAATATCCTAGTGGGACCATCTGAGCAGCCCTAAGGGGTCAGGGTGTTTCTACCCTGACCCCTTTTTGTGTTCTACACATTTGTTTTTCTGCTTTCTTGTGCCTAATTCCTAACTATATAAGGCCTGAAACCTATGTTTTTTTCAGTGAATTTAGGTGTGCCATACTTTTGTCATAAGTAAGACTGTTAGCGCTCTAGTTGTTCTTTAGAACACTCTGGGACATTCTGTCATTGGGCTCTAGTTGGGCTACATCTGGCTGATATTTGGGCTACATTTGTTTTTTTTGTCTCTGGTGGCCATCTTTGGGCTACATTGGGCTACATTGGGCAACATTGGGCTACATTTGGGCTCTAACATATATATAGCCCAATGTAGCCCAATATACATTTTTTCAAAGTTAATTTTCATAAAAACCACTGGAGCATATATCTTGAGACATAGCAAAGGCTCATCGGGCTACCAGTCCCTACAATTTTGGCAAGTTTGGTGGAAAACCATTCAGCCGTTCGGGCTAAAAGTGAGTCCAACCGCCCTATGGAAATTAACATGGGGAAAACACGTTTTGGGCCCCCCTTTTATCTCGGCCCCCGCTTGACGGATCCCCCCCAAACTTTCAGGGAAGGACCGGAGCGCCGCGAGGCAAAATTAAGGAAAATTTCAGGAAGATTTCTCAACCGGCGCCAAAGGTATTCCCAATAGAATGTTGAGATTTCCCTATGGAAAACAATCCTAACTATATATACCTACTGGCTATCGCCAGTAGGTAATATATTTATATATTTTTTATATATTCCAACACAATCAGCTTTATCGACGCCGAAGGCAGAGAGCACACAGGTATCCTTGCAAAGATGTTTATTGCAGACCCATCACCCCCCGACAGGCGCGTTTCACCTCACGGCTTCCTAATTGAACTGACATTGAGTCTACTAAAGGATTTATTGTACCTCCATGGAACTACAACTCCCACGGCTTATACTTACCTGATGATACAAGGGCGCCGTCAAGTGCTCTTTGAATGCTGGGGCATCATTGCCAAATAAAAAGTTTACGCAGCGGCCCGCCGTGAAAAAAGGCACCATTTCCTGCAAGGTGAAAGGCTGTGAGGAGATAAATGTCCCTTCTGGGTAGCAAGGCATCCTGTTGCAAATTGAGCCCCCTCTGACTTTGCCTACCTACAATGTTTGAAGAAATAGCTTTCTAATTGAACTGTCATTAAGCCTACTAAAGGATTGAATGTACCTTCATGGAACTAGGAGTGCCACAATGCCTTGATTACTATAATCAAGTTAAGCTCAGCCCACTGTGGGCGTTTTTTACAAATAAAAACTTGCGCATGGAGGTGATGTTTCAATGCCAGTTTATCTGCCAAAGCCCATGAAGAAGAGGCGTTCGAGTCTCGAAACAAGTCGGCGGCATGATAAAAGTTAAGGTAGTGGAGGAGCGAGCTGCAGCGAGGCTTATACTTACCTGATGGTACAAGGGCGCCTTTAAGTGCTCTTTGAATGCTGGGGCATCATTGTCATATATAATAATAATAATAGTAATATAATATTAGTTACATTTGTAAAGCACCTGGTTACACTGAGACCAGTGTGTACCTGCGCTACGGTATCAACAGACCCTACAGCAATAGCTAAAAAGGACCAGGGCAAAATTTAGGAAGCTGGAAATAAATGCGTTTTCAGACCCTTCCTAAAAATGGGCTCAGAGCTCTCAAGCCGGAGTGCCTGAGGAAGCAAATTCCACAACTGAGCTGCTAAATAGCAGAACAAGCGTCTGCCCATCCTGGCTCTTTTAATTTTGGGGACATACACCCTACCTGTTCCACTGGACCTTAACGATCTAGTAGGTGTATAGGGAGTCAGAAGATCATAAAAATATGCGGGTCCTTTCCTCTGTAGGATACGTTGGCTCTTTCCCTGATAGGGAGCCAGTGCAAGGACGCCAATGCCTTTGTGTCACCGATATATATATATATATATATATATATATATATGTATATATTCGCCAATAGGTAGTTATAGTTAGGACCTAGCTACGATAGGAAATCCGCAACATTCTATTGGGAATAACTCTGGCGCCGGTTGAGGAATTTGTGTGTAATTTTCCCAAATTTTGCCCAGCTCCGCTCCGCTCCTTCCCTGAAAGTTTCGGGGGGATTCATGAAGTGGGGGCTGAGAAAAAAGGGGGGTCCCAAAACGTGTTTTCCCCATGTTAATTTCCATAGGACGTTCTGACAAGTCTACAGCCCGAACCGCTGAACGGAATTACGCGAAACTTTGCCAAATTATAGGGACTGGGACGCAGATGTGCCTTTGCTATATTTGGTGAAAATTGCTCCAGTGGTTTTTTTGAAAATTAACTTCAAAAACACATCTATATCTATAGGCGCGCTCCGAGCGCTCACCGGTACGCGTGCCGGGTAGCGCACCTACGCTACGGGAGTGCGCGAGCGGAAAGCTGATTGGCTGTCGGATGTCTGTCAACATTCTAAACAGTCCGGAGAGTCCGCCATCTTGTGTCTTGGTAGAATCGTGACACAAGAGGTGAAAATAAAAAGGGGGGAAATGATTAAAACGGGGCAGGGTAGACACCCCCTGACCCCCTAGGTTTTCTGAGGGGGGCCTAGAAGGACCCTGAAGGGCAAAAAAACTATTTATTTTTTGTAAAAATTTTCCCGGGGTAAGCACTGTGTGCGTTCCCGGGTACACTCTCTGGTACGGGCACCCTGAGCGCACCACGGGGAAAAACAGTGTAAAAAATAGAGTAAAAAAATAATGTAGAGTGTTTAGAGGTAAGTTAGCTCTGAAAAGAGCTGTTGTGTTATGTAGGTGTTTTTTGTACCTACAAGTAGGTACCAATGCAGAGTCTCAAATTCAAGAGGAAGACTCTATTCCCCTAATCTGTAAAATGTACACCATCTCTCCTAAAGATGTCTTGCATGTTGTAACGCAAGTTGTTGTGGTAAATGGAACCCATACCATAGTCTCTGAGGAAAGCAGAAACAGATTTATTTACATGTTTCCTTGCTTTCTCAATCTGTGGACACAATTGGTTGGACCAGTTCCATTTTTGCCTTTGGCATATATTAGAAAATACCAATGCAGTTTTTGGAAAAAGTGACATCAATTGCCCAAAGATGTCCTTTAAAAGCATTTCCAGACCTACCCCAGTCAAAGTGCCTAAGTCATTTTCCACCAGAGTGCACAATTATAAGGTCTGGGTGTGGAAGATGCATAAAGGATTTTACCAATGGTATCAATTGGTGACTTCTTAATCCTCTCTGTCCAATCCAGACAATGTCCACATTTGGTAAATCAAGGTTGTAAATACCTCTGTTGCTTGCACATTTTTCACTCCAGAAGACATAGCTATGACCCACAAACCAGACTTTTGGCATCTTGAAGGTAGATGTGCTTCTCTTCAGAGTTGTGGAAATGAAATGGCAGTTTGAAAGTAGGAATTATTAAAAAAAGTGGTTGAGATTCAGTGCACTTGAAAACCCAGAAATGATTGGTGCTTTCTTAAAAATATTCACTGAAAATTAGGGTGCATGCTTTTTTTTTTAAAGAAGTCATTTCCAATCAAAAATACTACTTTTATAAGTATGGTACTGAATGTCTTCCATTATTATTTAGTTTACATACATATTTCTTTTTTTTTTTACGAACGCAGAAATAGCGCTCTCGCTGCGCTCTCGGGTTAGCTTACCGGTGCGCGCACCCTGAGCGCTTCAGGACAAAATGATACAAAAAAAAAACCAAAACCACGGAAAATACATTGAAAAAATTATTTTTGAAAAGAAACCATAATAAGGATTAATAGTTATAAAAAACAGCTAATACAAAAAAACACTTTAAAAATCATAGGTTACAAACTTGATATACAAAGGAATTAGCTTTTAAAAAACCTTTGAAATTTACTGAAAAAACCATAGGTTTCACAATCGTTATAGTTAGGAATTAGCATTTAAAAAACCTTTGAAATTCACTAAAAAAAGCATAGGTTTCACAATTGTTATAGTTAGGAATTAGCATTTAAAAAACCTTTGAAATTCACTAAAAAAACATAGGTTTCACAATCGTTATAGTTAGGAATGAGCATTTAAAAAACCTTTGAAATTCACTGAAAAAAACATAGGTTTCACACCAGTTATAGTTAGCTAAACATTTTACTCATACAAAACCATTGAAATTCCAACGTTATAGTTAGTTGGACTCACTATAACTCACGCGCCCGCAATCCACTGCTGATGATGTCACATATTACATCATTCATGACATGGTCAGTGACATCACTGATGACATCACTGATGACATCTCAAATGACATCACTGATGACATCCTAACTATAACGATTGTGAAACCTATGGTTTTTTTAGTGAATTTCAAAGGTTTTTTAAATGCTAATTCCTAACTATAACGATTGTGAAACCTATGGTTTTTTAGTGAATATATATATATATATATATTCCTTAAACCAAGAACGGACTAGCCAGGTTTTCCCAGTTTTTACAACCTGGCGGTCCCGATACAGCACAGCACGAACAGGAACCAAAAAACACCTTTAAGTTTAAGAATTATTTATTTTCAACACCATCTGTGCAAACAAGAGGACGGTCGATGCGTATATATATTACCTACTGGCGGTCCCCAGTAGGTAGATATAGTTAGGACCTAGTTTCCATAGGAAATCCGCAACATTCTATTTGGAATCACTTTGGCGCCGGTCGATGAATCTTTTGGTAGAGGGGGAACTAATTCCTCTTGAATACTGGGGGTCCCTGGGGGCCAACTAGCCCACCAGGAACCTCCAGAATCTGCCAGAGGGCTGCGTTGCAGAGACGTGTAAAGAGACCACGCCTCATTTTACACCTCTCCGCAAGTCAGCCCCCTGGCGCATAGTGGAGGTTCCTGGTGGGCTAGTTGGCCCCCGGGGACCCCCAGTATTCAAGGGAAATTACTTCCCCCTCTGCAAACACGCCAGGGGGTGCGTTTGCAGAGTGGTGAAGGTAGGGGGCGGGGCTTGAGGTGATGGATTGCACCACTCTGCAAACGCGCCCCTGGTGCGTTTGCAGAGGGGAAACTAATTCCCCTTGAATACTGGGGGTCCCTGGGGGCCAACTAACCCACCAGGAACCTCCAGTATGTGCCAAGGGGCTGCATTGCAGAGACGTGTAAAGAAGCCACGCCCCTTTTTACACCTCTCTGCAACGCTGCCCCCTGGCACATACTGGAGGTTCCTGGTGGGCTAGTTGGCCCCCAGGACCCCAAGTATTCAAGGGGACTTAATCCCCCAACTTAGAACGCGCCATGGGGCGCATTTGCAGAGTGGTGAAGGCAGGGGGCATGGCTTGAGGTGATGTGTGTGCAAACACGCCCTGTGGTGCGTTTTAATTGGGGAATTATTTCCTCTTCAATCCAGAGGTCCCCTAGGGGTCAACTAGCCCACCAGGTACCTCCAGTAAGCGCCACGGAGCTGCGTTGCAGAGTGTTGTATAAAGGAGCGTGGCCTCTGAACACCTATCTGCAACGCAGCTTCTGGCGCATACTGGAGGTACATGGTGGGCTAGTTGGCCCACAGGGGACCTCAGGAATGAAGAGAAATTAATTCCCCTACTTAAAACGTGCCACAGGGCGTTTTTGCACACATATCACCTCAGGCACCGCCCCCTTCCTTCAGCATTGTGCAAATATTCCTCTAAAATCAGCCGAACTACGAATTCCAATTTATTCAACTGTTATCAGGAGTGACCTCAGTGCTGCAACTTTAAGCCCAGTACTGATCCTGAAAAGTAATTTTAATCGTTCTTACCAGTTACTTGAATTTCCTTCCATAGTAATCCATTGTGTGGCTTTCACCAGAAAAGTTTATGTGTAGAGTTTTGGAACTTTGAAATATTCCTCTAAAATCAGCCGTAGTACGAATTCTGATTTACTCACCTGTTATCAGGAGTGACCTCAGTGCTGCAACTTTAAGGCCACTTCTGATCCTGAAAAGTAATTTTAACCTTACTTACTAGTTACTTGAATTTCCTTCCATAGTAATCCATTGTGTGGTTTTCACCAGAAAAGTTTCTAAGTGTTGATTTTTGAAACGTACAAATATTCTTCTAAAATCAGTTGAACTACGAATTCTGATTTACTCACCTGTTATCAGGAGTGACCTCAGTGCTGCTTCTTTTAGCCCAGAACTGACCCTGAAAAGTAATTCTAATCATACTTACTAGTAACTTGTATTTCCTTCAATAGGAATCCACTGTGTGGTTTTCAGCAGAAAAGTTTCTAAGTGTCTATTTTCACAAACTAAAAATATTCCTAAAAAATTGCCTGTATGACTTAAACACATTCTTTCAACTGTTTACAGGAGATGCACAAGGTCTGGATCCAGGATCCACCACTGAGTAAAACAATTAATGATAACACTACTTACCTGCTAAGTGAATTTCCTTCCATAGGGTAACATTGAGTGGTTTTACTTGGAAATTCTTCAAGGTGCGAAGTTTTGGAACTTTAAAAAATTCCTCTAAAATCAGCCGAACTATGAATTCCGATTTACTCACCTGTTATCATGAGAGACCTCAGTGCTGCATCTTTCAGCCCACTACTGAGCCTGAAAAGTAATTGTAACCGTACTTACAGTAACTTGAATTTCCTCCCATAAGCTAACATTAACTGGTTTCCCTTGGAAATTCTTCTAAGTGTTGAGTTTTGGAACTTAAAAAAATTCCTCTAAAATCAGCTGAAATACGAATTCTGATTTACTCACCTGTTATCAGGAGAGACCTCAATGCTGCATCTTTCAGCCCACTACTGATCCTGAAAAGTAATTCTAACCGTGCTTAGGGTAACTTGAATTTCCTTCCATAGGATATCATTGCCTGCTATATAAAATATATTTAAATAAAAAAAATATAAAATAAAAAATATATTACAATTTCAATATTTTTAAACCCCTTTTTTCAATTTATATAAAAAATATGTAATGTAATTTAAAAAATAAAATATCTAAAAAAATAGTTAAAAAAATGTAGTAGATCAGTATAAAAAAATAACAATTATTACATTTAAAAATTGTCATTTACAAAACCTTTGAAATTCACTGAAAAAACCATAGGTTTCAGGCCTGATATAGTTAGGAACTAGCATTTAAAAAAACTTTGAAAGTCACTAAAAAAACCATAGGTTTCAGGCCTGATATAGTTACGAATTAGCATTTAAAAAACCTTAGAAATTCACTGAAAAAACTATAGGTTTTAGGGGTGTTATAGTTAGCTGGACATTTCACTCGTAGAAAACCATTGAAATTCCTCCAATATAGTTAGTTGTACTAACTATATCTCACGCACCCGCAATCCACTGCTGATGATGTCACATATTACATCATTCATGACATGGTCAGTGACATCACTGATGACATCTCAAATTACATCACTGATGACATCACTGATGACATCATCCACGTGACAATCACATGGTTGTATTACGTTTCAACGCATGCTTTTACCACGCATGCCTTTACTACGCAGGTATTACAACGCAAGTCGTTACAACGACTTGCGTTGGGGGCGCTGGCTAGTGGAATAGTTTAATTTTCTATTCCAACTGCAGTCCCCGTGGATAGTAGGGAAGGTATTGGATAGAAAATTAAACTATTCCCTATCCAACAGCGCCCTCCAGAGATTCGTTGTAATTCCTGCGTTGTAATGGTAGTGCGTGGTAAAAGTTTTGTTGTAAACAATGTTCCCCCAATCACATACACCTCTTCATACACTAGTAAAATCTTTCATCACTCATTGTAAAATACAGAGTATCATGTTTGAATCCATTGACACAGCAATACAAGTATCTAAAAACCCACTCAGGGATTCCTAGATGTATACACACATCTAATCACTTACCTATAGATTCACTCATACATGCTGTCAATGAACAATAGAACACTATTAAAAATACTTATACACCTATATCGACATTACACACCAGCACACATCCTATGCACTTATGAAGTCATCCTACTCACTTATGCAAACAATGGATCATACTTACATACTTACTTAGCTACACACTTATACAAACACCACTTCATCTATTCATATAGATAGTAACTCATACTTAGTGTATTATAAAATCACTATTACAAGTATACAGTTATCCATACAGTCACTCATACAATCATTGAGTCTTATGTATACTTATTTATATATAACAACTGACACATACACTGCCTTTTATTTATCTAGTTTGTTTGAAATGTACCATTGCGAGATATATTTGCTCATCACCACACCCATAAAGATATTCACTCACCCAAACAACTGTTAGAACATGTAGTTTTAACTTCATATACCTACTGAATCAACTAGTCACACATCTTTGGGCAGTCACACACCCCCACTGAACCACACACACATTCCCTCTCCCATACAAATACTTAGTTAACTAATCAATAACTAATATAGACTTTCACATAGCTAGTAACCAACCTGAGAAGCAGTTTACACAACAACTGACAAAGTGATACAGATATTCACACAGTTTATTCACTATCCACTATATTTACTGAGACACTATAAATTAGTCAAGTTAACAGTCAATTACACTGCTACTAAATCCTCCATCCAAATATTTATATTTATATATCCACTCATTCGTCAATGCAAATTGCTATATATATAATACATATTTAAATAATGAAGCAAACCACATTCACTGGATGATGTCATCAGTGATGTCATCAGTGATGTCATTTGAGATGTCATCAGTGATGTCACTGACCATGTCATGAATGATGTAATATGTGACATCATAAGCAGTGGATTGCGGGTTCGCGAGATATAGTTAGTACAACTAACTATATCGGAGGAATTTCAATGGTTTTGTACGAGTGAAATGTCCAGCTAACTATAACACCCCTAAAACCCATAGTTTTTTCAGTGAATTTGGAAGGTTTTTTAAATGCTAATTCCTAACTATATCAGACCTGAAACCTATGTTTTTTTCAGTGAATATATATATATATATATATATTACATACTGGCGGTCGCCAGTAGGTATATATAGTTAGGATTTTTTCTCTATGGGATTTTTGAAAATTCTATGTCTAATAACTTTGGCGTTTGTGGACGGAATTGGCTGAAATTTTCAGGGAAATGGAACATTTTGTTTCTGAGCAGCCCCTGAAAATTGGGGGGGGGTTCATCAAGGGGGGGCCGAGAAAAAAGGGGGGTCCCAAAACGCGTTTTTCCCATTCATTTTTCCATAGGGCGGTTGGCCTCACTTTTAGCCCGAACGGCTGAATGGATTTGCACGAAACTCGGCAAAATTGTAGGGACTGGTAGCCCGATGTGCCTTTGCTAGGTCTCAATATATGTACTCCAGTGGATTTTGAGAAATTAACGTTCAAAAAAATATATATATCTGTAAGCGCGCTCCGGGCAGCGCCCCGGTTTGCGTACCTGACGCATAACGGAACTTCGCGAAGCGAAGCTGATTGGCTCTCCGGTGTCTGTCAACATTCTAAACAGTCCGGAGCGGCCGCCATCTTGTCTCTCGGTAGGATCGAGAGACAAGAGGAGGCCCAAACAAAGGGGGAAATGACCATAAGGGGGCATAGTAGATCCTCCCTGACCCCCTAGGTTTGATGTGGAGGCTTTAAAAGGGCCCCGCGGGGCAAAAAAAAAATAGATTTTTTTTCTTTGTTTTTGCGTGGGGAGCGCCCGGTACGCGCACCGGGAAGCGGTCCGAGGAGCGTACTATGAGGAAAAAAGAAAGACAGGGTATAAAAATTTTAGCAATTTTGTTATAAATGGAAGGTAGTTTTGAAAAGAACTGTTTTTTTATTCTTTTTCTTTTTTTTTCTTTTTTTTATTAATTTTCGGAACAATTTTTTTTAAAATTTTTTTTTGAAAACTATTTTGTGTTTTTTTAGGGGAAATAACAAAAAAGCAGGGTTTGAACATGTCTCAACAGGAGCAAAAAAAAATAAAAAGGATTCATTGTTTTCTCATCTTGTTGCATTTATGATTTTCTCCAGCTCGGTTAATCAAAGTAATACTCTTCTCTCCATAACAAATAGTTCCTCCACAATATATACAAACTATTTTGTAGTGTTCAAAAGGAGCTTGAATATTGTGGATTATTTCTCGGCCTTCTGGTCCGGCGAATGAGCTTTGTCCACTGGAGGTGCTGGGGATGACATTTGGGGGGTTGGCAGCAAGATCCCTTACTTGAGCTTGGGAAAGATTATTAGGATGCCATCGCCCCATGTGGCGAATCATTGTATGATTCCCAAAGCTGTATTTCTTGTTGGGGTTGCCACGAGAAAGTATATTTTTACATATCAAACAAGACACCTGGGGTGCATTGACCTTCTTTTGTCCAGGTGGAATTTAAAAAAATTGCCATATGTAGTGCTCTTTAATATGGCTCTGCCTTGGTGTTTCTGGCAGGAACTGCCTTACTTGCTCTTCCTCCTCCTCCTCCTCTTCGTCCTCATTATCTTCCTCTCTACCAAAGTCCAGTGTTGGAAGTGGTCCTTTTGGTGGTGGTGGTGGTGGTGGTGGTTGCTGAGAAGCACCAGCTGCAGCTATTACAGAAGCCATTGTGAAAAATAGGTCTTGCTCTCTGGAAGTAGAAAGTAAGAATGAGGTAAAAACAAGGAGGGGTTTTCATCATTTGGGAAAAAAAAATAGTTCTAAACCAATGAAAAGTGATATTTTTTGGTCACGTGACCTAGCCTAACAACATTAGGAAACCAAAAGTGAAATGAACCAATGAAAAGTGTTATTAACAAGTCACATGACAAGTCACATGACCTGTTATGCTTACGTTACGCGCTCCGGATCGCTTCCGGGAAGCTGCGCTTCGCGCCTCGCGTCGCGCCTCGCTTCGCGGACCGGAGCGCTTCCGGGTGTGCTAACGCGGCACGTCATATGACGCATTACGCGACAACGCGTTACGCGACGCATCACGATGTTGTTTTCTAACGCTGTAGTTGCGCAAACGGAACGTTTACCGGTTCGCGGACCGAGTCGCGGCACCAAATCTTTTTTTTTTTTTTTTTTTTGGGGGGGAGCGCCCGGTACGCGCACCGGGAAGCGGTCTGGGGAGCGTACTATAAGGAAAAAAGAATGATAGACTATGATATTTTGAAATATTGTATGTTTATTGATTGTTCATTTTGTTGGTTTTTTTGTGCTTTTTTTATTAAATATAAATTTATTTTTGTGATTCTTTTTCCAAATTTAACAGAACATTTAACAACACATTGTCGGAAATGTCCTCATTTTCAATCAGCGAATCTACTGTATCTACACATTGAATTAATTCATGGTCCCGTGATTCATCCATGAAATCTGAGTCATCATTGTCCTCAATAACTTTTTCTGTGTTGTTCTCCAGAACAATTTTGAAGGAAATAATCTGCTCTCCTTCCATTTTCTTGCTGTAATTTGCATAAAAAATAAATATATCAGTAGAGATAGGGCACTGTTGGGTTTAAGTTCAGACAGGTACTTGTGAGTTTATAACAGAGAAGTAATCTATGGGTACTGTATGGTTTCAAGCGTGAAGTAGTACTATTAAAAAGTGCCTGTGAAGAAGCCTAAGTAAATTCATAATTATACCACAGAAACCTAAATCAATCCATAATTATAATAAACAAGCCTTTCTCAATCTCTAACTCTTACAGAGGGACAGTATATAACTATCTGAAAATGTTTTCCCAAATTAATTTAAAGTGCATGACATAGTTCTCCTTTCAAATTTACAAAATAACATCTTACCTTTTAAAAACAAGTTTAAGTTGTCAGTGAAAATGATCTTGCAATGTACTTCAGGAAGTAGTAGTCAAAATGGCTGTGTTTCTCTCTCTTTCTTTATATATATTCAGGTACATAACCAATCAAATGTCAGGTAAAAAAAGTAGAAAATGAAAGTAACATTTTAATTGGTTGTCAATTCCAACACTTCAGATGTGTTTTGTGAAGTAATTTACCTCAGGGTATTTAGAGAGGTCTACAGGCTAAATGGCTAAATGGATTTTCAATCAAATTTGTGAAAATGGTAGGGATTGGTATGTAGTATGAGCTAATCTATATTTGATGAAAGTGTCTCCAGTAGTTTTTCTGTAAATTACTTTCCCACCTTTTTTAATGGAGCGCTTCCCGGTGAGCGTCCCGGTAGGCGAACCGGCAGCGTTACGGGAGTCCTCCATTTTGTGTTTCGGCAGAATTGAGACACAAGATGGAGGGCAAAAAATGTTCAGAATGGGTAGAAGGGGGCACGGTAGACGTATCCTGACCCCCTAGGTTTTCTGAGGGTGGCTGAGGAGGTCCATATGTGCAAAAAAAACACCATTTTTTTTTAAATTTTCGCGCGGTTAGCGTCCGGTGCGCGTTCCCGGTAGCGCTCCAGAAAGCGTAAATAGTGAAAATTAGTAAAAAAAAATTTACATTTAAAATTTGTTTATGGTGATCATAGTTAGGGTAGCTCTGAGAAGAGCTTTTGGGTTTATGGTAG
This sequence comes from Lissotriton helveticus, assembly GCF_964261635.1. Classification (NCBI taxonomy): domain Eukaryota; kingdom Metazoa; phylum Chordata; class Amphibia; order Caudata; family Salamandridae; genus Lissotriton; species Lissotriton helveticus. The sequence continues at coordinate 1,626,681,614 of NC_136061.1, forward strand.
ATTTAGGTACTTATAAGTAGGTACCAATGCACAGTCTTAAATTCAGAATGAAAATTCTGTTCCCCTCATCTGAGAAGTGAACTCCATCTCCTCTGTAGATATCTTGCATGTAGTAACGTAAGTTATTGTTGTACATGGAGCCCATTCCATGGTCTTTCATGTAAGCTGAAACAGACTTATTTACATGCTTCCCCGATTTCTCAATTTGTGGACAAAATTGGTTCGACCACCTCCATTTCTGTCTTTGGCATATATTTGAATATACCAAGGCAGTTTGAGGAAAAAGTGCCATCAATTGGTCAAAGGTGTCCTTTAAAAGCATTTCCAGACCTACCCCAGTCAAAGTGCCCAAGTCATTTCCTCCACAGTGCACAATTAACAGGTCAGGTTTTGGCAAATGCAAAAAGGTTTTCAACAATGGTATCAATTGGTGACATTTTAATCCTCTGTGGCCAATCCACTTAATTTCCACATTTTGTAAATTGAGGTTAGGTACATTTCTGTTATCAGCATACCTTTGAGCCCAGTAGATGTAACTATGTCCAACAATCCAGACAGAAAACATGGTGAGAGAAGGTTCTGCTGCAGTCAGATGAAGTGTGGCAATGAAATGGCAGTTGAAAAAATAAGAGTTTAAAATGAAAAAAACTGTGGAGTTTCTGTGTTAATGAAGCAGTAGCAGTGATTGGTGGATTTTGATTGCTGAAAACAGAAAGTTAGGGTGCATGGATGAGTTCTTTGAAAGATGTAATTTGAATGGTCAAGAAAAAATCATTTAATGAAAGATTGCACTGGATATGCAGGTGTACTGAGAGTTCAGAGTTCAATTGAAACATTGTTGTGTGAACTTGCAAACATCAGAGGTCTTTCAGGAGGTGGTTTCTAGGCAAAAAAGGCAGAAAGGGCAGAGGGGGGAAGGGTGTTGATTTGAAAAAAGTGAGGGAAGAGTTTTGATTGGGTGACATGAGAGATATGTGTGATGAATTACAGCATTTCTGTGCTTTTTATGGCTGCAGCCTCTGGAGTGCATACCTTTTGCTCTGCTAAAGACAAATTGGTGTGTGTCTGAGACTGTTTTGAAACTCATAAAGTATTTGCTAAGGTGAGAAAAGATTCATTTAATTTAGATAGAGAATAGTATGCTTTAGGGAGAAAATTATGAAGAAAGTTGTGTATTTAAAATGTTGCTTTGTGTCAAGTGTTTTACAAATAGATTTTGTTTCTTTGAGTTACATAGCCATGTTAAAAGTGACGCAAAAATAGTGCAAGGGTCTTACAAAAATGCTTTCATGTGTCTTAGGGCATTTTAACTCACTTCCCCATGAATGTAGGAATATAATTGCTTTACAAGATGTGTTTAAAAACGTTTTTTGAAATCAATTAGGTTTCTTGATATGTAGTGCTAGAGTTTCATAGGTTGCTTGGGGCATATTTATAAGGTCTTTGAGTCTCTCTGATGTTATTTTTCCCATTTTAATTTAAGACCTTTCCCCGTGGTGCAAGGTCCTTGTAAATACGCCCCCATCTGTGCTTGGCAAATTTAGATTTTGATTCTTTGAGTTACATAGCCATGTTAAAAGTGACCCGAAAATGGTGCAAGGGCCTTAAAAAACGCTTTCATGTGTCTTAGGGCATTTTAAGTCATTTCCCCTTGAATGTAGGTATATAATTGATTTAGATGATGTGTTTAAAAACGTTTTTTGAAATCAATTAGGTTTCTTGATATGTAGTGCTAGAGTTTCATAGGTTGCTTGGGGTATATTTAAAAGGCATTTGAGTCCCTTTGATGTTATTTTTCCCATTTTAATTAAAGACATTTCCCCGTGGTGGAAGGTCCTTGTAAATACACCCCCATGTGTGCTTGGCAAATTTAGATTTTGATTCTTTGAGTTACATAGCCATGTTCCATACAGTGCTCACCTTCTGCGTAGTCTTTGATATGCTAGACTCCATCTGCACAATGAGATATCTAAGCAAAGGAAACACAGGTGATGTGATTGTGAAATAAGGAAAAGAAATTCCACATTTTTCAATTACATCACCTGTGTTTCCTAACTTTACGAATCACATTGTGCAGATGAGGTTTAGGCCTGTCCACGGACACAGAAGAGATCTGGCCTTTGTTCAAGAGTGAAGTGGACATGACTTACTTCATTGGTAGGCCTGCACATGTATTATCTCCTCTGTACTCTTCAACAAGCTTAAATTTCATCTGCAACCCTGAGTAGGCCTCACCTCAAACAAACCTCTGAATAGGCCACACCTTATCGTCATCCTGAATCAATCATTTAAAATGTTAGGGACAGATTTATGATAGCCGTGTGCCTGTTTTGCGCCACTGTGCGTCACTTTTGTGACCCAGCGGCGGTGCAAAAGATTTGCTATGTGGCGACATATTTACAACTTGATGCATCTAGGCAGATGTGTCATGCTGTAAAGTCCTGTGCCACATGAAACCGATGCAGCAGTGATGCAAAAGATGCACCATGTCGCAAGACAGGCCTCACTTCATCTCCAACAAGATACCGTCAGTTTAAACTGTAAACATTTAGGACTGTGTAGGGGGCATGGAGAAGCTGAATCTTCTGTAAATGTCAAAATTGTTGTATACAGTGCTCAACTTCTGTGTACTCTTTGATATGCTAGACTTCATCTGCACTATGAGATACCTAAGCAAAGGAAACACAGGTGATGTGATTGTGAAATGAGGAAAAGAAATTCCACATTTTTCAATTACATCACCTGTGTTTCCTAACTTTACGAATCACATTGTGCAGATGAGGTTTAGGCCTGTTCACGGACACAGAAGAGGTCTGACCTTTGTTCAAGAGTGCAGTGGACATGACTCACTTCATTGGTAGGCCTGCACATGTATTATCTCCTCTGTATTCTTCAACAAGCCTAAATTTCATCTGCAACCCTGAGTAGGCCTCACCTCAAACAAACCTCTGGATAGGCCACACCTTATCGTCATCCTGAATCAATCATTTAAAATGTTAGGGACAGATTTATGATAGCCGTGTGCCTCTTTTGCGCCGCTGTGCGTCACTTTTGTGACGCAGCGGCGGCGCAAAAGATGCGCTATGTTGCGACATATTTACAACTTGATGCATCTAGGCAGATGTGTCATGCTGTAAAGTCCTGTGCCACATGAAACCTGCGTCAGGTTACATATAGGCATTTTGTTGCAGGGTGGGCATTCATTTGCATGAAAGCCCTGTAAAACTAACACAGTGAAATTTAGAAGATTTCACTGAGTCAGCTTTATAGCATTGCTGAATCAAATCCTTACGCCTGTTTGAAACAGGCATAAGGCGTGATGCACCATGCAATGTGTGGCTTGCTCCTGTGCATTGCAGTAGACATGTCGCGCTTACGACGTGATTCCTGCAATGTGCTGCTTTTGCGGCACAGATGCGTGACGCATCTGTGCTGTTTTTGCTCAATGGTGCTCCACATTGTAAATGCGGCACACCATGGGTGGCAGAGCAGCGGTGCACGTTAACTGGTGCATCCCTGGGGATGCGCCAGTTAACATAAATCTGCCCCTTTACATTTAAGTATGAGCAGGGGACACAGAGTCGGTGAGGCTTATCCAAGGTTAAGAAGAGATGAGTCCTGTTCACTGGAAACTTGGACATAGGCCTCACCTCCTCAGTATCGCTGGACATGGCTAAATGATAGCTGCAAAATGTTACTCTTGTTAAACAATTTTACTATTATAGTCTCTGAGATTTGTCTCTTACTCTGCAACATCTTATTGTTGTTCTCTTTCTTTAAAGATAACAACAACATCAACCATGAGTGATAATGAGCAATTCGTTGATCTCGATCTTATCATTGAACTTGTCATTGAAACGTCAGTGGAAGTAGATCCCTTGGATGATTTAAATCCTGAGGATGATGAAGAACATGATGACGATGCCGATTTGTCAGAATTGTATGACATAGGGTGGGAAGCTGACCTGCTTGAGCCTATGGAACTATAAACATTTATTTTTAAAAGTTACTGGAAATGAAAAGTAAAAATGTAAACCGTTTCATTTGAAAATTAAACACAACTTCAAAAACAGGTTGTGTGTAGTGTCTTTAATAAAATAGTCAAATATGCTCATAAAATTAGTTCAGATTCACATATAAAACAGCACAGGTCAAATGTAGAAGCATTCCATTTCTTTGCTACTATTTGTGACTACTAAATTTGCCAATGCACTAAAAATTATTCTATGTAAAAATAACAAGTAGTGTGTTCAATTTTTGACGACTGTTATTGATTTACTGTTTGCTAATAGTGGTTAATAACATTTTTAATTATATTTTACCACAGATTCAACTGCAGATCATTTCAAAAGGACATAATGCCATCTAAAGAACGAAACCGAAAGGCTACAAAACGTAAAAGACAGCAGCTTAATAAATTGTTGCAGCAGTCCTCTACAATAAAACCTCGTCAAGTCACCAAGAAAGCTCCGGGTAAGACAACGAAATCATTCATAAGAAACATTTGTAGAAAAAAAGTAATACTACAGAAAATGTTTTATTCCAGAAAAAGAGAAGCAATTTAAACGGAAAGGAAAGGCCAATCAAAAATGTTACTGCTAGAGCAGGAGATAACTCTGTGCATGGTACTAGGAGGAAAAATTAGTTTAGGGACATTCGTAGACGAATGTTCCGCAACAGGATAATTGGCAATTTGTTAAAAAATATTAAGAAAGGTCAACAGAAAGTGGTTTTTTATAAGAGAAAAAAAAAAGTTGAGAAAGTTATTGATCAGGCATTTGAAATTAAGCGAAAGCTATTTATTTTGATAATTAATAGAATTAGGAAGCTAAACAAGGCAATTTATGATTTCAAAAGAAATAGTAGATGGAAGAGAACAGTTAATCGTAGTAATTTTTGTGAAGTTTTTTCAGGAGAATGGATGCATAGTTCAAGATGTGAGGCATTTTTTAATGAGGAGAGTTATTTCCAGGATAATGATTTGGTGCATGCAGTAGACACCAGTGGTCGAGCTTATGAGGTAAAAGATGGTTGTCCAGTTGAAAAAGAAAAACTTGTGACAACAGAGGCAGAAGAGGTGTTAGGTAATGAGGTTTTAGGAAGACGTCCTAAGGGACCTGTGTACACCTGGAAGTGTAGTAGTATTTGCAGTGTGCGACAGGATTCAATCAATTTGCTTTGTGGTTATGTAGGGACATTTAATAAGAAAAGTTTGAAGCAGAAAATGATGTTGTTGCAAGAATTAGATCCTTGCAGAGTGAGAGAAGTGACAGGTTTGCATGGTCATTCACTGGCTTGTCTTTCCAGGAGAGTATGCCAGAGTGTTTTTCATCATTTCAGGATGCTAGCAGTGCATCATAATAAAGTGAGGAAATTAGTTAGAATGTTGTATTATGCTAAGAGTCCAGCAATTATGCTTAAACAATTATGCACTGCTCTTTTGCATGGTTCTGAAATAGATGTGAAGAATATTTGTGAAGAAATTGAGTTTTGTTACTTTGTAAGTAAAGAGGAGAATGTTGAAATTGACCCAGAAGAAGAGGGTAATGTGGAAGATAGTGTACAGGTTTCCAGTACAGATAATTTTCAGAAGGAAATTGCCACGTTTCAGGTGAAATCAAGTGAGAGGCCTAATTTCACTTGTGTGTGTTGTCGACGCACTTATTATAAGAATCAGACTAAGTTAGTGGATTTATATGCGAAAAGTGAAAGGGAAAATAATAATGAATGGAAGGATTTCACAACATACTTGATGGTAGAAAATTGTTTTGATTTGGGATTGGATCAACGTGTGTGTACTTATTGTTGTAACAAATTAAATCAAAACCGGATGCCTGCTAGAGCGGTTCATAATAATCTGGAATTGGTTGAGATTCCTTTTGAATTGATGGATTTAAATACTTATGAATCTATTTTGATTCAAAGTATCCATCCCTTTCAGGCTATTGTAAGAATGGAGCCAAAGACAGGGAAATTGCCTCCATCAGATTTACAGAGAGGATTAAAGGGAAGAGTTGTTTATTTGCCTCTAGATTTGAAGAAAAAATTAATATAATTGGAGTAGAAAAAGTGGAAGAGGAACCTCTGGTTATCTTAGTTAATGGGGTTCCGACAAAGAGTAAGAAAATATGGCAAGATTTAGTGGATGTTAGGAAAGTCAAAAAGGCAACATTGTATTTGAAAAAAAACAATAAGTACTATAAGAATGTATATGTTGCAGAAGAGGAAGTAAGTGAAGAAGAGGATAGCGATTTGTGTGGTGGTCAAATTGAGAAAGTAGAACCCTCTAAAAGTGAAGAAATATATGAACATTATAGTGTTCATCCTTTGCATTCCAAGGAAGTCATGGGGAATGCTATTGAGTTGTTTCAAATGAAACAAGCCAAAGGGAGTCCCATTAGTGTTTGGGAGGAATGTTTGGAAGCTCGGTGTTTCCCACAGCTATTTCCAACAGGTCAAGGAGGAAGATATGATGAGCGACCTCATTAAATTCCTGCTTCTGAATACCGGACTTTACGATTGTATGCAGAAGATCCTAGGTTTCGACAATGCATTCCCTATTTGTTTCATCTCCTGTTTGAAAGCGATCTGTCTGGACTGTCATATGCAGTGAACCACATCTTGAAAAGTGGTGTAGAGATGCAAAACATCTCGGCAAGTGACTTTATGGATAAAGTCAATGTGCAAGACAGTATTTTGGATTCTCACCTGATTAATCTCATGGCGTGTCAGCGTGGTACTAATGAGTACTGGTACCGTCGTCATGGTGATTTAAAATGTATGCTGAGGAACTTAGGAACTCCCACATGGTTCCTCACTCTCAGCTGTGCCGAGTATGGCTGGGAAGACGGACTTGAATTTCTACGAGAGGCAAATGGAAACATTGAAAATATCGAATTCAAGACACCCGGAGAACTGTTCTCTTTGGATCCAGTGAATGTATGCAGGTACTTCAATCATAGATTTGAAGCTATGATGTCTTTCATCATGAACAAGAAAAATCCACCTCTTGGAGAGGTGTTGGATTTCTTCTGGAGAAAGGAGTACCAAGCAAGAGGTGCTCCTCATATACATATGCTGCTGTGGATCAAGGATGCACCTAAATTTGGAACAGATCCAGAAGACTTAGTGATGAGTTTCATAGAACAGTATTCTACATGTGCTGTTCCAAACGCAAAGGAAGACAAAAGCCTAAGAGAACAAGTTTTACGCTTCCAAAGCCATCGTTGTGGAAAGTACTGTCGTCGTAAATTCAGAAACAAGGACAAGTTCTACACCAAATGTCGTTTCGCCTTTCCACGACCGGTGATTTCTAAAGGAAGAGTGAACAGTTTGATGTCTTCGCTGCGACATAATGTGATGAAGAAATCACCTAAAAACACATACAATTTGAAAAGGAACGAAGAGTCCAAGTACATCAACGACTACAACCCAGTGATTTTGTCCATGTGGAATGCTAACATGGATATACAGTTTGTGGCTGATAACTGTATGGCTGTGGCTCGGTATGTGACATCTTACATCACCAAAAAAGAAAAGACAGAATTGAAGGATATGTGGGAGGACATTTCCCATGAAAAGAGCCTCAGTAAGAAGTTGTACAGTTTCAGTCTGAAGATGTTGTCACATCGAGAAATCGGAGCTTACAAATGTTCTGACCGGTTGTCTTCAGCAAGTCTCTATGCCAAATCCAGGAGTATCGTTTGGGCGAGTCTTGGTCTTGCTGCAACGCGTAATCGAGTTCTGAAACCTGTGCGGGAAATTGAGTATTTGGCGGAAAAGGAGCCAAACAGTACCGATATTTTGAAGACCAACATGTTGGATACATATTATCCAAATAGAAGCAGTCACCTCGAGAATGTTTGTCTGTATGAGGTGCTACAAAATTACATATTCAAGAGGAACATCAAAGAAGATATTGATAAAGGAGTGTATGCTGTAATTGGAAGTGAGGGATGTCTGGTCAAGCAAAGAAAATGCCACTTGGTGAACCATCGAAAATTGAGTGGCGAATCTCCTGAAAAAAAGAGTTTTTCTATTTAGCACTTTTGCGACTTTTCAAGCCTTGGCGTGCAGAAGAGGAACTGCTTGGAGATTTCCTCTGTTACGAAGACTCTTTCAATGCCGCCAAGGAGACCATAGAAAGTCCTGTTTTTCCCAAATATCTAGAAATGTTGAATGCGGAAATCGAGCAGGAAGCAACGATTGCAGCCGAGATTGCTAGAGACAGTTCCCAGGACAGTCAGAGTTCTGTTTCATTGAGTCAGGATCCACTAGGAGGACCAGTTATCGAAAATGAAGCTGCCACTGCCATGATTGAAGTGGAAAGAGCCATGGCACATGCTCAGGAGGATGCGGTTAACTTAGAAGACTTGGAAAGACAACTCAACGTTGAGCAGAGGAAAATATATGACGAAGTTACCTACCAAATTGATCATGGATTAAGTCATGAGAAGAAAGAGTGCTCATGTATGTCATTGAAGCCTGTCCGACTGTACGTGAGTGGAGAAGCGGGAACTGGAAAAAGTTTCCTCATTAAAGCAATTTCATGTTATTTGCAGAAAAGGACTGAGTCATCGCTGTCTTGTGTTGTCACCGCTCCAACTGGACTGGCAGCACATAACATTAAAGGTATTACTTTGCATCGTCTACTGATGCTGCCAGTGGAGCATGATAACAAATTACAATACCACAAGTTATCTGGAGATGCTTGTTGTGAAGTTTCAAGAGTCTTGAGGAAAATGAAACTTCTTATCATTGACGAAGTAAGCATGGTTTCCAATGTCATGCTTGCCTTTGTGCATTTGAGAATGCAAGAAGTTCTCAAAACAGAGTATGATGTGTTATTTGGTGGCAAACACATCATTGTTTTCGGTGATCTTCTGCAGCTGACACCAGTGAAAGGACAACCTGTGTTCAAAATGCTCACGCATGAAGATACCAGGAAGTGCCTAGGGAGCATTGGCAACGTCAATATATGGTTAAACTTCAATTATGCTGAACTGCGTGAAAATATGCGTCAGGCGAAGGATGAAGATTACAAGAATATGCTACAAGATGTTAGAATCGGAAAAGTGACCGAGTATGGGAAAGAAGCTTTACATGCACGATTACTGTCAAATTTGTATCCAGAACAAGACGTTGTGCCTGAGAATATTTTTCAGAAAATTACTGAGAAGAAATCTGGAATATGTTTGATGCCAACTCTTGCAGAATGTGCCATCTTCAACAACAAAATGTTGCATTTAGAAAACCAAGAGATTGTGAAAGTTGAAGCTATTGACAGAGTAGAGCATATGGGATCAACAATTATTTTGTCTGAGAATTTGAAATCAAAATTGGATTCATTAGAGAAGACTATATCTAAAACTGCAGGTTTTGAAAAGACTCTGAATGTGTGCTTAAATTGCCGTATAATTTTAAGAAGGAATTTACATGTTGAAAGAGGTCTGGTAAATGGATCAATGGGTAATGTTGTTGATTTTGTGAAATACAGAAATAGAGATGGAATTGAATTTTAAAAAATTAAATTTGATGGCATTGAGGAAGTACAGCTAATTGGTCGTTGCTCTGCTAGGTTTTTACTTGTAAAAGACTTATATGTTCGCCGTAAGCAGTTTCCTGTTTGCTTGGCATATGCGGTGACAATCCATAAATCGCAAGGTTTAAGTGTAGACAGTGCATTGGTGAATATTGGCAGTTCTGTGTTCAAGGAGGGTATGGCATATGTGGCATTGTCATGAGTCAGAACTTTATCGGGATTGGACTTGATTGAGTGTGATGTCACAAACATTTGTGCGGATCTAGATTGTGTTAAGGAATACAATAGGTTAAGAAGAGAGTATGCGCCACATTTGCCTCAATATCCTTTGTTTGAGAAACGTGTGGTAGGCCGTAAACGAAGAAATGTGACCAATAGTAGGGAGGTTGTAGCAAAAAGACGAAAAGTCGATGAACCTGAAATTATAAGCAGAAAAAAAATGGATTCTGTTGAAGATGTTGTTGGTTTTCAATTTGAAAACAGTTCTGGTGTCAACTGCTATGCTAATGTAGTGGTTAATGTTGTCTTTTCTCTAGAAACTTTAAAACAACAGATTGTGATCAATTCGGATCAACGTTTTTGCTGCTTGCTGAATTCTGTGTTAGAGAAATGTAGCACTGATAGAACAAAAATAGAAAGTGTGTCTGAAATTCGAAATCTGTTAGACAAGTGTTCAGGTCAAACGCAATTCTCTCAAAATATTCAGCAAGATTGTCAGGAGTTTTTAATGTATATGTTTGATGTATTGCAAGATGAAGGTGTAGATGTAGATCACCTGTTTGGGCTTTCTTATCAATGGCAGCATGACTGCGAGAACTGTAGGGTATCAAGTACTACTAGTGTAGACTCAGAAAGATTTATATATTTAACTTTGCCAGCCAGTAAATCAGTGTCCTTTAATAAGCTAGTAAATGCAGCTGATCACAACATGGAGTGTAGCCAATGTAAGTCTGAAATGTTGTCCACATTATTTATACGAACATATGGCCATTATGTCATTTTAATGTTCCAACGATGTAGGCCTGATGGAACAAAATTGACAACTTTAATTAAAAATGTTGTGGCTTTGCGGTTGTCAATATCAGGAAGGACTTTTGTAACTGCAGCAATTATATATCATGACGGTCCTTCAACAACATCAGGACATTACACAGCTTATTTGAAGTCTAGAAACGGCTGGTCATTCTGCAATGATTCTGTTTTAACTTTAAAAAAAAAATTGCCTTTTGACCTTAAAAATTCTTATCTGGTGTTTTTACAACCAAAATTTTAGGGAAGGAATCTCGGGATTTGCTCTGAGCAATTTCAAGAGGTTCTAATGGCTCCTACACTATTTGGCCTTGAGGATAAGTGTAGTACAGAGTCAACATTTATTTTTGAGTTTTAAGTAGTTACTGAAAAAAAAAAGGTTTTCTTACAGAAAGTGGTGGGCACGGATTAGTTAAAGGACAACAGAGTATTTCCCAAAGCAAACGGTGTTCTTACCATAACACTTGATGTCATGGAAAAATAACTGCACTTTGAATGAGTTCAGAAAAACTGTTTCTTTTAATAAGCTAATTCAAGCAGCCAATCAAAACATGGAGTAGAGGTAATGTAAGTCTGCAATGCTGTTGACATATTTTGAACAAACTTTTGGTTATAATGTCATTTAAAAATTCCAACTATATAAACCTGATGAAAATAAGTTTTCAACTTTAATTACAAATGTTGTGGCTACACAGTTGTTGATTTTAGGAAGAACATTTCTAACTGCAGCTATTATATGACATGATGGTCCTTTGACAACATCCACTGTGATCAAGAGAATTAAATAATTGTAGTAGTCATAGAGGTAGTGTAATGTGCCTCATAGTAAGCAGTATCAGTGTTATAGGAAATGTGGAACATGAGTGAGCAAGAAGGGTGAGATATTACTAGTACAGGATTGTGAAAGTGATCTTGAACGTTTTCTTTCTGAAAGTTGCAGAAATACAAAATGACGGGATTTGCTTAGAAGAATTCCAAGAGTTATAAATGGCTCTTACACGATTTGGCCTTGTGGAAAAGTGCGGTAGAGACCGAGAAGTCATTTATTGTATGTAACATATTTGTCAAAACGATGGAGCTTTTCTTTCAGAAAGTGGCGGGCTGAAAATAATAACAGCACAACAGAGTGTAAGCTGTTCATAGGATATCCTTCGACGTCATGGAAAGTAAGTTACTTTTCAGGAGTTCTGATTTCTGATTGGTTATGTTATATGGGTTTTTTAAACACAATCATTTTGATTGTGGTTTTTTTTCCCCGCTGTTATATGATGAATACCTTCAAGTCACTGTTTTTAGTGAAATTTGATAAATTCTGAGAACAGCAAAAATAAACCATTTAACATGTATAATTAATTCTGTACTTTTTGTATTTATGATATACATTTAGAACTGTGTAGGAGCCATGGAGAAGCTGAGGCTTCTGTAAGTGTCAAAGTTGTTGCATACAGTGCTCACATTCTGCGTAGTCTTTCATATGATAGAGTACATCTGCACAATGAGATACCTAAGCAAAGGAAACACAGGTGATGTGATTGTGGAATGAGCAAAAAAAATTGCACGTTTTTCAATTACATTACCTGTGTTTCCTAACATTACGCATCACATTGTGTAGATGAGGTTTAGGCCTGTTCCAGGAGACAGAGGAGGTCTGACATTTGTTCAAGAGTGCAGTGGACATGACTCACTTCGTTGGTAGGCCTGCACATGTATTATCTTCTCTGTACTCTTCAACAAGCCTAAATTTCATCTGCAACCCTGAGTAGGACTCACCTGAAACAAATCTGTGGATAGGCCACACCTTATCAGCATCTAGAAACAATCATTTAAAATGTTAAGGGCAGATTTATGATGGCCGTGCGCCTCTTTTGCGCCGCTGTTCTGTCACTTTTGTGATGCAGCAGCAGTGTAAAAGATGCACCATGTTGCAAGATAGGCCTCACTTCATCTCCAACAAGATACTGTCAGTTTAAAATGTATATAATTAGGACTGTGTAGGGGGCATGCAGAAGCTGAGGCTTCAGTAAGTGTCAAAGTTGTTGCATGCAGTGCTGCACTTCTGCGTACTCTTTCATATGCTGGACTACATCTGCACAATGAGATACCTAAGCAAAGGAAACACAAGTGATGTGATTGTGAAATGAGCAAAAGAAATTGCACTTTTTTCAATTACATCACCTGTGTTTCCTAACATTACGAATCACATTGTGCAGATCAGGTTTAGGCCTGTCCAGGGAGACAAGAGGAGGTCTGGCCTTTGTTAAAGAGTGCAGTGGACATGACTCACTTCATTGGTATGCATGGACATGTATTATCTCCTCTGTACTCTTCAACAAGTCTAAATTTCATCTGTAACCCTGTGTAGGCCTCACCTCAAACAAACCCCTGGATAGGCCACACCTTATCGGCATCCTGAATCAATCATTTAAAATGTTAGGGGCAGATTTATGATGGCCATGCGCCTCTTTTGTGCCGCTGTTGCATCACTTATGTGATGCAGCAGTGATGCAAAAGATGCACCATGTTACAAGATAGGCCTCACTTCATCTGCAACAAGATACTGTTAGTTTAAAATGTATATATTTAGGACTGTGTAGGGGGCATGGAGAAGCAGAGGCTTCTGTAAGTGTCAAAGTTGTTGAAAAACTGTTTGTCCTTCAATCTTTTCCCTTGTCTTTTCTAATTTTTAAATACATGTTTTAAAATTTTTCAAATTTTTGTTCTTTCTTTCACAGATTGAAAGTATAAAAATAACAAGTGACTAAGTTAACGACAATTATAAGGTAAATGTTTTGTACTCTTTTCGTTACATTTCTATCACATTTAACTTCTATTAGTTCCACTGCTTCATTTCTTTAACCCTCAGTTTCCTGCCTTTGCTACTTCTCTCATTCCTTTCTCTATTACTTACTTACTCTACTCCTTCCACTCCTTTTCTCAGTCCCTCTCTTCTCATAGTTCCTCACTCCTGTTCACTCACTCCGTCTCTATTACTCTCACTGTCTCTGACTGATCACTCTTTCACTAATAGTTCATTATGCTTTCTCCCTGTAGTTCAAGCACACTAAGGGGCATATTATCATCACAGGCAATAAAATTATCGCTGCTTTTATTGGCAGAAAACTGCCGCAAAAGCGGCTTTAGCGGCAGATTTCTGCCGATAAAAGCAGTCATTATCGGCAGAAAACTGCCGCAAAAGCGGCTTTAGCGGCAGTTTTCTGCCGATAAAAGCAGCGATAATTTTATCACCTATGTTGATAATATGCCCCTATGTTATTTACATTTCTTTGCTGTTTCAATCCTTCCTTTTCTGTTACTTCTTCTTTTCTGCTTTCTGTTTTTTCTCTCTGTTATTCCACATGTTTTCATCTTATTTTGAACATTCACTCACATTCTCTAAGAAACTCTTGTTTATTATTCTTCTACTCTCCTTTTTTTCTTCCACTTCCTTATCTATTTTGTTTTTCACAATTATACCCTCTTCCATCTTTTCTTCGGTAAATAGATCTATTAAACAGTATCTCTGTGTTGCTCCCTATAGCTGTCTTTCTTTTAACATTACTCTCTGTTTCCTTCCCTTATACTTACTTACCAAAAGAAATAGAGGTTGCCAGAGTGCTAAACATTCTAGCAATTTTTTTATAAAGGGGAGGTAGTTCTGAAAAGAACTTTTTTTTAAATATTTTTGTTGGTTTATATTTTTTTATTATTTTTCTGAACAATTTTTTACTTTTTTTGTATTTTTTGAACGGTTTTATATATTTTTTGTTTTTTTTGAGGGGGAACAACGAAAAACAGGCATTAGAAAGGTCTCAACAGGAGCAAACATTTTTTTAATTTTTTGGGGCGTTTTGAGCACGTGTGGTTTTCAAATGCTCTGTTTATCAAATTCATTTGCACATTTGCACATGAGAGTAGGTTACCACAATAAAGGCACACTATCTTCATGTGCACAAAATTCTGTTGAATGTTTGGCACTGTTTCCCGCGCCTCTGGCCCCGACAGAGTTACCTGTGCCGATGTACCGGCCACAGGAGTTGGTGGGTTCTCTTGGAGGTGACGTATCTCTGCAACGCTGTAATTCAGTGGATGCCACCTCTGCATATGACGGTGCATAGTATAGTTGCCGTAACTATACTTTTTATCTGTGCCTCTAGATAAAACATCTTTACATATGAGGCATGTCACGTGGCGAGCATTCACTTTTTTTTGGCCTTGAGGAAAAGAAAAAAACTGCCAAATAAAACTATCTTTGTGGTGAGATATCCGGGGCTCCTCACGTAAAAACTGTCTTGGCTGTACTTCCTCTTCCTCTTCTTCGTCCTCTTCCTCCTCTGGGTTGGGAAGGAACTGTGGAGGTGGTCCTTCCTTCCTACGTGGTTGTGGTGGTGGTGGGGGTCCACCAGCTGCAGCTACTACTGAAGCCATTTTTTAGTAAGCAAAATAGGTATTCCTCTCACAAAGTTGAAAGTCAGAGTGAGAAAAAAGGTGGGGGCTTTCATCATTTTCTAAACCAATGAAAAGTGTTATTTTTAGGTCACATGACCTAGCCTTACATCATTAGGAAACCACAAGTGAAATGAACCAATGAAAAGTTTTATTAACAAGTCACATGACCTGTTACGCTTACATTACGCGCTGCGCGCCGCGCCCCGGATCGCTTCCGGGGAGCTGCGCTTCGCACCTCGGTTCGCCCCCCGGAGCACTTCCGGGTGCGCTAACGCGGCGCGTCATAAGACGCATTACGCGGCAACGCGATACGTCGCGCTTACGCGACGTGCCCCGGATCGCTTCCGGGGAGCTGCGCTTCGCGCCTTGGTTCGCGCTCCAGAACACTTCCGGGTGCGCTAACGCGGCGCGTCATAAGACGCATTACGCGGCAACGCGATACATCGCGCTTACGCGACGCGTCACGATGTTGTTTTCTAACGCGGCAGTTGCGCTAACGGAACGTTTACCGGTTCGCGGACCGCGTCGCGGCACCAAACTGAGCTAACGGGAAGCTACCCGGTGCGCGGACCGGTAGCGAAACAAAAAATAAATTAAAAAAATGTATATATATATACATAAAAAAATTATATTAAAAACATATAAAATATATTTTTCGATTTAAAGAAGAATACATTTTAAAGCTTTTGATATTTGCTATAAAAAACCATTGAAATTCACTGAAAAAACCATAGGTTATAGACCATATATAGTTAAGAATTAGCATTTACAAAACCTTGAAAATTCACTGAAAAAACCATAGGTTATAGACCATATATAGTTAGGAATTAGCATTTACAAAACCTTGAAAATTCACTGAAAAAACCACAGGTTATAGACCATATATAGTTAGGAATTAGCATTTAAAAAACGTTATTTTACTCACACAAAATCATTGAAATTCCATATATAGTTAGTTGCACTAACTATATATCGCGCACCCGCAATCCACTGCTGATCATGTCACATATTACATCATTCATGACATGGTCAGTGACATCACTGATGACATCACTGATGACATCTCAAATGACATCACTGATGACATCACTGATGACATCTCAAATGACATCACTGATGACATCACTGATGACATCTCAGTTGACATTACTGATCACATTACTGATGACATCATTCATGTCATAATACGATGAACCTCTTCAGACTCTAATATAACCTTAGATACACTCAGTGTAAACAGACACTCACAGACTGTCACTCATCCATGAAGTTACACACACACCTACTCAGTCATGCAAAGAATCAATCACACCTCCATTTTCTCAACTATACAGTTATACACACCTTACTTATTCAAACATATACTAACACTTATTTACTCTCTTATACAATCACGGATACAAGTTCACAATGATCCATACAGCCACTCACACATTCACTGGCTCTTATGCACAGTTATTTATATATGTCAACTCTCACATGTACTGTGTTTTACATATGTACTTACTTTGACATGTAGCACTGAGATATCCATTCACTCACCAATACACTCATGCACACAGTCAACCGCCCATACAGCTGTTTCCACATGCACTTTTGAACCCATACATCTAGTGAATCAACTGCTCACACATCTATGCACAGAGTCATACACCTCCCAGCCACCCACACACACACTCAGTCTCCCATACAAATACTTGAGCAACCAATCAATAACCCATATAGTTACTCATGGAGAAGTGTGGCTCACTGGTTAGAGGCGGCAGACCCGTAAGCAGAGAACGGCCCGGGACCAGGGTTCGATTCCCGACGCGGCAGGGTCGTGGACCAGGGTTAGCGGACTCGATAATTCTCGCCTCGGTGCCTACTCTAGTCAGAAACCACACTCGGCAACTCTGGGCATCAGCTTGCCTCATCTTCACAACGGCCCCCCCAGACCGCCGGGGATGCTTGGTCGCACCTTAGAGATACCCATCAGGGACCATCTCTCAGGGTGAGCCAGGACGGGTTCCCCAGCGGTCGAAGCGTGGAGATACTCCTCCGGGAGTCGATTCCTAGCGCTATATAAACCCGCAATAATATAGCTACTGATCAACAGATGCAGCAGTTTACAGAACAACAGACATAATGATGCACAAATTAAGACAGTTTAGTCGCTAACCCATGCACTTAGTGAGACACATTTAATCACTCACTCATACAGTCAGTCACGCACCTACTAAATCCTTCGTCCAGACACTTATACATCCACTCATTCTTCAATATGTAAAACATATTTAAACTTTACAGAAACACACAGTCACTGGATGATGTCATCAGTGATGTCATTTGAGATGTCATCAGTGATGTCATCAGTGATGTCACTGACCATGTCATAAATGATGTAATATGTGACATGATCAGCAGTGGATTGCGGGTGCGCGATATATAGTTAGTGCAACTAACTATATATGGAATTTCAATGGTTTTGTGTGAGTAAAATAAGGTTTTTTAAATGCTAATTCCTAACTATATATGGTCTATAACCTATGGTTTTTTCAGTGAATTTTCAAGGTTTTGTAAATGCTAATTCCTAACTATATATGGTCTATAACCTATGTTTTTTTCAGTGAATTTTCAAGGTTTTGTAAATGCTAATTCCTAACTATATATGGTCTATAACCTATGGTGGGTTTTTCAGTGAATATATATATATATATATATATATATATATATATATATATATATATATATATATATATATATATATATATATATATATATATATATCAAAGCTCCGGTTACACCATGCAACGAGTCACTCTTTGAAGCGGGTGCTGTCACGCGACGGTGTCCGCGTGAAAAATGCAAGCTCCAAATTCCTCAAAAATCCAGCTGGGTTTAAGGAAAACAGCACTCACGCAAATAGCAGCATATCATCAAAGGGCTTTATTCGAATAAAGCCCTTTGATGATATGCTGCTATTTGCGTGAGTGCTGTTTTCCTTAAACCCGGCTGGATTTTTGAGGAATTTGGAGCTTGCATATATATATATATATATATATATATTTTGAGATGTCCATCATCATGCATGGTGTAAAGTGCCGGTGGGTGTCCAAGCCCTCATCCCTGCGCATGGCTGGCAATGTCATGCAACAAAGTAAAAGTTGTCAATTTAAGTAAGGTAGGCCCAATGGCTTTGTCAAATGCTCAAAATACCTAAATAATAGTGGAAGGTGTTATCAAGGCGTCAGCAGATAAACATATACAAAGCAGACATATTGGCTTTGTCAAAAATTATTTAATAACCATACTCAAATGCATAGTTAATTAATTCATATGTTGCATGTTTAACAATAGTGATTGTGATAAAAAAAATTAATAAAGCCATTTCAAGAAAAGATGACCATGTGTTCGAGTGTATTAAACATTTTTCTGGCCACCTAGTGCAGCCATTTAACCATCCACTAGAAGTTCCTGCAGTCCAACTAAAGAGCATACAGAACCAGGTCAGAGGTCTTTAAAAAAAGCTACGCTCTCTTGGTGTCACTGAGTCAATGACACGGGAGACTTACTATGTTGTTTATGTAGTTTTGGGGCTGCTGCTCCCTGCAATCCTCATACAATAGACAAAAATGTTTGGCAGCACCCCTGATCATTCGAGGGGTAGTACCAGCAAGAAAATATATAGGGGCCGATTAGGATGGCGGTTTTTCCGCATCCTCCGGGCCGGCGGAAGTGTCCGCCGGCCTGGAGGATGCGGAAAAACCGCTGCGGAGCCTCCAAAGACCCACCGCCAAATTAGGATGGCTGGTGGGTCTGGAATTCCGTCCGCCGCTTTTCCGCCGCGGTCGGCTTCCGACCGTGGCGGAAAAGCTATAACATGGCAGGCGGTGTCTATGAGACACCGTCCGCCATATTAGGATGTTCGTGAATACATGCTTTTCCACGGCGGCTTTTCCGCCATGGAAAAGCATACGGACATTCACTTTGGGGGCCCGTTGCGGGCCCCCTGGGTGAATGGGGGGTGGGGGGTGCACATGGGGGGTACCTATGGTACCCCCCTGCATTTGCGTGCACAAAGCAGCAGGCACCGTGCGGTGCCGGCCGCTTTGTGCATGTAAATGTAAAACATGCTTTTTTAACATTGCGGCGGGTGCAGCTTGAAGCTGCACCCGCCGCAATGTTAAATATAGAGGATGTGACCGCCACCCTGGCGGTCACATCCTAATTAGCACGGAGGGAACGCCGCAGCCCCTGCGGACGTTCCCTCCTCCTCAAGGGTGGCGGACGGACGCAAGTCCGTCCGCCATCCTAATCGGCCCCATAATGTATAAAAGCCCTAGATTATTTTGGGGGCATTCCTGGTGGATCAGTAAATAGGATAAGATTTGATTTGATTGTATTTGAAAACACAGACTTGGAAACATGTATTAGTACAATTGACTCCTTGATGAGAAAAGGTTTCCTGGTAAAAAAGCGTAATTCCTGTTCTTTATGACAAAATGGGCGATCCACCTCTCTATACCTCCAGCCACACCATTTGTTTTAAGCCAGGTGCTCAAACCCTGCTCCAAATAAAGCAAAAAAGCCAAATTTGTCTCCGAAATTATCCAAAAGATATTGAGCACTGTGATTAGCATATACCGCTCAAAAAACACCAACTCTGTTTTGTCTCTGCTGGCCAACTTTTCCACCATAACCCAAAAATGCAAATCCGAATGATACAGACAACATCATAAGAACCAGGATCTCAATCACCCTGAAAGTCTCACATGTTGCTCAGCATGCTTTACCCACAAGTGCATCCATGGAAAGTCCTAAACAACCAGAAAGACAAACGTCAACTGTCCCGGCCTGAGTCCCCGAGATAAAAACTCCACAGATATCGCACACATCGTCTGCAACTCAGAAAAAGGTAGACATAGGCTGTGGAGTGTTCTTCCTATCGCTATATATAACACAGTCAAAAATCTAGCTTTCACAAGGATGCATAATACCTTCTATGTTATGCTTGAGATGCACTTCATGGAATGAAACATGAGAAGCAGAAATGTAGGAGTAGGCAAATAGTACAAACATACACTAGTCTAAATTCAAAGAGTGAAAACATTAAATGATAATACATTTTCCTGTGTATTTGGCATTATTGTGCTAAACATTTGTGTTATGACGCTCAGGTTCATTCAGTATAAATATGCAAAATGCAGTTGCTGCTTTTTCTTCCAACAATTCTCCTTAGTAATGAAGTTCATCCTGCTTTCCGTAGTAATGAGCTGAACTATTTAATGCTCAAGGATAATGTAGGGGTTTCATCATCATTGGTTATAGATCCAAGAAAGATACTTCGGGCCTTATTTATGAGGCTTTGCATCACTTTTACGCCCCCGGTGCGTCACTGTTTGAGATGCACCGGCGGCGTAAAAAATGTGCCATTTTGAGCCCTATTTACAAAGTGACGCATCTAGGCAGATTAGATGCGCCACTTTGTATACCCCTGTGCCACATTATACCCACGCCATGTATAATGTCTGCAGGGTGGGCATTCCCCCACATAAAGCCTCGTTGAAGTGGTGCTTTGAAATATATGGGACTTCAGTGTGCCACTTCTAGGACGCTATTGCGTCAATATCTTTTGCCTGAGGTAAGACTGACGCAGGCCATTTCACATGGGGCTTGCCCCATGTGAAACAACAGATTGCTGGAGCTGTGTCTGTTTTCAGACACGCTGCAGCAATGTGCCTCTTTTGCGCCTACAGATACGTCAGAAATACTGACGTATCAGGAACTCCTTGCAACATGATGCTTCATACAGTAAATATCAGCATCCATCATGTAGCAAGGCGGGCGGCCTGAGAAGTGATGCATTGCTGTTTTCATGCAGCGATGCGTCACTTCCCATAAATAAGGCACTTTGGGGCAGATTTATGAAGGCCTTGCGCCGCCGGTGCGCCACTTTTTCCCATGTTAAAAATGACGCACCGGCGGCGCAAGGCCTTCATAAATCTGCCCCTTTATATTTTGTCTAAAACATATTGTGTAATTTGCAAACAAATTGATTTCACATCTTTAAAGCATATAAAGTGATTGTCAATACCTGAGTGTTTGTGAGAGGTGTTAACCCATCGACTGTGTTTTGATATTGTCTGCAGCTTTTTTGTATTAAATTGTACGCCGAGGAAATTCCCATCCTCCTTGCAGGTAAATACACGTCCTAAAACTTGAAACAGTTGTGTGGTAGCAAAATAATGGTTGAACATCTATTTATGATGACCAGCATTTTTACTCCATTTGGGAACACAGCAGTGTGTCAAGGGGATGCTTTTCAATCAGAGTAATTTCACATTGTATTCAAGTTCCATACCAAATCTCCTGAAACTAATAAGATTTTCAGTTCAGGCAGAAAAAAAAACAGATTATAGAACCACTTGCAGTTCAGCTCCGTTCTACAAATAATACAGTTCAGAATGCTAAAAAATACTTTCCTACTAACCGTTTTTTTAATGGAATTTTTTTTTGGTATAACATCAAATTAAATATCTGCAAGACTATTAAGTAAAGTCCGAGGATAGGAAATTGGTTCGATTTCTAGAATATGTGGTTAACACAGCGTTTTGATGTAGCAAAACGAATTTTAACGTGTCACTTTGTAAGATACTGAGATCATTTTCTTTGCGAGTGCAACTTCCTCGTCACCTTAGAATTTCATTTCAATTTTTGACTTTTCAACCATTTTCAAACGTGCACATCTGATTCGTTTTTAACACGTTCGTCTCATTTTAGTGACAGAGTCAGTGACCCAGATTTACTTAAGTGGCTCGAGGAATACGGGGGCTAACAATAGCGTGGAGCAACTTTCACACGAAAAGGTTTTTCTGTTGGCAGAAGTCACAATGAAGTGGGAGCTAAATGCTATAGTATCTTGTATTTCCATAAGATCTCATATTAGACGCAAAGGGGAATTTGTGGAGTAAGGAGTGGGAATTGCGCAAACAGCAATAAATGTCAATGCATAAGAATGTGCCCAACTTTGCATTTGAAGGTATTTAAACCTAGAGAGCCGAGACCCCACTTTTAGACTCAATACCTCCCATGGCAGTAGTGATCCCTCCACAAAAATGTCTCCCCAAACTACTTCTTTTAAAGGTAGATTCCAGCTGGGAGGGGATAGTACACTGGTGTCTCTCCTAACAGATAAGCCTCCATTTAACAAAGAAGTCTCATTTTGGTATAATCTTATACTAGATGAGGCAGAGGGCGAGTTCCAGCTACCAGAGCAGTTGTGGTCTACACATATGATAGCTATTAGTGTGGAAAATATGTGGTACGATTCTTTTAAGATCATGTGGAGCATTGTAAAACCATCTTGGTTACGTCGTAATCACTTGTTTACATTACACAGGGCCTACTACTCGCCCCAACGTTTATCAAAGTTCTCGGATAGTCCGCCAGTTCCATGTCCAAAATGCGGACTGGTAGAGGCTTCGGACTTGCACATGTTTTTTGAATGCCCACTCCTATCACCGTTTTGTACCTCAGTTACTACCTTAATATCTACTTCTTTGGGATCCCGATTAACTCTATGTTCTGCCTTGGTTATCTTTGGTATTTCTCCAGAGTTTCACGGTCCTGCAAAAGATCTATTTTTTTTTGTATGTTGTTGGCAAGGAGAGAAATATGTAAGAGATGGAAGGACCCCGTATCTCCTACCTTGCTGGACTGGCAAACATCAGTGCTACAAGTATCAAAGATGGACCTTTTAAGATCAGGAAATAAAAATAAGAGAAACTTCTGGAGGCTACTAAATTGGTGATACATTTTGGTTTGATCTTGGTTTTTTTTGTTGTTGTTTTTTTTCCCAAGGTCCAATGATTACGCTGCTTGGTATCTTACCCTCTATTTGACTATACCCTACAAAGTTGGAACTGGTGCAGGATCGGGTATATGAACGCAGCATATGTCCCACACGGTTGTTCTAAAGTGGCTTAAGTGGACTATGACACTACTTACTGTGGGGCAATTAGGGTGATCTCTCTCGTGCTCCTTCCAGATTATCTGAGACAGTAAGGTTATTTTCCACACGCTACTAGTTGATCACCAAGGGCGAAAGATGAGGACAAAAAATAAATAAATAAATACATAAATAAATGTCAATGCGAACCCAGACATGCTAAAGCAGGCGCAGTAGTGCGCCCTAACATTGTGTGGAATGCCAACGCCCAATGAAATCAAGCACAAACAATGGGAAAAAGTTGAATGTATACTTTTTGTAACAGCTGCATAACATACACATATTTTGTGATTTCCCTTTAGCAGTCGCCTCTGTAAAGACAATTATACCACAGGGCATGCCTTGGTTACAAAAGTCACGTGTGACACAGCATACACAATATTAAATGGTATAGCTGCACCAAATCATGACTCTATTTGTTTGCTTGGTAGATTACATTATCGGAGCCTAACTCACTGCAACTACAGTGCTGCCAAATTTTTGTTTGTTTGCTCAGTGCAACACACAATACAGCTGTTTTTTAGGAAGCAATACATTGCTGAAATCTAATCAATTCTCCCTTTTCTAGTAGACAGTTGGGGTTGTTAAAAAAAAATGTGTGGGCAAACTCTGGACCCATAGGTAGCATTGTTTCACGCAGTGCAACACAGCAAGCCACGTCCCGAAAGGAAAGTGGCAGGAATGTGCTGGTGACATTAAATGGCATATTCCTGTCCTTTCCTAGTGCTGGTGCACTTTTGTCAGGCTAACCCCAACACAGCCATTTTTGCAACATGGTGAAAGGGTGCATGCATTGTAGGTGGGATTGTTTATGTGCAGTAAGCAAGGCCGGACTGACTACCGGGTGTTTTGGAATGCTGCCGAGCTGGGGGCTGATTACACTGCAGTGGGAGCTGATTTTGTTCATGGAGACCTGCGTGTGCAGGGGCGTAACAAAGGCCCCCGCAGCCCACGCGGTGCGGGGGGGGCCTCGAGGTCCAGGGTGCCCCCCTCAGCTCATTCCATACTGGCTAAAAATATCAACACAGTGTCACCGCACGCATACACTTGACACAGTCTCCAAGGCAGTGGAGACATTTAAATAATGATAATGGCCTTCCGCCCATGCACTGCAAAGGCTGGCTCTGTGCACAGGCGCCTTGCCATTAATAAAATAGGCCCTGGACCTCAGAAACAGAGGCTGGGATCACGCAGCTGCACGGCAGCACGTTAACATTTGGTGCGCAATCAGTGCGCCATCACACAGATTGGGTGGGGCAGAGTGGGTCATGAGTACAGTGTAAACTGCACGTGCGAAAGCACCAGCAGTCTGTGCCTGCATCCATGGACATACAGAAGCCTGCAAGCAACTAAGTTAGGTACGTTTTTCTATGTGAGTACAGTGTAAACTGCATGTGGGATAGCAACAGCAGTCTGTACCTGCCTCCATGGACATACAGAAGCCTGACATGCAGAAGCCAGCCTGTGGAGAAGTGTGGCTCACCGGTTAGAGGCGGCAGACCCAGAAGCAGAGGTCGGCCCGGGACCAGGGTTCAATTCCCGACGTGGCAGGGTACGGAACCAATGTCAGCGGGCTCGATAAATCTCACCTTCGGTGCCTCTCTAATCATGGGTCCCACGCTGCAACTCTGGGCAATAGCTTGCTTAATCTCCACAACGGCCCCTCGCTGCTGGGGATGCCTGGCTTCACCTTGGGGATGCCCAAACAGGTACCATCTCACAGGGAAACCCAGGACGGGTTCCCCAGCGGCACACACAGCGCCAAGAAACCATTTGGTGAACGCGCGCTCTACAAATTCAGACTAACATAACAAGCAACTAAGTTAGGTATGTGTTTTTTAATGTGGGGATGGAGCTGTTTCACTTTACGAACCAGATTCAGTAAAGAAATATAAGCAAAAACAGCAGTATGAAACTGTTCAGCCATAGCTGCCAAGTTTTCAGAATGCTATGTGTGACATTTTCATAATTTCAATAGAATTATGAGTGACATTTCAACGAGCATGAGTGACACTTTCTTGGGAACAAATCGAGTAGTGAAGATGATTGAAACATGAAAATGTCAGAAATTAGACCCATTTGAGCAACGAGAAACTGTGAGTAAATTTTAAACTTGTGCAAAGGACTGCTGGCTGACTCATAATTACAATAACATCATGAAAATGTCACACATAGCAACCTGAAACCTTGCAGCTATAGGCAGGCTGGCTTGAACCCTCACCTGGGAGAATGGCTGACCAAGAGTTACTGAACGCCTTTGCCTCACTTATCATTAATGCTGCTGTACTTCTAAAACATAGGTAATTTGTGGAGTATACTTAGAATGATGAATACTGGACCTAATGTCCCAACCTCACCTATCCTGGGTCATAGTTCAAGATGCTGACTGCAATGTGGTGTTGTTGCAATTCCGTATAGGTCCTGATATGAGGGTGTGAGGTACCAATAGGTCATTTGTCTTTGTTAATGAAAACACGCACATTCCTGTGCAGTGTACACAGGCAATGATTGAGCATTGGATATACATTTAAACATGCCCAGGCTGGTTCCCCGCCCAGAGGGGAGGCAGTTTCCACCCTTTTGTGCCCCTCTCTTTTCCCACCACTATCCCGTCCCAATGATGGATTTTGTCACTAACCTGGCCGGTGAGTGACGGATTTTGATGACTGGAGTCCTCCTATTGTGCCCCGCTTTAGTGCACACATTTCGTGCTAACGCTTGCTTAGGCAGACCATAGACCCATGGCCTCTGCAGGACTTGGGGGCTATCGCTGGAGATCTGCGAGCGTGCTGCTGCAAATGTTTGTGGTCTGCAGGAAATATGGGTCTGGGAGGTGACTGACGGTAGTTCTACCCCCTTCCAACAGCTGTGTAAGGCCACCCCAGGACCCATGCGAGGGAGAAAAGGATTTTGCAGGGGTGGAAGAGAAGGGAGACTCGGAAGAGTACACGGTCCGGGGAGTGTCGCCCATGGTAAAAAGCGTTCACCATTGTGCAGTCTTTGCTGCAACTCCAACTGGGCAGACACGTGGAGGTAAGGAGAGGCTGCCCCCTCTCCCCTTACCTTGTCACAAAGCAGCCCTCAGCCCTGCATTATTTTCAGGTTGAATTAGCGCTATTGAACTATTTAAGGTGTACTAGTGAGCCAACACCGCGCAGCAGGATATTGGAACTGTGAGGCTTAAAGGTACTCACTCACAGAGGCAGACTCGGCTTGATGTGCATGATAATTAATAACTGAGTTTGCATACAGTCTATTCACAGACATGCATGTCTGACCTTTAAATCATAAGTTAGATTCCATAAAGACAGACTCCACCCTTTAACCTTCTAGCACTGATAGCAGAGTATTGCATTAATTTTAACACGCAAAAGTCGAGTATTCTCTTTATGTTCTGCTGCAGCCCTGACTTTATGTGCACGGCTGAATTCAACTCTGGTTAGACTGACTGGCTGCATGCAGAGCTGCTGTCTGTAAATGAAGCACTCCTAAGAGTAAATTACATTAGGAAGACAAGAACAAATATCAGCTTGACACTTCACTTACTATGTCAGCTGCAGGCACGGTCATTAAAGGTACAGGCCAGCTCTGCGACATTTGCCTAGGTAAAGTCCCGGGCAGCGCAGCCACAGACCAGATTGGACACTCCACTCCGAATCTCGTGGCATTGGCAGAACTGGCTGCACTGGACTGTAGGCAGCAGCTGAGCAGTCATGCTGATGCATCACCATGACCAAAACATTACCGCACACAGCGCCTATGGTGATTGGGCAAATTAAGACTCATGAGGTGACCTCAGTAAATGCGCGGTATTGGGTGAAACATTGTAGCCAGCAGTGAGCTAAGCCAGCCCCTATGCCTGCCTCTAAGAGTTGAGCCATCCCCCAAGCTAAGAGCTTTGGCAGTCAGTGGAGGTGCTGAATAGCAGTGTTGCTGCAGACAGATAAGGTGCTATAAATGCGTGACAATGCATTTCAGTGGGGTGATGCGGACCACCACACTGAAATACGCTAGTCTAACGTCTGATGCGTGATACTTGGCAGGGCTGTTCAGCTGGAAGTCAAGCCTTGACAGTGAGTCTGCAGGTGATTGTGAAAAAGCTGCATCACGTTGGCTTCTAAAGCTATGCATTCTCCGTCTTCCTCTCAATGACTTCTCAATGCAGGAGTATTTATTTATTTTTATAAACTCTGTACTTCTATCTTTCAAATTAAGTCTGCACCAAAGAAATAACGTTAGTGGTGCAATGCTAAATTAAACTATGCATGTGAGAATAATAGGTACGATCCAGCACAAAGCAATCGTACTTTATGTGGGAGTGTAGTGCGGGTGGAATTTAGCTACTTCAGAGGGGCTTGCTCTTAGACATCAGCTAATTCATTGCCCCATTTGCTTGCACAAATATACGCCAAGCACCTCAACAATGATTAAGGACAAGAGACATCTTAAGGATTTTGGGGTCCTCTCTTCCGAGCAGCTTTGAATTTGTGATTCGATATCAGGGCTTTCATGCCACGGGCAGTGTACAGGCACACTGGTTCAAATTCTAAATTTAATTCAGGGATCGTGATGTGTGTTTTCAATACTGATACACAGCAGCAGCTCACTAATATTACTGCAAATAATCTGTGTGACGTCCTCCCATTTTGTCCTCTGTGAGAACCTAGTGTGATCTAACAGAAACTATTTTTTATGGATTTTGAATAAAACATCCCATGCAAAATGTGTGTAATAGACTCTCATACGTTTCCTAGTTCAGATCATGAGGCTGTACCATGACATAGGCCTGTCTCACGGAATGCAATCTTGTTGCACCAGAAGGGGCACCCAAAGTGTTACCCTAATAGTGGAAGAAGGCTACCGCCTTCACCAGGAGTTAAGCAGCAAAAGGGAGGTGGTGGGAGCATACTGTGTAGTGATCAGTAGTAGTAAACTGGTCCTTTTTGCCCTGTGTCACTGCAGTGAGGCCTTCAGGCTCACTCACTTTTTTAAAAGCTCTGCTGCTGTGTGCTTGACTCACCCTTGGCCAACTTCAGGTAGATGTGCTGTGCCGCGCAGGAGTAGTGATTGCGCTAGATGTCTATGTGCCTTGGAAAGATACAGTACATGGATCTTTTTATGCAGCTGCTTGCTGTACTTGTTATTGTTTAAAATGTCACTGTGGCATTTTTAAACCTTCATGCACAAACCAAAGGGCCATAGTTTGATTAAACTGGTTTGATTTTTGTATGTTGCTGTGCATGTTATTGTTTGACCAGTCACTTTGAAATATTTGCGCCTTCATGCACAAACCAAAGGGGGAAATGTTTGACCAACCTGGTTTCATTTCTGCATACTGCTGGACTTGTTTTTATCATCATGCACTTTGAAAGTGTTTTCACCTTGATGCAAGAAGAAAGGATTGTTTTACAAAACACACTTGGATTGTGTATATTACTTGATTGCTGCTTGTTTTATTATGCACTTTGGTAGTATTTGCACTTTTTCATTTGCTTCACCGACTACAGATAGTATTGATTCTGTCAGTAGGTTCTTGCGGATATGGTTTGGTTTTATCCTACAAGATGTGGTATTTATGGTGATGTTAGCACTTGTCTATAATATGTGGACCTTAAATCGTGTACTTAACATTGTTTACACTACAGAAATGATAAATACAGACAAACATCGGCATCAATGTTCTGAAGCATCCAAGCAGTTTCCATCTTCAGCCTTGTTTGCCTGCCTGCTTTTGTCATGCTAACTAATAAGCCATGATGGTAGAAATTGAGATTGATTCCTCAGTTCATTTAAAATACTATAGAGTGGTTATTATCATACACACTCCCTGGCAGACACAAGTGTGTGGCATGCAGATAATTGACACCAGTTTATTTCTCTTGGAGCTGGCAGGTTACTGACTTGTATCTTGTGTACTACTCATGTATATTGTCAGTTGAGTCTGTGAAATTACAGGTTTGGGATTGTGTTTCAAAGTTCCAAGTTATTTTCCATCCATGTCAATGCTAATCCAGACCCTATGTAGTTGTTCTTTGTTCTTCAGCGATAAGCAGTTCCTGAGGCAATAGGCCAGCTCCTTGGCATTGTTCTGATTGCTGTCTCAGAAAAATAATCTGCTCTTGACAATAATGTTACTAATGGCGTAGCTAATATGTTAAGAGTTTTTCTCACTTTCTCATTCAAACTTTGAGCTAGGCAATATAAAGGCATTTCATTAAATGTTGGAGGTTTCACTTAAAAATATACCAGATTTTTTGGCAGTGTGGGCAACGTAGTAAGTCGTGGGTCGGGGGGCCCTCCATGCACTTTGCAGGGGGGCCCACACAGGTTTCGTTATGCCACTGTGCGTGTGATTGGAAATAATTAAAGCAAAACAAATTTTGTTCATTACACGCAGGTCCCCATCAACAAAATCAGCCCCCAGCACAGCAGCATTCCTAAACACCCGGTAGCCAGTCCGGCCCTGGCAGTAAGGTATACGTTCCTGCACAAGAGGCATTTTCCTTTTTTTTACCTCTGCTGCAGAATACAGCACACATATAAAAAGGAAAAAACAAGGAGAGATAAAGATATTTTTTCTTTGTTACGCCTCATCTGGGGAGGCATAGCATTTTGACGTACTCCCACATCTATCACTATGCAAGGGAATGCCCACACCCCACCAATGGAACACCTCCCTGGGGCAGACTAGCACAAGGCAGCGATTTGCGCTGCCTTGCATTACTCTCGATTTATCAAGCCATGCAGGGCCACATAAGGTAGCCTTGCCTGGCTTGATAAGTCTCACTTAGGTTTTGCATGGCCCTTGCACTCCTTTTATGGATAATGGGTGACACAAAACCTTGATAAATCTGGCTCCTCGTTTTAAAGTCCCACCATTTCATACGGTTGTATTTTCCATGACATCACAATAATGAAGACTGTAATTGTGCCATGCTGGACTTACTGATAAAACAACCCACTACATTTAATAAATTAGAAAAAAAATAGGTGGAGCATTTCCCGTCTGGATGCCTCTAATAAGAAGAGCAGCACTTTCCTTCCTACATCCCTCAAGTTGGCATTTAGGATTTTCTGCTCTTAAAATCTTCAGTGCTCATCCTTGAGCTAGGTTGACTTACAGCCTGATTTAGAGATCAGCATAAGGTTTACTCCATCACAAATGTGACAGATGTCCAGTGCTTAATCTGTAAAATATTAAGTCCAGGTGCTCAAATTTTTTTAAGAGGTCACACCCACTACCCTTGCTCCACCCACATCCTCCACTATCTCCAACCACTTGCTCTATTGGCCCAATCACATCGTCAACTGGCACTCTGAAAGCCAGATGTAATACCCGATCTGAATTTCAGCAATGAAGCCTTCCTCAAGTAAGCTTTTGATCGGAAGTTTTCTTCGCCCCCAAGAACATTTTGAAGGAGGCATATGTCCAAGGCTCTAGGGATCTTCTAAGACTTTGGGAGCCTAACCATAAGAGAAGTAATGTGCTGTCAGACCGTGAGACCTTTGCACTTAGACTGGGGATGTCACAGATTCTGGGTACAATTTGTGAAGGGTATCTTCGTCAACCACCTATTGCCAAGGCCTCATATGCTGCTGCCCTCCAAGTGGATACCAAAGTCACTCTCTTTTGTGAAGAGTCATGGTGGGGCATCCCTGGACAATCTGCGAGTCACAACCTGAAAGGTAATATGGAAGATGAGAAGGTGTGTCAGGCACTCAGCAAAGGACAGGGAGAGAGAGAAAGAGAGAGTAAGAGAGAGACTGAACATGGAGGGAAATGCCATTTGTGCCCTTGGCCCATGCAAACATGCGTGTGTCTCGAAATTCGTGCACCCCAAATCATAGGCCTGGCATCAAAGTCAACGCGAAGGCCACATCACATTTCAGGAATGCAAGCAGTAGTCAGGCTATCACCACATACTTTATTCGGCATCAAAAAGACAACACCATAAAAGCACAGCTTAAAAACAATTTGTGTAAATACATTTTTTGCTTATTCCATCCAGATTTCCTTTTGCTCTTGGCAACTTCTAAAAAGTTTACAATGTGATAAAAAATTTAAAAACGATTCGTAACTTTACAATTCATTTGTTCCCTCTGGTATTCCTGAGACGCATTGCCACTCTTAAAAAGTTTACAGTACAGTGCAAGGTTAAAATCTAAGAAGAAAGTTTCAAATACAATAACGCCACTTTAGCCTGTCTGAATCCTGCTTTTTTTAGTACTCTTTTTAGGAAATGCTTCCTCGGGTGCATATAATACGGGCATAGCAGTACGAAGTGAAGGGTGTCCTGCATAGATCGATGATCGCAGCCGCAAGGACCCTTCTGCTCCACTGTTCTGGTAAAACCTGTGGGCACCGCAAGGCTATGATGTAAGGAATCCAACCTAAAGCGCGTCATTAAAAACCTATCTTGGGCACTATGCATGAGATACAAGTAAGGTTCGACGCCCAGGCAGGATTTAGTCAGTATATAACTTTTCACTGCAGGTTTTTTAATCTCCTGGTCTTCCCTGCTAGAACCCAGTAATTTCAAGATCTCCCCCTTGACCATAAGCTTATCCAATCTATGAGGTAAAAAAGCCTTCCTCTAACTCTTTTAGAATCTAAGATTGATTTAACTTCAAACTCAGGGTGACCTTCAATTATGATGGAAGGCGGAGATTTAGAGATACGAGTTTGGGGATGGAAAGGTTTAATCAGAGAGACATGGAAAACAGGGTGTATCAAATACTTGCGAGGAAGAAACAATCTTACACAAACCGGGTTAATTACTTTTTCAATAGAAAAGGGGCCAATAAACTTTGGATAAAATTTCCTGTTTCCCTTTAATTTCAAATTTTTTGTACTCAACCATACTTTATCCCCAGCTTCATACTGAGGTTGCTCAGATCGATGTTTATCCTTGGCTTCTTTTTGGGATTCTTTTGCTTTGGCTAAGTTGAATTTAGCTTCTTCCTGAATGGTGAATACCTTGGATACATAGTCAGAAACTGCAGGTACGGAATCATCGTTGTTGTTGTTAGAACTTTCGGGAATACTTTTTGGATGAAATCCGAAATTACAAAAGAATGGGGACATTTTAATGGAAGAATGTTCGGAGTTAAGGAAAGGTTATGGCCCTGAGGAAAGATCATGGGAACCTTTAGAACATCTTAAAAATGCTCCTAGATTGGTCCGAATCTTTCATTTAAGACATCCTGATAAACCAAAACCAATTTCCACTGTTCTTGGGGGGATCTTGAGGAGGGAGTACTGTCATGATTCTGCATACCCCTTCATGTAATACACATGCCCTCTAGGCACATGTAGCATTCCCCTTATTGAAACCCGCCCCTGTCCCGTGCGCCCCGCACGCTTCATAGTCAGTGTGATTGGGTGTGTTTAATACATTACTGTTTCATGCCTTATAACATATTGTATTATTATCAAACATGCTTTTACTGTGCCTTGCGCTGGTTTTTGTGGTCTGATTTTGTTGTATTTCAGAGGTTTGGGCGTAGCGCCGGGTAAAACTGAGACTTAGCTCTGTGAAGGTCTTGTTATTCTCTCCCCGCATCCCTCGCACGCACATTTTGGTGCGCGTCCGGAAGAGATTGAAGACTTCGTCTTCACGCACGTTCTAGTGCGTAACAGGGAGCGGCTGGGTGCAGTCCAGTACTTAAACCGCACCCAGCCTTCTAGAAGACGCTTTGCCTTCTGATTTCCTCCGGTGAAGGTCGCGTCTGGAGGCGGAACTTACCTGATGGCTTTTTGGTTCCGGCTGGACTCCAATTCAGCTCCTCTTCAAAGCGGTTCACCGGAACAAGAATCCTGAAAGACAAAGAGTTAGAAAGCTAAGTACTTTCATTATTTAAAGGCGCCCTTCGCAAGAAAGGTCAACAGTAATTTTTGGAACTCTAAACAAGCAGAAGAAAATGCAAGGAAGAGACTTTGGACATTTCTGATTTAAGTTAATTATAGCATCTCTGATTTTGAGGAACATTTGTTTACAAGTTACTTGTATGTAATACGCTGTGAAATAATTTAGTTTGTGAATTTAGTTTTTGTGCCTAAAGAAAAGGTGATTGAAGAAAGACATATAGGATACTGTGTTCTTTTTGGTCCATGCTTATCTTTTATCGAACTAGAGGAAAATACAAGAACCCCAAGACAAAGAAGCAAGAAGTTAATTTCAAGTAAGTGATAGGAATAGTTAGGAAAGTCTGCGAAGAGACTTTTAAAGAATGTAAAGTAATCCTTCCTTTTATTTTTAGCATACTACAACCTGATAAGACAAGCTGACCACCTACAAGCTGACCACCAATCCTAGAGGACGTCTGACGACTTCATCATCACAACCTAGAAAGAAATACTGGACGAATGCCAACACCATACTGATCGCAGGTAGGGGAACATCAGAACACCCAGAATGATTTAGGTTCCAAATAAAGTAGGTTAGAATAGCTAAAAGGCCACAGAATAGTTAGGAGAATTCCTTTTGATTAGAATATTAAAGTCTTTTGTGCTTGTTGCTTCGCAGGTCGACAGCAAGAACAAAATTCTACACTTCAACATCCAGTACCGGCCTTCCTCCCTAATTCCTAGTTTAAACCTTGCTGTTAACATTTAGAACCAGTAAGTTTTAGTTAGTGATTTGGGAAGTTGGTCCCTTGCGTCTCTGCGAAATCATCTGCGTCATCCAAGAGGGCTTCAACCAAGGCAAGGTAAGGGACGACGTGGATTGCTTGACAATCCTTGCCCAACAGTTTCTGTGGGTGATTAAAGAATTCCATGCAACCCAGGCCCTCGAGGCATTCCCTCACATATTTAAGCCATGGGATGTTCCACCCATTATCACGAGCCAGGCAGTCCTTGATGATTTCTCTTGTTAGGGTGGCCTCTGGATTTGTCCAGATTTTGACCCAGCAGGTAACGGGTTTTAATGTTATCCTGTCATTAATGTGGGTGGCAGATGGTGGAGAAGGGTGGCTCAATGGTTAGAGCGGCAGACCCTGATGCAGAGGTCTAGCCCGGGACCAGGGTTCAATTCCCCGCCTCGGCGGGTCTTGAGCTGAAAAATTCCACGGACCTGATAATTCTCGCCTCGGTGCCTATTCCAGTCATGGAGTCCCTCTCTGCAACTCTGGGCAATAGCTTGCTTAATCTCCACGACGGCTCCCACAACGCTAAGGATGCCTGGCCTCCACCTTGGGGGTGCCCAGGAGTGGACACCTCACAGGGAAAGCCAGGATGGGTTCCACAGCGGTATTTGTACAAGCGCCTTGAGACCATTGCGGGTGAGTAGTGCGCTATACAAGTATCAATTTACAATTTACCCAGTTCCTCATGCACAATGAAGCCCGGGGTACTTTGTGGCACTTTCAACAGTCTTCTAAAAAATGTATTTTCCTCAATTTGGAGAGGCTTGGCATCCACAAAGCCCCAAACTTGACTGCCACAGAGAACTTTAGCCAAACATATGGAGTTGTAGAGGTTCAGGATCTGATCAGGAGACCACCGACCCAACCTATATGCATGATTCATGATTGCCCCCGTGCTTCTAATCAGGGTGCGACATTTTTCCTCCATCAGTGGTTTAAAATTTAGTTTGGAATCTACCGATACTCATAAGTAGGAAAAAGACTGGACTTTTTCAATGCGGTGTGCCCCAATCGTATATCTGTATTTATTTACGGGCACCTTCCCTACCTCCATTATATATGATTTGGCAAGCTTAGCTGAAAAATCTAGTTTCTCCATAAAATCAACAAAACCATCTAGCCATGCTTGAAGGCCCCGGGGGGGTTCGGGCCAGCAGCACTGCGTCATCCGGGTAAAGCAATACCTGAACCCCCCCTGGTACCTATCCTTGGTGAGTCCACTACCAAGCCTGCCAGCGCTTTCTCCAAGCCATTAATATACAGGGTATATAAGAAGGGTGCCAATATACAACCCTGTCTAACTCGCCTTGTACAAGGGAACTGGTCAGTCATGCTGCCCTCCTCATTGTACCTGACCTGGGCTACAGTGTTCATATGCAGGGATCTCAAGATGTTTATTAGACCCTGGCCCACTCCTAGATCCTCCATGAGTTCCCACAATTTGAGCCTATTCACCCGGTCGAAGGCTGCCGTCAGGTCCATGAAAGCCAGGTACACTGTCTCCCGACTAGCAACGATGTATTTGCCCATCAGGAGGTACAGGTTAAGGAATTGGTCCGTTGTGGAGCGTCCAATCCTGATTCCATACTGTATATCGGAAATGACCTTATGTTCATCTGCCCAGTCTAGTAGTCGGTTCAGTATGGCCCTACCGAGAACTTTCATGGACACGTCAATGAGCAAAATTGGTCGGTAACAGGACGGGCTCTCCCTATCTCCTTTTTTAAAAATGGGTACAATTGTCGCTAATGACCATGATTTGGGCATGCCCGTACTTACTGCAGCATTTATCACCCTGGTCATTATGGGGGCCCACAAATCCACTTGAGCTAAAAACAGGTCAGGGGGGACTCCGTCTGGTCCCGGCGCTTTATTTCTAGTCAGGCCCTCCACACCTGCCTTGATTTTATTTAGTGTAAAAGTTACGTGTACTTCCCCTTCTTGCTTATCTTCGGGAACTCTACCGTCCTCCTGTGTCCTGAAATTGCATAGGCCATTAAAATGCTCGCACCACGATGCCGCCAAGATGTGATTTGCGATCTTAGGCCTATCCCTATCTTGGAAGCATCGCTCGTTAATGACCTTCCAAAATGCTGTCATGTTTTTAGTTTCAGCTGCTTCCCTCAGATTCTCCCAGGCCTGTTTTTGAAGGGAGGTTTTACGGAGTTTAACAGCCTTATTATATAAACCTCGGCTTGTTGTGACCCTGCTTTGATCCCTCGGGCGGCTTGTAAGTGCCAATTTCAGCTCTCTCAGGGCCTTAGTGCAGTCCTGATCAAACCACCCGAGTTCCACCGGGCCTTTTTTCCCCGTTGTGACCCTGAGTAGCCTATCGATTTGCTTCGTGACCCCTTCATATGCCTTAACTAAGTCAGCCCCTTCTACTTCCGGGTTCAGGCACCTCCAAACCTGCTGATCTTTATCCGCCATTAATGCTTAATAAAAGGCATCGGCGTCCACCTTGGACCATCTGAGCCTTCCCCCCTGATCAACCGCTATTAACTCCCCATTCGTGCCCCTCTTGTCCTGGGTTCTGGACTTGTCGGGGTCCCTCAAGATGGTGACTAGTGGGTTGTGGTCGCTAAATACACTCGGTTGTATTTCAAACCCCAAGGCCTCCTGTTTTCGTATTGTGGAAACAAAAATAAAATCTATGACTGATTCGCAACCTCTGCCTTTGAAGGTAGGGTGCCCCCGCCTAAGGCTCCCCTCTTTCAATAGATCCATAGTGTGTTCGAGGGCGAAAGTTCCCATGACCTTATTGAGCTCATTACCCTCTATGTTATGTTCTAAATAGGGGCCATTTTCTCGTGGGCAAGAAGACCAGTTGCCCTGACTATATTTCAGGTGTGGGCAAAGATGGCAATTAAAGTCTCCTGCAAGCACCCACTAGTACCTAGGTCCCTCTTGGTCAACCTCCCCAGCCAGCCTTGTTTCTAGTTCTATAAATCTGGTCAGCGGCGAGGCAGCTAATACCGCATTGTAGAGTTCACAAAAAGGATGTTCTGGCCCCTCATGTGGAGTTTTAACCCCTGTAAAACATCCGAGTCCCAGGTCAGGTCTTTCCATGTCCCTTTGAGTTTTAAATCTACATACGTCACCAGACCACCCTTAGCTCTTCCCACCCGCCCCTTTTCGTGCCAGAACAAAAAACATTTTAAAACCTTCCAGGGCTAACTGGTCTCTGTTCCATTCCCAGGTCTCTTGTAAAAGGATGACCTGGATTTTTTTTATATAGGCCACCCAGTCGTTATTTATCAATTTAGCTGAAAGTCCCGCTATGTTCCAGGATATAACTTTTATAATTCCTGCGTCATTGGAGCAGGAGTTGGCTCTCCCCAGATAAACACCTTCTCTTGGGGGTTCTTGAGGCAACTCCAGTGCGTTGGCCAGCTCTATATTCTCCAGGCAATCATTGCCAGGTGTAAGCTCGCTCCTAAGGTTGCAAACTTGAGGCTCTAGCAGAGCCTCCGACAGTTGACTTCTAATTGGCACCACATCACCCCCAATGTTACCATTTCTCATACTGGGTTCGGAACCTAATGCCTCCATCCCACTACAGTGTAGTCAGTCAACCTGTTCCAGGCCACTGTACCTATTATGGCATGGAATTTGGCTCTGTGCTGTTAATAGTCGGCCATGCCTGCCCTTCTCACCCCTTCCCACACCACCATGAGTTACAGTGGACCATCCACCTTCTATATCTAACAGATCATTGTAAGGATAAAAATAAGAGAGTGGTCTGGATTCAATAAGTGCCCCAGGACTATAATGACTATATTCAGCGGTGCGTGGGTCTTTAAAATTCACCAGCACACAGTCGTCAGCTACAGTTTTAGGGCTGTGACCCACCCAAGACACCCTTCGTACCATCAGTATTTCACTGGTAATACGATGGGGGAGTGGTGTGTTCTTGTTAAGCCAAAAGGTGACTTTATTTTTCAGGGTGGTATACGTTTCCGACATAGGAGTGGTTAATTCGGGAACCCCTGTCAACACAACCAAATACGGGCTCGTTTCAGGGGGAAAATCAATCTTGGACTCCTCCTTAGGGCCCACAGTAAATGCAGCCCGCCCGCCCTGTTTTACAATTGGTAAGAGTCCCACACCAGCAATATTGGATGATATATTTGAAGCAGCAGTAGCTCTCACAGGCGGTGCAATACAATTGTCTGCTGGTGGTTGTGCCACAGTATTTGGAGATTTAGGATTTACAGTGCCTCCTGTTACTGTATTCAAATGAGAATTACCCTGATCCAGCACATTTGATACAATATTATCTAGAGTTCCCATTATACCATGTTCAAACTTGGAGGGTTATAGCTCGATACGGGTTAATCTCTCTTCAGCGGTCAGAGAGAGTATCTCAATAGGGCACTCAATTTCACATATATGGGATCCTCCCCTAACACTGGTCCATCAATAGTTATGACCTCACATTGTGAATTATCACCAGAGTTTATTACGGTTGGCAGTGATGGGTCGACAGAATCCTTAGGCCTCTGTTCATCGTCCCCCTTGTTTCTAGCTGTTGTGAGATTATCACCGGAACCTTTAGCGAGTTTAGCCTTTCTGCCACCAGCAGTATTGGCGGTAGCCCGCTTCCTCTTAGGTTTTGCACCCTCAGATTTTTCCCGCAACTGGCGGGTGTTAGGTCTTTCAGGGGGGTTAGCCACAGTGGAGTCGGAGGCAATCTCAGTCTCAATAGGATCCGATAATTGAAATTGCATAACAGGGGAGGTGGCGACCTGATCCTGGGAAATAGGAGGGTTATGTACAATCCCTAAAACAGTGTTCGTATTTGCACCCCTAGCCCGCTCAGGGGTGCGAGCATTAGAAAAATGGCCCATAGAAGATCGTTTGGCCATAGCTAAATCCTGGGAGACCCGACGTTCCATAAGTATAATGCCCTGGTCAATAACAGAATTGGCCCTTGTTATAAAATAGTCCAATGTTCCCTTTAGATGACTACTAGGGCTGGGCGTAGTTTGCGTAGTGCCACTACGCACACTACGCAGAATTTTGGAGAAAAAAATCGTGGAAAACGGGGCGCGTCCTGAGGGTCCGTGTGCCGGGACAGGGGTCCCTCGTGCCTGGGCAGACTCCCTTATCTCCCCGGCCTGGTTGGAGCCCGGGAGCCCTGCAGCCCTGGAGCCCTGCAGCCCCAGAGCCCTGCAGTCCCCGAGCCCTGGAGCCCCAGGGCCCTGCTGCCCCGGAGCCCTGCAGCCCCCGGGGTCCTGCAGCTCCCAAGCCCTGGAGCCCTGG
This sequence comes from Lissotriton helveticus, assembly GCF_964261635.1. Taxonomy (NCBI): domain Eukaryota; kingdom Metazoa; phylum Chordata; class Amphibia; order Caudata; family Salamandridae; genus Lissotriton; species Lissotriton helveticus. The sequence goes on from NC_136061.1 coordinate 1,626,720,532, forward strand.
AGCCCTGGAGCCCTGCAGCCCCGGAGCCCTGGAGCCCCCGGAGCCCTGCAGCCCCCGGAGCCCTGCAGTCCCCGGAGCCCTGCAGTCCCGAGCCCCGGAGCCCTGCAGCCCTGGAGCCCTGCAAGGGCAGGCTGGAGCCCTCCCTCGGAGGCTCGGGGCAGGCAGATTGGCGTCATTTCGGTCCCGGCTATCTGGTCGCCCCTCTCGCCTCGGCTATCTGGTCGCTCCCAATGCTTTCCTATGGGGCGACCAGATGGCCAGGCTTCCCTGAAAGTCCTGATGAGGTGCCATTCGCCTCCCGGATCCCAGGCAGGGCTCCAGGAGGTCGGGCACGTTTGCGCCCTGGGTCCCCTCTGTCACCACAAGTGCACGGATTACATGAAAGGGGGGTAATTTTCCTCCGGATTACTAGGGGCAAGGGTATGCCCGGACACCCTCCCAGGCGGGCGGTTCCCTGCCGGGGACCAGATGGGCTGTGTTCCTGGGCAACACCTCCCCGGCATCCAGGGCTCCCTCCTCCGGCCCGTGGCTTGCAAAGTACCCGGGACGGGCTCCATGGGTCCCAGGCCCTGCAACCCCGGAGCCCTGCAGCCCCTGGAGCCCTGGAGCCCTGGAGCCCGAGAGCCCCGGAGCCCCGGAGCCGTGGAGCCCTGGAGCCCTGGAGCTCTGGAGCCCTGGAGCTCTGGAGCCCTGGAGCCCTGGAGCCTCAGAGCCCTGCGGCCCCGGAGCCCTGGAAGGGCAGGCGGGAGCCCTGCCGCGGAGGCTCGGGGCAGGCAGATTGGCGTCATTTCGGTCCCAGCCATCTGGTCGCCCCTCTCGCCTCGGCCATCTGGTCGCACCCAATGCTTCCCAATGGGGCGAGCAGATGGCCGGGTTTCCCTGGAAGTCCCGATGAGGTGCCATTCACCTCTGGGATCCCAAGCAGGGCTCCAGGAGGTCGGGCACATTCGCGCCTATGGTCCCCTGAGCCGTGCGGTGCACACTTGTTCCCAGATAGAGGGGTAGCCTTCCTCCGGATTACTAGGGACAAGGTACTCTGGGACCCCTTCCGGGCTGGCGGTTCCCTGCCGGGGACCAGATGGGTTATGTTCCCGGGCAACACCTCCCAGGCGTCCGGGGCTCCCTCCTCCGGCCCGTGGCGTGCAAAGTACCCGGGACGGGCTCCATGGGTCCCGGGCCCTGCAACCCCGGAGCCCTGCAGCCTCTGGAGCCCTGAAACCCCGGAGCCCCAGAGCCCTGCAGCCCAGGAGCCCTGGAGCCCCGGAGCCCCAGAGCCCCGGAGCCGCGGAGCCCTGGAGCACTGGAGCCCTGGAGCCCTGGAGCCCTGGACCCTTGGAGCCTCAGAGCCCTGCGGCCCCAGAGCCCTGGAAGGGCAGGCGGGAGCCCTGCCGCGGCAGGCAGATTGACGCCATGTCGGTCCCGGCCATCTGGTCGCCCCTCTCGCCTCGGTCATCTGGTCGCACCCAATGCTTCCCAATGGGGCGACCAGATGGCCGGGTTTCCCTGGAAGTCCCGATGAGGTGCCATTCGCCTCCCGGATCCCAGCCAGGGCTCCAGGAGTTCGGGCACATTCGCTCCTAGGGTCCCCTGAGCCGTGCGGTGCGCACTTTTTCCCAGAAAGAGGGGTAGCCTTCCTCCGGATTACTAGGGACAAGGTACTCTGGGACCCCTCTCGGCATAGCGGTCATCAGCCGGCAGCTAGGCGGGCCAGGATGCCGCCCCAGACCTGGGTCCGTCCCTGGGACTGCCGCATGGCAGGGTGCCTGGGACGGGGTCCAGAGGGCCCGGGGAAGGCTTTTCCTGCGCCTCCGGGCCCTGGGAGCCCCGGCTGGGTCCAGTGTCCCCGCCGGGCCCTGGGTCGGGTGCTAGGGCCCTGGGCCCTGTCCCCCGGCCTGCCGCACTGCAAAAGGCCCGGGACGGGGTTCCGTGGTGCCCGGGGAGCCTCCCCGTGCTTGACCGGGTTCAGGAGCTCCGTCCGGGGCCCCTGAGGGCCCCGAGAACTGTGGCCTCCCCACCCGGGGCTCTGTCCTGGGTCCTGCCGCGTGGCAGGGTGCCCGGGACAGTGTCCGGCAGGCCCGGAGAAGGCTTCCCCTGCGACTCCAGGCCTGGGAGCCCCGGCTGGGTCCAGGGGCTCCGCCGGGCCCCTCCTTCTCTTTCGGGACCCCCAGGAATCATAGATTGTTCCTTCTTTGACGATTTTCGCTTTCCTCGAGCTTCCATTGTATATCTACGAGTTGTGCCTCATGCGCCTCCACTTGCCCCTTTGAGCCTGCGAGGTGCACCTCAAGAGTTGCCGTTCTTGTTTCTACTTCGGACATCCGATCATAAATGCTATTACACGTTCTTCCAATTTTCCTCACAGCCCCCCTGGGGTTTGCGGGCACATTTTGTGCGTGTTTGCTCTCCATTCGGGCTTCCTTACGATGTGCCACAACGCACTGAAGGATTGATTCCAGTGTAGGAGGGGCCTGGGTTGCTACCACTTCTTTAGTCAAATATTTTTCTGCTCCTTTTTCAACCCCTACCAGTTGGTCCCCAAGGGAGTAGTCCCACCTTAGCTCATGCGGCTTGATGTTATCTGTTCTATGGGCTCTGGTATTTGACTTACGAGAATCGTTTCTACCTCCTGGGACACTTTGCTGCGGCTCTCGTGTCCGCTGCTTAGGACACTCATTGCTGCCTGCCTCGGGAAGGGGTGATGACCGCGGGGGGAGCCGCTGTCTGGGCGCGCCATCACCGCTCACCACGCCGGGATTGCAGTTGGGGACTACATCCCCCAGAAGCCCTCAGTGTTGTGGAACGCCGCATCACTCATCAGCTCCAGAAGGCGCTCAAATAAAGCTGAGCACCCCCGCAGCGCGGGATGCGCGCAGGCATGCCCTGGCGCTGCCCGGGCGAAGCCCGGGCCAAGGGTGGGCCCGTCCACGCCCGTCATAGCCAGGAGGAGGCTGGGCTGGGCCACATCTCTAACACCTGCACCCGGACTATAAGTAAGCGGGACTTTTCCTTGTGACTTTGAACTAACTGTGGGCAAAGAGGATAAGTGTCCCATTTTTGTGGCGGGGTGGTGAACATCACATAAGAGAGGGTTTTATAGCTACAAAACGGAAGCTGGGGGGCCAGAAAGTTGGGGGTGGGGTGGTAGGTACATTGGATGCCTTTTTGAATAGGGCTGAATCGGTACTTCAGCATAGGATACAGCTCACTGAAAAAAGGCTTTCATTGGGAGCCTATGTAGCACAAAAAAGATCGTCCTTGGGGGCAATAAGCGAGGCTAAGTCACCCATGGTTGCTGCAACTACTATTAGCCAACCAAATATAGATACACCTGAAAATAGACAGGGGGGCATGGCTGAGGAGCACCAAAGTATATCTCAGGAGCGTCTGGATTTGGTCCCGGAGTGTATCTCGTTGGATATGTCTACACATGATTCTGCTCACGGAACTATGATGGCCCCCACTACCCCATATATTCCTAACGCCCCCTCGGTGCTACTTACACCGCATATTGCGAACACCTCCCATACTGATAAAGGGGAAGACCAGGATAATCGGGTCACTAGGCCAAAGAGACCGTCTAGAGAAAGTATTGGGGCTGTAGGTGGTGTGGGAGAACCCTTAACAAAATGAACAAGGGGCAGTTTAGCAGTGTGAGCCCAAAATAAAGATAAAGGGAGCGGCAAGTACCAGAAAGATAAACTACCACAGCTAACCAAATCTGGAATGGTCCGTCCTGAAAACATGATGGACCATCAGGGTATAGGGGCCAATCAGGCATACTGGGAACGAATGGAAACGCTAATGCTAACAATTCTTGCACCTTTCTGGACCAAACTAGGGGAAATTGAGGAGAAAGTTGCCCGTTTGGTTGAATCTGTAGAAGGGAAGAAAGATACAAATGCGGGTAAAAGTCATCGGGGAGGTAGTCTTTAACCACTCAACCCGGGGGCCCAGAATCAGGCAAGACACAGCTGAAACATTTAACCCATACTGTTGTAGATAGCATAAGTGGTACAAATTATGCACTAACTCCTTCGACCCAAGTAGGGAGGGATGCACAGGTGGGGCAGAGCAGGTCAGCTGGTATTTCTCAGCAGGGGCATGGGAGGCAGTAACAACCCCTTAATACAATTGTCACTGACTCACAAATATTGAATAATCATGCCGGGCCATTGAACGATCCACCATTGGGGCTTGGGGGAGGCCAGATCCCAATACATAATCGAGCAGGAAATGTACTGCTAAAACATTCACAAGATGTTATAGATTTACCACCAGCTGCATGTCCCCTCGTTGTAGTCTTGGCAAATGTCCCTCCTCTAAGATCGGACCAACAGGAATCATGGATGGAGTTAAAAAATAAAACTGTGGATTGGCTGACCAAACATAAAGGGTTTAGGCCTTCATTAGCTAATAACATCCTGATGGTGCGCAGAGTTGCATGGCTTGGAAAATCCCAGAAAAAGACTGGGGGGGATTGTGTCATTGTAAATTTTTTAAGCCCTAGAGTGGCACAATTGATTCCTGAAGCACAAACCCACTTTTCCCCCGTTATGCCCATTGTTGCTTTACCATTGGGGTATTTTTATCGCCCCCCATCGAGATCATACGTGGAGATTGCCCAGCATATTCCAGTATCGAATAGATTCAAGGCCCTGTCCAATCTAGATGACCAGGGTTGACTACAAGTAGGTAATGTACACATAGACCCCCCCCCCCCCAACAGAGAGTACAAAGCCTGTACAGGACCCCTGTTTATTATTGCCTGGCCATGCTCCGGTGGCCCCCATCCATAACATATTTCCCGTTTCTGTCCCACCCATTGAAATTGAAGGTAATGAAGTGGGCCGGCTTGATACTGGATCTGAAGTAGAAATTCTGTCATGGAATATTGCCGGTCTGCGTTCAAAAAGGGCGAATATAAATTGGGAATCACTACTCCGAAGGCATCACATTATTGCACTCCAGGAAACCTGGGATTCACATGATTTATACCACCTGGACGGGTATTGCTCTTTTAGGAAAAATGCTGTGCCTTCGTCTATGGGGAGATCAAGGGGGGACTTTTGATATTGGTTAGCCTTAAACTACTTTATAGGCCCAAGCTGATAGCGACGTATACCCCTAATATTTTAGCGGTGCAACTTAAAGGCGATAATTTACCTGGTTTATTAGTGGTGAATTTTTATAATTCTTATACCAGATTAGATGACCTAGAGCACTTGAATTCTCTAACTACTTTACTGAATGATTATGAGGCCATAAATGACGCTCCTCACCAATAATTAATCCTTGGTGATTTTAACACTCGTGTCTGTCCATTCAATTGTATGCAAGGCATAGAAGATGAACACAAACCCCAGGGAATAACCCACTTTGAACACACGACGCCCGGGGCTTATCGAGAGAGTCTTTTATGTGTTTTTAATCTATTCTGCCCGGAACAAGCAAAAACTTCCCCTCCAGTCCCGACCCATACAGGACAGGGGCATGGAAGTACTATTGATTATATTTTAGTATCATGCCCGTTGATTGAACTATTGGGCACATTCTGTGTCACGTGTAGCTGTTTGAGCGACCATAATCCTCTAACCCTGATTCTCCATATCCGGGCTTTTGAAATAGGGCACACGCAAGCCCTTATTTCAAACTCCATTATTGCTACTAAAGATCAAGCTAGGAGATTAAAATGGGATGCAATCACACCTGATAATTTCCTTGCAAATGTATATAGAGGGTTACCAGAGGATTTCAGTGTATGTTCAAATCCGGATTCTGACCCAGTCGAAATGTTAAGTGCCTTTGACCGTATCATGAAGCAGGTAGTTACCAACTTCACGCTACGCTGCATAGTAACGATACAGAAAAGGGGGTGGTGATGAACAGAGTGTCTGAATTAAGCAGACCACTCTTACCCAGTCCAAAGATCAGGGCTTGATCCATCACCGTTATTTATCTCACTGCCCCATCCCAGCTCAGAACCTGGCTATATGCAAATTAGTCTGTCCCTGGCCCAGTGCATCATGGGAACAGGGCAGACCAAACTACCAAGCCAATTCTTCACCAGAAAGGAGACAAGCTACCGGGGACCGGTTTCTGGCATTTCAGCCTCTTCGGCCCGGCTTGCTTGAATCCTGATGGAGCAGTGAGAAAGGGACTCATGTCTGAGTATACCCTGCCACACCTATAGTGGCCAAAAACGATACAGAAAAGGGGGTGGTGATGAACAGAGTGTCTGAATTAAGCAGACCACTCTTACCCAGTCCAAAGATCAGGGCTTGATCCATCACCGTTATTTATCTCACTGCCCCATCCCAGCTCAGAACCTGGCTATATGCAAATTAGTCTGTCCCTGGCCCAGTGCATCATGGGAACAGGGCAGACCAAACTACCAAGCCAATTCTTCACCAGAAAGGAGACAAGCTACCGGGGACCGGTTTCTGGCATTTCAGCCTCTTCGGCCCGGCTTGCTTGAATCCTGATGGAGCAGTGAGAAAGGGACTCATGTCTGAGTATACCCTGCCACACCTATAGTGGCCAAAAACGATACAGAAAAGGGGGTGGTGATGAACAGAGTGTCTGAATTAAGCAGACCACTCTTACCCAGTCCAAAGATCAGGGCTTGATCCATCACCGTTATTTATCTCACTGCCCCATCCCAGCTCAGAACCTGGCTATATGCAAATTAGTCTGTCCCTGGCCCAGTGCATCATGGGAACAGGGCAGACCAAACTACCAAGCCAATTCTTCACCAGAAAGGAGACAAGCTACCGGGGACCGGTTTCTGGCATTTCAGCCTCTTCGGCCCGGCTTGCTTGAATCCTGATGGAGCAGTGAGAAAGGGACTCATGTCTGAGTATACCCTGCCACACCTATAGTGGCCAAAAACGATACAGAAAAGGGGGTGGTGATGAACAGAGTGTCTGAATTAAGCAGACCACTCTTACCCAGTCCAAAGATCAGGGCTTGATCCATCACCGTTATTTATCTCACTGCCCCATCCCAGCTCAGAACCTGGCTATATGCAAATTAGTCTGTCCCTGGCCCAGTGCATCATGGGAACAGGGCAGACCAAACTACCAAGCCAATTCTTCACCAGAAAGGAGACAAGCTACCGGGGACCGGTTTCTGGCATTTCAGCCTCTTCGGCCCGGCTTGCTTGAATCCTGATGGAGCAGTGAGAAAGGGACTCATGTCTGAGTATACCCTGCCACACCTATAGTGGCCAAAAACGATACAGAAAAGGGGGTGGTGATGAACAGAGTGTCTGAATTAAGCAGACCACTCTTACCCAGTCCAAAGATCAGGGCTTGATCCATCACCGTTATTTATCTCACTGCCCCATCCCAGCTCAGAACCTGGCTATATGCAAATTAGTCTGTCCCTGGCCCAGTGCATCATGGGAACAGGGCAGACCAAACTACCAAGCCAATTCTTCACCAGAAAGGAGACAAGCTACCGGGGACCGGTTTCTGGCATTTCAGCCTCTTCGGCCCGGCTTGCTTGAATCCTGATGGAGCAGTGAGAAAGGGACTCATGTCTGAGTATACCCTGCCACACCTATAGTGGCCAAAAACGATACAGAAAAGGGGGTGGTGATGAACAGAGTGTCTGAATTAAGCAGACCACTCTTACCCAGTCCAAAGATCAGGGCTTGATCCATCACCGTTATTTATCTCACTGCCCCATCCCAGCTCAGAACCTGGCTATATGCAAATTAGTCTGTCCCTGGCCCAGTGCATCATGGGAACAGGGCAGACCAAACTACCAAGCCAATTCTTCACCAGAAAGGAGACAAGCTACCGGGGACCGGTTTCTGGCATTTCAGCCTCTTCGGCCCGGCTTGCTTGAATCCTGATGGAGCAGTGAGAAAGGGACTCATGTCTGAGTATACCCTGCCACACCTATAGTGGCCAAAAACGATACAGAAAAGGGGGTGGTGATGAACAGAGTGTCTGAATTAAGCAGACCACTCTTACCCAGTCCAAAGATCAGGGCTTGATCCATCACCGTTATTTATCTCACTGCCCCATCCCAGCTCAGAACCTGGCTATATGCAAATTAGTCTGTCCCTGGCCCAGTGCATCATGGGAACAGGGCAGACCAAACTACCAAGCCAATTCTTCACCAGAAAGGAGACAAGCTACCGGGGACCGGTTTCTGGCATTTCAGCCTCTTCGGCCCGGCTTGCTTGAATCCTGATGGAGCAGTGAGAAAGGGACTCATGTCTGAGTATACCCTGCCACACCTATAGTGGCCAAAAACGATACAGAAAAGGGGGTGGTGATGAACAGAGTGTCTGAATTAAGCAGACCACTCTTACCCAGTCCAAAGATCAGGGCTTGATCCATCACCGTTATTTATCTCACTGCCCCATCCCAGCTCAGAACCTGGCTATATGCAAATTAGTCTGTCCCTGGCCCAGTGCATCATGGGAACAGGGCAGACCAAACTACCAAGCCAATTCTTCACCAGAAAGGAGACAAGCTACCGGGGACCGGTTTCTGGCATTTCAGCCTCTTCGGCCCGGCTTGCTTGAATCCTGATGGAGCAGTGAGAAAGGGACTCATGTCTGAGTATACCCTGCCACACCTATAGTGGCCAAAAACGATACAGAAAAGGGGGTGGTGATGAACAGAGTGTCTGAATTAAGCAGACCACTCTTACCCAGTCCAAAGATCAGGGCTTGATCCATCACCGTTATTTATCTCACTGCCCCATCCCAGCTCAGAACCTGGCTATATGCAAATTAGTCTGTCCCTGGCCCAGTGCATCATGGGAACAGGGCAGACCAAACTACCAAGCCAATTCTTCACCAGAAAGGAGACAAGCTACCGGGGACCGGTTTCTGGCATTTCAGCCTCTTCGGCCCGGCTTGCTTGAATCCTGATGGAGCAGTGAGAAAGGGACTCATGTCTGAGTATACCCTGCCACACCTATAGTGGCCAAAAACGATACAGAAAAGGGGGTGGTGATGAACAGAGTGTCTGAATTAAGCAGACCACTCTTACCCAGTCCAAAGATCAGGGCTTGATCCATCACCGTTATTTATCTCACTGCCCCATCCCAGCTCAGAACCTGGCTATATGCAAATTAGTCTGTCCCTGGCCCAGTGCATCATGGGAACAGGGCAGACCAAACTACCAAGCCAATTTTTCACCAGAAAGGAGACAAGCTACCGGGGACCGGTTTCTGGCATTTCAGCCTCTTCGGCCCGGCTTGCTTGAATCCTGATGGAGCAGTGAGAAAGGGACTCATGTCTGAGTATACCCTGCCACACCTATAGTGGCCAAAAACGATACAGAAAAGGGGGTGGTGATGAACGACTAATTTGCATACAGCCAGGTTCTGAAACTGGGATGGTGCAATGAGCTAAAAAACGGTGTTGGATCTAGCCCTGATCTCTTGACTGGGTGAGAGTATTCTGCTTAATTCAGAGACTCTGTCCATCACCACCCCTTGTTGTAAATATTTTTGTCCACCCTAAGCGTGGAAGGGTATACTCAGATGTGAGTCCCTTGCTCATTGCACCATCAGGATTCAAGCAAGCCGGGCCGAAGACGGCTGAAATGCCAGAAACCGGTCCCCGGAAGCTTGTTTCCTTCCCAGTGTAAGAATTGGCTTTTGTAGTCTGGTCTGCCCTGTTCCCATGATGCACTGGGCCAGGGACAGACTAATTTGCATACAGCCAGGTTCTGAAACTGGGATGGTGCAATGAGCTAAAAAACGGTGTTGGATCTAGCCCTGATCTCTTGACTGGGTGAGAGTATTCTGCTTAATTCAGAGACTCTGTCCATCACCACCCCTTGTTGTAAATATTTTTGTCCACCCTAAGCGTGGAAGGGTATACTCAGATGTGAGTCCCTTGCTCATTGCACCATCAGGATTCAAGCAAGCCGGGCCGAAGACGGCTGAAATGCCAGAAACCGGTCCCCGGAAGCTTGTTTCCTTCCCAGTGTAAGAATTGGCTTTTGTAGTCTGGTCTGCCCTGTTCCCATGATGCACTGGGCCAGGGACAGACTAATTTGCATACAGCCAGGTTCTGAAACTGGGATGGTGCAATGAGCTAAAAAACGGTGTTGGATCTAGCCCTGATCTCTTGACTGGGTGAGAGTATTCTGCTTAATTCAGAGACTCTGTCCATCACCACCCCTTGTTGTAAATATTTTTGTCCACCCTAAGCGTGGAAGGGTATACTCAGATGTGAGTCCCTTGCTCATTGCACCATCAGGATTCAAGCAAGCCGGGCCGAAGACGGCTGAAATGCCAGAAACCGGTCCCCGGAAGCTTGTTTCCTTCCCAGTGTAAGAATTGGCTTTTGTAGTCTGGTCTGCCCTGTTCCCATGATGCACTGGGCCAGGGACAGACTAATTTGCATACAGCCAGGTTCTGAAACTGGGATGGTGCAATGAGCTAAAAAACGGTGTTGGATCTAGCCCTGATCTCTTGACTGGGTGAGAGTATTCTGCTTAATTCAGAGACTCTGTCCATCACCACCCCTTGTTGTAAATATACGCTGCATAGTAAGGCCCAATAAACATAAAAATTGGTTCGACCAGGCGTGCGCTACTGCGCACACTGCACTTCTAGGGGTCTTGAAGGAATCCACAAGGGATGTTAACATGGTCAGGCAGGCTAGAACAGCCTATAAACTTGCAGTTAAAAAAATAAAACTACAACTAAAAGAAATGGCCTGGGAAGAACTCAGTCAAGCAAAAAACTTTGGGCTTCCCTTCACTGTATTGGACTGGAACCAGCGTTGATTTCCTTTCTGGCAGTCATCCATGAAAATACATCGGCGGCCGTTCGCTATGATGAAAATGGAAGTCTAACTGAGGAAAGGCTAGTGAAACGAGGAGTAAGGCAGGGGTGCATACTCGCACCCCTGCTGTTTACACTCTATATCAACAAATTGGGTGACACCCTTATCTCTTCCTCCAAGGATATCCCTAGGGCAGGATCCAAAATGATTCCGGCATTATTGTATGCAGACGATGCTGTTTTGGTGTCAAGGACGTCGCAGGGGTTGCAATCCCTCTTAGATTGTTTTATTGATTTTATGGACTCCCTAGATCTAATCACTAATCTCAAGAAGTCACACTCTATGACTATCGGAAAGGGACGGGCTAAAAAAACAAAGTTTTACTGTAAAGGCACCGACCTTACAAAAGTCCCTACTTTCCCATATCTAGGTGTACTTTTTGATGAAAAGCGATCATGGGTTATGCAGCGTGCTCTTAAAAAGAACACTTTAGCTAGACCATCTGGGTCACTGCTGGGATTTGCAAAGAGGATAGGTTCTAAACCGTTTCCGGCGCTTATGAAGATCTATAATGCTAAGTGTCTCACAATGGTCACATATGGGAGTGATATATGGGGTTATATGGAGACAGGTGAAATACAGAAAGCGGAAAATGTTTTTTTTCGTAAGCTGCTATCGCTCCCAGCCTCCACTCCTATTCATAATCTTCATGAGGACCTAGGTGCCGGATATGTCTCAGATTGTGGTTGCTCCATTACTATGATGGTTAAGAATTTGGGCACAGCAACCACCAAACTTGAATCAGCTGATCATCCAGGATTGTGTGTCTCTGGATAGAGGATCTGATATTCCTTGGATTTGCTATATCAAGACACAACTGGATTTAATGGGCTTTCTGAGCTATTTTCTAAACCTAGAGCTCTTGACAAATCAGCTATTAGAGACCTGAAGACCCAGTTCCTAAACAGGGTAATATCAGCAAGAGAGGAGGCGGAACTAGTAAAACCATCGGTCAGGAGTTTTGTTATGTTGAGTTTGAGCAGGAAAATACAGTACATAAACAAAGCTTATCACCTCTTTGTGTTAACCAGGTTCAAGTATAATATGCTCCCCTGGCTGCTGTCATTCCCAAAAGGCTTTTTGAAAGAGGGGTCTCTCGGCCAATGCCCCGTGATAACTTTTCAGAGCAGAATACCCTCCGCATGATTTTTTTTCTGTGATTTGTATGTAACATTGCGCAGGAATTTTATTTTGCCATTGTTAAGAGGGGTTAACTTTGTGCAAGTTAGACCAGCATTAACTTACTTGCAAATGCTAGGCTCCCCGGTCGCCTGTTTTGGGGTTGCCAGTTATATCACTGGGGCAATTAGACGAAGAAATAGACTCCAATTATAGCACCGTTTTCTCTTCTTGTTTTTTAAACTTTTTATGAAAATTAGATTTTTAAATGTAAGTGCTTTTGTATGTGACAAACTTTTTAATGTATTTATGTGATAGCCAAGGGTGTTTTTAGTTCGGGGCATACAGATAGTTGGCAATGGTTTTTTAAATCTGATCTATTTAGAAATGTTTGTAGTATTTACATTGTATAAATTATAATTAGGGCTCCGGTTTTCCGTTTTTACGGATTTTTACATATAAATACAGACGGAAATCAAGTTTTCCTTTGTCTGTATTTATATATAAAAACGGGAAAATACTAGTGGGTTAAGTGGTGTCAGCCCGGGCTGAGACAGCTTCAGGGGCACACAGAGAGCTGCCAGCTGCACCCGAGTACTTCACATGGCTATAAAAGACCATTTACTTGTTGATGAGTCCTTGTTGTTCTTTCACCCCTTCTAAGAGGCCCTGCCAGAGACAGATTAGCAGCCTCTATTCACACCACTATTGCGAGACTGAACAAACACAGCTCGCTCCTGGGAGTGTCTTGGAGGGAGGGCGTTAAACCCTGGTGCACCATAAACACCCCCTGATTGGTGCGAGGAGGAAAGCCTGAGTCCACTATGTTGGAGGATAAAGGCTGCGGGATGTCGGCGAGGGGGGGGGTGACGGGCGGCGAGTAGGATTACATTGTAATAATGTCCTAATAATATTTTCTATTTAGTTACCCTTTCCTTACACTCTCCCTGTGTCCCATTAGTTTTTTCTGATCTGTCTCCTCTGGGGCTGAACGACGCAGCCTGTTAAAATGCTCTAGTCTGCACTTCACTCCTGTGGCTGGAAGCAGCGGTGTCATTAAACGGGGGGGGCAGCAGAGGTGTGATTATTAGCTCCCATCTCCTCCTCAGAGCCTTGTCACAGCACCGCCAGCGCCCCCCCCACCCTGCTCCACCCTCCTCTTCCATCTCTCAGCATCCTTCTCTGATCGCAGAAAGCAGAGTGACCACATAGAGAGGGGGCAGGGGCCGAGTGGGGCAGTGGAGGGGGGATCTCTCTGGAATGAGAGCAGTCTCCTCCTACACGCTGTTAAGAGATGCCAGGCAGAGAAGAGCAACAGTCGCTCTGGACAGTAGACCTCACCACGAGGAGTCAGAGACAACAGCAACCCATGGCAGTCTGGAAACAAGATCACACCTGGCGTGCCCAATTTTACGCAGCTACGATTGGCAGAAGGCAGGATGATTGCAACGGGGCAAGCCCCCTTCAAGCTGGCCACACATTTTATCCGGGGAACAAGGCAAACCCTGGTGATGTAACCTCCAACCAGGCTACACATGGCAGTCACACAACAAGATCACACATGGCATGTGCCATACAAAGCAGCACCTGGTCCACAGGCAATAAGACCAACAACCAGCTGGGGCAGCAGATAGCATAACAATCAGGCATCTGCACTGTAATAGATGCTTTGTTGTTAAACTCAATGGCTTGTATCGACCTCACACGGATGAAAGGCTGAGTGGACCAGCCAGGATAGGAACCCGTAATAGCAGTGTGAGCATAGATTTCAGCAGATTTCAGCCGCTGGCGCTTAACCAAATGAGCTATTTCAGCAGCAAGGACGTCAGGGAATCAGAGCGTATTTGAAGAATGTATTATCCTTGGCCGCAGATATCTGCATGGCAGCCGAAGAATGCAGCCATTTTTCAACACAACATTCTCAATCCCCAGGACGGGCTGGGCAGGATAGAAAGTGAACAAGATCACACCTGGCTAGGTCCTACTGACTGCATCTGTCACCCATAGCTCAAAACTACACCTGGCCAGACTACGATTCTGTCACTTCACATGCAGTCCAGCTATTTATTGCAACATATAACGTGGAAGGAAAACCAGCACTGGCAAAGTCAATAGGTTTAACTCTGGCAAACTGGTGCAACAGATATATTTTTTAATACAAATATATGCCACAAAAAAAACTTGCTAACACATAAGGATGATCATCATATGCTTATTACTAGATTGTGTGTTACTCAATTCCCTCCCTGTGTAGTTGGAGAAAGACCATTTTAAAATGTTCTCGGTTTTAAAGGAGTAGGCAGCAGTTTGTCAGAGGATTTTGTCTGACATTTGACCACTATCTTTGAGCACGCAGCAAATGCTACAAAATAAAAACAGAATCAAAAGACCTGGTTTTTGAGCTCATCCTCTTTTTAAACGCAGGTTGCTCCGGGAAGTGTCTTGGAGGGAGGGCTTTAACCCCTGGGGTACCATGAACACTCTGATGGTTATAGCGTGGAAAGCCTGAGACCACCGCGGTGGAGGATAAAGACTGTGTGATGTTCAGGGGCGGGGGGTAGTGGGGGAAATACAGTAACATGCCTGGACAATGTTTTTTCTTTGTTGTGTCTGTTTTTCTGTCCTCCTACTTCAAGCACTCACTTAAAACAAGCATTTGCAATGTAATAGGTCTCGTATTTACTTGAGTTTGAGCTATTGGCATTGTAAATGACAAGGCCTTTTATTTATATTTTGGTTTTTAAAACAGATAAATAAAAGGCATTGTCATTTACAATGCCAATAGCTTAAACTAGCGTAAATGCGAGACCTTTTGCATTGGAAATGTGTGTTCTCTTCTGCAGACACAAAACATCAATCCTCATAGTGATGGCCAAGGACAGCTTTAGCGCTGGTGGGGCACAATTGGGTTGCAGCTGAAGGCAGTGTGGGTTTCTCTCAGTGGGGCAGTATGGTGTTCAGTGGGGGAGAGGATATGGCACTCTGCAGATGACAGAAACTGCAAGGCTCTGAGACAAATGACTTGTGATAGCACTTTTGAGCATATTTGGGACATTCTGCAAATGGCAAAGTTTTCAGATGAATATATAGTGTTGACCAATAACAACCGAGCGCATGTGTGCAGTGTCACTTTAAATAAATGTGGAAAAATACTAGCTGTAGCGTTGTATTTTGCTTGTGGCAAAAATAAATGTGGATAAATACAGAAAAAATTTCCCAAAAATAAATATGGATAAATACAGACGGAAATGGCAAAAAAATAAATACCATAAAACCGGGAGCCCTAATTATAATAAGTATCTGTGATGTGATTTGTGCTTTGATGGTTTTAAATTTTAACCGAATAAAGAAATTTTGACTTTGACTTTGACTCTGACTTACGGGTGGCCTGAGTAGCCTGCCTACCACTGGTGCCTTTGTGTGAACCACTATCCTCGCTTGATTCGATGTTAAATCCTGACTCTGATTCCAGCCCGGACCAGGTAGCGTCTGATAAGGGTTAAAAGTAATTTGCCTCGGAGTCAACATCCTTCTCCCCTGGCATCCTATGTGTTTTTTTTGGGACCAGTGGGTTCTTTCTCTACTCCCTTCTCGGGCCTATCTGTCCTTGGCTCCTGCCCCATAGGAATATTAAGATCCTCTCCAGTTACAATAGTCAGGCCCCCCGGATTGTCCTTGGGCCTCCCTCACGATTGTAGGCCCTCTCTGCACAGTGGACTCTTCTCCAGCCTGTTAGGGAGACCTACCCCCCTCGCTGACAGAGTTGGGGGTGCCTGTGTTGTTTCTGGCATCTGAGT
Organism: Lissotriton helveticus; assembly: GCF_964261635.1. NCBI lineage: Eukaryota > Metazoa > Chordata > Amphibia > Caudata > Salamandridae > Lissotriton > Lissotriton helveticus. The sequence goes on from NC_136061.1 coordinate 1,626,736,270, forward strand.
TAGGGGTGATTACGATATTTGAGGCATTTAAGACCCTGACAACGCTAGCGGGGACCACTATGTTTTCAATTATAGATGGCCCAACTGTCAGGCCCCCCTTAGCGCTCCCCTGATCTTCTTCTTCTAGGCCCCCCTGGTTCTCTAGGACATTCACTGTCCCCCCCTAGTTTGGGGGAAGATACCAACACAGTCTCAGTTAATGCCCCCTGTGTAGGATCAACATCATGCACCACTTCCTCCGTCCCTGAAGGGGGCTTACCCAGAATTTTTCTTCTTTCTCCGCCAGTCCCTGCCTGCTCCACAATCCGCGCTGTCTGCGCCCCCCCGGAGCAGATCCATGACGGTCCGCTATGGCTGGGGCTGCCAGCCTGAGCCCCTCCCCTTCCGGTTCGGGGGATTCTCTGTCCGGAGCCTTCATTTTCTCTCCTGAGCCACCACAGGAGTCGTTTCAGGCTCAACCACGTCCCCTCTAGGTGAAGCGAGGGGGCCAGCCTGCGCAGGACACCCCTTCCTTTCACACTACCCTTCGGGGGCATCAGGACGTCTTCTCGTGTGCCACCAGATGCTGAATCCCGAAGCAGAATCTCAGAGAGGCTGCTCTCAAACGCCGTGCAGCCGGCGATCAGAACCTCCGCAGCAGCCGTCAGTGCCATTACCCACTCTCTGACACCAGGTAAGGTGGGTTCACTCTCCTTCACATGGAGCGCTTGCATTTCAGGATGCAGGATACCAGGGGTTATATTGTCTTGGCCATGATCATGTCACCCCCTGAGGGAGCCACCTATGACCATTTTCACACGGCCGCCATCTTGCCTCCCGCATATGAAGTCCATGTTTCAGTCAGTAAACATTCCTTAATCACATTGAGTGAGGCCTCCTGTAGGATGTTTGTGCACAAGGCTTCCATGTCTAAAGGAATCAAAATGGTAATATCAATGATATCCCTCTCAGTATTCAGATTCAAAACGTCTCTAGTATCTTGCAAGTAAGTAGGAATCTTTTTTAGTAGTGGCTGTAAGAAGTGATTGCTAAATGTTCTCAATGGTTCTAAAAGAGATCCTATACACGACACAACAGGGCGCTCCCTCAGGGGGGGAGAATACATTTGTGTATTTTTGGTTGAATGTAGAATGATGGTATTCTGGGGTTGGTGTTTATCAGAAATTCTGCTTCGTAGTGAGAAATCCATCCTGGTGAATCAGCTGGATTCACAACAAATTGAATCCTGGTCGATAGGGTTGCTGTAACATCTTGGGTAAGAAGGTGATAGTATCTTCCATTACACAAATGACAAAATAATTTATGGTTGTAGTCAGTAGTTTGAAGGGTCACACTAGCTCCCTCTTTGTCCACTGGCTTGATCGTGATGGATCTTATCAGTATGTTTCTCCTTAGATGTCATATTATGGAAAGGGCTGGTCTCTGTATACCTACAGCTACTGAACCTTGTATGCTTGCTTTTATTTTGTAAGTACTCTATGCATATGGTCACAATGGCTGAAATAAAGTATAATTTGACTTGACCTGGAAAGGCTTGCTGTTATCCACTTGGTGCATGTCTTTAATGATGGCCTGTTAGAAATTGAGGAATTCTACATGGTGTCATTCCGTCATGGGGGTTAAATCTAAAAGGCGGTCGTAGGCCAGAGTCCTCTGGCTTGGGCTTCATCTTCTCCTTAAAGTATGCTCTGATTCTGAGTTTTCTGAAAAAGTTGTGTAGTTCCTTAGTTAAGGGAAAGGTATCCTCATGCGCAGTAGGTACAAATCCTAATCCCTTCTCCAATGCCTTGCCTTTGAAGGGTGTGAGGGTTTTAGATGACAAGTTTACCACTAGTTGCTTTGGTTTGTCTTGCTCCTGAGTTGCATCTGCAGTGGCATCTGAGGTTCTGGTGGTTCTTGCCACTGGACTTGTTTTTGTCTTCATATTCTTTTGCCTTTGCCTCTGCCCCTGCCACAGCCTCTCCATAAATAAGGCAGTTGGGCCAGGTTGTGTTGGTAGAACAGGGGTTGTTGTTGTTGGGGTATATGGTAGTGGGGGTTCCAGACTGGTAGTGGGCCTGGGTAAGGGCCCAATGGAAATCCATACACCTTCCAAAATCAAAATCAGGTATATGGGGTCCAAAGCCAGGCTGGCCCAATGGCGAACTTGAGAATCCTCCTCCAGTTTTCATGATTTGTTTTTAAAAAGTGTACTCCTGGGGCTATAGTAGTAAAAAATGTCCCTCCTAGCGAAAAATTGTCATGGGCCAAACAAGATTGTGCCTCTCCTGATAAGGGTTTTTGTTCACCGGGTTGTAATGAAACTCCCCTGAAGGAGAAAAAGAAAAGGATCTGGTGCATCATGAAGTGTAAGTCTAGAAAATGGAGGTTTTCTAATGTCCTTGAAGAATCCAATCCCATTATTCAACCTCAAATGTAAATATGTTGATGAAGGTGGGACCTCTTACTGGTCAGGAGTCTGAGTCCCTAGAAGTAAATAACCAGCTCCCTTTTACTATCATATCAGGAGCACCAACTTCAGGTAGTCATGGGCAGGAGAAGGGGTACCTGGATATGGGGGTAACAGCCTATCATAACTGTGGTGTATTGGGCACTGGAATAGGGAAGGATGATGCTGGAATAGGTATTGTAGAACTGTGGAACATAGAAGTTGAGGGTAAAGGAGACCCTGACGAGGTAGGGCAGATCTCTGAGAGATCTCCCCTAACCCTCTTGTATGCAGATCATTTTCTAGTACAGGTTGATGTAAAACTTGGGAGGATTCTAAATGGGGAGGATGCCCCATTTTTTCCATCAGCCCAAACCCTTAAATCGGGGGTTGGGCTGTGGCAGGGCGATAATCCAGTCGAAGGACAAGAGCCTGGACATTTATCTCATACCCTGAAATGTGTTTCTCTGTTTAATAGGGAACTGGTACCACTGAGTAGAAGCTTTATTCTGCAACTTCTGGCTGATATTGAGGATTTCACCCTGGTATCAGGTAGAGAGATTGATCAGGTGTTCCTGGATTCTCTAAGCAAACTTCCGAGTAACATTTAGTTCTAAAATTATCGTAATTCTAACCCTGGAAAATGTTGATCATTTCCGGAAAAAGGGTACTGATGTCTTCCCATATGAGGGGATTATTAATACTCAGTTAGATAACTGTAGGGTGGACTACAAGGGCCTCGATAGAGTTGCATTTATTAGCAGGGGGTTGTACATCCGAAGCATATCAAAATATCTACTGGTAATGTCACAGGGAGAAGAGTAGTCAATGTTGCAGCATATGAGGATCAGAGGGTCAGGGAATCTAAAATGGGAGATGAGTGGCCCCCTGGGGTTGGGTAGCAGGTACACTGAATGCCTAAAAAGCCATACAACTTCCTGTGCTGCTTAGGTAGCCCCTTGGGAAAAATGCTTTCCTGGAATATGGTGGATTTAGAACAGTCTAACTCTAAGCCAAACTTTTTGACGCAATTCCATCCAATGATTATTTAGCTACAGGAAACCTGGATTTGTTCTCTAATTTTAATTATGAGAATTATTTTGTTTTCTCTTGTGCAGCAACCCCCATAGTAAAAGGTCATGCCAGTGGAGGTTTAGCTATTTTACTTAGCTGCAGTATAAACTGAAATCTCTTTGTCTTTGTTCACCCCTCATATCTTTGCATGTGCATGAAATTGGCTCTGGCCATTGTCATAGTTTTTAATTGTATTAGTCTTTTCTTCTGATAAATGCCATCATTTCCCCCGGGAGGTTCTCTGCGACTTTAGTTGAGTCTATGTTCTCTTTTGTGCATAATATTAGTATCTTAGAAGAATGCACACTGATAATTATGGTGGGAGATTGTAAAGATAAATTCTCAAACTGTTCTTCTTTGACCTTTGGAAACCCAGAGCTGGATGAGGTATGGAGTATCAGAGAGGACTCTGTGCCTGGTCCTATTAGAACAGACAAGCAAGGCTTAAGTTTTTTAGAATGCCTGAGAGCCAACAACCTTGTTGCTCTAAATTGCTGATTCCCAGAGGATTCTCCAGACTCCTTTACTTTCCATTCTTCTCCAGGGCACTCGCTAATTACTTTCATTGTGGTATGCTACCGATTGTTTGGTGCCTGTACACAGTTTAAGGTTTTGAGGATGGATCTGAGCAACCATTGTTTTCTTTTGGTTGCTATCAGTTGGGAATTTAAGGTCCTCGAATTCTGGAATCCCGGAAACTATACTATTGTCTACCTTTTGGTCAAATAAAAATTTGATGAACTTGGCAGGACTCACTAAAACAGCGAGCTCCAGCCTTATACAAGAGAAACCTATAGTCTGGTTTGAGAAGCAGTTGTCTTTATTTCCATCATGTGGGAGTAAGAAACGAGCTACTGCTTCTAAACCCTCAGTAGTTATCTCTCGGGAGGTAAAAAAGCTAAATTGGGGGTTAAACTTTATACTAAGGAAACAATTTAAGCAGTCATCAGTACTGAGGCAAAGGGAAATCAATCCATTGAAGTGGGTGAGAATGAGACTGCAGGTTTCAGAACATAGAGGAAAGGAGAGTCAGAAATGGTTTGCACATTCTGGTGACTGGGGTAAATATTGCGCTGTAACAGCCAAATATTGAAAGTGTTGAGTAAACTCATTTTAATCTTGGATGCTGACTGGATCCAATATATCCCACATTTATATGCATCAAATTCTAGTGCTGGGGTTCAGTTGCAGTCGATTGGTGAGTTTCCCTCACTGAATTTATATGGCCCTCCTTCCTGTGAGGAGATAGGGAGTTTTATTAAGGGTGCCAGGTACTCTTGGGTGATGGGCCCGGATGACCTCACGATATCTGTTATTAAACAAGATATTCCTGCATGAGCCCTTTTTCTCCATCCGTTTTTTCAATACTGTTGTTTGTAAGGGGCTATTCTGTCCTCTTGGAAAGGAAGTATGGTGGTTCTTTTATTGAAATAGGGTCCTAAAACCTCACCCGCCAGCTTTAGGCAGATTGTCTTATTGGATGCGATCGGCAAACTGTTTGCCCAGAGTATTCTTGTTCAACTTCAGGACTGGGCTTCCGGTAATAATCTTGTCCTTGTGGAGCAGGGTGTCTTTCTTAAGCATAGACATTATTACTTCTCTCCGAACTTTCATTTAAATATATTCAGTAGGTAAGGGTATGGCCTTATATGCTACTTTTGTATACTTCTTCACAGCGTTCAAAAGGGTTTATCATAGGATGCTGTGGAAGAAATTGGTTGTAATGGGGATCCCCGTGCACTTGCTTCCTAGCCCAACCTGATTATGTATGGACCATCTCGTCGTTTTTTGGGGTAGGCATCAGGCTTTCTTGCTTATTTTGGAATGGGATTCCAGGATAGTCCAGTTGACATTACAGGTCTCAATGACGGTATCCACTGGAGTGCGCTAGACTAATCAGAACCTTGATGACCTTTTTCTGATGCCTACCCCAAAAAACAATGATGAGAGTGTCCATACATAATCAGGTTGGATTAGGAAGCACAAATGGTCCAGCACAGGGGACATACACATCAAATCTGCAACTCATAGTAACGAGCCACACATAGTTGACTTCATTAGAACAGTATCACCTATCACATCCATCTAGTTAGAAACAAGTGTTGAATTAGGTGCCTTCCTCGAGAAATGTTTTCCGGAGCTGCGTCAACACCTGGTGGACAGCAAGCTGACTAGCCCTAGGAAGCTTGCAGAGGAGGCAGACATCTGGGCTAGTATCCGGGTGTCCTCAAAGGGGACTGGAGGGGACTCCCAAAGGACTGGTCAGGGTGCTCCCCAGAAGAAAGAGGGGGGAGACAAAAAGAGGGAGTTCTCAAAAGGCCCCCAAAACAGTTTCCAAGGAAGGGGATCAGGTTTCAAGGTTAATCCACAAAAAAAAAACATCCTGACCATAGTCAGCAGCCAAGGGTTGTCCGCTGTTATGAATGTGGTGGGGTTGGGCACTATAAAGGAATTGCCAAGTGCCCAAAGAGACCACCCCCTCCCATTGGAGGAAAAACCCCGGGAGTGGCTAGTGTAGTGCTCGGGGGGGTTGCCTCTAGATAAGGGAGGTGAGTGGGCGGGAATAACCTTAGTGTCCCTGGGAGACAGCTAAGATCCAGGTGCCCCCAAATACCACCAAGTTTGGGCAGTCGGTCACCATCAATGGCCAGTTAGGGGAAGCTCTGAGGGACACAGGTGCCAGTATGACTATGGTAAGGAGTCAGCTGGTGTCCCCCGAGCAGGTGATCCCAAACGTACTCCACCCCGCCGCGATGGCTGACGGCAGAATAGGTCACTATTCTGTGGCTGAGGTTACCTTTGAGTGGGGAGGGGTTGCAGGTCTCCTTCGAGTTGCGGTGAGTAATGCCGTGCCAGTCGATTGTCTGTTGGGGAATGACATGGAGCACAATGCTTGGAAGGAGGTGGAATTCCGGACTCATTCGGCGATGCTGGGTACACCTGATTGGACCTGCGCAAGCACTCGGTTCGCGACTGCCCGGAGGGGGAGTTCGCAAGGGCTGGAGCCTGGTACAAAGGCACAGCCGGCTGCCAAAAAGGGGAAAATCCGGGTGCAGGAGAAACCTGCCTCGGCATCCACACCCCGTGAGATGGATGGGACACCTGAGGTGGTGAGCCCGGAGTCCACAGAGGGGGATGATGTCTCTCTGGAGGACCTACCTATCCCTGCGGAATGGCATGTGGAGGGAGGACCTACCAGAGAAGAGTTTTGTCAGGGGCAGAAGGAGTGCCCTACCCTTGAGGGTCTGAGGTGACAGGCCGAAGCCCAGGCAGCAGGTAACATTGCAGGGAACTTCCATATGTACTGGGAGGATGGTCTTCTCTACAGTGAACCCAAGGCTCCGGTGCACGGTTCATCACAGGCCTTGGTAAGTAAAGTAAAGTAAAGTCCACATTTGTAAAGCGCACAATCACCCGTAAGGGTCTCTAGGCGCTGGGGGCCGTCGGGAAGATTAAGCGAGCTATTGCCCAGAGTCACATGGTGCTGGGCAAACCTGCCGCCGGAGCCGGGGATCGAACCGTGGTCCCCAGATTCCAGCGTCAGTCGCCCTGGCCGCGGCGCCACACCTCTTGGTAGTACCCCAACGTTACCGAGCCTTTCTCTTGGAGTTGGCTCACGAGATTCCTTTGGCAGGACACTTGGCTCAGGACAAGACCTTTGTCTGGCTTGTCCCCCATTTCTATTGGCCTCAGATGAGGATTGCGTCTGACACTTTCTGTAGGACGTGTGTGTCTTGTCAAGCTAGTGGGAAAACAGGAGTTAAGCTGAAGGCTCCCCTGGAACCACTACCTGTCATTAGCACCCCCTTTGAAAGGGTGGGCATCAAAATTGTGGGGCCATTGGATCCACCCACTTCAGCCGGTCACAGGTTTATCCTGGTTCTGGTGGATCACGCCACCCGGTACCTAGAGGCAATTCCTTTGAGGACCGTTACTGCACCTGCGGTGGCTCGGGCCCTGATGGGAATTTTTACCCGAGTGGGTTTCCCCAAGGAAGTTGTGTCCGACAGGGGTGCCAACTTTTTGTCAGCTTACATGCGGGCTATGTGGAAGGAATGTGGAGTTACTTACCGGTTCTCCACCCCTTACCACCCCAAGACCAATGGTCTGGTGGAAAGGTTCAATAAAACCTTGAAGGGCATGATCAGAAGTCTGCCTGAGAGCCTGCGGAGGAAATGGGACGTCCTCCTACCCTGTCTGTTGTTCTCATACAGGGAAGTGCCACAGAAAGGAGTGGGCTTCAGCCCCTTCGAACTTCTGTATGGGCACCCTGTCAGAGGACCTCTCAGCCTGGTGAAAGATGGATGGGAAAAGTCTCCCTGGAAACTTCCCCAGGATGTGGTGAGCTACATGCTGGCCGTCCGTAGTCAATTGGCTAAGTTGTGGAAGCAAGCTTCTGACAACCTGGAAGCCAGCCAGGCAGTTATGAAAGAGTGCTATGACCACAATGCTCACCCTGTGGAGTTGGAGCCTGGCTAGAAAGTGTGGGTCATGGAGCCTGGAGAGCTTAGTGCCCTCCAGGATCGCTGGAGAGGCCCCTTTGAGGTGGTTGAAAAGAAGGGTAAGGTCACTTACTTAGTGGATCTTAAGACCCCCAGGCAGCCCCATTGGGGGCTCCGTGTCAACCGCCTCAAACCCCACCATGAGAGGCCCGAGGTCATCCTGATGATGGTGACTGATGGAGCAGAGGAAGAGGAAAGTGAGCCTCTCCCTGATCTATTTTTGTCCCAAGAGAAGGAAGGGTTGGTGGAAGGGGTGATCCTCTCACCATCCCTAACTCCTGAACAGCGGAGGGACTGCTGTCAAGTCCTGGAGCAGTATTCCTTGCTGTTCTCCCTTATCCCGGGAAGGTCCCACCTGTGTACCCATGATGTGGACACAGGGGCCAGCCCACCTGTGAAGTCCAAGACCTACCGGCTGTCAGATAAGGTGAAGGCCAGCATTAATAGTGAAGTCACTAAGATGCTGGAGCTAGGAGTGATTGAACCTTCAAGCAGTCCCTGGTCCAGTCCGGTGGTTTTGGTACCAAAAGCTGCCCCGCCGGGCACCACTCCAGAACTCAGGTTCTGTGTGGATTACAGGGGACTGAATTCTGTGACAAAGACAGATGCTCACCCAATCCCTAGGGCCGATGAGCTCATTGACTGGCTGGGAGCTGCCCAATATCTGAGTACTTTTGACCTCACATCAGGGTACTGGCAGATCTCCCTTGCAGATGGAGCAAGGGAAAGGTCAGCCTTCTCCACGCCTGAGGCCCACTACCAGTTCTGTGTGATGCCCTTTGGGCTCAAGAACGCCCCTCCCATGTTTTAGCGGCTGGTGAACCATGTCCTCTCCGGGATGGAGGCCGTCTCTGCTGCTTATCTTGACGACATCGCTGTATACAGCAGCAGTTGGGAGGACAATTTGTGTCACCTTCAGGCTGTCCTCCAAGCCCTGAAACAGGCTGGCTTGACGATCAAGGCTGGCAAATGCCAGATTGGGCAGGGGTCGGTAGTGTACCTGGGCCACTTGGTGGGCAGGGGAACGGGGCAGCCCCTCCACGCTAAGATTGAGACTATCATGGCCTGGGAGCCCCCAAAAGACCCAAACTGAGGTCCGAGCTTTCCTGGGCCTAACAGGATACTACCGTCGCTTTGTCAAGGGGTATGGCACAATTGTGGCATGCCTAACTGAGCTAACATCCAAGAAACACCCTCGACGGGTAGTCTGGACTGAGGCGTGTCAACGAGCTTTTGACACCCTAAATCAAGCAATGTGTGCGGCTCCTGTCTTAAAGGCCCCTGATTTTTCCAAGGAGTTTATTGTCCAAACGGATGCATCAGAGCATGGCATTGGGGCAGTGTTATCGCAACTCAATGAAGAGGGTCTGGACCAACCTGTTGTTTACCCATCAAGGAGACTGCTCCCCCGGGAACAGAAGTGGTGTGCGATTGAACGGGAAGCTTTTGCGGTGGTATGGGCTTTGAAGAAGTTGTGACCATACCTGTTTGGCTTGCACTTCCTGGTTCAAACCGACCACCGGCCCCTTTGTTGGTTGATGCAAATGAAGGGCGAGAATCCCAAGCTGTTAAGATGGTCCATCTCCCTACAGGGAACGGATTTCAGGGTGGAACATCGGCCTGGAGTGGACCACGCCAACGCAGACGGTCTGTCAAGGTACGTCCGTCTTAGTGATGAGAGCTCCCAAGGGGTTGGGTAGCTCTCCCCACTTTCAGCTGGGTGGGACGCGTGTGAGACCTGTCAGCCCTTTGGGTGGTCCCTCCTAATTTTTATCCCCTTTCTGCCTTCTCATTTTTTTTTTGTTTTGTCCACTTCAATATTTTTTTTATGGTGTTGGCTTTAAAACTCTGGGCGCACCATCATTACTAATTAATGGTGGGGCGCAGGTGCTCCTCTAAAAGGGAGGATTGGTGCTCTGTCCTAAAATGGTGGCCTGTCAGAAATTACCTCAGAGCCTTGGGCCATAGGGTGACATGAGAGGTTCTGGAACCTTCTGGTCCACTCTAGTCAATTAGGCCCAGGCTATATATAGGGTGAGTGCGGGGCTGCCATTTTAGAAGAAGAGAGTGGTCATCTAAGAGCTGGCTGGAGTTCAGGCTGCGGAGTGTGTAGGCTGGCGCACAGCAGGGTTTGACCGCCTCTTGGGGCTGCTGCCCTTCACAGTTGACGCTACCACATCCTGCTGATCTGATCCCGCTGGTAACCAGTTCCTGGACCTGCTGTTCCTCCGTGACCCCACAGGAGTGAAGATTCCAGATTGACCCCGGGGTTCTCCTAGGTCAGATTCTGAGGGAGACAGAAGATCCCTAGAAGGTGGTGAGTGCTGACGCCCACAGCTGGAGGAGAAGCCTGAGTGAAGTAACCTCCACCCTCCCCCCGAGAGCCTGGAGCGTTAGTCTGACGGGACTGCCCTCACGTAATTTCCGTGAGCCCAGGGCCCTCCTAGCTGAAGGGGCGCATTGACTGATATCGTCGTCAACTGTGATTTTCCCTTTTGGTGCTGCTAGACGCTCGTTAATTCATCGCGGCAGCCTGGGGCTTTCTCTTGTGTGTGAGGCTGTAAAAGATGGGTGCTGGCCGCTGCTCCTGAAGCGAAGCGTTAATGGTGCAAGCTGGTCAGCGTGGCGGCCCGGGTTGGGTAGCGAAGCCGATCCGCGTTGTGAGGAAACTGACTGAAGTACGGGGGAGACGCTGGGCGGGGTTGCCTAGCAACTGAGGCCTCAGCCCTGCGCGTCACTCTCCCGCGTCCGTGCCCCGCCTCCAGCTTCTGCCGAGCAGCGCTGTAAGCCCGTCCTCGCCATTGAGAGCCTCCGGGGGATTCCGATCGAGGCGAGGTTGTGGTGGTGGAAATCCCTCCCCCCCTTTTTCTCTCCTCTTCGTACGGGCGGTGGTCACCTTTCCACCAGCAACGAACCTCAGGTGAGAAGGGGTGGGAAACATAACCGCTGGGACCGAGTTGAGGAGAGAAGTGAAGCCGTCTCAGTTTGCATTCTTCTGGAAGGTCTATTGAGATGGAATTAGACTTCACGAACAGAAGCATAGAAAGCTTTCGACAACTCTGGGAGGGCATTGGACGGGGAGAGCCAGCTAACGAGGGGTGGATAATAATAATTACGATCTGTCCATTCCCGTGGTGATTCTTCAAGGGCCGGAACCTGTGATTAAACCTGTCCTATTACTGCTGGTTACTGGATAATGTTCGCTGTTTACCATCCTTTGTCCTGCCTAAGTGTGGTGCTAGCATTGGCCATTTGGTCTGCGCTCTTCAGCCCTGCAACTACTGAGGGTTCTCTCCCGGAGTGAACTTGTCTGAACTACCGTCCCAGAATTGTACAAGAAGAGGCTTTACTGAAATAACTCCATCCTCTGTTATTGTGGGTTATTATATCGAGTAAGAGGTTAATAAGTTGTGCCATTTCCCAGAACATGCACGTATGCTAGTGAATATTTGGCCAGAGAGACTTTAGGGTAAACATATGTAATTTACAACTTTGGGGCTATTCGTGTAATTATTTATGTATGTAATGGGGGATGCAAATAATCATCTAATTTCAACCAAGACTATTAGTCTCTCGATTGGTAATGGTGTTTTACATGCAGTACATGGACCTGTTTAATGACTATTGCTCGGTAATGCTTTGAACCAGATGAAACAGAATTGTCTTTTCCTTACTTAAAGTTTTTGCTGGGAAATTGCTTTGCTAGAGAAAATTGATTACTGAAATGTGCTGATAACTTCAAATATAAGGATCACAAGAAGATAAAGATTTGTTACTTTTCCAAAGATGGTGTAGTGTCATTTTTGAGTGGAGGTACGCCGCGGTGCTGAGAGAGTATGACACAAGTACAGCCCAAAAGGCTTGGAGTTAGGCCTTCCCCCTTGTGCCAAGCTACCCTAGGTGGACCGGTGTTCCCGGGTCCAACACAGTGCACATAGAAAATGAAAGCACGAGAAGAACTTTTTCATTTCTCTTCGTTGCGCCTCCATAACGCCAACCCTAGGGAGGTGTTAGGTTCTGAAGTATTCCCAGGTTTACGATGTCTCATAAATATGGGAATGTGTCAGGTTCCATGGGTGTTGCCTGGGAACACCCAAACAACACCCATGGAACGCCCCTTTCATGCAGTCTTCTGCGTGAAAGGGGCACATATTTATAAAGCCATGAAAAGCAACTTAAAGTAGCTTTATGTGGCCTTATAAATATGCTGTGGCACATTGCGCCACTGGAACGTAAACAAAAGTCACGTTCTTGGGGCGTAAAAGTGTCTATAGGGAAATGTGTTAGTCATTTTCATCCACTTCAACCATAGTAATACATCAAGGTTGATAGGTATAGCTTGGACATATACAGAATGAAATATAATACAATTATTTCATGTATAATATCAAAAATAACTAAATGTCCACAATAACACTGAAAATAAAAAGCGATGTATTTCTTCTTTGATAACTCATTGTTATTTGAAAATAAAAGAAAATAAGAAAGAAATGCCTACGTTTCGAATTTCTGAACATTCTGCTCTGTTGCTGGCGAAGAAATAGAGCGAAGGGGAGTAGAATATTTCAGAGAGACCACCATAGTCTCTGTTCCTGACCTTTAGGAAATTGCTTATTGTTCCTGCCCCTCTCTGTGTGCCACCCGTCTGCCTCACTCGACATGAAATTTCTTTTGATTTGGTAGTGCCACTCTGTGCCCTTCAGGAGCTGCATGTGGCTTCTGAGTGCCCTAATTCAGCAAATGCTAGCAAAGGGGCAGCGTTTACGTCTTTCTCCGGCCACAGTCATGAAGAAAAAGAGCAATATAAAAAATATACTGCTAAATGGATCATTGTGTTTATTGCACTTTACGGAGAAGAAGATGTTGGCTGCTCTGTTCGGTTCATTCGCCCCAGCACTGTGATCATCATGAGCAAATAAAGAGACCATTTCTGATTCAGTACTTCGCTGCATGCTAGAAGCAACCAACAGTAAACATCAGTACCGCTCCCTGTGATACGATTTATACAATAAACTGAACATTGTGCTGCTCATGCTTTTTTACACATGTAGAATACTATCCGTTAAGTAGATGTCCACAGGATGTGAAATTAATCCATGAGCTCATATTCAGGATCTATATTTATTTTTGGTAAAAAAATACAAGCTTCATACACAGTTCACAAACATCTACTTAGTTACATTATACTATAGTACTCCAGTAAACTACACCATTAAAATAATGTGAACAGGATAACACAAACTAATTTCAATACCTATGCTTTACATTCATGAGACATGTACCAACGTATTTGTTGGACACTTAATTGCTCGAATCATTTAACTCATGAAGCCTAAACACCATCATTATTTGGGAAAATTAAAGTGCAGATAATCAGTCTTAGTTTTCCTAAACTTTCTATGGTATGAGTCGAGTAGTGATTTCTCACTTGTTTGATGAGACACAAGTGTTTGGGGGACGTGGCTGCCCATTCATGACGAACATTTTGAAAAGACTGTGGAGGATATTTACAAGGAAGTGGCGGAGAGAGGGGATAAGCCTTCCTGGCTTAACGCCTCTTTCCGCCACTTCAGAAACGCAAGGCTGCACCATATTTACAATGAAATGGTGCAGTTTTGCGTCCCCCCCTGTGATGACACGACGCTTAGCAGTGTAGCGTAAAGGCAGGCACCCTTACCCCATAGTGCAAGGGTGTCTGCATGCAGGGGAGGATCGTTTGTGTGTAGGAAGGTGTCCCTTCCTACACATAAACAATCCTGAAATGCCATTTTGTCACTTTCGTGTGTGCTGCTTTATGCTTAGGTCACGAAATGAAATGGAATCAACAACACAGGGTTTGGCTTATGCGCAGCAATTCCACGCCTCAATATCGATAAACAGAACAAAATGCCGGTACTGCACCTTTCTTTTACCTATTGTTTCATGAGCAATTAATATAACAACTGCCCTTACAAAACCACTTTTTCAGTTGGAATTAATCAAAAAACTTTATACCAATTGACATCAATTTCTTCAACATCTCTCAAGGTAAAAATACTTCAATTTTTAGAATATTTAGGATTTTTCAAGGTCCAACACCAGGCATCCAGCCTGAGACCAGTCATTCCCTGAATAATGCGCCACGCGAAAGAATCAGTGCAGATTTAATGATGTACTGCACGCAGGCATGATGCCATTTTGGTCCGCATGCACCAAATGTGGCACCATTGGGGCCAACCTGCTTGCCAGCATTTTAGCAAGTATCTTATAATCTGTATTAGGTAGTGCTAGCGGTCGATAGGACCCCAGGAGTTCCATATTTCTGTGAGACTTGGGCAGGGGCACCAGCAGGGACTCGCAATGAGTGCCTGGCAGAACGCCTGACTCCAGCGCATTCTGGAACATTGCAAGAAGGCCCAGTGCCAAAACCTGTTGATAAGCCTTATTATATTCAGCCGGGTGCCCGTCTGGCCCCGGAGCCCTGCCAGTGGCCAAAGAGCTGATAGCCCCCTGCACTTCTGCCAGTGTGAGCGATTCGCTCAACTCGTCACTTTGGTCCTCCGTGTTCTGCCGTAGGGGTAAAGGGGTGAGAAACACAGCTATGACTGCCAGTGTTGCACAAGCTTGTGACTTGTAAATGCTGGTGTAATGTTCAGTGAATGCACCATGTATGCCATACTGTGTAGTGAGTACTGTTCCCTCTGCAGTCCTGATTCTCAGTATAGGCATCTGCGTGATTTCCTGAAGGATCATGCATGCCAGCAACCTACCCGCTCTATCTGCCGCTGCATGCATGTATGCTGCATGTGATGCATAATTCAAACAGTACAGGTGCTCCATCACCTCAGTGTGCTTAGCTCGCTGTGCGTCAATGCCGCGTTGCACACCATCACCTCTCCATAGGTCAGTTCAGCTTCCATCTGTGTCAACATGTCCTCAATACCCTTCACCTTTACATCTAGCTGTCTCCTAATGTTCCAGCTCAGTCTCATGCTGTGTCCTCTCACCACTGCCTTGCATGCATCCCACAGGACACCCACATCAGTAACAGATCCTGTATTCTGTTCGTAATAGGCATCTAACACCGCATGCACTGCCTCTCGAAATGGGGGGTAATGGGATCACCAACCTCACCCTGCAGTGTCAGCATATGCGAATTATGGTTGGAATGTGTCTTGCCAAGATACTCCGCCTTAGTGCACTGCGGTAGTAGCAGAGCACTTGCAACAAAGTGGTAAAGGCGGACATGTAGTCTGTGGGGATGTGAGTAATGTGAGTATCTACATGCCTCTGGGTAGAGGCCAGTCCCCACCTATGCAGCTATTTCCCCAGAAGCCTTGTGTTCGCTGTTGCAGTCATCTGTGCGAGCGGCGGGTATGATCTATCTAGGGTAGTGATGAGGACCGCATTAAAATCCCCTCCCAGAAGCCAGGGAATGTCACGCCAGCGTCAGTCAGTGTCTGCCAGAAGGGGCCCTGTTCTACATTCGGTGCATAAAAGGAACCCAGTAGTACCTGTATTCCATTTAACTGACCTTTAACAAACACATACCTGCCATAAATGTCTATGTCAGTGTCTTCAGATATGGAATGGGTACCTAGGCGTATCCATATCAGTGCTCCTCTGGCATATGCCGAGTAGCCCGTAGCAAATACCTGCCCTCTCCACCTCTGCTTTAACCTACGAATCTCTGGTTGTGAGATGTGGGTCTCCTGAAGGAGTTCCACATGCGCTGCATGGTGTTTCAAGTATGCATAGGTGCCATACCTATGGGCTGGCATGTGAAGCCCCCTAACATTCCAGGTGACTATGTTTGTGGGAGGTATAGGATGCATTGATAACAATCTAAGTTGCGTGGGTCAGCAGCAGGTGCGTAGGAGCAGTTCATACTGGCTCCAGACATTGCTGAATGCTTCTGTGTTGACCAGAGAATCAGAGATGCAAAAACTCGAACAGGGGACAGGAAAGGAACCCTAACGTAGGGTAACTGAGAGAGAGCAGATAGGCAACATATATACGCCCAAACTATAAAAAATGTCCTGAGGCAACATACAGCTAGATACACCGCTTAGATCTTACTAAAAGGTGGGGTGGGCAAAAACTAGACGGGAAGAATGTGCATGATGGTAGATCCGCACGGTGTACGTAGGTGTATGAGTCGCTTTGCTATGCACATCTTTCTCCAGTGGTGTGCCGTCTGTCATGTACCTCACCCTGCAAGGGACCGCCCAGCCTTTATGCTCCAACCTGTGTACCAGGGCACCCACCGTACGTATCAGATTTGTGATGCAAATGACACATTAGCAGTTAACATCCCTGTCTAGTCTAATACTTGCATGTCCATGAACTGCACAATTTTACATCAAATCGTCAACAGACCATGATGTTACAACTGGGAGTAGCTGTGAATCCTCATGAATCGGCCAGCCAGCTTGCAAGCCGACCTCACTCAGTGACTGCTCAGATGAGGCATCAGTGTCCCTGCTACTCCGACTGTCTCCCATGTCCGCCGCTGCCAGCAGTGCATCCCTCCTCTCGCAGAGGACTTGTGCAAGGTCAGGGGCCGCTAACAACTGTGCAGACGCCCCCATCCCCCTAAGTCCACGACTGCTTCATCGCCTTCTTCAAGCGTCCGCTGACTCGGCGAGATGTGATCGCCCCTAGACTCAATCCATTCCCACACGTCTTCTGCCTTGTTGAAGAAATGTGTAGCGCCATCCGCCACTACATGCAGCCGAGCCGGGAAGATGAGGGAATACTTGAAGTTAAGCTCACGCATTCAATGCTTGACCGCGAGGAAGGTAGGGAGCCGATCATCTCCTCCTGGAGCAGCTCCTCTCACTGCTTGCCTCCTCCACACATATTCTGCCACAGTCAGGAAGTCACTCAACACCCTCCACAGTGCAGCTCAGCTCCGGAAGCGACAGTGAGCCACAATGCTAAACTCCACTGCTCAGGGACCGCTCTCGCTGCAAACGCCGGACCCCACACTGCCTGAGTACCACGTATCCCAGTGCATTCAATTGCTTTTGTCTGCCGGGTGGGCCTGCAGGTTACCTTGGATCGCCACAGCGAAACCCTGCCAGTCTGTCTGGAGCTTGCCTTCGCCTCACCCAGATGGAGAGATCTCACAGTCCATCGCACTGCCAGGAGCCGGCCACCACCACAGCTTGTCGTCTGATGAGGCCCATACCCGCAGCACTCGCTCCACACCGGCGGCCCCACCTAGCCAGAAATGACATCCAGCAGGCTTAAACTCGCTAGTCGTGTTCTACGGGCGATCCCCCATCAGGCAGGCGAAGAGTGACTGATACGATGGCAGTGCTACATACAGGATAAATATCAGATCAAGGCCGGAGACTCATTAGAACACGTCTGCCATCTTAGCTAGCTAGCCACCCCCAAGGTCCCCCTCCTGTTTATTTTTTTTTTTTTTAATAGTGGCAGGCCCCGGGGGATGGGGTTCCCCGGGCCATTTTTGGCCTGAGGTGGGGGGCTACACAGTCCCCCTCCTATTTTCTTTTTAAATAAATGGTGGCGGGCCCTGGGGAATGGGGTCCCTAGGGCGAATAGCGAATAATGAAAGTGGGGCATTTTTTTTTCTTTCGAGTTTGGAATCCCAGCTCTCCATGTAATGTCGCGTTGGATTCACAAATTTACCTTAAATAAATAATTAAGTAGTAAATAATTTAGAAGGTAGTGTTATTTATTTATTTATTTAATTTAAAATATTTATAAAGCGCAGCTGTCACCTGGCAGGTATCCTGGCGCTAGTAGCTACTCTTGTGGTTTATTGACGAGGGTGGACTAAGGCTGGCCGATTCTTTTATAGGGGTAGAGGAAAGAGCCATGTTTTAATACGTTTCCTGAAAGAGAGGAGATTGGGGATATGGCGAATGTCGGCAGGTAGGCTGTTCCATAGCTTGGCTGCAGCTACACTAAACGATCTACCTCCCATCCTGGCCTTCTTACATCTGGGCACTCTCACAAGGCAGGCAGTTGTGGACCTAAGTGTTCTGGTGGGGGTATACCAGGTGAACAGACGTTGAAGAGGTCTGGGTCCTATTCCATGTAGTGCTTTGAAGACCAAGCAGAGGGCCTTGAAGGCAATACGTTGCCTCAAAGGCAGCCAATGCAACTCGGCCAGTGCGGCCGTGGCCGAGGATCTCCTGGTCCATCCGAGAGCCAATTTGGCTGCTGCCGACTGGACTCGTTGGAGTCTGTCCAGTAGTGTCGCAGGAGATTCAAGCAGCAGGGCATTGCAGTAGTCAAGGCGACTAAGAATAGTACATTTGTATTTGTGAAGTTGTTTTAAAGAGTTACTGTGATTGAAGTTAAAGACAAGATTACAATTGATAGAGTTGTTAAAATATATCAATTAAAAAATTTATAGTTAAACTTGAAAAGTGTATTGTGCTGTAGTACATTGAATTCATGCTTTTGCATATTTGTGCTGGGTGCGCAAATCAACAACTTTTAAAAGAATATATGTTTGTGTAAAAAAATGTATATTCAGAATTATGATAGGGTGGCTCTAAAAAGATCCCTTGTTTTAATTATGAGTCGGGCTCCCGGTTTTATGGTATTTATTTTTTTGCCATTTCCATCTGTATTTATCCATATTTCTTTTTTGCACATTTTTTTCTGTGTTTATCCATATTTATTTTGGGTTTTATAGAAAAATTAAGCTGAAATTAGTATATTTCCACATTTATTTGCCCAGTAAGTATACACTCATGCTTGAATGTCTGCTAAGTTCCAGTGCTGTTAACACCCGCTGAAGATATATCAGAGCACTTATATGAAAATTTGCAAATTTCAGTATCAACCTTGTGCATATCTACTGCTGTTCAAGCCTCTTTCTAAAATTCCTTTCTTTTTGACCACCACTTATCTCTCAATCCACACATCTATTGGCCTGCCAGTCATGGTAGAAAGTAATTAGAATTACTCAAAAAGCAACCCAATTTCCATTTTTATCCACTTTTAAAAATAAATACAGACAAGAACATTCATGTTTTCTGTCTGTATTTATCTGTAACAGGGAGCCTTAATTATGAGTTTGTTGTAGCTACATGTAAGTGTGGATGCACAACTTTAGGTTGTTGAGAAAGACTCTGCTTCCTTGATCTGTGAAGTGTACTCCATCACTTCTGTGGATGTCATCCATATCAAAACGTTGATTGTTTTTATGGATGTATGGAAAGTTATATTTTATATATATCGCATGATTGTCAATCTCCGTTTGTAAATTGAAGTATAGTCTGTGAAGTTTTGAGCTGTGGATGGTGTTCTGACTGAGATAGGTGTCTACTTGCACTTATATTATGGTATGTGTTATCCGTCTGAACATAATAGATGTATAAAACACAATTATAAATTTATCTGTGTATTGCTTTTATATGTGATGCTGCTAGAAAAAGGTACAGACATATGCATACATGGTTTTAGAAAAATGGGGAGACTTTCATGAAAGATAAGTGAAGTGTTGCTTTGCTGTAGCTATGCTCAATACTTGATTAGTACTAGAGTAGTGAAGCAGTAGTAGAAGAAAAGTGATGTTTAAGATATGTTGGGAAAGGAATTATTGATTATGGTACTTTATAAGAGTCTGTGTAAAAGCCCACTTGAAATTTGCGAGATAAATCTAGGTGTTTTTGAAATGTTAAGTGTAGTCTGTCAAGTTTTAAGGCCGTTATGGTCTTGTGAGTGTGGTTGTTTCAACTTGCACTTGCATTCCAATATGTGTAATGTTTCTGGCAATAGGTAAAGATAGAAGCATGCATGCTTTTAGGAATATGGTTAGAGTTATGGTAAATAAATGTGATAGGTTGGTGTTTTATGTTTGACTAGGCCCAATATTCATAGAATGGTGAAGATGGAGCACAAGAGTGAGTTTTAAGACATGTTAGCATAAGGGATTACTGATTAGGCTGCTTTCTATGAGTCTGAGGAAAGGTAAACTTGAAATACCCTGCAGCAATGTAGGTGTGTCTTTGAAATGTAAAGTTCAGTCTACTTGTTTATTTCTGTTATATATGATGATGATTTCAAAAGGTAGACATATATGCATGTATGGTTTCAGGAATATGGTGAGAATCATAACAGACTCATGTTTAGCTTTCATGCTTTGTTTTGAGGACGCCCAAAACCCTGAGTAGTTATAGAATTTTGAAGCTGCAGCATAGAAGTGTACACCCTTGTCATTGACCTGACGTTTGTGCTGCAGTTTCAGTAATATGCTACTACTCAGAATGTTGCACTCCTCCAATCACTCAGGTACTACTGCAGTACTACTCCAAACACCCAGGCAGTACACATGTACTTAAAAAATCACCCAGGCACTTTCTATGTAGTCCTTTATTCTCCCAAATATTACACCTGCAATCATGGAATCACCAGGCATTACCTATGTACTCCTCTAATCCCCCCATGAGGCAAGCACAATTCACGACCCCATTGGGAATGGCTAGACTCCCAGGGATGGTGGTCTGCTGGGGTCAGCAGACCACCATGACCGGGACTACTTTTTAAATAAAGCAGTTTTTTTAATGCAGGCTGTTTTCCTTCAAGGAAAACGGGATGCATTTAAAAATGAAAAATGAAACTTTTCAGTTTAATTTTTTAAGGGCAGGGAGTAGTCCCTGGGACCAC
Organism: Lissotriton helveticus; assembly: GCF_964261635.1. Classification (NCBI taxonomy): domain Eukaryota; kingdom Metazoa; phylum Chordata; class Amphibia; order Caudata; family Salamandridae; genus Lissotriton; species Lissotriton helveticus. The sequence goes on from NC_136061.1 coordinate 1,626,756,907, forward strand.
TACTGCTCTGAAGAAATATTTTCTCACACAACACTCACAAATGTAACCCCTTCCCGTTTGTGAGTGGTTTACCACCTACTTGAAATAGGTGGTAATCTGCTAGCGTTTTGCGGCCGCAAATGCTGTCGCAAAACAATAGTACATGACAGTGAGTCTCACTATTAGGAAGGGACGCCCCTTCCTAATAGCGAGAGTCGCGAACGCTATTTTGCAAGTCAGTGACTGACAAAATAGCGTTTGTACATGCCATTACCCTTTTTTGCGCTTGCAAACGCGCTGATCTTCCATTTGCGAGTGCAAAATAGGGTCGTACATCTGTCCTATATTTCCTGTCCTTACAAGTCATTTCTCTAATTTCTATCTATTTCTCTGTTTCCCTATCAACTTAAACATCAATGTTGGAATCCCATTCAAAATATTCTCAGTAATCACTTTCTCCGCTCTTTCTTAATAGTATAGCTTACATGACTTTACCTCTCCTTCCGACTTTTCCCTGTAATTTTTCCTTTGTCTGATACTAAATAAACCTTAAATAACGATACAAAATAGTAGACCAAAGATCTCTTGCATATCATTGCAAAGTTGAAACAAAGGGAGAGCCAATTCCTGTTCTGTTTTTCTAAAGGCAGATGCATTTTCAAATCTTGTGCTTAATTGGAAACCATATTCAAGAACTTTGTAAAGAAACAGGAGCTATGTTTCAGACCGAGGAAACAGGGAAGAATGTATAGAGAAGGGAGAAACTCAATAGTCAAACATGCCTTCTGGAATGGTCTGCAAATCCCATAGAAGCAAGTTCATTACATATTTCAGAACACAATCATATGTACTCACCTCTATGAGCTAGAGGGTGAGATTTTCTCATTATGTAACCATGAATGCTCCAGTAGTAGACTAAGAGAAGGTGACGTGGTAATCCACAGTACTATGCAAAGGAAAGATACTGAAGAGGGCATTAGGTATGTAGATAGGTACTCAAAGGGAAGCATCTAGCATGACAAACATGCAGATGGAAGGAAAGTCACACACAAACTGATTGAGCAGCAAAGGGGAACAGCAAGATACACAGTTGCCAGGCAAGAAGGATTTGGCTTGAGCTGGTTAAATAGTCTCCTTAGTACTTAACCCCAAAGTAATGTGTCAACATACTTTCATCATTTTGACTTGGGAAAAACTCCAAACTTAAAGAGGCACATTAATGGGTCACTTTTATAGCTGATATATTGGTACTGTTTGCAGAATGAAACTGAAATACATACTCTGTATTTGAATAGTACAGGCATGAGCAAGTGCTCTCCTAGGGAATAACAGTTTTTTCTGCCCTCCCCATGGGACGCAGACAGGGTTTTTTGTACCCAATCTTACCTCAGGAGCAGAAAGCCAACTAGACACCAGGGTCTAGATGTATCAAGATTTTCGTTAGCGATTTCTTAATAGCGATTCTTAGCGAATCGCTATTAAGAAATCGCAAAATGCGATGTATGTACTTTTCTGCGAGTGTACTGCGATTCCTTAAAGGACGCTTTTTTTTTGGAGAATTTTATGCGACTTCTAAATTAGCGAATTTCGCAAATTAAGAATTCGCAAAAAAACGTGAATCTGCTGCAGCCAACTGAAAAATAGCTGAGTCATACTCAGGAAATGCTCTTGATTAGTTTCACCTGCATGCCTGAGCCACACCCAGTGGCAGTTGGAAACCTGTTTGGCTGGAGAGAAGACCTGCTTGACTACAGTATGGAGGCTGCAAATTCAGAAGGAGGTCCCTCAGCAAAGAAAAGGAAGAGAAAGCAGAAGTTTTCTGAGAGGGAGGTGGAGACACTGGTGGAGGAAATGGCCTGTAATCATGAACTTTTATTTGGAAAACAAGCCAAATATGTACCTGAAGTGAGGAAGAGGAAGTTATGGCTTGAAATACAGGAGAAAGTGAATGCGGTTGGAGTCATTCCAAGATCAATTGATGAGATAAAAAAACGTTGGTACGACATGAGGCTGAGGGCAAAGGAGAAACTTGCTGAGAGATTAAAGGAAGCAAATAAAACAGGAGGTGGAACTACAAATGTAGACCAGCCAACCCCACATGAGGAGCTCATTGAATCAACAATACAGCATGAAAGTGTCAGTGGAGTATCAGCCATTGATAGTTCTGATCACAGAGTTGCAGAAGATGGTAAGTAGAATGCATGACTGATTGAATTAATATGTATGATGTTTGTGTTTTTGCATGAGTACATATTCTGAATTAGATAAATTATTTAGAAGATGTTGAGTACTGTAATGTTAGAATTAATCCCCTTGTTTATTAATTGTTATAAAATAATTGACTACATTACACTTTAGCTTAACTGAAACAAATACCTGATAATAATAGACAACATTGCATTTGTTGTTTGCTTTCTTTAATAGATACAAAGCAGACAGACAGACAGACAGACAGACAGACAGGCAAACATCTCATGTCCCTCTTTCTTTAATCCCTGATCATGTGGTAGATTCACATGTTGGTGATGGGGGTCAATCTTCCCAAGAACATATTACAGCCCCTGAAGAATTAATTTCCAATGATGAACAAGAATCAATTTCTTTTGTGAGAAGTAAAAGAAAAGCAGTTGCTCAACTTCAGGCTTCCCAAGACTCAGATGATGAACCTGAGGGATCAACACACAGTGCACATGTGTCAGAACAAGAAGTTGTACATCATGAAACAGTCAATGATTCTGCTAGAAAAAGATCATACTCTGTTAATACTACCAGAAAAAGCAGGGGAGAAGTATCAGAGACCACAAATGTTTTTGCTGGTTTGGAGCACAACATGCTTTTAGTCCAAGAGAAGCAGCACAAAGCATTGAGGTCAATTAATGGCCAACTGAATAAATTAAATAAGAGTAATAATATCATTGGTGATGGTATGAGGCGCATGGCTGACTCTTTGGACAAACTCTGTGTTGCTTTTGAAAAATCAGAATCTAATAGAGTAAGAGATTCACGCAGTCATAATATTCGATTACAGAAGTACTACTCAGCAATAAACAGACTGTGCACTGTGACAGCACAGAGCAATAGGCGCAGTATTGCAATGCAACGCATGGTCAGTGAATGCTCCAGAAATGTAGCCAAAGGGCTTGACAAAGTTTCCAATTCTTTTGAATTACTAAAGACATGTCACAAAGGATCCAGTGCTTTTTTTGAGCCCATTGAGACTGAGGACACGGGAAGTAGAAGTAGCAGTAACCCTACGCCAACATTGGACACCACTGAACTGAGGAGTGGGAGCCTTGTGAGTCCACACACTTCTGGGAGGAGAAGTGGCCCAGGGCAACGCAGAAGTAGCAGGCAGGGCAAAAAATAAAAACTTTCCTCACATATCTAACAAGGAATTTGCATGTAACTGTGATCAAACATTCTCTGATGTATGTCCTGTGGATTAACAGGTTTCATATTTGTTTTACATTTATATGTTTTTAGAAGTAACATTTCTAAAATCAAAAAACATTTGTCATGCATTTTATTCTTACCTAGAAATAATTGTTTGTAATTTCTGCACGCCTTTGACGACCAGCCACAGCTCCTAACCCTGTAGCACATCTTCTTGGGGGTGGTACATCATCATTGTCTGAAGATTCTGGGTCACTAACTTCACATTCAGTTCCTTTTCTAATAGCCATGTTATGTAACATAGCACAACTTGTGATTATTTTGCAACACAGTGATGGTTTATATTGCAAAGATCCTCCACTTTTATGGATTCTTCTGAATCTGCTTTTCAAAATTCCAAAAGTTCTTTCAATAACTCCACGTGTAGAACGGTGTGCCTTATTGTACCTCCTTTCATGAGCATTTGCTGGATTTAGGTATGGGGTCAAAATGAAATCACGAACAGCATAGGCACTGTCTCCTAAATGGTAATTTGAAAATTATTTAAGTCTAAGAAATAGAAGACTTTTGAATTTAAAAAGTAGAATATGTTTAGAAAAGAACTTACCAAGTAGAAATCCATCTCCAAATTCACCAGCACTCAAACGTCCATGTAATCCACTGTGCCTAAACATGTATGAATCATGAGTGCTTCCTGGAAACTTTGCAACAATGTCAGTAATGACATACTTAGCATTACACACCATCTGAATGTTTAAAGAGTAGTAACTTTTCCTATTCCTATAAACATATTCAGTTGCAGCTGGAGGAGTAATGGCAATATGTGTGCCATCTATACATCCAATAACATGTGGAAAATGAGCAATTTGATAGAAATCATATTTTGATATTTGGATATCTTGTGGTGTGCTGGAGAGGTAAATATGATGGTGCAACCTGTTCATCATTGCATCCAAAAAAAAACTAAAAAAACGAGAAAAAGCACTCTGAGATACTCCTCCTACCTCTGCAATCACCCTTTGAAAAGATCCTGAAGCAAGAAGATGCAGGGAACACAAAACCTGCACATGAGTTGGTATTGAATGTGTCCTGTGTGTCTCATGCTCTAAAAAAGGCTTTAACTCCACAATCAGGTCCAAAATGGTATGTGGATGCAGTCTATATTTCTCAAAAATGTCTTCTTCAGTCTGTTGAAATAAGGTAATCCTCAGTTTGAAAATCCTTTCTTGCCTCTGTCTCCTCTGTGCAAGAGCTTGAATGCGCAGCCTTCTTGCTATCAGGTAAAGTGCAGCCATGGTTCTGTTGAAAAAATCAGTTGGGGCTTTCTTTTATACTTTCAAAATTTTTTACACCTGATCTGAGTTAATGTTATTTGCGAATTCTTATTTTGCGAATTCACTTTTTTCGCTAACTGCGATTCATTAATACATCTTAGTGCGAATTCTTAACATGCGAACATGCAAAATAGAGATTCGCTAACATAAATTCGCAGAAAATCCAAAAACGCAAATAAAGAAACGCAAAAAATTGCGAATTCTAATTTAGCGATGCGAAAAAACACATACATCCCGAAAAATGCAAAATGTTCATTTACGCTTCGTTAAGGCCAAAATTCGCAGAATTTCGGCCTTAACGAATCGCAAAATACTTGATACATCTAGGCCCAGGTGTTTATTTGACACAAACAAATGGGTGGGGGAAGCCGGCACTGGTATAAGGCTGTGCCACCCCCAAAGGGGCAATAAAGGCTTTCTACTTTCCAAGCAAGGATGATTGGAGGGTGTTAACACTAATTACTGCCCTCTTTCGGTACAGAAACCCTTAGCCACCAGCGATTTATTAGACAGTAAAGTGTATCCCACAGATTCCAGAGCTTTCCCCTCACAGAAATGAGGAAAGTGCATGCCTTTAGCCAAAGTTTGAGGTGTGCAGGACATACCGGGTAAAATAACATAGTGGCATCCACAAATGCTATTGCATTTTGGACTTCCCTGGGTGTTGTCTAATTTTTTTTTACAAATGTTTGACTTTACTCGATTTCCCTGTTGGGGCCCCATACCGGGCTCAAACACCTCTGTCAACATTGTCAAAATTAGCTGATTTTGATGGTGAAAATTTGATATCTACATATTGTGTTTTGGGGGCTTTCCTATCGTGGGTGCCACACCCAGCAAACAAGTGTGATACCATTTTATTATGGAGAAATGTGGCAATGTTTGAAGGTAGGAATTTAGCAAATCCCCATAGATTCTGGACCTTTCCTTATCAGACGTGAGGAAAATTAATTATTTAGCCAAGTTTTGAGATATGCAGGGCATTCTAGGAAAGAAAATCTAGTGGGATCCAAGCAAGTTATGCCACTCAGGGTGTCCCAGTGTCTAGTTTGGAGAAATGTTTGAATTTAGTTGGTTTGCCTAGGGAGCACATTGAGAACCTCAGCTGTGAGTAACCATTCTATACAACCCCCTGATAGATTGACTGATTGAGGTGGCAGCTGAGCCTGGGTTAAATACCGCTGCTACCCACATCTCCAAATTGGCTTGATTTTGTTGGCGAAAATGTGATGTCATCATGGTCCATTTTGAGACCTTTCCTGTCACATGGGCGAGGTCTGCTCACACAAGTGGGGTACCATTTTTATTCAGAGAAGATTGTAAATACAGAATAGTAGTGCATTTGGAATAATTTATTGATTTTTTCCCATTTACAGCTACCAAATGTAAGCCAGTGTACACAAAATATCAAAATTTTCAAAATAGCATCGGAATCACTAAATTGCTACTCCAAATTCAGAGTTGTGCAAATTACAGCTTTTCCTAAAATCAGAATTTTGGGCACATTTAGTAAATGCTTATGTTTTTTCATACACATTTTTAATTAATTACATTTTACAATGTAAATTGAAAGATAGTTAGTACAGAATAAAAATCAATTATAAACTGCAGCTGGATTGTTGTTTCAGGGATTCATGTTTTTGGACGACCCTCAAAAACTATACATCCCTGCAACCAGAAGTGCCTGTCTGACGTATGCCATAGTACTTTTGCCAATTAACTATTCAAACAAAAAATGACAGATTACATTTTTTTCTTTTATTTCAACTATTAGTTTCTTTGGGTAAACCAAGAACAATTTTCACAAATGGCCCCTTGCTGAATTTGTCTCAAAAAAATGTATGGCATTCTGGATTCAGCCTTATGTTTCACAACTGGTTCCCAGCAAACCGCAAGTAGGTTGAAAACATAAAAGAAGATAAAATAGGAAAAACAATCCCATTTCTTACAACATTGCTAATTCTGTGTATAACTGACAGCTGGTAAGTTGGTAATTTCAGCAAAGCAAACATTTTGTTGATGTCATGTCATGTTTAGGAAATAATAATACACTTTGCACACTTGTTTTTTTTCCCAAAGGAGGCCAACCCCGCTCCGCCCTGAGTGTGCGGAGATTTGCCGGTTCTGCCTACTTCACGGAATGCAGAACAGTTTTCCGCCCACCCCTAAATAACACAAAATAACTCATCATAATGCAACATAAAATAACTTAGCATAACAACATAACATATCAAATATTGCATTTGTATTCCAATAGATTTATATTGTCTGTGGTCACTCTCTGTGTTGGTGCAAAAGTAGTACTTAACATGTCTGAATTAATATCATTAAAATCATAAACCGTTGGTGTATGTTTGCCAACTGCCTTATTAGAACATAATTAATTACACATCATTTTATACTTATTACCTACTGGCGGTCGCCAGTAGGTATATATAGTTAGGATTTTTTCTCTATGGGATTTTTGAAAATTCTATGTCTAATAACTTTGGCGTTTGTGGACGGAATTGGCTGAAATTTTCAGGAAAATGGCACATTTTGTTTCTGAGCAGCCCCTGAAAATTGGGGGGGGGGGTTCGTCCAGGGGGGGTCGAGAAAAAAGGGGGGTCCCAAAACGTGCTTTTAACATTGAGTTTTCCATAGGGCGGTTGGCCTCACTTTTAGCCCGAACGGCTGAATGGATTTGCACGAAACTTGGCAAAATTGTAGGGACTGGTAGCCCGATGTGCCTTTTGTAGGTCTCAATATATGTGCTCCAGTGGATTTTGAGAAATTAACGTTTAAAAAAAGATATATATCTGTAACAGCGGACCGGGCAGCGCTCCAGTTCGCGTACTTTTCGCGCAACGGAGCTTTGTGAAGCGAAGCTGATTGGTTCTCCGGCGTCTGTAAACATTCCAAACAGTCCGTAGCGGCCGCCATCTTGTCTCTCGGTAGGATCGAGAGACAAGAGGAGGCCAAAGTGAAGGGGCAAATGACCATAAGGGGGCATAGTAGATTGTCGCTGACCCCCTAGGTTTGATGTGGAGGTTTTAAAAGGGCCCCGCGGGGCAAAAAAAAAAAAAATAATAATAATCGAACGGCTGAATGGATTTGCACGAAACTTGGCAAAATTGTAGGGACTGGTAGCCCGATGTGCCTTTGCTAGGTCTCAATATATGTGCTCCAGTGGATTTTGAGAAATTAACGTTCAAAAAAAGATATATATCTGTAACAGCGCTCCGCTTCGCATACTTTTCGCGTTACGGAGGTTTGCGAAGCTGATTGGTTCTTCGGCGTCTGTAAACATTCCAAACAGTCCGTAGCGGCCGCCATCTTGTCTCTCGGTAGGATCGAGAGACAAGAGGAGGCCAAAGCGAAGGGGCAAATGACCATAAGGGGGCATAGTAGATCGTCCCTGACCCCCTAGGTTTGATGTGGAGGCTTTAAAAGGGTCTCGCAGGGCAAAAAAAAAAAATACAGTTTTTTTAGTTTTTTTGCGTGGAGTGCGCCCGGTTCGCGAACCGGGAAGCGTTCTGGGGAGCGTACTTTCTTGAAAATTAGTGAAAAAAGTTAGAGTAAAATAATAATTGTGAGTGATCAGATGTAGGGTAGCTCTGAGAAGAGCTTTTGGGTTTATGGTACATTTAGGTACTTATAAGTAGGTACCAATGCACAGTCTTAAATTCAGAGTGAAAATTCTGTTGCCCTCCTCTGAGAAGTGAACTCCATCTCCTCTGTAGATATCTTGCATGTAGTAATGCAAGTTATTGTTGTACAGGGAGCCCATTCCATGGTCTCTCATGTAAGCTGAAACAGATTTGTTTACATGCTTCCTCGATTTCTCAATTTGTGGACAAAATTGGTTCGACCACCTCCATTTTTGTCTTTGGCATATATTTGAATATACCAAGGCAGTCTGAGGAAAAAGTGCCATCAATTGCTCAAAGGTGTCCTTTAAAAGCATTTCCAGACCTACTCCAGTCAAAGTGCCCAAATCATTACCTCCACAGTGCACAATTAACAGGTCAGGTTTTGGCAAATGCATAAAGGTTTTCACCAATGGTATCAATTGGTGACATTTTAATCCTCTGTGGCCAAACCACTTAATTTCCACATCTTGTAAATTGAGGTTAGGTAAATTCCTGTTTTCAGCGTACCTCTGAGCCCAATAGATGTAACTATGTCCAACAATCCAGACAGAAAACATGGCGAGAGAAGGTTCTCCTGCATTCAGATGAAGTGTGGCAATGAAATGGCAGTTGAAAAAATGAGAGTGTAAAATGAAAAAAACTGAGGAGTTTCTGTGTTAATGAAGCAGTAAGAGTGATTGGTGGATTTTGATTGCTGAAAACAGAAAGTTAGGGTGCATGGATGAGTTCGTTGAAAGATGTATTTTGAGTGGCGAAGAAAAAATCATTAAATGAAAGATTGCACTGGATATGCAGGTGCACTGAGAGTTCAGAGTTCAATTGCAACATTGTTGTGTGAACTTGGAAACACCAGAGGTCTTGCAAGAGGTGGTTGCTATGCAGAAAAAGCAGAGAGGGGGCAGAGGGGGGAAGGGTTTTGCTTTGAAAAAAAGTGAGGGAAGAGTTTTGATTGGGTGACATGAGAGATATGTGTGAGGAATTACAGCATTTCTGTGCTTTTGATAGCTGCAGACTCTGGAGTGCATACCTTTTGCTCTGCTGAAGACAAATTGGTGTGTTTCTGAGACTGTTTTCAAACTCAAAGTATTTGCTAAGGTGAGAAAAGATTTCTTTAATTTAGATAGAAAATAGTGTGCTTTAAGGAGAAAATTATGAAGAAAGTTGTGTTTTTCAAATGTTGCTTTGTCTCAAGTGTTTTACAAATAGATTTTGTTTGTTTGAGAAATTGTAATTGGAGAAAATGTGAAGTATTAGTACTGACAGGGTTTTTATGTGCATAGGAGCTGTGGAGTGTTTTCAAATTATGACTTGTAAATCGTTTTTGAGAAAAAGCAATGGTTTTAATATTGATGAGAAGGACATAATGGTGTCTGCTTCTTTATAAGGTAATTGAGAGTCTCTGATGTTATTTTTCCCATTTCAATGTAAGAAGTTTGTCTGTGGAGCAAATTGCTTGTAAATATGCTCCCACCTGTGCATGGCAAATTTAGATTTTGAATGTTTGCGTTACATAGGCATGTTAAAGGTGACTGAAACATGCTGCAAAGGCAATCAAAAAACGCTTTTATGTGTCTTAAGGACATTTTAAGTCATTTCCCCATGTGCAGTGTTTTCAAATTATGAGTTGAAAATCGTTTTTGAGGTAAAGGAATGTTTTCAAAATTTATGTGCGCCATATGCCCCCAAATTTCTTTTTCAGGGGTGCAGCAGGGTGTTCTTGAGACACTCCTGCACCCTCGGAAAAATTCGTAATTTGCGATGAGGTAATTGCTAATCGCAAATTGCACCTTCATTCCTATGGGCCTCCTGCTGCATGGAAATGAATGGGTAATTTGTAATTAGCAAATAGCTCATCGCAAACTAGGAATGGTAAAGAATCGCTATTTATTCCTTAAAGTTCGCTATTTAGGAAATGCAAAAAACTTTGATGATACATATGGCGGTTCATCTCTAACAAGATAAGAAGCATAGGGATAGATTTATGATGACTGGCGCATCACCAGGGATGTGTTAGTCATTCTGTGCCGCTGTTCCGTCACCTATGGTGTGCTGCATTTACAATGCGGCGCATCATGGGGCAAAAACAGCACAGATGCGTGACGTATCTGTGCCGTAAAGGTGGCGCATTGCTGGAGTTGTATCGCAAGTGTGATGAAGCTCCAGCAAGGCTCAGGGGTGCCCCTGTCGCAGGGTTTCTGTTCTCACACAGAACTGTGGACAGAGGATTGGAACCTCGGCGAATTAGGGTGCCCCAAAACTCACCTTAGTAATCAAAATCCCTTAGCAAGCTAGGTACAGTGTCACATTGGATATAACAAACTCTCAATGTTTAGACAATCCAGAATATGAACTTATAGTACCTCAGGATACGTGGAACTCATGAACAGTCGGTCGTTATATATTTCTTAGAAACCAGAACATGGAGTTAAGAAGAACACATGTGTATTTGAAATGTTTATTTACTAATGCCGTCTTCTCAGGCGTAGTATCTTAGATAATACAAGTACACATATTATCAGTAGCAAAATTACCAGCATAGTTACTAGTACATAAAAAGCGAATGGTGACAGTATGTTAACATGCTGTAAATGAATAAGAGTTAGCAACACTTATAAGCAGCCGCGGGCCGTGGAGGGAGTTACGGTGGGGCAGGGAGGCGGGGAGGGGGAGGGGCAGGGTGTAGAGGGCTCCACCCTGCCCCTCCCCCTCCCCGCCTCCCTGCCCCACCGTAACTCCCTCCACGGCCCGCGGCTGCTTATATCTCACCCTCCCTAATACACATATTATATTATTTGCTAAGAAGGTCTCTTTGTGTTGGTTTAGGGCGTGCCGATACTTTAGTGTCTTAGATTTGAAGGAATCACATCAGCATACACCAGCTCTCTCTTCATGTGAACCGCATCAAGTGTTGTGTATGTGTGTTCGGCAAAGCAATATAAAACCCGCCTCATGCCCAGAATTGGCAGAAGCTGCACTTATGTTATGAGTATGAAGTCGTGGAGATCAGACCTCATAACAATTCTGTATCGTGTTGTTCTTGAAACTTCAGCACTCGCTGTACAGATATAGTTTAACAAGTAAAGCAGATAGTAGAGCAATAACATATTATTCTCATGTAAATCACGATGAACTATTAGGTTGAAAGCTAAAGCAACAACTAAGTGTCGTGTGCAGAAGTTGCAAAAAAGGAAAAATGGCGTTTAAACCGGTAATGAGTCCATGCTAACTTAACACGGTGTAAAGATATCCAGGATCTACATGACACCTCCCCATGATCCGGAAACGAACTGAATAAGATAATAGAAGTGCCATCTCATGAGAGCAGATTGCAACTTTATATGTGGACGGTCCGCAAGGTAAAACATTAAAAACTAGGAAAATTTAATGCTAAAGAAAAATAAAACAGCCAACTACTTTATCGAGGCTTAAGCCAATAGGCAAGCTAAATAATAAAAACTTGACAAATAAGTCAATGAATTGTCAATGAAATGCTAGTACTCAGCATATCAAACATGAAAAAGGTCTATGACATAACTGTGTATGCAAAATAAGCTGCAACAGCCTCTAATAGGAAGTCACCGTCTTCATCCGAAAAGAGTTCAGCCATCCAATTTAAAAGCGGAAAAGAACATACGTGCTCTCCCAGCACCGGATCCTCTATCACCATCAGAGGACAGCTCGGTGGGTTTTCAAGAAAGCTCTGTTCCAAGAAAGACTGTGTTGCCGCCAGTAAATTCCAGGGACCAATTAGTCCATGGATCAATGCCACAGCCATAATCCTTTCGCCAGGACAAACCAACTCGTGAGTAATGATAGGACTCATCAGCTGATTAAAGTCGACGTCAGGAGAAACCGGTCCGCAGAGACACAAATCAATGGCCCAATCGAAATCACAGGTCAGGCAGTGAAATACAGGCTGGACACAGGTGAAGTAGGAGAATCGAAAAGATAATCCATATGCCGTGCTTAATATCGCCAACGGCATTGTGCCATAATATTCAAGCATGCGATTGCGGAACAGCGTCAGCAGCTGCAGGGCGGGAGCTTGCACAGGAGGGACATCCATATTTAAAAATGTAAAAAAGCACAAGAGCGTCCGCTGGTAATGCAAGTAAAAATGGGAATCCACCAAGCACAGTGGAAAAAATAGAATGAAAGAAAGCAGGGATGATTCCAAAGATTTTCTCAAATGAAGTCACGAGACCACTGGTAACAACTTTAAAAAAGTGCGCCAGGCCCTTTGTGGAGGACGCGTTAGAGATAGTCCGAACCATCTTGCTGAAATGGAAAGGCGAATCTGTATTTAAAAGGGTCTGCACCTCTGTACGGGTGTTCGCTATGTGAAGCACGAAAGTTTCACGGGCCGAAGTCAAGGCCACCTCTCTCTGAGACAAAAGAGCTCTTATTCTTGCCATGCCGTTGAAATGTGCTCCCAAGGTTGGTATTTGTGGCCAGATTGAAAACTCCCTATGTTCATGTGTGGGAGGAAATAGAACATTTCTGCAGCAAATAACCCGTTCACTTACTGTTACGATAAAAGGAATACTTTTAATTAACCCAGAACAATCTTCATTATTGAGCATCAAATAACTACCATTTTCCAACAACTTGAACGTGGGGATGATAGCAGGAACTGGCGTGCCTTGCAACACGCAAGCCATATTTGGTCGGTGTTTGTTGCATGAACCGTGTAACTGTATGTGCCTACAAATTAGTGAATGATCTGGCGTCTCAGTGCATTCCTCTCCATTCAGATAAACTTCTTGATCATCTTTGAAAATCTGTATGTGTATGGAAGCGACCAGACCTCATGAAGAAAACCACTACCTAAAGGTTAATAACGACCTATTTGTATATATTTCATACAATTTGAAAACTTATATAAAGCAAAAGGCAGCGTTATTAAACCGTGGATAAGGCACGTTGCCAAAGCAGTCAACCTTTTGGATTTATACTGGAAATGTTGAAGGAAGAATTACGGAGTAGGGCCTGTAAATCTTTAATGGACAACGAGTAAAATTACTCCAACCATCATATTCCTGTAACTCCGGGATAGTAGGGGTGTTTAATTTTTTAGAAGTAGCAAATCCAAAGCATTTGGTCTGGGAAATTGTTTCATTCACAAACAACATATGATTTGGGATGAGACATGCACGGTGCAAAGCCTCAGTGCCTTGTACCTGCCAGGTTCGTGAACCCCAAACTGATGTAGATCCTGGATATCTTTACTCTGTGTTAAGTTAGCATGGGCTCATTACTGGTTTAAACGCCATTTTTCCTTTTTTGCAACTTCTGCACACGACACTTAGTTGTTGCTTTAGCTTTCAGCCTACCTGCGTCAAGATCTATGCCTGCTTCAAGCAGGCGCAGGGTTTTGATGTAGCTTTGTCCTATCTGATTGTAAATGCGGCACACCGTGGGTGGCAGAGCAGCGGTGCACGTTAACTGGTGCATCCCTGGGGATGTGCTAGTTAATATAAATCTGCCCCTTTACATTTAATTATGTGCAGGGGACACAGAGTCGGTGAGGTTTATCCAAGGTTAAGAAGAGATGAGTCCTGTTCAGTGAAAAATTGGAGATAGGCTTCACCTCCTCTGCTCCTCAGCATCGTTGGACATGGTTAAATAATAGCTGCAAAATGTTACTCTTGTTAAACAATTTTACTATTATAATCTCTGAGATTTGTCTCTTACTGTGCAACATCTCATTGTTGTTATCTTTCTTTAAAGATAAAGACAACATCAACATTAGCGACAATCAGCAATCAGTTGATTTCGACCTCATCATTGAACTCGTAATTGAAACATCAGTGGATGTTGATCCCTTGGATGATTTCAATCCTGAGGATGAAGAAGAACGTGATGAGGATGCAGATTTGTCAGAATTGTATGACATAGGATGGGAAGCTGACTTGCTTGAGCCTATGGAACTATAAACATTTATTTTATAAATTTATAATAAATAAAAAGTAAATATGTAAACCGTTTAATTTAAAAATAAAGACACCTTCAAAAACAGGTTATGTGTAGTGTCTTCAATAAAATATTAAATTATGGTCATAAAATTAGATCAGATTCATATATAAAACAGGACAGGTAAAATGAATATAAATTCCATTTCTTTTCTGCTATTTCTGTATTCTAAATTTGCCATGTACAAAAAATTCTTCTATGTAAAAATGTTAAGTAGTGTGTTAAGTTTTTGATGACTGTTATTAATTTACTGTTGGGTAATAGTGGTTAATAACATTTTTTATTATATTTTACCACAGATTCAACTGCAGATTATTTCAAGATTTTAGGATGCCAAGCAAAGAAAGAGTGAGAAAGGCTGCAAAACGTCAAAGACAGCAGGTGAATGAAAAAAAGCAGCAGTCCTCTAACAAAAAGATTTGTCAAGTCACCAAGAAAGCACCGGGTAAGAGTACAAAAACATTCATAAGAAATATCTCTAGTAAAAAAAATATTACTACAGAAAATGTTTCAGTCCAGAAAAGGAGAAGCAATTCAAACGGTAAGGAAAGGCCAATAAGAAATGTTACTGCTAGAGTAAGAGATAACTCTATGCATGAAAGTAGAAGGAAACAACAGTTTAGGGACATTCGTAAACGAATGTTCCGCAACAGGATAATTGGCAATTTGTTAAAAAATATTAAGAAAGGTCAACAGAAAGTGGTTTTTTATAAGAGAAAAAAAATAGTTGAGAAAGTTATTGATCAGGCATTTGAAATTAAACGTAAGTTATTTATTTTGACAATCAATAGAATTAGGAAGCTAAACATGGCAATTTATGATTTCAAAAGAAATAGTAGATGGAAGAGAATAGTTAATCGTAGTAATTTTTGTGAAGTTTTTTCTGGAGAATGGATGCATAGTTCCAGGATAATGATTTGGTGCATGCAGTTGACACCAGTGGTCGAGCTTATGAAGTGAAAGATGGTTGTCCAGTTGAAAAAGAAAAACTTGTGACAACAGAGATAGAAGAGGTGTTAGGTAATGAGGTTTTAGGGAGACGTCCTAAGGGTCCTGTGTACACCTGGAAGTGTAGTAGTATTTGCAGTGTACGACAGGATTCCATCAATTTGCTTTGTGATTTTATACGGTCATTTAATAAGAAAAGTTTGAAGCAGAAAATGAAGTTGTTGCAAGAATTAGATCCTTGCAGAGTGAGAGAAGTGATAGGTTTGCATGGTCATTCACTGGCTTCTCTTTCCAGGAGAGTATGCCAGAGTGTTTTTCATCATTTCAGGATGCTAGCAGTGCATCATAATAAAGTGAGGAAATTAGTTAGAATGTTGTATTATGCTAAGAGTCCAGCAATTATGCTTAAACAATTATGCGCTGCTCTTTTGCATGGTTCTGAAATAGATGTGAAGAATATATGTGAAGAAATTGAGTTTTGTTACTTTGGAAGTAAAGAGGAGAATGTTGAAATTGACCAAGAAGAAGATAGTAATGTGGAAGATAGTGTACAGGTTTCCAGTACAGATAATTTCCAGAGGGAAATTGCGACCCTTGAGGTGAAATCAAGTGAGAGGCCAAATTTCACTTGTGTGTGTTGTCGACGCACTTATTATAAGAATCAGACTAAGTTAGTGGATTTATATGCAAAAAGTGAAAGGGAAAATAATAGTGAATGGAAGGATTTTACAACATACTTGATGGTAGAAAATTGTTTTGATTTGGGATTGGATCAACGTGTGTGTACTTATTGTTGTAACAAATTAAATCAAAACCAGATGCCTGCTAGAGCAGTTCATAATAATCTGGAATTGGTTGAGATTCCTTCTGAATTGAAGGATTTAAATACTTATGAATCTATTTTGATTCAAAGTATCCATCCCTTTCAGGCTATTGTAAGAATGGAGCCAAAGACAGGGAAATTGCCTCCATCAGATTTACAGAGAGGATTAAAGGGAAGAGTTGTTTATTTGCCTCTAGATTTGAAGAAAAACATTAACACAATTGGAGTAGAAAAAGTGGAAGAGGAACCTCTTGTTATCTTAGTTAATGGGGTTCCGACAAAGAATAAGAAAATATGGCAAGATTTAGTAGATGTTAGGAAAGTCAAAAGGGCAACATTGTATTTGAAAAAATATAATAAATACTATAAAAATGTATATGTTGCAGAAGAGGAAGTAAGTGAGGAAGAGGATAGCGATTTGTGTGCTGGTCAAATTGAGAAAGTAGAACCCTGTACTAGTGAAGAAATATATGAACATTATAGTGTTCATCCTTTGCATTCCAAGGAAGTCATGGGGAATGCTATTGAGTTGTTTCAAATGAAACAAGCGAAAGGGAGTCCCATTAGTGTTTGGGAGGAAAGTTTGGAAGCTCGGTGTTTCCCACAGCTTTTTCCAACAGGTCAGGGAGGAAGATATGATGAGCGACCTCATCAAATTCCTGCTTCTGAATACCGGACTTTGCGATTGTATGCAGGAGATCCTAGGTTTCGACAATGCATTCCTTATTTGTTTCATCTCCTGTTTGAAAGCGATCTGTCTGGACTGTCATATGCAGTGAACCACATCTTGAAAAGTGGTATACACATGCAAAACATCTCGGCAAGTGACTTTATGGATAAAGTCAATGTCCAAGACAGTATTTTGGATTCTCACCTGATTAATCTCATGGCGTGTCAGCGTGGTACTAATGAGTACTGGTACCGTCGTCATGGTGATTTAAAATGTATGCTGAGGAACTTAGGAACTCCCACATGGTTCCTCACTTTGAGCTGTGCTGAGTATGGCTGGGAAGACTTACTTGAATTTCTACGAGAGGCAAATGCTAACGTAGAAAACATCGAATTCAAGACACCCGGAGAACTGTGCTCTTTGGATCCAGTCAATGTATGTAGGTACTTCAATCATAGATTTGAAGGTATGATGTCTTTCATCATGAATAAGAAGAATCCACCTCTTGGAGAGGTGTTGGATTTCTTCTGGAGGAAGGAGCACCAAGCAAGAGGTGCTCCTCATATACATATGTTGCTGTGGATCAAGGATGCACCTACATTTGGAACGGATGCAGAAGACTCAGTGATGAGTTTCATAGAACAGTATTCTACGTGTGCTGTTCCAAACGCAAAGGAGAAAAAAAGCCTAAGAGAAAAAGTTCTACGTTTCCAAAGCCATCGATGTGGAAAGTACTGTCGTCGTAAATTCCGGAACAAAGACAAGTTCTACACCAAATGTCGTTTCGGCTTTCCACGACCGGTGATTTCTAAAGGAAGAGTGAACAGTTTGATGTCTTCGCTGCGACATAATGTGATGAAGAAATCACCTAAAAACACATACAATTTGAAGAGGAACGAAGAGTCTAAGTACATCAACGACTACAACCCGGTGATTTTGTCCATGTGGAATGCTAACATGGATATACAGTTTGTGGCTGATAACTGTATGGCTGTGGCTCGGTATGTGACATCTTACATCACCAAAAAAGAGAAGACAGAATTGAAGGATATGTGGGAGGACATTTCCCATGAAAAGAGCCTCAGCAAGAAGTTGTACAGTTTCAGTCTGAAGATGTTGTCGCATCGAGAAATCGGAGCTTACGAATGTTCTGACCGGTTGTCTTCAGCAAGTCTCTATGCCAAGTCCAGGAGTATCGTTTGGGCGAGTGTTGGTCTTGCTGCAACGCGTAATCGAGTTCTGAAACCTGTGCGGGAAATTGAGTATTTGGCGGAAAAGGAGCCAAACAGTACCGACATTTTGAAGAGCAACATGTTGGATACATATTATCCAAATCGAAGCAGTCACCTCGAGAATGTTTGTCTGTATGAGGTTCTGCAAAATTACATATTCAAGAGGAACATCAAAGAAGATACTGAGAAAGGAGTGTATGCTGTAATAGGAAGTGAGGGATGTCTGGTCAAGCAAAGAAAATGCCACTTGATAAACCATCGAAAATTGAGTGGCGAATCTCCTGAAAAAAAGGAGTTTTTCTATTTAGCACTTTTGCAACTTTTTAAGCCTTGGCGTGCAGAAGAGGAACTGCTTGGAGATTTCCTTTGTTACGAAGACTCATTCAATGCTGCCAAGGAGACCATAGAATGTCCTGCTTTTCCCAAATATGTAGAAATGTTGAATGTGGAAATTGAGCAGGAAGCAACGATTGCAGCCGAGATTGCCAGAGACAGTTCTCAGGACAGTCAGAGTTCTGCTTCATTGAGTCAGGATCCACTAGGAGGACCTCTTATCGAAAATGAAGCTGCCACTGCTATGAATGAAGTGGAAAGAGCCATGGCACATGCTCAGGAGGATGCGGTTAACTTAGAAGAGTTGGAAAGACAACTCAACGTTGAGCAGAGGAAAATATATGACGAGATTACCATGCAAATTGATCATGGATTAAGTCATGACAAGAAAGAGTGCTCATGTACGTCGTTGAAGCCTGTCCGACTGTACGTGAGTGGAGAAGCGGGAACTGGAAAAAGTTTCCTTATTAAAGCAATTTCATGTTATTTGCAGGAAAGGACAGAGTCATCGCTGTCTTGTGTTGTCACCGCTCCAACTGGACTGGCAGCACATAACATTAAAGGGATTTGTGCATTTGAGAATGCAAGAAGTTCTCAAAACAGAGTATGATGTGTTATTTGGTGGCAAACACATCGTTGTTTTCGGAGATCTTCTGCAGCTGACACCAGTGAAAGGGCAACCTGTGTTCAAAATGCTCACGCATGAAGATACCAGGAAGTGCTTAGGGAGCATTGGCAACGTCAATATATGGTTAAACTTCAATTATGCTGAACTGCATGAAAATATGCGTCAGGCAAAGGATGAAGTTTACAAGACTATTCTACAAGATGTTAGAATTGGAAAAGTGACCGAGCATGGGAAAGAAGCTTTACATGCACGATTACTGACAAATGTATATCCAGACGAAGATGTTGTGCCTGAGAATATTTTTCAGAAAGTTACTGAGAAAAAATCTGGAATATGTTTGATGCCAACTCTTGCAGAATGTGCCAAATTCAACAACAAAATGTTGCATTTAGAAAAGCAAGAGATTGTGAAACTGGAAGCTATTGACAGAGTAGAGCATATGGGATCAACAATTATTTTGTCTGAGAATCTGAAAACAAAATTGGATTCATTAGAGAAGAGTATATCTAAAACTGCGGGTTTTGAAAAGACTCTGAATGTGTGCTTGAACTGCCGTATAATTTTAAGAAGGAATTTACATGTTGAAAGAGGTCTGGTAAATGGATCAATGGGTAATGTTGTTGATTTTGTGAAATACAGAAATAGAGATGGAATTGAATTTTTAAAAATTAAATTTGATGGCATTGAGGAAGTACAGCTAATTGCTCGTTGTTCTGCTAGATTTTTGCTTGTAAAAGACTTATATGTTCGTCGTAAGCAGTTTCCTGTTTGCTTGGCATATGCGGTGACAATCCATAAATCGCAAGGTTTAAGTGTAGACTGTGCATTGGTGAATATTGGCAGTTCTGTGTTCAAGGAGGGTATGGCATATGTGGCATTGTCACGAGTTAGAACTTTATCGGGATTGTACTTGATTGAGTGTGATGTCACAAACATTTGTGCAGATCTAGATTGTGTTAAGGAATACAATAGGTTAAGAAGAGAGTATGCGCCACATTTGCCTCAGTATCCTTTGTTTGAGAAACGTGTGGTAGGCCGGAAACGAAGAAATGTGACCAATACTGGGGAGGTTGTAGCAAAAAGACGAAAAGTTGATGAACCTGAAATTATAAGCAGAAACAAAAAGGATTCTGTTGAAGATGTTGTTGGTTTTCAATTTGAAAACAGTTCTGGTGTCAACTGCTATGCTAATGTAGTGGTTAATGTTTTGTTTTCTCTAGAAAATGTAAAAGAAGAGATTGTGGTCAATTCTGATCAAAGATTTTGCAGTTTGTTAAATTCTGTGTTAGAGAAATGTAGCACTGATAGAACAAACATAGAAAGTGTGTCTGAAATTCGAAATCTGTTAGACAGATGTTCAGGCCAAACACAATTCTCTCAAAATAGTCAGCAAGATTGTCAGGAGTTTTTAATGTATATGCTTGATGTATTGCATGATGAAGGTGTAGATGTAGATCACCTGTTTGGGCTTTCTTATCAATGGCAGCATGACTGCGTGAACTGTAGGGTATCAAGTACTACTAGTGTAGACTCAGAAAGATTTATATATTTAACTTTGCCAGACAGTAAATCAGTCTCTTTTAATAAGCTAGTAAAAGCAGCTGATCACAACATGGAGTGTAGCCAATGTAAATCTGAAATGATGTCCACATTATTTATACGAACATATGGCCAGTATGTCATTTTAATGTTCCAACGATGTAGGCCTGATGGAACAAAATTGACAACTTTAATTAAAAATGTTGTGGCTTCACAGTTGTCAATATCAGGAAGGACTTTTGTAACTGTAGCAATTATATATCATGATGGTCCTTCAATAACATCAGGACATTATACAGCTTATTTAAAGTGTAGAAATGGCTGGTCATTCTGCAATGATTCTGTTTTAATTTTCCCAAAAAAATTGCCGTATGACCTTAAAAACTCTTACCTGGTGTTTTTAAAACCAAAATTTTAGGGAAAGAATCTCGGGATGTGCTCTGAGGAATTTCAAGAAGTTCTAATGGCTCCTACACGATTTGGCCTTGAGGATAAGTGTAGTATAGAGACATAACTTCTTACCATAACACTGGACGTCATGGAGAAATACGTGCACTTTGAATGAGTTCAGAAAAACTGTTTCTTTTTATAAGCTAATTGAAGCAGCCAATCAAAACATGGAGTAGAGGGAATGTAAGTCTGCAATGCTGTCTACTGTTTTACATTGCTTTGTGATTAAAAGTGATGTAGAGAATTAAATAATTGTAGTAGTCATAGAGGTAGTGTAAGTCTGCTTCATAGTAAGCAGTATCAGTGTGATAGGAAATGTAGAACATGATTGAGCAAGAAGGGGAAGATATTACTAGTCCAGGATTGTGAAAATGATCTTCAACATTTTAATTGTGAAAGTTGCGGAAATACAACATGACGGGATTGGTTTAAAAGAATTCTAAGAGTTATAAATGGCTCAGACACGATTTGGCCTTGTGGAAACGTGTGGTAGAGAGCGAGAAGTCATTTATTGTATGTAACATGTTTTTGAAAACGATGGAGGTTTTCTTTCAGAAAGTGGCGGGTTGAAAGTAATAACAGCACAACAGAGTGTAAGCTGTTCATAGGACATCCTTGGCCGTCATGGAAAGTAAGTTAACTTTAAGGAGTTCTGAATTCTGATTTGTTATGTTGTATGGGTTTTTTAAACACAATCATTTTGATTGTGTTTTTTTTCCCCGCTGTTATATGATGAATACCTTCAAGTCACTGTTTTAGTGAAATTTGATACATTCTGAGAACAGCAAAAATAAACCATTTAACATGTATAATTAATTCTGTTCTGTTTGCATTTATGATGTACATGTAGAACTGTGTAGGAGGCATGGAGAAGGTGAGGCTTCTGTAAGTGTCAAAGTTGTTGCATACAGTGCTCATATTCTACGTAGTCTTTTATATTTCATGACTTTCACTGTTTCTGACTGATCTAAATTTTTTTTAAAAAAAAGAACAGTAAGTATAAGGGAAGGAAACAGACAGTTATGTTAAAAGAAACACAGCTATAGGGAATAAACTAGGGATACTGTTACCCGCAATCCTCTGCTGATGATGTCATTGAGCATGTCATGAATGATGTAATATGTGACATCATCAGCAGTGGATTACGGGTAATAGTATCTCTAGTTTACTCCCCTATAGCTGTCTTTCTTTTAACATAACTGTCTGTTTCCTTCCCTTATACTTACTGTTCTTTTTTTTAAAAAAATGTTTTGGGTTCGCTTCCGGTTCGCGTACCGGGGAGCGAACTGGGAAGCGAACTAAGAGAAATAAAGGTTGGCACAGTTCCAAATATTGTACCAATTTTTTAATAACGGGGAGGTAGTTCTGAAAAGAACTTTTTTTTAATTGTTTTTGTTGTTTTATATTTTTTTTATTATTTTTCTGAACATTTTTTTACTTTTTTTGAATTTTTCTGAACAGTTTTATATTTTTTTGGGTTTTTTTTCGGAGGGGGCAACGAAAACGATTCATTGTAAAGGGCTCAACAGGAGCAACAAAACAAAAAAAAAGAATTTATTATTTGGGGCGTTTCGTACAAACTTGCATATGATAGTCAATAGCTCTGTTGATCAGAGTGATGCTTCTTTCTCCGTAGCAAATGAATCCACTGCAATGTACGCAGACTTGTTTTACTTCACGAAATCTTGTTTGTATATTTGGCACCATCTCCCTGCCCTCTGGTCCAGTTACTTCCGGTACAACAGATCTTCTGGCCATAATAGGGAGATTATCTAGGTCGTTACGAAACTGTGCAGCACTGTAGTTGTTAGGATGCCACCTAGTCATATGGCGATGCATTGTGTAGTTTAGGAAACTGTATTTTTTGTCGGTCCCTCTGGACAGTCTATCTTGACATATAAGGCAAGTTACGTATCTTGCATTTACTTTTTTCTGACCTTTGGGAATTTTAAAAAATTGCCAAATGAAGTTTTCTTTCCGGTGAGACGTCCTGGGCTCCTCAGGCAAAAAGTGCCTCTCTTCGTGCTCGTCGTCCTGTTCCTCTTCTTCCTCTTCTTGCTGAATTATAACTTCAGCAGGTGGTCCACTCTTCCTTGGATGTGGTGGAGGTGGTGGGGAAGCACCAGCTGAAGCTACTAAAGAAGCCATTGCTCACTGGTAACAAAGGGTCTTTCTCTCACAATGATGAAAGTCAGAGTGAGGAAAGAAGGAGGGATTTTTATCATTTGGGAAAAACAATAGTTCTCAACCAATGAAAAGTGTTCATTTTATATTATATGACCTAGTCTTACATCATTAGGAAACCAAAAGTGAAATGAACCAATGAAAAGTGTTATTACCAAGTCACATGACCTGCTGTGTTTACGTTACGCGCTTTGCAGGGCCTCCCGGTTTGCTTCCAGAAACCTGTGCTTTGCGACTCGGTAAGCGTACCAGTTCGCTAACGTAGCACGTCATATGACGTATCACGCGACAACGCGAAACGTCATGCGGACGGGAGGCGTGATGATGTTGTTTTCTAACGCGGCAGTTGCGGTAAAGAAACGTTTACCGGCTCGCGGTCTATTTCGCGGCATCAAGGTCAGCTAACGGGAAGCTTCCCGATTCGCGAAGCGGGAACGAAGAAAAAAAAATATTTAAAAAAAAAAGTTATTAATAAACATATAAAATATCTTTTTGGATTTAAAGAAGAATACATTTTACAGCTACAGATATTAGCTGTTAAAAAACCAATGAAATTCACTGAAAAAACCATAGGTTATAGACCATATATAGTTAGGAATTAGCATTTACAAAACCTTGAAAATTCACTGAAAAAACCATAGGTTATAGACCATATATAGTTAGGAATTAGCATTTAGAAAACCTTATTTTACTCACACAAAACCATTGAAATTCCATATATAGTTAGTTGCACTAACTATATATCGCGCACCCGCAATCCACTGCTGATGATGTCACATATTACATCATTCATGACATGGTCAGTGACATCACTGATGACATCACTGATGACATCTCAAATGACATCACTGATGACATCACTGATGACATCTCAAATGACATCACTGATAACATCTCAAATGACATCACTGATGACATCTCAAATGACATCATTGATGACATCACTGATGACATCTCATTTGACATCAATGACCACATCACTAATGATATCATTCATGTGACAATACAATGCATCTCCTCACACTTTAATATAACCTCTGTTACACCCAGTGTTTAATACAGAGTATAATTTTTGAAACCATTGACACACCAATACTAGTTACTACATACGCACTCAGTGATTCCTATGTTTACACACACATTCACTCATTTACCCATACAATCATTCATACATACAATCACTCATCTTTACAACACTATCATATGCACTCATACACCTATACAGACTCTCACACTCTGTCACTCATCCATGGAGTTACTCACACACCTAGTCAGTCCTGTAAATAATCAATCACACTTCCATTTTCTAATCTATACAGTTAAACATAGAGCACCTTACATTTTGAAACATATACTAACACATACTTACTCTCTTATACAATCATTGATACAAGTACACATTGATCTGCACAGAGTCACACACCTCCCAGCCAGCCACACACACACTCAGTTTCCCATACAAATACTTGGGCAATCAATCAATAACCCATATAGTTACTCATATAGCTACTGACCAACACATGCAGCAGTTTACAGAACAACAGACATAATGATGCACAAATTAAGACAGTTTAGTCACTAACCCATGCACTCAGTGAGACACATTTAATCACTCATTCATACAGTCAGTCACTCACCTAATAAATCCTTCATCCAGACACTTCTACATCTACTCATTCTTCAATATGTAAAACATATTTAAACTTTTCAGAAACACAGTCACTGGATGATGTCATCAGTGATGTCATTTGAGATGTCATCAGTGATGTCATCAGTGATATCACTGACCATGTCATGAATGATGGAATATGTGACATCATCAGCAGTGGATTGCGGGTGCGCGATATATAGTTAGTGCAACTAACTATATATGGAATTTCAATGGTTTTGTGTGAGTAAAATAAGGTTTTCTAAATGCTAATTCCTAACTATATATGGTCTATAACCTATGGTTTTTTCAGTGAATGTTTTATATACTTTGAAACATATGCATTTAAAGGATAGTTTTGCAGTGTTAGCTCCACGTGCCCAGTCTCAAAGGAACTGACCCACTTTTCAATAACTCCTGTTATCATAGCGCTAACATACTGAACATTTTTCCATTGGGTAGCATTGAATCATACAGGTTTAGGTTCTTAATCATTAATATCTTTAATGCTTCCTGCTAACTCAATTATCTCAGACAAATGCTTAACTAGACAATGCATATTTTTTCCCACCTGCCTATAAAAAGGAGTGCATGGCTGGCAATTATTGTGATTCAAATTAGCTTCAACATTCTCTTACCCTGTAGCACCACAATCCCCAGTGGCACTTGTGCAGGGCGCTAATTTGTTAAGATGAAGTGTTGTTAATTTTACTTCAATTACCAACTTTTTATCTCACCATTTGAATAAACTTTATTCCGACAATAAAACCAAATTACCAAAGTTAGGTATATTCGAAAGATCTGCGCTATTTTAGCACAGCAGTTGTCTTCATAGGTGTGAAAGCGGAAATTATGAATTCATAAACTTTAAGTTGACTAATATTATTGTTGATTTTAAACCGCACAGTAATATTTGTTTTGTACACTGTGAAAAGTATTGTGTGCTTTTGTACTTGATTTTCATATTTTGAAAATGCTGTTGGAATATGGCCCTCTCCCTTTTCTGTAAGTCCCTACTAAAGTGCAATACATGCTCCCAGGGCCTGTAAATGAAATGCTACTAGTGGGCCTGCAGTACTGATTGTGCCACCCACACAAGTAGCCCTTTAATCAAATGTCAGGTCTGCCACTGCAGAGCCTGTGTGTGCAGGTTTACTACCATTTTGACTTGCCATATAAAACCCTTTGTCATGCCTTAAACTCCCCTTTCATTACACATATCACCTCTGAGCTAGGTCCTAGGTAATCCATATGGCAGAATGCTGTGTAAGGAATAAATAGGACATGTACTTTAAAGGTTTGCATGTCCTGGTAGTGGAAAACAACTACATGTGTTTTTCACTACTGGGAGGCATACTCCTTTCATAGGGTAACCTTTGGAATTCCTTATTACACTTTTAAGCTGAAATTCCTGATTATCTTTGGAATTGTAATAATGAATCCTCTTTACTGGTAAAATTGGACTTGACTTTACTATTAAGAAATGCAACTTTTAAAATTGGGGATGTTTCTGCTATTACATGTCTGAGGTGGATGATAGCTTAACTTTGTGCATTCCATTTAGGCACCCACACACAAAAGAAGGTTAGGTATGTCTGATGGATCATTCTGGGAAGGATGGGAGGGAGGAGCTGACACTAACACCTCAATATGTAGTGTCCTGTCCCCACACAAAGGGTTGATTGTCCCCTGTAGTGAGTCTGGAGCCGGGGCTGGAAAGAAAGAACCTCTGTGCACTTCAAAGACCCTTCTATGACATGACCACCACTTCAAAGGCACAACTGGGTATAAGTACTGGGTCACTGACCCAACCAAACCGGACACATCTGGAGGTGTAAAGAACCTCTGTCTGAAGAACTATTGTTCTGCTACAAGGACTGTCGCTCTGCTGCACTGCTGCTCTGGAAGAACTACTTTTCTGCTCTGCTGCCCTGCTCTCTGCTGCCCGCTGACCCTGCTGAGGAAGAGCTGGACTTTGCCTTGAACCCATAGGCGCTTATTTATGAGCCTTTGCGTCACTTTTCCTCCGCTAGTGCGTCACTTTTAGTGACGCACCAGCAGGGTAAAACATGTGACATGCTGCGTCATATTTACACAGTGACACATCTAGGTAGATGTGTCACTTTGTAAACCCCTGCACCACATTATAGCTGCGCCAGGTATAATGTATGCAGGGAGGGCCTTCTGACGCAATTTCACTGCGTCACTTCTAGGGCGCAAATGCGTCAATATCTTACGCTTGCCTCACAGCAGGCATAAGACTGACGCAGGCACATTCACATTCACATAGGGCTTGCCCCATTGTGAAATGACACCATGCCGGAGTTGCGTCACTTTTGTGACACACTCCAACAATGCGTCATTTTTGCGCCTGCAGATACGTCTGAAATACGGACGTATCCATAAATCCTTGTGACATAATGTGTCATACAGTACATATGACGCATCCATCATGTCGCAAGGAGGGCGCTCTGAGAAGTGACACATCACTGATTTTATGCAGCGATGTGTCACTTCTCATAAATGAGGTCCAGAGTGAGCTCCAAGGGCATGTTGGCTTGCTTTCTGTTTTCTGAGACTCAGGGATTTCAAAGTCTCACCACCTGCTCCAGTGCCTGGTCCATCGGTAGTGGACCCAGATTCTTGCTTCATTCAACCGATGCATCTTTTGTGAGTGTGTAGCAGAACCGATGTATCATCACTGTTGCGGAGGCAGAATTGGTGCATTGCACTCAGAACCAGGGCATCGTATTAAAGAACCAGCGCATCGGACCAACTAATTACTGCCACTGCAGTGTGTGAAGATCGAAGCATTCCCTCAAGTGTGTGGAGAAACCATGCACTTCGTCTATGGAACCAATGCCTCTTGACTTGGCGTATCACCTTTGGAACCGATGCATCGCCGACACTGGGTGAAGTAAATCGCCACATTACCTTAATCGTGGGATTGACATAAATGCAGCACTTGGCTACACCCTGCATCTCGCTGTGGCGACCAGGATCAGGGTTTTGTATTCAGCGGGTCTGCGTGGCTCCTGCATCCAGTCCATGCTCCATTAAGGTCGGCCTAAACTCTTGACTTTTTTCAAGGTCTAGTGTAACCAGATAACCCCATTGGCGCTTATAGATTGTATGCCCTACAGACATTCTTATTCTTTAAAAATGTTTATCTCAACATCTAATCATTGTATTTTATAAAAACCATATCTATTTTTCTAAGGTAGTGTGGAGACTTTTTGTGATGTTTTAATGGTTTTAATGTGTGTTGTGTTGCACAATTACTTTACACATTGCCTCCCAAGTTAGCTCTGTCTGCTCAGTGCCAAGATGCCAGAGGGTGAGGACAGGATCATTTATGGTGTGTGGCTGACTTACCCTGACTAGGACTGGGCCCCTACTTGGACAGGGTGCTTTCCTCTGCCAACTAGAGACCTAGTTTTTAGGTATCGGCTGGCGTTGGAGCGCGCATGTGCTCCTCGCCTCGAAACTTATAGTAAATAAGTTACTTTTGAGAAGGGTACTCAAGCCCGCCCCTACTTTCCATTGGGTAGCATCAGCATTTATGATAAATGCTGGCTTCCCATTGGAAAGGAGGGTTTTTCAATGCCTCCCTTTCATTTTTTCCTGGACAGGCTCGCTTGATTCACGGCTGCTGTGAAGACTTTTCTTATCTGCTTGTTTACTTAACAAGCAGATAAGAAAAGTCTTCACGACAGCTGTGAAGCAGGCACGGAGCTCAAAGGCGCATGGGGTCACGGTTCACTTTCTGTCTCCCTCTGTTTGTTTTTCTTTCTCTTTGTCTATTCTTCCTTCTCCTCCATTTCCTTCATTCTTCCTCTCTGTCTATCTACTTTTCTTCACGCCTCTTATTTTACACATTCCCTTGTGCCTCTTTTATTACGTCTGTATCGTTTCCCTCTCCTCATAACTTCCTGCGCTCTCTTCCATCCCCTCCTCTCTTTCTTCTTATCTTTGTCCTTTTCTCGTTCTCTCATGCTTCCCCTTTGTCTTTTCTCTTTAATTGTTTTTTGTTCCTTCCCTGTTTCCCCTTTTCTTCGACTCCTTCGCAGTTTTCTTTCATTGTTGTCTTCCTAATCATCTAACTCTAACCATCCCTCACTTTTTATTAGATTTTTGTCTCTATGTAGCCCCCCCACACACGGACTCTCTCTCTCTCTCTCTCGATCTCTCTCTCTCTCTCATCCTTCAGCCCCATGTCCAGGTCTGTCCACCGCCGCTCTGTGCATGGGAGGTGGGGCTCAGAGGATGCTGTCACAGAAGTCAGCGGCTAGAGGCGGCCGCTGCTCGGCGGCTCTTCGTCTTGCTCAGCTGGGCTCTGCCCCTGCCCCGCCCCAGGCCCTGCCTCCTGCTCTCTACACATGCTCCAATTCAGCTCTTCTGAGACATTCCCCGCTCTCCTAATGCCCTTGCCAACCTTTGGGCAGGTGAGGTTGTCCAATCAACGCGCCATTCTCAGGTACTCCACTATTTGTACTGCTCTGCACGGATCCCCTGGCAGATTGGCTGCTGGGGATCCGAGGCAAGTGGTCCTAACCTGCTCCTTCATCCCAGCACGTAGCAGAGACAGCAGACAGAGAGCTGCAGCAGCTGCAGAGACCGCTTGCACTGCAGCGAAGGGCAGTCACTGCTGGGCATATGCAGTCATGCAGCACTATACCTCCTGCAGAAGCTGCAACAACTACAGGGAGCTGCAACAACTACAGGCAACGAGAGACACCACAGACAACTCGAATCACCAACTCATGCACAACTGCAGAGATTCTGCGCAACTGGCCTTTTGATCTACAGACCCCCTGGCGCAGATACTCCTTTTATTAATTCACTTTTACAGTTTCTGGACACTAACATTCTCAAAACAGCTAATTTTACGATCATAGGTGATCTCAATCTTCATCTTGACAGGGAATCCGAGCCCAAGATTACCACTTTTCTTGCTGATCTTGCGGCCTTCCAACTTAATCAACTTGTGATTGGCCCCACCCATAGAGCGGGACACCTTCTTGACCCCATATTTTCCAACATCACTAGTTGTTCCGTAGGATCGCCAATCCCTATGACCTGGACTGATCACCATCTAGTAACTCTGTCTATCTCTTGTAACCTGAGACCTGTAGCGGTGCCTACCCCATTAGTTCAGAAACGGCCATGGAGAAAACTTCGTCTTGAAGATCTACACAATCTCCTGGTATTAAATCCCCCACCCCCTAGTGATGATCTGGACGTAGATTATGATCAGTTCTGCCTCTGGATCACCCAGGCACTGGATACCTTGATCCCGGCCAGATGTACCAAGGTTCGCACCCATACAACCAGCCCTTGGTATAATACCGAACTAGCAACTTTGAAAAAGGAATGCAAAAAGGCAGAGAGGTGCTGGAGGAAAAACTACGATGTTAAACTTAAACAGGATTATGTCCTGCTTCAAAAAACCTACCATCGTAAGGTTTGCAGAACTAGGGCGGCATATTATGCCAATGAAATCAGCAACAGCTCTAACACCTCAAAAGCTGTATTTAAAATCTTGAAAGACCTGACTGCAAAAAAAACCGTTAATACCACTACCATTTCTCCTGACCTTTGTAATAATATGGCTAATTTTTTTCACTAATAAAATCAAGAAAATTTATGACACCTTTCCTAAATATCCGCAGCCATTGGCTAGCTCTGACCCTACCAGGCCCTCTCTCTCCTCCCTACCTACGCTCGAGCGAGAGAGTTTCCTTAAAATCTGCAAAAAGATTAAATCTGGCTCCCCGGCCGACCCCCTAAAACCGCATACTTTTTGTGAAGCCCACGAATTTATCATCGAACACATCCGAGACATCATCAATATGTCCCTTTTGACCGCTAAAGTTCCTTCCAAATGGAAGCAGGCTTGGGTTTCCCCCATTCTAAAAAAAAACACTTTAGATCCCTCGCTTCCTGAGAACTTCAGACCCATCTCCTTGCTTCCCTGGCCTGCCAAAATCATCGAGGCACATGTCAACAACATTCTATCCGACTTCCTCCTCACCAATAACATCTTGGATGTATCCCAACACGGGTTTAGAGCCGGTCATAGCACCGAGACCGCCTTGCTCAGTGTTTCAGAGGATCTCCGCACCATCCTCGACATCGGCGGTACGGCAGCACTGGTCCTGCTGGACCTTAGTGCTGCCTTCGATACGGTGTCGCACGAGGTCCTCTTGACGAGATTGGAGGAAGTTGGAATTACAGGGACAGCCTTGGGATGGTTTAGAGACTTCCTCGCCAACAGGTCTTTCAGAGTCTCTACCCCCCCTTACATCTCTGAGGAACATAGCATTGGACAGGGAGTGCCGCAAGGCTCTTCCCTGAGCCCCACCCTGTTCAATGTATATGTCCGCCCTTTGGCGGAGGTGGCTAAAAGAAATGGTCTTGCACTTGTATCCTATGCAGATGATACCCAGTTGGTGGTGTCACTTAATGACAATAGTGGTCTGGAGGCTCATCACTTTAAACAGACACTCACTGACATCACCAACTGGATGACGGCGAATTTTCTTCAATTAAACGCCGGGAAAACGGAGATACTGCTCTTGGGGAAAAACACTTCGTCCTGGGGTGACAACTGGTGGCCTGATGTCTTAGGCCCACCCCCTATGCCGAAGGAATGCGTCAAAAATTTGGGAGTCTGGGTGGACTGTGCTCTAAAGTTCACTCACCACACTAAAAAAGTAGCTGCCACGTGCTTTGGCATCTTGCGCAACATCAGGCCCATTCTGAAGTTTTTTGACTGCCGCACCCGCCAATTAATTGTCCAGGCGTCCATTCTTTCCAGACTGGACTATGCTAGCTCTCTTTTATTGGGGGCAAATCTAGCTGAAATCACTAGATTGCAGAGAGTTCAGAATGCGGCAGCCAGGGCTCTGGTAGGTCTCCCGCGCTATTCTTCGGTATCTGGAGCCTTGAAAAAACTGCACTGGCTCCCGGTCGGCAAAAGGGTCCAGTTTAAGGCATTGTGCCTGGCTTTCAAAATCCTTAAAACCTCCTCTCCCCCAATGCTTCGCCCGCTTCTGTCAGAATACATCCCTAGAAGATCGCTCCGTTCAGAGGGGCAGCATCTTGCGATCATTCCCCGCACCAGACTGGCTAGAGTGGGCGGCCGATCCTTTAGCTTTCTGGCGGCCAAGTTATGGAATAGTCTGCCTGAAGCTATCCGTGGGATACAGGATCTCTTAACCTTCAGAAAGGCTGTCAAAACTCATCTCTTTCAATAACTGTTCCATTTCTGCGCCTCTCTCCTTCTGTAAACTGTCTGTTCACAGCGCCGGGACGCCCCTTGGCTGGGGCAGCCGTGCGCTATACAAATCACCATAACATTAACATTAACATTCACAGCAGCCACAGAAGTCTGCAAGCATCAGAGAAGTCTGCCTAGAGACCGCCCGACACCTAAGAGGCGTGCAACTACTACACAAAGCCACAGAGTAGGTGCTGGGTAGACCCACATTAACTACAGACCGGTACAAGGGCCCGCAGACCTACAAGAAGAGATCTGCAATAACCACAGAGTACTGCAGCACATCACAGAAGTGAGCGCAGCAAGGCCTGTGGGCACTATAGAGGCGTACAACTACTACAGGAAGCCACAGATGCGTGTGAGGGCTACTGGGACCCACAGTACCTACAGACCGGTACATGGGCCCACAGTCCTACAAGAAAATACTTACACTATCCACAGAGACCTGCAGCACACCACAGAAGTAAGCGCAGGGAGGCCTCTGGGCGCTATAAAGGCGTACGACTTTTAAAGGAAGCCACAGAAGCGTGTGAGGGCTACAGGGACCCACAGTAACAACAGACCGGTACAGGGGCCACACAGACTTCCCCAAGAGGCCTGCAATAACCACAGAGAGGCATAGACTCCCCAAAGACAGCAGACCCCACGCATACAGGAACACAGGGGCATATTATCAAGGAGGGTGATAAGAGATTATCACCGCTTTAGCGGCTGTTTTTGTCCGATAATTCTATCGCCCTATTAGCAAGCTGACGCTAACAGCAGTTAGCGACAGCTTGTGGGCGATAGCGAGCGGTTTGGGGCCCGCTATTTATCGCTAATGACATGCAAAGTGGGCGTACCCAACCTGTTAGCGACTGAACGTAGTCGCTAACATCGCTATCGCCTATTATCAACGCAGGCGTAGCGCGAATATCTCCAAAACCTAACGCCTGCTCAGACCAGTTCTTAGCCATTATATCCAATGGTCCCCAAAGTGGAGACCGGCCGACTTAGGTGACTGCCCAACTCCAGTTTCAAAGGTTAGAAACTTGGGGGTAATATTTGACCAAAGACTGACCTACGAAGGTCAGATTAACAAACGTACCTCCACTTTCTGGAGCATTCTAAAAATTATTAGGAAGATCCATCCGTTTATTCCTACAGACACTCTAAAAACGGTGGTAATGGCACTACGGAAATGCTGTATACGTGGGACTCCAGGCGTAGCTTTTACTCAGACTCCAACGGATGCAGAATGCAGCGGCAAGACTAATTCTGGATATCCCAAAATATGAATCAGTAACTAACTGTTTGAGGGATCTTCACTGGTTGCCGGTGGGTAGGAGAATTATATTCAATGCCCAGTGCCTTGCATTTAAGGCTCTACAGGGGAAGAGGACTCTTTATCTGAGAACACATCTAAGGAAATATTCCCCTTCCAGAAACCTAAGATCAGCACAGGCACACCTATTGGTAGTCCTGAGGTATAGGCAGCTACGCTGGGGGGGGGAGTTTCATTCTCGAGACTGCTAAGGTGTGGAACTCCCTTCCTTTAGAGATTAAAAACAGTAACTTCCTGATGCTGTTCAGAAGTCGTTTGAAAACCTGGTTGTTTAAAAATTAGGTTTTGCATAAATAGGACGAGTTAGTACTCTGGATTCCAGGCTGTTGTTTCAGCGCCAAGACGCCCATGGGCATACGTTGCGCTTTATAAAATGTAAAATCAAATCAAATAAAATCATTATGACTAAGACCCTATTGGCGTTAATGCATGAATATCGCTGTATTCTCAGCGATATACACGCATTTCGCCGCTATCGCCGGATATTTTATCGCTTTAGAGATAAACATTGCTAATAGCACGTTATCTCTGCGATAATATCCGGCGATGCTTGGCGATAAAATAAAACTCGCTAAGCCCATTTAGCGATAAATATCGCTAGTTGTTGGTGATATGCCCCTATGTCTCTCCATGGAGCAGAGCGGCTCTCCACACCCTCTCCTTGGGGAAAGGGTACTCACTCACAAAGTAATCGATTTACTGTCCGGGTTATTACAAATGGCTAGGATATAATGCACTTGTAATAAGCTGGGCGGGCTATCCGTCATGTTTGTAATGGAGTAACTAATCCACCAAACTTTAATCAGGCCAAAATAATTTCCAATAAATGCTAACTTTAGATTTCATTTCAATTGTCATTTACAGTTGATTTAAATTCATTTGTTTGTGAATATCTTTGTGATTTATTTATTTGGAATGTTCTGATTTCTAACTGGAAATCTGTCACACAGAAACCCACTAAAGCTCACCGCAGTGCTTCTTGCGCTTTGAGAGCGAGCCATGTTTGAGAAACAACCAGCCTTTTGAGCTTTCTTAAATTTAATGAAAAATATTTAGCTCCTCTCCTTGACCTGGGGATAAATTCCTGAATTTGTCCCAGAAGTCCAATTTTTGTACCCAAGCCCTACTGGAGTGATTCAAAACACAGTTCATGCAGGCAGGATGGTCGGAGCGAATTGAAAGCTGTGCTATGAAGGTGACAGACCCAATGAAACACATCACTGATAAAAGATTAGCATATCAATGCATTAACCCACTTCCCCATCATATTCCTCACATTATGAGGATATACCAAGCGGTAACAAGTCTTCAACTGACAGCCAACTGCAGACATTTTAAAGTCATGATCCTACCATGGCCCCACATTGAAAGAGGTCTTAAAATACACCATTATGAGCAGAGAACAACTGCAAGAAGAAACAGCGACATCTGAGTCACAGATGAACTGCTAAAAATCCAGACAGTCGACCTGCAACATCACCCATTTCAGCATGAAAATGTTGGGGCATATTGTCAAGAACTGCGATAACATTATCGCCGCTTTAGCGGCAGGAAACTGCCGCTAAAACGGTGATAATGGGATTCATAATATGCCCTCGTGAATTCCCATAGCAGCCCAGGTTAACACCAGGACCTGGGCTGCTATGGGAATTCACAAGGACATATTATCAAGCTCATTTTCGCCCTTTTTAGCGGCAGTTTCCTGCCACTAACGTGGCGATAATTTTATCGCCGTTCTTGATAATATGCCCCATAGTTTTTTAAATGGGTAACAAGAACCTCAGGTATAAAACAAAAATCACTGAATGTAGGAATGCCCTCAATACATCTGACTTGAGAAGGAATGACTCCATCTCCATCTTATTAAAGTACTTAAAGAAGTGAGAGAGAGCCTGTTTCTAACTGCTTCCAGGCAATAATGCCATTTATGCCACTCACATTCCTGCAATTCGGTGGGAAAATGAAGGCATCTATGTGAGCCAAGGTTTACTAAGGCTTTTTGCTGGCGCATAGTGGTCTAAAGTCTTGTAACGATATTTGCTATTCTCTACAAAGGAAAGATACTCTTTTTTCAGTGCAGACACACTGTTGAGGTGCTACTGTGGTTCAGCTTAAATACCCTTGAGTTTTGATGTAAATCCCAGTCTTTTAAGGGAGCCAACCTGGCTTCACATCAAAGACTAACTCTCTCTTTAGGCAGGCGGGAACCAGGGGAAATGTGTTCACATCTCCCAAAACATATGCATTGCATCTGTGTTGTAGTCAACAGCACACATTTAATGTGTGTGATTGTTCTGAGTTTTTCTTGGAATAGATAATTGAGCTAGAAGCAGTGCTTAATTTGAGCCAGTGGTTTCCTGTGACCAGCACCGGCAGTGGGCACTCAAGCGCCAGTTAAGGACACATTCATTTTTGGTAGGTACAGGGAGATTAAGTGATTTGCCCAGACTCAAAGGATGTTGAGCAAACGCCGCCACTCGAACCTGGTTCGCCAGCTCTGAAGTCGACAGCTCTGGCCATTATGGCACACCCTCTCCCCTCTTGTAGGCTTTCATGGTTCTTATTTAGGCCTAGCTAACAGGGGAAATGGTCTGGTGGAAGCTGCCTCCTGACTAGAGCTTTGGGACTTATTTCTATTACAAATCAACCTCTGGCTGAAAGGGTATGCGTCCAGTACAAATCCAATGCTAAACAGTGCATACTGAACGTTGCATCATGGTGGCAGTCTGTGTGTCACACAAGGCGGCCTTCTTGTGCACCAGTAGAGGAAATGACAGCAGCAGAAGTCCAATCTTAGTATATATGGTTCTTCGCTGTGTTTTTCCCCATGTACATTGCAGAAATGTTGGTTGCTGTGTTGTGTGAAACAAATAAATCTGGGAGTTGGACTTCAGTCAACAATATTGGCTCGACTTCACCACTAGAAAACGTCAAGAGTCAGTAGAAAAAGGGAAAAATGTAAGTACATTATTTAAGAGCAAATGACCTGTCGTCATATAACAACACTCTAGTGTAGAAAGGTTTCTCAAATTCAGTCACTTCTAGCATTCAGCGTGCCCTTGAAGGTGCTAGTGTCATTTTCCCTGTGCTGCTGGCAGATTAAGGCCAGACACATATAAACATCTCTCTGTTTGACAGTTCACGTGGCAGCTGACTACAACATCCTTTTTAACATGTACCCAGTGCAAGGACATCTGCAATTGAGCCAATCCACGGTGAGAGAATTGAAGAGTGAAGTATCATAACTGCAGCAGCACCAAGCACAGTAGTATTATTACTGGGAGCCTAAAACTGAACATAGAGGAAACCTGCCAGAAACAGCAAGGGAAAAATAAATATGGCACTTCTCCTGGACATCAAGGTCACTGCTGTCCGAATATGGGTAACTCCTACAGTAGGTTCCTGCTGATAACATCTGTGACCAGTAGTCCTGACAAGGAAACATACTGCAAAACAAAAAAAGAATACAACAGAGCCTCTCTTGTCAATCATAAAGTAGGAGAAGGTGACTAACTCCCTAGAAAAGCTTTAGACTGGTTGTTCGAAAATGACTTTGGGTCAAAGATGTAGCCGGTTAGCGGTCCTGCTCCCTCAGGAGCCACCCAGATGTATATTCACCACTTCTTCTGTCCAGGCATAGCCGGAGGCTTTAAATAAACGGGACTGGACCACGTTGGGCTCATTCTATCACTGTCACATGGTGTGTCTGAATTATATGTTCTGGGGATGCGGGAGCGGGACCTACCTTGCATGAAGTGCCATCAGACGTCGGGTGCATCAGGTGACCCCAAGCATCACAACAATATCCAGGGCTGTTTTTGTCATGATCCAGACACAGCCAGCACAGCCGGAACATAGCTCAATACTTCCACTGAACATCATGAAAATGAAATTTAGGGCCTGATTTAGAGTTCGGCGGATGGGTTTCGCCATCAGAAATGTGACGGATACCCTGTTAGCCGTATTACAAGTGACATTGGCTATAATGCAACTGTAATACAGCGGACGGAATATCCGTCACGTTTGCGACAAAGTAGCCCATCGTCCGAACTATGCGGAGAACATTCATATAATTTCCTCAATGCAGGTCTTGTGATTGTGCCACCCACATGAGTAGCCCTAAAATGGTGTCTCAGGCCTGCCACCGCAGTGCCTGTGTTCAGTTGCTAACTGCCATGCTGACCTGACCAGTGTCCACACTGGCCAGGCCCAACCCTTCGCTTTCTGTACACATTGGAGACACCTTTGGAAGGCCCAGGGTACCCCGCTGAGCAGGGTGCAGTGTATGTGAAAGATAGAGCATGTACCAGTGTAGGTGACATGCTCTGGTAGTGAATTACAGCCATTTTAGTTTTTCACTATTGAAAGGCTATCTTGCCCATAGGCTATAATGGTGTAATGTTTACCTGCACATCTTTTCATAGGTGCAAGATGGAAAATTGAAGTCTGGTATCCTTGAATTCAGAATTTAATAACATTTTAGGAAGGATGGTTTTTAAATCCTGTGTTTGAAAGCGGCACTTTTAGAAAGAGGCTGCTTTCTTGTCTGACCGTTCGGTGTGCCTTTGGTTTGGGAGTGACAGGGGCTGGGTGGCTCCTAGAGGCTGAGTTGGCCATCCCTGGGATGAATAGCTCCATCTGCATCTTGAGTGGTGGGAGGAGATAGCACCTCGGCCTGAATAGGGCTGTGCCTGCCTTCGACAATGCTGACTCCACCTCCTGCTGGGCGGCTGACGTCCCTGCCCCTCTCTCTGAAAAGAGAGAAGGAATCATGTCAACAAAGTACTCCAGGGCTGTGCTTTCCCTCCACAATGCAGGCTCCACCTCCTGTGGGGCGTCTGATATTTCTGCTCTGCACTGTGAAAGGAAAGAAGGAGTCATGTAAACAAAGTGCTCCAGGACTTACCAGAACTGGTTCTGACTAAGCCAAGGCCTCTCTGCCTCCAGAGAACAAAGGAAAGACTGGTATAAAAAGGGCTACACAGACTACAGAAAATTAGATCATCCTGGAATCAAGAAGTAACCTCTGCCAAGGAGAAAGCTGGAAGACTGAAGAGGAAGGACTGTCCTGCTGTGTTTGTGGGCTGACCTGCCGTTGCTTTGCGGCCAAGGAGAGGGGAAGGACTTTGCTTTGTGCTGTGTCCCCTTGCTTGAAGAGATCTCTAAGGGCCTGAGTAGAGCTAGCTCCCTGTTAAGAAGTCCCAGGAAAAAAATGACTTCTTTTGCTAGAAACTTAACGCGCCGCATTGCACGTCTCCCGCTCCGACCCCGGTCCACCACAGCTGATAGCTGTATGAGTGGAGTGCGGACCGGCACAGCGTGAAACGCCCCCCCTGACGCCAGATCAAACATAAGGGCCGATACCTCAGAGACACGTGATTTTGGATACTGGTTAGTCACGTTACTGCAGGCATTGCTCGTAGTGTTTTAAAACCTTCTTTATTATTTTGTTTTAGCATTTTCATTTTACTGGGCATAGGGCTCTTTCACCTTTTGCTAGAAACTTACCGCGCCGCACTGCACGTCTCCCGCTCCGACCCCAGCTGGGAGGCGGGAGGGTAGGGAGCCACTGGGTGCAGGGGGGTGGGGCTGCACGGGAGGCAGCGGCGGGAAAAATGGGGCTGAGGAGCCTGAAGGGAGATGGCAGGCACTCACTCACTCGGGGTTCAAAAAAGAAGGGGGGCGGGCAGGCACACGTGGGGGCACTCACTCACTCGGGGTACAAAAAGAAGGGGGCGGGCAGGCACACGTTTGCACAGGAACAAGAGGCACAGGCAAGTTTCCAGGCGTCGGGGCGCCGATCTGGAGGAAGAAGCAGGCAGGAGCAGCGTCAGGTCAGGCAGAGCTGCAGCGGTGGGGGAGCGACCTACCCGAGGGTCAAGGGTCGCTGTCTCTGCCGCACAGTGGTCGCCTTTAAGAGGGCAAGAGGGCAGGAGGGGAAGAGGGGTCAGCTGGGAGGCGGGAGGGTAGGGAGCCACTGGGTGCAGGGGGGCGGGCCGCACGGGAGGCAGCGTCGGGAAAAACGGGGCTGAGGAGCCCGAAGGGAGATGGCAGGCACTCACTCACTTGGAGTACAAAAAAGAAGGGGGGCAGGCAGGCACATGTGGGGGCACTCACTCACTCGGGGTACAAAAAAGAAGGGGGGGTGGGCAGGCACACGTGGTGGCACTCACTCACTCAGGGTACAAAAAGAAGGGGGGCGGGCAGGCACACGTGGGCACAGGAACAAGAGGCACAGGCAAGTCTCCAGGCGTCGGGACACCGATCTGGAGGGAGAAGCAGGCAGGAGCAGCGTCAGGTCAGGGAAGTGACCTACCCGAGGGTCAAGGGTCGCACAATGGCCCTCATCCTATTGGATTTGAGTGCCGCATTTGACACGGTATCCTACGCGGTGCTTATAAATACACTTAAGTCACAGTGCATTGGAGGGACTGCCCTAAACTGCTCATTGCCTTCCTTGCAAATCGCACCTTCTAAGTTTTCTCCCAAACTGCCTGCTCCGAAGTCTATTCTTTTCCCCATGGAGTGCCACAGGGATCCATCCTCAGTCCCTTATTATTTAATCTTTATGTAAGACCGCTGGCTGAAATAACAGGGAAATCCAGCTTATCCATGTATTCCTATGCAGATGATTCCCAAATTATTGTCCGCTACCTTCAGACAACACAACTACCCCCTCCACCTTAAAAAATGGTTTAAACAACATAGCATCATGGATGCTAAAAAAAAAATTGCAAATTAAATGGAGAAAAAACAGAGATACTAGTACTGGGAAAGCAAAAAGATCTCTCGAACCAGCAACACTGGCCATGCAAAATGGGTAATCTTCCATCTCCCTCACCACAAGTTCGCAACTTAGGCTTCATAATTGATGATGCACTTACTATGCATCCTCAATCAGTTAAAGTCG
This sequence comes from Lissotriton helveticus, assembly GCF_964261635.1. NCBI lineage: Eukaryota > Metazoa > Chordata > Amphibia > Caudata > Salamandridae > Lissotriton > Lissotriton helveticus. The sequence continues at coordinate 1,626,797,189 of NC_136061.1, forward strand.
CAGCAACTTGTTTTACCATGATTAAATGGCTGAGAAAAATCTGCTGGATGCTACCAGAAGCAACCAGGAAAACCGTTGTCAATGCCTTAATTACATCAACGCTTGACTACGGAAATGTACTCTATATGGGATCAAATAAATCTGTAACCCATAGAGTACAGTTGGCCCAAAACACCGCAGTTAGACTCTCATGTGGAGTCCCCAGATCTACATCCATCTCGACCTATTGATGCAAATTACACTGGCTGAAAATTGAGAACCGAATAAAATTCAAGGCTCTTAACTATATGTATAAAATCAAATCCCATAGTGCACCCAGTTACCCGCTAGCACTGGCCAAACCATAATTTCCCTCTCGCAATCTCCGCCCAAGGAAGATTTGTTGTCCCGAAATTTAAATTGGTGGCAAATCATTCTCGTTCCTAGGCCCTTCACTTTGAAATTCGCTCCCAACTGCTCTCTATAATGAGACAAACTATATCCATTTCCACAAGTCATTAAAAACCTGGCTGTTCGACAAATAGAAGGCTTTCTGTTTAACATGCCTTGACCTGCTTTTGCGCCGGGAAACCCTTTTTGGGAAGCTGTCGCGCACTATAAATTTAAAAACTAAAACTAAACTAAACTAAACTTCGCCCCCAGCTTCTCCCCTGAACTCTACTGAGAGAGTTCTGTCCTTCCTAGAGTGCTTGGTCCAGTTGTGGTGCCTCTGGAATTTGTACCTGTTGTTTGGGAAGCTGGACAAGGAGAAACTAAGACAATCTGCAAAGTTTCATGCATCGCTCATGCATCGCTCGCTTGCGGAGCCCATCCCCGACAGTGTGAGGAAATTCCAGCCACCGCGAAGATCGAGATCGTCGCAGCACCTGTTGCCGCTGCAAGAACAAATGCATCCTTCGCTTGCGGAACGCATCGCTCTGGTGCGGGAAAGATTACCATTGCTGCGAGTATCGTCGCAGAGCCTTTCGTCGCTGGGTTAGATCGTCGCACCGCTTGCTTGCGGACCGCATCACGTCGTTGTGAGTGTCGTCGCAGAGCCATCGCATCGAGGGCCGCGAGAGAAGATCGACGCTGCGCATCGCCGCTGCGCTGCACATTGCCGCCGCAGCTGAGATCATCACCGTCCCGAAGATCGTCGCATCGTACCTTTGCGAGACGCTTCTTACGAAACCTGCGCTCTGGAATCCATACAAGGTATCGCATCCCTCCCCATACAGACCGGATTTGTCGCAACACGCCTGCTGCGTCCAGCGGGGCTGTCGCATCGCCTTCCCAGGGTCTCAGGAGTGACGCATTGCTTGTTTTTTAATGCTGCAGCTTCCATTTGGAACTTTTGTCGCATCCACAGGTACTATGGGCCAAACGTGATGCCTACGCCGATGACACCCAGCTGATCCTCTCCCTGACCAACGACCCCGCCACCGCCAGAGCCAACCTGCACGAAGGGATGAGAGAGGTAGCCGAATGGATGACGACCAGCCGCCTGAAACTGAACTCGGACAAGACGGAGGTCCTCATCCTGGGCTCCTCGCCCTCCGCCTGGGAAGACTCCTGGTGGCCCCCCGCCCTGGGCACCGCACCTACACCAACGGACCACGCACGCAACCTGGGCTTCATCCTGGACTCCTCCCTCTCCATGACCAGACAAGTAAACGCCGTCTCCTCGTCTTGCTTCAACATCCTGCGCATGCTACGTAAGATCTTCCGGTGGATCCCCACCGAGACGAGGAAGACGGTCACCCAGGCCCTCGTCACCAGCCGACTGGACTACGGCAACGCCCTCTACGCCGGAACCACCGCCAAGCTCCAGAAGAGACTCCAGCGGATCCAGAACGCCTCGGCCAGACTCATCCTCGACATCCCCCGACGCAGCCACATCTCCGGACACCTGAGAGATCTGCATTGGCTCCCGGTCAACAAGAGAATCACCTTCCGTCTCCTCACCTACGCGCACAATGCCCTACACGACCAAGGCCCGAGCTACCTCAACAACCGGATCAACTTCTACACTCCCAAGCGCCTCCTCAGATCAACCAGCCACGCCCTCGCTGCCGTCCCCCGCATCCGAAGAGCGACAACAGGAGGAAGGTCCTTCTCCTACCTGGCCGCCAAGACCTGGAACTCACTCCCAACCGACCTGCGCCTGACCCAAGACCACCTCTCCTTCAGGAAGAAGCTCAAGACCTGGCTGTTCGAGCAGTAGCGGCACCCCCCCCCCCCACCCAGCGCCTTGAGACCCTACGGGTGAGTAGTGCGCTCTATAAATGACCTGATTGATTGATTGATTGACAGTGGTTTATTTTAACACAAACTCTTTTGAAATCATATTCCTGATCTGTGTATGTTGGATTTTTGTCATTTTGGTCTTGTGTAGTTTAGATTAAATAACTTACCCTGGGCGAAGCACTACACTACACTAGTTTGTGAAGTTTGCGCAACTTCGCACTACGTGAGCTGCATGTAGCACAGTGCGAACACACGTAGCGCAGCGTAGTGGTCATTTTTTGCTTGTTCGCGGTCCTCAACGTCATGTTCGTGACCGCGAGCAAGCAAAATGACATCCCAGCGAGATTCTCAACGCGGGGAGGTCAGGTTTCTCATTGCGATTGGTCGCGCATGCTCGCGACCGCTCACGATGAGAAACTACCAGTCTGCATTGAGAAAGCTGCCGCTCGAGTAAAAATCTACTCGAGCGGCAGAAAACTACAGCTTGCACTGTGCAAGATGCCGTTTTCAATGATTGCACAGTGCCGGATGCTTGTCCGCACTGTTCAATCATTGAAAACGCATCTTGCACAGTGCGAATGTGCTACTACGCAGCTCGCGTAGTGCTATGTGAAGTTCGCGAGTGCGAAGTGTACTTCGCATAGCTTTGCGTAGCACTACTTCGCGAACTACGCCCACCCTTATAAATAACTTTATTTTTCTAAACTGGTGTGGAGTCCATTTGTGGTGTTTTCACTGTGTTACTGTGAGTGTTGGTACAAATACTTTACACATTGCCTTTGATAAGCCTGTGTGCTCGTGCCAAGCTACGAAGAAAGGGGTGAGCGGGGATATACAAAGTGTGTATCCCCCTTACCCTGACTAGAGGCAAGGGTCCCTATTTGTCACAAGTACTTATCTGTGCCAACTAGAGACCCCGAAATCTAACAGTCTCGCCTTTGATTAAGTTAAAGCCATTTTCTTTGCTATATAATACCATTAGCAAAGCAAAAGGCTTTAAATTAATCAAAGGCGAAACCTATTGCATTTTCAATGCTTGTTAACAAATGCATTTATAAAGATACATTGATAACTAGAGGCAACATAATTGTTAATGATCTGGTATGCTCGTGGTGTAGATCTAAATCTTCACAGTGGCGGCTGCTGTATTGAAGCAGTAATGGGGCGAGGAGGTGGATTAAAAAAAAAAAGATCACTTACCTGCTAGCCGGCCACTTCCTTTCCTTTGTCCTCCCCGTCCTCTTCCTTCTATAGCAGGAAGCACCAGGCTCCCCTATGCCAATCACAATGCTACAATGCAGTGTTTTTTTAGAGTTTTATATAGCACAAACTAGACCCGAAGATATCAGGTATCAGAGTGCTTTACATGAGCACCAGTTTTGTTACAGATGAATACATTCACTTTTGTTAGGCACAGGGCGATTAAGTGATTTGCCCAGAATCACAGGACGGATAGTGTCGTTGCCGTGACTCAAACATGGTTCCCAGCTCCGAGGTCAACCACTCTAGCCGTAAGGCTACATCCTCTCCCTTATTGTGATTGGTCTGAGTGCTGTGGGGCGGCACTTAGAAAGGGACTAGGAGAGTGGTCATGTTCTCCACCCAGGCTGTACACTACAGCCGGTGGAGAACAAGCAAAGTGTGCATGACTGTTTGACCGGCCCAAGACGGCCGGCCAAACAGTCATGCACACTTAAAGAGTGCCACTACTCCTGCCCCCCGCTTGCTCTGCCCAGCACAACCCAGAACAGCCCTGCAAAACGGCCTCAGCACGGAAAAATAAAATGATAATAAGGTTCTTATTATCATTTGATTTTTCCTTTTTTGCAGTGCTGAAAGGCAGGGGGACGACGCTCCTCCGCCTTAGCAGAGGAGGCGCTCCTGTCTTTGTAACATCATAGGGATCTATATATATAGTCTGGTGAGAGCTAGCTACTTTGAGGAGTAATAACAGTAAGAGAGACCAGGGACACCAACAGATGTAAAAGACAATTAAGGTCAATATTTGACCAACTTGTTTTGTGGCTGTTACTTATTTGACGTTTAATACATTTTTTGGTTTTTTCTATTCTCATCATGTTGCTATGAACACATTGACATGTAAGTACTGTATCGGGGATCACAGATAAGAGTTGTGTCTGCTGTTTCTGATCAATTCTTATGCTTGGGTGGCAGAGAGATCCAAACACCCCACATAGTTTTCTTTGGTAACTGAACCCAAGTAGACAGGGAGGGCTCATTTTCCTTTCTTTCCTCATCAAATCATGCAATGAGCATCATCAAATCAGGATGACTAGAGTGAAAGTTAATCTTGTGGGCATGCAAGACTACAGAAGGTTTTTTATGGATAATAGGATTTTTGAGAAGCTAATATCACTAATTTCCCTTTACAGATTTCATATCACCTGGTGTTAAATAGCTCTGCAGTTGATATGCTCCTCAATCTAACCCATTGAGCCTAGCTGTTTTTTCCACAATAGCCTTGAAGGCTTATCAGTAAATAATGGGATTCTGACCTATTTCTAAACACAACATTTTACTTAAAGGACAAATGCAGAGGTCCATAGGTCTGACACAACTCTAATCTGCGGCACATATCAGTAAGACACAAAAGACATAGTAGGACAGTCCACTCCTACATGGCCTCTAATCGGGCTCTTCAAGATCAGGTAAAACCCTTCAAGAAATCCATTAGTTTGGGGTTGAAAGGTTATAAGGAATCAGGCTATATGCCGCAGGGACTGTAATTATCCTGGGCGTCAATGCGCTGAAATACTTACCAGAATCATCTGCAAGCTACAGGATAAACATGTTTCAAGAAGAAATCCCAGGATCCAGAGACAGGCGGGTAGCTAGGCACTTTGCCGCCAGTGGCGGTCCCTGCTTTTGCTGTCCCGCGGCCGGCGCTGAGGAGCAGGGCTGCTGGTGATGATTGTTTGCTGCAAACTCATTTAAGAGGGGGCCTCCGCCCCCAAAACTGGTGCCGCACCTCCCTTGCTACACCACTGTCCAAAGGCCCAACTTTAGAAACTTTGCACTCCCCTACCACAGGCAGTGGCATCTGGAAAGCCTTTGTCATGCTCCCAGGGTAGATTTTCCTTTCCTTGTCATGAATGTCAGACGCCTGTGATCTTCATGTTCACTTGGAACAGAAAAGGAGTATTTTCCCTGAGGTAAGATACAAGAGCAATGATGAGTAATATGAAAGCAGCCAATTCATTAAGAAAGTTGAATGTCACGAGAACATTTGGACCCCACAGAAAGGAATAGTCCCATATCCAGAGCTAGAAAACTGGGCACCAGAAACAGCCACTACAATGCTGGCATCACATCGCGGTGTCATTACAACTAGTAACGAGTCATATTCCTGGGCACCACATTCTGACCCAGAAACTGAGCAGGAATTATGGGAACAGACGGTATTTCCATGCTAGAACAGAGCAGAGAGCTGTTTTGGAGGACACACGCTTTCCAAGAAATAGATGAGCCAGTGTGCCTGCGAGCGGATCCATAAATGAAGAGAAATAGAGCATTACCTCATCTGGTGTTATTCCTTGCCCCTCTAAAGCAGACTGGGGATTTGGGGGGGGGGGGGGGGTGGCCGACCAGCGGGAGGCTCTCCCCACCCGGGGAAGTTTGGGGCACCAGGGGAGGGGGGGGGTGGTGGGAGGAAGCATGACCCTCGGGGCTCGCCGTAGCTGGCGAGATTGGGCTGGTTGGGTGTCTTGGGCTTGTTTTGGGCTGGCGGTGTATTTAACCGGCCATTTTGTGTCACTGCACACTGTTCGTGGTGCAGTGACACAGCAGCCAGGGCCGTAGGCAGTTCCTTGGTTCTGTTCGCGGGCTTTCGCTGATCGCGAGGCGGACTGTCGGCGTCTTCGGGATTCTTTGGTGGATTACAGAGGCGGTAGCTGGGGCGTGCGGTGAACGTGGTTGGACGCGTGGTTGTCAGGCGGCGTATTGCTACGCGAATGCGGAGTGCACTGATCCGCGGGTGGCCGAGGCTCTGCGGCTGTTGAGCGAGGCGGGCCGCATGGACATCGTGCGGCCCAACCTCAAGGTCGCTGCGGCTGTGGCGGCGTGTGAGCCGCCTCGGTCGCGGCCGCGGCAGGATCAGCGGGGTGGGAGGGGGAGCGGGGGCGCGAAGGGCGGAGGACGGCGCACAGAGGCAGGGCCGCGTGGGAAGGCACAGGGTGGCGCCAAGAGGGCAGGGCGGAAGGGGAGGAAGCGGGCCCTGGAGTTTGTCGAGGTGGTGGGGGGAGGGGGAGGGGGGTCCGGGGGCGGCCCGCGAGGCAGTGGCTGAGATGGGAGGGCAGGGGGGGTGGGGGATGACGAGGGGTCCCAGGTAGTGCTGCCAGGGGAGGGTGGGGGCAGTGGGGAGGGGGGGCGGGGAGCCGAGGGTGGTGAGGGGCCTGTGGTGGTGGAGGGACGCGGTGCAGGAGGAGGAGGGGGGCCGCGGCGCGCAGAGCAAGGTGGGCAGCTGCGGGGGGGAGATGGGGGGCCGGGGGGGCGGTTTCACCACTATTGATCGAGGAGACGGATGTGGAGGAGGAGGTGGGGGGGACGGGGGACGGACACGGAGCAGGACTGGAGTTCGTCCTCATCGGAGGAGGGGGGGCTTGGGGGGCCAAGGGGGGATGGCGTCCCCGGGGCTGCGGGGGGGGGGGGAGGGGGAGGGGCCAGGCGGAGGGGTGTGGTGGACCTGAGGCTCTGGGGGGTGCCCGGAGGCGGCGGTGCGGCGAGCGGGAGAGGTGGGTCGGGGGGTGGGTCGGTGGGGGTAGTGGAGGGTGGCAGGGGGAAGGGGGGGCGGAGGACAGTGGTGGGCACTGGGGGGGTTACGGTGAGGGGGAGAGGAGCGGCAGGTGGGGGGCCTGGGGAGTTGGGCTTGAGGGGGGGCGGGGCCGAGTTGGGTTTACGGGGGTGGGGCGGGCCGGGGGGCTGGGCCGGGGAGGGGGGTTGGGACCTGAGGGCGGGGGGATCCCGGCGCGACGCGGAGGTCATTCGGCAGGATGGAGGAGGGGGGCGGCTGTGGGATGGGGGAATTGGGGGGGGGAGCGGCGCGTGGGGGGGAGAAGGGCGGTGTTTCCACCCTGGCATGCTGGACTCCACCATTTTTCCTTGGCAGGAGCTGTTTGCGAGGCGCTCGGGGGAGCAGCATGCGGCTCCCACCCACCAAGAGGATGGGCCGAGCTCCAGCGAGGGACCTACATCGGGACCACGGCAAAGGGAGGCAGGATGCGTCGCCGCCAGCCCCTCCCCGAAGGGTCTTTACGGCCGCCGGGGGTGGGGGAGTGAGGATGGATGCGAATATTTCTGCTTTGACTGCGAGTTTAGAGGATGGGGGGCGAGTGTGGACTTGAGGGAGTTGATGCGGGTGTGTCGTGAGAGAGCGGGTTTGCGCCGGCTGGAACCCCAAGTGGGGGGCCGGGGTGGTGTGGAGTCGGCTGATGGAGAGTCGGAGGAGGAGGAGGAGGGAGAGATTCGGGAGGACGGGGGGGCTTGTAATGTTGTTAGCAGTGTGTTGCAGGTGCCAGCAAGGCAAGAAGCGCCCAGAGTGACGGCTCCCTCAGCTCCACTGGTTAGGCGGCGGGATCCAGCAAGGACGCCGACCTTGACGCCAGGTAAGAAGGATGACGACGCGGAAAGTGCCAAGCGGCGTTGTGTGCGGTTTCAGTGGGGATGGGGGGCGACAGGGGGGATGGATGGTGGTTGGTGCGGGGACGATATGTGCAGGATGCGGGCATTGGCACGGACGGCGCGGCGCAGAGCGAAGACGGGTCGGGCGCGGGCGGCGGGGCAGCGGCGGCTGGTTAGAAGGAGAAGGCGGGGGAGGAAAGGAGAGTTGTATGGTGCCGGTGCGTAAGTTATCGTACATGGGGCTGACCAAGCCGCTGGGGGCCCACCTTTCAGCGGCAACGAGGGAAAATATCTGGAAAGGGGAGTACATTGACATCTTGAAGCTTCTCCACAGGGAGTTGGCGTCCAAGGAGGGGTCGAAGGAAGAAGAGCAGGAGTTAACTAGGCGCCCAAAGGTGCCCCTAACGCTAGACAACTGGTCAGCGGCGTTCCTCATATACGCGAGCGTGTATTGCGAGAAGTTCCTGGACCGGTGCGTCGCGCTGTTCAAATACATGGATGTGGTGCGGAGGGCACAGGTGACTTACGGCGGGTATGCGTGGTCACACTACGACGAGGACTTCCGGGCGCGCATGGCGGCGGACCCGGAAGCGCAATGGGGGAGCTGGATTCGGATCTGTACCAGCAAACGATGGGAGGGCCAAGTTTGGCCGCACCATTTACACGGCAAGCGGTTTGCCACTGGTGCCGCCCCCCTTTGCGGCCCGCCCCACCCGTGGGGGGGTGGGGCAGGGAGACTCGGGCAGCCAGGCCGCGGTTGGGGCCTGCTGGGACTTTAATAGAGGCGCCTGCGGGCGGGCGGCAGGCCGATTCCGGCACGAGTGCTCGTCGTGCGGACGACGGCATCCAGTGCTGCGTTGTTGGGGGCTAGGGGGCCCGCCGGGGCAGCAGCCCGTGCAGGGAGGTGCCCCAGCCAGAGGGGGACAGGGTGGGGAGAGGGAAGGGGGCAGAGGGGGGGAGCCGGGGCTCTGGGAAAAGGCTTGTACGCCGGTTAGGATCGAGCGGATGGAGCCCTGGTTGGCGGCGTATCCGCGGGCGGAGGATGCTGCTGTGCTGCGTCGTGGTTTCCGGGAGGGGTTTAGACTGGGGTACGAGGGCCCTCGGATTGCTCGCTGGGCGGACAATCTGAAGTCAGTGAACGCACACAAGGGCGTCGTGAGAGAGAAACTGTTCAAAGAGGTCAGAGAGGGCCGGATGGCGGGCCCCTTCACGGCACCGCCGCTGCCGGGATTGATCATTTCCCCCATCGGGGTGGTGCCCAAGAAGGAGGAGGGGCAGTTCCGACTGATACAGCACTTGTCGTGGCCGGAAGGGGAGTCGGTCAATGCCTTAATTTTGGCGGAGTTGGCGTCGGTGACTTACTCGTTGGTGGACGTAGCGCGGAGGCTCGTCGCGGCGGCGGGACGGGGCGCGCTGATGGCGAAATGCGATGTCAAGTCAGCGTTCCGACTCCTTCCGGTGCACCCAGCGGATCACCAGTTGCTTGGGATCCAGTTCCAAGGTCTCATCTTTGTGGACAAGGCGCTGCCGGTGGGGTGCTCCATTTCCTGCGCACTATTTGAGCGTTTCAGCTCATTCCTGCAGTGGGTTTTTTCCAGGTGCCCAGGCTCGGAGTCAGTGACGCACTATCTGGATGACTTTTTCCTGGTGGGGCGGCCCGGTGCGGTGGACTGTCAGCGGCAGCTAGATGGTTTGGCCGGGTTGATGGGGGAATTTGGGGTTCCCTTGGCGCCAGAGAAGACGTGCCGTCCCAGTACCGTGTTGTCCTTTCTCGGTATCGAGCTCGACTCGGTCGCCATGGAAGCGCGCCTACCGGACGACAAGAGATCAGCGATGCTGGTTCTGGTGGATGGGATGTTGTCAAAGAGGAAGGTGACAGTGCGAGAGGTGCAGGTGTTGTTGGGGCATTTGAATTTTGCTTGCCGCGTGGTGCGGGCGGGCCGAACGTTTTGCCGGCGTTTGGGTTTGGCGTTGTCCAGTTTGACTTTGCCTCACCATCATGTGCGCCTCTCGGCGGGAATGAAGGAGGATCTGCGCATGTGGCGGGCGTTCCTGGAACGGTTCAATGGTGTGCCCATGGCGCCGGCGGAGGACTGGGAGTGGGACGTCACCATGTACTCGGATGCGGCGGGCGGCGGTGGATTCGGGCTGTACTGGGAGGGAAAATGGTGTGCAGAGCAGTGGCCGGAACATTGGCAGGCGGGCGGGAGGAGCATTGCATTTTTGGAGTTGTTCCCTTTGGTGGTGGCGGTCACGGTGTGGTCAGGGGCGTTGGCGCACAAGCGCGTGCTGTTTCGAGTGGACAACATGGCCGTCGTGCAGGTGGTGAACAGGCAGTTGGCACGGGACCCGCAGGTTTTGAAGTTGATGAGGGTGTTTGTCCTGCGCTGCTTGGAGAATGACATACTGTTTCAGGCGTGCCACGTTCCGGGTGTGGACAATGACATTGCCGATGCCTTGTCTCGTTCACAGTGGGAGAGTTTCCATGGGCTAGCCACGGAGGCGGAGAAAGTCAGGACGTCGGTGCCGGAGGACCTGTGGTCGGTGGGCGAGGCAGGGTCTTTCAGTTGGTGAAGACGTCGGTAGCAGTGTCCACGTGGAAGGTGTACGAGCTAGCGTGGGAGGAATTCCTGCAGTCAGGTGCGGTGAGGCAGGGGGACCGGTGGCGGCGCGAGGAACAGGTGGTCAGGTTCATGCTGGTGCTCATGGATAGAGGGCTGTCGCGGGTGTCGATTGCGGGCAAGTTGTCGGCGGTGGCGTTCATGGGAAAGTTGTGGTGGGGTTACCCCCCATCGGCGGGTGAATTGGGGACCCGGCTGCTGGAGGGGTGGGCGAGAGAGAGGGGTGCGGCTGCACCATCCCATCACGGTGGACTTGCTGGAAGGAGTAATTTGCGCGCTCCCGGCGGTGTGCAGGGACGAGGGCGAGGCGGTGCGGTTCTCTACCTTGATGTCTTGGCTTTTCTTTGGGGCGTTTCGAGTGTCGGAGTTGCTGGGCGCTAAGGGGAGCGGGGGGTGTTGTGGGGGGAGGTGGAGGTGCGAACTCAGGAGGTGGCGGTGCATTTGCGGCGCTCGAAGACGAACCAGCGGGGGGTCGGGACTTGGGTGGTACTGGGACCGGGCAGTCGGGAGGGGGTGTGCCCGGCGGCGTGGGGAAGGAGGTTGATGGCAGGGGGGGGCGAGAAGGAGGGGGAGGTTTTTGGTCGGGGGAGACGGAGTGACGGCATCTCAGGCTTTGGGGGTTCTGCGACGTGCCCTGCGGTACATGGGTGAGGACCCCCTGGCTTTCGGGACGCATTCCTTTCGGATCGGGGCGGCAACGGAGGCGGCACGGAGGGGTTGGGGTAAGGAGGAGATACAGAGGCTGGGACGGTGGAAGTCTGACTGTTACAGGACGTATGTGCGGTTGCGGGAGGCGGAGGTGGTGTTGTAACAGTGATTCCCGATTTTGATATGTGTGTCTTTGCAGGTGCTGTGGCGGGGCCGGAAGCGGCTGTTCTGAATGTATATATTGTGGGACACTCATTCGTCAAGAGGGCAGAACAGGCGGAGTGGGACAGGCATCGGACACTCAATTTGGGATTGAATGTGGGGCTGTATCGTTGTCATTGGAGGGGAAAGGGGGTAGGCGTTGGCATGAGTTATTGCCCTTGTTGAACACGGTGGTGAGAGGGGGGTGTGCCCGGACGTGGTGGTGATTCATCTGGGCGAGAACGATTTGGTGCAGTGCAAGGGGCTGGCGCTGCTCAAGCAGATGAAGAGGGACCTGAGGGAAATTAAGAAGCAATGGGCGGGCTGTCATATTATCTGGTCTGAGTTTATTCCCAGGCGGGTGTGGAGGGGGGCGGAGCGCCCAGGAGCCATAGACAGGGCACGGAGGAAAATTAATCGGGAGATGCGTGAATTCTGTGCCAAGGAGGGGGTGGGGAGGATGGAGCACCCGGAGTTGCGCTATGGCGCGATATATTTTTTCCGGGAGGATGGGGTTCACCTGTCCAGGTATGGCATGGAGTTGTACTTAGTCCAGCTGAGGGAGGCTTTGGATGGGGCGTTAGGGGTGCTCAGGTATCCCAGGAGGCAGGAGTCCTAGGGGGGGGGGGTCGAAAGTCGTAAGCGACTTTCGAGTGGTGCTTTCCAAAGGAGATAGGGTGGTTTTGCTGGAGGCCTGGGACTGTATGGTAGGCGGGGGTGAGGTTATGGAGGTCACTGTGGCATTTCAGTAGAGGGGTAGGTTGCTGAGCGGATGTGTTGTATTTCAGTTGCGATGTTGGGGTTAACTTTAGGGGTGGGGGTGGGGGGACTGTCAGGCAGTTGTTATTTAGTGAGCAGTAGTTGTGTTCGGCACAGGCCAGGTGGGACTTTGTTGTAGGTGCACCTGATTCCAATAAAGCGGCCTTTGTCACACATTTTGGTTGTCTGTGTCAGTGCTTCCCCCCCCTCACCTACTGGTGTGCCCCAATGGGGATTTGGGGGGGTGGCCGACCAGCGGGAGGCTCTCCCCCCCCGGGAAGTTTGGGGCACCAGGGGAGGGGGGGGGTGGGAGGAAGCATGACCCTCGGGGCTCGCCGTAGCTGGCGAGATTGGGCTGGTTGGGTGTCCTGGGCTTGTTTTGGGCTGGCGGTGTATTTAACCGGCCATTTTGTGTCACTGCACACTGTTCGTGGTGCAGTGACACAGCAGCCAGGGCCGTAGGCAGTTCCTTGGTTCCCGCCCTCCCTCCCTACAAAATGAATTTCCCCTCTGGTTTCTGGGGTGGTGGGGTTGGTCCTGGTCTTGAGGGGTTTTGTTGGTCGATGGTGCACTGGTTAGGGTTACAGTTGTGGTGTCGCTGGAACAGGTGCGGTTCATGAGGCGCTTTCCTAAGGAGATAGGGTGGTTTTGCTGGAGACCTGGGACTGTATGGTAGGCGGGGGTGAGGTTATGGAGGTCACTGTGGCATTTCAGTAGAGGGGTAGGTTGCTGAGCGGATGTGTTGTATTTCAGTTGCGATGTTGGGGTTAACTTTAGGGGTGGGGGTGGGGGGACTGTCAGGCAGTTGTTATTTAGTGAGCAGTAGTTTTGTTCGGCACAGGCCAGGTGGGACTTTGTTGTAGGTGCACCTGATTCCAATAAAGCGGCCTTTGTCACACATTTTGGTTGTCTGTGTCAGTGCTTCCCCCCCCCCCCCCCCCTCACCTACTGGTGTGCCCCAAATGACATAGAAATAGCCAAAAAAAATCAGCAAACCGCAAGTCATCAACTTTGCCACTATTTTTATACATAATATTGAACATTACAGTTTGTTGTTAACCGTAGAAAAGCCTGCACGGGGACGTAGACTGCAATTTTTTTGGCACACTGAATCTGTAGTCAAGCTGTTTCAGAAGCGAAAGTGCAAACCAAAATAAACCTGCAAGATGTTGGTTGCAGTTAGCTGTCAGCCTTGCGCTGATGTCATATTACTGTAGGTATAAAACACTTTGAAGATTATAGCTATAAAATTACCATCTCAATCATCCGATTTTCAGTTTCGTGATAGTTGTAAGGCACTCCAGGACTCTTTTAAATGGCTCATTTAAGAAACCTATTGAGTGCCTGAAATCGCTCATCCTTCGGTCTCACAGCTCATACAGGATGTGCTAAATGGATCACTTAAACCTTCCCTTCTGTGCTTCACTTCATAAACATCAGCAGCTAAGAATCTGGCGAATCTTTTATTCCTTGCCGTATTTTTAGAATTGCAGACTATCGTACTAGTAATTGTTGTAAATGCACCTGCTGGAATATTACATGATTTGTAAATTAAAATCACAAAAAAGGAACGCACTACAATGAGCAATGTTGCCAGCGCTATCTTTCTGAGAAATTGGGTTGATGTACTCATTTGAAATGCTAAGCCAGGTGTAAAAGATACATTGTTTTTTTTGCAATGCGCTAACTTTCTTTGCTATGTAGGTGATAATATGATCCATTTTCTGTCTCATGTATTTGACAGGTCATTCACAAAGCTAAACTTACATGTGACGAAATCTACACAGTTAATTTTACTCTTACACTTTGCAGTAAATGTACACATTTTGGTTATTCACCATTAATGGCTTTAAATGTATTACAAACCGTAGACATATATTTCCCTAACATCTGAATTCTGGGGTTGAAGCCTTATTCACCTGTGTAAAGTTAATAGTTATAACATCATACCGATAGGCAGAGATCTCCACCACTGAGGCGAAATCTACCTTTGGTAAAGTATTGCAAAAAATTAAAAAGTTAGTAAAACTGTTTTTTTTAATGACCAAAATATATTTAATTAAATAAATGTTATCTTACCATTGTCCTTCATCAGAGCCCTGTCTTACCATTGTCGATGCCTCGCTCACTCAAGGCTTCTTCTCAGAAGCTCTCAAGATTTCCCAGGCCCTTCCACTCCTGAAATCAAACCTACACTAGACCCTGATGATCTTGCCAATTACCTGCCTGTCACTCAACTACCATTTAAGGTCAAGATCATTGAAAACGTGGTTGTTCAACTGCAAGATCACATCGTTCGAAACCATCTTCTGCATGACTACGGGTATGGCTTAAGATCATGCTACAGCACAGTAGTACATACACTGTTGATGATGCCCTCTTTACTAGAGATGAAGATGACTCCTGCTTCCTTATATTGCAGGACCTCTCAGCTGCCTCATATTCACCCTTGAGTCATGAATGGGATTTAATAGCAATGTACTTGAATCGTACTCCTCCTATCTATCTAACCGACACCACTTTGTTCACATGGTCCCAAAAGAGATGTGTCTCGTTTGGAGCACCCCATCCATACTGTCTCTGGTCATCTTCAGCTTTTACATGGTGTGCTTGGTACTCTACTCACAGATATTCAAGATTCTCCAACATGCCGATGATACACAAGTCTACTTAAAAAAGTCTCCTCTGCTCCAGGCATCCAACACTTAAAACACTATTTGCACATCATACAAACCTTGATGTCCTGTGCCCTCATGAAGCTCAACCCACCAAACACAGATTCCTATTATTAGCCAAGAACAACATGAACCATGTTCAGTTTTGAACCCAAACTCTTGGCAAAAACCAAATTATGTAGATTCCCTCTGGACACCAACTTGTCCCCCAAGGAAATTACTGCTACAAAACAAAGGTGGCCTGTTACCAGATCTTACTTGTAAAGAAAGTCAAATCATTTTTTCCAAAAACTGAATTCAGAACTGCTGTCCAAGCCCTTGTACTCTTGCATCTGGATGGGGTAATTCCCTACTTTATGACCTCCTAGACTTCACATTGGCACACCGAAGGGCAGCCTACAGCCTGTAGCATGTCTCTTGAAAGGGCCTGAAAAACTATGGTCACATCAGCTAAACCCTTATGAAAATGTATTGGTGCACGTTGCCGTCCTACACCACTTTCAAAACAAGCACCATCATTTACAAAACCATCATGATCAGCACCCCCACTTATCTTACAAAAAAAAGGAGCTCACCATCTCTGGGGATTTTTGGCACACCTGCAGCCAGGACACTATTAAACTGCAGTATAAGGCTGACATTACGAGTGTTCCGTTCTTTTTTAATCTCTGTGCGAACTACTGAATGCACAGAAATTAGAGTTACAAGTTTTGTGGTAGTTACCCCATGCCTCACAATTTTCCACGGGTAAGGTTTGGCTGGGGAATTCTGACTGGAATATGACTAGTAAGAACCCTTACCAGTCAAAGACTCACCTCTTTAAGGAACACTATATCACAATGCATTGGTCACCTACAACTCGGCTTCCTCTCCTATTACTTGTTGACTTGGTTTCACCATGTACAGTGCTCCACTGCCATCTGGATATGTTTGCACTATGTTAGTGTAGGTTATTTAGTCATATGTATATGAAATCTATAACAGAATAGAAATTGCTAGAGCACTATGAATTTAGATGAAATGTTTTAAAGATGTAATAAAATCCTGCCTTAAGTAAAATGCTTATGTTTATATATTATGTAGTAAACATTTTTAACAGGTATATATGTGTGGTAATCTTTGCAGTCAGAGTGGGCATCGCCCGACAGAACAATAGGAGAGGAGGCTGAGACCTCCCCATGGAAGTTTTGAAAGCATTGTTTTGAATTAAATGACCATACACTTGTAGCACAACTAAACATACCGCAAAATTAAGTTTGAGAATAGGACTCATTTTTTCTGCATATTAGGTGCTATTCACGTCTTGGTTCAAATTGTCAAATGAATGCATTGCTTCTGCTTTTTGTTGTGTTCCTTTCTTGGTTCACAAAACATCTTCTATGGCTAGTTGACCTTACTGGCTATATGCAACTTTTTATGGAGAGTACTCTTCTACAAAAATATCAGCACACATTATGCCTTCAGGCTGCCAGGAGTGTTGAAAAGCTATTGTCAATAATCAGTAGCTAATGCCCTCAACAGAGGAAAAAACATATACGAGTAAGTGTGAAATATGTTGAATTCTCCTTCAAATATGCCAAAATTGCTGAATTTTCCAAAATATTTAGTTTTTAGGTCGAGCCTAGGCACACATGCACTGTCGGGAAGACCGGCTGTAGTTGATAAAGAACTTACCTCCCGCCTGATGGCTTCCCATTGGTTAAGTGCCATGTTGCTCTCATTTCCTTCTTTCTATATGGTTCATCCCGCGAAATGTCTCTTCCGTTTCTTCATAGAGGAGCACCACTCAAGTACAGTTTTCTCCTGATTCCAATGATCATATGTTGTTTCAATAACTCTTTTTATATAACTGTGGCAGCAAGGCATGCCGATCTGTATCTTCGCATATGGCGGTCGTAACTTTCTTTCGTTCTCCTTGGCTGCCTCTTCTGCATCTCTGCAGGCTCATTGCTGCTCTGCCTATGGACTGATTTACAATTGTGGCAGCGCGGCATACAGAGCTGTAGTATTTTCATTAAGACACCTGAAAATAGAGCCTCTTCAGTACAGGAAATCCTGAACACATCCCTTTTGATATGCTGTGCAGTAAGCATTGAGGATGGACAAAACAGATAACATAAACAGTGCTTCCATTTCAAAACGTTGTGCTTGCTTATATTCAATTCAAATAGCAATTATTAATTTATTAACAGCAGATTAAGTATATTTCATTTTCCCAACACTGTATGGTTGTCTGCTTTAGGGAGAAATATGCTCCGTGCATTCAAATGCACTGTGCTAAAATGGCCACCACCTATATGCTTGACAACTGATAAAGTTCTCTTCACAAGTTCTAGTTCTGTTCCTTCCACTATTGGCGCCATCCCAGCATTGTTGCCTGAGGAACTGTAGATTTTCTCTTTGACCTGACGTGTTGAGCACGTGGCTGTAGATTGCAGCATGGCAGTACACAGGAATTACACATTCCGATTTTCACTTCTGCCAGAATAGCTTCTGTTCTGTATTGCATCGGTCGAGATTAAGGCTTTATACAGAGAGACAATACACAAAGCTATTTGCATGGTTACCTTTTTTCACTAGTGTGAAATCACTTTCAACGTTTAGAAAAAGGTAAGTTGTGAAATGATTAAATCTCCTTCCTGAATGCAGGTATTTCACCTGACTTATTTCCAACCTGAATGAGGTTGTGGATTTAATCCTGTTAAGAGGAGAAGTAAATTAGCATCGACTTTTAGGGCATACATGTACCCCAGGTAACACATGTATGTGTTTGAGGTAGATTCATGTATTGTAGAAAGTAGCCCCCCTTGTTCTTTCAGGGTGTGTGCATTTACCCCTACCCTAGTCCTCTTGCTGTCTTACAGTATATGTAATTACCCCAGGCCCCCTTTCTCTTTCAGAGTGTGGGTTTTTACCCCTGCTCAGTATTTAATTTGTAAAAAAATAATTAAATGCCAGTGCTCTCCTTAGGAGACATTTACAGCTAAGAGGGCTGCAATAGCCTTGGTTCAACACTTTTACCTGCACTAAATTGACAGGCGCCTAGAAGTGATTTAGTTGGCACTGTGTGAGGCAGAACAATATTCAGCTTTGGACTCTGTGATGGGAATCTCAGCACTCATCTTTGCCTGTAAATATTAGCACATGTGTGAGGCTCAGCCATCCCATCAGGCCTCCTAAAGTCTTCCTTGTGTATTTCTTGGAGTAGTCTCCACACACTGACCTCCTCAGCATACAAAGGACGCACATGAATTTAAGTCCTGGAGCAGTGTGCGCCCTCACTCCTGACTCACAGCCTCCAGGAACCATGTTCACTGAACTGCCTGATGCCTGCATAGTCTTTCGCTGCTCTCAGCACTTGTTTACTTTCTCTGGTCTAGTTTCTTTTTGGGGTAGGAACATTCTCACATGAGAACATAATACCCTGCTAGACATAGCAATGTCTGCTTCTTGCATCTTTTCAGGCACTCTGAGATATTAATATAGATTCAGTTCTTTCGACAAAAACATGTCTACATCTCAAAGTAGTTGTTTAAAAGGTAGATCAGTGGGTGAATTCACCTGCTGCACTTATCTGCAAGTTACTGTGTATTCAAAGAGGATTCACTTAGATTCTCACTATTCTGCTGGCTATTGTTAATTCTATCCAACAACTGATATCCAGATTCTAGTGGTGCACAAGATAGACGATTGCAACAGCTTTCTCTTCAGTCTGTCTGACAGATCCTTCCAGCTCACTGATGAAACATCATGAACTCTTACCTGACATGATGGCTTGTGGTGTTTAACAGCTATTTGAAAGTGGATTATTAGTAAGGGCAAAGGTATATCTGCCACTGGCAATAAGTCCACTAACACAGTAAAGGGCTCAGAATAGGTCTTAGAAAATCATTCCTATGTTCAACCCTTGGTAGTGTGGCTGTGAGCAGGCAGGCTTAACTTCAAAGACAGGTATGTACACCATTTAAAAACACCAATTCAGTAAATAATGAAGACACAATGCACAATAAAAATCCATCACCAATTTATAGAAATAGTAAATATTTGTATCTTTAAAATGACACCTAAACGACAAAAATCCAATGTAGGGAACCAGAGATATGAATTTTCAAAGATTTAGCATTATCTAGCACATAGCAACCTATAGCGCCTTATCGGGACATCTGGTCATGATAGGCGGGTCAAAGTTTCAGGCTGATCGCAGTAGAGCCCTGGGCAGTTTTCCTTCATGGTAGGTCTCGGTCAAAGTTTTTACCTTCTGACTTAGAAACTTTTCTGGAACTTTTTTCCCCGGGATCTCCCTAATCTCTCAGCCAGTCCGGATTCGGTGAGGGTTTGCCGGATTGCCTTGCGACAAGCTCCCGGTCAAACTTATAGAAGTCCGACCTCCGGAGCATTCCAGCGGGACAAACCAAGGATCCAGGCCGACTCGCGGTTGAAGGCAGGCGACTTGGCTTTCGCAGTTGCTCCCGGTCACCTTTTCTTCATTCGGACTTAGAAACTTTTACAACACTTTTTCTTGTGAGGTCCCTCAATGCTCTTCACCAGGCCGGATTCGGTGAGGGTTTGCCAGCCTCGGACTTCACCTACTCCCGGTCAAACTCTGGAAGTTATTAAGTCCGAATGAAGAAAAGTGAATGGGACTGAGGTTGCGGCTTTCAGAGTCATAGGGGCTAGTGTAACTATGGTCCTGGATGAGCTTGTGCCTCAAGGGAGGTTGCTACATGGTGAGTTTCACCAGGTGACTTATGCAGACAGCACTACCAAACTCCATCATATGGCTGTGGTGGATTTGTAAAGGGGAAGTGTGCCAGGCCCTATGAAGGTAGCTGTGTCAAAGGTGCACTCAGTCCAGTGTTTACTTGGAAATTATCTTAAAGCCTCTGAATGGTCATGAGGAAGAGAGAGGACTCCATATGAACAAATTGGAGCTCCCCGAGTGGGTATGTGCTGTGACTAGGTCACTGTTTAGCCAGAAGGCAGGGGCTGGACACTTAGACCCCGTAACAAAGGGCTAAGCATCCAAGGACAAGGGTACTGGGCCTGGTTAGCCAGCCCTGGGAACTCCAGATGTGTAGGAAGAATCTAACCTTGATGGGGAGGATCTGGCCTCTGAGGGAGAGACTCCATCCCTGCCATAGCTGTCAGATGTGGCAGCACTGACAGGCTCAGGTGGACCCTCCAAAGAGGAGTTCAGTTACGGACAGAGAGACTGTCCCACCCTTGAAAGATTGAGGCGGATTGCCTGTAAGCAAGAGGAGTGGGACAACAGTGGGTTTCATAAAATCTACTAGGAAGATGGACTGCTTTATAGTGAGGCTGAGAACCTCAAGGAGGGGAGCACAAGGATGTTGGTGGTGCCCCAGAAATACATAGAGTTCATCCTGATTTTGGGTCATGATATCCCCTTGGCAGGACATCTGGGACAGACAAAGACATGGAACTGGTTGGTGAACCATTTCTACTGGTCCCATATGTCTGAAAAGGTAAAGGAGCTTTGCAGCTCCTGTGTCATCTGTCAGGTCACTGGCAAGGCAGGTGGCACGACAAAGGCTCCCCTAATACCACTGCCAGTGGTCGGGGTTTCATTTGAAAGGGTGGGGATCGACATTGTTGGTCCCCTGGGCCCACTTAATGCATCTGGGAATAGGTGTATCTTAGTGGTAGTGGACCATGCCACTAGGTACCCTGAAGCAATTCCTCGTAAAGCCATTGATATTCCTGTAGTGGCTAGAGCACTGCTTGGTGTGTTCACCAGAGTGGGTGTTCCGAATGAGGTGGTGTCAGATAGGGGCAGAATCTTTTTGTCTTACTTGCTATGTGGGATGAGTGTGGTGTCAACTACAAGCTCACCACTCTGAGTCACCCACAAGCAAATGGTCTAGTTGAGAGATTCAACAAAACCCTGAAGGGCATGATAAATGGGTTTTCAGTGAAACTTAGGGGGAGATGGAATGTTCTCCTCCCATGCGTATGGTTTGCCTACAGGTAGGTGCCACAGAAAGGGTTTGCTTTCAGTCCCTTTGAGTTGCTATTTGGACACCCTGTGAGAAGACTATTGTGCCTGCTGAAAGAGTCTTTAAAGAAGCCTTTTAAATAAGCAAAGGACAATGTGCTTGACTATGTGCTAGGCCTGAGATCAAGAATGGCAGTGTACATGTACAAGGCAAGCAGGAAATTGGAACCCAGCCAGGAGCTCACGAAGCATCGGTATGATCAAAAGGCTACTTTGCCTGAGCATACGCCAGGACAATTGGTGTGGGTGTTGGAACTTATGGCTTCAGGAGCCCTCCATGACATGTGGAGTGGGCTCTATCCAAACGTAGAAAAGAAGGGGGAAGTTACCTATATGGTTGACATTGTCACCCCCAGGAACCTTCATAGGGTCCTACATGTGAATAGATTGAAAACCCACCATGACTGGGAAGATATGACCATGTTATTGGTCACTGATGAGGGAGTGGAGGAGGAAACTGAGCCAGAGCCAGATCTCCTCTCCACTAATATACAAGATGGGTCAGTGGAGGGGATTGTACTCTCTCCCAAGTTGACAGACCAGCAGCACAGAGACTGTAGGCAATCAATCAATCAATCAGGAGTTTGTTAAAGCGCGACTACTCACCCGTAAGGGTCTCAAGGCGCTAGGGGTGGGGGGGGGTTGGGGGGGTGCAGGTTCCATTCCATCAAGGAGGGGGTCTGTCGAAGAGCCAGGTTTTGAGGTTTCTTGCGAAGATGGGGAGCGATGTTGTCTGTCTGAGGTGGAGCGGAAGGGCGTTCCATGCTTTGGCCGCGAGGAAGGAGAAGGAGCGGCCTCCCGATCTGGTCTTTCTGGTGCGGGGGACCACAGCGTAGGAAAGCTGGGCTGATCGTAGGGTCCTTTGGGGTGCGTGGAATTTGAGTCGGCTGTTCAGGTATGCTGGTCCGGTGCCGTGGAGGGCCTTGTGTGCGTGGGTGAGCATCTTAAAGGTGATTCTCGCCTCAACGGGAAGCCAGTGGAGTGTGCGCAGGTGCTGGGAGATGTGGCAGTGTTTTGGCAGGTTGAGGACCAGTCTTGCGGCAGCGTTCTGGATGTTCTGTAGCTTGCGGATGAGGTTTTTGTTTATTCCGGCGTAGAGTGCGTTGCCGTAGTCGAGTCTGCTGGTGACCAGGGCGTGAGTGACTGTCTTTCGGTGTTCGAGGGGGATCCATTTGAAGGTCTTACGAAGGAGGCGGAGGGTGTGGAAGCAGGAAGATGAGACAGAGTTGATCTGGCGGTCCATTTTGAGCTCGGAGTCCAGGATGATTCCCAGGTTGCGTGCGTGGTCTGTGGGAGTTGGTGGGTTTCCGAGGGCGGTGGGCCACCAGGTGTCACTCCAGGCGTCGGGGTTTGGGCCCATGATGAGTACTTCTGTTTTGTTGGTGTTTAGTTGTAGGCAGCTGTTTTTCATCCATTTGGCGACGGCTTCCATGCCTTCTCGAAAGTTGCGTCTGGCGGTGTTGGGCTCGTTGGATAGGGAGAAGATGAGCTGGGTGTCGTCTGCATATGACACGATGTTGAGTCCGTAGGTTCTGACGATGGGGGCAAGTGGAGCCATGTAGACGTTGAAGAGCGTCGGGCTGAGGGAGGAGCCCTGGGGGACTCCGCAGGTGATAGGTGTGGGGTCCGAGAGGAAAGGGGGGAGTCTGACCCGCTGCGTCCTGCTGGAGAGGAAGGAGCAGATCCAGTCGAGGGCCTTGTCCTGGATTCCTGCATCGTAGAGTCTGCGTATTAGGGTGCGGTGGGAGACTGTGTCGAACGCCGCTGATAGGTCGAGGAGGATGAGGGCTACTGTTTCTCCTTTGTCCAGTAAGGTGCGGATGTCGTCTGTTGCGGCGAGGAGGGCGGTTTCCGTACTGTGGTTTTTTCTGAAGCCGGATTGGGAGGAGTCGAGGATGTTGTGTTCTTCAATGAATGTGGCGAGTTGGCTGTTGATGGCTTTCTCGATGACTTTCGCTGGGAACGGGAGCAGGGAGATGGGTCTGTAGTTTTTGAGGTCGGTGGGGTCCGCTGAGGGTTTCTTTAGGAGGGGGTTGACCTCGGCGTGTTTCCAGTCGTCGGGGAATGAGGCGGTCGCCAGGGAGCGGTTGATGGTTTGGCGGAGCATGGGTGCGATGGTGTTGGCGGCTCTGTTGAAGATGTGGTGGGGGCAGGGGTCCGTGGGGGCCCCTGAGTGGATTGACTTCATTGTCTTCAGTGTGTCTTCAGTGGTGAGGGCTGTCCAGTCATCAATCGCTGGTTTCCGGGTGTCGGGGGTGGTTGGTGAGGGTTCAGTGTGTTGGTTGTCTTCGTCGAAGTTGTCGTAGATGCTCTTGATTTTGTGGTGGAAAAAGATGCTGAGTTTGTCGCAGAGGTCTTGTGAGGGAGGGATGTCGGTAGACTCGCTGGTGGGTTGGGCGAACTCCTTGATGATGCTGAAGAGTTCCTTGCTTTTGTGTGCGTGGGTGGAGATTCTGTCTTCAATCGCTTTTTTCCTCGTTTCTCTGATGAGTTGATGGTGGGCGTTGGTGGCGGCTCTGAAGTTGTTGTGGGCTTCTGTGGATTTGGTGTTTCTCCAGGCCTTTTCGAGGCGGCGGCATGTGCGCCTGGACTCTCGAAGTTCGGTGGTAAACCATCTGGCTTTCTTGGCACGGGTATTGTTGTTTTTCTTGAGGGGGGCTATGGTGCTGGTGCTGTCCGAGATCCATCTATGCAGGGTTCGGGCTGCGGTGTTGGGGTCGTCGTTTTCCGCGATGGTTGGGGTGGAGTTGTTGAGTGAGGAGGTGAGCTGGTCATCGGTGATTTTGGTCCAGTTTCTTTGTGGAAGCAGGTGCTGGTGTCTGTGGATGGTGGGTGTTCTGAAGGTGAAGTGGACGCAACGATGGTCGGTCCATGGGAGTTCGGTGGTGTGGCTGAAGGTGATGGAGTTTCCTGTAGTGAAGAGGGGGTCGAGGGTGTGTCCTGCTGAGTGCGTGGGCTCGGTCACGATCTGGCGGAGTCCAATGTTGTGGAGGTTGTCCAGGAGGGATGTGGTGTTGGGGTCCAGTTGATTGTCGAGGTGGAAGTTGAGGTCTCCCAGCAGGGTGTAGTTGGTGGATGCGATGGCCTGCGGGGAGATAATGTCCGTGATGGAGTTGGCGAAGGGTCCGCGGGGTCCAGGGGGTCGGTAGATGAGGGTTCCTCGAAGGGTGGCGGTGGGGCTGGCCAGTATCTTGAAGTGAAGGTGTTCCATCAGTTCTGTGGACTCGTCAGGGAGTGTGCTCAGGCGGAGGCTGGATTTGTGGACGATGGCAATTCCTCCTCCTGGGTGGATGGGGCGGTCCTTCCTGGAGATCTTGTATCCTTGGGGGATGGCGATGGCGATGTCCGGTCCCGAGGTGGTGTTGGTCCAGGTTTCGGTGAAGAATGCTACGTCTGGGGTTGTGTTGTCGAGGAGGTCCCAGATTTCTGTGGCGTGTTTGTGGAGGGATCAGACGTTGAGGAGGATGCATTGCAGGGTCTTCAGTTCGGTTGTGTTCTTGTGGGCGGGTTGTGCTGGATCCATGTTCTTGGCGGTGCTGCAGGTGTGCCGGCAGCGGTGACAGCTGAAGGGTCCATGGGTGTCGGCTGGTGATGCTAGCTTGCAGTTGTTGTTGCAGCCTGGGTTGAGTGCGTGGAGTGCTGCTGGCTCGTAGCGTTGGCGGGGCGGAGGTCCAGGGTTCCTGGTGCTGGTCGCGGACGGGTCGCAGACGAGCGCAGACGTGCTTGCCTTTGATGCGCCTTCGGTGCACCAGCGGCGCGCCCGCAGCCCGTGGCCGCCATTAAGTAGGGGTCGGGGAGGGCTGGACAGCTGGGAGGCGGGAGCGGGGAGGGGAGCTGGATTGGGCCGGTCGTGCTGGGGGGGGGAGGGGCCGCGGGGGCAGCAGCGGCGGGGAAAGGTAAAGGGAGGAAAGAAGGGATAAAGAAAAAAGGGAAAATAGGCAGAAATAAGGCACAAAAGAGCAGAGATGCAGAAAAGAGCAGAAAGGTGAAAGATAGAAAGTGTAAAAAGAAAACGAGTGAAAACGAGAGAAGGAGCAGAGGGAGAGAAAGGGAAAATGGGCAAAAATAAGGCACAAAAGAACAGAGGTGCAGAAAGGTGAAAGATAGAAAGGGGAGAAAAACGAGTGAAGGAGCAGAAAGAAAGAAAGGAGACAGAGGTCCACTGGACCACCAGGGATGAGGCGCAGGGAAACCTGCGGGTGGAGGAGGGCCTCGATCACCAACACTCAAGAGTGCAGGGGCAGGGGCACCTCACTTAATGGTGGAGCTGCGAGGGTGGGAGAGCAATTTCACTAACAATGAGTCAGTGGTCTTGCTCGCCTGTCCCCGCAGTGGCCGCCATTAAGTAGGGGTCGGGGAGGGCTGGACAGCTGGGAGGCGGGAGCGGGGAGGGGAGCTGGATTGGGCCGGTCGTGCTGGGGGGGAGGGGCCGCGGGGGCAGCAGCGGCGGGGAAAGGTAAAGGGAGGAAAGAAGGGATAAAGAAAAAAGGGAAAATAGGCAGAAATAAGGCACAAAAGAGCAGAGATGCAGAAAAGAGCAGAAAGGTGAAAGATAGAAAGTGTAAAAAGAAAACGAGTGAAAACGAGAGAAGGAGCAGAGGGAGAGAAAGGGAAAATGGGCAAAAATAAGGCACAAAAGAACAGAGGTGCAGAAAGGTGAAAGATAGAAAGGGGAGAAAAACGAGTGAAGGAGCAGAAAGAAAGAAAGGAGACAGAGGTCCACTGGACCACCAGGGATGAGGCGCAGGGAAACCTGCGGGTGGAGGAGGGCCTCGATCACCAACACTCAAGAGTGCAGGGGCAGGGGCACCTCACTTAATGGTGGAGCTGCGAGGGTGGGAGAGCAATTTCACTGACAATGAGTCAGTGGTCTTGCTCGCCTGTCCCCGCAGTGGCCGCCATTAAGTAGGGGTCGGGGAGGGCTGGACAGCTGGGAGGCGGGAGCGGGGAGGGGAGCTGGATTGGGCCGGTCGTGCTGGGGGGGAGGGGCCGCGGGGGCAGCAGCGGCGGGGAAAGGTAAAGGGAGGAAAGAAGGGATAAAGAAAAAAGGGAAAATAGGCAGAAATAAGGCACAAAAGAGCAGAGATGCAGAAAAGAGCAGAAAGGTGAAAGATAGAAAGTGTAAAAAGAAAACGAGTGAAAACGAGAGAAGGAGCAGAGGGAGAGAAAGGGAAAATGGGCAAGAATAAGGCACAAAAGAGCAGAGGTGCAGAAAGGTGAAAGATAGAAAGGGGAGAAAAACGAGTGAAGGAGCAGAAAGAAAGAAAGGAGACAGAGGTCCACTGGACCACCAGGGATGAGGCGCAGGGAAACCTGAGGGTGGAGGAGGGCCTCGATCACCAACACTCAAGAGTGCAGGGGCAGGGGTACCTCACTTAATGGTGGAGCTGCGAGGGTGGGAGAGCAATTTCACTGACAATGAGTCAGTGGTCTGCTGGAGCAGGTTGCTGGCCTGTTCTCTTTGGCCCTAGGATTCACTGAGTGGTGTGAGTACCACATTGACACTGGTGACAGCCTTACTGCCAAAAATAATTTGTCAGGTTGTCTGACCATGGCAGAGCCAGAAATAAAGCTTAGGTTGCTAAAATGCTGGGATTGGGGTTAATTGAACCGTCTGAAAGTCCATTGGCCAGTCCAGTGGGGCTGGTGCCCAAACCTAATCCACAGGGGGACCCAAGGAGTTATGGTTCTGTGTGGACAAAAGAGGATTAAATTTAGTCACAAAGACTGATGCTCACCCTATACCTAGAGTTGATGAGCTCATCCACAGGTTAGGGGCTGCTAAGTACCTGAGTACTTTTGATTTGACTTCAGGTTACTGGCAGATTGCCCTCACTGATAGAGCAAAGGATAGATCAGCATTCTCCACACCAGAGGGGCATTTTAAGTTCAAGGTTATACCCTTTGGCTTAAGAATGCACCTGCCCCCTTACAAAGGTTGGTGAAGAGGATCTTGTCTGGGTTGGAACAGTTCAGTGCAACTCATCGGAATGACATAGCTTTGTATAGTTCTACCTGGGGGAATCACTTAAGCCATTTAAGGAAAGTGATTCAGGACATGCAGCAGGCAGGCCTGACTATTAAGGCAAGCAATTGCCAAATAGGGAGCAGTTCTGTGGTTTATCTGGGCCACCTGGTAGGTGAGGGCCATGTACAGCCTCTCCAGGCTAAAATCCAAACTATTTTGGACTGGACAGCTCCTGTTACCAAGACTCAGGTCAGGGCATTCCTTGGACTGACAGGGAATTATAGAAGGTTTGTTCAAAATTATGGGACCACTGTGGGGCCCCTAACAGAACTCACTGCTAAGAAGAGGCCCAAAAAGGTGAATTGGACCCCAAAGTGTCAGAAGGCTTTTGACACTTTGAAAGCTGCTATGTGTGCTGCTGTCCCCTGACTACAGAAAATATTTTGTGGTTCAGACAGATGCTTCGGAGCATGGGATTGGGGCAGTGTTGTCACATGTAAATGGAGCGTGCCTTGATCAGCTAGTTGCCTTTATTAGCAGGAGACTTCTTCCACGTTCAGACTGACCAAAGACCTCTCAGATGGCTCATGCAGATGAGAGAGGAAAATCTCAAGCTGTTAAGGTGGTCCATTTTGCTACAGGGAATGGACTTTACAGTGGAACAAAGACCGTGAGTTGCCCATGCAAATGCAGATGGACTTTCCAGGTTTTTCCACCTAGCTGACGAGGACTACCAGGGTATAGCTTGATAACCTATCACCTTTTGTTTGGGGGGCTATGTTGGAAAGGTATCCTGTGCCCTGGGCACCCGCCAACTTTTTGCTGACTGGTACAGGTGGTAACTGACTCTGACTGACCCTGGGCTCTGCCTAACCAGGCCTAGGATAAGTGCTATGCTGAAAGAGACATATTTAGAATACATTGAAAACACCTACATACACTAGGGTACACTATGGGTTGGGGTACACTTGTGATTGTCATGACCTACCCTATAAGGCCCTAGTACATATTAGGGCTGGTGGATTGAAACTACCTCTTTGTCCCTAGTATATAATAGGACATGGCAGTTTAGAGGCCAGCAGCCCTTTCTGTACTTGCATGTGCGCACTGCTGATACCTAAGGTCAGTTTAAAAGTGGCTCTGTGTTGCAGGACTGCTAAATTGTGCCCAAACTCAACTTTGGTGTTTGGTGCACTTAAACATGGATAATCTACAATGTTTGGGCATATTAGGTACCCCCCGGGGCTCCTCTAGGTGTCCCAGGGGTGCAGGATCAGGTATTTATAAGGAGTGTTCTTAACCAACAAAATCTGGTGGTCAAAAGAAAGGGCAAATGGGGAGACAAAGACTAATTACATAACAATAGTGCAAGAACTCAACAGATATGCTTAAATAGACAGGAAAGCGACCTTAACGAAATAGTCGGATTTCCATCAACTGCCAAGAGAGGCCAGTGTCATCACTTGGATATCCTTCCTTCCTACCACAACCTCTCTTGATCACAAAGGGAAAGATGTGGTTCAGATTTCGTATAGATCACTGAAATCACGACAAAAGAAAGTATAGAGGAAAAGTGAAAAGAATAACCAATGTAGTCACTTATTTCAAGGAAACAGCCATAGGATATCTATTTGGTTGGGTGATGGAAAATATTCATGCAGTGCCGGTGAGTGAAAGTTGAAAAGGCTTTGGAAGAAAAAATACTTTTATTACAATATCTTATCCAATCCTCTTAAAAAAAGTGCAGGAAGCGGCTTTTAACAAATAGGCCACATATCAGAAATTGTCAACTAGTTTCAGCCTGGTGGACCACTTGCCCAGGCTTTCTTCAGGACCTCAATTATAAATGGCTACAGCCTTTCTATATTTGTGCAAATGTGCATTAAATCATTACAAACTTGTACATAATACCTCAATACCAGCAGGGTGGTCTTCACACCTGTAAGAGATAATGACATAGATACATGTTTATAAAGAGTGCCCTTATAAAAATGAGTTTTATATGCCCTGGGTTAAGTGAAATTGCACCTTCCCACATTTTGATAAAGTGCTGCCCAACATCGATTTTGGTGCTAGGAGCACTGTGGAAGGAAGATCTGTAATATTTGTACATATTCAGAGCCCCTAAAGTCTCCCCTAGGTATTTAAGGGCTGGGGGTTCTGTAGACATACACAGAGTACTTATAAAATATGTTTTTATAAGCCCTGGCTCTGGAAAAATGTACCAAGTCATTTTTCCCATTGCAAATCCCATGCCACATAGGTAAACATGGCAAGAAGTTATTACCTAGTAATTCTTAATTAGCTCTCAAAGACGGCATTAATGAATCAAACAGTATGATTTATTTCTTTTTATTTTATTTATTTGCAGCATTTATAAAGCGCACTGTTACCAGTCGGTGTCCTGGAGCTGGTTGACCACTCCGAAGACTAGCCCTAATGCTTATTGCGTTAAGAACCATGTTTTCAGGACCTTCCGAAAGGACATCAAGTCTGGTGCCTGTCTGAGGTTCGCTGGCAAGGCGTTCCAAGCCTTTGCTGCTCCCTAGGAAAAGCTTCTGCCTCCCCATCGAGCTTTCTTAATTCTTGGGACCACTATCAGCCCCTGATCGGTTGATCGAAGGGATCTAGCAGGTTTGTACCACTGAAAGTACTGGGTCATGCACTGAGGGCACAGCCCTTTAAGTGCCTTGAAGACTATGCATGATGCTTTGAATGCAATCCACTTACGCACAGGCAACCAGTGTAATTTTACCAGCTCTTGTGCGACAGAGGCAAATTTGGGAGTACCCGTGATCAAGCGGGCCGCTGCATTTTGCAGAACTAGTAATTTATTAAGGAGCCCCTGTTGAGCATTGAGCAATAGGCCGTTCCAATAATCCAGCCGGGACAGGATCAGTCCTCACACCACTGTTTTTCTATACTCATCTGGAAGAAAGGGCAGAATCTTGCGTAAAGTCTTAAGAACAAAAAAGGTGGCTGAAGACAGCGCATTTACTTGAGGCCTAAAGGACAGTTTATCGTCCATCAGAATCCCAAGGTTCTTGACCTTGGCAACAGGTGAGGGAGGGACGCCTAACTCTTCCGGCCACCATCTTGGGGACCAGAAATTCTCTCTAGCCCCTAAGAGGAGAACTTCGGTCTTAGCCGAGTTTAGTTTTAGGCAGTTCCCTGCCATCCAGTCGCTGACTGCAAGCATGCAGCCTTTAAACCTGCTGGCCGTGCCTTCCTCTCCTCCCGGTAGGACCGACACCACAATCTGCATGTCGTCTGCATATGATGTTAATGACTGGTGCTAGGGTGGAAACATACACATTAAAAAGAGTTGGACTCAATGATGAGCCCTGGGGAACCCCATAAGGGAGCACGAACGGACTTGATTCTTGATCATCCAAGGCCACCACCTGACTCCTGTTGGTAAGGAAAGCTTTCAAGATCTTAAGTGCTTTAGCCTGAATCCCTGAGGCCCTCAGCCGGCCCACCAGTATCATGTGGTGGACTGTATCAAAGGCTGCGGACAGGTCCAACAGGATCAATGCGGCTTTTCCTCCAGCATCCATCACTTTCCTAATGTCTTCTACTGACTTGATTAGGGCCGATTCCGTGCTGTGCCCGTCCTGAATCCGTGTTGAGATGGATCCAGAGCTTGCGCAGCACCAAGAAAAGAGCTTAACTGAGAATTCATTATTTCCTCTATAAGCTTGGCCAGTAATTGAAGTCCGGCAATGGGTCGATAGTTGTTCAGATCGTCGATATCCAGATTTGTTTTTTTTAAAAGGGGCAGGATTGATGCCTGTTTCCAGCGGGAGGGGAATTCCCCACTTTCCAGCGTATTATTAAATAATGATGTAAGCACGGAGGCTATTGGTGCTGCAGCTAGCTTTGCTATAGTAGCTGGGCAGGGGTCATGAGGAGAGCCTGATTTTAGCATCAGTAACCGTCCTTACCTCCTCCTCATTTACCGGGGAGAAGCTCAGGAGCCTACTTTCCTGTGAGTTAGTCTCTACCAGCTCTGGGTTGACCTCTAGGGGGATGCTCTTAGCTTGGCCATCCAGAGAGTTAAAAATCATCTCCACTTTATTTTGGAAGAATTTAGCCAGATCTTCACATAATTCCCGACTAGGGGGCACGACCGCCGGTTTTGGGGCTGCCAGTGTTAAACCTGTTTGGAAGAGTTCCTTTGGGGAGTTTCTTGCCTCCTTGATGCGATTGGTGAAGAAAGTACATTTTGCTTTCCCTATCAAATCTTTATATACATCTAGTTCCAATTTATATCTCTTTTTGTCAGCCTCATAATAGTTTTTCCTCCACATCCGTTCTAGTTTCTTACAGATAATTTTATGCTCCCTGATCTCCTCTGAGAAGGGGCCAATGGCGACGTGCGAGTAGAGTGGCAGAGTTTGGGTTGTGCTACTTGCCTACAAGCCTTGTCCACCCAGTTAGTATAGGTGGTGGCCGCATCCTCTACATCCGCTGAAAAATGATATTGTTGAATTTCTCCTAAAATGTACAGACAAGAAGTTATAGGACTTTCTTTTTTGTAAACCCCGATTGAGCTTTCCAGTGGCCTATTCTGATTGGCCAGAGTTAAGTGGATTAGCCAGGCTTCTTTTAAGAGGTGATAAAGAGCCCCTGGGGTTAACCAGCTACGCTGGTAGGGCAGTGTTCTGTCATACAGGAATGCCAGAGCAGGGGGAGGAATGGTAAACAATGGACTTCAAGGGAAGGGGATACACCAGTGTCATTTACAACTCTACTCTTTTGAACCCAGCTAGGCTTGAGGAAGAAATGAGCAGATGAAAGGACGAAAGACTATGGAGATTAGCCAACCTAGGGATGTGTTTAGCCAGCTCTTCTCTCCCTGCTGGAAAATCAGCCATTATGAATTTAGAAGATTTAGTGCACTCT
Source organism: Lissotriton helveticus (assembly GCF_964261635.1). Lineage (NCBI taxonomy): Eukaryota > Metazoa > Chordata > Amphibia > Caudata > Salamandridae > Lissotriton > Lissotriton helveticus. Next base: position 1,626,828,848 of record NC_136061.1, read on the forward strand.
GGAACACAATAGTGCCACACTTTGCAGGATGTGGTCATACCTTTGGGTGGTACCCTGCAGCCCATTGGACAGGAGGGACCTCCTGTTTGACCCAGAGAGCCACTCAGATCTGCTGCTTGAGACTTAAGAAAGCAAGAGAAGGGCCATGCTGAGAAGTTTGATGTGCATTTCCTAAGCCCTGCACTCTGAAGATTGCACCTTCTGCACCATCTAGAACTACAGCCCTGTGGATTGCCTTGCTGTAAAAGGACTAAAGAGTGGACTCCCTGTAAACTACTGGTTAACAGGGCTCACCTGGAACAGAATCTTCAACTTGGAGAACTACCAGTGGATCTGTAAGGGTTTTGTCCAAGTGAATTGTGGGAACTGAAGTCCTCAACTTTCAAGGACCATCTTTAAGATTCCAGACCCTTGGAGTGAGTTTGAGGCACTTTGTAAACCTTTGGGGAACTTCAGGAAGAGGTTCCAGAAGTTTGGAGAACTTTGAAAGAACTTTGGGAAAAAGCTCCATAAGTGGACCGACTCAACCTGGCCAGCCAAGCCGCCTGCCTTCAACCGCGAGCTGGCCTGCTGTCCAGGTTCGTCCTGCTGAAAAGCTCCATAGGTTTGACTTCCAGAGTTTGACTGAGAGTAGTCGGAATCCGTGGCCTGCAAACCCTCACCAAATCTGGCCTGGTGAAGAGCATCGAGGGGCCCGCAAGAAAAAGCTCCGTAAATGTTTTTAAGTCTGAATGAAGAAAAGGTGACTGGGAGCAACAGCGAAAGCCAAGTCACCTGCCTTCAACATCAAGTCGGTCTGGATCCTTGGTTTGTCCCACTGGAATGCCCTGGAGGTGGAACTTCTATAAGTTTGACAGGAGCTTGTTGCAAGGCAATCCAGCAAATACTGATCAAATCCGGTCTGGCTGAGAGCTTCAAGAGACCCCAGGAAGAAAAGCTCCAGAAAAGTTCCTAAGTCAGAAGGTAAAAACTTTGCCCGAGACCTACTGCGAGGGGTGGCCGAGCAGGACTCCATAGTTGTCAGCCTGAAACTTTGACTTTGACCCGGTCTAGCACGACCAGATGTACCGATAAGGCACTATAGGTTTCTATGAGCTAGATAATGCTAAATCTTTGAAAATTCTAATGTTCCGGTTCCCAACATTGGATTTTTGCTGTTTTGGTATCATTTTAAAGATACAAATATTTCCTATTATTATAAATTGGTGTTGGATTTTTATTGTGCTGTGTGTCTTAATTATTTACTGAATTGGTGTTTTTAAATACTTTACATACCTGTCTTTGAAGTTAAGCCTGACTGCTTGCAGCAACACTACCAAGGGTTGAGCTTAGGAATAGTTTTCTAAGACTTATTCTGAGCCCTATACAGTGTTAGTGGCCTTTTTGCCAGTGGCAGATAAACATTTGAGCCTACAAATAATTCACTTTCCAACAACAGCCCATTTAATACATTTCTCAGTCTGCTATATAATCCACCTGTGACTTTGAACTGTAGCCACCCCCTCCACTTCTGGGGAGCACTTGTTTGAAATACCTCTCAAATAAATATAATTAAAAACAAATATAAAAACGAACACAACAAAAACACTTAAGTGATAGGTAGAACTCTTTTTTAATTGGATATGATAAGGTTGGTATGTTTCCAAATGTACATCTCTTATGTGCCTATTACGGCAGTACAGTTCTCAGCAAACAAAACGTGTCTCTGCTTTCATCATCCTCCTTTGGATTTACAGAAATATATTTAAGGTAGTCCTCAGTCCTTGTTTTATTAGCTGAACAGGCCCTTACAACTTTATTTTAAACAGCTATGTTCACTTCTTGTGTCTATACTTCTCACAGAAGCTCTTATTCTCAGCTTCCCTTCGCTAATCTGTAAAATCCTTTGTTATAGTAAAATGTTTAATAAAAACATACCATTTTCATGTGGTGGATGGGCAGCTTTATAGCGGCAGCTTCAGTTTCACAGCATTGAATCAAGTACTGACAAAGGCAGTGTCACAGTTGGCTCCACTTCACCAGTCAGCATACTAGTCACTAAGCTTTTAAGGGTTTTAAAATGTATTTTGGTAGTGCTTCGAAATAGAAGGAAGGATTGAAAAACCACATTTCCAACTATGCGCAAACAAACATAAGCAACCACACGGCTCCTTAACTGTCATAATTAAGTTACTGACACCACCTAATCTTTCTTTCAAATATAATATATTTAAAAAAATAAAATCTAACTTACCTTTCCGAAGTTATGCCCTGCATCCGTTCCCGATGTAAACACGCTGCAAAGTAGGTTTACCGCTTTCGTCAAAAGTATTTATAAACATAAAAGAGAGACCATTTTTTTCTACATTAGGCGACACATACCTTTATATCAGCTTCACCAAATCTATTATTCTTCTGCCACTCCACATCAGTTTTTTACTCTCTCCGTCCTTTTTTTACTGAAATATGCCTTCGTCATTTTTTTCTATCACTATTAAAATTCATGAACAATGATGTGCGCCGTGTGTAGGAACAGATACACACAACATTGATTTGGTAAGTCACTTTTTTGTAAATAATGTATGTGAAAAGTCATCTTCTTTTAATATTATTTCAAAATACTTTTTTTAGAGTAGTTCTATCACAGTCGATTTCTTTTTTTCCCCGTTTTATTAATAATTAAATCTAACTTTATGAATGCCACTAATGTTTACCCAAACAAACTTAGAAGTGGCTACAATACCTCTGACACCACAGGACTGCACACAGTGCTGATTTCACTTTGGACTTTTCAGCTTGCAGTATTGTTTGTGGAATTTACTCCAAAGCACACACATCCCATTTCCCGACGCAGCATGGCATCACACCTTTTCTTATTTATTAACAAATAAATAGCGTCACCACTTATGTTACTGCACTGCAAAAAAAAAAACATAAGTTAAGAACATTAACATTAACAATAGCTCGAACTTTCACAAATACGAGAACTATTGTATTGTAAATGGTTGTTTGGTAAAGGTTTACCATTCTATATACAGTGATACTGATTAAATATGTTTATAGAGGTAAATTTCCTTGAAGCAAATTACAAGAAAAAGATGAATGAAATTTGTAGTCAATTAATGCAGTGTAGTACATCTGGGACCATATCATGAAGAGCTGCTCTAAAGTTAGTGCATATAACTTTGAATTTCTCCAAACGAATGCATGAAATGCAGACAACACAAGTTGTAAACAGTGAGTAGGTATTACCTCGGTCTACCTTTTGTGCTCCCAGGCAGGACAAATAGAAACTTGGCCAAATAATTCAACAGATAATGTGTGAAAATTCTAAATAGGACCACAGCTCCAAAGGAAAGCACAGGATACAACATCTGGATATCCTCCTCATAGTTATGCAAACCACGTGTGAACCTTGCTCTCACAGGGCTCATTTTACAATGGCAATCTGAAACAAAAGTCTAACTTTACATCTTTTGGTATTCACAGAGGTCATATACGAGTAGTATCTTTACGTCAGCAGTCGGGCTGGAATATCCACACCCAAGTCGTACTCTCTGGTTCGGGCCAGATGAAGTGTAATCAATGTACTGGAATATATATTTTTTTTACAAAAGGGAGCATTATGAACGTGTTATAAATGGCAGAGAAGGCCACGAAAATCATTTTGAGAAGGAAAGTGGCCGGACACTTCATCCTATCCCAGAAAAGTTTGCTCCTTTACATCATAGTACATGCAGTCAATGATTTGCGCTCCCCTCAGTGTTGAGCAGTCCATGATGTGCGCTCCCCTTAGTGTTGCCTGTAGTGTCAAACCCTTTAAGCTGGAGCTATACTTATGTGAAAAATGACTGTTATAAAAATTTAAAGCAAATACAAGAAGATGATGGACAGAGCACTAAAACTTTTCAGACACTGACCCCCAGTCACAGATCTGGGTTGAATCCATCATCATTCTTTAGCTCACTTCGCCACCTCAGTTCGGACCCAGCTATATGCAAATCAGTCTCGACACTGTCATCTCCTCGTGTTTGCTTTGGTATAAAATTTCACCATGTAAGCCCTCTATTTCCTACCCCAGGAAAGGTTAAACACCTGGACCTGATCCAGACCTGAAGCAATGGGTGAGATTGAGCAGCCAATATTTACTGTAAACCAGACTGCCAATCCCCCTTTGGTGTGGCCTGTGAGCAAGGGCAAAGCAAGGAAGCTAAAACACATATAACCATCAAATTCCACCACGTCCACCTCCCAGGTTTTCTGTATGAGTACTATATTGTAGTAAGTGTTAATAGTTTGCCAACCCTCAATTTGAATGTTTGAGGCCAAACCAGCCACATTCCCACTATGAAAATTAATATGTGAGCGAGACTCTACTCCACCGGCAACGAACACGCCCACCTCTAAATTTGCACAAGATGTTAATGAAAATTCCGGAATAGGTACCCCCACCACCAATGTGCTGTGAGAGTAGTCATATATGTCATAGGGATATCCAGCTGAAAGATTATACAGTCCCCTGAATCTATGACACAACCACTTTCCCTACCAAACTGTCAATTGTTATCTTCCAACACGGTAAGCGCCGTAAATCTGTTTTGGAGAGGAAATGATGAATGCAAAGTGAGCCTGGTAGGTATTTGAGTAGAGGCTGAAATCCCAATAGGCCTTAAAGTGGTAGATGGCAGATATCCGGAGAAGCAACCCAGTGGCCAAATTCTAACCGGGCTTGATTTATCCATGGCAGCCCTTGCTAAACCCCATGATTTCATTCACAACCATAGGATTTTGAAACTGTATAACTATGTCATCTCCTTTTTATTGTTTATCAAAGCATCCAGTGCCCTCCACCCATCTAGCAAATACTTTATAGATATTCAGGTGGCCACACACGTTTACATTCAACCAGTGGAAGTCTTTGTTCATGAGTTCCCTCATAGATTCCAAACTGTCAACTGGCAGACTAGGTACCTTTGCCAACACGTTTACTTAAGGGCATGATGCTGGCAGAAGGTTGATCACGGGAAGAGGGACCAAACTGGTGCTTCTACTTTCAATCTGGTTAGTAGAAAAAGCTTGACCATATTCACTCTGTGGCAACTTGGCCAGAGCTGCCCCACTCGTTGTAGCCAGGGGGTTGATATTGACATCCACTCTACCCCAAGGGTTACCGGCCGGGTGCAGCATAATTGATGTTATAGGTTTAGATGAATGAACAGACTCAACAAGTGTTGCAACCAGGGCCACCTGCCCTGCTTTCAACTAACTTTCCTAGTTTGGCTTAGATGGTGGCAAGACATTCATAGACTGAGCATAGCTTGGTGTCCTGCAGCTCACTTAAATGGTCACTTGCACTATCTCAAAGGTCAGCGGGTAAGGCAGGTGCATTTGCAGGCACATATTCTGCACCAGCCTTCCTACGTGTCACAGGATTGACCTTGAGCTCAGCAGGTTTAGATGTCAGGGTTTTTTTCCTATGTTTTGCTGTTGGCCCAATATCTAGGTCTGGGGCACAGACATTATTTATTAATTTATTCTCTTGCGCTCCTCCACTGGCCCCTCCCGGAAGACCACTGCAAATAAGTCCATTATCAGGCAAACACACATTAACGGTCTCCCCCACAGGTGAATTTAACACACATTTATTAGGCTGAATATCCCGTAAGGGGGAGGTTCAGAGCTGCATGGGAAGTAGAATGTGCTGTCTTGGGGACAGAAAGTAAATCAAATTCCTCGGGGGTGAGCGAGAGGAGACACTTTGAAAGACTGTTTTCATTTGAGACTAAGTCCACAGCCCACGTCAAAAAGCTGCCAAAAGTGGTGCCTGAGTGTAGTGGAGGGTCTGCATGCACCCCAGAAACAGCATTACTCTTGCCCATGTTGTTGCAGACAGAAAAGGTTCAGTGGAAAAACCGCAATGGAAGAGTCTTAATTGGGATTGTGATTGTGAGATCAGTGTGACTGAAAGGCCAAGAGAAATGGCCCAGCCCATACTATGCCAGTTTATGATGGGCTAAGACGGGCCTTTTTGCCCAGTTTTGCTTAACACTTTGGACACCCCGTAAATATAATTTCTTCACTTTTGGTAAGGCACTTTCCTAATTGTAGGAAAGAGCTGTCCTACATGTTTGTCAGTACCCAGGTGGTACTTGTTAGAACTGGGGGCCTCTAGTTGGCAATGGCTTGCACCTTTGTCCAAATAGGGACCTTTGCTTCTAGTTAGAGTAAGGGGGCTACACTCCTAAATAACCCTAGCTCAACCCTGTGGTAGCTTGGCATGAGCAGGAAGGCTTATCTCAGAGGCAGTGTGTAAAGCATTTGTGAACACAATCAGTAACACAGTAAAAACAATACAGATGGACTCAACACAGGTTTTATAAAAATAAGTATTCTTTATATAGACTTAACACAAGACCCAAACGACAAAATTCCACAATGCAGTATTAAGAAAATGACTTTAAGATGGTAGAAATAACTCAGTTCACATTAGATGGTAAATGCGACATGTTTCTCACGAAGTACCTTTGGATGCGTCACGCAAGTTAAACAGAAGGTTGGCAGGGAGAAGGATGCGCTGGTTCCTTGCTTTGGGGGAGGCAATGCGTCTGTTCCTCAGTGCTTGTGCAAAGTAGGCAATGCGGCTGTTCCTTACTGGAGAGGAGGTGATGCGATGATCTCGTGGTGTGTCCATGTTGCGATGCAATAAGATGGCTTCTCAATGCAATGCGACGATCGGGTGCGTTGCAAGAAGATGGTGCCCTTGATGCAATGACGTGAAGACAATGGGTGCACGCCCGGCGGCTGTAAGGCGACTCTGTAACTTTGGAGGCACGACAGGCCCTGCGACACGCTTCTCCGGGGATGCGACGGCAACCCTTGCGGTGGCGGCACGCTTCTCCAATGATGCAATGGCGGCAACTGCGGATGCGACATGCTTTTTCTCGTTGAGTCGTGCTTCCAGCTCCCAACAACACACAGGCTTCTGCAGACACAATTCCCTGCAAGGAAATTCAGGGGGGAACTGGTGGTGAAGTCTTGTATCCCTGAGACTTCAGCAGGAGGCAAGCACAGTTCAAGCCCTTGGGATTCTTCTTCAAGATGATGAAAGTTGCAAATAAAGTCAGGCATTGCCCTATTCAGGCCCAGGGGCTACTCATCCCAACACTCCCAATGCAGAGAGGTCTATTCAGCCTAGTGCTGACTCACCCTGCCTCCTGGAGCCACCCCAGCCCCTGTCAGTCACAAACCAGACATGCAATAAACTTCCTAGCAGAGGCAGGCAGGCTGGCAAGAAAATACCTACTTTCTAAAAGTGGTATTTTCAAACATAGAATGTTAAAACCAACTTCACTAAAAGATGTATTTTATCATTCTGAGTTCAGGCGTACTAAATTTTTTTTCTACCATGTTCCTGGGTCAGTTAGGATTATAAGATTTTATAATGAAACTGCCCATTCTGGCCTCTGGGGACAGGTAGCCTTGCAATAGTGAAAAACAAATATGGCTGTAATTCACTATCAGGACATGCTACGCACATCAGGGCATGTCCTACCATTCACATACAAGGTACCCTACCCTAAGGCCTACCTTGGGGGTGGCTAACATGCAGAAAACTGAAGGTTTAGGGACTGGTAAGTGGGTGCACTTACCAAGACGGCATATCAGTACTAGACTGCACACAGGCTCTGCAATGTCAGGCCTGAGACACACTTTAAAAGCTGCTTCTGTGGATGGCACAATCAGTGCTGCAAGCCCACTAGCTTTGAAAGACAAGGGTCCTAAGCTTTTCAAAATATAGGAAGTAAATAAAATATAGGCCATAATAGGAAGCTATATTGGTCCTCTGTCCAGCCGGACAGGGTATTTATTTTAAACAAAATCACAAGTACTTATATGAATAGTTAAAGGCACAGTCCTGTACCTTACTCAAGAAGGACAAACAACACATGGGAAAAGGTTTCCACAGGCAAAGAAGAGCAAAACTGGCCACTTTTACATCAGTGTTAAATTAAAGTTTTTGCCAGTCAGTACTCAACACAACTAGGGTATAGCACAATGGCTAGGTTGTGGAAGTACTGCTTACAGTCGACGTTTCGATCCCTTTTTGCTCCAATTACATGGGATCATCATCAGGACAACATTTAAAAAACATTTGCCTGTTTGTATTTACAATGCGACCGCCTGTTGGGGAGGAAGAAGGAAAGAGGAAGAAAATCATAGCCAAGGGCTAAGTTAGAAATTGTACTTTCAACAAGTAAAACAGTCCATCTGCTTTGTACATCTCACAGTTATTCGGAATCGCCTTATCGTGTTTATAATTGGTGTGATTAAAGATAATGTGACGGTTTCAGGGGTTTCCATATCCGAGTGCATCAGTGATTGGTGTCAATTGCATTCGATCTTCAACTGGCCACGTTACTCTACCTATTTATTTCAGGTTCAAGGAGTTTATACAACGCTACCTATGGTACAAATTCGTGAACAGGCACCCGTGTACATTCATGCCGTGTCTGCGGGGAGGGTGGCGCGTTACACTTACTCGTAAACAAATGGTTGTTTACCGCTCCTCGACTCACGTTAAGAGCAAGGGGTATACCAATGCGGCTGGGTGCCGGCACGGTTGTCAGGGGCTTCAGTTTGGCTGTTGTACCTAGAGGAATAGATGGTGATCATTAGCGTGCCTGGGGGTGTTCTTTTAACGTGCTAGGGTAGTGTAAATTTGTATACCTGCACGTCCTCCGAATCTGGTTTTCAATACAGGTCTGCACGGGTGAAGACGCTGCATCTATTGGTAGGGATAGGTAAGAGGAAGGGGGGGATTTAGTGAACTATCGGTCGCAGACCGCCCTAAATAATTATAGAATTAATGCGTTATATAGACAGTTTCTGTAGGCAGAATCTTACCCACGTGGCGTGTTAGCCACGAGACGGACGGGATTCTGGGGAACGGGAGGGACACGGTCCTATATCTCCATCCAAAGTACGGTGAGGCTGGTACCAACGATGCGCCTGTTGACGGAATGGAAGGGAACGATTACATGAATGGCTTTGAAGTTAGGCTTCATAAAAAAAAAAAAAAAAGAAAAGCAAGCCCACTAGCAGCATATGATCTACAGGCTCTGGGCACACATGGTGCACTGTACTAGGGTCTGACAAGTAAATCAAATAAGCCAATCATTGAGTCACTAATCCATTACAACAATTTACAAAAGGGAGCACTTACACTGGGGCATTAAACAGCAGTAGCACAGTGCCCAAAGCATATAGCCAGCAAAATCATATAAAAAACAGATAAGACAACAGCAAAAAATGGAAGGGAGACTCACGCCAATGGTACCTGGTGTAACAGTACTCCTGTAGGGGTTGTAAATTAATTTGCATTTCACTTTCTTGGCCACAGATAATCGTCCTTTTCTCATGTGAGTCTAAAACAAACATGTAGATTTCACATTTATGTGCTTTTGTGATTGGCTCATACTATAAACATCCATAAATTACTACGTTTCCTAATTGTAGGGTGGACACAGGCATGAAAAAAGGGTTTTTGAGTAATTCCCATGTTGTAGTGTTTTAAATGAGACTGCTCATTATTCACAGCACACTGACCACAATAAAGAGTAATAAGCTTGTTCAAGTATGCATGGGTATTTGCATTGTACATCATCAACTCTCCCAAGTTATGTAGTACGTGTACAATGATTCTCGGATTAAAATCAGGTTTCTGAAACTAATATGTACTTAGGATGCAAAGTGTTTTTCAGCAGATTACTGCTCAGCAAACCATCACTTACACATGCCAGTTATTTACCTTCACAATATTTTATTGTTCATAATGCAGTCTGCTATTAAATTGCGCTATAAGCTCAAAACTATCTCCTTTATTTTTATTTTTTTCACAAAGCCCTACTAAATATTTTGTGAAAGCACTCTAGTTATTGCTTCTCATTTGTAGAGTATTTTGAAGAGGATTAATTTGTTTTCTCTTTCTAAAGCCCTTTCAGCACATACACTGTTCTTCTCAGGTACTGTCATTAGAAATACAATAGAATTGATTCAAAATACACAGTTGATATTATAGTTGGACAATAAGTGTGTGGGAAAATGTGAATAGCTATGTGTAGTGGTGGATGCAGTATGCATCTCACTTACTATTTCATCTGCAGTTCTTTTATGGTGTACCTCCCTTTTGTAATATTTCTCCCAAGACTTGGTATACAAACAAAGAACACATTATCAAATATACTGATATATCTTACATTTCGAATACCCTGTTATAGAACCACTGGGAGGAAGAATAGAGTATACATTTAATAAGTATGGTCAGTTAGAGAAAAGATATGATCTCATATTAAAATGAAGAATTCAACTTCTCTTGAAGATGAATGATCATATTGCTTTGCTTATAAGCACCCTGGGAGAAATAGAGCGAGCATAAATACTGAGTAGATGACATAAGAGTAAAGAGACAATTTTCTTCACAGACATGTTTAACCCGTTCGCTGCTGCCGTCGGCCGTTGGACGTCCCGCGAGCTACCTCCCTGGTGCTGCGCACGTCTAACGGCCGACGCGGCTGCACCAGTTTCTTCGAACGTTCAGCACTGGCGCTGAACGTTCAAAGCAGCAAATGGGTTAATACACTAACATTTACAAATAATGTTCTAAAAGGGGAAGGCACTGTTTTTTGGTGATAGAAGAACTTACAGGATGACAAACATATAATTGCATCATCATTAAACCTGTGCAAAATCGCAAAATTTATTTCACAAAGTTAGTTGATAGTATGTGAAATCAAAATTTCTATGTGTATTCTATTTTAACTAAATGTGAGTGCATATCTCCTGTTCAAAACTCACTTAGATACAAGCAAGAAGACATTTTCTGCTCAAACCACTCTGCTGTCCAAAACATTCTGTTACATTGTGCTATATTTCACTGCTGAAAAATTCTCAGAATTTAGAAAATGTTGCTCAATGTAAAACTCACACGTTTCATGATTTTGAGAGTGCAATTCTAATTTTGCACAGAAGTCAGCATCCTCTTTGAGGCGGTTGGGTGCAATTTTATCACATGCATAGTATGCCTGAGTGGGATATCTAGTCTGCTTATGAAGCGCAAACTCTTCATTTACAGAAATATTGTTCTGTTCCTCGTAGTCTCTTTTTAATTAGAAGTTTCTTGTAAAAAGAAAACAAAATGTGGACTTTCCGCTAGCCTTCTCTCTGGTTGTTTGTCTATTGAAGACAGAAGTGAGTGTTTGTATGTACACTTCAAATGTTTCTAATAAATAAGCAATTGTGGAGAAACATTCCAATGCATTGATGACGCTGGGGTTCTCATACAGATTTTTCCTTACCAATCTTTAGAATCCCTGGCCGACTGGATCTCTTTAGTCTGCAAAGAAGTGTAAAGGGAAGTTCTCTATTTTCCTACTTATGACAATTTCCCAAAGGCCAGATACATCTCAATCCAAAGGACCACTGACTACGAAGTAAAGTTTGAAGATTTATTACAAAGCCAAAAACACCTGAACATACAAGCACCTCAGCAAGAGGTCCAAGAAATAAACTGGCACTAATACAAACATAATCCAAGGCAGGAGTCTCATAAAGAGCAATGTTAATTCGAGAAGCATTAGGCAAGCAATAACAGTTCCCACTGGAAGTCTCAACTGCATCTGCTCCAAAGGGAAAAAAAAGATGAGTCTGTCCCTACACTAACTCTAAGGTGACATCTCTACTTAGCATATCTCCCAGGCAAGAGAAAAAGGTGTCAGCTGTAAAGGCTCCCTAAGAAGCACATTTACTTCTTCCAGGTAAGTAGCTCAAGCTACTGAGCTCGTTCTAAGATGCTCCTTAATTTCTCCTGCCTAGTTCCCGCTGAGACCCCTGTCTAACTGCATTTCCAATTGGACTGCCTTAGACAGGACCCAGTCTGACTCCAACTGACTCTAACCCTAACTCCCACTGCAACTAAGACTGAGACTAGGTTATTTAATTCAGCTTATTTTACAACAAAGTCGCTTTATTCCAAAATAAGATTTGCTCCAACATCTTCTAGAACATGCTGCAACAGTTCAAGGTGAAGAACAATAGATTTGTGAGATGGTATTTCAGTTCCAAAGGTAGGGAAAATCAGTCTATTCAAGACCAAGTTGTGAATTCTGCTTAGAATCAGAGGGTTTTGAACTGTGATGGTCCGCACTCCTTCAAGTTTAAGTCCTGGTACCAACAACACCACATCCAACTTCACGTTAGGGCTGGTACTAATCACTGTCACTGCCGTCACCCTCCCCGATCTCAGCACTCCTGGCATCAGCCACAAGGTATGACCACGCTGGAGCCGCATACTTCTGGCAAGGCACTCTCTTTCGTCTTGATCTCCTCAGACCTCCACAGGGTTGCTCTTCGTCACCTTCGTCTGACTCTGTCTCTTCAGACACGGGAGCAAGATCCCTCTAGGAGACCAGTCTCAAGTTCAGTCGCCACTGCCTCTTTGACCACTGCTCTTCAACTCCGCTTGTTCTCCTGATTTCCCTTTGCTCACCCTGCTCACAACTTCTCTCGACTGAGTCTGACTCTGGACCACTTTCACAGCAACTTTCCCTTTCGGAGGCAGTTACAGTGTCGCTGTTGTTGTGACCCTCCATAGCTCGATCAAGTTAGCAACCAGTTCCTTCGGACACCCTCACAGCTTGGCTTGTCCCCTCCTGTAGCCCTGCCACTTCAGCTGGATTTTCATTTGGGAGAGGAGCTGTTTCTTCTAAGGGTGCTGAAACTCGACGGGTGTGAGAAGCATGCACCCAATTTGGCAATCCTCAACACTTTACTGTAGTGTTCGTCACCAAGATAACCTGGTAAGGGCCTCTCCAGCGAACATCCAAGCAGCTCTTTCTCATGTGCTTCAGAACCAGCAGCCAGTGCCCCGGACCTAGGTCATGACAGAGATCACTTGAAGCCGGAACCACAGCAGTCTGCACCTGATGGGACACAGAACGGATGACGTCAGCTAGTCCTTTGCAATAATCAAGTATCACATTGTCTGTGATATTTATTAGAGCTGTTGATGGAACCACTGGTAGCCTCATAGCCCTCCCCATCAGTATTTCATGAGGTGAAAGACCTGTTCCCCTGTCTGGGATACTGTGCATACTCATCAACACCAAAGGTAAATCATCAGGCCATTTCAGAGAGGTGGATGAACACACTTTTCCCATTCGAGCTTTCAAAGTCCCATTGATCTGCTCCACTATTCCAGAAGCCTCTGGACGATAACTACAATTGAGTCTCTGATCAACATTCAGTGCTGTGCAAAGCATCTTCAGGATTTTGCTATGGAAGAGGTCGGAATCCCAAACCTAGGAATGATTTCCCTCATCAACAGCTTTGCTACAGTGAGTGTATCGCACCTCTGGGTAGGGTAAGCCTCCACCCACCTTGAGAACACACAAACCACAACCAAAATGTGCGTCAGCCTGTTGCACATAGGCATCTCGATAAAATCCAACTGCATCCCGTTGAAAGTTCCCCCGGACCTTCCAATGTGACTCATCGCAACCACAGTCTTCCTTCCAGCATTCATTTGCTGACATGTAACACATCTTTGACACACAGCTTCAGCCACTGCACGAAATCGCGATTGTACCACGTTTGTCTGAACATTTGCACCATTGCATCTCTTCCCAAAAGCACTGCACCATGAATCTGTCTTGCTATTGGCACAACAACTCATCCGGCAACACTGCCCTTACATCGCTTGAGACCCAATTGTCCACATCCCCTTTCACACACCCTGAATTGATCCACATATTCTTCTCCTGGTCCCAAATCTGTTCCTGCAGGCAATTGAGCTCGTCCCAAGTATCTGCCATGGCCAACATCATGTTGAACTCGGTTCTTTCTTGGCTCCCATCTACATGTCTTTCAGTGAATGAACAACCTTGTTCAGCACAGAAACGTGCAACTTCGTCCGCATAGCGATTTCCAAGTGACACAAAATCTGTCTCCTTTCCATGAGCCGTGCACTAAACAACTGCAAATTGCCTTGGGATGCTGTAAGGCCTCTAGGAGTAACCTCACAAACTCCCCGTTCTGGATAGGTGATCCAGAAGATGTCATGTAATCTCTCTAGGACCATAACTGTCTGAAGTCATGCACCACACCAAACCCGTACTGGCTGTCGGTGTAAATGGTATTTCGAATTTGGTCTGCTGCCATGCAGGCACGAGTCAAAGCAATGATCTCAGCCACCTGAGCGGAGTATACTCCTTCCAGGCATGCAGCTTTTACTACTCCTGTAATGGTACATACAGCAAATGCTGCTCTCAACCGACCAACACTGCCTCTTAAACATGAACCATCGACAAAGAAAATCTCATCAGGGTCAGACAATGGTTCATTAACAATGTCGGGTCTCGGTTTGGTGCAAAATTCAGTCACATCAAGACAGTCATGATCCACACAATCTTCATCAAGTGTGTATGGCAATGGCATCAATGTGGCCGAATTCAAAACAGAACACCTCCTAAGGGTCACATTCTACGCAGCAAGTATAACGTGCTCGTAGCGTGTGACCCTATTATTGGTCAGGTGCTGTGTCTTGGTCCTGGTCATCAACAATTCAACAGAATGTGGAACATGCACAATCAAAAGGTGACCCATGACAATACTCTCACACCTTTCAATATTGACACCCGTTGCAGCAACGGATTTGAGACATCCGGGCAATGCTAAAGCTACTGGATCTAAGTTAGCTGAAAAGTAGGCAACTGGTCTATGGACACCGCCATGTTCCTGGACTAAAACTGACAGCGCACAACCTTCTCGCTCACAACAGAATAGTGAAAAAGGTTTGTTGTAATCTTGCATCCCCAGTGCAGGAGCACGACAAAGGTCCTCTCGCAACTCTAAGAACGCCTTCATACAGTCGTTGTTCCATGGTACCGGATCACTTACATCCTTGTGCGTCAGTCTCTGCAAAGGCTTCGCTTTTAATGACAATCCACTGACGACAGTAGCCAACCATCCCTGAGAAAATCCTGACTTCTCTTTAAGTTGAAGGCACCATCATTCCCATAATTGCCTTTATTCTGTCTGGTGACACCTTCCACTTGCCTTTTTCCATCCGGTGACCCAAATACTGCACCTCATTCAAGCAGCTTAATTGGCGACACTTTGTATCCATTCTCTGCCAAATGCTTCAGTAAGGCGATGGTATCAATACTGCAGGCATATTCAGTCTCTGACACCACAAGGAGGTCGTCTATGTACTGGACGAGTTCTGCGGCAGTACAAGACTCTCAAGATTTTTCTTCAAGATCTGATTAACCCCTCCCATGCTCGTGACGGACCGTTCCGTCACGAGCCTCGGGTGGGCTGTGCTGGTGACGGAACGGTTCCGTCACGGCCCCGCTGCCGCGCCTGAGGGGCGCTGATTTCACGGCGTGTTCTATTGAGCGGGCGGGGCCGTGACGGAACTGTTCCGTCACAAGCACAGCTCACCCACGTGCCGTGACGGAGCGGTTCCGTCATGAGCACGGGACCGCCGCGCCGCCGCCCCGCCCCCTTAGCGCTGCGGCGGAATAGCCGCCGCAGCGAAGGAGTTAAAGATGGATGGACTCTCTGTATACCCCTGTGGGATACGGCACCACACTAAAACACGATTTTCCAGCTTAAACGCAAAAAGAAATTAACTCTCCTCATGCAATGGAATCGAGAAGAAAGCCTGACAAAGGTCAATCAAAAGAACCACTCTGTTTGACATGGAATCTGAAACAGTATTACAGATGGATTTGGTACAACTGGACAACAGGGAACAACTATGTTGTTAACCCGGCGCAAATCCTGCACAATTCTGAATTTCCCGCTCGGTTTCTGCAATCCCATAATAGACGAGTTACATGGACTGCCCATTACTTCCTTCAGAATTTCCTGCTTAATCATGGACTCAATCACAGGCTTTATTCCTGCAACCGTCTCTGGCGTCAAATTATACTGAGGTGTTCTGGGGAACTCAACATTCTGCTTGACCTGAATCTTACTTGACTCAACTCCTTTAATCAAGCCTATGTCCTCACCAGTCAAGTCCCACACTTCCCGCGAGACTGAATCTCTCAAATCAAGTGGAAGCTCTCCCACTGTCACAACAGGGTAAATTTCAATGCACAAATGTTGATTTGTGACCTTAAAAGCAGCATCATCATCTTTCTTTTGCAGTTCTACTCCTTTAGGGGTGCAATAAATGGTGCAATTGAGTTTACACAGGAGATCCCTCCCTAGTAAACAAACAGGGATCGAATCGCACACCAAGAACAGATGTCAATTCCGAAACGTTCCTATCTTTACAGGAATCGGTTCAGTCAAAGGCCTGGTTATTTTCCTATTTGCAACACCTACATCTTGGATACATTGTCCAAAGAGGGGTAGGTTGGCGACTACTGCAGATCTCACAGTAGAACGGGTAGCACAAGTATCAACCAAAAAGGTGGTAGGGTGACCATCAACGTCAGCTTCCACAAATGGTCCCCTCTGGTCTACCTCCAAGACTGCCCCAAGAGTGTAGTCTTCCTCCCCCCTCAGGCACCGTCATGCCAACGGGTCTAGGCAACAATCATCGCTGTCATCAAAAAGAGGCATCTGCTGGTAGGTCCCTGTCGAGATCCTCGGAGGCAGGGGAACCTGAACTCGCGGAGCTGAAGCCCCCCCTTTCATCGACTTTGGCTTTACTACTGTCTTTGTCCCTTCGGGTGCTTGTACCTACACTACCTCTTCCTCGTGCTGCATATGATTTGCAGGATTCAAAGGACACTCGTGTCTCCAGTGTCCAATCTGATGACACTCAGTAGTCCTTTCCAGAGTTGCCAAATCCACTCTTGGTCTAGGATCCTCTGTACTTCCCTTTCCCTTATTCCGACCGTTCTGTTTCCTTCCCAGCGTACCTCCACCTGACTGTACTTGGCCTCCCTTATCGGCAGCTTGCATCTGAGCCAAAATCAGCTTGCCCTCGAGTTTCTTATGCTTCGACTCTACCTCATCACTGCAATATCTAGCATATCTCAATATCTCATCCAATGGCTTGTTCTGCCAACAAATCAAATGCTGCTGGATCATAAGACAAATCTCAGGTCTCAATCCCAGGATAAACTTCGACACAAACTGTCCCATATCCTTAGGATCCATTACATCCAACCCACTGTACTGCTTAAAGACTTACAACAACCTTTCTTAATACTCATGCACCATCTCCTTTGGTTCCTGAACTGTCTGATGTATTTTCACCCAGTCAATATCCTGCTGTGGTACCTTGGATTTCAACCACGTGATCACCTGCTCGTACTTTTTCATAACAAGTGGTGATGGGCCATTAGTGACAACATCCCTGTCCTGTTCAGAGGTGGGCCGTTCGACAGCAACCTTACATGTTCCCTTCAACAATCTCGTCCACTTCTGCTTTTAATCGCATCACATCTACCCTTTTTGCCCTTATTGCTGTCTTAAGAGTTCCTTGATTCGATGTACCACTCGACTCTCGGCAGTCACTGTCCTGTTCTTTGCACCTATTTACTTCAAATGTGTCCCCTAAAGTCACTCTATTCTCTTCATTTTTATGATCCCAGTCCTCCCTTTGCCTGTCACTCGGAGTCCCTTCAACGGACACTCATGTTCTCAAATCTGACCTCAATTCTCCCAGGGATTTCAGTCTTGATCCCCTCAGATCCATCGGTCCTCTTGACAAATCTGCTGTAGCCGGCAACGGTGTGCTCGACTCTACAGGCCTCAGTGATGGAACCAACTCATTCACTACACTGCTCATTCCAAAGTCAGCACTTCCTTCCATTCCTATCTGTGATGGGCCTCCACTCCTCACCTGCTCTGGATTGTACACTGACACTATGGGACAAATGGTAACCGGCACATTAAGAGTATCCGGTAACCACTGAGAACTGACACTTTCGGCGTTCTGCCTTTCCCCCCCTTGAGAGCTTTCCCACTACTTCAGAACACAGTGGAGCTTGTGGTTCCCTAGCTCCCTCCGTCGGGGTTGATCTATCCCCCTCTGACTCCAGATTGTACAGAGGTGGTCTCTCAGATAACAGCCTTTCTATCAAGCTATTGTCAGTATCTCTGTCTTCATCGTCTGCCTTCTTTTTCTGAGTATCCCCTGACTTGACCAACAATGGATACAATTTATCCCCCTCGATTGTCTGTACTCTCCATCTCTTTTCCAAGGCATCCCACCTCGCATCTTGAAATGCCCTGACTGACCTCTTCACTCGTTCCTGTCTCCTGTCTCCTGTCTCCTGTCCCTTTCATGTGCCGCCCTAATACACACATGCAATGCCTCAAACTGTGTTGGTCTAGGCAAAGGTCACAAAGAATCCATAATCAATTTCAACTGGTATAAAACTTCCAATCTAAAAGTTCCATATCTAGGAAAGGTCAAGTCCTTATTTCCTTTAGTCATTTTGCACCAATTCTCAAGCCACAGTATAGTATGCAAATCCACATTTGTAGCCATGAAATGAGCTGGGGTATCCTCGGGTGGAGCCTCTTCCCTTCCCGGGTCTCTAAATTATTTTCTCTTTTGAACAACTCTCGCAAAACTTTGAAACATTTCATGATGAAACCAGCGTTTCTCTTTTCGCATCGCTTGTTTACTTCCTGATGACGATCCACCTATCCCGGCCTGGCATTTCTAGAATGGCAATGTCAAATCCAACTTTACCACTAAAGAGGATTTATCATCACCATCCCAAAAATATTAAACAATAAGTAGCTACTGCTTTCCAATCAGGAATTACAGCTTAACCGCTTCAGCGCGGCGCGAATTTTCGCGCTGTGCTGAAGGTTCTAATGCGCCAACGGGCTCATGACGGAACGGTTCAGTCATGAGCACAGGCCAACCTACGCTCATGACGGAACCGTTCCGTCTACAGCATCGAAGGGGTTAAAATGTATTTTAAGGAATCCTCAACGCTAGCCTATGGAAGGAGTGAACCTCACAGCAGTGAAAAATAAACGTAGCTGTTTGTCACTGCCAAGACATGTAAAACTTAAAAATACAAGTGCTACCTTTTTGTTACACAGCACCCTGCCTTTGGGGTCACTAAGGGCCTGCATGAGGGGTGATTTATATGTAATTAAGGGATGTTTGAGGGCTTGGCAAGGTTTTAAATGCCAAGTCGAAGTGACAGTAAACTGCACACACAGGCCCTGCAATGACCGGCCTGAGACAAGTTTGAAAAGCAATTTGTGTGGGTGGCTGCAGCTCACCAGTAGCATTTAGTGTGCAGGCCCTAGGTACATTGGGTACCATTGTACAAGGGACTAACTAAATATGCCGATCAGGAGTACACCAATGTTATCATGTTTAGAGGAGAAGCACATGCACTTTAGCACTGCTTAGCAGTGGTAAAATGCTCATAGTCCTAAAGCCAACAAAAGGATACAACAAAAGTGTGAGGCAAAAGGCGAAACGTTGGGGAAAGACCACCCTAAAGATGACAGTTCTAACATGTGCCCCCCCATGTTCCATGACCCACACTTTCTGTCCAGGCTGTAATTCTACAGTGGTAGAGTTTTGGTCATACCACTCTTTCATTACAACCTGACTAGCTTCCAAGTTGTCAGAAGCTTGCTTCCACAACTTAGCCATTTGCTATGAAGGGCTTAGTTGGACTTCATCCTGGGGAACTTTCCTTGGAGCTTTTTGTCCACCCTTCCTTTACCTAACTGAGAGGTCCTCTGACAGGGTGACCATACAGAAGCTAATAGGGGCTAAAGCCCACTCCATTCAGTGGTAGCTCCCTGTAGGAAAATAACAGGCACAGCAAGAGGATATCCCACTTTTTCCTCAGGCAGACTTCTGATCATGCCTTTCAGGGTATTGTTGAATTGCTCAACAAGTCCATTTGTCTGGGGGTGGTAATGTGTGGAGAACTTGAATTTAACCCCATACTCTTTCCACATGGACTGCATATATGTGGACATGAAGTTTGTGCCCCTGTCAGACACAATTTCCTTGTGGAAACCCATGCAGGTAAAAATTCCCAACAGGGCCCTTGCTACCACAGATGCTGTAGTAGTCCACAGAGGGATTGCCTCTAGATACCAGGTGGCATGATCCAGCAGACCCAGGATAAACCTGTGACCAGAAGATGTCTGGGGGTCCATGGACCCAACAATGTTGATACCCAACCTTTCAAAGAGGGTATTAATGATGGGAAGTGGTTCCAGGAGAGGCTTAGCATTTTCCCTTTCTCACCACTAGCCTGGCAGGTCAAACTGGTCCTACAGACAGTTTTGGAGGGTGCTCTGATCTTGAGCCAAAATAAATGTGGGGCAAGCCTTGCAAAGGTCCAAAGGTCTGGATCCAAGTTTCGTTCCAGGGGTATCTCATGAGCCAGCTCCACTGGGATGGCCCAGTAACATCGGTGGACCTCCCAGCCCTATATGTCCCATGCGCAATTACCTTAGGCTCACTGTAAAGGTGGTTATCCTTCAAATAAATGTGATAGATCCCACACACATAGCCTGCTGCCTGTGCTTTGGCCTGGATCCTCATGCCCTCAAGGGTTGGGTACTGTCTCTGTGCCCCTCACAACTTCTCCCTGGCTGGTATCCCTTCTATATGCAAATCAGCAGGTGTAGGCTGGTCACCAAGGGGAGCAATGTCCTCCTCAGTGGACTCGGGGGCAACCATCAAGCCGACCGATGTGCCCCATCCATCTCACAGGGGGTACATTCAGAGACTGGTTCACCATGCCCTCTATCTCTCCCCTTTTTGACAAGCTGGCTGGGACATTTTTCAAGGCTCCAGCCCTTTTTGACTCCCTTCCAGGGCAACCATGGACCTTGACATGGCACAGATCCATTCAGGTAAGCACTACATCTCGACATGATCCTTGAGCTCCACTTCTTTCCAGATAGTGGGCTCAAGGTCATTACCCAACAAAAAGTCCACAGACATGGGAGGGCTCTTAGCAACATTTCAAAGACCTGTAGCCCCCCCATTCAAATGGAACAAGGACCACTGGGTAGTGACCCTCCATGTTGTCAACCATCACAACTTGGTGGAATGCATTGGGAATCACCTGCTTTGGGGACACCATCTGACTCCTTACTAGAGTAATGCTGGTACCTGTGTCCCTCAAGGCCTCTACCCTTTGACCTTTGATGGTGAACCATTGCTCGATACTTGGTAGTATCTGATGGTACATGGATCTTAGGGACCATCTCACTGTCACCCAGGGACACTAAAGTAAGCCCTGTCAACTCCCCCTATTAACTGAGACAAACTCAGCCCCCCCAGCACTATGCTAGCCACCTATGGATTATTTCCTCCATTGGGAGGATGTGCTCTTTTTGGACAATTGGGATCCCCTTTGTAGTGTCCATACTCACAGCACTTAGTTGTCAGGGCTGTTGAATTTGTCAGGGTAGGTTGCCTTCTGGTGGCCGGATTGGGGATGGGACCCAGATCCTTTCCCTTTGGAATTATTTTGGGGACCTTTAAAGAACATCTTCTTGGTATTTTACCCCTCTTTCTTCTGTTGGGGACCTTGACCACGCTTTTCGTATACCCCGATACCTTCTTAGACACTTTGGTGCTGACACAGATGTCCTCCTCTTCGGCAAGCTTCCTCGAGTTATGCATCTTGCTATCCACCAGGTGTTGACTTTGTAGTGGGAAACAGTTATAAAGAATGTTCTCCTTCAAGAACAAATCATACAACCCGTCATAGTCATCAACTTCGCTGCACCTTAGCCAGACCATCAGTGCCTTACCAGCATAATCCAGAAAATCTTCTGATGTTTGTGTTGTAAGTTTGTGACTATCCATGAACCATTGCTTGCACTTCTCAGGTGTCAAAACAAACTTTCTGAGTAAAATGGCCTTCCTGGCATTGTAGTTGGTCTGGTCCCTTGACCCTAGTTTAAGTAGTGTATCCCTCCCCACAAGGGGCATGTACTGCCAAAGAACACCTTCCTATGACTGATAGCCATTTGTCCCCATCAGCCCAAACATTGAAACTGGGCACAGCATCGTTTGAAATATGAACTCTGGATTCCTGTGAGTACACTGCAGATATGCTGCTACCATAAGTTCTGTTGCTGGACCCCACTTGTAGGACTGCTATGTCCAGTTCTCTCAGGTTGAGCTCCTGGGATATCCTCCTCTCTTCCATGGCCAGCCTTGTCTCCTCAAGAGCTTGCCCCAGGTTATTTTGCTCTAGAGCTTGCTCATCCCTTTAACTTGGCAAGCTCCAATTTCAACTTCCTCTCCTGCTTCCTGTCCTCCAGCTCACCTGGAGACCAATTCCTAGAGACACTGCTCTCTCCTGTGGCAACAACTACTACCACTGGCATGTTGTTGGCCCCTGCCACAGGCAATCCTAAATTCATATTTGTATTTATGGCCAATTCCTCATCCTCCTCAGGAATTTCCAGCTCCAAGTCATCCTCTCCAGCACCCTGGGTCTCTACCGAGACCCTTCAGGATTTCTGTAAGGGCACATTCCTGGTGAACCCCTTCATTTAGACATGAATTTGTGTGCAAAAGTCTGTCATCAGAGCCATGGTACAAGACTCCAACTGGGCCAGATCAAATTCCACAATTTCAGGTGCAGGTTCTCAAGACAGAGACATGTTTTGACAGAAAAATCAAAAGGCCAATCAGGAAAAATTGAAAAAATGAAAAATACAAATTAGCACTGACAGACAGAAATTTCACAATCAGGAGGAATAGCTTCTGAATTGGTCTAGGTAAGGAGTTGTAGAGAACACTGAGTTACTATATGGTATTGCATAAACATGAGTCCTATCCCACTGCTGCCACCAATGTTAGAAATCGGATTTCTGGTTGGCTTAATGTGCAAAGTATCTGTGCAACACACACACACACAGTAACACCATGAATACAACACAAAAATACTCCACATGGCTTCGAAAAATAGGAAACATTTATCTGTATAAAATAAGACCCAAAACTACAAAAGTATTTTCAGGATACAGGTAATAATGCAGTCTCAGAAGCTGGTGTGTTTCTCTTATGGTAATTAGGGTTCCACTGAGGAATCTGCATTCAGAATGTGATCAATTCAGCAACTACAGGGAGCGCTGCACAGTTGCAGGGTTTACTTGGGTCCGAGCTCAGGTAACCACAAGTGCTTCTACACATGGCAACGGGCCGGGTGCAAGCTGCTAAAATGACCTCTTAGGTCTAATCCCAAGTAACAACAAGTACTCTCACACATGGCCGCAGGGCTGGTATAAGCCCCTACTGGTCAAAACTCGCCCACATCTGGTGTATTTGAAAGGTATTTAATGGGGGTCTGTTAAAGTTGTCGGTGGCCTGAGACATGGGGCCCGCGTTGTCATATGATGTCTTTCTCCTGCAGGCGAGTGGAGCCAGTGAGGATGTTGCAGTTAGGCTCGTCAGGCTGGGGTTGAGGCATGCAGTTGTCTGGCCTACCTGGCTTCACATAAGTGTGTGCTCCCAGCTCGTCTTAGTTGTCAGGGCAAAGGGGAGGCTGGATCGGCACACATGCCAGTGCTCATAGTCTGAAATGCGGGTCTCCTAATACTCGTAGACCAAGAGGCGGGTGGGGGCACAAGTCAGCATGGCGTTCAGAACGACCTCCATAATAGAATACCAACCACAAGGCCTTGCTAAAAAGAAATTACAGCGCAGTGACCCCACAACAATCAGCCAACACTGCAGTTCACAAATGCAGATCTTGGTATGGTAGAGGTTTTTGATGTCCCTGCGACCTTGGGGAGAATTGGGGCAAACCAGCAAGCCCTTGGAGTCACTCTTAGGCTTAATCAGTGATCCTTTAGCAGGACAGAGGTCAGCAGGAAGCCGAGCAGGTCAACAAAGCAGAAAAGTATTTCTTCGGAGTAGTTAGGCACAGCAAAGTGGAAATCCTTTAGCACAGCAGACTTTACTCCAGCAGAGTTTCTTCCAGGTCCAGTAGTGTACAGATTTGATGGGGCCAGAGCCCTAGTACATATACTCCAAAGTGCATGTAATGTAGGGTTGACTTCAAAAGAGCCTTCTGAAGTGCACAAGGATCCCTTTCACTTCAGCCCTTCCTCTATTCCATCAGTAGGGGGTAAATCAGCCCTTTGTGTTGGGGCAGGACACAACCTATTCAGAAGTAAGTGTTAACCACCTCGCCCTCTTCTTGTCTACAAAGACTGTCAGTATGCAGAGGAATTCAGGTGTATCCTTGTCACGCCTAGTGCATTATTCAAAAGGGTATCATGCCAATAGAACATTGCGCCAGTTTTTCTTTACTGGTAAGGCAGATAGATTAATGTTTTTTCAGTAAAAACTGCAATTGACGAAGTGGAGACTCTCGTTCTGAGCATGAAAGCAACAGATGTCAACTTTGTTTATATTACCAGGGGCAGACTAGCCGTAGCGGGCACCGGACATTTTCTAAAAGCAGCAGCAGCATTTCCCACCAGCTCCCCCACTGGTCCGACTTAATCGCTAGGATTGGTTTGCATTTTCAGTTGGCCATGTATATTACAGTCAGAGACGATTGAAGGCATGGGCAAAGTGGGCAATTGCCCAGGGCCCCCACTTTCCAAAATCTCTCTTGCGAAAGTAAACGTTCTGTCTCACTCACTTCTGCCTATTTCTGTATGTAAAACGTTCTCCTCTAAGACTACATCTACCTCTAACTCGGTCAATCTTTAACCCAAGATCATCTTAAGGATTTTTGTGGTCTTGGCCAAATAATATATTTTTTTGTTTTTATAAACACTATTTATTAGTATCAACTTGTTGGCAATATAAATAGTAAGAATTATCATCCTCAAACAGGCCAGGCAAATTTCAACAGTTTTTGAGTGAGCCTATTTCTGACAATTTGCTTGTTATCATGCAGGCTTGAAGTAGCAAAAAATGGGCAACAAAATTCAAAGTTGTTCTCAACATGGGCCCCCAAAATAGGTCTTCCCTGGGCCCCGTAAATTCTTAAGACGACACTGGCGTGCTGTCCCAATAAAAGTATCACGGAATACAACATAAAGGGTGCGGTTTCAAAAAAGGGCAGTATCACCTTAAAGGCCATTGGAAGAAGAACACAGAAGCCCTTCATCTCCTCATCGTTAAAAAACAATACAATCCTCCTAAGGGCAGGTCTAAGTTCATCAGCAAGCACGTGACCTATATATATGTGTTAGCAAGGACTGAGGGGCAGCATAGTCCTTGTAGAGTTATGTCGCTTACCAGATATTTGCCAACTGTCAAGATATTTGTTATGTGTTAACTGTCGACAAATTGTTGATTGCCATGTCTCTAATGGCCATTCATTTCCCCTTGCAACATGTGTCACCGAGTTTATTTTTGTAATGTGTTTTCTTACATAGCCTGAAGTCCGGCCAACCAGGTATCAATCAGCGGGCCCGAGGGAACAGGTGTGAAAAAGACCATATCAACCACTCTTTTGTTATTAGAGAATGTCAGACAGATACAGCACAGCGGGAGTAGTTCAATTAAAAATAGAAGAACACAAAACAGATGAGTGAAAAATATCATCAGCATGAAACATCACATAATGTACCCAATTACGATCAGTATCACAGACACTTAGAGGCACACGCTTAGCAACAATAGATCCCAGTTTCCACTGAAGAAAACAACAATCTCCCTTACAATGTAATTAGGGAGAACCTTAATGTGTTCGTGTAAAATAAATATAATAGATATGGGGAGCAAAAACGCCACATATTTGTTTGCAGAAAAGGGGGCGGGAAGATAGAGGTGGGTTGTATTTTGAGGACAGGGAAACCGAAATCAGCCTTAAAGAAAAATACATCAAGATTTCCCATAGGCAAATACAGATTAACAATGCGATGTATAAACCAGAGAGGTGTGTTGTGTCTGTTGTGGTTGGAAGTAGAGAATTGTTTATAGACATGTGAGGAATTTCTATTACGCTGCTTTAATTGAATTCCTGATAATATGACAGTAAACTGCCTCCTGTAATGTATCGCAGGATCAGCATTAACAACAATTACAGAGTGCACAGTTTGAAAGGATGGATGCAGGCCCCATTTTTGTGTCATCCGACATTAAATATTGAGTACAATTCATTTCAGCAGGATTTTATTTTCCCAAAATGCACTATTCAAGAAACTTTTTCGCGTGAAACTCATTTTTTATAGTGGGAAAATACTAAAGTGAGACTACTGTACACTTAATAGCAACTTTCTAATCCGATCTCTCAGAGGCTCCTCCCTTTTCAATATTTACTTTTGATTATTTTCGATCTGTATACTGGAGAGAAAGTATCACTCACACTTCATCTGCAGTCTCTGCTTCATCATCCTCCATTGTATTTTTTGTGAAAATCATATAAGTGCTGTTCCTTTCTGTGCAAGGCATTTCATTCTGAAGAGGTGATGATTGAGGGAGTGCAGGACCCACCACGGTTTTCTCTTTTTGGAATTGTTTCATTTTGTTTGTTGCTGATCGGCCTCTTTAAGGAAATGCAGAGAATGTCCATCTAGGAAGTAAGGGGCAAACGTGCAGTGGGCATTATGGGGTGGAGACGACTGGGGATATATTTTTCTCTTTTTGCTTGTTTTTTGCCGAGTTTTATTGTTATAGTCTTGAGATATAATACTGTTTAGGTTGTGGTGGACTAATCATTGTAGGCTATGGATGTTTTTTCCAATTTTAATTAGTTTCCAAACTCTCATTGCTGCTTTGGTAGGTGTGGTTGAAGAGCCTTTGGGTGAACTTGAATGGTGGTCAATTATGGAGTATTTTTAAGTTTCGCCTGCACAGTGCTTGCACTGTGCTTCAGAAATCTATTGATTTTAATAATAAATGTAAAAGGAACTTACATACCGCCTCCTCTCTTTCCTGGCTTCTCATTGGTTCCTGTGCGTGACACTTACCTTTCCTCAATTTCTATTGGTTGTAGTATATTTTCCTGCATTTACCGATGCTTGTTTCTCGTCTGCTTCTCCTATCAGTTTCCCTGCTGCCAAAACACTGTTACCATCCGCTTTGGAACATTTTTCATTAATCTCTAATCTCTTCTAAAGATTTTGGCTGAGGGTATTGGCTTGCAGGGTTAGAGGCATGTTAACTGTAATCAATTGTTGTCAGTGTTCCTCCGCT
Organism: Lissotriton helveticus; assembly: GCF_964261635.1. Classification (NCBI taxonomy): domain Eukaryota; kingdom Metazoa; phylum Chordata; class Amphibia; order Caudata; family Salamandridae; genus Lissotriton; species Lissotriton helveticus. Next base: position 1,626,855,969 of record NC_136061.1, read on the forward strand.
GTCCCATGGGATTTATGCAACCTTTTTGAGCCCTTTGTGTGTTATATTATTCTCATTTCTTAATTGTTTTCATATTTACGCTCCTGTGTGGTGGTGCTGTGAGAGCATATGGATGGGCCTATTCCTTTTTCAGGATATCTATTTCTGCACTATTTGCCCTGCAACTTAGCTTTGAGTTTAGTGTTGGAGGGTAGAGAGGATAACTCCTAGTAGAGGACAGCCGCGGCCTCTGCAGCTAAAAGCGGTGAGGCCAGCTGGAGAGGATTTCGAGAGGGAAAATGAATTATTTATTTAATTTCCCCTTGTGGTCGTCTCTCGAAACCCCCCCCCCCCCCCCAGCCGGCCCGCCACCCTTACCTGCAGCGGCCGCAGCTGGCAGAGAGTAATTTTAACTTAGCAATCATGTCTCCTTACTCTTTGCCATGCCATGTGCTGACTGTAATTTTGTGCAACTATTTTGTGTGGGTTAGATACATACTTTAGGGGTCCTGTAAGCAATAGACGGGCACCAGATATTGCTTATTTTACCTTTATTTACTTATTTTACTTTCAAGTTTTATGCCCTAGTGATTGGGCCTGATAGGCTAAGGTTATTATTTTTTTTTAATAAACTTAGTCTATTTTTCCAACCTCCCTGATGTTTTCATATGGGTCTAATAAGCCTGAAGGAGCACCAGTTATTATTGCAAATTTTTCCTAAAATGAGGCACATTTTTGGATTTTCATAAGGGATACATTCCTATAGATGCCTCTGGAGGGCCCACACCATTTTACTTGTTATCAGTAGCTGCTGCTATGGGATGGGAGTGGTTGGGCAGGCATAAAAAAGACTCAAAAAATATAAATACATTTCTTACCTCTACCCGGTCCTCTTTATCTTCCTTGAGTCCGGCAGCAGGAAACACCCAGGCTCTCATACTCCCCACAGCCAATCTCAATGCTACAATGCAGCATTGTGATTGCTCTGAGTGCTGTGGTTTGGCGTGGTTCGGCGCACTGCCAGGAAATGGGAGGCTAGGCATGTTCTGCACTCAGGCCGTACTGCACTGCACTCCTCCCCATGCAGTGCACTGGTGTCACAGAGCTCAGTTCTGCCCAAGCTGAGCCACTGCAGTAGAAAAAATAAAATGATGATAACTCTGCGTTATAATCGTATTTTCCTCCTTCAGCTGCTCGCAGAATGGTGGGGGTATGCTACTCCGCCATAGCGAAGCAGCAGCCACTGCCCAGTATTATTGTTAAGAATTATGATGACCTATACTGTATTCACTAGTATTCACTAGAATGGCCAAGATTTCTTCCTTTTCATTTTACATTCATTTTACATTCATTGCCCGAAGGTGAAGAAAACTGAGAAGTGTTCAGATCCCTGTGGTAATGTCAACATGATGATACCCAAGAAACCAATTACTGCCAATTTCTGCCACGAAAGAGTAGAGTGAGGAGAAGTCTATCACAACTAGAAAGAGACTAACATCACATTTGTTTAATTTTTTGCACTAAAATATGCAATGTGTTGCACCTGCTGCACCATCTCTGGGAACAAGTAATTGGGATTAGTATTTGATCCATATAACAGCCACCAAAACCATAACACTTGTCTCTCATTGCTATATTGACTGCAGTCATAACTAAGCTCGAATTGGAATCATCCCAGAATTATTTTTTTCAAGCAAACAAAACAGAGAGAAGAGACTTAGTGGACATGAGAACTAGTGGCAAAACAGAATTTTGGGGCATATCAACAAGCGGCAGCGATAATTATCGCTGGCCGCTCTTAGGGTCAGATTGCAGAATCGTCAGCTATCTCTGGAAATTATCGCCATGCTAGCGCTGTATCAACAACACAGAGCACAATGGCGATAATTATTCCAGTGATATCGGTGTTTTCCATTTTCCAGCGATGTTCCATGGAAGACTGCGATATCCTTGGTGATAGGGCCTGTGGCCTTAGCCACAAAATCCACCCCGTTAGGTATGCCTTAGTCAGGAATTTAATCACTGATTATCATATTTGAATCAGCCCAAGTTTGAAGCCTATTTAAAATTACCCGCCCAAAAACTTTAATGGAGGAGTCCAGAAGCGATATTGGGCTATAGCATTGACAACTAGCTCTGTCCCCCTTTTTAAATATGGGGACTATCAACGATTCACACCAGGAAGGTAGAAGGCCATTTCGAAACGTAGCATTGAAAAGTCGGGTAAGGATCGGGGCCCAGAGATCTACATTATTTTTATATAGATCCACCGGGACCCCGTCAGGGCCGGGTACCTTGCCCCCCAAGCTTGCATTAATACTAGCATTCACCTCTGCTACAGAGATATCAGGGACCGAATTATTCTTTAGATGGCAGTAATCTTTAATTATATTTTCCTGTATTAAACGATCTTCCTCTTGTCTCTCGGCAGAGTATAGTCCCGAAAAGTGATTCACCCACTCTTTTTCAGTTATGGCTACTTCTATTCTAGCTGAAGCGTTATAATTCAAAAAAGGGGCATTAACAGCTGTCCAAAAAGCTGCAGTATCTCGACTTAACGATGCTTCGCACAAAGTGTCCCATGCTTCTTTTTAAAAAATATCTTTTCTCTTTCTTTGGGTCTGCTTCTAGGCGTTTCTACAGTCCTTAATTAGGATACTATCTTTAACTGGGGCATTTAAAGCATGTTTAAGGTTTGAATAGGCCTTGGTACAGACCGTATCAAACCAGCTCTTTTGAATCTTTTTAACACCTTTTGTTTCCACCCATAGTAGCTTCTTAATTTGTGATATTAGTAAGAATTTTTTAATAATACCAGTACAGTATTGACGTCCATACAGGCGTAAAACTGGGGCTCAGTACTCCTTACTAATTTTTGAAAGAAAATCTTCCGGGACAATTTTTGTCCACTTTAAGGAGTAACCATTTTTCTAAGCATGGGTGTAAAATCCGTTCCGCTCGCGGATTTTTCGGGTTTTCGGTAAATCCGCAATCCGCGAACTCTCGCGGATGTGGCGAAAATACGCAAATCCGCGCGCGGCGGATTTTTTGCTTGTGTTCGCACTGCTCGCGGGCCGCGGCGCGGGCAGCAACAATCTCGCACTCGTGAAATTACAAAAATTACAATTGGGGAGGGATGAAGGAAGTGACCCAGTCTCCAACTTCCTCTTCCTGTCCAGCAAGCTCCTCCCATTGCTTAGTCCATTTCCTGGCCACTTTGAATTCGATCTTGACTGGGAAGGATTACTTTTCGTGAATGCTGCTGGAGATTTGGCTTTGAGGCTTTTTGGATTACTTTTTGATTAGAAATTTGATTTACAAGTAAGTTGATAAGTTGATGTTGTTTGTTTGTGGTGATTTTTGTGTGTGTTTTTCGACTTTTTGGGGTGGGTTTGGGGGCTGGCTATGTGTGGGAGGCCATTTTGAGGCATGGTCCTGCAGGTCCTGGCCATGTGGATGGGGTCAATCGGCCATTTTGAAGTCAGGCAGTGTGCTTTGTGCCCTATGCCCACCCAGTCTGCTCTGATTGCTTTCATTATGCCCAGGGGGTCTCGAACTCCCGCGGATTACGCGAAAATCGGATTTTATAAAAAAAAAATTGCCTGTGTTCGCACTGCTCGCGTCCCGCGCAGCAACAATCTCGCACTCGCGAAATTGTAAAAATTACAATTCTGCACATGAATTGAAAACTACCAGGCTTAGTTATGGGTGCATGCATGATACAACTGTTTTTTTTAATTTTAACATTATTCTGGCCAGGGCATGGATGGCATTGGATTGTTGTGATTTTTGTGTGTTTTACGACTTTTTGGGGTGGTGTTGGGGGCTTGCTATGTGGGTGGGGGCCAGTTTATTGCCTGGTCCCGTGTGGGTGGGGGTCTAGGGGCCATTTTTAATGCAGATTGTGTGCTTTGTGCCATAGGCCTGCACCCAGTGTGCTGTGATTTTATCATGCCCAGGGGGCCCAGAATCCGTCTGTTCGTGGATTTTGCTGGTTTTTCGCCACGTTCGCGTCGTGAAGCAACAATCTCGCACTCGCGAAATTGCAAAAATTGCAATTCTGCACCAGAACACCACCAGCAGGCAGCCTAAACCTTCTGAAACATGATGGATGGCATTGGATTGTGGTGATTTGATTGGTGTTGTGTTTTTTGACTTTTTGGAGTAGGGGTTGGGGGCTGGCTATGTTGGTGGGGGCCATTTTGAGGCATGGTCCTGGCCATGTGGATGGGGTCAAGCGGCCATTTTGAAGGCAGGCAGTGAGCTTTGTGCCATAGGCCTGCACCCATTTTGCCTTGCTTTCACCCATTGTGCCCAGGGGGAGTCAGTGGTACATGAAACTATAACCCTCTCTGTGTGTGCTCTCTTGGATCAATGTTAAATTCCTGTTTCCCAAAAATTTAGCAATTCCTAATTTTGAAATTTCCATATTGTGTGGTGTGCACGTGTGTATTCATAATCATAAATGCCTACTTGCAAACTATTTATTGAAGCGCTACATATGCAACATATATTTACTGATGTTCCTCTGTCTTCGTTTGCTTTTAGGTGCACAAAGTCAATAACTCCGCATCATCGTTGAGCATCAGTGCCAGGAAGAAGTCCTGCTGCGGCCTGTTGTTCCGACATCTGAAGAAGATGGCTCCAAAAGAGGTGCCCGTAGCTCCTCTTGCAAGAAAGATGTCTCTACTAAGGAGAAAAAGAAGCAAGTGGCACCACTTACCAAGGAGACTGGTGGCTCGACCACTAAATTTTCGTGGAAAAAACAAAGGCCCACCATGAGTGCTGCACAGGTAGCCTGTTTAGTGGTTCAATCACCAACGACCAGTGATGTTGGCTCATCGCAAGAAAGTAGCAGCACACCATCAACACAGGTTGTAACTCATCTCACAAGTACTATTCAACAACCAAAACCGCAACAACAACTGCATGGGCTACTAGTACAAGCACAAGTACATGCGCAAGGAGCTGGCCGAGAAGGAGCTGGTCGAGAAGGAGCTGGCCGAGAAGGAGAAGGCCGAGAAGGAGAAGGCCGAGAAGGAGCTGGCCGAGAAGGAGCTGGCTGAGAAGGAGCTGGCCGAGAAGGAGAAGGCCGAGAAGGAGAAGACCGAGAAGGAGAAGGCCGAGAAGGAGAAGGACGAGAAGGAGAAGGCCGAGAAGGAGAGGTCCATGGAGAGTTGCAAGTAGAGGTCAGTGAAGAGGCCCATGTAGCGGCGCATGGAGTGGTGCAAGTGCCCACAATGGTTGTTCTTCCAGAAGTAGGGGCACAGGAGGAAATTGACTTTGGAGCCGGGGTATCATGTCAGGAAGACGAAGGCATTCCTCCTGATGATTCATTTTCTCCCAGCTCTCCACCAAGGAAAAGATCAAGGAGTGTGTGTAGAAGTTCCTCTTCAAGCCCCGCTCCATCAGATGATGATCTGGATCTAGATTGGCAACCATCTCCGACGTCTGAGAGGGAGGCACACCATGAGCTGCGAAAGGTATCAAATGTTAAAAGGAAGGGCCCCGGAAAGCTCATACTTATGGATCCGAACGTCGGACTTGATGAAGTGGTGCATTCTGATGTTGTTGAACAGGATGACAGCAATGACCTAGTCATCACACACGTCATTCCAGCCACACCGGCCATGCAGCAGACAGACATTTATACCCTATCCCGACGTCATGCTGAGCGTGACCCTGGCGACGTGGCACTGGTAGCACCACCAACGCAGTCAAGTAGTACAACAAATTCAACAAAACCTACAGCTCCCATATTTTCTCCCCAGAGGGGGACTCCATCCAGCTCGACTCCCTCAAGTAGGGTTGCTGCAATAATTGCACAACCCAGTAGATGTCTGCAAGGCTCATCCACCACTGTTTCATCTGGCATTGGCAGTATCATCTCGTGCGGCAAAACCAGAAGTTTCCAGTCCCCAGTTTGGAACTTTTTTAGTGTCCATGCAAAGTATGACAACATAGCCGTTTGTTGCATTTGTAAGACTAGAGTTAGCCGTGGTAAGACTGGTACCAACTATGGAACCGGAGGCCAGATAGGTCATCTTCAAAGAAGGCACGCTGTCGAATGGTTTGCGCACCTAGCAAACATCAAGGGAAAGCAATCCCAAAGGGCAAGTGGCCAAAATATACCCATACTAGGTGTTTCATCTGAAGATGACGGGGAGGTAGAAGAAGCGTCAGACATTTGTCCGGTTGCACCCAGTACCCCTGGCAGCACCACACCCTCCGGAACACATAGGAGCCACACTGAGAGTCTGGGAGACACACCAATGCGGAAAATGTCAACACTGAGCAGAAGTGGGTCGAAGAAGGCATCAGCATCATCCAGTAAATTTGTCCAGCGCACCATTTCAGCCATGTTCTCCTCAGATGCGCAATTTCAACGCAACCACCCAATTGTACGCCTGTATAACACTAAGCTGGCTAAAATGCTAGCGGTGGACCTTCTCCCTTTTTCGTTTGTCGAAGGTGTGGGTTTTCTTGAACTCGTGGCAACACTGGCCCCTAAATGTAATGTTCCTAGCCGGTTCTATTTTGCCAGGGTTGCTGTTCCAGCACTACATAAAGAGGTGCTTGAGTTGGTTGGGGCAGCTTTGCAGAAGAGTGCTGTTCACACTATACACCTGACAACAGATATGTGGACCAGTTGCCAAGCCCTTGATTACATGTGCATCACTGCACACTGGGTCTCTTTTTCAGGGGTTGCAAAACAGATAAATGCAGGTGGTGACTTGGTCGAGATTTTTAAGGGTGCTCGTAAACATGCAACATTAGCCATGTTTGGCATGGAGAAAAGTCATACTGCAGCCAACATTTTGGATGACTTTAACAAAAAGGTCTCGCAATGGCTGCCCCCAAGAAATTGCAAGGTTGGTTATGTTTCTACTGATAATGGCAGCAATGTAGTTAAGGCCATGGAGAATGGTAACTATTTCAGAGTGCCGTGTTTGGCGCACTGTATGAACCTTGTCGTGCAAAAGTTCTTGAAAAAAGAACTTGCAGTCGATAAAATACTGACCATCTGCAGAAGAATATGCACACATTTCAACCATTCTTTTAAGGCCCGGAAGGAGCTGAGGCGCCAGCAAAATGTACATAGAATGCCAGTGAAAGCACTTATCCAGGAGGTGGCAACACGTTGGAACTCAACCTTCTACATGCTTGAGCGTCTGCATGAACTGTTTCCAGTAGTCAATGAGTATTTCTACAACCTGGGTGGTGATACGACAGAAATGATGCTAGCGGTGGAGCAATGGCAGCTAGTTAAAAGCCTGACAGACATGCTTCGTCCTTTTGAGGTCTTCACGCGTGACGTCAGCAGGGAGGACTGTTCTTTGAGCAAAGCTATCCCATTGTTGCTGAAGCTCGAGCACCAAGTCAAGGTGGTGTCTTCAGAATTAAAAGATGCTGGAAAGAATGAAGCATATGAGTTGGCGCAGAGATTATTACAACGCCTAGTTAGCAATAAACGGCTTGTAAATATCAAGAAACAACAGCACTACATTTGTGCTACTATTCTGGATCCACGTTACAAAAAGCCATTGTTTGGCAAAGTAATAATTCCTTTTGGGACATCAGATGTTACAGAGTACAAAGGTTGACTAGCTCAGTCAGCCATTCGTTTTGAAGAGAGCGGAAGGAAACTGTAGGAGAAGACAGTACTACTAGTGAATCAGCAGGCCATCAGGCGTCCCAAAAAAACACTTCTGCATCTGTGCCTGTGTCAGAAGTGAGTGACTTTTCCTCTGAGCCGTTAACCACACCAGCAACCGTATCATCTGCACCAGGCCCAGGCGATATGTCTGAAGCGGATTGGCTAAGTGAGCTAGGGTTTCCTTGTCCCAGAAAGGACACAGAAGTGCAAAGTACAGGAATCCGGGAGGACATTCTTTCAATGGTGCAGGCCTATCTGGATGACTCAACAGCGGTCAATATTACTGAGGACCCATTGGCGTATTGGCATGGGAAAAGAAACATATGGCGAGAGCTCACCAACCTGGCTATCAATTATTTGTCTTGCCCACTCGCAAGCGTGTCTTCAGAACGTGTTTTTAGTTCTGCTGGTGGCATTGTGACTTGCAAAAGGTCCCGCCTCTTGCCCGCAAATGTGGAGCGGCTCACCATGATAAAGATGAACCAGCACTTCATACCACCAGATTACAAAGTACGAGAATGCACGCAGGAAGAAGAGGACACCGACCTACCTGAGGAAAGTTCTCCTCAGTTACCAGAAGTACTACCGACTCAATTTGCAGAGTTTGAGGACGAGCTCTGCTTCCCTGACAGCGAGTTCTGAAAATGAGTCAATGATTCATTAACTTTAATATTAGTCCTTATTCACTTTTATTCCTGTGTGTCTGTCTTTCTTTTTTTAGCAAGTGCTTCATCACATTCACAACAAAACTGTAATCACCCAATCAAACAACAAACCCATCAACAGAACTGTCTTGATTTTGATGCCGCAGCATTCCTCAGGTTCACAACATTTAGTTGACAAGAACTCAGTCCTGGTCGTCTATCCTCCTCCTCCAGACTCACCCTATCCATTTCCCGTAATGCTGATGCCTGGATTCTGCACAATGAAGAAACTTACGTTGGCGAGTCCCCTAAACAGGGACTGTCTGGAAGTAGTGAGTCCTCATTTAAATACATTTTGCTAAGTGTGACTTTTTTGCGTTTGGGTTTACGGGTCTTGGCTGGGCCATTGCTGGCAAGGTCTATTAAGGGATGAAATTGGTTAGGCATTTACTTTGGAAAACATTTGGCCTATTACACGTGAACGTTTAGGCGTTATTATTGCTCGCTTGCCTGTCTTAGGGGTGCTGTCTGTGGGGCTTCTAGGATTTTGGGTTCTGTGAGCACCGCTGCCATATTTCTAATGTTGATTGCTTTTGTTTTGCAGAAAATCCACGCCGGGAAACTCCAGTTGGGGCCCTGCTGCAGAACGCTTTAGGACACTGTGAATTCCAGGTGGAGCCAGCCCTCAAACACAAAATACAGATAAGATAAGCGTTTGGATGGGAGGTAGTATAATGGAGTATTAGGAGAGGCGAGAGAGTGACAGTGGTACTAGTAGTAAAGTCCTAGGACTCTTCAATTAACAAACTCTGTGGGCATTTACTTTGGAAAACATTTGGCCAATTACACGTGAACCAACACGATGACAGTGTTCAGTAAAACGAACTTACTTCAAAACCACCACCCACCAGGCTCAAAAGTAGTAAAAAAAAAGATATGCTCAGATAAAGTTTGAAAAAGTATATTTTTATATCCCTAACAAAATAATCTCCCGCAAGACCCTCCCTAACCCCAACAAATAAATAGTCCCTCAAAAGTCCCCAAAAAACCGAACTCCCAATTCCCACCCCCCAAAAGTCTCTAAAAAAGGGGCAAGGGACACTCTAGGGATGCATGGCCATGGTGTTGACTTTGGCCTCCAGGGCATCATGCCTTAGGGCCAGGGCATCATACTGCTCCCGGAGGGTGGCGTGATCTAAACGGAGGCCCTCCAACACATTTTGGTACTCTTTCCATTTCCGGACCTCCGCCTCCAGGTCCGACACTCTGCGGATTGCACGGCGCAAGCGAGCCTTTACAGTACTGTGAGGTGCAGCCTTTGCTGCTCGGCGGTGGCGTCTGCCAGCACGGCTCCGTTTGGCTGGAGCACTGCGCTGACCGGCAGAACGTGGGGTCACGGAGGAGGATGCAGATGTTACATTCGAAGTACTGGACTGCGTGTCGTCCCCCTCCAGTTCCACCAGCCGGCGATATTGGGCAACAGTTGCATCCAGCCTCCGTTGCCGGGCCAGTACAGGCTGCATACTCCTTATGGGTTTTGTTGTTTTAGTATGACCAACTATATGAAGAAAGAAAGACATAATCTGTAACCAATGCTCTTTAAGAATATGATTAACACAAAATGATTCAGCAGGAAGTTGTGTCACAGTACAACTAGCAACTAGCCAGCGCAGTACAAAAGAAACTATTCAGGCCAATATCATGGGCGTCCGCAGGGATGGGCAAGAGAGGGCGCGATTGCCCCCCCCTGGATCGCAGGTCCATCCAGTGCTGGCCCAGTGACAAATTACAATATGGTAATTACAGCAGGCTGGGACCGACAGACAGATAGAGGCAGAGACAGAGAGAGAGGAAGACAGAAGGAGAGAGAGAGAGAGGGAGGGAGCCAGAGGGTGACAGAGGGAGGATGAGGGAGGGAGACAGAGAGAGTGGGGGGGGAGAGAGAAAGAAAGATGTGTGTAATGTGTATGCCAGGTCTGGTGGCTCAGTGGACGAAGGCATCCGCTGCAGGGGCATGAGTTCAATTTCATGGTCATATTTTTTTTTGTTGCTCTAGATCCACCACCCTCCCCCACTGACCCTGCCCCCTTCGGTGCGGCCCTTGGCCACAAACCACACTATCAATTTGGCCCTGAGAGAAAGTTTGTGAGGACCCATGCTCTATAACCACATCCTCCTGATTTAGATTGAATTTTTTTTTCTGGCATTTTTTGTTTTTCCCTCTGTTTTAATTTAGTTGCCAGGTCGTCTGCTGTGGTGCTGCACAAGATTTTTCTCTTCTCCCTATGGGGTTCTTTGTTTATTTAAGCTCTATGTCATGTTAGATTTAAAAAAAATGTTTTTAATACTTGTGCTCAATCATGTCAGGAGTAGGAATCAGGAGATGGTGATGATGTTGCACCCCCCCTGGAAACATTTCATAGTATGTTCGTAGTTCATCCAGTGACCGTCTACTCTCTGTAGATACACATCATATGCTATCTAAGAGTCAGATAGTACCATGATCCAGCTTACCTGTACCCGCCACCGCCACTGTCTGCTTCCTCACAGTCTGTTCTTGCGCCGCCTCCTCCCCAGAGCTGTCATCGGAGTCTATCACCACCACCTCATCCGAGCTGGCCCCGCCACCAGATGTTCCACCTACAAAGTAGATTTAAGAATGTTAGATTACACCACTCACTAGTATTTGGTCTAGGAATGAAGAAATGTGAAAACAACAGAAAAAGTAATTGACTGTCTACTCTAGTCTAAAGTAAAAATGTCCCTTCTTCCAGGGAAGGCTGTTGTCTTGCTGCACTTTTTTGTCACAATTGATGAATGCTTGCTTAATTTTAACACACACCATTTTTCTCTGAACAGACAGAAGCTGGACTTCTAAGGACAAGAGCAACATCAACTTCAAACCAGGTGAAAGCTCGGCTCGACCACAAGAAATGTGTTCCATTACTCATCAACTCAGCACCAAGCACTTTTCCTTTTCTAGCTAACTTTATTTTAATATATGTGTTTACTTTTACTTTTAATAAAGCTTTTAAACTTGAATAGACGCTGTGGTTTTTGGTCCTCCAGACTCGAGTGACTGAGCGAAAGGTTTTGCAATTTTTGCAAGGAGGAGTCCGTGCCGCTGACACTACCATGTTTATACAGTGTGCCAAACACGCCACTCTGAAATATTATTACTCTGGTTTTTGGTGTCCATAGTTCGGTTTGTGGAGAATTGTCCCTGCAACAGTAGTATTATGGATTTTGCTCCTATCTAAACACTATGTCAAAAAAATTACATTAGGAACGCTTGGACAACAATAGGTCCTCTATATTTAAATGAAAACTTACTGGGGCCAGCAAAGGAGCACTCGCCGCCCTGGCCTGCATCCTCCTCCTTTGGAGCCACAGCATCCTCCTTTTCCGTCCGCTTGCCCCTGGGCGGACCTGACGTACAACATGAAAAAAAGAACAGAAAACATTGATGATTGCTGCTTGTCGATGTCCTTGTCAACCAAATCAAACATTTAGAAAGAACAAGAACCAACTATTTCAGCCAAAAAGAGGGCTACAAAGGAAGAACTGCACCTGAGCCTCTACTCAGAGGTGCACCAGAACAAATGCGTAACGCAAAACTAACCTTGCGTCACGGCAGATGCGCCGCAATTACAATGCGGCAAACCCTGGCGCAAGGGTAGGCAGATGCGTGACGCATCTCGTGACGAAAGAGGGGCGCATCTCTAGAGTCGCGTCGCAGGCGCGATGCAACTCTAGCAATGCTCAGGGCTGCCCAATACTCAACATACCGCATCAGTCCTTACGCCTGCTTCAAGCAAGCAGGCATAAAGAATTGACGTAGCAGCGTCGCGGAAGTGCCTGTGATAAATCTTGTAGATTTTACGCAGGCACTTTTGCGAGGCGCACAGCTGCCTGACCGCCACCCACCTCCCCACCCCCCTGCGTGGGAACTCACCCATTGTGGCGCAGGCACAGGCCTTAACGTGGCGCATCTCCTTAGATGCATCACGTTGTAAATGACTCGCAGGGATGCGCCACGTAAGGCAGCGTAAACGTGGCGCAAGGGGCTTGTAAATCTGCCCCTTTGTGTCTAGCATTACGCAGTTCTGTAAAGTACACTCATACATTACTCAGCCCAATTAAATGAACACAAAATAGAAAACAAATAAGCAGTGGCACCGCCACAGAGAAGGAGAGCAGTTCACCTGAAATGCACAGAAGATTTTGAAATATTAATTTACCTCTCCTATCAATGTAATCGGCAGCATTATTGCTCTTTGTAAAAAGGTTAAAGCAAACATTTGCAATATAACACACAGAGCAGGAGAAAAAACAGAGTAGTGAGTGATGAAAAAAATTGCTAATACTACTCACCAATCCCGGGGACCTCCACTCCCAGCAGGTCGCGCTCCCGGTCCAGGATATCGGTCCAGCCGTGGGTCACCTGATTGTAGGTGCGCTGGACCCCCGAGATGTGAAACAGGGCCCGGCACACCTGCTCCCACCGCTTCCGTCGCTCCTGGCGGTTGGTGTAGCCACCAGCGATCCTGCCGCCTGCCGCGATGGTCCTGGGGAGGCGGCGCTGTACATAAAAAACGAGTGCGCCCACCTCCTCAGGGCTGAAGATCTCCCTGGGCACCACCATTTCTGCCCTCAAACGGCCACACGGGAGCCGGGCACGGGCTGCGGGGGCCGTCTTGGGCAGCTTCACAGCTGTCTTCACCATGGTCTGGGCAGGTGTTAGCAGCAAGGAGACAAAATGAAAAAGAATAAGATTAGGGAAGAAGAAAATAAAAGTTTAAAAAAGTAGTTGAAAAGTAAACAAAAGTAGCCTAAAATACAAAAATATAGACCTAGAAAAATAGAGGGATAGAAAATAAGTTAAATAGATCAAAAAGATATTAAAACAAGCAAAGGATGGCAGAGATATAAAGAGGATAGAAACACCATGCACAGACACATAGGAATGAATGAAAAACAAGATGGCGGCCCGATCACGTGCGCGTAAGTAAGTTCGCACACGATTTCTCTCGCGAACTCGTGCGAACTTGCATTCGCAATGCGCTCATTCCGCGAGATTACACATAGCGGGCGGAAACGGAAATACGTCACGTAAACAAAATGGCGGCGCCCATACTCAACCTTGGGGTAACTCGCACGAGTTCGCGGCTTCCACGGTCGAGTTCGCACGACGCCGCGCCTCGCGAATAGGGCGAAATTACCAAAAAAAGAGTTTTGCAAAAGCAAAACCAACGAGCAGGTGCAAAAGTTCAAGCTCATCATTTGTAACCATTTCCCTGTAGTGCTTCCTGAAGGGGCCCTCCAGAATCCGGTTGCCTACTTGCAACTATTGTGTGACCCTGCTTTGACAGTCACAGAATAGTTAGAAGTATGCCATTGCATCCTGTTAAAAAAAATTTACATTGCAACAAAAAGGAAAGGGAGCAGACAAGCAGGTGCCAGCCTTCTTTAATGTCAGTTGGGTCAGGGCAGGTGTTGTTGTTTGCAAAACCTGAAGCAATTACCAGGTGTGCTTTGCTTTGCTACAATAATGTACACTCACTGGTCAACCAGAGGGTGCTGTGATGACACCGAAGGTGGCATGGGTGTGCCAGCCAGAGGGTGGCATGGGTGAACCAGAGTGCCAGTGTTGACAGAGGATGGCAGTATTTTGCTTTGCCCCAATAATGTACACTGGTGAACCAGAGGGTGCTGTGATGACACTGAGGGTGACATGGGTGAGCCAGAGGGTGGCATGGGTGAACAAAGAGAGTGCCAGTGGTGACAGAGGGTGGCAGTGATGAAGAAAGCCTTGCAAACAGGCTGCGCACGTAGAAACAACAAGTTCGCAAAACTGGCGACCCGACAAGTAAGTTCGCAATTTGCGAAATTCTACAAAACCCTCGCGAACTTGCAGAAACCCGTGCGAACACACATCCCAAAAAAATCAGCAAAATCCGCAAGAATTCGTGGAGTTTGCGAATTTTCGCAATCCGCAAATCCGCAAATTCGTGGATTGCGAATCCGCAAAATCCGCCTATGCTTAAATTTTTCCTGGCCATAGAGATGTTATCTACTCCTGTATTAGGGATATCCCTTCCACGTAGTGCCCTAGGTCTGCCTTGGAGAACTAAACTAAGGGGAAAATGGTCACTCAGTGAATTTTCGAGGGTGTTAAATGCCTGAATCATACCCCCATGTCTGGCAGTAATGATTTTGTGATCAATTGTTGAATTTGCCCCTCTACCGGTAAAGGTGGGGAAAAATGGCATCTCAGGACTGGCCAGTCTATTCGCAAAACCCATGTCACACCCGAAGATAACTTCGTTTAGGTGGTCCCCACACTTGGGGGCCGATTATGATGGCGGACGGACCTGAGTCCGTCCGCCACCATAGAGTAGGAGGGTACCTCCGCATGGCCTGCGGAGTTCCCTCCTGTGCAATTAGGATGTGACCGCCACCCTGGCGGTCACATCATCTATTTTTACCATTGCGGCGGGTGCGGCTTTAAGCTGCATCCGCCGCAATGGTAAAAATGCATACATTGCATTTGTATGCAGAAAGCGGCAGGCACCGTGCGGTGCCTGCTGATTTCTGCATACAAATGCAGGGGGGTACCATAGGTACCCCCCATGTGTACCCCCCACCCCCCGTCACCCAGGGGGCCCACAACGGGCCCCCGCAGTGAAGTTACACATGCTTTTCCACGGCGGAAAACCCACCACGGAAAAGCATTTTTCACAGGCCATCTTAATATGGCTGACGGTGTCTGAGAGACACCGTCACCATATTAGAGCTTTTCCGCCGCGGTTGTAAGCCAACCGCGCCGGAAAAGCGGCGGACGGAAACCAGGACCCACCAGCCATCCTAATGTGGCGGTGGGTCTTTGGTAGGTCCGCAGAGGATTTTCTGCATCCTCCGGGCCGGCGGTGGCTTCCGCCGGCCCGGAGGCATGCGGAAAATCCTCCATCGTAATAGGCCCCTTGGTGTGCTCAAAATGGCTCAGACTGGTATCTTTATCCAACATGACACCACATGATCCTCTCCCCCCTCTTGTACATAAAGAACAATTAAAGTCTCCTGCCCATATAACACAGACCTCTCTAGATCTTCCTTCCACCATAGATTTTATATTGCCCCCAAAAGACTTAAAAATATTATCCACGTCCTCACCCGGGATATTGTTATAAAAATTTACCAAAACCAAAGAAAACCCGTTATCAATGACAATCCTGATAATATGATAATATATGTTGTTAAAACAATTTCTACTTTAGTGCATAATAACATATTGGACACATATGAACATAAGCACCCTTTAGCCCTACCATTGGCAGAGCTAATAGCTGGGGAGTAATACGTTTTAAAACCATTGACATGATCAGGGGTCGTTGTCCAGGTTTCTTGGAGACAAACAACATCGTAATTGTTCACAAGGTTTACCCAATTTTCGTTTTCCAGTTTTGACCTTAGACCTGCGATGTTCCAACTCACAAATGACCATGTTTCCTTGTTCGTTTGGCTAACCAGCGTATCCGTGGTACACTTAAGCTCTAGATTAACCCCTAAGGATGGGTTTTCATCTGAGATACTATCATTCAGAAAAACCTGCTCATTTATCATAAGATCCCCAGAGCCTACCCCATCCTTTGCCTTGATCACATTCACACCCAAGGTATAATAAACAGTCCTTGGGCCACAAGGTCTCGTCGGTATTATGGGGTAAATAAAAGAAGTGTCTGTGGCAAGTCAATCAATGTCCTCCAGTCCCTGCAATGTATCGTAACGATTAGATGTTGGTATATTATAACTCATCCCAAGTTCTATCCCTAAAATCCCCCTGCTCCCATAAGTTTGATGTAGTCATGTTAGAATACATCGATGGGTAGAAATTAGTCAAATCCAGACTCTGGATCCCACCATTCGTTCTATACTTATCCACCCTCAGATGTATCTTACAGCACGTCTGTCTCTAAAATTGACTATTATACAGTCCCCAGGAACGTCTTTTTGTTTATGTCCAACTCAGCCCACTCTGCGAACATGTAAGATTTCTGCTTGTACATACCCTGGGAGGGGTCTGTTAGTGTTCAGCCCAAAAACTACCTTATTCTTGAGTTCTAAATAAGATTCTCCTCTGTCATTTTTCAATTCCGGCACCCCCGTCAACACCACAGTATAGGGCACAGACTGTGGTGGCAAATCAATGCGTGGATATCTAACCTTCTCTGTATCACTGCTGTCCTTTCCTTGTTCTTTGTCAGTGATGTCCATGGTCCGCTCCTCCCCTGCTATATCCTTTACAGTCTCCCTATCAGCCACCTTTCTTTCAATGTTTTTAGAAGCCTGTGCTCTGTACCCTAGAGTCAAAGCACGCTGACCAGGGCAGTTATCACCCTCCGTCAGTAAAATAGCTGGCTTATGGGATGGCTTTGAAGCGCTACTAACTGTAGTTAAAACTAGACCAGGGCTAGATGTATCCACAGTTTTGGCATTAGCCTCAAGATGTTTCAATAGATCCAAATTAGTTAAGGCAGTCTTTTCCAGGTTCCCTATCTTATCTGTTAGAACTTTTATTCTCTCTAGCAGAGGTAGGATTAGAGATTTCATCAGCTGCTCAAGATGAATCATTAAACTCACAGGATTTGGGGGTAGTATTTCCTCTCCTCACTGTGATGTAGCTCAGAAGTGGTTACCTGACCCTCGCACTTATCCCCTTTTTGTCCTGATGGAATAGGTGCCGTTTTCCGATGTATACGGCTACCTTTACATTTCCCCCTGTGTTTATTTATAGGCTGTTCTTTCCTACTATAAGTTTGTTTACTTTTAGCTTCTTGCCCTCTAGTTCTTGGAGGGGGCCCTCAGTATTTGCCCTACCTATTAGATCAGGGTCAATAATAGAAGGGGCATCCGACCCCTCCAGGTCTACTGAATCATTAATTAAGAGGGGTGGCTCCTTGCTTATATGTGGGAGCTGCATAGTTGGTGTTAGAGAGAGTCTACTGACCGGAGGGGAAGGTTCAAAAGGTGGATTTTGTTGTAGCGGGATGATACGATTGCTCTCTGCCCCTGGAAACTCTGCGTATGAGTCCATTAGGATTGAATCAAAGGAATTTGCCAATGTTATTGATGTGTTTGCAGGTTGTAAAGATAAACACATACCTGGGGAAAGTGAAAGACGTCTCTCAGTGCTCTCGATAGCTGTAACAACTACCCCTATAGTCTTCTGTAACATCCTGTCTATCGTAGTCAAGCTTGGAAAGGGGGTGACGATGGCTGTTTTCTGTCTAGTGCTTGAGCGAGTGTGCACAGGAGTATTTTTACACATATTGCAAGTGGCGACTATAATCACAATATACAGAGTAGAGAGTACTTTCTAATCAATATCCTTATAGAAGCAATAAACTAATGCTTGGCCAAGGGAAATGGCCCAGCCTAGCCTCCTGCAGCCCCGGATGGCCACAGACGGCCCGCCCTTTGCCCGGGCTTAGCCTGGCGCGTCCCGCGACACGGAGGAAGTGCCTGTGTTTTCAGCGCCTCCGGGCGCGGAAGTGGGCATGGGTGGGCGGGGGAAAACCCGCACAGGATTCTGGGGGCTGTAGTCCCCCCGCTCGGCGGCCGCGTGATGGTCCTATGAGCGCCAGCGGGGGGGACCAACAGCCGAAGGTATCAGCGCACTCACGGCGCGAAGGAACAGTTGGGCAGGGATCCCATTGGCAACAGAGTCTCCAAGCCGGTATCAAAGATTAACTCCCGCTCCACAGAGGGAGTGCAGGTGTTTTCAGCGCCTCCGGGCAAGGAAGTGGCCGTGGGTGGGCGGGGGGAAACCCGCACAGGATTCTGGGTGCTGTAGTCCCCCCGCTCGGCGGT
Source organism: Lissotriton helveticus (assembly GCF_964261635.1). Taxonomy (NCBI): domain Eukaryota; kingdom Metazoa; phylum Chordata; class Amphibia; order Caudata; family Salamandridae; genus Lissotriton; species Lissotriton helveticus. Next base: position 1,626,874,119 of record NC_136061.1, read on the forward strand.
CCCGTGATGGTCCTATGAGCGGCAGCGCGGGGGACCAACAGCCGGAGGTATCAGCGCACTCGCGGCGCGAAGGAACAGCTGGACAGGGATCCAAGTGGCAACAGAGTCTCCAAGCCGGTATCAAAAGATCAATAGATCAATTCACAAATGACTGTTTCCTAGTGGGTTGGAATTCAGCAGACCTCATGAATATTATTGAGGTATGTTGGAAATGTAGGCCCAATAGGAATCACATACATCACAGGGATGGTTATCTGCTGGTGTCATCACCCCACCATGTGTGTGATTGCTTGTAAATAAAACACATTGGGCCAGATGTAGCAAAATCAGAAATACCGACTCTTAATTACCGAATTTTACCGATTCGGTAATTAAGAGTAGGTATTTCTAATGTAGGTACCAATTCGGTAAATTTTACCGAATCGCTAAATATCGGTATTTACCGATTCGGTAAATACCAAATCGGTATTTGATATTGAATCCTATGGGCCTTGAAGCCCATAGGATTCAATATCAAATACCGATTCGGTATTTACCGAATCGGTAAATACCGAATTTTGCAAGGGTGCAGGGTGTGTCACTTTGACACCCTCTGGCACCCCTGTTTTAGGCTTGTGTGCCATGTGGCACACATACATGCCCTAAGGGCATGTATGTGTGCCACGTGTCACAGGTGTACATGCACAGATGTGCATGTACACCTGAATCAGTATTTTACCAGGCAATTGTATTGCATGGTAAAATACCGATTTTCAAAGCCCTGTGTCAATGTTAAACTTGGCACCTACATACCAAAAATGCATTTTCGGTAATTTTACCGACCGGTATATTTACCGATTCGGTAAAATATACAGATTCGGTAATTTTACCGATTCTGTAATTTTACCGAATCGGTAAAATTACCGATTCGGTAAAATTACCGAAAATGCATGTTTTTTATCCCCCTACATCTCCATGGCCATTTACCGGTCGGTAACGGCCGAATTCGGCCATTACCGGCCGGTAAATGGCCAAAATCTCCCACCTACATCTGGCCCTATTTCTTTACATTCAAACCATTTTCCTTAAATGAAAAAGTGATGCGTTTTTAAAAAAATGAGAAGTGTAAATTTCATTTTTAAGAGAAGGTAGTGGTTCATTGAAACCACTGCCTACTCTTAAAACACTTCTTTGTCAACATTTACAAAGAGGAAGGGCTTATCACCTCCTTTGAGGAACTGGGAAAAGATTAATGTTTTGCAACTGGAAATCGGTCGCAAAACATTAATGCATACCAATGCAAAACGGTATTTGGAAGGGATGCCCCTTCCAAATACCCATTCGGACTTTGTTCGAGATTGAAATATTGTAACATGCTACCGAACCACAATTTGTGGTTTATACAGAGATAGTAGCCTTTTTGTGGTCACAAACAGCACAATTTTGTGAATTGGACTGTTTCCGACCACAGCAAGGCGACATACACCTATCCCTACATACTGCATCTGGTACCCACACTTAGGGGCAGATTTATGATGGGAATGCACCACGTTTGCGTCACGCAACTGCGGCGTAAACGTGGCGCATCCCTACGACCCATTTACAACGTGACGCATCTAGGCAGATGCGTCACGTTGTAAAGTCCTGCGCCACTTGTGGGCGTTAAGGCGCAGGGTGGGCGTTCCGGGGCAGGTGCGCCGCGCAAAAGTGGCTGAGTGAAATCTATAAGATTTCCCTCAGTCACTTTCAGGCCAATGCTGCGTCAAAACCCTGCACCTGCTTGAAGCAGGCGTAGGTCTTGACGCAGCATTGTATAGATGGGGCACCCCCGAGCCTTGCTGGAGCTGCGTCGCGCTTGCGGCGCAACTCCAGCAATGCGCCACCTTTACGGCACAGATGCGTCACGCATCTGTGCCGTTTTTGCCCCATGGTGCGCCGCATTGTAAATGCGGCGCACCATGGGTGGCGGAGCAGCGGCGCAAAATAACTGGCGCATCCCTGGGGATGCGCCAGTTATCAGAAATCTGCCCCTATACCTTTAATTCCCATTGTCTACTGTCATTACAAAATGAGAGGACTGAACTGCTTGTGTGAGGAACATCCATGGGAGAAAGACTGGTTCGAAAACAGGTGATTTGTGATAACAAATTAATGAATGTTAAAGCATGGATATAGTCGTTGTAAGTTGCTGAGCTACAATTGTTTTTTTAATTGTTTGAGTGATCATTCTATGCACAGACTTCACATGTATACGAGAATTGTACTTGATTGAACGGTATTCAACTGTATGCAGCACATGCTGCACACTCTGTTGTGCTTCTGACACCTCCCCATGTACCTTAACTCTTAGCTTCTGATTTCTCCTTCAAAAGCTGTGAGTCACTTTTGATAAAATAAATTCTGCATGTCCGGTCCACAAGAACTAGAAGGGTGGCACACCTCTGTCTACCTATCCATTTAAGAACAGTAAGGCATTTTCCTCTAGTTTGGAAACAGGTTTTTTATTTGAAATGATGACAGCTAGTGGTTTGACAATTATCCTTATAAATACTTTCAAGTGGCGAGTGTTCTCCCTGTTTAGCATTATAGGTAACTATTTTGTAACTGCAGGGCTTTGTTTTGCAGGTGCTGACTTCACTCATTTAACCTGGACATGTCCATATGTCAGCCAATACTGGCATTCCATCTTTTCTATCCTCTTCTCCATAACTGATTCCATCATCATACCAGGTCCTTTGATGGCCCTTCTAGGTTACACATATGACATATCTAAATCTGTATGCAGATTTGTATCTATTGCACTCCTTCTCGCAAAACGTGAGCTTGCACTGCACTGGGCAGTGGAAAACTCCCAACGGAATTGATGTGGCTCCAAAGTATGTCACATTGTGATAAGATTAGTGAGGACTATGCACGGTTGCAACCGCACACCTCAAGACGTAAAGATGTCTGGCAGCCACTGAGAGATTATTTGGTTTCTTTAGAATCCAATGACTCTGACTAAATAGCTACCCTGCATTTTTGTAACTACTCCTCCTTCTTGCACTAGCTTCTTCATTATGTTTTCTGGCACCCTACCTTAGTATTATCCTGTAGAATATTTTGCTCTTTCCTGGTTTGGTTGCCTCATTTAATAATATCATCACATTATTCAGTGCCGACTCATATAAAATGCATTACCATGTCAACTGCTTACATCCTATGTATAATGTTGTTTTTCCTTTTATTATTAGTGGTTTTCTGTAACTATGTATGTAAAATTGAGGTAGTCAAAATTTGATATGATATAATTTCAAAAATGTATGGTAACAGTTAAGAAAGTTAAACGAAATATAGGAAAAATATAACAAACGAGAAATGTTCAGGCCAGCCACGATGGAGCCTGGGCCAGATACAGGGACACACTTAGGCCCACTTAACAAAAGTACCTTGTACATCGAAGTTAAAGAAGATGTGACAGCATCGATCCTCACAATGACAGCAATGCGCTGGTCCTGGTCTGTGCAACATAGGTGATTTGTCGGCTCCGATGAGTGCAGGGGCTGCGATGCGGAGTTCTCATCTTATTCTTTGAGGCTTTCGTCAATGGCCATGCAAAGACCTCGGGTAGAGCTGATTCCAAAGATGATGCATCGGGTCAATTCACTTAGCAGAGGCGATACACCGGTTCTGGTCTTGCAACAGGGGCGGTGTGCCGGTTCCGATCCACTCTACTTCTCAGATGCGCTGGTTCAAGATAGGATGCATGGTTTTCACTAAAGCAAGCACCTTAGGCCTCACTTCCAAGGGTCCAGGACTAGGATAGCACCACTTGGCAGAGCAGACTTAACGATGGTAGAGTCCAGGTGCAGCTGCAGAAACTCTGGAAGTCTTTAATGTCCCTGAGACTTCAGATCAGAAGGCAAGCCAGCAAGCCCTAGCAGTCACTCTGGGTCCAAGTGATGCAGGTGCAGCCCTTTTCACGTAGGCAAGGGAACAGTTGGCAGCAGGACAGCACAGCAAGGTAGGAGACCAGCATTACAGCAGTCCAGATGTGTGGCAGTCCTTCAGCAGCATAGCAGTCCTTCTTCCTGGCAGGGTTTTCACAGGTCGAGAAGTGTACTTAGTGATCATGTCAGAAGTCTAATACTTCTATGCCATAGTGCTCTTGAAGTGGGGGAGGCTTCAAAGACAAGTCTTTTTGAAGTGCATGTAGGTATTCCCTTCTCGCCCTGACTTCAGACTCACTACAGGGGGGTATGCAGCCCTTAGTGTGGGGACAAAACACAGCCTATTCAGTTCTAAGTGTGAGGCTGTGTCCTGCTCCTCCCTCCCATCCTCCCAGGATGGCTCACTGTGTCCCACCTAAGCTCGCAATATGTGTGACTGTCTAAGGGGTAATACACAAAGCTCAGTAATCACCCTTCCCAGATGTGAATCAGAGGCGAGCAGTAGGCACCAAATGGCTAAAGCAAGAAAATGCCAACTTTCTAAAAGTTAGGTAAAAGGAGGTTAGGCCCTGGGACCGTGGCCAGGTGGGGCCTTTTTGAACAAGTAAAATAGGGGGAATTACCTGGCTACTTGTTTGTGTACCCGCTCTTTAATTTAACAGGCACAGCAAACAATCCAGCACTACATTATGCTTGGATCACGGTATTTATTTAACTTTTTTTTCTTATTTGGAATTTTCAAAATTATTTTGATTCTTAGAAAATCCAAAAAAAGTGGCATTTTGAGAATTAAAATTTAAAATCCGACTTCACCATATATTAACTTTAAATTTTGATCTAAGAGACACCAAACTTGAAAGGAAAGTCTCTTCCCAATTGGAAATTACAATTAAAATATGTAATATAGTAATCCCAATGTTATCCTATGGGGGAGATAGGCCGTGTAATAATGAAAAACTAATTAGAGAGGTTTTCACCACCAGGACATGTAAAACTTGAAGGTACATGCCCTATCTTTTAAATACGTTCCACTCTACCTTCTGGCCTATCCAGGTCCTACCTTAGGAGTGACGAATATGTAAAAAAGGGAAGGTTGTGGCCTTGCAAGAGGTTTATATTGCCAGGTAGAAATGACATTGTAAACTGCATCTACAGGCCATGCATAGGGGACTGCTTAAGACGGTGGCACAATGAGTGCTGTAGACCCACTAGTAACAGGAAAACAAAGACGAGTGTCCTAGATGGGGTGCACTACTGTAAATCACTGTAACAGTGTAAACAGTGTAAACAGCGTAATGTCAAACACGTTCATCACAATTAATCACAATTTGAAAACAAAAGCATGAACAAATAAATCTGTATGCAAGGTTCATGATCCAGATAATAGTCCAAGACTGTGACTGTTGCTCAATCAGTTTTATTTTCAAACAATATATGAACAACAGTATTCTTCAAAGAAATCGAGTTCAATGATGACATAAGATGATACATCAGAGTGGTTGATACATCAAAGTGGTTGATCCCAATACATTTCGGGCATTACAATAGCCCTTTGTGGGTTCTGTGGAGGGTTTTGACTTGTACAGGAGGTGTGGCGCCTTAACTGGTAGCGGTGTGTGTTAGGTAAAAAACAACAATAATGAAGACGGTGCAGCAAGGTCAGAGGAGACCCCTAAACCTCTGCAGAGAGTGGCCAGGGCCCACTCGGTAATTATAACAAGAATCCTGTGCACAAGTTAAGCGAGGTGTATACATACGAATGGGGTAACGGTCCGTATAGCCGGTGATATTTCCAACCCGGCACCTGGGGTCTGGGTTGAAAGAATCAGCGATAGTGAGTCACTGTGAACTCAGAGCCGGGCGGGTACATCCGTCTCAAACCAGCTAATGCTTGGGATATGGCAGCGGAGAGACGGTTCATGTCTTCCTAAGGGGCTGACCCGTCTCTCCATTACCCCATTTGTGCTTACAGCCCTGAAGAGTCACAGGCTCCTTGCCCGCTTGACGAAACACGTGTCGGCTGGTCATTTGCTTTTGAAGTTACCTTTCAACAAAGGAAGGTCAAATACAATACTTTGAAGAACAAAAAGACTTTCTATCGTGTCCACTTTGTTCCATTTACTACCTATTGTGTTCTTTTGATTAAGCATGCTACATGTATACACCTCGCTTAACGTGTGCACAGGTTCTTGTCACAATAGCCCTTTGTCAGGGGAATCTATAAACACAAATGCCAAAACTAGTTTAATGTATAATTTGCAATTACAAACACAAAACATAAAAAGTAAGACTCAAACCGTATGTCGGACATTTTGGTAAATAGCCATGTGCAGAGAAAAACCTACACGTAAAGCTGTGCAGCTACTTGGGAAGTCAGAAATTCAAGTGGCTTACAATCTGGAGCAACAACGATAGGACTATGGTGTTAAAAACGAGGAAAGGGGAGAATGATCAACAGTGCTAATCTGTGCTGACATCATAAAGAAGAAAGCCCAGAGCCTAAACTGTGCTGAACAAAAATAACGAAAAATAGATAGCACCTTTGATGAAATCATAAGTATATGGTTAAGAGGGTCGAAAAAACAAGTGAGGGACACCTGGATGCGCCATGCGTAGATGAATCAAAATCCAAACAAAGCATTCAGCTAGAGTAATACCTCAGTACACAGTAGCCAGTAATTTGCTGATAAAGTGTTCGAGTGGACACAAGCTGTTGGAAAAGGCGTCATCAGATAGTGCTAAATTACTTGAATAGAGAAGCATGCGTGCTCCTACACATAACCCAATTACTCACCATGACTCGGGGTCGGAACTGGCTCATAAACGAATCATGTGAAACATGCGCGTTGTCAGAAGGAAGCCGCACCCGGTGATTGTTTACCAAATGCAGAAGTAACGAGAAAAACGTGCTAATGAACACTAAAGAGTAAAAAACGCTGTGAACCATAAAGACAGTGAAAAAGAAGAGAAGCCAAGCAGAGTGACACTACAGGAAGCCCCTCTGCTAATTGTGGCTAACTGCAAGAACAAAAATATGAAAATTGCTATAATAATGTAATGAGTAAAATTACAAGTCATTCAAAAGTTACATATAAAAAGTGTGTTCAACAATGTCACAATAGTGTTGACAGATAAATGTGACTGATGGGAAAAGTGCAATAGTTGTCATGATAAAAACAGGGGTACTGTAAAACTTAGAGAATCTTCAAATGAATGCTTAAATCGACTGATGTAACAGTAATGGCAAACATGGCATCAAGAATACGTGCAAAAGAGTGAAAGCATAAAAATTAGAGTGAGAGTCAAAGTGACAGTGCACTTCAGAGAGTCAACAAATTGATGCTCTGGTTGACATTATGTATGAAGGCTAAAGTAGTGATAGAGACAAGCATAACAATAAGAAGTGATACTTGATATAAGACACATCATGTGCCCGATCAAAGACACATGCAGAAATTATAAGCACTGGAGCTCTCAGGTTATAAAACCTAATATCCTACTCTGTAAGTGAATGATACATTTACAGAAAACAGAATAACTCAAGTTTACCAATAAGACCCTTTGGTGTGAGAGTATCAAGAAAACGTATCCAGTGTATCTCACACTGAGATAACAATTTGGACATGTCCCTGTCTAATTGGGTGTTGACCACCTCTAAGATGGTGAATCTCATCTGAGCAATTGTGCGTTGATGTTCCTGCCAGTGTGATGCTAATGGGGAACTAAGTGTCTTAGTTCTAATGCAACTTTTATGCTCCGTAATCCGGGTACATAATGTTACAGTAGGACACTCAGTGTCTAGAACACTCGTCCTTGTTTTCCTGTTTCCTATTTCGAATCGGGTGGCTGGGCAGAGCCCCCTCATGAGGTGCATACCTGATAAAACTAATTAGTGGTATTTTGTTCCATTTTGTTAACCTTGTGTTTAGATAGAGTGCATCCGAGATGAGTTTCCTTTTTTGTAGACCCAAAAGTAGAAAAATGAAGGAGGTAGCACAAAGTTTGCAAGAGGACCACCCTTAAGCTGTCAGGTCTAACAGTTGGATAGGCTCAGATTGCATGAGTGTCTGAAAAGTTTCAGCGATCGATCCATAATCTCCTTGTGTTTGCTTTGTTCGTCCTAAATTGGCATGGTGTGCCCAGATGTTGGTCCCTTGCTTCTTTACCACTGGATTCAAGCTAGCCTGGGTGATAAGGGGTGTCTCCCTGAAACCGGTGCCAGATTGAGTGTTTCCAGTCCAGGGAGGACATGGCTTGGAGGTTCGGGCTGGACTGTTCCATGAGGAACAGGGTCAAAACTGATTTGCATATGGTAGGGTCTGAACTGGGGTGGCGAATTAGACTAAAGAACGATGATAGAATCAACAGAGATCTGTGTCTGGGGGTAATGTCTGAAAAGTTTTAGTGTTCCGTCTATCATCTCTTTGTGCTTGCTTAGTTCACCCTAAGTTGGCATGGCATGCTCATACATTGGTCCCTTGCTTCCTTACCACTGAAGTCAAGCTAGCCTGGCTGATGAGGGGTGTTACCCCGAAACCAGTCCCAGGTTGCTTGTTTCCAGTCCAGGGAAGACATGTCCTGGCAGTTCGGGCTGAACTGTTCCCATGAGGAACCGGATCAAGACTGATTTGCATATGGCTGGGTCTGAACTGGGGTGGCGAAGTGAGCTTTTTTTTTTGCGCGCGACTAAAACCCGTAGGTATCAAGGCGCCTACCAAAACCAGATCAAAAGGGGCAAAGCACAACTATAGGTATGTCCGCACAAAGAGATGGGTTTTCAGAGCATTTCTAAAAAGATGAAGGGTGGGAAGGGACCTTAGTTCCAGAGGGAGGGCATTCCACCACTTAGGTGCCAGATTGGAGAAGGCTTTACCACCCCATCTGGTTTTCCTAATACGAGGAACTGAGAGAAGGAGTCTACTAGAGGAACGAAGGTTCCTACCAGGGCTGTAGCGAGACAGAATGGATCCAATTCCAGTAGGGGTACTTCTTGCTAGGGCCCTGTAGATCATGCACATGGTCTTGAACATTATACGGTCCTCTATAGGTAGCCAGTGAAGTGATTTTTTGGCAGAGGTAGCTGAGGTGGTCCGGTGTAGATCAAGGACAAACCTAGCCGCTGCATTCTGGACCACCTGCAAGCGCTGCAGCAGGTTTTTAGTCAGCGCATTGCAGTAGTCCAGCCGTGCACCAACCTGGGCAACTGCAAGTTGTTTCCTTGCCTGCTGTGAGAGGTAGTGCCTAATCTTCCTCAGTATGTGGATGATACCCCAACAGGTAGCTACAGTTCTGTTAACCTGTTGGCACATACTGAGGGTGGGATCTATCACGACCCCAAGGTTTTTAGCAGAAGAGGCAGGGACAGGACAAGCTCCCAATGAGTCTGGCCACCAGTCGGCTGACCAAATCCCCTCCTTTCCTCCAAACACCATCACCTCAGTCTTCTCCCCATTCAGTTTCAACGAATTGTAGATCATCCATTGACCGACTGCCTCCATACAAGATCTAAAGTTGGAGGCAGTCGAGGTAACTGACTAAGAGAGAGAGACGAGGATCTGCGTGTCATCCGCGTATGAGACTACCTCCATCCCAAAAGATCTAATTAGTCTGGCAAGGGGGGTCACATAAATGTTAAAGAGGGTCGGACTTAAAGCCGACCCCTGGGGGACCCCACATTGCACAGACAGGGATGGAGATAGAAATTTGCCCAGCATGACTCTTTGCTCTCTTTGATCGAGGAAAGAGGTAAGTAGTCTCAGGGCCACCCCCTGGACCCCGATCTCCCTCAGACGAGATGTTAATACTGAAAGAGAAAGGGTATCAAAGGCCGCCGTAAGGTCCAAGAGGATCAGGAGGGAGGTCTGTCCCCTATCCACACGTGTGCGGATATTGTCCAGCACTATGGTCAGGGCAGACTCGGTGCTGTGCTCCCTCCTGAAACCATGCTGGGAAAGATCCAGACAGCCCGAGCTTTCCACAAAGGCAGCAAGATGTTTATTTAGATGTGTTTCTAACATCTTCGCAGGGGCCGGGAGCAGTGAGATGGGGCGAAAGTTCTTTAGTACCCCACGATCAAGAGAAGGTTTCTTAAGTAAAGGTTTTACTACAGCATTTTTCCACTGCTGAGGAAAGATACCATCCCTCATGGCCCTGTTCATGATGTCAACAAGGGGGGGCAAGAGGGATTCTCTACACTGCTTCAGGATCTTGAGCGGACAGGCATCTAGAGGGGAGCCGGATTTGGTTTTATTGAGGAGAGCCTCTAAATCCTGTAAAGAAAGAGGAGAGAAAGATTCCAAGTTTTCCGCTGAGAGTTTCTCTAAGGGAGCTTAAGAACGATGATGGATTCAATCCAGATCTGTGAATGGGGATAATGTCTGAAAAGTTTCAGTGTTCCGTCTATCATCTCTTTGTGTTTGCTTTGTTCACCCTAAGTTGGCATGGTATGCCCAGACGTTGGTCTCTTGCTCCCTTACCACTGGATTCAAGCTAGCCTGGTGTTAGGGGTGTTACCCAAAACTGGTCCCAAATTGCTTGTTTCTAGCCCAGGGAGGACCTGGCTTGACAGTTCGGGCTGGACTGTTCCATGAGGAACAGCGTCAAAACTGATTTGCATATGGTAGGGTCTGAACTGGGGTGGAAAATTACGCTAAATAACAATGATGGAATCAACCAAGATCTGTGACTGGAGGTTAGTGTATGAAAAGTTTCAGCACTCCGTCCATCATCTCCTTGTGTATGCTTTGTTTGCCCTAAGTTGTCAGGGTATGTCCAGACATGGGTCCCTTGCTGTTTTTGCCACTGGATTCATGTTAGCCTGGCTGATGAGAGGTGTCACCCTGAAACGGGTCCCAGGATGTTTGTTTCCCGTCCAAGGAAGACCTGGCTTGGCAGTTCGGGCTGGATTGTTCCTATGAGGAACAGGGTCAAGACTGATTTGCATATAGCTGGGTCTGTACTGGGGATGTGAAGTGAGCTAAAGAACAATGATGGATTCAACCCAGATCTGTCACTAGGGAGTGAGTGTCTGAAACGTTTTAGTGCTCATCAGCCGCGGTCTGTGCAGGTAACTGTGGTGGGCATGGGTGGGGGGATTTCGAAGGATGATGCAGAGGGAAATTTAAATAAATAATTGTTTTTCCTTTGCATCATCCTTCGAAAGACCCCCCACCCGGCCCCTCTGCACCATCGCTGTTACCTGCATGGACCGCGGCTGGTGCTCCGTCCATCATCTCCTTGTGTTTCCTCTATTGGTTGGGACATCGTGAAAGCCCAAGCCCATCACAAGCTTCTGAACCGCAATGATGTGGTGATAGCTGCTTGACGGAGAAGGATTAGTTGAAGAGGGGTTTCACTCTGTGTTTTTTAAAGGAGTTGGTTGGTACTGCACCATGGACTTAGAGGATTGCCTTTCTGTAGACCTGCCCAGAAAGCATTTGGTGGCTGCTTTCACCAATATTTGCACAAGGTTGAATGCTATGCTAAGAACATAGGGGATTAGAGGGATCAGGACTAAGCCTTGATAGTTTGATTAGGTCTGTACCAGGGCTGACTGTGATCTGATACATGCTCTCAATTGTAAACCTAGAATGGCTGCTACAGCAACCAAATGAATGCAGAAAGATAAAGCTGCCATCAAAACCAGGGAAACAATATTGAGGCATGAGGCCTGGGAGGATTTGGCTTGCTTCTTGAATTGTAGTGCGAAATTTTGGGAAATTGTTAATTGCCCTATTTTTTTTAGTAATGACTCACCAGAATTCCACGATGTTATTGCCCTGGTTAAATGAGTGAACCATTTTGGAGTTATTTATGGCTGTGTGGCCCCCTGAGGTTCAGGGGACTGAGTCCTTCCTCGTGCTTTATTATTCGGATCTCTATTTTGAATTGGGGGGAGTCAGGGAACCGATTGAGTGGATTAGTGGTAATAAAGCCCATAGACCTGATTGTTCCCCATATACTTATTTAAATTGCTTATTGTGTATTTGAATCCCATGGTCAAAACTGCCATCCCTTCCTGATTGTTGCGTTCTATTGCTATTTATATTTTTAAAAAGGACGTTAAGTCAGATCCCAGGTTATTTAGGCCAATTTCATTACTTGACCAGACTGTCAAGTTTGTTGGAATGGTAATCTTATCTTGGCTCCAAGCGTGGGCAGAGCAATACCAGGTGATGTCTAACATCCAATATCGTTTCAGGCAGGAAACAAGCACCATTTACATGGTAGTTTTTACATAGCCTTCATAGAGCGACCATTAGCATTTGATTGCGAGAACTGGAATCAACTATGGGCCCTGATCATTTTCCTAGGGATTGAAACTGAGATTGTATATTTCCTGGCTAATTTGCATCAGAATATGACCACCTGGGTTGAGTATTGTGCGTATGGGGAGTGTACAGAACGTTTTGCTATTAACCATGGGTTTAGGCAGGTCAGCATTTTGGCTCTCTTTTTATTTACACTGTGGGGTATATTTACATAGGGATAGTGCCACTAGAACATCAGTTTTAGCAACATTCTGGTGGGGCTATGCCCTTCTTCGTATTTACAAAGCGGCGTTAAGCCACTTGCTGTGACCTAATGCTGTCTTGTAAATATGACCCCTTTACATGCATCACTTTGTGTGAAAGGGGCTTGAATGGGAATTACTGTGGGCGTTCCAGAGCACCACCCGTTGCTTTTTAATGCAGACCAGATTTACAAGGATGTATAATTCTGAAGCAACGTTAAAAACTAATGAAATGCAAAAGCAGGCGTTAGAATGGTGAAATGATCATGGTAAAGGGCAAACTGAAGGGGAAGCTATGTACCTTTATAACAGCATATGCCCCAACGTGGGCCAACCTGCTTTCTTAACCACCCTCTTAAGCTGGGTCGGGAATTTGCAGATGGTCCGACAATCCTCATGGGGGATTTCAACCTCACCTGGCAGGCAGAACTAGACAGTGCACATACCCATAGAACCTTGACGAGCTCCTTCCCTACAGTAATAAAACAGACAATACATGACTTAGGTCTCAGAGACGCATGGCGCACACTCTACCCCATGACTAAAGATTACACCTTCTTTTCTCATGTACATCGCACCTACTCCAGGCTGCACTATATCTTTACTAGTCCAAGACTGTTGGGTTCTCTCCAGGAAGCAGACATTTTTCCGCTTTCTATCTCAGATCACTGCCCAGTCGCGATCTGCCTTAGATGGAGTAGCGCAGCACCCAAGACCGCTAAATGGTACATCCCGGCCTCCCTCACCAGAGATAGGCTGATGAAGGACGCCCTGAAAAAACTCAATCACAGAATTTTTTAATCTTAACTCCCCACAGGACACATCTCTACCGCTTCGTGAGCAGAAGCCTCACCAACGTTTGCCAGCCGCCGCTCCCGGAGGGGCTCTTCACTTCCTGCCGAGGCCGCTGAGGAGGGCTGACCTGCACGCCGCACGGGACTCCATTGCCCAGGAGCCCGTGCTTGATCTCACCTGTGCGGAGGCACGCCCCACGCCCTCCATACGCCTATTGGCATATTACATTAGTATCCGGCTACCACTGCGCGGGACGTGCCGGACGAAGCCCGGACAAAGGGAGGGCTGTCTGTGGCCGTCCGGGGCAGAACGAGGCAGGGCAGGGCCGTATCTATAACATCTGCTATTTCAGACTCACGGCAGTCCCTACACCATACTCGAGGACTGAGTGCACCCCAGGCGAGGCCAGGTTTAAGCATCTAGGCTGTACAACACCGGGTAGACTGTGGTTACCATCAACAGTTGTATAGTATTAAGCACAGTAGCCTATACACTGGTATTATGGGGAAACGCAAAACTATGGAGGTGGGTGTAGGGGATGGTAAACCCCCCAAACAACGAAAGGGAAAGAAACCTAGAAAAGCGGCTAGCCACGCAGCTGTAAGTGTAATGGAGTGAATCAATGATCTTGTTGATGACTGTAGGGAAATCCTGGTAGCCGATCAGGGCCATTGTAGTGGGGAGGTCATAAGCGATAAGCGATAAGGGTGGTGATATACTAAGATTACCGGAGGATACTAATGATCTCCCTATAATACCAGCAATGTTTCGGGCAAAAAGAAAATCAAGGATTGGCAACAACAAAGGTAATGGGGATGGGGATTGTTTGATTATACCGAGCGAGGCACACTGTCACGTAGGCCAGGACATACTTACTAATATCACCTGTGACGATCCACCAATGGTCACTGTTCCATCGATACCTTGTCATAACAGGTTTACAGTCCTGGCTGATATCCATAACGAGCTCCCTGCCCCTCAACTCTTGCTGGATTCAGGAGTTGATGGGGTAGGTTCTGTCCCCGTGGGGGAACAGATAGTCAATATTAAAACAAGCAAAGGATGGCAGAGATATGCAATGCGCTCATTCCGCGAGATTACACATAGCGGGCAGAAACGGAAATACGTCACGTAAACAAAATGGCGGCGCCCATACTCAACCTTGGGGTAACTCGCACGAGTTTGCGGCTTTCACGGTCGAGTTCGCACGACTCCGCGCCTCGCGAATAGGGCGAAATTACCGAAAAAAGAGTTTTGCAAAAGCAAAACCAACGAGCAGGTGCAAAAGTTCAAGCTCATCATTTGTAACCATTTCCCTGTAGTGCTTCCTGAAGGGGCCCTCCAGAATCCGGTTGCCTACTTGCAACTATTGTGTGACCCTGCTTTGACAGTCACAGAATAGTTAGAAGTATGCCATTGCATCCTGTTAAAAAAAAAATACATTGCAACAAAAAGGAAAGGGAGCAGACAAGCAGGTGCCAGCCTTCTTTAATGTCAGTTGGGTCAGGGCAGGTGTTGTTGTTTGCAAAACTTGAAGCAATTACCAGGTGTGCTTTGCTTTGCTACAATAATGTACACTCACTGGTCAACCAGAGGGTGCTGTGATGACACCGAAGGTGGCATGGGTGTGCCAGCCAGAGGGTGGCATGGGTGAACCAGAGTGCCAGTGTTGACAGAGGATGGCAGTATTTTGCTTTGCCCCAATAATGTACACTGGTGAACCAGAGGGTGCTGTGATGACACTGAGGGTGACATGGGTGAGCCAGAGGGTGACATGGGTGAACAAAGAGAGTGCCAGTGGTGACAGAGGGTGGCAGTGATGAAGAAAGCCTTGCAAACAGGCTGCGCACGTAGAAACAACAAGTTCGCAAAACTGGCGACCCGACAAGTAAGTTCGCAATTTGCGAAATTCTACAAAACCCTCGCGAACTTGCAGAAACCCGTGCGAACACACATCCCCAAAAAATCAGCAAAATCCGCGAGAATTCGCGGAGTTTGCGGATTTTCGCAATCCGCAAATCCGCAAATTCGTGGATTGCGAATCCGCAAAATCCGCCCATGCTTACATTTTTCCTGGCCATAGAGATGTTATCTACTCCTGTATTTGGGATATCCCTTCCACGTAGTGCCCTAGGTCTGCCTTGGAGAACTAAACTAAGGGGAAAATGGTCACTCAGTGAATTTTCGAGGGTGTTAAATGCCTGAATCATACCCCCATGTCTGGCAGTAATGATTTTGTGATCAATTGTTGAATTTGCCCCTCTACCGGTAAAGGTGGGGAAAAATGGCATCTCAGGACTGGCCAGTCTATTCGCAAAACCCATGTCACACCCGAAGATAACTTCGTTTAGGTGGTCCCCACACTTGGAGGCAGATTATGATGGCGGACGGACATGAGTCCGTCCGCTACCATAGAGTAGGAGGGTACCTCCGCATGGCCTGCGGAGTTCCCTCCTGTGCAATTAGGATGTGACCGCCACCCTGGCGGTCACATCATCTATTTTTACCATTGCGGCGGGTGCGGCTTTAAGCTGCATCCGCCGCAATGGTAAAAATGCATACATTGCATTTGTATGCAGAAAGCGGCAGGCACCGTGCGGTGCCTGCCGATTTCTGCATACAAATGCAGGGGGGTACCATAGGTACCCCCCATGTGCACCCCCCACCCCCCGTCACCCAGGGGGCCCACAACGGCCCCCGCAGTGAAGTTACACATGCTTTTCCACGGCGGAAAACCCGCCACGGAAAAGCATTTTTCACAGGCCATCTTAATATGGCTGACGGTGTCTGAGAGACACCGTCACCATATTAGAGCTTTTCCGCCGCGGTTGTAAGCCAACCGCGCCGGAAAAGCGGCGGACGGAAACCAGGACCCACCAGCCATCCTAATGTGGCGGTGGGTCTTTGGTGGGTCCGCAGAGGATTTTCTGCATCCTCCGGGCCGGCAGTGGCTGCCGCCGGCCCGGAGGATGCGGAAAATCCTCCATCGTAATAGGCCCCTTGGTGTGCTCAAAATGGCTCAGACTGGTATCTTTATCCAACATGACACCACATGATCCCCTCCCCCCTCTTGTACATAAAGAACAATTAAAGTCTCCTGCCCATATAACACAGACCTCTCTAGATCTTCCTTCCACCATAGATTTTATATTGCCCCCAAAAGACTTAAAAATATTATCCACGTCCTCACCCGGGATATTGTTATAAAAATTTACCAAAACCAAAGAAAACCCGTTATCAATGACAATCCTGATAATATGATAATATATGTTGTTAAAACAATTTCTACTTTAGTGCATAATAACATATTGGACACATATGAACATAAGCACCCTTTAGCCCTACCATTGGCAGAGCTAATAGCTGGGGAGTAATACGTTTTAAAACCATTGACATGATCAGGGGTCGTTGTCCAGGTTTCTTGGAGACAAACAACATCGTAATTGTTCACAAGGTTTACCCAATTTTTGTTTTCCAGTTTTGACCTTAGACCTGCGATGTTCCAACTCACAAATGACCATGTTTCCTTGTTCGTTTGGCCAACCAGCGTATCCGTGGTACACTTAAGCTCTAGATTAACCCCTAAGGATGGGTTTTCATCTGAGATACTATCATTCAGAAAAACCTGCTCATTTATCATAAGATCCCCAGAGCCTACCCCATCCTTTGCCTTGATCACATTCATACCCAAGGTATCATAAACAGTCCTTGGGCCACAAGGTCTCGTCGGTATTATGGGGTAAATAAAAGAAGTGTCTGTGGCAAGTCAATCAATGTCCTCCAGTCCCTGCAATGTATCATAACGATTAGATGTTGGTATATTATAACTCATCCCATTTCTATCCCTAAAATCCCCCTGCTCCCATAAGTTTGATGTAGTCATGTTAGAATACATCGATGGGTAGAAATTAGTCAAATCCAGACTCTGGATCCCACCATTCGTTCTATACTTATTCCACCCTCAGATGTATCTTACAGCACGTCTGTCTCTAAAATTGACTATTATACAGTCCCCAGGAACGTCTTTTTGTTTATGTCCAACTCAGCCCACTCTGCGAACATGTAAGATTTCTGCTTGTACATACCCTGGGAGGGGTCTGTTAGTGTTCAGCCCAAAAACTACCTTATTCTTGAGTTCTAAATAAGATTCTCCTCTGTCATTTTTCAATTCCGGCACCCCCGTCAACACCACAGTATAGGGCACAGACTGTGGTGGCAAATCAATGCGTGGATATCTAACCTTCTCTGTATCACTGCTGTCCTTTCCTTGTTCTTTGTCAGTGATGTCCATGGTCCGCTCCCCCCCTGCTATATCCTTTACAGTCTCCCTATCAGCCACCTTTCTTTCAGTGTTTTTAGAAGCCTGTGCTCTGTACCCTAGAGTCAAAGCACGCTGACCAGGGCAGTTATCACCCTCCGTCAGTAAAATAGCTGGCTTATGGGATGGCTTTGAAGCGCTACTAACTGTAGTTAAAACTAGACCAGGGCTAGATGTATCCACAGTTTTGGCATTAGCCTCAAGATGTTTCAATAGATCCAAATTAGTTAAGGCAGTCTTTTCCAGGTTCCCTATCTTATCTGTTAGAACTTTTATTCTCTCTAGCAGAGGTAGGATTAGAGATTTCATCAGCTGCTCAAGATGAATCATTAAACTCACAGGATTTGGGGGTAGTATTTCCTCTCCTCACTGTGATGTAGCTCAGAAGTGGTTACCTGACCCTCGCACTTATCCCCTTTTTGTCCTGATGGAATAGGTGCCGTTTTCCGATGTATACGGCTACCTTTACCTTTCCCCCTGTGTTTATTTATAGGCTGTTCTTTCCTACTATAAGTTTGTTTACTTTTAGGTTCTTGCCCTCTAGTTCTTGGAGGGGGCCCTCAGTATTTGCCCTACCTATTAGATCAGGGTCAATAATAGAAGGGGCATCCGACCCCTCCAGGTCTACTGAATCATTAATTAAGAGGGGTAGCTCCTTGCTTATATGTGGGAGCTGCATAGTTGGTGTTAGAGAGAGTCTACTGACCGGAGGGGAAGGTTCAAAAGGTGGATTTTGTTGTAGCGGGATGATACGATTGCTCTCTGCCCCTGGAAACTCTGCGTATGAGTCCATTAGGATTGAATCAAAGGAATTTGCCAATGTTATTGATGTGTTTGCAGGTTGTAAAGATAAACACATACCTGGGGAAAGTGAAAGACGTCTCTCAGTGCTCTCGATAGCTGTAACAACTACCCCTATAGTCTTCTGTAACATCCTGTCTATCGCAGTCAAGCTTGGAAAGGGGGTGACGATGGCTGTTTTCTGTCTAGTGCTTGAGCGAGTGTGCACAGGAGTATTTTTACACATATTGCAAGTGGCGACTATAATCACAATATACAGAGTAGAGAGTACTTTCTAATCAATATCCTTATAGAAGCAATAAACTAATGCTTGGCCAAGGGAAATGGCCCAGCCCAGCCTCCTGCAGCCCCGGACGGCCACAGACGGCCCGCCCTTTGCCCGGGCTTAGCCTGGCGCGTCCCGCGACACGGAGGAAGTGCCTGTGTTTTCAGCGCCTCCGGGCGCGGAAGTGGGCATGGGTGGGCGGGGGAAAACCCGCACAGGATTCTGGGGGCTGTAGTCCCCCCGCTCGGCGGCCGCGTGATGGTCCTATGAGCGCCAGCGGGGGGGACCAACAGCCGGAGGTATCAGCGCACTCACGGCGCGAAGGAACAGTTGGGCAGGGATCCCAGTGGCAACAGAGTCTCCAAGCCGGTATCAAAGATTAACTCCCACTCCACCGAGGGAGTGCAGGTGTTTTCAGCGCCTCTTGGCAAGGAAGTGGCCGCGGGTGGGCGGGGGGAAACCCGCACAGGATTCTGGGTGCTGTAGTCCCCCCGCTCGGCGGTCCCGTGATGGTCCTATGAGCGGCAGCGCGGGGGACCAACAGCCGGAGGTATCAGCGCACTCGCGGCGCGAAGGAACAGCTGGACAGGGATCCCAGGTGCAACAGAGTCTTCAAGCCGGTATCAAAAGATCAATAGATCAATTCACAAATGACTGTTTCCTAGTGTGTTGGAATTCAGCAGACCTCATGAATATTATTGAGGTATGTTGGAAATGTAGGCCCAATAGGAATCACATACATCACAGGGATGGTTATCTGCTGGTGTCATCACCCCACCATGTGTGTGATTGCTTGTAAATAAAACACATTGGGCCAGATGTAGCAAAATCAGAAATACCGACTCCTAATTACCGAATTTTACCGATTCGGTAATTAAGAGTAGGTATTTCTAATGTAGGTACCAATTCGGTAAATTTTACCGAATCGCTAAAAATCGGTATTTACCGATTCTGTAAATACCAAATCGGTATTTGATATTGAATCCTATGGGCCTTGAAGCCCATAGGATTCAATATCAAATACCGATTCGGTATTTACCGAATCGGTAAATACCGAATTTTGCAAGGGTGCAAGGGGTGTCACTTTGACACCCTCTCAATCAATCAATCAATCATGGACATTTATAGAGCGCACTACTTACCCGGAGGGTCTCAAGGCGCTTGGGGGGGGGGGTGCTGCTACTGCTCAAACAGCCAGGTCTTGAGCTTCTTCCTGAAGGAAAGGTGGTCTTGGGTCAGGCGCAGGTCGGGAGGGAGGGAGTTCCAGGTCTTGGCGGCCAGGTGGGAGAAGGACCTTCCTCCTGTTGTCGTTCTTCGGATGCGGGGGACGGCGGCGAGGGCGTGACTGGCTGATCGGAGGTGGCGTTTGGGAGCGTAGAAGTTGATGCGGTTGTTGAGGTAGCTCGGGCCTTGGTCGTGTAGGGCTTTGTGTGCATGGGTGAGGAGACGGAAGGTGATTCTCTTGTTGACGGGGAGCCAGTGCAGGTCTCTCAGATGTCCGGAGATGTGGCTGCGTCGGGGGATGTCGAGGATGAGTCTGGCCGAGGCGTTCTGGATCCGCAGGAGTCTCTTCTGGAGCTTGGCGGTGGTTCCGGCGTAGAGGGCGTTGCCGTAGTCCAGTCGGCTGGTGACGAGGGCCTGGGTGACCGTCTTCCTGGTCTCGGTGGGGATCCACCGGAAGATCTTTCGTAGCATGCGCAGGATGTTGAAGCATGACGAGGAGACGGCGTTGACTTGTCTGGTCATGGAGAGGGAGGAGTCCAGGATGAAGCCCAGGTTGCGTGCGTGGTCTGTCGGTGTGGGTGCGGTGCCCAGGGCGGGGGGCCACCAGGAGTCGTCCCAGGCGGAGGGCGAGGAGCCCAGGATGAGGACTTCCGTCTTGTCTGAGTTCAGTTTCAGGCGGCTGGTCATCATCCACTCGGCTACATCTTTCATCCCTTCGTGAAGGTTGGCTCTGGAAGCGGCGGGGTCGTTGGTCAGTGAGAGGATCAGCTGGGTGTCATCGGCGTAGGAGATGATGTTCAGGTTGTGTAGGCGTGCGATGGGCGCGAGGGGGCTCATGTAGACGTTGAAGAGGGTGGGGCTCAGCGAGGATCCTTGAGGGACGCCGCAGATGACTTTGGTGGCCTCTGACTTGTACGGTGGTAGACGGACTCTCTGTGTTCTTCCGTCGAGGAAGGAGACGATCCATTCCAGTGCCTTCTCCTGAATTCCAATGTTGCTGAGACGCTGCACTAGGGTGCGGTGGCAGACAGTGTCGAATGCCGCGGAGAGGTCTAGGAGGATGAGGGCCGCTGTTTCTCCGTTGTCCATCAGGGCTCGGATGTCATCGGTGGCAGCGATGAGGGCGGTCTCGGTGCTGTGGTTGGCTCGGAAGCCAGACTGTGAGGGGTCGAGGGATCCATTCGTCTCGAGGAAGGCGGCCAGCTGTTTGTTGACGGTCTTCTCGATGACTTTGGCTGGAAACGGGAGGAGCGAGATGGGGCGGTAGTTCTTGAGTTCGCTGGGGTCCGCTGTTGGTTTCTTTAGTAGAGCGCTGAGTTCGGCGTGCTTCCAGCTCTCCGGGAAGGTGGCGGTGTTGAAGGAGGTGTTGATGATGTCCCGCAGGTGGGGTGCGATGACAGCGTCGGCCTTGTTGAAGACGTGGTGAGGGCAGGGGTCGGTCGGAGATCCGGAGTGGATGGAGTTCATCATGCGGGCGGTGTCGTCGGTGCTGATCGGAGTCCAGGCGCGGAGGGTGGTGGTGGGCGGCGTTGCTGCGGTCGTTGTGTGCGATGGTTGACTGCTGAAGCTGTTGTGTATGTCCGCGATCTTGTTGTGGAAGTAGGAGGCGAGGGAGTTGCAGAGGTCTTGCGATGGGGTGATGTCGTTGTTTCCGGCGTTGGGGTTGGAGAGCTCTTTCACGATGTTGAAGAGTTCCTTGCAGTTGTGTGCGTTGTTGTCCAGTCGGTCCTTGAATGCAGTTTTCTTGGTGGCGCGGATCAGTTGGTGGTGCTTCCCGGTGGCAAGCTTGAGGGTGGTCATGTTGTCCGGTGTTGGTTCCCTTCTCCAGACTTTCTCGAGTGCTCGGCAGTTCTTCTTGGAGTTCTTGAGTTCGTCGGTGAACCATGGGGCTTTCTTGCTGCCGTGTCTGCTGGGCGGGGTCCTCAGAGGGGCGAGTTCGTCCGCGCAGTTGCTGATCCACTTCGTGAGGTTGTCGGCGGCCTGGCTGGGGTTCGCTGAGCTGGCGGGAGGGTGCTGACTCAGGGAAGCGGCGAGCTGGTCAGTTGTGATCTTGTTCCAGCTTCTTCGGGCAACCTGTTGCTGGTGGTGGTGGGTCGTCGTTCTTCTGAAGGTGAAGTGGACGCAGCTGTGGTCCGTCCAGTGGAGTCCTGTGGCGTGGCTGAAGGCGATGTCTTTGCTGGATGAGAAGACGGCGTCGAGTGTGTGTCCGGTGAGGTGGGTGGGGGTGGTCACCAGTTGCTTGAGTCCCAGGTTTGCGAGGTTTTCCAGCACGGTGGTGGTGTTGCGGTCGTCGTTGTTCTCCAGGTGGAAATTGAGGTCCCCGAGGAGGATGTAGTCGGCTGAGGGGAGGGCGAGCGGGCTGATGAAGTCGGCGATGTCCTCGCTGAATTGTGTGCGTGGTCCCGGGGGTCTGTAGATGAGGGTGCCTCTGAGGGTGGTCTTGGGGTTGACGTGGATCTGGAAGTGCAGGTGTTCGGTGGGTGCGATGGTGTCGTCGGTGTTGGTCGTGATGCGGATGGTGTTCCTGTGAATGATGGCGATGCCTCCTCCCGTCTGGTTGACGCGGTCTCTCCGGATGATCTTGTAGCCGTTGGGGATGGCGATGGCGATGTCGGGTGCTGAGGAGGCGTTCATCCAGGTTTCCGTGAGGAAGGCGACGTCTGGGGCTGTGGTGTCGAGCAGGTTCCAGAGCTCGACGGCGTGTCTGTGGACGGAGCGGGTGTTGAGCAGGATGCACTTCAGGTGGCTGCTGCTGGAGTTCGGCTTGGTGGGTGCTGGTGCTGTGCAGGTCCGGGTGCAGGAGAACTTGCAGGCCTGGCAGATGAAGGGTCCGTGGGTGCGTCTCGGGGTGGCTCGGTAGCATCCAGGGGTTCGGCCGGCGTTGAGTGCGTTGAGGGTGGCGGCGTCGTACGTCCGGCGGGTGGGCTGGGGTCTGCGGGGGCCAGGAGTCCTGGTGCTGGGCGCGGTCCAGGCGCGGACGGGCGTAGACGGGCTTACCTTTGGCGCACTTTCGGCGCTCAATCGGTGCTCCCGCTGCGCGCGTCCGCTGCGCGGTCGCTGAGGGGGCGTCATAAGAGGGGAGCAGGGAGGGCGGGTCCGCTGGGAGGCGGGAAGGGGTTAACCAGTCGTGTGGCGGGGGGGCGGGGCCGCAGGCAGGAGGCGCGGGAACGGGACCGGCAGAGCGGGCGGCCCAGCGGCGGCTGGGGCGCTGCTGGCGGCGTCGGAACTCTGTCAGCAGGAAGCAGGTAAGCAGGGCTGCAGTGGCAGGAGAGGAGCAGGGGGCGACCAGGCCGGCACCCCTGTTTTAGGCTTGTGTGCCATGTGGCACACATACATGCCCTAAGGGCATGTATGTGTGCCACGTGTCACAGGTGTACATGCACAGATGTGGGGACAAAACACAGCCTATTCAGTTCTAAGTGTGAGGCTGTGTCCTGCTCCTCCCTCCCATCCTCCCAGGATGGCCCACTGTGTCCCACCTAAGCTCGCAATATGTGTGACTGTCTAAGGGGTAATACACAAAGCTCAGTAATCACCCTTCCCAGATGTGAATCAGAGGCGGGCAGTAGGCACCAAATGGCTAAAGCAAGAAAATGCCAACTTTCTAAAAGTTAGGTAAAAGGAGGTTAGGCCCTGGGACCGTGGCCAGGTGGGGCCTTTTTGAACAAGTAAAATAGGGGGAATTACCTGGCTACTTGTTTGTGTACCCGCTCTTTAATTTAACAGGCACAGCAAACAATCCAGCACTACATTATGCTTGGATCACGGTATTTATTTAACTTTTTTTTCTTATTTGGAATTTTCAAAATTATTTTGATTCTTAGAAAATCCAAAAAAAGTGGCATTTTGAGAATTAAAATTTAAAATCCGACTTCACCATATATTAACTTTAAATTTTGATCTAAGAGACACCAAACTTGAAAGGAATGTCTCTTCCCAATTGGAAATTACAATTAAAATATGTAATATAGTAATCCCAATGTTATCCTATGGGGGAGATAGGCCGTGTAAAAATTAAAAACTAATTAGAGAGGTTTTCACCACCAGGACATGTAAAACTTGAAGGTACATGCCCTATCTTTTAAATACGTTCCACTCTACCTTCCGGCCTATCCAGGTCCTACCTTAGGAGTGACGAATATGTAAAAAATGGAAGGTTGTGGCCTTGCAAGAGGTTTATATTGCCAGGTAGAAATGACATTGTAAACTGCATCTACAGGCCATGCATAGGGGACTGCTTAAGACGGTGGCACAATGAGTGCTGTAGACCCACTAGTAACAGGAAAACAAAGACGTGTGTCCTAGATGGGGTGCACTACTGTAAATCACTGTAACAGTGTAAACAGTGTAAACAGCGTAATGTCAAACACGTTCATCACAATTAATCACAATTTGAAAACAAAAGCATGAACAAATTAATCTGTATGCAAGGTTCATGATCCAGATAATAGTCCAAGACTGTGACTGTTGCTCAATCAGTTTTATTTTCAAACAATATATGAACAACAGTATTCTTCAAAGAAATCGAGTTCAATGATTACATAAGATGATACATCAGAGTGGTTGATACATCAAAGTGGTTGATCCCAATACATTTCGGGCATTACAATAGCCCTTTGTGGGTTCTGTGGAGGGTTTTGACGTGTACAGGAGGTGTGGCGCCTTAACTGGTAGCGGTGTGTGTTAGGTAAAAAACAACAATAATGAAGACGGTGCAGCAAGGTCAGAGGAGACCCCTAAACCTCTGCAGAGAGTGGCCAGGGCCCACTCGGTAATTATAACAAGAATCCTGTGCACAAGTTAAGCGAGGTGTATACATACAAATGGGGTAACGGTCCGTATAGCCGGTGATATTTCCAACCCGGCGCCTGGGGTCTGGGTTGAAAGAATCAGCTAAAGTGAGTCACTGTGGACTCAGAGCCGGGCGGGTACATCCGTCTCAAACCAGCTAATGCTTGGGATATGGCAGCGGAGAGACGGTTCATGTCTTCCTAAGGGGCTGACCCGTCTCTCCATTACCCCATTTGTGCTTACAGCCCTGAAGAGTCACAGGCTCCTTGCCCGCTTGACGAAACACGTGTCGGCTGGTCATTTGCTTTTGAAGTTACCTTTCAACAAAGGAAGGTCAAATACAATACTTTGAAGAACAAAAAGACTTTCTATCGTGTCCACTTTGTTCCATTTACTACCTATTGTGTTCTTTTGATTAAGCATGCTACATGTATACACCTCGCTTAACGTGTGCACAGGTTCTTGTCACAATAGCCCTTTGTCAGGGGAATCTATAAACACAAATGCCAAAACTAGTTTAATGTATAATTTGCAATTACAAACACAAAACATGAAAAGCAAGACTCAAACCGTATGTCGGACATTTTGGTAAATAGCCATGTGCAGAGAAAAACCTACACGTAAAGCTGTGCAGCTACTTGGGAAGTCAGAAATTCAAGTGGCTTACAATCTGGAGCAACAACGATAGGACTATGGTGTTAAAAACGAGGAAAGGGGAGAATGATCAACAGTGCTAATCTGTGCTGACATCATAAAGAAGAAAGCCCAGAGCCTAAACTGTGCTGAACAAAAATAACAAAAAATAGATAGCGCCTTTGATGAAATCATAAGTATATGGTTAAGAGGGTCGAAAAAACAAGTGAGGGACACCTGGATGCGCCATGCGTAGATGAATCAAAATCCAAACAAAGCATTCAGCTAGAGTAATACCTCAGTACACAGTAGCCAGTAATTTGCTGATAAAGTGTTCGAGTGGACACAAGCTGTTGGAAAAGGCGTCATCAGATAGTGCTAAATTACTTGAATAGAGAAGCATGCGTGCTCCTACACATAACCCAATTACTCACCATGACTCAGGGTCGGAACTGGCTCATAAACGAATCATGTGAAACATGCGCGTTGTCAGAAGGAAGCCGCGCCCGGTGATTGTTTACCAAATGCAGAAGTAACGAGAAAAACGTGCTAATGAACACTAAAGAGTAAAAAACGCTGTGAACCATAAAGACAGTGAAAAAGAAGAGAAGCCAAGCAGAGTGACACTACAGGAAGCCCCTCTGCTAATTGTGGCTAACTGCAAGAACAAAAGTATGAAAATTGCTATAATAATGTAATGAGTAAAATTACAAGTCATTCAAAAGTTACATATAAAAAGTGTGTTCAACAATGTCACAATAGTGTTGACAGATAAATGTGACTGATGGAAAAAGTGCAATAGTTGTCATGATAAAAACAGGGGTACTGTAAAACTTAGAGAATCTTCAAATGAATGCTTAAATCGACTGATGTAACAGTAATCGCAAACATGGCATCAAGAATACGTGCAAAAGAGTGAAAGCATAAAAATTAGAGTGAGAGTCAAAGTGACAGTGCACTTCAGAGAGTCAACAAATTGATGCTCTGGTTGACATTATGTATGAAGGCTAAAGTAGTGATAGAGACAAGCATAACAATAAGAAGTGATACTTGATATAAGACACATCATGTGCCCGATCAAAGACACATACAGAAATTATAAGCACTGGAGCTCTCAGGTTATAAAACCTAATATCCTACTCTGTAAGTGAATGATACATTTACAGAAAACAGAATAACTCAAGTTTACCAATAAGACCCTTTGGTGTGAGAGTATCAAGAAAACGTATCCAGTGTATCTCACACTGGGATAACAATTTGGACATGTCCCTGTCTAATTGGGTGTTGACCACCTCTAAGATGGTGAATCTCATCTGAGCAATTGTGCGTTGATGTTCCTGCCAGTGTGATGCTAATGGGGAACTAAGTGTCTTATTTCTAATGCAACTTTTATGCTCCGTAATCCGGGTACATAATGTTACAGTAGGACACTCAGTGTCTAGAACACTCGTCCTTGTTTTGCTGTTTCCTATTTCGAATCGGGTGGCTGGGCAGAGCCCCCTCATGAGGTGCATACCTGATAAAACTAATTAGTGGTATTTTGTTCCATTTTGTTAACCTTGTGTTTAGATTGAGTGCATCCGAGATGAGTTTCCTTTTTTGTAGACCCAAAAGTAGCATTTAATTTACAGACACAGCACATATAGTGCACTTTACTAGGGCTTTATACGTAAATTAAATATGTCAATTAGGGATAAGTCAATATTATCATGTTTGGATAGAGAGAACAAGCAATTTAGCACTGTTTAGCAGTGGTTACGTGAACAAAGCCTTAAAGCCAGCAAAAAGGAGATCTGAAAAATGAAGGAGGTAGCACAAAGTTTGCAAGAGGACCACCCTTAAGCTGTCAGGTCTAACAGTTGGATAGGCTCAGATTGCATGAGTGTCTGAAAAGTTTCAGCGATCGATCCATAATCTCCTTGTGTTTGCTTTGTTCGTCCTAAATTGGCATGGTGTGCCCAGATGTTGGTCCCTTGCTTCTTTACCACTGGATTCAAGCTAGCCTGGGTGATAAGGGGTGTCTCCCTGAAACCGGTGCCAGATTGCGTGTTTCCAGTCCAGGGAGGACATGGCTTGGAGGTTCGGGCTGGACTGTTCCATGAGGAACAGGGTCAAAACTGATTTGCATATGCTAGGGTCTGAACTGGGGTGGCGAATTAGACTAAAGAACGATGATAGAATCAACAGAGATCTGTGTCTGGGGGTAATGTCTGAAAAGTTTTAGTGTTCCGTCTATCATCTCTTTGTGTTTGCTTAGTTCACCCTAAGTTGGCATGGCATGCTCATACATTGGTCCCTTGCTTCCTTACCACTGAAGTCAAGCTAGCCTGGCTGATGAGGGGTGTTACCCCGAAACCAGTCCCAGGATGCTTGTTTCCAGTCCAGGGAAGACATGTCCTGGCAGTTCGGGCTGAACTGTTCCCATGAGGAACCGGATCAAGACTGATTTGCATATGGCTGGGTCTGAACTGGGGTGGCGAAGTGAGCTTTTTTTTTTTGCGCGCGACTAAAACCCGTAGGTATCAAGGCGCCTACCAAAACCAGATCAAAAGGGGCAAAGCACAACTATAGGTATGTCCGCACAAAGAGATGGGTTTTCAGAGCATTTCTAAAAAGATGAAGGGTGGGAAGGGACCTTAGTTCCAGAGGGAGGGCATTCCACCACTTAGGTGCCAGATTGGAGAAGGCTTTACCACCCCATCTGGTTTTCCTAATACGAGGAACTGAGAGAAGGAGTCTATTAGAGGAACAAAGGTTCCTACCAGGGCTGTAGCGAGACAGAATGGATCCAATTCCAGTAGGGGTACTTCTTGCTAGGGCCCTGTAGATCATGCACATGGTCTTGAACATTATACGGTCCTCTATAGGTAGCCAGTGAAGTGATTTTTTGGCAGAGGTAGCTGAGGTGCTCCGGGGTAGATCAAGGACAAACCTAGCCGCTGCATTCTGGACCACCTGCAAGCGCTGCAGCAGGTTTTTAGTCAGCGCATTGCAGTAGTTCAGCCGTGCACCAACCTGGACAACTGCAAGTTGTTTCCTTGCCTGCTGTGAGAGGTAGTGCCTAATCTTCCTCAGTATGTGGATGATACCCCAACAGGTAGCTACAGTTCTGTTAACCTGTTGGCACATACTGAGGGTGGGATCTATCACGACCCCAAGGTTTTTAGCAGAAGAGGCAGGGACAGGACAAGCTCCCAATGAGTCTGGCCACCAGTCGGCTGACCAAATCCCCTCCTTTCCTCCAAACACCATCACCTCAGTCTTCTCCCCATTCAGTTTCAACGAATTGTAGATCATCCATTGACCGACTGCCTCCATACAAGATCTAAAGTTGGAGGCAGTCGAGGTAACTGACTAAGAGAGAGAGACGAGGATCTGCGTGTCATCCGCGTATGAGACTACCTCCATCCCAAAAGATCTAATTAGTCTGGCAAGGGGGGTCACATAAATGTTAAAGAGGGTCGGACTTAAAGCCGACCCCTGGGGGACCCCACATTGCACAGACAGGGATGGAGATAGAAATTTGCCCAGCATGACTCTTTGCTCTCTTTGATCGAGGAAAGAGGTAAGTAGTCTCAGGGCCACCCCCTGGACCCCGATCTCCCTCAGACGAGATGTTAATACTGAGGGAGAAAGGGTATCGAAGGCCGCCGTAAGGTCCAAGAGGATCAGGAGGGAGGTCTGTCCCCTATCCACACGTGTGCGGATATTGTCCAGCACTATGGTCAGGGCAGACTCGGTGCTGTGCTCCCTCCTGAAACCATGCTGGGAAAGATCCAGACAGCCCGAGCTTTCCACAAAGGCAGCAAGATGTTTATTTAGATGTGTTTCTAACATCTTCGCAGGGGCCGGGAGCAGTGAGATGGGGCGAAAGTTCTTTAGTACCCCAGGATCAAGAGAAGGTTTCTTAAGTAAAGGTTTTACTACAGCATTTTTCCACTGCTGAGGAAAGATACCATCCCTCATGGCCCTGTTCATGATGTCAACAAGGGGGGGCAAGAGGGATTCTCTACACTGCTTCAGGATCTTGAGCGGACAGGTATCTAGAGGGGAGCCGGATTTGGTTTTATTGAGGAGAGCCTCTAAATCCTGTAAAGAAAGAGGAGAGAAAGATTCCAAGTTTTCCGCTGAGAGTTTCTCTAAGGGAGCTTAAGAACGATGATGGATTCAATCCAGATCTGTGAATGGGGATAATGTCTGAAAAGTTTCAGTGTTCCGTCTATCATCTCTTTGTGTTTGCTTTGTTCACCCTAAGTTGGCATGGTATGCCCAGACGTTGGTCTCTTGCTCCCTTACCACTGGATTCAAGCTAGCCTGGTGTTAGGGGTGTTACCCAAAACTGGTCCCAAATTGCTTGTTTCTAGCCCAGGGAGGACCTGGCTTGACAGTTCGGGCTGGACTGTTCCATGAGGAACAGCGTCAAAACTGATTTGCATATGGTAGGGTCTGAACTGGGGTGGAAAATTACGCTAAAGAACAATGATGGAATCAACCCAGATCTGTGACTGGAGGTTAGTGACTGAAAAGTTTCAGCACTCCGTCCATCATCTCCTTGTGTATGCTTTGTTTGCCCTAAGTTGTCAGGGTATGCCCAGACATGGGTCCCTTGCTGTTTTTGCCACTGGATTCATGTTAGCCTGGCTGATGAGAGGTGTCACCCTGAAACGGGTCCCAGGATGCTTGTTTCCCGTCCAAGGAAGACCTGGCTTGGCAGTTCGGGCTGGATTGTTCCTATGAGGAACAGGGTCAAGACTGATTTGCATATAGCTGGGTCTGTACTGGGGATGTGAAGTGAGCTAAAGAACAATGATGGATTCAACCCAGATCTGTCACTAGGGAGTGAGTGTCTGAAACGTTTTAGTGCTCATCAGCCGCGGTCTGTGCAGGTAACTGTGGTGGGCCTGGGTGGGGGGATTTCGAAGGATGATGCAGAGGGAAATTTAAATAAATAATTGTTTTTCCTTTGTATCATCCTTCGAAAGACCCCCCACCCGGCCCCTCTGCACCATCGCTGTTACCTGCATGGACCGCGGCTGGTGCTCCGTCCATCATCTCCTTGTGTTTCCTCTATTGGTTGGGACATCGTGAAAGCCCAAGCCCATCACAAGCTTCTGAACCGCAATGATGTGGTGATAGCTGCTTGACGGAGAAGGATTAGTTGAAGAGGGGTTTCACTCTGTGTTTTTTAAAAGAGTTGGTTGGTACTGCACCATGGACTTAGAGGATTGCCTTTCTGTAGACCTGCCCAGAAAGCATTTGGTGGCTGCTTTCACCAATATTTGCACAAGGTTGAATGCTATGCTAAGAACATAGGGGATTAGAGGGATCAGGACTAAGCCTTGATAGTTTGATTAGGTCTGTACCAGGGCTGACTGTGATCTGATACATGCTCTCAATTGTAAACCTAGAATGGCTGCTACAGCAACCAAATGAATGCAGAAATATAAAGCTGCCATCAAAACCAGGGAAACAATATTGAGGCATGAGGCCTGGGAGGATTTGGCTTGCTTCTTGAATTGTAGTGCGAAATTTTGGGAAATTGTTAATTGCCCTATTTTTTTTAGTAATGACTCACCAGAATTCCACGATGTTATTGCCCTGGTTAAATGAGTGAACCATTTTGGAGTTATTTATGGCTGTGTGGGCCCCTGAGGTTCAGGGGACTGAGTCCTTCCTCGTGCTTTATTATTCGGATCTCTATTTTGAATTGGGGGGAGTCAGGGAACCGATTGAGTGGATTAGTGGTAATAAAGCCCATAGACCTGATTGTTCCCCATATACTTATTTAAATTGCTTATTATGTATTTGAAACCCATGGTCAAAACTGCCATCCCTTCCTGATTGTTGCGTTCTGTTGCTATTTATATTTTTAAAAAGGACGTTAAGTCAGATCCCAGGTTATTTAGGCCAATTTCATTACTTGACTAGACTGTCAAGTTTGTTGGAATGGTAATCTTATCTTGGCTCCAAGCGTGGGCAGAGCAATACCAGGTGATGTCTAACATCCAATATCGTTTCAGGCAGGAAACAAGCACCATTTACCTGGTCGTTTTTACATAGCCTTCATAGAGCGACCATTAGCATTTGATTGCGAGAACTGGAATCAACTATGGGCCCTGATCATTTTCCTAGGGATTGACACTGAGATTGTATATTTCCTGGCTAATTTGCATCAGAATATGACCACCTGGGTTGAGTATTGTGCGTATGGGGAGTGTACAGATCGTTTTGCTATTAACCATGGGTTTAGGCAGGTCAGCATTTTGGCTCTCTTTTTATTTACACTGTGGGGTATATTTACATAGGGATAGTGCCACTAGAACATCAGTTTTAGCAACATTCTGGTGGGGCTATGCCCTTCTTCATATTTACAAAGCGGCGTTAAGCCACTTGCTGTGACCTAATGCTGTCTTGTAAATATGACCCCTTTATATGCATCACTTTGTGTGAAAGGGGCTTGAATGGGAATTACTGTGGGCGTTCCAGCGCACCACCCGTTGCTTTTTAATGCAGACCAGATTTACAAGGATGTATAATTCTGAAGCAACGTTAAAAACTAATTAAATGCAAAAGCAGGCGTTAGAATGGTGAAATGATCATGGTAAAGGGCAAACTGAAGGGGAAGCTATGTACCTTTATAACAGCATATGCCCCAACGTGGGCCAACCAGCTTTCTTAACCACCCTCTTAAGCTGGGTCGGGAATTTGCAGATGGTCCGACAATCCTCATGGGGGATTTCAACCTCACCTGGCAGGCAGACCTAGACAGTGCACATACCCATAGAACCTTGACGAGCTCCTTCCCTACAGTAATAAAACAGACAATACATGACTTAGGTCTCAGAGACGCATGGCGCACACTCTACCCCATGACTAAAGATTACACCTTCTTTTCTCATGTACATCGCACCTACTCCAGGCTGCACTATATCTTTACTAGTCCAAGACTGTTGGGTTCTCTCCAGGAAGCAGACATTTTTCCGCTTTCTATCTCAGATCACTGCCCAGTCGCGATCTGCCTTAGATGGAGTAGCGCAGCACCCAAGACCGCTAAATGGTACATCCCGGCCTCCCTCACCAGAGATAGGCTGATGAAGGACGCCCTGAAAAAACTCAATCACAGAATTTTTTAATCTTAACTCCCCACAGGACACATCTCTACCGCTTCGTGAGCAGAAGCCTCACCAACGTTTGCCAGCCGCCGCTCCCGGAGGGGCTCTTTATTTCCTGCCGAGGCCGCTGAGGAGGGCTGACCTGCACGCCGCACGGGACTCCATTGCCCAGGAGCCCGTGCGTGATCTCACCTGTGTGGAGGCATGCCCCCCGCCCACCGGTGCTCTAAAACACCTCGCCGGACCCACTGGCGCGGGTCCCGCTTCGTGAGCAGAAGCCTCACCAACGTTTGCCAGCCGCCGCTTCCGGAGGGGCTCTTCACTTCCTGCCAAGGCCGCTGAGGAGGGCTGACCTGCACGCCGCACGGGACTCCATTGCCCAGGAGCCCGTGCGTGATCTCACCTGTGCGGAGGCACGCCCCACACCCTCCATACGCCTATTGGCATATTACATAAGTATCCGGCTACCACTGCGCGGGACGTGCCGGACGAAGCCCGGACAAAGGGAGGGCTGTCTGTGGCCGTCCGGGGCAGAACGAGGCAGGGCGGGGCCGTATCTATAACATCTGCTATTTCAGACTCACGGCAGTCCCTACACCATACTCGAGGACTGAGTGCACCCCAGGCGAGGCCAGGTTTAAGCATCTAGGCTGTACAACACCGGGTACACTGTGGTTACCATCAACAGTTGTATAGTATTAAGCACAGTAGCCTATACACTGGTATTATGGGGAAACGCAAAACTATGGAGGTGGGTGTAGGGGATGGTAAACCCCCCAAACAACGAAAGGGAAAGAAACCTAGAAAAGCGGCTAGCCACGCAGCTGTAAGTGTAATGGAGTGAATCAATGATCTTGTTGATGACTGTAGGGAAATCCTAGTAGCCGATCAGGGCCATTGTAGTGGGGAGGTCATAAGCGATAAGGGTGGTGATATACTAAGATTACCGGAGGATACTAATGATCTCCCTATAATACCAGCAATGTTTCGGGCAAAAAGAAAATCAAGGATTGGCAACAACAAAGGTAATGGGGATTGTTTGATTATACCGAGCGAGGCACACTGTCACGTAGGCCAGGACATACTTACTAATATCACCTGTGACGATCCACCAATGGTCACTGTTCCATCGATACCTTGTCATAACAGGTTTACAGTCCTGGCTGATATCCATAACGAGCTCCCTGCCCCTCAACTCTTGCTGGATTCAGGAGTTGATGGGGTAGGTTCTGTCCCCGTGGGGGAACAGATAGTCAGTTTGGACGCTGCGTTTAACGCCAACA
The DNA here is from genome assembly GCF_964261635.1 of Lissotriton helveticus. Classification (NCBI taxonomy): domain Eukaryota; kingdom Metazoa; phylum Chordata; class Amphibia; order Caudata; family Salamandridae; genus Lissotriton; species Lissotriton helveticus. The sequence goes on from NC_136061.1 coordinate 1,626,907,761, forward strand.
GCAGTAGGGGCAAAGTAGTCTCAGAAGAAGTTATCAATTTAACAAACCTTGTAATTCTCCTTCGTGACGAAATAGATTCACTAAAGTCTTTAATAATGAACCTAACCATATCTGTTAGGGGCGAGCATGAGGGAGGAAGAAAAATTCTATCAAATGCGACATTAAGTCCGCAAGATTCCTTCCCCTTAAAACGTAAGGTTCATCAAGCCCCAGTTAGGGACAAGCGTAGTGATCTAACTGTGCACTATGTTGCCGACCCTGGTAAGATTGGACACATTACTAAGAAAAGCACAAAAGAAGGGCCTATATCACACTGTCCTAGAGTAACAGGGAATGCCCCTGAAACCGGCCAGAAGTCTGGAATCATGCCAGGAGGATTAACCATAATTCCTAGAGTATCAGAGCAGGCCAAAGTACCAGGTGCCAATACCCAGGGGAAAAAAGGGTCTAGTTTTGTTAACAAAGAGTATTCTCGTAATAAAATATTCATGACCAATGTTCCTAAACTGGCAAACGTCAACATAGAGTATCCTGACTCCCTAATAAATAAAGCCATCCACTGGCTGCGGCACGTCAGAGGCTGTCGCTCAGTGATAAGGAAAGACATTCTGGAGGCGAAAAGGATTAGCTCCTCAAACTATAAATATGATTCTATAGAGCTAACCCTGAAATCCGCATCCCTTGCTGAAAATCTCTTTGCCCTAGAATTTAGAACCAGTGCCCCTGCACAATCCTTGATCCATCTAAGAAAATCTTGCCCCCAGTTTTGAGAGAAAACCTCTCAAGCCATGGGTAGAGCATGCGTGAGAAACTGCTCCGCATTGGACAGTAATGATTGACATCCAACCGATCCAATCACAGGGACTGAGGGCAACTGGGAGTTCATGAACGGCGAGGAAACCGTGGGGGCATTAAGAACGGTGGGTGGGACAGTCTTGAGTGCTGATTATCCCCCGAATCTCAATCTAAAGTTAGGTATAAACTGTGAGGTGACTCCTATAATTGATTCGAACATAGGCTCTGTGCGTGAAGCTGAGCAGGGGCTGCCTGTTACTTTCACTGTAGCTATTTTTAACGGAACAATTGAGGATACTGAGGCTGACATGGGCAAGCTAGTCTCATTGAACATAGCCGGGTTAGGTTCCAGACAGGAATCTCAGGATTGGAAAAGTTTTGTAAACACCTTTGATGTGTGCATTTTCCAGGAGACGTGGCTGTGCTAACCTTCTTTTGCTGAGGGTTACTTGAACTACTACATTCCAGCATCAAAGGGTCCTAAGGGGCGACCCATGGGTGGCCTTACCATTTGGGTTCGACAGAATCTATCACTTACTATCAAAGTAGTTGACACCAGAAGATATTCAACTTATTAGAGTCGATCTGGGCTCTTTGGGTTGGCTTGATATCTATAATGTTTATGCCAGGGGTAACAGGAGAGGGAGGTCAGAAGTTTGTGCGGCTTTGGCCTCCCTCCTCGAAACCCACTCTCTGGATAACAATGTTGTGATAGCGGGTGATCTAAATAGAACCTTCGAACCTTTGGCTATCCATCATGACTTTGCTGGAGACAAGGAGGACAGGCAGTGGGGCGTCCCTAAACTACATCTGAAACCTGTCACTCGTTGGACTGAGGATATCATCTCTTTAAATGCAATATGCTACGAAAGTAGTTTGAGGGCTTTAAATGGGAGGACCATGAGTGATAAGGCAGGGGCAAATACCTTTGACAATGGGCGGCATAGGAGTAGAATTGATTACGTCCTATGCAGTCTGAAGCTCTGGGGGCAAGTGGTTGATATGGAGGTAAAATCTAAAATAGAAAGTGACCACAACCCGCTGTGTGTTAAACACAAATGGTGGATTCCAACTAGTGTGGTCATGACACATGAGGTAGATAATGCCCCTTTGATTGTTCCTACTAATGACATGCGCCGGTTAAAATGGGTATATGTCAAGGCTAATCAGCAAGCCATAGATAGTATCAATGTTCAGGTTGATGAAGCAGTAACATCCCTTTAGCAAGCAAATCCACCTGACCCAGGTAGCGATAAAGCAACTAAAATCCATAAAAATATCTTTTCAGGGATCATTTCCAGAAACCTGCAAAGAGAGGTAGTGTAAGAAATCTTAAACCGGCCAAGTGGTATAACACCGAGTGTAGGAACGCCAGACTAGCCTTAGGAGCTGCGATTAAGGGGAGGCATTTGGCGTCTATTCGCCTTGCTCGAATGCAGAACGGTTATATGTGGGTCCGTTACTGCCCTTTAGAAATTATTTGAATTTTATGTCACTTGTTTGAATTTCTTCTTTTCTTTTCTTAGCACTTCACAACTTCTATGGCACCCTTTACTATGCTGCACGCTCTGTTCGGCGCAACCAATATTTTGTACTGATTTACAATATTGAATTATGTATGTATTTTTTGTTTGATGCTGAGACAATAGATTAAAATATTGTCCCTGAATTGGAAGTGGATGCTGTTGCCTTTATATGTTTTTATAAATACATGCATAAATTGGATGGAGCTGATTAATGTGTATGTGCTCCAAACTTGTATGATTCGGGATTGATTAATTATCTTGGTTGGTCATGGACCATTCGACAGAAGCTCTTAGGCAGATGATATGTAGATGATGTACTGTTAGAGTGTCTGTATTTTATCTGTTAAATTTTACTCTGCAATGCAATTGATGTATTTTATCTGTTTTCAGTCTTATTTTTAACACAAATGTCTTTTAACGGTTTTATTGATGACTGTAAATGCTTTTATGAGTTAACCTCGAATAAAGCAAATTTGAATTGAAATTGACATCTCTACCATTTCACGTGCTACGGCGACCAAGAGACGAGGAAGGCGCAGGGCTGCCTGATCTCGGCCTTTACTACAATGCCGCAAAACTCAAGATAGTGACGGAGTGTTCCAAACAGGCATCGGAAAAACATTGGTTACACATAGAGATGGCCATTGCGGAGAGGTCGATATGGGATTTATTATGGAAACCTAAAAATGATAGGCCAGCCAACACCTATATTTACACCCCCACAAGCACTATTTTGAGGGTTTGGGACTCCATTTCTGGGTGGGGCGAATGGACTACTTTTACCTCACACACACGCCAATACACTTTAACCCGGCCTTTCCACCAGCTCTTAGCGAGGGGCCCTTTGATGCCTGGAAGGAGGGGGGATGCCTCAAGTTACAAAACCTGTTTCACTACTATGGTATTTTAACCTTTGAGACCTGCAACAGTATCACTACCTACAGCTCAAGCACTGGGCTCTCACCCTCAGATCCATGACGCTGCCACACGAGAGAAGACTACATTTGACAAATGTGTTCAAACAGCTGTCTCTATGAAGGGGCAATATCCTTTCTTTATAAGATTCTCCTGGCTTCCACTTCCTCACTGAGACCAGATATATGGCCATGTGGGAAGGGATAGCCCAGAGGGACATACCCGAAGGGGAATGGGCCGGGGTGTGGTCAAACACAGCTAAATTCAATCACTCCCTGGAACTACAAAAGGCTCATGTGAAAACCATGATGGATTGGTACCTTTACCCAACCAAGCCTCAAAGAATATTCTCAAACACATTTGATATGTGCTGGAGGGGCTGTGGCCTCCTTGGTGACTTTCAATACATTTGGTGGGACTGCCCCGTGCTTCAACCCTTCTGGGAGGAGATACTAGCCCATATCAAATCCAGTCCGAATGACGGAGTCCGATGCAATGGGTGTCAAATCCAAGCGATTCGCTCGGAGCACTATGCGGACGACGGACTTGTATGGAACACAATCCGTCCAAGCGAATCCTGTGGAAACGAGGCTGATGTGACCGACTTATATGTGAACGCTGCAAGATAGCTTAGCGTGTATGGGACACACTATAACCACCCTTCAAATACATGATTAAGCATCCAGTGCAGTCAAAGGAATATGTCGGTTTTGATCAAAAAATAACAAAAGAAACAGACAGAAAATGGCCAAACAAGCATTAACAATGCATAAAAAAATGAGTTCACGATAAGTATGTACATGTCTGTAAATGGTCAGATTTCCAGTTACACTGCAGGTATGTTGTTAGTCAAGTTGGCATCCACATTACATGCTCTTCTGCACTGTTTTCTTTTTAGGTACCTGGTGGGCTTGTTGGGTTATGTGGAAGGAGGAGTATTTTCCTGACTTCATCTCTCATCATGCCCTGTCCTCCACACACCTTCCCAGCCACACGAAACAGCACATCTGGGTCCCTGAGAGTGAATGGAAATGTACCAGCCAGATCGAACAGCATACCTGGGACTATGCAGTCCCTGAGATTAAATGGAAATGTACTGCCAAGATGGCTGACCCTAGGGCCTGGTGTTTATTTTGCCCACAACTTCCATCAAGGCCTTGTTTTCCTCACCCCAGTCCCCAGTGACATCCATCTTGCCAGTACATTTCCATTCACTCTCAGGAACTGAGACGTGCACAGACATGGAAGATCATCATGTCAGCCAGACATACAACCAGGACATTTATGGAGTGGTAATGCTTCCGATTCCTGTAAGTTTGTTCATTGGCTTGTGGTGGGATCAAAGCCACTTGTGTACCATCAATGGAGTCAATGACATGTGGCATCCTCCCCAACTCACCCTAGATGTCCGTCAACTGTCCTGTTGCTGGGAACTTGTTGTAGAGGTCCAGAAAATGTAACAATGCCTCCAATACAGCCCGAATCACAAAGCTGAACATTGTCTGGGACATCCCGCCAGCAGTTTTCACAGTATACTGGAAGGACCCTATGGCAAAGAAATGTAGGGCAGCCATCACCTTCACCTTGGGGGTCAGCGCAAAGGCGTATGAGCGTTCAGCCTGCAAATGTGGTGCCAACTGGTCTGCCAACTTCACAATGTGTGGCCTGGTGAAGCAGTATCATCTGATGCAATCTCATTCTTCCATGCTCTGAAGGTTGGGTAAGGCCGGTGGACTGCCGGTCTCCTGCAGCACATATGTTCCAAGTGAAATTACAGTTGAGGTTACTTTCCAATGTAAAAAGCAGCTTGCAATTACACACAGACAAAATTCACTCCGGACACAATGAAGTTAGAGGCCAACGGTTGAGCCTTGATAAAAAGCACAGCAATGTGACCCTTAACAGACATGTCACAAAGCTATGGTTAGGCAACAATAACCGTGCTGTACTGTACCTAGTCACTGGCGTTCATCACTGTACATGTGAGCAAGCATCACATACTCCACAACCACCAAACAAACTATCCAAGATATAGCTCTGTGACAACTATCACATGGTTCAAAGGTACACCGAACTGCATCATGTAATGCCAGATATGTGTGACACATGATACAGACAATGGTTCACCATGCAAACCATGCACACCACTACCACACGGTGGACACTGTCATGATGTCATGTCTGTCAAACATGTACAATCACATACACAGAACATTGACAATGTGAAGTAGTCATTTATTTGCAAGCATTGGCGTATGCCGGTGACACACAGACACAACAACTACTCACATAACAAACACAAGCTGATGTGGCAGCTAAATATCATGGTACCAAAATTACGAAGTATCTGCATTGTACAAGACTCAGACTCAGTAGATTTACAAACAAAAAAGTAACACAATGCACATTCTGACACACAGTCAACCAAAGCAGTGTATATATGCGGACATAACATGTATTCCCCATTATCCCCTGGGACTGTGCCCAAGCTCAGGAGTGTGATCTGTGAAGTGTACTCTCAATGTTGTGATGGCCCTCACAAACAGTGTGTTGTGTGTTGGCCAAGCTTGGTTCTTTTGGGAGTGTGAGCTATCAAGCCCAATGTCCGATATGGCAAGTTAATCACTGTCCCCAGACATGTAATGCACCAGAACATAACGTTTTTCACTACTGTCTGCCCTGCTGACCGATTAGTAGGAGAATGCGGTACCTGCATGTGAACTGAGCTGGATTCCACCTTTGGCTGTTGCTTCTAATGGTGAATGATACAGGTGAATATTCAAAGGATGCGTTAACCTCATCCGAACCGAGCTGGACACACACATTGGCTGTTGCTTATAATGGTGAACAACGCGGTGAGTATTTAAAGGACACGTTAGCTGCATTCGAACCGAGCCAGACTCACCCATTGGCTGTTCGTCATCATGGTTACAGATAAGCTTTTAGTTTCATGTCCGAATTGCGTGCAATCCGACTCTGTAACCTTCCATCACCGATGTATCAAACTCAATAGGTGGTCAATGCAGATATTTTGAACGTCGCTGTATGCGTGTTGGATGCTAGCAATGTAATGGATTGGACCAATTCAGATAATGCAAACGACTCAGACCTATTGCTTTGGACCCATGGAACTGAGTCCGCCTCTGCTGCAGAGATATCAATCTATCTGTTCCCGAGAGACTACACTTGCCTGCACTACCTGCATCTATCATGCACCTCCCCATCTTTCTGTTGCTGTCTCTACATCCTCTGGGAGCTACCATGGTACTTACTGTGGATAGGGCCCCTGCATTCACCGACAAGGACTACCAGGCCCTACTGGACAGCCTCCTTCCATAGTACAGCCAGCGCACAGCAAAACAGGGGAGCAGGTTAGCGGGGATTACTCCTTTTCATTGGCCACGTGTAAAACCATGCACTACTAGCATTGGGTTTCCCAAGGGCAAGCATGCAAACGGCCAGGTACAGTGCTGTAGAAGTGTGTGTACTGGGGTTGACTTCTCAGCACTCTTCTTAGTGTGTGACTCGGAAACATGTAGCATGTGGAGTAATGTTGTGTCACCATATCATCCTTACAGGTCGACTACCATCAACAGCTGAGATCTGGTAGACCATCGTAAGGGCAGTCTGCTCCGTGGAGGTCTTCAAACACTGTGCCTGCCACTGCCAGAAGAGGTGGTAGGACCTCTGTGGCTGGACACGGAGGATAGCAAGGGTTCAGCTGAAGCTGTCACCTCCTCGCAAAAGGACGGACACCGGACCCTGACACCCCACACACTAAGGATCCTGGCGGTGGTCTTCCCTGACCTGGATGGGCAGTTGAAGGCCAGACAGCAGCAAGGAGAGGGTGAGTATGTGCCATATCGCACAACTATGTTTAACATGCATGTTGCACTCCATCAGCCTTCTGCCCATCTCATAGTTTGTCAGTCTGCGAAAACAGCACTCCTGTTGCAAGAGGTAACTATGCTCCATGATCAGTTGATGCCCAGATGTGCCACTCTCTGTCTGTGACATGTTGTAGTGTAGTTCCTATATTCCCAATAGGCTCTGCGCATTTGAATAACATAAACGATAGTTTAGACGTAGGACTGAGGTCATCTAGTTCTCTACTGAATATGTTAGACTTAATTAGGTATGCCAGCTAGCTCAGAGGACACTAGAAACTTTCTAGAATGAACAGGAAGGAGTTAACTTTCCTGAATAGACAAGAAGGGATTAGTTTCTGACAACCGCATAAACATGACAACTTTGCTCCCTCCAGAACAAGGAGTATATCTCCAGAGTCGTGTGTAAACAATAGACAGCTATTTCACTCAGTCAATCGTGCATGCTTAGTTTCACCAGAGTGCAGAGAAATAGAGAGACGGGCGTTTTCAATAAAAGGTGTTATTTATTGAGCAGTCCTCTTTCTCGTGCAAGAGAAGTGAATTGCCGTAATTGCAATACTTGTTTTAAAGTAAAGTGCGTACAGTAAAAATAGTGTTATGAAATAATACTGTAAAAGCATTGATATGGTTTCTGAGCCATATTATACTTAAAATGGATAAAATATATACATACATAAAATCATTGACTAAACGTACTCAACTGGTGCTTCTAAGATACGCCTACCCCGGTGTACCTAACCTAAGCCTAGTACGTGGGAAGGAGTATATGAGCTGCAGTTTAAGTTAAGTTAGTTTTTGCCAAGAATCTGAATCAAGAATTCTCTAGGATCTAATCAGCTCCGTACCTTGGTTATAGAATGAAGGAGGTCTTGTATCTCTTTCTCAGGACTCGATTTCCCAGCAACCCGCAAGGGTAACTGGAAACACTGGAGCTGGATTTCTCGGCAAGAGAAAAGACAGCGTCTCTCTCAGTGCGTCAAGGGAAGGGTCGGCTGTCTTCGGCACTCGCATCAGCTGGGCTTCGGGCAAGTAGATAGCCGCTCTGCTCCAAACCACCGTGTGTTTGCTTAAGGCAACGTTGGTATATTTATACCTGGAAGGTGCCGAGTTTGACGTAAGGTTGGACATAAGACGTCACTAAGAACTTACAGTTCTTTCTGGACTCCAGGAGTTCTTGCACAAATCAAAACAAAAGCAGGGGGATTTCCCGGGCTGCTGAAGGCTTGGTTTGTTTAAAGAACGCGTTGTACTTTCTAGGAGTCTATGGGAGTAGCCTTGCCGTATTTGAACTGCATTGGCTATGACTAAATATGGACATGATTCCTATGCCTTTATAAGGATATATTTTGTTATAACCACATAAGGGCATGAATCGGGAATATTTAAATAGGGTCCTAGATACGTTCACAACACCCACTCCACGTATAATGTCCATCATTACTAAATACTAAGCAATACTGAACATATAACGATGCATGTGTTTTCCAGCCCACCCTAAAATACATAAATTGCATTTGAAATGGTATATGGTATATACACGAAAATGAGTATTTGTACTGTACGCTTGTCAAGCAGTGGTATCATTCAGATAATGCATATAAATATTGGCTGAATGAATTGCGAAAATTACATTTATGAAATGGCTCTTAATACAGAAAAGAAGGTCGAGACCATTTCATCACATATGTATACAATACTGTACATGTGCTAGAGGCTGAATCAAAATATTGTCTCTAGAGTTTCAAAAATAGAAGTTCTGTTCTCTAAGAATAGTTCTACTTTAAGCAGAGTACCGTGTGCCAGAAAAAGGTAAATATTTTGGGAATGGAAAAAATAATTTCCTTTCAGGTGTAAAAATAGTTCCAATTGTTTTCAGTAGCGTTGTTTATCAAAAATTGAAAGCCGAATTCAGAGTTCAGGGAACGCTGTGTGCTCGTTGTTTTAAAAGTTATTCTCGTTGTTAGGAGAGAACATCAAATCAGACAGTCTTGCGAAAAATTGGTCTACAACAGTAGGTGAAAGTTCGACCCAGTTAGTAAAAGCTGCAATAGTGCATATGTGAGAATCATTGCCATCATCGCTGTCTGGATCAGCAATGCTCACAGAAGGTTGTACCTGTGTGGTGCTGATTTAATCTCGTACTTCACCGCCACCTAATCGTAATGGTGAAGTCTCAACGAATGCCTATATCAGAATAGGTAGCCACTGGGGACAACACGTTGCATGAGCCGTTACCGAACCAAGCAAAGTATCGATATCCATAGGTACTGCTGATGGTAGTGTAAGAAAGACGTCCAACACGCATTCTTCTCCGCATAGCAGACATCGAAGCACAGGTAGGATGCAATCTTGCCAGATTGGTCTGAATGAAAGAAACCAGGTAGTACTCAGATCTCTTAGCCGGGAAAAGCCGAGGACTTTAGTGATCCGTTCTCGGTAACGTATGGCCAGGATCGTTTCTTCCATCGTAGCCTGAGTTTTGTCTGTGGCTTGACTTGCCATATCGAAGCAGAAGTAACAAAAATACAATTCCTGCTACGAGTCCCAAAAGAAGAGGCAGTCCGCCGAATACAGAATGCACAAAATTCGGGAAGATGCCCAGAACTGTTTCAAAGGGTGCTAACAGTCCCGAAAAAATGGTCTTAAATACATGTGCGATGCCACTGGTATCTGACCTGTTTAAGATTTGGCTTAACATTTCTACGAAATGCACGGAGCAATTTGTCGATAATAGGTTATGTATCTCTGCCGCTGTCCTTGCAACTTGCAAATCATACTTCTCTTTGGACGAGGTTAAAGGCACAGTTTTTTGTAAAAGAATAGACTTCATTCTGCTTAAAGTATCAATTCGACTAGAAGAGATATTCACAGAAGGCCATAATGTTGCCTCCTTGTCTGGATTGCTGTTTGGATACAATACTTGCATACAGCAAATGACCCTGGAAGTAACGCTCACGAGATAGGCTAATCCTGGCACCATGCCACAACAGCTACGGTCATTTATTACAACGTAGCTGCCGTTGGAAAGCTTTCTGAAAAAAGGCTCTATCTGTGTTGCAGGAGTGCCATGCAGGTGACATGAAAGGTTATTCGATGAACCTTCGCAGGCTCCATGCAAGTTAATACCTTGACACAGAAGTGTACCGCTTAGTGATTTTTTACAGTTGTTACCACTAAGGAATACTTCTTTTTTCCCTTCTCTATAACATTTATGTGTATAAGGTAATTTCCAGGTTGACTTGATGTATCCTTTACCCCACCTTTCATACAGGCCTGCTGGTATATACTTTTGGCAATATTGAAACTGAAAAGTTTTTATCGGAATTGTAATTGTACCATGTATTATCCATTCAATGGCAGGTCTCTCTGACATTGTCAATGGTAATCTCTCAAGTTTTTCAATGCTCAGAATCGTATAATCTGCTCCTTTTTGTGCCAAACTGATTTGTTTATTAGTAAGGTTAAAGATAGAAAATAATGACGTTATGTTGATTAGACACCATGGCACGTGACCTGAACGCAAATTTTGTAACGTCCAACCTAGCTGTACAATAGAAAGCAATTGGGACTGGCCATGATGTAACATTAGCAAGTACTGCTCCATTATATCAATAGCAGATGATACAATGCTGTCCAGTGAATAAATTTTGGAGGACAGAGTCGTTAACCCATTGTCCACTACAGACAGTGATATTTACAAATGTATACGATCAATTTCTCGTATTTTTTCTGCAGTTTCAATTTGCATTACTTTCCAAGCCTCGTTGTAAGCTGCGTATATACCGGCGTATATGAAACGTTTTTGACGCTGTTTGCGAGGTCCCAGTATGAAATCTCGCAAGTGAGCACCTTCTTTAAGTAAAGTTAAGTGTTGCTTAATTTCCTGCAGTGTGGATCTCTGTAGCCATTCTAGGCACAGTTTCCCTACACTGTATGTTGTAATTATCCCTGGATGTTGTCTCTGGGAATATCTTGGGTCTGGCCTGTTCTGTTTGAACCCCTGTCTTTTATTCAGGAATCTTTCATGACAGTTATTAGTGTCTGTGGGCCAGATCAACCATTTTTTCCAATCAGGATTTGTTCTGTTTTGGTGTTAAATATGGGATATGTCTATCTCCACATCTGTAGTGCTATTACTATCAGGTATGGGCTTTGGAATAGACGGTTTTTTAAAGTCTTTTTTTCTTGGCTAGGCCAAGACAAGTTGTTTGTTGAATGGTGTCATTCAGGAATATTATCTGTTCTGGGATCATGCAGGCTCTAAATAATGATTCTAAACCTTGTACCTGCCAGTCTTTTGTACCCCAGATGGTTTTTGTTTCAATGTTATTTTTCCAAAACTCTAAACCAAATGTAGACTTTTTTTCATAAAATGTTTCAGAATAAATCAATTTAGTATTTATCAACATGTTTTTCATTCCTGTCTAATTTAACACTAGCAGCCCGCCCCGACCTTGTTCGGGAGCAATCAGGCTTCCCCGACCCCCACCCGCCCCGACATAGCAGCCCGTCCCGAAATGAGTGTTCAGGGCCATCGTCTGCCCCGGCCCCCGCCTGCCCCCGCCATGAGTGTTCAGGGCCCCCGCCCACCTTGTCCCCCACCTGCCCCGATCCCCGCCTGCCCCGACATTGCCCCCGGAACCTTACCTCAGCCGCCGCACCTCCCCTGCTCTCCTCAGTTCACCGCTCCGCCACTCCTCGCCGCTGGTCACCGCTCCTCCCCGCCTGTCCGCCGCTCCACACCGCTCCTCCCCGCTTGTCCGATGCTCCTCCCCGCGCCATGTCCGCCGCTCCTCCTCGCGATACTGGACACCGCTCCTCCCTGCGCTCCTGACGTCAGCACGCAGGTCGCGGCCGGCGCTTCTTCCACGGGACTACTTTTTTTCGCTAAATTTTTTAAATAACGTATATTTTTTAACTTTATACAGCCTATGTCCATCTGCACACCCTGACGATTACACCGATGTATCGGGTGTGTGGATTGGCGCTGTGGTTCCCGAGTTTACCCGCCTCAAAGGTTCAAAGTTCTTCCTTTATAATAGTAGTATAGATTCTAAAATAAAATGTTTCTGTATCAGTGTTGTTAAACCCTGAGAAGTATGGGAATTTCTCATAAAATGTTTTTGAACTGCCTTTTGGCAGTGTTGGACAATGTTCCCATTGGTTATAAGTAAAAACATTTCTAGGATTAGCAAATTTGTGCAAATAGTGATGACCATAGTGGTTAAAACATTTCTTCATAGAAAGATGAACCCTGCAAATAATCATGTTCTGTGAATTTTGCTGACATTTCTAAATCTGACATCATATTATTAATATTTTCAAAGTCCCAATCATCAGAGAAAGTACTTGGTGTCACAAAGTCACTTAAGGAAACCTTGAACTGGTGTTGATATTTCAAGAGCTCAATCGGGCCATAGATTTCGTAATCCGTTTTGTCCCATGCTACACCCCTAGGTATAGGATTGGCTGTGATGTTCACTGATGACAGTTCTCTTTTTTCAATGTGAGAAGATCTGTGAGGCTTTAGGGCCTAGTTGATGTTCTGACTTGCTGTGTCCATTGTACTATATTTTCCATCAATAAATCTACCCAAACATAACATCATGATGAGCCAAAGTAGGAGGAAAAGTACACCTAACACAATTCATTATTCAATCCATGGTGAAATTAGATATGTTTCTTTGAGTTGATGAAATAGTTCAGTCATTTTTTCTTTGAAAGTTTTTGTTGCTGGCGTTTCTTCATGTTCACTTGGATCATCAGAAAAGCCATCTAAATTCATGAAGTAGCCAGATGCAGTTCTGTCAATTGTTGGGATTGCTTCCGGATTTTCATAAATCTTTAGATATGTATGTTCAGAGGCTACATCATTGTAGACTGGTGTTTCTTGACGAACTGTTGCAATTTGGGTTTCAAGAGTCACAAGTTCCATGGCTTTGTTACATAGTCCTTGTTTATTCACCGGATGTTTTATCAAATGTGATTAGTCTCTCAGTTTGAACCTCTTGGATTGGTCTTCTGCTACTTCTTGGGAGTCCACTGGGTCTACTACTTATTATTGGCCACATGATTGTGGTTTTACCAGGTCGATTGATACAATTCTGTTCTCCTTTTTACCAGCAAGGGGCGGTAGTACTTCTGATCTTGTTCCGCTGACAGCTAAGACAGGTACTGCTTTTCTGTAAGAAGGCCCAAATTCCTTCTTCACAGCGATCTTCTCTCTGACTAGATCCCCAATCTTTGGAATCCAGACAGGTCTTGCTGGGACAGGTGGTTTTTCTTCAGTGGTTGTTGGCTTTAGCTCTGTGTTACTTGGACTTTTTCTTGTTTCATTTAAGTCCTGTAAAACAGCCAAACGTTCTTTGATATCAAATGATTTTTCTTTCACTACTGAAGTCTGACAATCTAAATCCTGGATTATCATTCTAGTACCGAACAAAAGTTTGTATGGAGTGATACCTCTTAGAGAATTTCTTGGCAGATTATTAAGACTACATTGGACACTTGTTAGATGTTTGACCCACCCATCACCCGAACCTATTACCCTCGCCGTTATAGATTGATTTATGTCACGTTTTTTTCTCTCCACTACCGCATTTCCCTCGGGATGGAATGGAGTAGAGTACCGCAATGCAATGCCCATGCTGGCCATGGCCTCCTTGTAAGCTCGAGAGCTAAACGCAGGACCCTGGTCAGAATGTAGCATAGCAATTGCGTATGTGCCGATAAAGACTCAAAATCTTTTATAACAGTTCTGGCATCAGCCGAGCGCTGGGGCCTCATCTAAATGAATCTCGTCTTAATAATTTGGGATCGCCTTTTTCCATCTAGATTTTTGTGTATAGATAGCCTAATGCTTTCTAATAAAGGTATCTGGGCAGGTGTCTCGTCCGGTTCACCACTGTAATCTCTATTGCAGTCCTGACAATTCGTTGCAAAGATGTAAATTTGCACGTTCATCCCCGGCCACCAGTATTGTGATTGTAATTGTATTACAGATTTCAAGATCTCTTGGTGCCTCAGACCCATTCCCATGTGTGCTTCTTGAATCAAGTAATCTCTCCGGTTCGTGTTTGGAATTACTCTATCCCCCACTCCAGGGATTCGAGCAAAAGGAACGGAGTTCGCATCAATTATATATTTATTTCCGAGTGGATCATTTAGAGGTAACACCGCATAGTTGCCTTTCATTGAGGCTTTTACTGCTAGTAGCGTTTCACCGTCTATTTGTTTTTTAGTATGCTTTTTTGTAGCTACGGAAGCCGGTATGACAGCTGCCGCTGTGGCTCTGTTCGCCAATGAATTCCCTGCAACGTGTACGCCATCACGTTGATGACTCAGTGTATGTATCACGTGAGTCTTTTGTAGTTCTTTCCTGCAAAAGAACTACCTGTTCCCAAAGTTTTTTATGCTTTATTGTGGCACCAGTCTCATCTTTGTAATCGTTTTTGATTCATGTCTGCATGTCATTATTGTAAGACTTGACGCAGTAATGCGAATCGCACACTATTAGTGAGGGGAATTCGCGATCGGCATTTTCAAGCCCCATCTTTAAAGATCTTATTTCAGCTCGCTGAGCTGTACAGTTTCTGATTGATACAGTTTTGGTGACCATCGGTCTGAATTTACTTAAGCGCCAGCGACCTTTAACGATCGCGCATTCTGCATTGTAAACTTGTTTTTCCACAACGTAGTGTTGTGCAAATCTGTCCGTGTAGATTACACAGGTGTATTGTTTGAGAGGCAGAATTTCGATTGACAGAGGACATTCACTTTCGTATTCTAGATCTTTTAGTCTTTTCATTTTTGGGTAAAAAGCGTGTTTCACGTCTTCTGCAGCAAGAGAATTTTCCCATTGTGTCCATTTTGGATCTAATGCCACAACATTTGGAAGGCGTGGTCTTGTCACTGCCTCAAGGGCTGATACTGCTGTTAAAACAGATATGCTCTTGCTTTGGGTTAGGGCTCTTTCTTTTGCTACTGCAGTTTGAACCACTGTTAGAATTTTTTCAGTAGAACTGAATTTCATTTCAGCTTGTGTGTACAAGTGTGATTTACAAGCTATTGGTACAGTTTCTCCCTCATTAGAGTTTAGGTACGTGAATCCGCATCATCCTGGGATGACTCGGATTACAAGGTTGCGTTCGTTTGCGCGTGTTTGCAGTTTTGTTTTAGTTAACATGTCTGTTTGTAATGATCTTAAAATTTCTGTGTGTTTCTGAGTCCAATTAATTGGTTTGAAATCAGGTTTTATTAATTCATAGAGAGGTTTAACCCTCTCTGCATAATTTAGAATGTATGTTCTTCCGAAATTCAGGAAACCTAATATTGATTGTAAGTTCTTCAGCGTTTTTGGAGCTTGGAGTACTGCACACTTCACTAAGAAGTTGTCTGCTAGGCTTTTGCCTTCACTTGATAATTCATATCCTAAAAATAGGACAGTTAGGTGGGCAATTCGTGACTTCTTAAGGTTGAATTTGTACCCTTCAGCTGCGAACCTAAGTATTATGGTGTTCACTCTTTTCAAGTGTGTCTCCAGGTCGTCGTCTGCAAGATAGATGTCATCGACATAGGATAATGCCTCATCATCATACATTTGTAGTAACTCTGTTACCCTTGCTGAGAATAATCCTGGGCTATTCTTGAATCCCTGTGGGAGACGGCAAAGTTGTTTTTGCGCCCCCATTATTGAGAAAGCGGTCAAATACCGGCTTTCAGGTGCACTGTTTTCACAAAAGGAACCATTTGAGATATCTAATGTTGTTTTATATGTTTTGCGCACAATGTTATTCATTAGTGCTGCACTGTGTGAGTTTTGTACTGCAAATGTTTTGCAGCATGAGTTTAGGTGTCTGTAGTCCAAAACTAGACGATATGAATCGTCTGGCTTGGAGACAGGAAACAAAGGATTGTTTATTTGTGAGGTGCATGTTTCAATCACCCCCTGATACTCAAGTTGATCTAGGATCTCCCGGACTTGTTTTTTAGCTTCTTGCTTAACAGGATACTGCCTCTGTGCAGTTGGTTGATTTATTAACTGAATTTTATGGTGAGGAGAAACCTCATCCCATCCTACATGATTTTTATATAATGCAGGGGCTTGAGCTACTGCCCATTTTCTTGCAAATGTGTATTTTTTATGAATTGGAATTTGATTTGAGAAGGCAGGCATAATAATTTCTTCGCCATGTGGGCACTCCCTGACAAACTCTGGTGGCCAGTCTTTTTCTGCTAGCAGGATATCATAGCCTTTCGAAAGGTTATCCCAAAAGTGACCCTTTCTTTTACTAGTTTTGTCCCCCTCTATACGTAATGTTATTTCATATAATTTATGGGGTATGCTAACTCTGGTGTCTGCAGTTTCCACTTGAATGTATTCATTCATGTCCACTGTCTCCAGAAGATTCATCAGGATCTTGCGAGCTATGGTCACTTCTGCTGCGCTGTCTAGCATTGTCTGGGCCCACTCTCCGTTTTTCAATTGTGTCCTCAAAATCCTTGGCATGTTTTATTTTAATACTAGCTACCTTCTTTTTTGGAAATTGTAATTTTTTACTTTGATGAGCAGGTTCCTTGTCTTTAGACTTGACGTGCTCTTCCTTGTGTTCTGACCGTCCTCTTCTTTCCGATTTCTGTGAGGAAGTCTGAAAAAATCGAGAGGGACGTGTATCAATATCTTGATATCTATCAGGTTTTCTTAATTTATCCCTATCTCTAAGGTTGTATCTTTTTTCAGAGTGCTCCCTGTGGGGAGACTTGCTTCCTCGTTCTGGAGATCTATCTCTCCGTTGAGGAGACCTTCCTCTGGACTGAAACTGTTTTTTTCTGGGAGTGGTTTGTTTATTACCTTCCCACCTCTTTTTTAGAGTATTGAGATTATTCTTGATAAATATTTTTTCAGGATTTTCAATTATTTGTGGTTTTAGTGGTTTCCCACCAAAACTATCTCTACCTAGTTCTTCATAGGATTATTCTATGATTCTGGCAAGTTCAAAAGGTTGTTCTGCTATATCTGTTTCGTTCAATTTCTGGCGGATCGTTGTATTGTCAATTGTCAATTGAACTAATTCTCTATATGCCTTTGTTAATTCTCTTAGTTTAACTAAGAGTTCTTCTCTGGACATTTTTTCAATGTCTGGTTGTGGTGTATAGCTGGCTAGAACCGGCCATGTGGCTCCTGGTCTCCCTAGTGGACCGAGCCTGGTGATGTGATTTTGATGTTTTAGGGCGCCATTAAACCAGAGCAGGTGCTCTTGGTATGTTAGTGGAATTTCAACGTCCTCGAAAGGAGCGTATTCCTCTGGAGATTCCTCTATTTTGTAATAGTGGAAATCTTGTGTCACAGCGTTTGCTGCTGGAAAATGTATCCCTGAATAGAATACCTCTGTCTGCCGATATTCATGGGCCTCTACCACATATATGACTGTACCACCTCTTGGTGATGGTCCATTTTCTATAAGTTTAATAGTTATAGTTCTTCTTACGTTTACGGAATGATTATAACATTCGGGTCTTCATTTTGGAGACTTGTGTCATCCGCTATAAATTGAGCTGCTATTCTAGCTCTTTCCCTTTCATCATCACTTTCCACCATTTTACTGACAGAAAGTTTTGTTTGCAGAGCAAGTTTCAAGGAAACAAAGATTAGGTGCACAATATTTTGGAACACTGTATCCTTCAACGTTGACTAAACCAGAAACTAATACATAGGATTCTCATCCTACTAAGTTCCGGCAGATATTAACCTTTCACACACTCCAGATGTCTATTGGAGTTTTTACAGGAAAAAGGGGTCTGTGTGAAAAGCACGACTGAGTAACTCTAGTATCTTGCGTTAGAATATCGCCTTACCAAACGTTGGGCGCCATGTAGTGTAGTTCCTATATTCCCAATAGGCTCTGCGCATTGGAATAACATAAACGATAGTTTAGACGAGGACTGAGGTCATCTAGGTCTCTACTGAATATGTTAGACTTAATTAGGTATGCCAGCTAGCTCAGAGGTCACTAGAAACTTTCTAGAATGAACAGGAAGGAGTTAACTTTCCTGATTAGATAAGAAGGGATTAGTTTCTGACAACCGCATAAACATGACAACTTTGCTCCCTCCAGAACAAGGAGTATATCTCCAGAGTCGTGTGAAAACAATAGGCAGCTATTTCACTCAGTTAATCGTGCATGCTTAGTTTCACCAGAGTGCAGAGAAATAGAGAGACGGGCGTTTTCAATAAAAGGTGTTATTTATTGAGCAGTCCTCTTTCTCGTGCAAGAGAAGTGATTTGCCACAATTGCAATACTTGTTATAAAGTAAAGTGCGTACAGTAAAAGTAGTATTATGAAATAATACTGTAAAAGCATTGATATGGTTTCTGAGCCATATGATACTTAAAATGGAAAAAATATATACATACATAAAATCATTGACTAAACATACTCAACTGGTGCTTCTAAGAAACGCCTACCCCGGTGTACCTAACCTAAGCCTAGTACGTGGGAAGGAGTATATGAGCTGCAGTTTAGGTTAAGTTAGTTTTTGCCAATAATCTGAATCAAGAATTCTCTAAGGATCTAATCAGCTCCGTACCTTGGTTATAGAATGAAGGAGGTCTTGTATCTCTTTCTCAGGACTCGATTTCCCAGCAACCCGCAAGGGTGACTGGAAAATCTGGAGCTGGATTTCTCGGCAAGAGAAAAGACAGCGTCTCTCTCAGTGCGTCAAGGGGAAGGTCGGCTTCCTTCGGCAATCGCATCAGCTGGGCTTCGGGCAAGTAGATAGCCGCTCTGCTCCAAACCACTGTGTGTTTGCTTAAGGCAACGTTGGTATATTTATACCTGGAAGGTGCCGAGTTTGACGTAAGGTTGGACATAAGACATCACTAAGAACTTACAGTTCTTTCTGGACTCCAGGAGTTCTTGCACAAATCAAAACAAAAGCAGGGGGATTTCCCGGGCTGCTGGAGGCTTGGTTTGTTTAAAGAACGCGTTGTACTTTCTAGGAGTCTATGGGAGTAGCCTTGCCGTATTTGGACTGCATTGGCTATGCCTAAATAGGGACATGATTCTTATGCCTTTATAAGGATATGTTTTGTTATAACTGTTGTAAATTGTTCTTCAGAATTACTTGATGCAATTGTAATGGTATGTTCCAAGCACCCCTCCCCTTATTTGTAGTTAATCTAATCTTTAGAATGTTGGTGGGGCGCTCACCTTGGAACCTTGGTGTGAGGCTGGTAGCGGTGAGACCAGACGTGTAATAAACTGCTCTTCTTCATCTTCAAGTGTTTGACAATAACCACATAAGGGCATGAATCGGGAATATTTAAATAGGGTCCTAGATACATTCACAACAATGTGTGTCACTTAGGTCCTGCGTAGTCACTGTAGTCCAATGTCCATGTGATCAGCACAATAGATAATAGATGCATGGAGTTGTACATCATGAGTTATGTAATTGGCTGACATGTGTCAGCACATTGACTGATGCATGACCTGTACTCAGTGTGGCACAAACATATATGTACAGTATGTTGTAATTGAAGTACACAGGTGTGCGTAAACAATGCTATACATCCAGGCAGCAGGTGAGACCAATGTGGATGCCTCAGAGAATTCATCTTGATCATTGTGCCAAATGTTTTCTCCCAGACATAGTGCTCAGTGTAATCACATGTATCACTTGGACCAAGGATTGGTATGCCAACTCAGGCAATCTGAGACACTGGCCTATCACATGTTTGTGTGTCAGGCAACACTCTTACCATTTAAATGTGAGGATCCATGGATCAGATTATGCGACAGTGAGTACACGTGCCAATCTTTGAAAGACACGGGTGGTCACTGTTGGAAACCTGGCCAAACATCAACTGTATGTCTTTTGTCTCACAAAGACAGCAGTTGACTTGTGTGTTTCATGCCTTGACTGTGCATACTGGTGTCCTTGAACATCAATGTGTTTGCAGTATTAATGGCATCTTGAGAGATGTAAAATGTGCATGTAAACACATCTGTTAGTTCACGTATTTTGATAACTAACTAGAGCAATGTGAGCTTGTCAAAGTGTTCAAATTGTGTATAGCACATAAGGCTCATGCATACTTGACACCTACAGACGTGGCTTGAAGCATTGTAGACAGGATTGTGACACGGTGCTGACTGTAACCTTGAGATGTACAGGTCCTGTATCAAGAGTCCGTACTGACAGTGCAGTCAGACAGGCCATTGGCATAGTGTGCCACATGAAGCTTTGTGCAGATGTAGACTTTGTATTTGGAAGTGTGTTGAAAATGTATCACAGTTGTAACTGGTGAGCTGGGTACAATCTGCACGACATTCACATTAATCATCCTAACACCATCCATAGCTGAGACAAGACAGTGGGCCATTCAAGTCTCACCATGGCTAGGACTACAACCTTGGAGTGTCCAAAGTAAGTTTCAGATGTCCGACCTGACAGCAGTGCACCAAAGACATTGGATACATGCACACAATCACTGTTATCTGTATGAAATGAGTCATGTTATGACTATGGATGTTTTGTGTACTGCATGCAGACCATTTGACCAGTTACGTCTGAGACCTAGGTGCACATCATGATCACTGGGGATGGAAGAATGTTTACCATGTGACATTTCAAATGTGTGCATCCCATTTGCAGTGTCAGAACAACATTCCCTTGCAGGATATGAGACAGGTACGTATTGACACAAGACCGACAGGAGCATTACAGATCAGACCACCTGCTACATAGTGTAGTAGTTGACATAGAGGTTTTGGTATTTGACATTGATCTAACTGATGTTGCACATGACATCATGTGTCTGGGAACCATAGTTTACTGGCAGACTGGCAAGTGTCATGTTCACATATGAGTAATGATTAGAAACCTGCCATGAAAATGATGTATATGCTTGCTCTGTGAGGTGTTGTAATGATACTCATGTGTCAAGTCTATGCAGATGACTCGTGTGAATCTCTTTGTCATCTTTGTTCACAGCATCAGCACTGGCTACTGGAGCTGACAGTTCCACGAAGCAAGAGGAAGTGGCTAGCCAGACTGGGTCCAGTGTGGAGGAGGAGGAGGGACCCAGTGGCACGGAGGGTGAGGGGAACCATACTGAGTGCAGGTCAGGGACTGCTACAACATCCGAAGACCACTCCAGCTCCAGTGATGACTCCCTTTTGGTGGTGGCAGTTCCCGGACTGGATCACACAACATTGGAGTCTGCCCTCACCACCACAACTGACGTCTCCAACCTCACAGCTGCTCCCATTCACAGTGTCCATGGACACTACCGTGTTAGGGAGCATGTCTCCTTCAGTCCAGGCATCCCACCCCCTGCATCAGTCTCCCCTGCTGCCCTGAATGTGGAGGCCATGGATTTACTGAAGCAGATTCATGTGGAGCAAACATCTATGATGAATGTCCTTCATGCATATAACAGTCTTTTGATACAATTGTTGTCATTCATGGAGGGCATCTCATCAGACATGTCTGCCCTACAGAGATCTAATCAGGCCCTGGCCTCCTCACTGATGGCAGCAGTGTCCCTCATTCAGACTCCTCCTTCCACTGCCCCATCCACAGTCCCCACTACCCTATCTGACCCAGGCACACTCAAACAGGCATGTGCACACACAGCAACAGACACATGCAGCACACAAACCCCAAACAAAAGTCATAACATACATACATACTCAGGGAACTGACATCACACACACCAGGGAGAAGGCAAAAAAGACAAATATGCAATAACAGCCACTACTCATTCCTTAGCTACCTCTGCCTCCAGAACCCCTACCATTGACTGTCCTGCAACCCCCTCTTCCCAGCGGGTCTTCCTCTGTGACCTTTGCCTCTTCTCCACTAAGCCATCTGACCATCCTCGCAAGGGGAAGAGGAACCCCCCAACCCAGAGATGAGATCCACACCTGCCCGCATGCCCTCCCCTAAGAGGAAGGCATCAGAGACCCCCACCCGTACATCCTCTGAACTTCAAAATCCAAAACTCCGCCATCAACCCACACTTCCCCCACAAAATCTACTTCCTCCTGATCCCAGCCCCCCCCCAAAGGGCACACCTCAGACCCCATCCCTGTTTTCCCCACCCACTGTTGCACCATCCCCAAGAAGGTCAAGCCTTCCCCCTCTACCACAAGCACTTCCACTTTAACAGTCCCCCCCTCAGTCTGTTCCTGCCACTGCAGTGGACCCCCCTAAATCTGTCCAGTCCACTCTAGTGGACACACACACAACACCAGATACCATCCCTCTTGAAACCCAAACCAGTCCCCTAGTCCTGTCCCTGCGATGCCTGGCATGTCCCCATAGATGCCCCTCCTAGGGGAGGTGTCCCCTTGTGGTTGAAGTGCAGGCAAGTAATGGAGGGTGGTTAGCCCTGACCCCCTCCAGGCCTTTTGTTGGTATTAAAATATTGATATTTCTATCATTAAGAATAAAGCATGTGGAGTTCTTTTCACGGTTGTGTTCTTTGTCTCCTAACTTGGTCATACGTCAACTGTCAATAATGTGCAAATCTTGCTGTGGGTATACAATGATGTTGTGATGTCATGGACTGCATATGGTCCATGGACTGTGTGACCTATTACAGTATGTATCCAAGTCCTCATTGTCTACATTTGCAGGGTGTCATCATCAACATCATTTTTGGCCATGAGGGTGACATTAATTTGACAAAATAGCATGTTTTACTTACACTTTTGCACATAGGTCGTGGTGCATTTGTGGACATTGTGCAAGTCTTTCACAGTGCAACCGTCTAGGATGGCCATGCAGTATAGGGCTGTGATATGCAACAAGTCATCTGTCTCATCATTACAACTGGGTACACATGAAGTTTGTTTATGTGGTGGTGACTTTGGACACACCCATGTGCACAGGCTGATGGAACTAAAGTATGATGTGACTTGGAAGTGTCGGAGCCACGTCTGAGTGTCCTCTGACATGGTAGACCCCTGCCAAGAAAAAGCTTGCCACGGGTGGCCTTCCACTGTAGGGAATTCCCCTTGGGGCAGTGTGTTCATCTGTGACATTTCCTGAGCCCCTGGTGTGTGTGCAGTGAGCAGGAATCTCAAGCTTCAGAACCAGTTGCCTCCAAAGACTCAAGTCCATGCAAATGTTCCTGTTTGTCAAGGTTACTGTTTGTACCTCAAATGTGTGTGTTGTTGCAATTTTGATGGTCACATGTCACATTGTCCAATTACACATTGCTAGGAGTGTTATCCATCCAAAGCACTGATTGGCTGCACATGGCTGAGGGTATGTAACCCCCACCATAATCTTTTGCATCAACAGTGCTACATGTGTTTGGCCCCATCCCCCAATGTGTCCCAACAGTGCTGGGGGGTTAGCCCCCCACCCCCCTAATTGCTGGACCATGCTGGGGGTTGAGCCACACAAGCCCCAAGTTGTCACAACAGTTCTGGGGGGTTAGCCCCCCATCCCCCTAATTGCTGGACCATGCTGGGGGTTTGAGCCCCACAAGCCACAATTTGACACTAAAGTGCTGGTGGGGTTAGCCCCCATATCACATTTTGTTTACATATTGCTGGGGGTTTGCACACAAAATAACATTTTCCCATGACGATGCTAGTAGTGTTATGCATCCACCCCACCACCCCTATAGGGTAAACAATGGTGGGAGTGATAGGCATCCACCCCGCTGTAGGGTGGACAATGGTGGGAGTGTTAAACATCCCCTCTATAGGGTAGAAAACGGTGGGAGTGTTAGGTGTCCGTCCCCCTATCGGGTTGACAATCGTGGGAGTGTTAGACATCCACTCCCCTATTGGGTGGACAACAGTGGGAGTGTTAGGCATCCCCCCTGTAGGGTGGACAATGGTGGGAGTGATAGGCATCCACCACCCTATGGGGTGGACAACAGTGGGAGTGTTAGGCATCCACTCCCCCTGTAGGGTGGACAATGGTGGGAGTGATAGGCACCACCCCCCTATGGGATGGACAATGGAGGGAGTGATAGGCATCCACCCCCTAAGGGCATTAGATTGTTGGCAGTGTTAGACATTCAGCCCCTGTAGGGTGGACAATGGTGGGAGTGATAGGCAACCACCCCTCTATGGGGTGGACAATGCTGGTAGTGTTAGGCATCCACCACCACCCTTGCCTCTACATTGCTGCAAGAATTTCCCCGACCCCAATATTGACTGTGGTTTCTCAAATGCTGTAAATTATGTTGCCTTTCAGGGGTAGTAGCCTTTTTGTGTTAGGTGGGTGTCTGACTTACCGTCTGTGATGAACGCGTCAGTTGGGGTTGTAGTATCAACTGTAGGCACAGAGTATGGGTATCACATGTGGGATAGGATACATGGCTGCACCATCTCATTCGTAGGGATTGTGTTATGGTGCGAATCGGAGCTGAAATACTGCTCTTCCGGATGCTCTGACGTCTGGGTAATGGCGACGGATTCTGCGCATGGGAAGTACGCATCATACTTGGCCGGTCGGAATGTGACTGGGAAATGCCTCCGTACAACTCCATTCAGTGTTTACGAAGGCTTCTCATTGGGAAAATGCAGCCGGAATCAGAGCATACGCGCCATTCGGATATTGAAGGTCTTTGTGCATTGTACTTCATCGTTTGGAAGGACTGGCTGGCGGGATGAGTCGGTCGGAAGGTAAGGCTACGGATGGCTCTGGGAGGGCCTTCCTAACGGGATCGTAATCTGGCCAGAAATTGGATTGGGGGAGTGAAATCAACGGAATACAATGCATCCGGATGCTTCCATATACGATTTGGTTGGACTCTAATTGACTTCAATAGGAGCCTTTGTTCTGACTGAATGCATAGGCTCCCATTGAAGAAAGGGATGGCTGGGTAAAATCAGGCACCCTGTGGCAGGCACCCCCTGGTGCCTGCCACATTGTGCACGGCGGGTAAGGGGGGACCCATGGGTACACCAATGGCCAGATTTGGAAGGCTCTGGGTGCAGGGGGCCCACTATGGGCCCCAAAAGACTGATTCCGACTGCCGATTTGAGTTGGACGGCATGATTCCGAAACGCTATCCAAATCCAGCATCGCACTCGGTTGTTCAGAAATGCAGCCTGTACAGATGCACGATTCTGGTCTGTATGGCTCAGTCATTCTAAATGCAGTTGGGTTCGGATTGGGATATTCCTAATGCCTAACTCGCATCGTACTCGGTCGGTCGGACACCTTTCCCGATCCAATTTGGAATGAGCAAATGCTTTTAGGAGGCCTTCCTAACCACATCCGAATGAGTCCCTTAATATTAAATATATTTCTATTTCATATTCAAAATATTTTTTAAAGTATTTACAGTTTTTTCATTATTTTCAATTTGTTTAAGATATTTTACTTGCAGCCATGGGGTTCCCCAAAGTCGACTTCCAACAGTCTGTCTGTGCCGGACAAGGCAGCACAAAAAGGCTGTCAGAATCAGACATTGTAATGCCTCAAGTGGAAAGAGCCCCCCTTGGGACTACAGCATGCTTTCCAAATGGCAGACATGCTCTCCGAGCCCATCATAAGTCATTCAGAAATCCAGTTTAGATTCATTTCCGACTGACTCCATCCGAATGGGTCAGTCGGAAATTAATTCAAAGAGGAGATCACGATGCCTTGGGAACGGCTTTGACCGGGGTTCAAAGTAATTTCCTACGGCATCGTAATTGGCCCCTTAGTCTTAAAAACATAGCGGGTAGAGGTATTGTGTCTTTGCACACAAGAACGCGAGATTTTCCACAATAAGAAAGCTTCAAGGAGAAGTTAATATTCACAAGAAGCATCTACAATGATCTCGAGGTTGTAAGTTTAAATCAAAGCAAGAGTCATTTGTAATACAATGAATCGGTGCTTAACTTTAGTTCCATATAACTTCAATGATCACAGATAAAATACATAAACACACTGTTCCACAGTATGGTCCTTACTTTATTGTGGTGTGCTACACAAAATTTTACTGCGTATAGTTTGAAAGAAATGTATTCCTCTAAAATGAAAGTTCGTCTGAACATCTCTTTTCTAAACAGCAGCAATCACAGCTGGAACCATGTTGCTTGATGTGTCATTTTAATTGGAATGCTGCACTGGGTTATATTGTACAAATATTATATTAATCCTACTGAAATTACCATTTCAAAGGACCTATTTAATTTTCTTGACCGAATAAAATGCAAATCTACAATTATCTCTTTCATGTATGATTCTGGATGTTGAACACTCTGAACTTGAAAAGTAAAACAGTTCTTTCCTTTCGAAAAATAGATATATTTGTTCAGGAATGTCTATGAAAACGTGAACTCGCAATGTAACATCTCTTTCAATCTTCAGAATTGGCTATAAGGTTAGATTTATGGTATGTTGCTTGCTAATTGACATTCTATATTATAAAATGTTGAAATGAACAACTTTCAGGAAAAGTAGAAATATACATTTCAACATATATAAAGTAGTTCAACTATATGTTAGAAGGGTATTGCAAATTACCAACCAATTGCGTGACCATATAATTGAACAAATCTGAAAGTTGAATTTTATTATAATTTCGAGGTAGGCAGCATGATTTTCAGTATTAGTTTCATGCATATTAGGGATATTTTATTGTTTTAGGCTGAATACATAATGACCTAATTCCAATCCGTGCTCCATTTCTATATTCCATACTAGTTATCTTCTCTAAGATGTACAAGATCTTATAATTGCATTTTGTATAAATAAAAAAACATGTTCAAGTTATTCAAAATAAGACACATTCAAGGTCAGCCCAATGATAATGAAAGAAAAATGATATCCACTGGCACTGCTGCTCTCTCCCTCAATAATGCTGCACAAACATACTGCCCAGCACTAGGCACACACCTGTGCACCATAGTGCAAAGGTGTTGGAGTGTGTATTGTGTAGGCATATGTTTTGTACCTGAAGGGTGACTATTGCAGTAGAAAATATTATACGTAGACAACGTTTAAAACATTTTACACATTGGATATGTGCTGTGCGGTGCAGAATGGAGTGCTTGAAAAGATCGGAGAAAATATAAGATTTCTCCGACTAGGGGCCATATGTAGGTAATTCTATTTTACCGACTCATAAATACCGAATTTTACCGATTCTGTATTTATGAATCGGTAAAATAGAATGTGGGAGATGTAGGTAAAATCGGTATTTGAAATACCGAATCTGTAAAAATCGGTATTTAAATACCGAATCCTGCAAGGGTGCAGGGGGTGTCACTTTGACACCCTCTAGCACCCCAAATACAGGCATGTGTGCCTGCATGCACACCTGGATTCGGTATTTTACCACCCAATTGGATTGGGTGGTAAAATACCGAATCTGTAAGGCCTTTGGGACTCAGAAGAGTCCCACCTACATCTGGCAGTTTCAGAATCGGTAAAAATACCGATTCTGTATTTTACCGATTCGGTAAATTTACCGATTCGATAAATTTACCGAATCGGTAAATTTACCGAATCGGTAAAATTGGCCCCCTACATCACAAATACCCATTTACCGGTCGGTAACGGCCGAAATCGTCCGTTACCGGTCGGTAAATGGCCTCCTACATCTGGCCCTTATTGCCTGCCTCAAGGGAGTGCTATTTTGTGGTGCAAAGCTGGGTTTACCAATTTTAATAGATAAGGATTTGCATGAAAATCATGGGGTAGCGTGGGAATGCATACATCCATCACTCATGCGACAACCCCTTGATGCAAATTAACTCAAAGCAGTGCAAAACGATATTTGCATCACTTGATTAATGCTTTTCAGCGCAAAATAATTTTTGTGCTGTAAAGTGAATAGTTTATCAACACTAGGACTGATTTACATCACAATATGTGACTTTGCCTTACTACAGGGTCCAGATAAATCTGCCCCAAAGATTCAAATCCTTACTTGTGAAATACATTAGATAAACAGAAGGTCAAAATATTTTCTCACCAACTTAATGTTGCGAACCCGAGTCATCTTGTATGGAGGACATTCACATGACAAGAATTTATAAAGAAGCTAATCTATGTACTTATGTGCACATCAACCAAGTTCATGGTAATTACTTCAGAACTGAACCTTCGAAATGATGTATGTTTATGTGTAAATCTGTGAGTAAGTTCAATAGAAAAGAAATTCAAATGTAATTCAACCAGAACTAAGAACAGTCACAGACAAACATCTTTTGAAAAAAGCTCCCTGATACTGGTGCTGACATTTACAGGACGATAAGTCTAGAAGCATTTATGTAGTAAGTCAGCGGTGGTTCCGATTGGCATCTTTGATGCATGTTCAGCGATACAATGTAGACATTAGAAAACATCAATGCAGAACTCTAGGTAGTGGAATTAATTTCTGCATTGAATTTTCTGCAATAGAAATACCATAGTGGTATTTTTATGTTGGAAGTTACCCACAAATGAGGTGAGGCTACACACCTCTATGCAGTTACACATACATAACACAAACGTAAACATGCGCCTCAGACAGACCTCTTTCTCTGTGGCTCATGCTAACTGTTACATATACCCCAGAATCTTGATGCAGAATGGAAACAAAGGTGCTATAGGAGAATAGAAATGTAATGATTGAGGAGGCAGACATTATGCCATTGTCATCATGTTGTTCATGGAGCATGGTGCCCAAAACTACAGTGTTAGCGACCTCAGCCAAAGGAACTTAACAGCATGGTCAAAATATGTTGGTGGATATCTGCAAAATGGATGAGATTTAGAGAAGGTGCAGGGCAAAAATCAGTTCAAAGACGAGGCCACCAGCATGCTTAAGACATTTGAATTATTTCAATATGACCCAAGTCTAATTTACAAACCACAAAGTACAATTTGCCAGGTTGCATCACCAATTGTGCATTCACATGGTGTTGCAAAATGACATGCCTAATCAACATTAAATAAGATGTTGTGTACATCAGCACTAAAGTAATCCCCATCATCCATCACAGACTGTATTTAGGCTGAGCATCCATGGATCATCAACTGCCCCATTAGGTAGATTAAACTTCACGAAAGTGACATTGACATACTTTTCTTCTGCTCAAATGTACCCCTCTCCTCTTCAACACACATCACACGTCATACACACACATATATTCACTGAAAAAAACCATAGGTTTCAGGGACGTTATAGTTAGTTGAATTTTTCACTCGTACAAAACCAGAGAAATTTGGACGTTATAGTTAGTTGAGCTAACTAAACTCGTGCCCCGCAATGCACTGCTGATAATGTCACATATTACATCATTCATGATATGGTCAGTGACATCACTGATGACATCACGGATGACATCTCAAATGACATCACTGATGACATCATCCAGTGAATGTGTGTTTCTGTAAAGTTTAAATATGTTATATATATATATATGCCGAGGTGTATTGAAGAACGACTTGGTGTATAACTGTCTGAATGCATAATTTAGCAGGTCCGTGACTGACTGTATAAGTGAGTGATTAATCATGTCTTACTGAATGCACGGAATAGTGACTAAACTGTGTGAATGTCTGTATTAGTCTGTCAGTTGGTGTGTAAGCGGATGCATGGCTTGGTGAGTAGCTACATAAGTGTCTATATTGGTTATTGATTGCTTGTCTAAATAGCTGTATAGGTGTCTGAGTGTCTATGTGGTTGGGTGGGGGTGTCTGACTCTGTGCTGTGCATAGATGTGTGAGTGGGTGATTCACTGGGTGTATAGGTTCAAGAATGCATCTGTAAGGGGCTGTATGGGTGGATGGGTGTGTGTATGTCTGTGTTGGTGAGTGAATGAATGTCTCAGTGGTACATGCGTGAGTAACTCCATATGTGAAACGCAGTACATGTGAGTGTTGGAGTATATAAATAATTATATGTGAGAGTGAGTGATTGTGAGAGAGGCCGTATGGATAAGTATGTGTTTGTATCAGTGATTGTTTAAGAGAGTAAGGATGTGTTAGTATCTGTATGAATAACTGAGGTGGTGTGTGTATAACTGTATGGGTGAGTAAATGGGAGTGTGATAGATTCTTTGCATGACTAACTAGGTGTGTGAGTAACTCCATGGATGAGTGGCAGTCTGTGAGTGACTGTATGGGTGAATGAGTACATGTGTGTGTAGACCTAGGAATCAGTGAGTGGGTATGTAGTAACTGGTATTGGTGTCTCTATGGTTTAAAAAATGGTAGTCTGTATTTTAGAGTGTGTGTATCAAAGGTTATGTTAGGTTGTGAGGAGGTGCATCAGATTATCATATGGATGATGTCATCAGTTTTGTCATTTGAGATGTCATCAGTGATGTCATCAGTGATGCCACTGACCATATCATGAATGATGTATTATGTGACGTCATCAGCAGTGCATTGCAGGGGCACGAGTTACAGTTAGCTCAACTAACTATAACATCTGAGTTTCTCTGGTTTTGTACGAGTGAAAAGTCCAACTAACTATAATGTCCATGAAACCTATGGTTTTTTCAGTGAATTTCTATGGTTTTTTAAATGCTAATTTCTAACTATAACGTCCCTGAAAACTATGTTTTTTTCTGTGAATTTCGAAGGTTTTTCAAATGAAAATTTCTAACTAGAATGTCCCTGAAACCAATTTTTTTCAGTGAATTACATAAATACATGCATACTTCTGTACTCAAAAAATGACTGTGAAAAGTACTGTGCCATGACTCATTTTTCAACCACGATTAAAACTTAGTTTACACTAATCAAGATATTATACCATTCTAATGCTAAATGTTTCCTATGTTACCTTTAATTTTTTGTACTCGGAACCATAGTTTATTGATATGTCTTGGATTTAGAATTATAGCAAGTATTAGGCGTTTTCAGTTATGAGGAAGCAAATGAGATGCTTTGGTGATTAACAGTTTTCAACCTCTGCCAACGTGTGCACATGTCAAACAGTTAACATGTGTGAGGATGCAAATGAGAAACTTTAGCGGTTAACAGTTTTCAACCTTTCCCAACATGGGCACATGTCAAACAGTCAAAACGTGAGCACATGGTAACCGAAAAACTTGATATCTACATGCGTGCACCGCATGTTGCTTCCATAGACTACTTTGTAACTAAAGACTATATAAACCACACCCAGCACTATGACAATCGATTAGTTTTGTTTTTGCGAGTCATTTCCCTGTCTCCAGTCTGCAATCCAGCTTTCCTTCTCCAGCGTCGGAGTCTTCTTTTGCGACAACAAAAAAGATTACAGACTTGTAAGTTGTTAGATTAAAGGATAGTAAATGTAAATGTCGGAATTTGTAAAGCGCACAGCTACCTCCACCGGAGGTGTCCCGGCGCTGTCCGTACACCGCTTAGGAACCCTTCCTGGCTTTCCTGGGAAATGTCCACTCCTGGGCACCCCCCAGGTGCAGCCAGGCATCCCAGCGCCTTTTGGGCCGTTGTGGAGACTAAGCAATCTATTGCCCAGAGTTGCAGCGTGGGACCCATGATCAGAACAGGCACTGAGGCGAGAATATCCAGTCAGGGGAATTAATGAGCCGGAGACCCGCTGAGGCAGGAATCGAACCCTAGTCCCTGGCCAGAGTTCTGCATCAAGGTCTGCCTGCTCTAACCATTGAGCGACACTTCTCCACTGATAGTGGATATGTAAAATATGTAACTATTAATCCGAATGATGGAATTAACCATTGTAATTGCTTTTCACCAACTCCATCACAGACATTATCTGCCCGCATGCCATCGTGTCCACCAACTACACCCTACTGGGAGACCTCAACTTCCACCTCGACAACCAAATGGACCCCAGCACCACATTCCTCTTGGACAACCTCCACAACATTGGACTCTGCCAGATCATGACCAAACCCACACACTCAGCAGGACACACCTACGACTCCCTCTTCACAACAGGAAACTCCATCACCTTCAGACACACCACTGAACTCCCGTGGACTGACCATCAATGCCTCCATTTCACCTTCATAACACCCACCATCCACAGACACCAGCACCTGCTCCCACGAAGAAACTGGACCAGAATCACCAACGACCAGCTAACCTCATCACTCAGCAACTCCACCCCAACCATCGGGGAAAATGACAACCCCATCACCACAGCCCGAACCCTGCACAGAGGGATCTTCAACAGCGCCAACACCATAGCCCCTCAAGAAAAACAACAACACCCACGCCAAGTAAGCTGGTTGGTTCACCACCGAACTTCGAGAGTGCAGACTCACTTGCCGCCACCTCTAAAAGGCCTGGAGGAACACCAAATCCATAGAAGCCCGCAACTTCAGAGCCTCCACCAACGCCCAACACCAACTCATCAGAAAAACTAGGAAAAAAGCGATTGAAGACAGAATCTCCACTCATGTACTCAACAGTAAAGAACTCTTCAACATCATCAAGGAGTTTGCCCAACCCACCAGCAAGTCCACCCACATCCCTCCCTCACAAGACCTCTGCGACAAACTCAGCACCATTTCCACCACAGAACCAACAGCATCTACGACAACTTCGACAAAGACAACCAACACACTGAACCCTCACCAACCACCCTGACATCCTAAAGCCAGCGATCGACAACTGGACAGCCCTCACCACCGAAGACACACCGAAAACGATGAAGTCAATCCACTCCGGGGCCCCCAAGTACCCCTGCCCCCACCACTTTTTCAACAGAGCCGCCGACACCATTGCACCCATGCTCTGCCACACCATCAACCACTCCCTGGCAACTGCCTCGTTCCCTGACGACTGGAAACACGCTGAGATCAACACCCTCCTGAAGGAACCCTCGGCGGACCCCACCGACCTCATAAACTACAGACCCATTTCCCTGATCCCGTTCCCAGTGAAAGTCATTGAGAAAGCCATCAACAGCCAACTCGCCACATTCATCGAAGAGCACAACATCCTCGACTCCTCCCAATCCGGCTTCAGAAAAAAACACAGTATGGAAACCGCCCTCCTTGCAATGACAGACAACATCTGTACCTTACTGGACAAAGGAGAAACAGCACCCCTCATCCTCCTCGACCTCTAAGCGGCATTCGACACAGTCTCTCACCGCACCTAATACGCAGACTCCACGACGCAGGGATCCAAGACAAGGCCCTCGACTAGATCTGCTCCTTCGTCTCCAGCAGAACGCAGCGGGTCAGACTCCCCCTTTCCTCTCAGACCCTAAACATACCACCTGCGGAGTCTCCCAGGGGTCCTCCCTCACCCCTTCTCTCTTCAACATCTACATGGCTTGCTCGCCCCATCATCAGAACCTACGGACTCAACATTCTGTCACGCGCAGACGACTCCCAACTCATCTTCTCCCTATCCAATGAACCCACCACCGCCAGATACAGCTTTCAAAAAGGCAAGGAAGCCGTTGCCAAATGGATGAAAAACAGCTGCCTACAACTAAACACCAACAAAACGGAAGTACTCATCATGGGCCCAAACCCCGACTCCTGGAATGACACCTGGTGGCCTCCCGCCCACGGAAGCCCGCCCACCCCGACAGACCACGCACGCAACCTGGGGATCATCATGGGCTCAGAGTTCATAATGGACCGCTAGATCAACTGTCTCATCCTCCTGCTTCCACACCCTCCTCCTCCTACGTAAGACTTGCAAATGAATTCTCCTCGAACACAGAAAGACCATCACTCACGCCCTGGTCACCAGCAGGCTCGACTATGGCAATGCACTCTATGTCAGAATAAGCAAAAACCTCAACCGCAAGCTACAGAAAATCCACAACTCTGCCGCAAGACTTGTCCTCAACCGGCCAAGACACTGCAATATCTCCTAGCACCTGCGCACACTCCACTGGCTCCCCATCAAAGCAAGAGTCACCTTCAAGATGCTAACCCACGCTCACCAGGCCCTCCACGACACTGGACCAGCATACCTGAACAGCCGACTCAAATTCCACGCACCCCAAAGGACCCTATGATCAGCCCAGATCTCCTATGCTGTGGTTACCCATACCAGAAAGACCAAATTGGGAGGTCGCTCCTTCTACTTCCGCGTGGTCAGAGCCTGGAATGACCTTCCGCTCCACCTCAGACAGATAACATTGCTCCCCATCTTCGCAAGAAACCTCAAAACCTGGCTCTTCGACAGACACCCTTCTTAATGGATTGGAATCTGTGACCCCACCCACCCCCAGCACTTGAGACCATTACAGGTGAGAAGTCACGCTTAACAAACACCTGATTGATTGACTGATTGAGAAACCCTAAATTTCCGAGTAACATTTCATCATTTGTCTTTTTCTCGCTTCTAGTTCCTATTCTCCTTTTCTCCTGACATGATATAGTATGGCCATGTATATTCTACTACTGTCTTTCTATTTCATCTCAAAGGAATTTGAGGCCTATCGGCGCAAGGACTGAATATTCCCCAGCCCCAACAGACAAAAGCTTAAAGGCAGTAAGACTCTTGATAACATTTCGTCATTTATCTTTTTCTTTCTTCTTGGCCTTATTCTTCTTCTCCCCTGGGGTGATATAGTGTGACCATATATATTCTACTACTGTCATTCTATTCCACCTTAGAGGTGTTCGAGGCCCGTCAGCGCCTGGACTGAACATTCCCAAGTTCTAGAGAACAGAAACTTAAAAGCACAAAGACGCTTTATAACATTTCGCCATATATCTTTTTCTCTCTTTTTGGCCTTATTCTCCTTCTCCCCTGGGGTGATGTAGCGTGACCGTGTATTTACTACTACTCTCACCTTATTTTATCCCAAAGGGGTTGGGGGCCAGGACCAAAGAATCTGGAATACAGGTTAGTGGCCCTTATAATATACAGGCTCACAGTTCTGAGTCACAATGTACTCCCACAAAAATAAAGAAATACTTCCTTTGTACATCACTGAATGGATATGTTCAAAATAGTACTTAAAAAAATTCAAAACTACATAGTCCCTATATGAATGCTTCGGTGCAAAAGTACTCCCTCTCTCGCTCATTGCATAACTGCATAAGTCATGCATGATTGATTTAATTTGTGTGGTAGTTGTGCCTACTTGTTTCTGTAACTGCATAGCTTCTGCCTAAGTAACTATGGGTCATATTCTTAATGAAGGGTCGGAGAGAGGCATTAGCTGCTGGCTTAATGCCTCTCTCCTCCACTTCGGAAACGCGAGGCTGCACCCTATTCTCAAGGACATGGTGCAGCCTCGCGTTTCCCCCTGCTATGGCGCTAAGTTTCAAAATAGTACCAAAGCAGGCACCCTCGCACCAGAGTGCAAGTGTGTCTACAAGCAGGGAGGTTCCTGTAAGTACAGGAAGGTCTACCTTCCTGCACATAAACAAACCGAAAATGCCAGTTTGTAACTTGCATGTGTGCTGCTTCGTGCAGCACACATGTAAGTTAGAAAACAGCATTTTTTTAAAGGTTTTGTTTATGTACAGGAAGGAACACCTTCCTGTACCCAACAAACCATGGCATTTTGCATTTTCCATGCGTGCTGCAAAAGGCAGTACACATGGAAAATGGAAAAAACAACAAAAAATAAAGCATTTCTCCTTGTTTCGCCACCTTAAAACCATATTTTTTCTGGTTTTTACGTTGGCGCTTCCTCCTATGTATGCTGCCCTTGAGAATAGGAGTTGGCGTCAAACTCACTGGGTGTTGCAGAGGAACGCCCACCGCTGCACCCACTACACGCCCCTTTCACGCTTAAAACAGCGTGAAGGAGCCCTATTCACAAGGCAACGCTAAGCCGCGTTAAGCCACTTAACTTGGCTTAACACTGCCTTGTGAATAGGGCTAAGCTCCAACTGCCACAACAACGTCACAGTTGTTGTAGCAATAGGGGCCTGAGAATACGCCCCTATATCAATAAAAAGATTATACCTTTCTGTTTAGAATACGGCACAGAAACTGCCTAAGTAAAATGATGACTTCGACAGTAATTTCTGGGTCATTGTGGGAGTGCATGGATAGTACCTGAGGGTATCCATCAGTGCTTTTGTACTGCCTCAATCATTAATTAAGTGCAAAAATACAAATGGGTGATTGCATAATTCTGTTGCTAATGTCTGATTGATTGATCCCTGTATACCACAGCCTCCATTATTGCTTAAAACGTTACCCAGTTTATACATTTAACTTCCTTGAAACTACTTTTATTCATGAATTGCATTCTTTGTTTTTGCATTTTGCTATCTAAATGAAGATAAGCAAGCTTTAGTAACAGAGAACCACACTTTGTTTTGTTCAATATTCTTTAGTTTATACACAAGTTAAATTAAATAGCATTTCTAACTTTCTGCTCCTAATTTGAACTATTTTTTTTAACAAACTCCAGTAGCTTCTCTTAATCCCATGCTCAGGGCGCTTTTGAAAAACAATGATCTTATTCCAAATACTCGCAAATGCTGTGACCTACAAGCAGGCTTCCCGTACACAGCAACTCTTTCACAACGTGTAACATGTTCCACCACTGTCTTTTTTCCTCCCCCACATGCGCTTGAAGATAGTTTGGTCTGGCCTTCCATTCCTACTTTGAAAGCATATATTAATAGTGAACACTAACAGAAAACGATATTGTTTACACAACAAGCCGGTCTTATATAACCTCGTGTGACTTTCAAATAACAGGTGGCTAAATTAGCAAGTGACATTGACTCAGTCTTCTATGGAAATCTCCCACTACAGTTTGCACAATGTATACACCAAATATTTAATCAGTCTGAAACTCAAGGCCTACCACATTTTTCTAAACTATCCCTCTCCCACTTTGTTATCTATTTTCAGACTATTTTTATAGTAATACCGGATTTCATTTATTCTAACTTTGCAAGCACATTTTGCAGGTCCCTTGGTGCTCCTTCCTTGTTTCTGGAAAGGTCGTTCTATAGCTCCTACTAGCAAATGGCTGCCCGTCCTCTGCTTCAACCCTATCCCCCAAAATGGAGCTCTAGTGTGGACGAATGCTACAACTTTTTAAATGCTTGCCATTGGCGATATTTGGCATCAGATATCACCTGAATTTCCGCTATGTGTACTTCACCTGTGTTAAACCTGTTTTTTGTTGTCTCCGGTGCTACTATGAATGTGACCTCCAAGTCTGCCTCTCTACTACTTCACACGATCCCCTGGATTATGAATTGTTGCTGCGTCCATTTTTGGCTCATGACCAGGACTGCTCCGGAGACACATGCTTGATGGATGCATTTCATAATGCAATAAGGGGAAAATGGAGTACATACCTACATACGGAGAGCCTCTTGCGGCAGGCTATCATTGTATATCATGCAAGTTGCCCTGACATGCTCCTGCTTGCTGAAGATTATGATGACCATGTTTGTTATTTCGACTTGCTAAATTGGATGGCGATCCTCTTTGCTTGGAGAGAGGTAGATGACCTTTTGGGACTGATTGCATATCACAGTGCTTCTGAGTTCTTGATCTTCAATGAATCTCCATAAGTGCACATGATAACTGGATTTGACAAGTTCTTTTTTCTACACTTCAAGAACACTGTTTTTTTTTCTTTTTCTCTTTTCAATTTTCCTTCCTTTTTGGATTTTCAGTCATTGACTTTCCTTACAAATTCCCCTTTAAAGACTTGGTTACGCTCTTTTGATGTTTCCACTCTGTTTGCCTGGTTGTTGCAGAGGTAGTAGAAGAAACGGGTGACTTGGCAGTTAGGGACTTTACTATCTATATTAAAAGTTATGTAGTCTGCAGACAAACCTCCGAAATGTTCTATTTTATAATAACAGTTCTTTTTAGTTGAGAGAGAAACGCAACTCAAAATGGTCCTTTCTCTATTCTCTTTTTCTGATAACATCTCCCTTTAAAGGATATCCATTCACTACTATACTGATTATAATTCTATCATACACTTTCTTTTTTGATATGGCAAATATACTGCACATTACGCCATAGACTTTAAAATAAATTTCAAAAAATGTATCATGTCTATGTCATATGTTAGAAACACATTACTGACAGTTAATTTCTTTCCCACCATGTTTTTAATGTAATTTGCCTGCCCCATATTTACCCACCAACTACTAACAATCTTGAGCCTAAGCAAATGCAGTGTCATCATATTACTATTACAATGCATACATCTTCTGTGCCTTTTCATAGTGGCAGCATACTTAAAAGAAACATACAACTACATGTATACCTGTGTTTTATAGCTATCACGTCTTCCTATATATAACTTGTGTGAAAATATAGGTTCAAGCATAGACATATCTTAGCGAAATTAAATGTTAACACCAATCGTCGAGCAATGTAAATTGGAGCAATGTGTAAGTTGCAACTCTGAGGCATATTAACAAGCCCCTATCGCCACCACAGCTTCACTTACACTGACGTTATGGTGGCGATAGAGGCCTCGCCTTATTAACAAGGCGGAGTTAAGCCACTTAACGTAGCTT
The DNA here is from genome assembly GCF_964261635.1 of Lissotriton helveticus. Taxonomy (NCBI): domain Eukaryota; kingdom Metazoa; phylum Chordata; class Amphibia; order Caudata; family Salamandridae; genus Lissotriton; species Lissotriton helveticus. The sequence goes on from NC_136061.1 coordinate 1,626,946,254, forward strand.
AACACTGCCTTGTTAAAAAAGCCCCCTTTCACGCTCTGTTTAGCGTGACAGGGACATCCAGTGGGTATTGTGAGGGGTATTCCACCTCAACACCCTTTCATTTTGGTGCTGCATCCTATTAATAAGGGCAGTGTTAATAGGAGGCAACGCCAAATTTAAGACCAGAAACACCGTGGTGTTAATTTAGCGAGACAAGGAGAAATGCTTTACTTCTCCTCGTTTTTGCTTTTTCCATGTGTACTGCCTTGTGCAACACACATGCAAAAAGCAAAATGCCACGGTTTGATTATGTACAGGAAGAGGTCCCTTCCTGAACATAAACAAACATTATTTCAAAATGCTGTTTTGTAACTTACATCTGTGCTGCATGAAACAGCACACACATAAATTACAAACTAGCATTTTAGGTTTGTTTATGTGCAGGAAGTGACACCTTCCTGTACATAAACAAACCTCCCTGTTTGCAGACACCCTTACACTCTGGTGCAAGGGTGCTAACGTTGGGGCCAAATTCTGAAACTTAGCGTCATTGCAGTGACTCCACCATATCCTTCTTACTATAGTGCAGCTTTCATTTCCAAAGTGGCGGAAAGACACATTAAGCCAAGAACGCTAAGGCCTCTCTCTGCCACTTCCTTCATATTATGCCCTGTGTGCTGCTTTTTTATATAGCACAGAAATCGATTATGACTTTCTGTCTGCCCATCAGATGCCCCCAGCAGCCCAGTGGCAGTCAACGCCACGAGCCACTCTTACCTTCCTTTTACAAACCACGGGACAAAAGCATTCAAGACCAAGGCGAAGGAGGAGGTGGGATTCAAGGGACGTGTCATTCTCAGTGTCTTGATCTGCCGCCCCTGTGATATACACAGGTACAGCACAAGCAGGAAGCTTCACAATACCTTAACTTATATTCATGTGTGCTTCACAACTGTACACGAACCAATACACGAAGTGTGGAAACAACATTTCATTTATTTCATCTCAATGAAGTTAATAAATCAGGTCCCTGTTAAAGCCCCCCCAGTATTTTCCCACTAGCTTCAATCTGCAAAAGGACATTTCTTGTACAATACCCCACCCAATATTACACCCCAATTCATCCCATTATAATACACATCAGACCATGAAACCCTTGCAACATCACAAAGGTGGAAAACAAGCTTTTTTTTTTAAATCGATAACTGATTGGGTGATATAGAACATTATGTAGTGTAAACCAACGTGCATATTACTTTCGTGAAAAACTATATTTCTGATTGATTAATAAAAAAATGTGAAATGTACACTACAAAGGATAAGATCACACGTGCGGAGCGCAAACACATACTATTTGCATTTGGAAGGTACTGTTGTTACTTAAAAAAATAGTCAACTTCTGACCTACACGTACTGTTGAATGTTCCACAATCTGTTAGAATCAATTATGGTGAACTTATGACCTGCATGTGGCATTCAATGTTGCACAAACTGTTGGGATGAAATTTGACGAACTTGTGACCTGCAGCCAGCCTTCCTTTAATGTTACCCTGTATCCCTTTTGAACAAAGCCAGCAGCTCCATGCAAGCTCCCTTTGCCCAAAAGCAAATCTGCTTCGCTTCATAAAAGTGAGATCAAATTTCCTCCTCTCGCTTCCATAAAGTGAAGCAAAAGTTTGCTATGACAGAGCCGCAACTCTGCATAGATCCCATCTTGCCATAGCAAACTACAATGTCCATGGCGTAGGCACCACAGCTTATTGTTGCAACCGGCCCTCGGACATAACCATACCCAGTATCATGCAAAGCTTCTCAAGAAAAATTAGACGATGTGCCTCCATCCAATTTAAATCCCGCGAACATCGTACTCCCAGAGGCCGCCAATCCGCAACAGACCTCCACATTTTAATTCATAAATATTGAAAGAAGTAGTGCCCGCGAACAGTGTGGGGAAGCTTCACCCCTCCACACTTAAAATTTGCGTATACTTCTAAAAACGTGCTGCGCCTCAGAGCGAGGGGCAGGGAAGACACAAACCCCCATATCATTATATTTACTCCAAGGAAATGGCAGTCCCCATGACAGAAGTAAACCTCGCATCATAACTAAACATTGCTCCCGGGAACTAGCGCACCCGGGGGCTTAATTAAATGAAGCACTCCACACAGCCCTCCGTTTTTCGTTTTTCCTCAGTGATTCCAGCTGAAAACATTGTAAAACATTTCTTTATGTTCCAACTCTCTGTGACCAGTAGCATACCGAACGTTGAGGGGTCCTCCCTGCAATGTACCTGGAGGGGCCCACTCCAGATTTAAACTGGAGCTCTCAGGCCTGAGTACCTTGCTGAGGGGCCATGCACAGGGTGCTGTGTGGACCTGTGTTAATTGCCTGCCTGTGACACCACTGAGCACCCTAGGAAGGTCACACTGTTTCTACCCTCTTCTACTTAACTGAGTCACAAAATGGCTCTCAAGGCATCCTAGTTTGAAGTGTTGGCAGCCAATCCCAGGCAAGATCTTGCTTGGAATGCCTCAGCCAATCAGATCTCACAATCAGATCTCACAATTCTCAAATATCAATATCTCTAAATCTATAAATATCTCAAAAACTACTGAACAGATTTACACCATTTAAAAAAGTCTGCTTTCTAAACCAAGAGCTTCCTTTTTGCCAAATATGGTGTAATTCTGTTCAGCAGTTCGGGGCTATAGCCGTGTCTAAAGTATCCTATGGAAATTAACATGGAGAAAATGCGTTTTGGGATCCCCTTTTTTTCTCGGCCCCCCTTTACGAATCACCCCCAAACGTTTAAGAGAGGAGCTGACCTGAATGAACAATACGTTTTCAAAATGTTGTGCAAATTTTTCAAACGGCACAAAAGTTATTGGCAAAACAAAAATCGCTTTTCCTATGGAAACTAGGTTCAAACTATAACTACCTACTGGCAACCGCCAGTAGGTAAAAAAATAAATAAATATATATATATATATATATATATATATATATATATATTGCGCTCCAATTCTTGTCAATTTTCGGAAGAATTACCCACACTCACGGGTTTGCCGTTTTTAGAAAAGGTTGCTTTATTCACAGACAGACAGACGCCCTCGCGTTTCGGCACTCAGCCTTTCTCGAGATATATATATATATATATATATATATATATATATATATATATATATATATATATATATATATATATATTCAGCTCCCCAAAACACCAGCCTTTCGCACTCTTGAACGGGTGCTTGCTTGACGGGGGTGTGCCCGTCTATGTATCACAGCTACCAAATCTCATCAGGCGATTCCTCCTGATAAAGAAAGCAGCACTCTCAGGGGTGGTTTCCAACCAACTTTATTGGAAACTTCAGCACATGATCTATATATATATATATATATATATATATGAAAAATATATATTTAAAAAATATGTATTTTTCAGAAAGACACACATTCACTGGATGATGTCATCTGTGATATCATTTGAGATGTCATTAGTGATGTCATGAGTGATGTCACTGATCATGTCATGTTTGATGTAATATGTGATGTCATCAGCAGTGGATTGTGGGCGCGCAAGTTATAGTTGACTGAACTAACTATAACGGGGGAATTTCAATGGTTTTGTATGAGTGAAATGTACAGCTAACTATAACATGTGTGAAACCAATGTTTTTTTCAGTGAATTTCTAAGTTTTTTTAAATGCTAATTCCTAACTATAACGTGGCTAAAACCTATGGTTTTTTCAGTGAATTAGCAAGGTTTTTAAATATTAATTCCTAACTATAACATGCCTAAAACCTATGGATTTTTCAGTGAATATATGTATATATATATTTATATATTCACTGGAAAACTAAACACCCACTTCCCTTACAAAGAAATAGAAAGTTTGCATCTCGGGAGCCTCTCTTATTTTTCACCTTATTCATCTTCCACTCAATCAACACATGATCCACAAATACACACACCTACTTGCTGCCTTTCTTGGCTGGGCTTATCAATTATTCTTCATTAATGCTAATTCAAAGTGCAGGCCCTTTATTCAGCCTTCTTGGTAACTACTACCCATGAATAGCAGTGGGTAATTTGCACACTTCCGTCCTTTCTTGCGTCCTTTCTACCGCACACTGTGTGTACTTTATGCACTAGCTTGCTTCTTTAGATGTGGTTCTCGTTTCCCTTGCTCCCACTGCGGAATCCAACACCCTATCTGTGTAATGAGCTGGAAATCCAAAGATCCACTTCACTGACAAGGCAGTGGTTAGTTTGCGTGTCTCCAGCCTTTCTTATTTTTCACCTTTTTCTTCTTCCACTCAATCAACACGTCATCCACACATATACACAACTACTTGCAGCGTTCCTTAGCTGTGATTATCAACTATTCTTCTATTTCATATTCGAATTCAAAGTGCAGGCCTTTATCGAGCCTTTTTATAGTAACAACTACCCCGGCCAAAGGCACTGTAAATTTGCACACTTGCTCCCTTTCTTGGCTGGGGTTATCAATTATTTTTCAATTTCACATTCTGATTCAATCTCAAGGCCCTTTATCGAGCCTTTTTGTTGTAACTACTGTTGCATGAATTCTGCTCCTACACAGAACTGTGCATAGGTCCTCAGTGAATTGCGGTGTACTAAAACCCACCTTAGTACCCAAACCCCCAACCAGACTAGCAATCAGTGACTCATTGGTTCTTCGTTATGCCTCCACAATGCATTATTAAACGCGCCAGTATCAGAGGTGGCCACAGCTGCATATGTGTTATGGGTCGAACGTGCGAGGATCATACCGAATAACAGACACAGTATCCAAGATAACCTTGATGTTCCATGCTCTCACTATACACACTAAACTAACGAAGCAGTCTAGAAATGTAGCATAACAAATTATTCTCATGTGAAGCAAAATACTCAGCCTTCTCTAAACAATATCACAAGTGCGTGTCATGTGCAAAGCAGAGCAGGAAAGCAAAAATGGCGTTTAAGCTTCTAATAAACCCATGGTAACTTAACACCGTGAGAGTGCAAGGCTCAGCCTACGACACCCTCCCTCGATCGAAGCACGTGATATAAACGTGGGGGAATTAGGAACGCAGAGTCCAAGCCTGAAAAGCAGAGTCAAGTTCAAATTTGCAAAAAAAAATATTCGCTGTTTGATAGAAAACAGTAACTAAATAATAAAGAATAGGTAGAAAAATCAAAGAGTCTTAATCCAACAGCGTATAAACACAGTATGTAGCAACAGCCTCCAAGAGGAAGTCATTGTTCTCATCTGAAAACAGTTCAGCCATCCAATTCAATAGTGAGAATGAACATACATGTTCCTCAACAACCGGAGCCTCTATCACCATCGGAGGAAAACTCGGGTCATCTTCGAGTGTAACTGCGTGCCAAGAAGTCATGCGCCGCTGCAAAAACATTCCAACGTCCCAATATTCCATGTATCACTGCTAAGGCTATAATCCCGCCGCCAGAATAGAGCAAGTCATGAACCACTAAGGGGCTCATCAGCTGGTCATAATCCGCGTTGGGAGACACCGTACAGCAGAGACACAAATCCAGGGCCCAGTCAAAATCGCAGCTCAGGCAATGGAAGACAGGTTGAACGCATGCGAAATAGGAGAATCGAAACGATAATCCATAAACTGCACTCAATGTAGCCAGAGGCAGCACTCCGTAATAACTATGCATTCGGTTGCGGACATATTCTCGTGTGCGGCAGGATGTGCATCCATATTTAAGTAAACAAATTAATAGAAACACACCGGCAACTAATGCGAGTATTAAGGGGAATCCACCAAAGATGCTGGAATACATTAAATGAAAAAATGCCGAGAAGACACCAAATATAGTTTGAAAAGAAGTCACAAGGCACTGCTTCTAACCTTAAAAAAGTAAGGTAACCCCGTAGTCAAGGACGCAAAAAAGATACTCTGAATTAACTCCCCAAAATGCAGGAGCACGTCTGTATTTAATAAATCATGCACTTCTGCGCGGGTGTTTGCTACATGAAGGACAAATGTGTCTGTAGCAGATGTAAGAGCGACCTCTTTTTGAGACAATAGCGCTCTTATACGGCTCATTTGGTTGACTCTTCTTTCAAGGTCGGAATCGATGGCCAGATGGAAACATCCAGCTTCCCATGCAGAGAAGTAAACACAACTCTTTTATAGCAAACCACACGCTCAGTTACCGTAATCATGTAAGCGATGCCTGCTAACATTGCACAACAATCTGCATTATTTCAAATAACTCGCGTTTCCAGTAAACTGAACGTTGGTATGATAGCAGGTGTCGGAGTGCTTTTCAAAACTCAGGACAAATTAGGTGCATCTTGTTTACAAGAGCCAGGGTTGGATTGGGATTATAAATCGGCCAGGGCACGCTAAAAAAAAGTGGCCCACATTTGCATATCGCCTTTCCGCAAAACACTGTTTTGGCAAAATTGTATTAAAAAGGGGGGGTGTTAAAAAAAATGCACGGATCAGTTTACACTAGTGAAATACACATGAAAATAAGTGCGGCCACTTTTGCCCAGGCCCCCTGCCCCCACTAAAAATGCATATATTAACGTGCCAGCCCAGAGAGAGAAAGGGAGTGACACCACTCACTGCCTGTTGATAAAAGGGAGGTAATTGAAGCATCTACCTCCAGAAAGGCCACTCAGGCACCCACTGGGCCTCTTTCGGCATGAACAACACAGACACTGACCAAATCGGCCCAAAAAAGCAGCCCATGGCTGGAATTCGGATGCCGGCCCCTCGGCCATTGCCCGAGTGCCCCCGTTACCAATCCGAGGCTGACAAGAGCCATGCAATTGTATGTGTCTACAAATTAAGGAGTGATCTGGTGCTATTCTGCAATCCTCACCATTCAGATAGACTTCTTTTCCCTCCCTCAGGTACCTATATGTAAATGATAATAACCAAGCCTCATGGAGACAAGCGCTGCCTAAAGATCCATATCTCCCTATAGCATAGTATTTCATGCAAACCTCAAACTTAACACCTTCACTGTGGTGGCTATTCCAACGCAGCGCTAAGGGGTGGGGGGCCACGCAGCACGCCCATGCTGGTGATGGAACCGCTCCGTCACCAGCCTCGATTGAGCTGTGCTCATGACGGAGCGGTTCCATCATGGCCCCGCCTGCTCAATAGAATGCGTCGCGCAGGCGCGTCGGGCGGGCCATGACGGAACCGCTCCGTTATCAGCACAGTGCTACCGCAGCTGATGACGGAGCGGTTCTGTCATCAGCGTGGAAGTCGTTAAACAGGCTAAAAAGTAACGTTATGATACCGTGGATAAGCCACACAGCTGAATCGGATCTCCAATGAGTGACCACTTCTAACCATTCTCATAGCGTGCCCTGTGCTCTGATGTGACAGTGAGAGAGTGATCGCACCATAGTTTGTACTGCTAATCATTCTCAGCATACGCTACGAATACGCTTTCACGTTACACGTCGCATCAAAGCTTCCGTGTGATGTCATGTACGGTGCCCCGTACGCAAAGACACAAATGTTTTTAATTCTTTAAAAACATATATTTATGTATTTAATAACCCTGGGCGAAAAACTACGCTACGCTCGCGTAGTTTGCGAAGTTTGCGCAACTTCGCACTACGCGAGCAGCACGTAGCACAGTGCGAACACGCGTAGCGCAGCGTAGCGTAGTGCAGCGGTCATTTTTTACTTGTTCGCGGTCCTCAACGTCATGTTCGCGACCGCGAGCAAGCAAAATGACATCCCGGCGCGACTTTCTACGCGGGGAGGTCAGGTTTCTCATTGCGAGTGGTCGTGCATGCTCGCGACCGCTCGCGATGAGAAACTACCAGTTCGCGTTGAGAAAGCTCGAGTAAAAATCTACTTGAGTGGCAGAAAACAACAGCTCGCACTGTGCAAGATGCCGTTTTCAATGATTGCACAGTGCAGGATGCTTGTTCGCACTGTGCAATCATTGAAAATGCATCTTGCACAGTGCGAACATGCTACTACGCAGCTCGCGTAGTGCTACGTGAAGTTCGCGTAGTGCGAAGTGCACTTTGCGTAGCGCTACTTCACAAACTACGCCCACCCTTAGTATTTAATGAACATAGTAACAGAAGACATTATCTAGGATAATTATGAAAACATTTTTTAATAGCAATTACACAAATCATGGTGGAACGTCATGCTTACTCGCAGCTTAAGAGCACCGTAAGCACAGCGTAAGCGTACGCAAAGCAGCATTCTCAGCAAGCCGTCAACACCCACAAATTGATCCTGATTTTGCTAAAGTTAAAATTCTATGCATTTATTGCAATAAACTTTTGTGTTATGGGAAACAGTCTATTGACCTGATAAAAGCAGGAAGCAGCAGCATCGCTGTCCTCGACATTAGTTTTTTTTTCATTCTTTTGTTCCTGTTGGACACTTCCAAGCCCCCCCATGGAGAAGCGTGGCTCAGTGGTTAGAGGCGGCAGACCCGGAAGCTGAGATCGACCGTGGACCAGGGTTCGATTCCCCGCCTCGGCGGGTCTCGGGCTCAAAAATTCCACGGACTCGACAATTCTCGCTCCGGTGCCTACTCGAATCACGGGGTCACACTCTGCAACTCTGGGCAATAGCTTGCTTAATCTCCACTACGGCCCCTCGCGGCGGGATGCCTGGCTTTCACCTTGTGGACACCCTGCCGGGGTTTCTCACAGGGGAATACCAGGACGGGTTCCCTAAGCAAGCGCCAGGATGCCCTTTGGGTGACAGGTTTGCGCTATATAAGTACACCTACATTTACATTTACATTTACATTATAGAAAAAATTATCCCCCGGGATTTGCCCCCCCGGGAGCTAATTAAGAATAATACGGACTTCTAGTTTTATTTTCCTTTTCCACCGCGTACGAGTACAATACGAGTACCACAGGGTTTTAAAAAAAAAAAATATATATATATATATAAATGTTTGCACCTAAAGATCCATTTGGGACCCCCTGAGCAGGCCTAGAGAGTCAACATGTTTCTACCCTGCCCCCTTTCCTTATTTTTCAACTTTGTTTTACTGTTGTCTTGTAACTCGGTGCTACCGAGGCACAAGATGGCTGCCAACACTTCCTGGTTTGGAGTGTTGACAGACAGTTGACATCCAATCAGCATGCAGCTCGTGCTCGTAATTGTACGGATTTCGGTACGCGGTCTCTAGATATCGCTATGATTTTCTCAGGAACTACTGAACGGATTTACACCATTTAACATAGAGCACAATCTGCGAACCAAACTCTACCTCTCTGCCAAATTTGGTGTAATTCCGTTCAGTTGTTCGGGCTGTAGCCCTGGCTAAAGGTCCCTATGGAAAATTGCATGGGGAAAACATGTTTTGGGACCCCCCTTTTTTCTCTGTCCCCACATGACGAATCACCCCCAAACTTTCAGGGAAAGAGCGGAGCAGGGCAGGCTATTTTCTTGGAGACATTCGTGAAGATTCGTCCACCAGTGCCAAAGTTATTCCAAATAGAATGTTGTGAATTTCCTATGGAAAGTAGGTCCTAACTATAACTACCTACTGGCGACTACAAGTAGGTAATATATATATACATACATATATATATTCACTGAAGAAATATGTTTTATTTATATATCAGCCAAGGTGTATTGAAGAATGAGTGGGTGTATAAGTGTCTGGATGGATGATTTAGTAGGTGCGTGACTGACTGTATAAGTGACTGATTAAGCGTGTGTTACTGAATACATGGGTTAGAGAGTAAACTGTGCAACAGTATGTATCAGTCTGTCTATTGGTGTATAAGCAGTTGCATGGGTTGGTGAGCTACATGATTGTCTATATGGGTTATTGATTGGTTGTCTGAGTATCTGTATGGGTACCTGAGTGTCTGTGTGAGTTGTGTATTGATGAGTGACTGCATATATGAGTTACTGTATGGGTGAATGTGTGGATGTGTGTGTGTGTGTAGACCTAGGAATCAGTGAGTGCGTATATAGTAACTGGTATTGGTGTGTCTATGGTTTTGAAAATGGTAGTCTGTATTTTCGAGTGGATGCATAAAAGGTTACATTAGGGTGTGAGGAGGTGCATCAGATTATCACATGGATGATGTCATCAGTGATTTCATCAGTGATGTTATTTGAGATGTCATCAGTGATGTCATCAGTGATGTTATCAGTGATGTCACTGACCATGTCATGAGTCATGTAATATGTTACGTCATCAAAAGTGCATTGCGGGGGCGAAAGTTATAGTTAGCCCTACTAACTATAACGGCCGAATTTCTCTGGTTAGGACTCTTTACTTTAGGACTCCTAAACACCCTGACTCTCAAAGGCTGACCCCCAAAGGCTGCTGACGGGGTCCCACAGGGACCCCCAGGGCCCCAAAAAATATTTTTGGGAAAGCGGCAGAATTCACGCTTGGTGCGCAAATCCTGCCGGACATAAAATGAAGCGCGGACTCCTGTGCTTCGTTATTATTGAGCCTCCGGTTGGGCCAGATCCCGGGGTCATGAGCAAAAGTAATACGGGCCCCCGCAGACCCGGAGGCCGCCAGCTCCCCGGAGCTTAATTTATATTTTGCGGGGCACGCAGCTGCCCTCGCAGCCCCGGGGAACACCACCTCCCTGGGATCTCCTTTTTTTATAAAACAAACCTGTGGGGGGCCACCACCCTGGGGCACTTTGTACTTAAATGCGGAGGTCTGTTATGGGCCGCATGACCACCACCTCCCTGGGGCTTTAAATGTTGGAAGAGGAGCCACACGACCCCCCTCCTGGAGCCCTTGATGGCCCTGGGGACCACCACCCCCCAGGGCCAGCTCCTGCAGTGTCCCGGGGAACCCACGCCCAGGACACTGCTGTTTGCTATGGCAGGGCGGGAGCCGTGCATCTCCTACACTGCCATATCAATCTCCTGCTTTGCTTCATTGAAGCGAGAGCAGGTAAACAATGAAGTAAAGCAGGATTGCTTTTCTACAAGGGGTGCTGCATGTCAGAAGCTTCCCTTGTGGAAATACAATGCCGGCTCTCGCAGGATGCGGGGAGCCAGCAGGACTGTGGAGGCATTGGGGCTCCCCCCACGGACCTCAACAGAAAGGGCTGGCCCCGGGAGATGGGGGTGCCTGGGGCCAGAAGTGGCCCGGGAGGGGGGCCAAGCGGTCCCCTTACCTCAATAAAATAATAAAAAAGAGCCACAGCCCTGGTGGATTGGGACCCTCAGGGCTAATAGAAGCCTCCGGAGGGGGCCCTGCAGCCTCCTCCTTAAAAAATATTTATACAAAATAAATAAATATGTGGCCATGCCCTGGGGATGGGGTTCCCGGGCCGAAACTGGTCTCGGGAGGAAGGGCCATGAGGCCTCCTTCCCGTTTATATTTAAAAAAAAATGGGGGTCAGGCCTTGGGGGATGGGGAACCACACTGCCCACCTTCTAAAAAACAAAAAGAGGGGAAAAAAAGCTGCCATCGCGCCGGAGGCCCTACACCCTCCCCGCAGCACTTTGCAAACGCGCCCCTTGGTACGTACGTTGAGGAATTAATTCCCCTTGAATACTGAGGGTCCCTGGGGGCCAACTATAGAGGTGGTCAAATGCCATGCCCCCTTGTTACTCCACTCTGCAATGCAGTTCTGTGGCGCTTACTGGAGGTAGCTGGTGGGTTAGTTGGGCCCATGGACCCTCAAGACTAAGGGGCACTCAATCCCCCAATTTACAATAAACCAGGGGGCACATTTGTACAGTGGTGCAGGGATGCGGCGAAGCTTGATGTGGCAAGTGTGCAATGCTAGCTTGCTTCAACTATAATAGGTATAGTCTAGCAGTAGCAGTGCAAGCTTCCTGCATCTAGAACAGGTACAGCCTGGCAGGAGCAGTGCACGCTTCCTTCACCTAGAACCTCTCTTTATTTTCATGTTTTCGCTCTTAAACCCTCACATCCGGTCGATAACGTTCCTATTGTCCTGTTTCTACTTCAAACATCCGGTCTATAACGTTCCAATTGTCCTATCTTTATCTCTAACATCGAACCCAATGAAGATATTGACCACCTCTGCTCTGAAATGTAGCGTCAGTCCCATCTCTATATCTACCCTTTTTTCTTTTCCTTAATTGATGTCACCTGCATAATATAAAGCAGCCTACTACTGCGAAGCGGCTGTCCCTATTGAGCGTTCTCACTCACAGGCGGTCGACCATCTTTTCTATACCGGGAGCTAGAAACCATCAGCGTTTTTTCGCACAAGTAAGAGACAATATTTACGGCGTTAAGCTCGCTGTGTGTTTGTGAATTTATCAGCATACCTTTAAAGATTTTCACGTCACATGTATTTATATACATGGGTGCATGCGAAGAAATATTTGTCTTATTTAAACGTACAAGATCATTGCGTTATTCATTCAGCTTGCACACAGTCTCGAACTAAAATTGTGTTGGTGCGTGCAAATAGCTTTGAAATTAAACGTACAAAAGCGTTGCTATATAAATCTATCTCTTACAAATCTATAAATGAGTGTAAGCAATAATAATTCTCCTGAACAATAGAAACTTATAAAAGATACATGTAAATCTATTTGCTATAGATGGATTATCATATAGTGATATAGTTTATATAAAGGCTTCGAAAAGCGGAAAGTTAGCTTTTTCTACAAATATATATCCTTTTTCTATAGATATGACATCACGATTGTCATCGGGTAAATAGAATCCAACTCCCGGGATACAAGTTTATAGCCATCTCCAGGTAACTTTTTTCTTGATATGATAGACTCCTGTAAATAAAGACACAGGTGTCGTTGTGATTGGACAAAATAACTAAAACATCTTCATATATATGCTTTATCCACAGATACGATTTGATCTTTTGGCCGAATTTATCGTTTACCATCATTATATTTTTGCTATACCCCCACAATAAAGGTATATATGCTTATTAGTCCAACTGATATCACGTAACAGGCACTCTAAAGCCGATATTAGTACTATCACCATCTGGTCTTAAGTAAAAAAATGTTCATAGATATTTCCTATTTCCATCTCGCCTGTCCAGGAAGTTCAGATCTACAGTATATCAAATACTTTGAAAGTGTAAAAAACATACAGGACGTATACTAAAGATCACTAGGTAATTATATGATGTTTCTAACATAATCTGTTTCCCACACAATCCTTTTATGAACATGCATTTATACATGTTTATGATTATTTAATAGATACCATCCTCATTCATCACCAAAGATTACACATACACTTCTGGATCTCAACCACCTGAGTATTAAGGTACAAAGAAATCATTTATTACTTTATTTAACAGCAAGAATCAAGGGTGTAAAGATAATTTGGTGTTCGATTATGACTAAGCGGAGACTATATGCACATTTCGGACGTGCAAAATTGGCTTAATAATTGAGACTCTGCCACTCTATATCTTTTTATAGATACCAAGACATTCCAAATATCGATCCATCTGTTTCATGTATGAGCTAAGAATAAGTTTTTGAGTTCGCATAAATTTTGTAAGTATGAGAATGATTATAGGCTGTAACCACAAACCAAGTAGTCAACTTTAGAGAGTTGAAATATTAGAAATCTTTTGGAATTTTCATGCTGTGCCCAAACATTAAGTTATGTTGCAACCAAATTATGTTGTAAAGTACTGCTACAACCACATAGATATTTTGCACATGATGTCCGTGGATCTTCTCAATGCATTTACTTCAACATATGTGATATGCAAAAAAGTCTATGCATATAGCTATGCCATCACTGAAATATTGGTGTAAATTAAAGGCTCGCTCCAAACATGTTTAGAAAACTGATTAATTTGATGATGTTTTCAACAACCTATAACCGGTTTTCTTTTCTTTTAGTATCAATCTGAAGAATGTTATGTTTATATTATAATAAAAATTGAGATCTCGATGCAACTGTTATATTTGAGAAATGCTTATCCATCTACTGATATACAATATGTATGAACTATAAAATAGAAAGAAAACAACCAAGATATTGATGTTATAAATATGTATATATCTGCTAGACGTGCCCGTTCAATAATGCCCTTTGTTCTGCTATATAGATGTGGATATTCCTTTCCAATCTATTTTTTCCTTGCTGTGAATAAGAAAACATTTAATTGATCAAATATACAGAATAGATGTATATATTAAAGTCCACTGTAAATAATATGTTTTTGCCACTGTAAATAATATGTCTTTTTCATGTAAAGTTATTGAGATATGTTTTTTATAATCCATAGAGCAGTAGACGGTAACCTGAAGAAGGCTCAAGAGCCGAAACGCGCGTTGTGACATCTACCGCTTTGCCTTCAACACTGTATTCAGCATTATGTCTATTGGTTGTATATTTTTTTCTACATGTTTTTAACTGGTCATTTGTTATATAGAAAAATAATCCTAAGAAAACAAAAGAGAAATACACAAAAAAAGAATATAATATATGTAAATCTTCAAAGAAATGTTTGATATATATAATACACAATAATAAAATCAAAAGATAAGACTTCAGTGTTTTGAAATTATTTATACACAGTTGGACTTTCTATTTTCAAACTTAGACTTAAACTATATCAACTAAAAAATAAAAAATAAAAAATAATTTGATTATGTCACTTTGCTATAGACGTTTTCTAACACAGCCTGGCAGAAGTGCAAGCTTCCTTCACCTAAAACAGGTGCAGTGTGGCAGCAGTGCAAGCTTCCTTCACCTAGAACAGGTACAGCCCGGCAGCGACAGTGCAAGCTTCCTTCACCTAGAACAGGTACAGCCTGGTAGCAGAGCAAGCTTCCTTCACCTAGAACAGGTACAGCCTGGCAGAAGGGCAAGCTTCCTTTACCTACAACAGGTACAGCCTGCAACGACAGTGCAAGCTTCCTTCACCTAGAACAGGTACAGCCTGGCACCAGTGCAAGCTTCCTTCACCTAGAACAGGTAAAGCCTGGTGGCAGCAGTGCAAGCTTACTTCACCAGGAACAGGTGCATTGTGGCAGCAGTGCAAGCTTCCTTCACCTAGAAAAGAAACAGCCAGGCAGCAGCAGTGCAAGCTTCCTTCACCTAGAACAGGTACAGGCCGGCAGCAGTGCAATCTTCCTTCACCTAGAACTGGTGCAGCCTGGTGGCAGCAGTGCAAGCTTACTTCACCAGGAACAGGTGCATTGTGGCAGCAGTGCAAGCTTCCTTCACCTAGAAAAGAAACAGCCAGGCAGCAGCAGTGCAAGCTTCCTTCACCTAGAACAGGTACAGGCCGGCAGCAGTGCAATCTTCCTTCACCTAGAACAGGTACAGGCCGGCAGCAGTGCAATCTTCCTTCACCTAGAACTGGTGCAGCCCGGCAGCAGCAGGGCAAGCTTCCTTCACCTATAACAGGTACAGACTGGCAGTCCTGCAAGTTTCCTTCACCTGGTCGCATCAGTGGAAGCATTCTTCACCTTCAAGAGGTACAGCCTCGCAGCAGCAGTGCAAGATTTTTTCACCTAGAGCAGGTGGAGCTCGACAGTAGCAGTGTAAGCTTCCTTCACTTAGAACAGGTACAGCCCGGCAGCAGCAGTGCAAGCATCCTTCACCTAGAACAGGTACAGCCTGGCAGCAGTGCAAGCTTCTTTCACCTAGTATAGGTACATTCTGGCAGCGACAGTGCAGAGTCCCTCACACAGAACAGGTACCGCATAGCAGCAGTGCAAGCTTCCTTCACCTAGAACAGGTACAGCCCGGCAGCAGCAGTGTAAGCTCCCTTCACGTAGAACAGGTGCAGCCTGGGAGCAGTGAAGCTTCCTTCACTTAGAATAGGTGCAGCATTGCAAAATTGCTAGCTTCTTTAACCTAGAACAGGTACAGCCCCGCAGCAGTACAAGCTTCCTTTACCTGGAACAGGTACAGCATGGAAGCAGTGCAAGCTTACTTCACCTAGAATGGTTATAGACTAGCAGCAGTGCAGTTTCGCTCACATAGAACTGGTACTGTCTGATAGCAATGCAAGATTCCTTTACCTTCCTTTTCTCTGCATTGCAGAAAGGTGTAAAAAGGGGCATGGCCTGACACCACCTCTCTGCAACGCGGCTCTGTGGTGCTTACTGGAGGTACCTGGTGGGCTAGTTTGCCCCCAGGGACCAACAGGATTCAAGGGGACTTAATCCCCCAACATACAACATGCTAGGGGGCCGCTTGCATAGTGGTGCAGGGAGGGGGCACGGCCTGATATAACAAGTTCGCAATACTGCTGTGTCGGATTTACTGGTGGTAATAAAAGGGGTAGTTGGCCCCCAAGGTTGACGTTGTGGGCTTACTACTCCTCCTGTTACCGCCAGTAAACCCCACACAGTGGGATTGCTAAGAGGTGTTCGGAGGCCACGCTCAATTGTCTCCACCACGCTGGAAACGCAACTGGTATGTTATAGTTAGAAATTAGCATTTAAAAAAAACCTTTGAAAATCACTGAAAAAAACATAGGTTTCAGGGACTTTATAGATAGAAATTAGCATTTAAAAAACCTTTGAAATTCACTGAAAAAAACATAGGTTTCAGGACGTTATAGTTCGAAATTAGCATTTAAAAAACCTTTGACGTTCACTGAAAAAAACATAAGTTTCAGGGAAGTTTAGGAGTCCTAAAGTTAGGAATCCTAACTTCTGTGAATACCGAAATGAGTAAGTGCCTTCTGTTAATACCAAAATGAGTAAGTGTCTTCTGTGAATACCAAAATGGTAGTAAGTTTAGGATTTTGTCTTAAGTTAGTTCTGTGAATTGGCCCCCCAGAGTGTAAGTACTGACCCTCGCCTATAGAGCAACTAGAGACACTGGCCCTCAATACTTGAAGCAGAGACTCCAGAAATGCTCCCAGACCAGGGCTTTGAGGTCAAATTACAGGGAACTCCTAGTCATTCCCCACTTCGCAAAAGCCAGTCTTGGCGGCCGATCGTTCCCCGTTAAAACTGCTTCTCTATGGAACTCCATGTCTGAGCACATTCGGAAATCCAAGTCAGAACCTTTATTTAGGAAGACTCTGAAGACCTGGCTGTTTGGCCACCCTTGGAGCTATGTTACCGGCCCTCACCTATCTGCATCCGCTGCTAGCACCGGGACACCTCCGTTGGAGGTAGCCATGCGCTCTATAAGCTGAAATAATAATAATATTAATAATAAGCTAGAGAGGAAGACTATTACATGATTCAGTTGTCATCTTTGTCAGATGATAGCAAGTTTACATTTTATGTAGTACTCTCAATACATTTTGTTTAAAACATATTTTATATCTTCTGGTTTTTGTAGTTACTCTAATTCAGTGAAAGATATGGTCAAAATGTACAAGAAACTAAACTTTAAGTTAAACAAATTAATAACGAAACGGAACCCAATATTTCTTTCATGGTGGGGGCTTATTGATTCTAATAACATTAAGGTAAACACTTTGTGATTCTGTTAAACTGATGTTGGTTCCTTTTGTTTAATTTGTTTTATCCATAACCCCTACACATCTTACTTTTTTAGGAAAATTCTCACAATGCTTTTTGTGTAAAACAATTCACTTATTGGCTGTTAGACAAATTGAATGTGATTATCCTCTATAGGCTCAGGAAGAAAAACAATGTATTTCTCCTTTTTCGTTAAAATAATTTACATATTTTTGCCAATGACCCTCATTTATGTTTCTACCCATCCTTAAAAACACGTGCAGACTAATAAACCCCATCCAATTGATGTGTCTCGAGGCTAGAGATAACTCATTAATGTATTCTATCTAGCATAATAAATGTGATAAATTTAAAAACAGAACAATTCTTTGGCAACCATGGAGGGAGAAAGGGTTAATATAGGTTCATCAATTATTTAAGGAAAAGGGAATATTATCTTTCTCTGATGCCGGACATAAAATAAAGCGCGGACTCCTGTGCTTCGTTATTATTGAGCCTCCGGTTGGGCCAGATCCCGGGGTCATGAGCAAAAGTAATACGGGCCCCCGCAGACCCGGAGGCCGCCAGCTCCCCGGAGCTTAATTTATATTTTGCGGGGCACGCAGCTGCCCCCGCAGCCCCGGGGAACACCACCTCCCTGGGATCTCCTTTTTTTATAAAACAAACCTGTGGGGGGCCACCACCCTGGGGCACTTTGTACTTAAATGCGGAGGTCTGTTATGGGCCGCATGACCACCACCTCCCTGGGGCTTTAAATGTTGGAAGAGGAGCCACACGACCCCCCTCCTGGAGCCCTTGATGGCCCTGGGGACCACCACCCCCCAGGGCCAGCTCCTGCAGTGTCCCGGGGAACCCACGCCCGGGACACTGCTGTTTGCTATGGCAGGGCGGGAGCCGTGCATCTCCTACACTGCCATATCAATCTCCTGCTTTGCTTCATTGAAGCGAGAGCAGGTAAACAATGAAGTAAAGCAGGATTGCTTTTCTACAAGGGGTGCTGCATGTCAGCAGCTTACCTTGTGGAAATACAATGCCGGCTCTCGCAGGATGCGGGGAGCCAGCAGGACTGTGGAGGCATTGGGGCTCCCCCCACGGACCTCAACAGAAAGGGCTGGCCCCGGGAGATGGGGGTGCCTGGGGCCAGAAGTGGCCCGGGAGGGGGGCCAAGCGGTCCCCTTACCTCAATAAAATAATAAAAAAGAGCCACAGCCCTGGTGGATTGGGACCCTCAGGGCTAATAGAAGCCTCAGGAGGGGGCCCTGCAGCCTCCTCCTTAAAAAATATTTATACAAAATAAATAAATATGTGGCCATGCCCTGGGGATGGGGTTCCCGGGCCGAAACTGGTCTCGGGAGGAAGGGCCATGAGGCCTCCTTCCCGTTTATATTTAAAAAAAATGGGGGTCAGGCCTTGGGGGATGGGGAACCACACTGCCCACCTTCTAAAAAACAAAAAGAGGGGAAAAAAAGCTGCCATCGCGCCGGAGGCCCTACACCCTCCCCGCAGCACTTTGCAAACGCGCCCCTTGGTACGTACGTTGAGGAATTAATTCCCCTTGAATACTGAGGGTCCCTGGGGGCCAACTATAGAGGTGGTCAAATGCCATGCCCCCTTGTTACTCCACTCTGCAATGCAGTTCTGTGGCGCTTACTGGAGGTAGCTGGTAGGTTAGTTGGGCCCATGGACCCTCAAGACTAAAGGGCACTCAATTTTCCAATTTACAATAAACCAGGGGGCACATTTGTACAGTGGTGCAGGGATGCGGCGAAGCTTGATGTGGCAAGTGTGCAATGCTAGCTTGCTTCATCTATAATAGGTATAGTCTAGCAGTAGCAGTGCAAGCTTCCTGCATCTAGAACAGGTACAGCCTGGCAGGAGCAGTGCACGCTTCCTTCACCTAGAACAAGTATAGCCTGGCAGCAGATGAGAAGCTTCCATCATCTATAAGAGGTACAGCCTGGTAGCAGTGCACGCTTCCTTTACCTAGAACAGGTACAGCCTGGCAGAAGTGCAAGCTTCCTTCACCTAAAACAGGTGCAGTGTGGCAGCAGTGCAAGCTTCCTTCACCTAGAACAGGTACAGCCCGGCAGTGACAGTGCAAGCTTCCTTCACCTAGAACAGGTACAGCCTGGTAGCAGAGAAAGCTTCCTTCACCTAGAACAGGTACAGCCTGGCAGAAGGGCAAGCTTCCTTTACCTACAACAGGTACAGCCTGCAACGACAGTGCAAGC
Organism: Lissotriton helveticus; assembly: GCF_964261635.1. Lineage (NCBI taxonomy): Eukaryota > Metazoa > Chordata > Amphibia > Caudata > Salamandridae > Lissotriton > Lissotriton helveticus. Next base: position 1,626,965,873 of record NC_136061.1, read on the forward strand.
TTCCTTCACCTAGAACAGGTACAGCCTGGCACCAGTGCAAGCTTCCTTCACCTAGAACAGGTAAAGCCTGGTGGCAGCAGTGCAAGCTTACTTCACCAGGAACAGGTGCATTGTGGCAGCAGTGCAAGCTTCCTTCACCTAGAAAAGAAACAGCCAGGCAGCAGCAGTGCAAGCTTCCTTCACCTAGAACAGGTACAGGCCGGCAGCAGTGCAATCTTCCTTCACCTAGAACTGGTGCAGCCCGGCAGCAGTAGGGCAAGCTTCCTTCACCTATAACAGGTACAGACTGGCAGCCGTGCAAGTTTCCTTCACCTGGTCGCATCAGTGGAAGCATTCTTCACCTTCAAGAGGTACAGCCTCGCAGCAACAGTGCAAGATTTTTTCACCTAGAGCAGGTGGAGCTCGACAGTAGCAGTGTAAGCTTCCTTCACTTAGAACAGGTACAGCCCGGCAGCAGCAGTGCAAGCATCCTTCACCTAGAACAGGTACAGCCTGGCAGCAGTGCAAGCTTCTTTCACCTAGTATAGGTACATTCTGGCAGCGACAGTGCAGAGTCCCTCACACAGAACAGGTACCGCATAGCAGCAGTGCAAGCTTCCTTCACCTAGAACAGGTGCAGCCCGGCAGCAGCAGTGTAAGCTCCCTTCACGTAGAACAGGTGCAGCCTGGGAGCAGTGAAGCTTCCTTCACTTAGAATAGGTGCAGCATTGCAAAAGTGCTAGCTTCCTTAACCTAGAACAGGTACAGCCCCGCAGCAGTACAAGCTTCCTTTACCTGGAACAGGTACAGCATGGAAGCAGTGCAAGCTTACTTCACCTAGAATGGTTATAGACTAGCAGCAGTGCAGTTTCCCTCACATAGAACTGGTACTGTCTGATAGCAATGCAAGATTCCTTTACCTTCATTTTCTCTGCATTGCAGAAAGGTGTAAAAAGGGGCATGGCCTGACACCACCTCTCTGCAACGCGGCTGTGTGGTGCTTACTGGAGGTACCTGGTGGGCTAGTTTGCCCCCAGGGACCAACAGGATTCAAGGGGACTTAATCCCCCAACATACAACATGCTAGGGGGCCGCTTGCATAGTGGTGCAGGGAGGGGGCACGGCCTGATATAACAAGTTCGCAATACTGCTGTGTCGGATTTACTGGTGGTAATAAAAGGTGTAGTTGGCCCCCAAGGTTGACGTTGTGGCCTTACTACTCCTCCTGTTACCGCCAGTAAACCCCACACAGTGGGATTGCTAAGAGGTGTTCGGAGGCCACACTCAATTTTCTCCACCACGCTGGAAACGCAACTGGTATGTTATAGTTAGAAATTAGCATTTAAAAAAACCTTTGAAAATCACTGAAAAAAACATAGGTTTCAGGGACTTTATAGATAGAAATTAGCATTTAAAAAACCTTTGAAATTCACTGAAAAAAACATAGGTTTCAGGGACGTTATAGTTCGAAATTAGCATTTAAAAAACCTTTGACGTTCACTGAAAAAAACATAAGTTTCAGGGAAGTTTAGGAGTCCTAAAGTTAGGAATCCTAACTTCTGTGAATACCGAAATGAGTAAGTGCCTTCTGTTAATACCAAAATGAGTAAGTGTCTTCTGTGAATACCAAAATGGTAGTAAGTTTAGGATTTTGTCTTAAGTTAGTTCTGTGAATTGGCCCCCCAGAGTGTAAGGTACTGACCCTCGCCTATAGAGCAGCTAGAGACACTGGCCCTCAATACTTGAAGCAGAGACTCCAGAAATGCTCCCAGACCAGGGCTTTGAGGTCAAATTACAGGGAACTCCTAGTCATTCCCCACTTCGCAAAAGCCAGTCTTGGCGGCCAATCGTTCCCCGTTAAAACTGCTTCTCTATGGAACTCCATGTCTGAGCACATTCGGAAATCCAAGTCAGAACCTTTATTTAGGAAGACTCTGAAGACCTGGCTGTTTGGCCACCCTTGGAGCTATGTTACTGGCCCTCACCTATCTGCATCCGCTGCTAGCACCGGGACACCTCCGTTGGAGGTAGCCGTGCGCTCTATAAGCTGAAATAATAATAATATTAATAATAAGCTAGGGAGGAAGACTATTACATGATTCAGTTGTCATCTTTGACAGATGATAGCAAGTTTACATTTTATGTAGTACTCTCAATACATTTTGTTTAAAACATATTTTATATCTTCTGTTTTTTGTAGTTACTCTAATTCAGTGAAAGATATGGTCAAAATGTACAAGAAACTAAACTTTAAGTTAAACAAATTAATAACGAAACGGAACCCAATATTTCTTTCATGGTGGGGGCTTATTGATTCTAATAACATTAAGGTAAACACTTTGTGATTCTGTTAAACTGATGTTGGTTCCTTTTGTTTAATTTGTTTTATCCATAACCCCTACACATCTTACTTTTTTAGGACAATTCTCACAATGCTTTTTGTGTAAAACAATTCACTTATTGGCTGTTAGACAAATTGAATGTGATTATCCTCTATAGGCTCAGGAAGAAAAACAATGTATTTCTCCCTTTTCGTTAAAATAATTTTCATATTTTTGCCAATGACCCTCATTTATGTTTCTACCCATCCTTAAAAACACGTGCAGACTAATAAACCCCATCCAATTGATGTGTCTCGAGGCTAGAGATAACTCATTAATTTATTCTATCTAGCATAATAAATATGATACATTTAAAAACAGAACAATTCTTTGGCAACCATGGAGGGAGAAAGGGTTAATATAGGTTCATCAATTATTTAAGGAAAAGGGAATATTATCTTTCTCTGATGCACAGCATATAATTCAGTTTCCAAATTAATTGAAAACCACATTTAACACTTTCCACAAATTATATCTGATATATAAGATAATCACCATTTTGATGCTCTTGTTTCACAAATATCAGCATCCGCCCTGTATAAAATTATTAGATCATCAGATATTGAGAGGCGAATATCACAGGTGGAACTGAAGTGGGAAGAAGGCCTCAATGTTACCTATTCTATGGATTTATAGAATATAATTTGACTCAGTATTCCAAAATCTCCAGGAGCAGAAAACACCACTCAATCCTTATTTTTTCTGTTTAATAGTCTTCTTATAACTCCTCAAATTTTGTCTAAGATAACTCTGACACACCTACGACATGCTGGTTATGTAAATAATGTAACACAGACTACAAACACCTGACATTTAGTTGTCATTATATTCACAAGTTTAGGATTACGTTTTGGGAACAGATAAATTTGGTGTTTCAATCAAACGTTCCTTTTTCCTATGGTAATCTGTTCCTAGGCTGCTTACCTGAAGACTGGAGTGTTTGTATGTTAAATGTTAACATAATTTACCTTTTGGTAGCATTTGCATTGCAACACATTGCCAAAAACATGGAAGAGCTAAAAAATAATTTTGTTTCAAATTTGGTGGTATTGAATATGATATAACTTGATAGAGCTAATTTTCCACCTAGCTCCCTTGCAATGAAAAGGAAATCAATAAGGCCTCCTGTGACCATTCATCTAAATACTACTGCTATTTCAGATGGTTTACATTAACCTTTGATTAAAGAGGTGCCTAACTCCCCTTCAAAGTCTTTCTTTATGAATTCTATGTTACATACTAGCTATAATTTATTACCACATTTATTTATAATTTGTATATATGCTCTTCATAACTCAGTAAAACGATGCCCTGCCATGGACCAGGTAAGGAATTTGGGGGCTCTAAGTAATTTACATGTATACAGGGACCCTGTCTGGGATTGTTTCATAATCAAAAATACATCTATAGAATGCTCTCCTAGGCCAAAACACTGGTTTTGTGCAGGCACACTGTACACAAGGAACATGTGTTCGCAAATTACATTGTGATAGTGATGTGTGCATTATTTTGTGTTCCACAACATCACCTCCTCATCAATATCACACCTATTATTGATTGTCACACATATCTTTTGCCCTTTCTCACTTGCCTTCCATATTACCACTGATATACACACATCATGCAGCTTACCAATTCTCAAGTTTTGGTAAAGTGACATTGAAGTGACTACAACGACTATCAGACCCTCTCACTGCAACTCTAACCAAGCTTCTGGACTCCTTTTGCCCCTTCTCACTTGGCTGCCATGTTACAACTGATTTTTACTTTTCATGCAGCTTACCATTTATCCAGTGTTGGTAAAGTGACATTGAAGGGATTACAACTACCATGAGGCCCTCTCACTACAACTCTAACCAAGATGCTATAATGAATGTGACTCACTCACATTGCACACATCCCAGGCCCTGTTTTGATGTCAAAGACAATCTATATTAATGTGTCATTAAAGTGAAACACACCTTCTCTTCTATAACTCTGAGGTGGAGTCTCACCTATCACACACAAAGGCAATGCCAGTCAATGGGATTTCATCGAATCAGTGTGAGAAGCATCCTAAAGGCAAATTGGAAACCCTCTCTGCAGGACAGCTTTGCCTTTATCGGGGAACCCTAAAATGTTGGGGCCCTGGGGCACAGTACCTTTATGTGCACTGAACTTGGGAACTGAAGTATATCAGGGACAATCAATAGATTAATAAAGTGCAATGCATTTGGGGCCAATGGGTAGGTGCAACTTATGAAAGCAAACACAGCACTAACTGTAAGGTACACACTGCAAAATGGACACATGTCCATGCAGAACTCCACAAAGATATGACAAGTTAACACCGTCCATGAGTGAATACATAAATATCTAACTTTAACACATCGAACACATATCCAACCTATATCATAGGGAGAAGTGCAATGTAAAGCACATTGACAGTAGCCAGGTCAAGCTGAAATACTTACCACATAACATGTCACCAAATTCAATGTCCTCCCCATTTAGATGTCATCCCACATAGACATTTATCCAACATTTAACCTTGTCCTGTGTAACTCCAGCGCTGGCTTCAAGATCACATCATACTAACCACTTCACCTGGATCAGCAACCAGGGATAAAACAAACACAACTGTACTCGCACATGACAAACTATACAATAAAATCAAATAATTATGAAAGTGATTTAAGGACCAGTGTCTTCAAAAACATGGAAATGTTTTTTTTGAATGGATGAAAAACATCTGGAAATACAAAGGCCACTGGCCAGTCATTTTGTCATTCATGCCACAGCACAAAGCTGTTCCACCAAACTTGCCCTTTCTGACACTGCCAGGGAATCTCTTCACAAAGGGGCATAGCAGGCACTTCAAACATGGTACTTGAGAAGGGTGGGCGGAGGTTTAGGGAGGGGTAGATTTGTCGTTGGGTGGGGTCTTCTTGGGTTTAGGGGTTTTGGGCTGGGTTTACTTTAATGAGGTGTTTTTTAATTTGTTGAGATGGGTTCAGGGGTTGGGAGGCTTTTTTTCATGTGCAGCGTGGGAAGTGGAAGGGACGAGTTTTGGGTGTCGGAGAGGATTTTGGGACTTTGGGAGGGGTCAGGATTTACAGGGATAACAGCATAGGTAAACATTACAGATTCACTGGGAAAACGGGTAGGATGTTCAGGATGGAGTTCGGTTTGGGAAGAAGGAGTAGAAGTGTGAGGTGTGTCTGCTGTATGCACTGTGTGTTGTGTTGGTGTCTGCTGTACGGGTGACTGAGTGTTTTCTTTTTTTGGTCAGAGTGATGTGGGTGTACAAGGTGTTCTGGAGGGGTCAGTGTGTGGTGATGTGGTGTCCGCGGGTATGGGTGTCTCTGTGGAAGTGTTGGTGTGTATTGGTGTGGCATCTACCGGAATGGTTGTGTTTCTGGAGGGTTCAGTGTGTCTTACTGTGGTGTCTACCGGTATGGTTGCGTCTGTGGAGGGGTCAGTGTGTGTTGCTGAGGTGTATGCGGGTATTGGTGTGCCTGTGGAGGACTATGTAAATGTTCCTGTGGTGCCTGGGAGTATGCTTAGGGTGGTGAGGGAGGTGAGTGCCTGCTGTGTCCATGTATGTTTGAGTTTTTTTTATGCCTTGCATTTTTGTATGGTGCTTGTGTCCAATGAAGTGTGTCCAGGCTTAGGTGTGCTTGGAATTTGGATGGGAATAGTGAATTTGGATGGGGAAGGGGCGGAAGGGAGTTAGAAGGTTGTGATGGGTCGAGAGCTGCCATGAAAAAGGAGGCCAGAGCCTGAAAAAGATCTCTGTAGGCCACACATGGCAGTGTGAATGCCTTCCAGGTAGGCAACCATCTGGGACAGCTGGTTGCTTTGCCCCCTGGATGGCATCCAGGACTACAGTCTGACTCACAGAGATGCTTCTCAACAGGTAAAAATCCTCCTCATGCAGGGCAGTAGGGCTAACAGGGGCAGTGGCTAAGGTGCCTGGAGTGAAGGAAATCAGTATCCTCTTGGGGGAGCGGTAACAGCCAAATTATGAGGGGGACAAACAGGATGGTGGCATTGGAACTGGGATGGTGGACATGCTTATGTTACTTCCTACATGGTTACGCTAGGAGAGGGAGGAGACACCAGCCTCCAGTGTGCCACCATTTCAAGACCTACACTCCATGGAAGAGTGACATGTCATCCAGAGGTTCTGTTTGAGGTGGCAAACAATCCTGGATTCATGCCATCAGTTGGAGCCTGACCTCCTACCTCACATCAATAATCATACATAAATACCACAACTTTCTACATTTGTAGTGTTTTGCATTTTTTGGTCAAAGGCTCATTTCAAGTCTCTGTTGCTATTTCAGGTTGAATGTCACAACCTATGTTCAGTCGGGTACTCGCGGAGGTGCGAGCAGCACTTTTTTAAACATGTGGCCAGCTGCATCCGGTTCCCCAGATGTGAGGAATTAGCCCCTGTGAGGTGTATTTCTTTGGATTAAGTCACATCCCACATGTAATTGGATCCACTGATAGCACCTATATTGCCTTAGTACCACCACAAGCCGGTGAGCAAGTGTTCTGGAACAAGAAGCACTTCCATTCTATCAAGGTTCAAGTTTTCTGCTTACCAGATTTGCACATCTCAAAAGTCTATGCCCTGTTCCCAGGATCTGCAGATGATACCTTTGTGCAGTGGAACAGCACCATACCCCAGCTGATGTCAAAACTACTACAGGTGATGGTCTGGCTTGTAGGTAAGTGTAATCTGTCCTACCTTTGTGTGGGTAATGTCAGGTAGTATGATCTTAAAGTGTGTAACTAAATGTTATACTTCTGTCTATATTTTATCTAGGAAAATCAGTGTATCCCAACTCTCCAAGGTTGATGGCACCACTGAGGAATCATACAATGCTTCAGTGAGGCCCATGGAAGAACACGGCGGCCAGTGGGAGTGGGCTGTTGGTCTTTTGAAAGCCATATTCAGCTGTCTGGACAAGACTGAGGAGCCCTCCTCTACTCACATGGGAAGGATTGTCATATCACAGTGGCCTGCTGCATACTCCACAACATTATCCTGCGACAGAACATACCTTACATCGCAGAGGATTCAGGCCAATAAAATCCAGCAGGTGGGGACCTTGAAATAGTGGTAAAGAGCAAGGAGCTGACTAGTGTCACAATGTCGTACAAAACTCCTTCTCCTGAGTGTAAATATGGTGTGAGATGTGATGACTTTCACTATTCTTGCAACACTTGTAGTTATGTTGTGCAGAGGATGGTACACACTAAGAATGCACAAGTCTGGAAATGAATGTCTGACATAATATCGACAGACAGAATATCGACATACAAAAATATCGACACAAAAATATCGAAATCAAAAATATCGGAGTCATATCTTCATAAAGGTAAGTACAAAAATATCGAAAAATTAATATCGTAGTACAAAAATATCGAAATTAAAAATATCATTTTTTAAAGGTATAAATAATAATGTAAAAATAATTTTAAAATACATATAATTTTACAAATATTAAATAAAAACATTAAAACATAATTAAAAAATTAAAACTAATACATATACATTTAACATAAATTAAAAACGTAATAATTTAATATATTTTTATTTTTTTTAATTTCATTTAATTGATTTAATTTAAATATACATTTATTTTATTTTTACCCTGTACGCCTGTACCCCAAAAACCCAAAACTGACCCTGAACCCTAAAAATACACTTTTACCCAAAAACCCAAAACTGACCCTGAACCCTAAAAATACCCCTTTACCCAAAAACCCAAAACTGACCCTGAACCCTAAAAATACCCTTTTACCCAAAAACCCAAAACTGACCCTGAACCCTAAAAATACCCCTGTACCCAAAAACCCAAAACTGACCCTGAACCCTAAAAATACCCTTTTACCCAAAAACCCAAAACTGACCCTGAACCCTAAAAATACCCCTTTACCCAAAAACTGAAAACTGACCCTGAACCCAAAAAATACCCCTTTACCCAAGAACTAAAAACTGACCCTGAACCCAAAAAATACCCCTTTACCCAAAAACTGAAAACTGACCCTGAACCCTAAAAATACCCCTTTACCCAAAAACTGAAAACTGACCCTGAACCCTAAAAATACCCCTTTACCCAAAAACTGAAAACTGACCCTGAACCCAAAAAATACCCCTTTACCCAAAAACTGAAAACTGACCCTGAACCCTAAAAATACCCCTTTACCCAAAAACTGAAAACTGACCCTGAACCCAAAAAATACCTCTTTACCCAAGAACTGAAAACTGACCCTGAACCCTAAAAATACTCCTTTACCCAAAAACTGAAAACTGACCCTGTACCCTAAAAGTACCCCTTTACCCAAAAACTGAAAACTGACCCTGAACACTAAAAATACCCTTTTACCCAAGAACTGAAAACTGACCCTGAACCCAAAAAATACTCCTTTACTCAAAAACTGAAAACTGACCCTGAACCCTAAAAATACCCCTTTACCTAAAAACTGAAAACTGACCCTGAACACTAAAAATACACTTTTACCCCAAAACTGAAAACTGACCCTGAACCCTAAAAATACCCCTTAAAAAAACTAAAACATATAAAATTTAAAATATTATTATATACTTACCTATAATTACGTTGTAATGGTATGCGTTGTAAAGGTACATGCGCTGTAAAAACATGCGTTGTAAACACATGCGTTGTAATGGTTTTTGCATTGTAAAAATTTCGTTATAATGGTAGTGCGTTGTAAAAGTTGCGTTGTAAAGGTTGTTTCCCCGGTGGATAGCGTAGGGGTAAAAATTACTATTCACACTCCAGAGGGTGCAACAGTAGGGAAAGCGTTGGGTAGCATGGGGGTAAAAATTAATTCCCACACTACTCCCACTTTAACACACAACACACTACACATATAAAAAAGACAATTAATATAAATTTCAATTAATCAATTAATAACAATTAATATTACTAAATTGATGTAATTATAAATGAACTAAATAACACATATTAATTACTAATTAATTAACAATAAATACCAAAGAAAATTACAATCTCTTTAATTAATTACATTTAATTATATCACACCCTATCCCCCTATAAACACACAACCCACTACACAGAAATAAATCATATCATTTATTCACTTAATAATTCTTAATTACCAATTAATTATTATTTAACAATAACAAAAAATTAAATATATTAGCACAATAACTCTAAATGATTTAATTACATAATTAATATTATTTAATTACCAATTAATTATTAATTAACAATAACAACACATTAAATATATTAGCACATTAACTCTAAATAATTTAATTACATAATTAATATTATTTAATTATCAATTAATTATTAATTAACAATAACAATAAAGTAAATATATTACCACATTAGCTGTAAATAATTTAATTTACTAATTAATATTATTGTTTCCCAATTAATTAATTAACAATAACAAAAAATTATATATATAAAAAATTACTCTAATTAATGTAATTACCTAATTAATATTAATTAATTACCAATTAATTATTAATTAAAAATATGTACAAAATTATATTAATTAATTAACTAATTAATATTAATTAATTACCAATTAAGTATTAATAAAAAATATTTACAAACATATATTAATTAATTAATTATTATTAAATTACTTCCCACCCTATTCCCCTATAAACCCACAACCCGCTCTGATACTAAAACGCAAAATGTAAACAAATTTACAAATTTTCAAACATACATTACAAAACATGTTTAACAAACATATAAACAACACATTAAAATACATAACACTAAACAAAATTTCGATATTAGTAAAATTCGATATTAGTAACATGCATACCTTAAAAAAACGATATTCTGTCTGTCGATATTTTGGACATCGATATTCTATACTATCGAAATTAAAACATCGATATTATTGTATATCGATATTTTAATTTCGATATTTTGTCTCACTACCTCTGGAAATATCTGGGGAAAGGTGTTTGTTTTGTAAGTCTAGCTTTGTTCAGCTGTAAATATTATCTTGGTTTGTGTTCTCTAGAAGTTGACATTGTTATATGTGTCATTTGTATGTTTTCTTAGCTAATCTCTCTGTGTTGGTCTGTTTTAGATACCGTCACCATGGTATCTTCATTCAGACATTTCAGAGTTGTGACATTAGCAGGTACATGATGCTGTTCAAACGATTTCCAAAAAGAGGTGTTGACTCTCAATTTCGCATCTATCTAGCTGTAGGGTACAGTGTAGCTGAGTGGTGCTCTGATCAGGGGAAAACAGCCTCATAAGTGGATATAATCCCATAAGTGGATATATTCCACACACTTTGCATCAAATTGATCAGCACCCACTGTTTGTTATTATATCAAATATTGTCTTTTCGACTCAGAACAAGATCAGTCATTTACAATTTTCAATTTTCTAGTAATTTACATTCATATCTAATACATTGATTCAAGATCATCCAGGCTTGTTGTGTGTTGATAAATTCTTTTATTGAAAATGTAAAAAATATTCACACCAGCTTAGCCAACACATTTTGCCCCTTCTCCCAAGACTTCTTCTGGGCTCATTCCTCTCCCATAGAGTAAAGTACATTTTATTTGCACAATTAATTAAAATCGTTGCACAATGTACAGTCAAAGAATAGCCTTTAAAAATTAAAAGTTTAGAAAATTTAAAAAAGAAGAACAATATAAAAATCAATTAAAGAAAATAGAAGTCATTAGTTAAATTAAAAAGAGCGCAAAAATGTCACAGGGGGAAAAAGAATTCAAGCTTTGACAGAGGGGAGTTTCAGGGAATTAATTTCGGTAATAAACTTAACAAAACGCGCTGCCAACTGCGGTGAGTCTCCCCTCATACATGCATCTAATGCTTCATGGCAAGTCCTGATATTCAGTAGGAGCCAGAGTGGGCGCAACCAAAAATGTCTTTGGGCTCGGAGTTCTCGGCAGAATCACAGGATATGGATAAGGTTTTCTTCATCCTGTTTGCAGAAGCGGCATTGTGGAGATGCTTCTTTCCTGTAGCCTCGGCCGAACTTGTATGCCATCAGTGGTATTAAACCAAAGCGGAATCTCATCAATTAAAGTTTTATGTGGACTTTCACAGAGGATGCAAGGTACGATGGAAGGATTTTCGAGGTGTATCATTTGGAGGCCCAGGAGCCATGGAAAAGCTGATTTACCCCCTGCTCATCAAAATCATTTGAAAGAATTTTTGCTTGCCTGGTTAAGAGTTTTGTTTTCGCCTCAATGGGCAGCGAAGAAAGCCATATGTCTTTTGCCTCGGGGGATTCGAGGCATGACATCAAATATTTGTTCCACAATGTTTTTGGGTTGCTGAAGACTGTCCATAGACAGCTCTTTATGGTATGAGCGCTGGCTTGTTTAGTTTTTAAGCAGTAGCTGATGAAACGTGCACTCATAATCCATTGCTGAGAGTATAGCAAGATTTCTTTTCTAATTTGGGCATGAGCGGTTGAATTAGGGAGTTGAAAAACCCTGCCATAGCAAGACGAATGCGCTCTGTCCAGCCAAATGTTCATTTTATCCTTAAAGATTATTGCTCCTCTCCCATAGATGTTTCGCAGTCATCCATTCACATTGATTAGTTCGAAAGGATCCCCAATTTAAAAATGGAGATCTTCGTTTTTATTATAAAAGAGGATTGATCACATTCAGCAGTTTTGTAGTTTTAGCCGATGTCGGCAAATAAACCTAGTCAAAAATTCACTCAGTGTGTCCACTGACTCTGGGTTGATAGCTCAAAACATCCCACAGTTCCCTCCCCCTAGGCCTACCCCCATAGGCCTGTGCTCTTGGTGCAGACTGCACCCTCCCAAGGGGTCGGGATTCCTCTATGACTGGGGTCATGATAGCCATCTCAGAATCAAGGACAGGGAGGGCACAGGATGGGAATGACCATGGTAGGTGCAAAGGTTGGGTGTGCAGTGGTTGGCTGTGTTGTTGCAGCTGTGGTAGGAGGTGTTGTTGTAGGCCCAGTGAACCCCACTGTTGGCGTCTGGCCAGGCAAACCATATTGGCCAAGACTGTCGTCTACCTCTTCAGGAGCATTGTCATCACTGAGAGCTTCTTCCTTGGGTGGAGAGGAACTCTGTTCAGTTGCCAACCATTGAGATGGTGCAGTGGCAGATCAACCTATTGAGAAATAGGGAAGATTGTTAATGGTGGAACTGAGGTATCTATATCCACGTTGTTTTTATCAAAGTACATAGGGACCTACAATGAAGCAGAATAGATGGAGATAAGTATTGTCATCAACTTGTGTGGAGTTGAAGTTTGGTACTAGACATTTGTAGACATTCAATGGATGTAGTAATTTCATTAGCTCATTAGATTTACAGAAATGCAGCATTTTGGCTTTTGTAACAGACAAGACATCACCAAATCTCTGCTACAATCACAGTGTAGTCATAACATGTGTATTTGTTCATTCCAAAGCCTTGTACTGTCTAATATAGGTAAACACCCAGCGCAGTTGTATATTTATTATTGTTCATCATGTGACAAGTACAGAGTCAAGGGGTCTCCTGCCACTGCTAGTCATCTGAGTTTATGGTGTCACTCGTGCCATCACTAGTTTCAGTTGATGAGACCAGGACATCATCAAGCAAAGTATTCAGGCCTATATCTGAGTGGAGCATTGTCTGCACAGTTTACGATGAGTGAAGATCAGTAGTGAGATTGTAGACAAGTTTGAAGGGGCAAAGGGAGTCTCGCATCTTAGAGTTGTAGTGAGATGGCCTTATGGTAGTTGTAGTCACTTCAATCTCACTTCACCAACTCTAGACAAATAGTAAGCTGCATGAAAACTAAAGATATGTAGTGACATGGCAGACAAGGGAGAAGGGTCAAAAGGAGTCTAGCATCTTGGTTGGAGTTGGAGTGAGAGGGCCTCATGGTAATTGTAGTCACTTTAATCTCCTTTTACCGACATTTGAAAAATGGTAAGCTACGTGAAAAGTGAAGATCTGTGGAGACATGTAGACTAGTGAAAAGGGCCAAAAAGAGTCTAGCATCTTGGTGAGTTTGGTGTCACCGTGTCTCATGGTAGTTGTTGTCACTTCAATCTCACTTCACTCTACTAACACTTGACAAATGGTAAGCTGCAAGAAAAGTGAACATCGGTTGTAACATGGCAGACAAGTGAGAAGGGGCAAAAGAACTCTAGCATCTTGGTTAGAGTTGCAGTGACAAGGACTCGGGGTAGTTGTAGTCACGTCAATCTTACTTTACCAACACTTGACTATTGTAGAATATCACTTGGCAACTTGCATTTGGGATAGACCATACTTTTAAATATTCACACATATTGTAGATCCTGTATTGATAGTTTTATGGTAATGCAGTTACAGACAGCATAGCAGCATGTGGCATGTCATGGAGTTGGATGCATAAATATACATTGCCACAGACAAACCAACATTTCACATACTTTGAGTATTGAATGTTCGGAAAGTATACAGAGAACACAAAAGCAACAACAGAGTTGAGAGCAAACAGGACATTGTGATATTGTGGTAGTTATTGAAGTGTAACTTTCCAGAGTCGACTCCCCCAGCTATTCATGTCATGCCCTCAGAATGCAGGATGGCAAGACCTATTCTTCCCAGGGAAATAGTTGTAATGGCTGGGAGAGCCACCGCCAGTCCTCTGAGCCTCCAGGTGATGTTTTTTGTATCTGCTATGCTCCCTCAACCTGAGATCATCCCACCTCCTACTAATGGCAGCACAGGGTGGTGCCAACAGCATTCACTTTGTTGACTTTCCTGTCCCACATTTCCGTTTTCCTACTGAGAGGAGTATGCTGGACTTGGGAAACAAATAGTTAGGGCTCTTCTCTAATGATTTCATCTACCATCACAGTCAAATCTTGCTCAGTGAAGCTTGATGTTTTTTGCTAGACATGGTGAAAAAATCAAATATGAGGGAGTACATGAATGTAAAGCAGGTAAGTGATGGAGGTAAAAAGGTGCAAAACAAAAATACAGGTGGTGGAGAGTGCTTAATGGGATGATGAAAAAAATAGGTTGCCTTTTCTCAAAATGCACAAAACGGTGGTGTATGTCTTGTGGGCTGCAGTTGGGAAGCAAAGGATGCTGGCCAGGGATGGGGTGTGATTTATAGTGTGATTTGTTGGTGTGCTCAAAGCACAGCAGGTGTGTAGTTTTAAATCCATCCAATGGTCAATGTTGTGGTTTTTTCTTTGTGTGGGTACCGCAGCGGTCAACCACCATCAGCGGTCAACCACCATTTGTAAACCGCTGCTAGGCGACCAGGAGTATGGCTGTGTAGTCATATTATGGTCAGTGCGTAGACTGCGGATCTGACGGCGTCAGTGGCTGCATCGCCAACATTGCAGATCACCGCGCTTCCTGCGGTAAGACCGCCATGGCTGCTGTCAGGATTTCAGACAGGTATACACAAAAGGTTAGGGAGGAAGAGGATATTTGGACTGGGGCCACCCTCCTAAGCCTGACACATGGTAAACAAAGAATAAGGGACTCGGGCACTTGCTGCGTGGAGTTCCTAGTTATTCCTGTTTGCTCACTTTGTGGAAAAACCATAAGGTTTTTCATAAAACCCTCACCCACCAGGGTTACCCCTTGGTGGCATGCTTCACCATAGGGTCTTTCCCGTTCCGCTATGGAACAAGGCATGCTTGACCAGATGGACTACGTGGGAGCACTGGTAGAAAACACTATGTGAGGCAGAATGTTCTGCTGGGGAGGAGTGAGGTAAAGGAAGTATATGAATAAAAATACCTGGTTAGTGGGTGATGCTACTTTTATTGTTACCCCCAGTCGGTATGATTAAAAAACAGGGGAAAAAATAGGACTATATGGGATATTAATGAGCCCAAATCCTACCGGTCGACATATTTCTAGCCTAACCCTACGGCTATTCTTAAGGAACTAGTTTTCTCTAATATTGTACCTAGTTCCACTCCTATAGTTTGTCTACTAAAATCAACTGTGATACAGTGCAGCAATTGCACAATTATACTCAGGTACTCTACAAATTTTATACCACCTGGTAATCCTACTGTGATTTTTTTATCACTGTTGAAGCCTAGGCTCCATGGTTCACCCAGCGGGCAAATCCGCTTTTAGTCACACATTTGTCAAAGCCTGAACTTCTCCTGATTACCTACAAAATGATCCGCTCTGAAACCGCATCTTTTGTAGACCAACTATAGGAATGGAACTAAGTACAACATTACATCACATCATCACAACAAGAGTTGCTGTAACCGTCAAAATCATGACATTTCACAAAATACTTACACTCATGAGAAGAAGTAGGCAATGCGATCTTGACTCAAGTCACCTCCTTCTTCTTCACTACTGTCATCATCTTTTGGTATTTCAGGATCCTCCCTCAGTGGCACTTCATGGTTTCCATCCTCTAAGATTTTGGGGATCTTGCGGTGGTATTAAGGCAAGATGGGTGCCTTTAATAGCTCCAACCACATATCAGGGTTGACCACACCCATAGAAGTCAACCTTCAAAGTGGCAAATCCTCTTGTCTGGGGAACTGGATTAAGCTGTCAATGTGTCTCATCATTGATGAAAACATGTCTTGTACACCACTGAACAATGGTTGTGACATACCACCAGATATAGCCATAGTGCATTGTAAGGAAGCTGTGGCCAGAAAATCAGACTCCAACTGATGACATAAATCCAGTGTAGTTTGCCTATTCAAATGAAATTTCTTCTTAATGATATCCCATTCTTCCATGGTCCACAGGTCTGGAAATGGTCAGTACAATGGAGACTTTTGTATCCTCCTTCGCCCTGGGTACCTATGTGTCGATTGAAAACAATTGAGAACATTGGTCACAGTTCCCAGAGAAATATAAATGAAGAGTGAGCCAAAAGTCATTTGACAAAACATAACTGCTCCAGAAAGCACAGAATAATTGTCTACTGTCCAGCATCCACCTTAAAACCCCGTGTGGTCTTCACATATGTCTGTAACATACATGTGCACATTGTACATCCAGAATTGTATTTTGAGCACTTTTATATTTAATTTCTAACTTTTTTTTCAAAATACCTTCACTGACAGTGCACTGCACACATATAGCATTGATGCACAGGAACGAACTACGCAGATGTTTGTGTAAAGGAAATTTGATGGCAATGGAGCAGTACATATGGAAATATGTAACACCTAATTTGCAGTGGTGGTGATGCACTTAACAGTCACTAATTCTGTACTTCCAACCACTAAAATGGCGGATTACTGATCTAATGTATTGGACATTCAGAACCTGCCGCCGCGAGCGGAAGATGACAGTGCAGTAGGCGCATTCATCCTGATGGACACACCCATATGGCTGCCTCCGGAAAGGAAGAGTAAATGGTAGCAGTTTTGTCCAAGAAACCATCTACCAGTGTATCGCAATTTTCCCTAGATGTTGGCGTTACTGCAGAAACTCGATCCAGTGATGTTAATGCTTTGACAATAGAGAAGAATTCTCTCTAGGAATTTCGAGCCATCTCAATTATATTTCTGTAAATTCCATGCTGCATCTACCTGATGTGAGTGTTGTAGGTTTTAAGAGCAAATCATTATGCCTCCTTACTTGTATGATCAAAAGTCCTATGCCATATGCACTCACAGAGCTCACAGGGGCATATTACCAACAACTAGCGATATTTATCGCTAAATGCGCTTAGCGACTCTTTTTTTATCGCTGCCTATCGCTGGATATTTTAGCGGAGAAAACATGCTATTAGCAACGTTTTTCTCCATAGCGCTAAAATATCCAGCGATAGCGGCGTAATGCGAGAATATCGCTGAGAATATAGCGATATTCTCGCATTAGCGACGAAATGCTCTTAGCCATGTTGTCCACCTCCCATTGGATAACATGGCTAAGAACTTGTCTGAGCAGGCGTTAGTTTTTGGCGATAGCAGGAATATTTCCATCTCTACGCCAGCCTTGTGAATAGGCGATAGCGACGTTATCGACTGCTTTCAGTCGCTAACGGGTTGGGTACGCCCACTTTGCATGTCATTAGCGATAAATATCGCTGACATGCAAAGCGGGCCCCAAACCGCTCGCTATCGCCTTCAAGCTGTCGCTAACTGCTGTTAGCGACAGCTTGACAATAGGGCGATAGAATTTTCACTGCTAAACCGGCGAAAAGTGCATATCGCCCCCCTTGATAATATGCCCCACAGCTCTTTCTGAGCATGGCCAACTCCTAACTCCTCATTAAACCACTCAGTCATGGGTCTAGTTCTGCAAGCCGTTTTCCCTACCACTGGTGCAGTGGAGTCCAGTGCTCCCAAGATCCAGTCATCAGCCTGAGTGTTGGCTATAGAGGCACAGCTGTCAAGTATAGGTCGGTTTGCATCAAGAATTGTAGTGAAAGTCAGTGAGGCACCTTTAGCCCATCCCTGAGTTTTCAGCTTCGATCAAGAAGAGGCTCTGAAAGGAATGTTGTGAGAAATCCAAAAGGGACGGTACCAGTGGCAGGGGAGACCCAACTACTAAGTCAATAAGATCAGAAAAAATAAGAGCCAGGGTATATGTCCACACATGTGTGTGGGCCCAGAGACCAGCTGTAGCAGTTGAAGACTTGCTAAGTCCTCTACCATTGCTGAAGCTAGAAGGTACATTAAATCTTCGAAATGAGAATTAATGTCCCTGACTGCAGTAAAGTTAGAATACTGTAGAACCAGTGGGGGCCAGACATTTGCTAGAGAAGAAATAAAACTAGCAGCAGGACCTGGTGGCTGATAGATCAAAATCCCTGAAAAAGTAAGATTATTTGAACAAGTCAGGGAGAAAAGTGCTACCTCGCAGCCAGCTATGTTTACTGTAGTGAAGCTACACTTCAGAGACTGTTTAAAAACAATAGCAATACTCCCCATGCTGGAATTGCCAATCCAGCCTTGCTAACTCATAGCCTGGCCGGACCGCTGCCAAAATGTCAGGCTCACAATTTTCTGAGATCCATGTCTCAGTCTAAAAGATAGCACTAGGACCCTGATCATGTATAAATGAAGAGATGGCTGAGTAAAGTGATTAATCCCTTATGTTCTTTGATGTTCCGGGTGACACTTGTAAAGAGAATAAAGAAGGTACCCTGCCAATTATTTATAAAGGTCCCACCTAGAGGATCCTACTGTGATAAGGTGAGGGGATGAATAGCCCAGAGGCTGAGGCTGCACAGGACAAGACTAGGTCATTCCAAACAAGCTCCACAACATGTTTTGGAAAAATACATATTTTTTTATTTTTATTTTATTTTTTTCCTTCTTAGATATATTCAAAAGACATACATATATAAATTTAAATAATCAATGATATTTTACAAAACATATAAACAAAAATGCTTTTCAAAGTTAAGACCTGCCCATACTTCAGACAAACTACCACATTCATTCACACAGGGATTTTCCTAACTACAATAGAACCATTCAACTCTCATTCATCCATTCTTATAATTATGGCGTAGACAACAATAGATCTTAGGTAGGTTGCCTAAAACGGAGGGTTCATCCAGGCAGATGGTATTAATACGGGTCCTGATGTATTTAGAACGGGTTGCCGTATTCCTGGGACAACGTGCCGACGCGCGTTTCGGTGGAAGGCCAATATGGCCACACCTTCGTCAGGGCCAAAGTAGTATGGTGGGCAGGGATAAGGGATAAAAATCTGTTTAGTTTATTGGGGACGCCTACGCAGTAAGGTCCACCTTCACCATATCAGGAGGGAGTAAGTTTCAATTATTACCCAAGATTTAAAAAGTCCACCCGTAGTCCCTCCTGCAGGTTTACCAGGTTTTAGTTTCTAGCTTCTTCCTTAGTAGCTGCCTTGCGTCCGGAAGGAGGTACTTTCGGTGCGTAGTCCTGCACTTTCTAGTCCTTTTCTTTCGGTGTCACAGATTGAATCACAATAATGTGTCGGGTATTTCTTTAACTTAAACGTAGATCAAGCCGGGCTTTTGGTTAAGGATTCCACCGACATTGCTCGGGACCATGATGAATAGCCGCTTCTGTTAGTCCCGTCTAATGGTCGGTCGTCTACGTTAGAGGGGGTTCCGCCGGCTGCCTCGATCGCCCAACAGCATAATACAGGACACTCCGGGTGACACTTGTACCAAGCAGGCCAATTGTCTTTGTTGAAGGGATTCTGCTCAGGAACAGAACTATGCTTGAGAAAATAGAACATCAGCATGTTGGGAGACACAGAGGAAGTTTATAATATTGATTTAAACTATTGTGCTATAAGATTAATTAATTTCTCAACAAATAGAAAAAATAGCATACCAAAAATATCATTAGCATGGTTAACAAACCATATATCATAAAAAGCTCTGTCATGTTATGAAACAAATACGCCGAAATTCCCCCTCCCGCTACTAAAGCTAAATGATTATACATTAAAGATTTCTGGGATTATTGGCATACCCCATACTTTAGCATACATAGCCGGTTGTTCTACATCCCAACTGATGCAGTACTCTTGCCTCAGACCCTTAGCTCAGTGTGTGTTTTCCAGAACCCTCTTCCTCAGTTATATGACAAGACATGTGTGCTCACAAACAGCAGCTGCATGCCTTTGTTATGTCTAAGTGCTAGTGTCTGACCAGAGAGAATATCAAGGGGCTTTGACAGGCTGCTCAAAGGACATGGCTCAAGGGTAGTTTGTACTAATTTATCACCTGCCTCCCTGTTTCCTGTGGCCACTGGCGTACCCCCCTTGGAAGCTGCTAGTCTTTTGCATTCCACTCTCCGTATGGCGGACAACACTGAAGGTAATTTGACCAGGCCACCTGATACCACGTCTCAGGTTAAAATTCTTGTGTGCAGCACTGTCAGATTACTTAGTAAAAAGGATGACAATAACTGGGCTAGACTTGTCTCTAGCCATGATCTGATATTTCTGCAAGAAACTTGGGCCAGGAAACTCGTCTGTGAGGATGGGTTCATTGCCTACATGGGTCAGTTTTACAGAGAGAAACTGAGAACCAATATGACAAGGAAAGGCTTCAACAGATCTGCTGTGAAATAAAAAAGTTTACAATGTATTTGAGCCTGCAGAGATCTGCATTGCCCTGGAGATTGCCCCACCAGTGATCTAACAGCCTCACTCCAGGGCACTCCAGGGCATTACCACAGGCATCAACTTCTTTGACTCTGCCAGCAGTATGTGTAAACTTTGGCTGCTGTGTCAATACTAATGAACTGTCAAAGCTGATATGAGAAGTATTCTTGTGGTGAGCTGGGTCGATGAGTCACCAGTGTCTTTTCACGAGATAGCCCACAGCCTTGGCGCTGACATTTTACTTGAACTAATACGATAGGAAAGAGAATTGAAAAGGCGGGCTCAGCATAAAGCCGGCTGCCATTATGGCGGTCGCACCGGCCTCGGTAGTCAAGTGAGGGGGGTTTCCACGCGTAGTGGCGCAGTCCCCCCCAACCATCACAAGGGGTCAGGCATAGCATCCAATCACCGGGCACCCCCTGAACCGGAAGCGTTTGCTAGCGCTTCCTGTTTAGGTGGCGTGGCTATAACCGAGGGGCAAGCCAGCTGGAACTGGTTCTGCCCCCCACTCCACTATTAGCCCCAGCAACACTTAAAAGGAGGAACGGGCAAGGAGGCTTTCTCTTTGTGCCTGCCCTCCTGCCTGGGGTAGTGCCGCTGTCCATGTCGGGCCAGGAGGAGGCCCGGTTCACTTTGCATTTTTAGTTTTCAGCGGCTGCAGCGCCATGGCCGGGTCGTGGATCGGGACCAGAGCAGTGGAGGTTTGGTTTTTGCTGGGACCCCTGGGCAGGAGAAAGCAGCTGTGGAGAGTGGGTGCCGCGGGTCTGTTGATCGGATCCGCACAGGTAACTAGGAGCAGGCAGCTGGATTGGGGTGCCGTGCGAGGCACAAGGCGGGAGGTGCAGTATGTGTTTGTGGCTCCCTGAGGGGAATGAAATGTTGCGCGAGGCGGGCCATACCAGCTGATTTGGGTGCTGTGCTGGCTTTAATTGAGTTGCATAGTGCAGCGGGACTGCGCTCAGCCTGTTTCCGCTTGCACTACTGATATTGTAAAATGCGTTGTCTGTGCCTTACTGAAGTTTGGGTTTGCAAGAGGGAAACTTTTGGCAGTCCCAGATGCTTGTTATTGCTTTCATCAAGGGTACATGCAAACCTTGTTACTCCAATGCCAGGAGAAGGCAGCACGCAGATTAGCTAAAAAGCATTACACTCTTCATTTGTAAGTATTGCATCTACACTGAGAAGTGCAAGTACTCCCCTGTTCAAGTTAAAGAAGTGAAGGGAGTGGAAAAGCAGGACCAGTGCCTAGTGAGCGTGTTGGTGACATTGTTGGGGCTGATCCAAGGGCTCAAAGAGGTTGTATCCCCCAACGTGCCCCCCTTTTTCCTTTCCCCTATCTCATTGTGCTGCAGGAATCAACAGAAAAGATCCAGGAGGGGCGGATGCCTGTCGACCATGGTGTGGCAGAACTTTTGACAGCAGAAGGTGTGGGAGATGGGCAGCTCTGGCAAGCCACACTACCATTGCTTCTGGGGCCATGTGGGTTTGGACCTATTCACCTGACCCTCTAGAGTAGCTGTTGCGCATGGCTCTGGGACCTATTCACCTGACCCTCTAGAGTAGCTGTTGGGCGTGGCTCTAGTTGCAGGGTTGCTTAGCTGACTGGTGGCTGCTGCAACTCCAGGTAAGCAGTTTGGGCAATTGCCTGGACCATTGTGCAAAGAGCAGGCATTGGGTGACTGTTAAGGCCTGGTACGGGGGGTGAGAAGCAATGGCCCCTAAGGCAAGCGGCCCTCCCGTATGGAGGCGTTCATGGACAGGATGTTGCGTGAAACGGCTGAGATGAAGCAGGGCTTGGCGGAATTGCAAAAGAAGACGGAGGGGCTGGATCTGACTTCAGGTCCAGGCAACAGATAGTACCTCCTAAGACTTACTCGCCACCATTGCCAAAGAGGAATAGAGCGAAGAAGGGAAGGGTCCAGAGAACCAAGGGAAGGAGGTCCCATCTGTACTGGAGGAGGAGGTCCCATCTGTACCGTCTCAGGTGTCACCCCAGGCACCACTAGTTCCCCAGCCCCAGCTTGCGAACCACAAGCCGGCCGTGCCGTCCATGTGATCCCACAGGCACTGCCGGTACCCCTGGGGGTGGCCTCCGAGGGGGTATTCCAGCGCAGCCAGAAGTGGCAATTTGGCAGCGTTCCTCCCTTGGTTGGAGAAGGTGGGGAACTGGTTGCCCATTGTTGGGGCATCTGGTGGCATAGGGGATGCCACAGAGAGGGCCAGAAAGATAATTGAGGAACTTAGCAAGGCTAAGCCAGAAGACGGGCTGGCAGTACCTGTAGGCGGGGTGCCGCCAGTCAATGCAGCAAAGAACGCCACAGTTCCCACACTGACACCATCACCTGTGGGCACGGGACCACCGAAGCCAACAGAGACCACGACAGCAGGTAAAGACAAACCCCTGCCACCTCTGAGTATATGGAAGGTTAGGTCCTCCAGGGATCGGTTGGGGAGGTATTTGTCCCAGGAGACAAAAGAGAAGATCTGGAAGGGGGAGTATGTTAACATATTCTCCCTGTTGGTAGACGACGCAGAGCAGGAGGAGGCCAAGAAAAACAAGGAATGGCTTCTGCCCAGGGAATGGGCCAGTATCATGCTGAAGTACAGGGTGGAGGAGAATCTGGTGAATTCGGGAAAAGGTTTTACTACTTACTACTTATCATGTGCGAGTGTTTCCCGGAGCTGGGCACTGAGTTGCTACCACAATAGGATCATGTGCAAGCACGACACATATCGGGGTCAGGGGAGGAACAATTATGATAAGGAGTTCAGGAGGGCGAAGGCAGCGAATCCCACATTATGCTGGAACAAGAAAGACATGATCATTCACTTGAAACATCTGGGGCAGGTCCCCACCAACAGGGGCAATACTCAGGACACATTCCGGGGTCAGTACTATCGGGCCGGCCCCTCAGGTCAGCAGACAGGGGGGAGGAAAGAAAGGGGCCTGTTGGGACTTTAACAAACCTTCATGCAACAAGCCAGATGGGACTTGTGGATTCAGGCATGTATGCACAATTTGTGGTAACTCCTCCCACTCCAAGATCAAATGCTTCAATTGACAAAAAGACAAAGGGGAAAAGAAGCATGATTAAGAGCGCAACAGTTTCAAAAGTCGGATCCCCCATAGTATTGAGCGCCATGATCCCCATGCTCAATATTTATCACTGCCCAGAGGCTGCCAAAGTGCTCAGAGAAGGGCTCTTAGAAGGTTTCAGAATACCTTCACCTGGGTACACCAGTATGGCACATTGAAGAAATCAATCTTCAATAAGGGAAAGAGAGGGAGTGGCAGCAGCAAAAATTTTGAACAGGCAGTGGACATGCTCAGGGACTTGGGTCGGGGCGCTCTCCTTGCAAAATCGGACATTGAATCCGCCTTTCGTTTGTTACCAGTTCACCCACAGGACTTTCATTTATTAGGCTTCCAATTCAAGGGGTTGTACTATGTAGACAAGTGTATGCCCATGGGTTGCTCAGTGTCTTGCGTGTATTTTGAGAAATTTAGTACCTTTCTCGAGTTGGTAATCAGGTAGGCAACATGGCACAATTTGGTGATGCATTACTTGGATGACTTCCTTTTCCTAGGGCCACCTGGGTCAAATGTTTGCACGATAGCATTGCTCAACTTATGCGCGATCATGCAAGAGCTAGGCGTCCTGCTAGCAAGGGACATAATGGTGGGCCCTGCCACAGCAAAGGAATTCCTGGGAATTGAACTGGACTCAGTGAAAGGCGTGTTGCGCTTGCCAGTTGTGAAGGTGGAGGCATTTGTGAAGGCGCTGAAGGTTTGCTTAGTCAAGGAGAAGGTTACTCGGCACCAATAACAGCAGGTTGTGGGTCACTGAACTTGCCGTAGGCTCTAAAGGGTTGCGCAAAAAGGAAATCATATCTTCATTTAGAATACGATAGGAATCCATATGTATTAGAGAAATGTTAAAGTTAGCCTATGAACAACTGTGCCTATCTGTATTTGGACTTTCTGTACATTGTATATAATGTATAGCTCAATATCAGAATGTTTAAGTTTGTAATAAAAATAAGGCCGGGGGTCTACGACCCCTAATCCAAAGCAGTCGTGTTGTCTGACTTATCTGCCATGGGGAAGGGTCCATCCCCCATTTGGGATCATCTGCTTTTATGGGAGGGACCTAGGAGGTACCAGTCCATACTGAAAAGGCGCGCTCAGCATAGAGCCGGCCGCAATTAAGGTGGTCTCGCTGGCCCCGATAGACAAATGAGGAGGTTTGCTGTGCGCAGAAGTGACACGGCACCCCCACCATCACAAGGGGTCAGGCATAGCGCCCAATCACCGGGCACGCCCTGAACTGGAAGCATTTGCTAGAGCTTCCTGTTTAGGTGGCGTGGCTATAATGGAGGGGCAAGTCAACTGGAACTGGTTCTGCCCACCACTCCGCTATTAGCCCCAGCACCTCTTAAAAGGAGGAACAGGCAAGGAGCCTTTCTCTTTGTGCCTGCCCTCCTGCCTGGGGAAGTGCCGCTGTCAGTGTTGGGCCGGGAGGAGGCCCCATTCACTTTGCATTTTACCCATCCACCATTCCCCAAGGCAGATATTGGCATGTGAATATGTGGTGTTAAGTATGTTCTTTGTTTTTCTGCAGGAATAAGTATATGATAAGTATTACAAGTAAATGTATTGGATGTGTGTAGGTTCTCTTTTGTTTTGCAGGCAAATGTATTTTCGTATTTTAAAAGTATGTTTCATTGTGCTTTGCTGGTGAATAAAGTGTTGCTAATGGCCTTTTTTTCACAATTTACAGGAAAGCAATTTTGACGTATTTTGTGCGCTTTCCTAGGGCTGGTGGTAAGGTCGTGGTTGGTGAGCATAGTTTGCGGTCCTTTTGAGGGCATCATCTTTATAAAAGGGGATGCCCGAAAGGGAGACAGAGGTCTCTCACAGAACTCCAAGGGTCAGTTTCAGACAGTAGGTTGAAGGCGTGCGGGGGTCTCTGGGAGCCACACTTCCAGTAGGCCATGGGCCACCCCCGCACGCACATGCGGTCAAGGGTGCAACAGCGTACAGCCGGTAGGTTGAAGGGGCGCGGGGGACACTGCAATAGGAGCCACACTTCCAGTAGGCCAGGGCCACCCCGCACGTGCATGCGCTGAAGGGCACAAGGGCGCATACTGTTAAGGGCCCCATTTTTTATGGCGACAAGAGGATAGGGATTTGGGCTGCCAGTCATTGACCTTGCCTTAGGCTCTAAAGGGTTGCGCAGAAAGGAAATCATATTTCCATTTAGAATACAATAGGAATCCAGATGTATTAGAGAAATGTTAAGGTTAGCTTATGAACAACTGTGCCTATCTGTATTTGGATTTTCTGGGCATTGTATATAATGTATATCTCAATATATGAATGTTTAAGTTTGTAATAAAAATACAGCCGGGGGTTAACAACCCCTAATCCAAAGCAGTAGTGTTGTCTGACTTATGTGCTGTGGGGAAAAGGGGGTGGGGGAGGGTCAACCCCCTATTGGAACTTAATTCATCTAAAACAAAAACAATGCTTTTTACCACTCGACTTTTTACCTCCTGGGGCAATTCCCTGCTTGGCCCACCCACACAAGTGAGGTACCATTTTTATTGGGAGACTTTGGAAAATGCGGGGTGGCTGGAAGTTTGTGGACCCACACAGATTCTAGAACTTTCCATCATAGAAATGTGGGGAAAATGTGGTTTATTTTACTAAGTTTGAGGTTTGCAAGGGATTCTGGGTAACTGAACCTGGTGAGAGCCACACAAGTCACCACCTCATGGATTTCCCTTGGTGTCTAGTTTTAAAAAATGTATAGGTTTGCTAGGTTTCACCAGGTGCCGTCAGCGATAAGGTTCAAACTCTACAGCTAGGCACTTTGCAGGAAAAGGATCAGTTTTCACTGTAAAAATTGGTGTTTCCACGTTGCATTTTGACCTGTTTTCTGTCACGGGCACTAGGCCTACCCACACAAGTGAGGTATCATTTTTATCAGACGACTATGGGGAATGCGGGGTACGTAATTTTGTGGATCCACGCCGATTCCAGAACTTTCTATCAAACAAATGTGAGGAAAATGTGTTTTGTTTTACAAAGTTTGAGGTTTGAAAGTGATTCTGGGTAACAGAACCTGCTGATAGCCACACAAGTCACCCCATCCTGGATTCTCCAGTGTGTCTAGTTTTAAAAACTGTACAGGTTTGCTAGGTTTCCCTAGGTGCCGGCAGAGCTAGGATTCAAAATCCATAGCTGGGCACTTTAAAAAAGAGGGTCAGTTTATACTGTAAAAATGTGATGTGTCCATGTTGTGTTTTCCCCCATTTCCTTTCAAGGGCACTAGGCCTACCCACACAAGTGAGGAACCATTTTTATCAGGAGTCTACGGAGAACACAGAATAGTAGAACAAGTGTTATTACCAATTGACTTTTTATGCATTTCTGGAGATGTGCAGATAACCACTGCTTTTAAACTCCATATTTTGTTCTCATTGTGGAAATACATAGGTGTCTTTGATACCTATTTTTCACTCTTTATATTTTACCAAATGAATTGCTATATACCAAGTACACAAAGAAAAACCATTGCAAGATGCAGCTCAGGTATTGGCTCTGGGTTCCTCAGCTTCTTGGTGAAACTACAAGTCCTATATATCCCCACAACCAGAATGGTCCAGCCAATGTAAGGGAATATTGCTTTCAAAAATCAGTCACACTTGGAAGAAGTTATAGGTGAAAATATTGGCACAAATGGCTGTTTTTCTCAACTTAATTTCAATTCTTCCTATTTTCAACTGTTATAGAAAAATGTTTGAAGGATCTACACAAATGACCCCTTGCTGGATTCAGAATTGTGTCTACTTTCAGAAATGTATAGCTTTCCAGAATCCATAATTGCTTTCAAACCAATTTCTACCACTAACTAAAGGAGGTTGAAAGCAATAAAAGTAGGAAATATAGGCTATGTCCCAGTAAAATGCAGAAACGGTGTACAAAATGTTGGTTTTCAGACAAAAGTCTGCCTGTCCCTGAAAGCTGTGAAGATGTTACTTTCAGCACCACAAACCCTTTGTTGATGGTATTTATCTGCAGCACCTTTTCCCCATTTAAAAAAAAAAGAAATTAGCTGTATTCTGGCTAATTTCTGGCTCCCCTCCAGGGGAATTCACAAAACCTAGGTACCTTGAAAATCCCCATTATGTTGGAAGAAAAGGGCGCAAATTTGGTGTGGATACATTATGTGAACAAGAAGTTACAGGGCCCTAAGCGTGAACTGCCCCAAATAGCCAAAAAAAGGCTGAGCACAGGGAGTGGGGGGTCAGGTGGGGGAGGTCTAGCAGCAAAGGGATTAACATGCAAGTCCCAGGGACTCTTCCTAGCTTGGAGGAATGTGGACTTAGGTGCTGTGCTGATGGGCTTGTGCACTAATCAAATCAATATGTTGCTTAATCTTCTATCTCATCTGGCTGATTCACAATCCACGGCAAATAGTTTTATCCAGCAGTGGTCCGCCATTAGCAGCGTTCTTATGAAACCAATCATATCTGCCAATTTAGAGGCAACATTTGTGATTATTCCTGTAGAAATGCCTCTGTGGACTGCTATAGAACCCTAAACGAGATACCCAAGGTCAACCAGAAAATGTAAGATTATAGAACTGCGTACAATGGAGCTTTGTGCAGTAGGAGCAATGAGATTCAAATGGGGCACAGGGGAGGCTTGTTTAGTCCTTCAGGCATAATGACCCTACAACCTTATAAAGGGTGGTTAAGAACATTGCTACCCTGGGGTGTAATGAAAGCTCAGTCATCACTATCATAACATCATAAACTTTATTCGACAGTTGAGTCATAAAAGCACATCATAAAACATTCATCAGATATTCAATACAGTCTAAAACAACCATAGTATGATATTTTACATAAATAGTTAAGATACAATTAAACTCCATACGGCAACTCTCGAATACATTGATTAAGAGAAATGTACAAACTAAAGTTGTTTTAAAATATAAAAATTACAAAAGGGCATTATTGCCATGTTCAGTAATTCATTATGTGGGATAAAGAGTGACTCAGTACACAGAGTATCTACAAATTAAGCAGGAAACCCATACCCCCTTGCATGGACAAGCGATTATTTTTACTCGTATGTGCTTGAGGCTAAAAAGTAACAAAATGGGCCAACTATTCGCTATGCAAGAGCATCAATTTTAATCGAATTGCCCAAGCCCAATTCAAGAACTTCGCCACAGCTATAGCTATCAGTGGGTTAGGGTCTGAACTTAGAATTCCCAGGGCCTCTACATATTTTGGAGTACCCATTAATCGGCAGATAGGTTTTATCCACTTATGACGTGGTGCAATATATAGAGGACAGAAGCCATTTAATTTTATGAAAGGAGTCATTTTTAATAATATCCATAAGGCCCTGGGCATAGTGCGACAGTTCCTCAGTACTCCATATTTTACGCCAGTACAATAATGGGCGAAGAATGGCCAGATCTTTAACTGCTTTCCTGCCTAGATCCCATAAGAGTGGTGTTAATGGGGACACTGGTGACTTTATGCAAGAACTCATTCTCCACCAGGGACAGGCATTGTAGGTTTTCAAACCCCCACAGTTCGGCTCCATATAGGCTGAACTCAATACCTTCATCCCATAGATGTCAAGGACTGGGCTAATAGGTTTGGTTAGTGAGGTTTTGAATTTTTGCAAAAGAAACCCTGATTGCTGCTGGTGCTTTAGAACAGCCAAATCAAGTTGGCTATTCCAACGCATATCCCTCTGTAGGGTAACACCCAGGTAGCTAAAAGCATCAACCTGCTCTAATGGAGAGTTATTCATATATATGCTACATTGGAAGGATTTGTGTTCATTGAAAGACATAGATTTAGTCTTAGCAGTATTTATTTCCAGACCGTGCAAAAGGCAAAAGCCTCCGAACCGTTGGAGAGTCCGCTGAAGGCCGCTTGGTGTTTTAAAAATAATCATAGTATCATCCGCGAACATGAGGATTGGGATACGTACACCTGCCAGCACAGGGGCATCCGTGGGGGCAAGGGAAAGGTAGTCCGCCACCCCATTGACGAAAAGCGAGAACAGGGTAGGTGCCATAACGCACCCCTGCGGCACTCCCCGTTCAACGGGGAAGGTTTCCGTAACCTCGCCCTGCAGCCCCCACCGGACCCGGGCAAAGTTATCCTCATGCAAGCACACGATCAATGTCAGCAACTCCGGGGCCATCCCCGTTTTGGGTATTCCGGACTACCGAAAACCTTTTGTACTTTACGTGCATGAGGTGGACGGTTCTTTCTAACTTCCCCCCTCTGACATTGACACCATTGAACATGCTTCTTGATAAGCTTAAGTCCGGATCTCCTCTGGATCCCTGCCCTTTGAAGATTCTCAAAGAATGCAGAGTGGTATTGCTTCCCCCATTTCTAGAGGTGATAAATCTGGCAATCTCCGAAGGTGTCTTTCCGACTTCATGGAAGATGGCAATAGTCCTTGAGGAAAGTTTTGCCTCTCCTACCTATCCATACTCGTGCCCAAGTGGTTAGGTGTACCATCCTCAGCAGGTTGGACTATTGTAATGCCCTCCTGCTTGGCTCTCCTGGTTTTTTGCTGGACAGGCTCCAGAGGGTCCAATCTGCGGCGGCCAAGTTGGCCTTAGGGCTTCCGAGAAGATCTCATGGACCGTCTGCCCTGGGCAAACTTCACTGGCTGCCGATCAGACAGAGGATACAATTCAAGGCCCTCTGCATAGTCTTCAGGGCTTTTCATGGATCTGGCCCTGCCCCTTTGCAATCAAAGTTTGCCTGGTATTCTCCAACCGGACGACTTCGATCCTCAGACTCTGGGCTGGTAGTGGTCCCCAGATTCAGGAAGGTCCGAGCTGGGGGGAGATCCTTTAAAGTGGCAGCCGCCATACTTTGGAATACTCTCCCGGTTGAGATTAGACACATCACTGAACTCCTGCTTTTCAGAAAAATGATTAAAACCTGGCTATTCCCCAAGGTAACTGTCTGAAGCCCTCATTCCTTGTGTTTCTCTTTCCACCTCATCAGATCTTATCAGCACCAGGATGCCTGCAATGGTGACAGCTGCGCTTTATAAGTTTGTTAAATAATAAATAAATAAATAATAAGTCAAGCCCCTTTTAAAGAAGGCTACTTTAGACCCCGGGACTTTGAACAACTTTCGCCCCATTTCTTTACTTCCTGCCCCTTCGAAGCTGCTCGAGACTCATCTCAACTGCCACCTAAGTGCCTTCCTTGACAACTCTAGCCTTTTGGATTTTTCCCAGCACGGTTTCTGGAGGGCACACAGCACGGAGTCCGCTCTCACTGTGGTTACCAATAACATCCGCGCTAAGGTCGACAGTGGCCAGACTACCCTTCTGGTCCTGCTCGACCTCACAGCAGCATTTGACACCCTGTCCCCCTCTATTTTGGCTATTCACCTTAAGGAGATAGGAGTGGAGGGACCAGCGTTGAGCCTCCTGACTTACTTTCTCGATCAGCTTAAACAAAGGGTCAAGTTGGGTAACTTTCTTTCCCCTGTCAAGCCTGTGCAGTGCGGGGTTCCTCAAGGCTCGTCTCTGAGCCCTACGCTTTTTAATATCTATGTAGCCCCGCTTGCCAGGCTTGTAAGATCCTTTGGGTTGGAAGTTTTATCCTACGCTGACGACACCCAGATTATGGTCTCCCTCTCTCAAACTGCAAACATCACGGCCCGAAATTTCAGGAACTGCATGGAAGCAGGCGCGGGCTGGATGATAAGGAACTTCTTGAAACTTAACGGGGAGAAGACAGAAGTCCTTATCTTTGGAGGCAAGGAGGAGATCTGGTCGATGGAGTGGTGGCCTCCTGCTCTTGGAGCCTGCCCTACGCCCTCCCAGTCTGTCCGTAACCTGGGTGTAATCTTTGATACCACGCTTTCTTTTGACAAACAAGTCAGCAGGACAGTATCAACTTGCTGCGGGGTCCTAAGAATCTTGAGAAAGATTGTACATTACCTTTCTATTGAGGCTCGAAAACAGGTTACAGTGGCCCTTATATCCTCAAGGATGGATTACTGTAACTCGTTATACCTAGGTATAAATAAAAGGCTGTTCCAACGCCTTGAGATAATGCAGAATGCAGCAGCCAGGTTTGTTGTTGATGCCCCTAGGCATTCGTCAGGCACCTCTATTAGAAAAGAGCTGCAGTGGCTCCCCATACATGCCTGGATAAACTTCAAGGTCCTATGTCTCACTCACAGTGCTTTGCATGAGTCCGGTGCAGTAGGCATCAGATCCCTTGTGTCCCTCTATGCCCATAGTAGGTCTCTTCGCTTGGCCAATAAATGCCTTCTCTCTGTGCCTCGAGTCATCAAGGCCAGATGGGGCGGGAGGGCCTTTTTCTCCCTCGCCCTGAGATTGTGGAACATGCTTCCGTCTGAGCTCAAAGGTCAAACCTCCCATCATCTTTTTCAAAAGGCATTGAAGACCTGGCTTTTCACAAAAGCCTACCTATAGCTGGCATACTTTCTCCCCTTCTAAACAGCTGTACCACCTTTATGCGCCTTGATGCCTATGGGCTAAGTTGCGCAATATAAATCTTTACTCACTCACTCACTCATTGTTCTCTCTCAGTGTTAACCCAGGGTTTTGGCGGAAAGCAACAACCTTGTGCATATTTTTCAGCAGTATTGGATAATGGTGCCAGAGCCCATCCTAGCTGTTTAAGGGCCACTGCTGCTGTGGCGGTGGCCATTCGACAGTCGGAGAGGATTCTTTGAAATACTGATCTCACAGTGATGGTACTGCACGCTGTGGACATATTATTGAATCGAACAAAAACTCAGCACCTCACGAGTGCACGATTGACTGGTTATGAATTAACTCTATTTGCACCTCACATTAAAATTAAAATATGTGCCACTCTGAATCCAGCCACGTTACTACCCCTCCCTTCGAATGATCAAAAGGACGATGTCCATGATTGTATATTTCGGACTGAAGAAGAAATGAAGGGACGCGTAGACCTCACTGACTCTCCTTTATCTGACCCACAAGGGGAGTTGTATGTGGATGGCTCTTGTTTTAAGTTACCAGATGGCACGACAACAGCTGCTTATGCTATAACCACTCTTAGAACAGTAGTAGAGACAGCTCGGGTTTCTCAGCATTCAGCGCAAGCAGCTGAACTAATAGCCTTATTAGGAGCATGTGAACTGAGCAAAGGTTTAAGAGTAAATATTTTTACAGACAGCCAGTATGCCTTTGGCGTGGCCCACAGTTTTGGGCGGCTGTGGAGGGAACGAGGATTTCCTACCTCCCATGGTCAAAGAATACAACATGGCCCTTCGATTGAAAGATTGTTAAATGCTCTAACTTTACCAGAGAAGGTGGCCATCATTAAGTGTAGTGCCCACAAGAGAAATATTGACACTACAGGAGAGGGAAACACCTTTGTCGATCTAGTAGCGAAAGAAACAGCACAAACTAAAACGTCCACAATGTTCCCCAGTGTAGCAAGCCGATGAGTGGCCGAGACTATAGTATTTGATAATACTATTGAAAGTGTTAGAGAATTGCAGAAAGAAGCCACCCCTGATGAATTATTAAAATGGGAACAGGAAATAGGGCAGTTAGACAAAAATGATTGTTGGATTGACTTGACTGATAGACAGAGATGGCTATTGCCTAATGCCCTGTTGTACGCAGTAGTAGTAATGGCCCATGGCACAGTCCACATTGGAGCAAAAGGTATGTGTGCATTATTGGACCCAGTATGGAATAACTTGAATATCCCCAAAACGGCTGCCCATGTGGTTAAATACTGCATGGTCTGTTTACAGCATAATCCCGGTGGGAGAGAGACGGTTCTTAGTGGAAATTTTGACACCCCATTCTTTGCCGTTTGAAGTACTACAGATGGATTATATTCAATTTGACAGAGTAAACAACCAGTATGTGTTAGTGGTGGTCTGTGCGTTTAGAAAATGGGTTGAAGCATACCCCACCAAAGATAATACTGCCTTAGCCACTGCAAAAGCCCTGATTAAAGAGTTTCTGCCTCGATTTGGTTTGCCCCGAATTATATGGACAGACAACGGGGTACATTTCAATGCAGAACTCATTAAATATGTTTGTAAAGTATTGCAAATAAAATAGGAATTTCATGCAGCACGACACCTGCAATCTGCAGGACTGGTCGAGAAATATAATGGCATATTGAAATTAAAGATGGCAAAGATACAGGAAAGTACGGGTTTGAGTTGGCCTGATGCACTGCCCCTAGCATTAATGTCAATACGAGTAAACCCTCATTCTCGGGCTGGGCTGTCACCTATGAGGTTGTTTTTGGTCAGCCAGCCAATGTGTGGGGTGTCCCAAAGCCTAGATCCTTCCGTGATCTTGGTTATCCTATGATGACAGATTACCTGTACGCTTTAACTAAAGATCTGCGTTCCATTCATCAACAGGTGTCAGCAGTACTGCAGCCGCTGCCAGAGGGTCCTGGACATCGTTTGGAACCAGGACAGTGGGTCCTTGTGCGAAATTACCAACGGAAATCGAGTCTAGAACCAAGGTGGAGCCGTCCTTACCAAATCCTTTTGGCCACCCGAACAGCAGTGAAAGTAGATGGGAAAAAGCACTGGATACACGTTTCACATTTAAAGAAACTACCCTTACTGCTTCCTTCTGATCAGCAGAACTGAGACGGAGTTCTGACACAAGAGGGAGAACGAAGGTTGAGTTTTGTGCCTTTCTCGGATGCCATTGAGATTGGGCAAGCGGAAGGATTGTTGCTGCCGCAAGGAGATGAATCAGCCTCAATTTCTGAAACTCGTGATAAGGCTGACCCCCCTGAGGCTTCTGAAAAACGTGTTGCACCAAATGGTACTGCTGCTGTGTTGTTCCATGACCAAGAGCAACCTGGCCATCTTCGATACAATTTACGGCCCCGAAAACAACGCGATACCCCAGTTTTGGATTGTAGGAGACAGGGAAAGACTGGAGTTGTAGGATCGAAGATAGTTCTTTTCTGGGGTATTGAGCAAGACACTGGACTGAACCCGTTGAGAGCTTGGAACTGACATATTGCTCTGTTCAGAAAGAAAGATTGTGTTACATAAAGGGCCTAAATTGCAACGGTGAAATTACAGTGAAGATTGCAATCTGTGGATGGATAATAAGAGACTGCCTGTGAGGCTCTAGACGGACACAGGGAGAAGAAACCCTCTGACAGTTGGCTTGCACCCTTTTCCTGAGTTTAGGTTGGACTTTTAGTTAGAATTTACCCCTTTGTCCGATTTGCCCTTGAAGACGGGATGTAGTGTAGTTCCTATCTTCCCAATAGGCTCTGCACATTGGAATAATACCTACAGCAGTAAAGGCCTAGGCCAGACGTTAACTAGGTCTACTACTGTCGATACTAGACTTAAAGTTTTGGGTTTGCCAGCGTAGCTCAGAGTTCGCTAGAAACTTTCTCGAATGTTCAAGGAGGAATTAACTTCCCTGATTAGACAAGAAGGGATTTAGTTTCTGACAACCATAGAACATGACAACTTTGCTCTCCCCTAATCAAGAGTCAATCTCGAGAGTCGTGTGAACAAAAGGCAAATTATTTTACTCAGTCAGTACGTGCATTCTTAGTCTCATCAGAATGTAGAGAAAAGGAAGAGACGGGCGTGTTCAATAAAAAGGTGTTATTTATTGATCAGTCTCTTTTCTCATACAAGAGAAATGGATCGATATTATTGCAATACTTATAGCTAAGTAAAGTGCATACATTAAAAGCAATAGTATAAAGTAATACTGTAAAAACATTGATATGGTTTCTAAGCCATATGATGTTTAAAATGAATAAAATATATTTACATACACATATACATTTGACTAAACGTACTGTTTCTAAATACGCCTACCCCGTGTACCTGACCTAAGCCTAATACGTGGGCGGGAATAGAAAGTTACAGTTTAAGTTAAGTTTGTTTTTGGCAAGTGAATAACTAAAGAATTCTCTGTGAGGGGTTATTCAGTTCTGTACCTGGAAGTTAGGATGAATGAGGAATGGTATCTCTCTCTCTGGTCTCGATATTCCAGGGTGCCTGCGAGGGCTACCCGCAAACGCCGGTGCTGGATTCTCGGCAGGAGAAAGCAGCGCGTCTCTCAGCGCGTCAGGAAGGCGGGGCTGTTGCCAGCGGGGTCTGCTCTGCTCTCGGCTTCGGCAAGTATGGCTGCTCCGTCTCGTCACCACGCGTGTGTTTGCATATGGCAAGATCGGTAATATTTATACCTTTAAGGTGCCGAGATTGACGTAAGGATGGACATAGATACGTCAATAAAGATGTCATACGATTTGCTCGTTAGCACATTCTTTTACTAAAGTTCTCAGTGAAATCAAAACAATGGCCGCAGGGTTTTGCCCAGGTTGTCATAGGTTTGATTTGTTATGAGAACTCCGTATGCCTTATCAGGGGCTGGAGGAATATCGCTTGTCTAATTAGATCGCAAGCGTTATGACCTAATCAGATAACACGTTCCTGTGCCATAGTGTGACTGCGTCAGATAACGGTATCTGCATCATGGGGAATTTCTGCCTCATGGGCTGACTGCTAGTTAACTTGTTGGTTTGTTTAACTAGAATAGGGTCAGGAATAGGGGGATCGATCCAGAACCGATAGGAATACATGACACCCACTCCACGCTAACTATGGACATATTTACTAATCTAGGCATAGTATAACATAGTACAACATACTATAGAGTAGTGTGTATACCTTACCACCCCAAAATACATAAATGTATTTTGAAATTTTCAAATATACTGAAAAAATTTTTTGCAGACATATATATAGTATGCACTCAAGCTGTAGAAAAATGCCAAAGTAATTGCATTTGTATACATTATTGCTTATTTGGTATATGAGAATTACACATGAAATGGTTTCTTACAGAAAAAAGTTTCGAGACCATTCCATCACAGAATAAAATATCTTTATGAACATGCCAGCGGGCAGCTAATGTCTATAAGCTATCTAAAAAAATCTTTTTGTATTAGAAACCTTAGTTCTTTAAGAATAGTTCTTACTTTAAGCAGAAGATAGTGTCCCGAAAAATATGCAAAAATATTTTGGGGCTGCTGGAAAAACTGCTGTCCGTGAACTGGAGCGAAAATGTTCATGTGACTTTATTTTTAAAGTTGAAGGCCGAATTCAGGGAACGCCGTGTGCGAGTTTGCTCAAAAGTTTCTATTTCTGTTCGGGTGAGAACATCATATCATTTAGGCTTTCGAAAAAACTGTCAACAGCTTCCTGGGAAAGTTCCACTAACTCGGAAATAGGTGTAATCATGCATTCTTGCGCATGATTGTCTCCATTGACATTCTGATTTGCATTACTGACAGAAGGTCGTACCTGTTCGATGCTGCTTTCATCTTGAACTTCACTACCCATCAATCGTAGTGGTGAAGCTTCCACGAATGCCGTCATCAGGATTGGTAGCCTTTGAGGGCAGCACAAAGCATGAACCTTAATCGGGCTCAACAATGTTTCTGCATCCATCGGCGCATCCGATTGTAGCGTCAGACAGGTGTCTAACACGCATTCTTCTCCGCATAGCAGACACCTCAATACAGGTAAAACACATCTTTGCCACATTGGTCGAAATGATAGAAACCAAGTCATGTTCAGGTCTCTAAGCCGGGAGAGTCCCAGGATTTTTGATATCCGGTCCCGGTATCCAATGGCTAGGATTGTTTCTTCCCTTGTCGCAAGAGTTTTGTCTGTGACATGGGTTGCCATAACGAAAAATAAGGACTAAGAATAGGATTCCTGCAATTAGTCCCAGGATCAGGGGAAGTCCGCCAAAAATCGAATGGACGAAATCTGGAAAAATACCCAGTATGGCTTTGAATGGTGTTAATGCCATCGAAAATACTGTCTTAAATACCTTTGAGACCCCATTGGTATCAGAAATATTTAAGATTTCACTTAGGATTTCCGCGAAATGTACGGGGGAATTAGTTGATAATAATGTATGTATCTCTGCAGTCGTCCTTGCGACTTGTAGATCATACGTTTCTTTTGATGACGAGAGCCTGGTAGGTGTCTGAAGAAGGACTGTTTTCATTCTGCTTAAAGTATCTATTCGAATAGAAGTAATTTTCAAATCGGGCCATGCCCTTGCCTCCCTGTCTGGGAAGGAGCTGGGGAACAATGAGCGTCCACAGCACTTGACCTTCGCAGTCGTAGTAACTAGATAAGGAGTCCCGGGCATAAGACTACAACATCTGCGGTCTACAATAAGAATGTAACTCCCATTATAGAGTCTTTGAAAGAATGGTTCTATTTCTGTTGCAGGTGCGCCTTGCTGGTGACATGAAAGGTTGTATGAATTCCCTTCACAGGCTCCATGCAAACTAATTCCGTTACACAGAAGCGTGCCGCTTAGTGACATCTCACAATTGTTGCCACTAAGAAACACTTTCTGTCCTTTATTACTGACACATGCATGTGAATAGGGCAGGTTCCAAGTTGTTTTAAGGTACCCCTTTCCCAATTTCTCATACATGCCAGCCTGTATATATTTTTGGCAGTATTGAAACCTGAAGGTTGAGATTGGAATATTTATGATTCCGTGTATTATCCATTCACTGACAGGTCGTTCTGACATTGTCATTGGTAATCTTTCTAGTTTTTCAATGCTCAAGATTGTATAATCAGCACCCTTTTGCGCCATACCGATTTGTCTATCAGTAAGGTTAAAGATTTGGAATAGTGACGTTGTGTTGATTAAACGCCAAGGCACATAGCCTGAACGCAGATTTTGAAACGTCCAGCCAAGCTGTACAATAGAACGCAATTGTGACTGACCATGTTGTAATAACAGTAAGTCTTGCGATAATATATCGATTGCTGACGACACAATGCTGTCCAAAGAAAAAATTCTGGAGGACAGAATCATTAACCCATTGTCCACTACAGAAAGTGATTTTTCCAAATGAATACGGTCAATTTCCCGTATTCTCTCTGCTGTTTCAATTTGAGTAACCTTCCAGGCCTCATTGTATGCTGCATATACAGAGGCTGCTATGAAACGCTTTTGACGCTGTTTGCGTGGTCCCAAAGTGAAATCACGCAAGTCAGCACCATCAGTAAGTAAAGTTAGGTGTTGCTTAATTTCTGCCAGTGTGGAAGTTTGTAGCCATTGAAGGCATAATTTGCCCACACTGTAGGTGGTAATTATCCCTGGGTGATGTCTTTGAGGATATCTAGGGTCTGGCCTGTTCATTTTGAAACCCTGTGTTTTGTTCAGGAATCTGTCTTGACAGTTATTAGTATCTGTGGGCCAGATCAACCACTGTTTCCAATTTGGATGTGTTCTGTTTTGGTTTAATATATGGTTTACTTCTATCTCTTCATCTGTATCAGAGTTATTGCTAAACATTGTTGGCTTTGGAATAGACGGTTTAATTAAATCTTTGATTTTGGCTAGACCAAGACAGGTGGTTTGTTGAACAGTGTCATTTAAAAATATCATTTGTTCTGGGATCATGCAGGCTCTAAACAAAGCTTCTATACCCTGTACTTGCCAATCTTTTGTACCCCAAACACTTTTCAATTCAACATTTTTGTCCCAATAATCAAAACCAAAAGTATTCATTTGTTCGAAAAATGAGTCTGAATATAACAATTTTGTGTTGGTTATCATGGTTTTTGTTCCTGTCTTGTTTGACAATTTAAAATAAAATGCTTCAGCATTACTTGTGTTAAAACCTGAAAAATATGAATATTTGTCGTAAACGGTTCTTGAGCTCCCTTTTGGAGGTGTTGCACAATGTTCCCATTGATTATAATTTAAAACATTTCTAGGTTGTGCAGATCTATGTAAAAAGTGGTTACCATAGTGGTTATAGCAATACATACTGTCATAATTTGTAGAACCCTGCAAATAATCATGTTTGGTGAATTTAGCAGACATTACTAAGTCAGACATCATGTTATTAATGCTTTCGAAGTCCCAATCATCAGCAAATGAGTTTGGTTTTGCAAAGTCACTCAATGAGATCTTAATTTGGTGTGGATATTTCAGGATCTCGACCGGACCATAAATTTCATAGTCAGTGTTGTCCCAAGCTACCTCACCAGGTATCGGATTGGCTGTGAAGTTGGCTGAAGAAAGTTCTCTTTTCTCGACGTGTGAAGATGTGTGTGGTTTGAGGATCAAGTTGATTTTCTGACTTGCTGTGTCCATTTTAGCATATTTTCCCTCAATGAAGCGTCCCAAAGTAAGTACCATGATGAGCCAAAGTATGAGGATAAATGCACCAAAACCCACCCAAAATTCAATCCATGGAGAAATCAGATATGTTTCTTTCAGTTGTTTCAAAAGTTCCTTAGCTTTGTCTTTAAAGGATTTTGATGATGGCTGTGTCTTTGATTCACTGAAGCCTTCAGAGGAATCATCGAAGTTTATGAAGTAGCCGGATGCAGTTCTGTCAATTGTTCCAATTGGTTCAGGATTTTTGTTTCTTGCATTGTCACTTGGTACTTCATTATAGAGTGGTGTGTCTCTGCTAAATGTTTTTATTTGGGTTTTCAGAGGTCTGAGTTCTATTGCATTGTTGCATAGTCCTTGTTGTTCTTCTGTAGGCGTTTCGAATGTGATGAGCCTCTTCGTTAGGACCTCTGTACTGGTAGCAAACCTTGGTGTTCTGCTACTTATTGGGAGTCCACTTGGCCTACTGTTTGTTATCGGCCACATGTTGTGGTTTTACCAGGTCGATGGATACAACTCGGTTCTCCTTTTTACCAGCAAGTGGCGGTAGTACAACTGATCTTGTCCCATTGACAGACAAGACAGGAACTGCTTTTCTGTAAGAAGGCCCAAATTCCTTCTTTACCGCAATCTTTTCCCTGACTAGATCCCCGACTTTTGGAATCCAGACAGGTCTTGCTGGGACAGGTGGTGGTTCTTCAGTGGTTGTTGGCTGTTGTTTCAACTTTATGTTGCTCAGGTCTTTTCTTGTTTTGTTTAAGTCCTGCAAAATAGCCAAACGGTCTTTGATATCAAAGCTTTTTTCTTTCACCACTGAAGTCTGACTATCAATGTCAGAGATCATCATCCTAGTTCCAAATAATAATTCGTACGCACTGAATCCCTTCAGAGAATTTCTTGGCAAGTTATTGAGACTACGTTGGACACTTATTAGATGTTTGACCCACCCAGCTCCCGAACCTAATATCCTTTCCGCTATAGATTGCTTTATGTCTTGGTTTTTTCTTTACACCATCCCGTACCCTCAGGAAGGAAGTGAGAAGATTCCCGCTGGACTGTGCTCATTCGGCCATGTTTCCCCCCAGGCTGGTGGGCCTGAGTGAAAACAATGGTCGAACGTAGCATGCGCTTAGCGTATATGCCATTTAGACTCGCAAATCTTTGTATAACAGTCCGGACGTCAGCCGAGTGCTGGTGATCTACATTATAAGTGGAACTAGCCTGTATATGTTAATCGCAAGCCATTCTTTTTACTGGTAATATTATCTGCCGTAATACGACGAGGTATCAAACTGTTTCTCTCCCCACTGCGATCTCTATTGCAGTTCGGGCAGCGTTTTACAAACATGGTGTGACGCAGGCTCATGCCTGGCCACCAGTACCGTGATTGTAATTCTTCCAGTGAATTTTTTAATTTAAGGTGTCTGAGACCCTCGCCCATGTGTGCGTCTGCGATTAACAAGTTTCTCCTGTCCATGTTTGGAATCACTCTATCCCCCACTCCAGGGATTCGAGCAAAAGGGACGGAGTTTGCATCGATTATGTATGTATAATTGAGTGGATAGTTGATCGGTAACGCTGAGCAGTCGCCTTTTGATGACGTTTTCACCGCCAGCACTGTTTCACCGTCAATGTATTTTAATGTACGCTTTTTTCCAACTACGGGAGCCGATTTAGTGGCTGCCGCTGCGGCTGTTTCAGCCAATGAATTCCCTACAACGTGAACGCCATCACGTTGATGACTCAGTGAGTGTGTCACGTGAGTCTTTGGTAGCTCTTTCTGTAAAAGAGCTATTTGTTCCCAGAGCAGTTTCTGCTTTATTGGTGCATCTGTGACATCTTTGTAACCGTTTTGAATCCATGTCTGCAAATCGCTGTTATATGATTTGACGCAGTAATATGAATCTGACACTATAAGTGTCGGGAATTCGCGATCCGCATTATCTAGCGCCATTTTCAATGCTAATATTTCAGTTTGTTGTTCTGAATTACTTTCTACTGAGTGTGTCTTTGTTAATAGAGGTTTTAGTTTACCTCCGCGCCACACTTCTTTTGTAATCTCACATGTGGGGTTGTATGCTTGTTCTCCCCAAACGGACGGTTGAGCATGTCCGTCTGTATAGATTACACAGGCGTAATGTCGTAAAGGCAGAATGTCGATTGGCAGAGGATATGTTTTTTCATATTCTAGATTTCTTAATTCTTCTAGTTCTTAGAAAATTGTCAACCAGGCTATACTTGATAATTCATATCCTAAGAACAGGACTGTCAGATGGGCAATTCTGGACTTTTTAAAGTTGAATTTGTAACCCTCTGCTGCGAACCCAAGTCTTATGGTGTTCACTCTTTTCAAGTGAGTCTCCAAGTCATCATCTGTTAAGTAAATGTCATCGACATAAGATAATGCTTCATCATCATATAGTTGTAGTAATTCTGTTACTCTCGCTGAGAATACCCCTGGGCTGTTCTTGTACCCCTGGGCTAACCGACAGAATTGTTTTTGAGTGCCATTTACTGAGAATGCAGTTAAATATCTGCTCTCTGGTGCTATGTTTTGACAAAAGAATCCATTGGAGATGTCCAAGGTTGTTTTGTATTTTTTGCGCACTATGTTATTCATTAGTGCAGCACTGTGTGAGTTTTGCACTGCAAAAGTTTTACAACATGTGTTAAGGTGTCGGTAATCCAAAACTAGACGATATGAATTGTCTGGTTTGGAGACCGGAAACAAAGGGTTGTTCATTTGTGAGGTGCAAGTTTCAATCACCCCCTGGTATTCTAGCTGATCTAGTATTTCATTTACCTGTTTTTTAGCTTCTTGCTTAATTGGGTACTGCCTTTGTGCAGTAGGTTGTGATTTTAACTGGATTTTGTGAGGAGGGGAGTCCTCGTCCCATCCTACGTGATTTTTATATAAAGCAGGTGCTAGAGCCACTGCCCACTTTCTAGCAAGTGTGTATTTTTTATGAATTGGAATTTGATTTGAGAAGGCAGGCATAATTACTTCTTCGCCATGAGGGCACTTCCTGACAAACTCTGTTGGCCAGTCTTTTTCAGCTAGAAGGATATCATAGCCCTTGGAGAGATTATCCCAAAATAGTCCCCTTATTTTCCTAGTCTTATCTCCCTCTATACGTAATGTTATCTCGTATATCTTGTGAGGTTTGCTAACCCTGGTGTCTGCAGTTTCCACTTGAAGATATTCATTCGTGTCCACTGTCTCTAGATGATTCATAAGGACTTTGCGAGCTATGCTCACTTCTGCTGCGCTGTCTAGCATTGTCTGAGCCCATTCTCCGTTTTTCAGTTGTGTCCTCAGTATTCTCGGCATTGTTAACTACCTTGATACTGGCTACCTTCTTTTTTGGAAATTGTAATTTCTTTTTTAGTTGAGCAGGTTCCTTGTCTTTGGACTTGGCGTGCTCTTCTCTTTGTTCTGATCGTCCTCTTCTTTCCGATTTCTGCGAGGAATTCTGAAAAGATTGAGAGGGACGTGTATCAATGTCTTGATATCTATCAGACTTTTTTATATTATCCCTATTTCTAAGGTTATATCTTTTCCCAGAGGGGTCACTCTGGGGTGACCTGTGTCTCTGGTTCGGAGATTTCTCCCTTCGCCTAGGAGACCTTCCTCGGGACTGGAATTTCTTTTCTTTAGGATTGGATTGTTTGTTTCCATCCCAGTTCTTTTTTGGTGAATTATTATTAAAAAATATTTTTTCTGGACTTTCAGTCAGTTGCGGTTTTACTGGTATTCCACCTAAACTATCTCTACCTAGTTCCTCATAGGATTTTTCTATGATTCTGGCAATTTCAGCTGGTTGGTCTGCTATATCTGTCTCTTTTAACCTCTGGCGGATCGCCACGTTGGCTGCTTCACCTTTTATGTTGGCTAATAATATAGCCGAGACCTGCTTGAAGTCTTTCAGTAATTTCATACCAAGAGTTAAAGCGGGCTCTGGACCGTATTCGTCTTGAATTTGTTTTAGCACATCTGGTATCACCGAAATGGATGGAACACCGTGCGTTTTTGTGTAGATGGAAGCAAAGACTGTACCCCAAGTGTCACAGTCCTCAATGTGTGGTGCGATTCCCATTGGGAGACAGATAGTCAGAATCCTGTGTTTTTCTAATGGGGTGGTGTCAGGAAACACCGCCTCTATTTGGGTAATTTTCTGTGCCAACCAGAATGGTATTTGTTCCCGTTTAGCCGGTACTTTACCTAGGCAAGACTGGATGTTCTGTGGTGTAATTTTATTTGTGTTCCCCTGGTGAGGGGTCAGCTGTGGAAGTTTAATCGCTGGCTGAATTGTTGAAGTCCACATCACATACTGAACTAATTGTCTATGAATTTTTATTAATTGTTTTAGTTGTACTAAAAGATCTGCTGCAGGCATTCTTTCGAAGTCTGGATGTGGTGTGTATCCGGCTAGTACCGGCCACGTTGCTCCTGGTCTACCTAAAGGACCGAGCCTGGTGATGTGATTATTATGTTTTAGGGCGCCATCAAATAAGAGCAAATGCTCTTGAAATTTGAGTGGTACTTCCACCTCCTCGAAAGGAGTGTACGTTTCAGGAGGTTCCTCTATTTTGTAATAGTGGAAGTACTTTGTTACAGCATTTGCTGCTGGAAAATGTATCCATGAATAGTATACCTCTGTCTGCCGATATTCGTGTGCCTCAATTACGAATATGACTGTGCCACCTCTAGGTGTCAGTCCATTTTCTATAAGTTTTAGAGTTATAGATCTCCTTTTGATGACCGGAATGAGTATTATATCCGCGTCTGCTGCTTGCATGGTAGCATCAGCATCTGCGAGTTCAGTTGCTAATCTAACTGCCTCTCTTTCATCATCACTTTCTGCCATTTTACCGACAGGAAGCTTATTTTGTTTGCAGATCAGGTTTCTTATGGAAACAGAGATTAGATGCACAATATTTTGGAACTGTTTATCCTTCAACGTTGACTATACCAAGAACCATACATAGGAGTTCCCTCCTGCGAGGTTTTGGAGGATATTACCTTTCACCCACTCCAGACGTCTTTGGAGTATTGTGGGAAAAGGGGTCTGAGTGAGAAAGCACGACTGAGTTACTCTAAATGTCTTACGTTAGTTTTATCGCCCTTTCCAAACGCGTTGGGCGCCATGTAGTGTAGTTCCTATCTTCCCAATAGGCTCTGCGCATTGGAATAATACCTACAGCAGTAAAGGCCTAGGCCAGACGTTA
This sequence comes from Lissotriton helveticus, assembly GCF_964261635.1. NCBI lineage: Eukaryota > Metazoa > Chordata > Amphibia > Caudata > Salamandridae > Lissotriton > Lissotriton helveticus. The sequence continues at coordinate 1,627,010,817 of NC_136061.1, forward strand.
ACTAGGTCTACTACTGTCGATACTAGACTTAAAGTTTTGGGTTTGCCAGCGTAGCTCAGAGTTCGCTAGAAACTTTCTCGAATGTTCAAGGAGGAATTAACTTCCCTGATTAGACAAGAAGGGATTTAGTTTCTGACAACCATAGAACATGACAACTTTGCTCTCCCCTAATCAAGAGTCAATCTCGAGAGTCGTGTGAACAAAAGGCAAATTATTTTACTCAGTCAGTACGTGCATTCTTAGTCTCATCAGAATGTAGAGAAAAGGAAGAGACGGGCGTGTTCAATAAAAAGGTGTTATTTATTGATCAGTCTCTTTTCTCATACAAGAGAAATGGATCGATATTATTGCAATACTTATAGCTAAGTAAAGTGCATACATTAAAAGCAATAGTATAAAGTAATACTGTAAAAACATTGATATGGTTTCTAAGCCATATGATGTTTAAAATGAATAAAATATATTTACATACACATATACATTTGACTAAACGTACTCAACTGGTGTTTCTAAATACGCCTACCCCGTGTACCTGACCTAAGCCTAATACGTGGGCGGGAATAGAAAGTTACAGTTTAAGTTAAGTTTGTTTTTGCCAAGTGAATAACTAAAGAATTCTCTGTGAGGGGTTATTCAGTTCTGTACCTGGAAGTTAGGATGAATGAGGAATGGTATCTCTCTCTCTGGTCTCGATATTCCAGGCTGCCTGCGAGGGCTACCCGGAAACGCCGGTGCTGGATTCTCGGCAGGAGAAAGCAGCGCGTCTCTCAGCGCGTCAGGAAGGCGGGGCTGTTGCCAGCGGGGTCTGCTCTGCTCTCGGCTTCGGCAAGTATGGCTGCTCCGTCTCGTCACCACGCGTGTGTTTGCATATGGCAAGATCGGTAATATTTATACCTTTAAGGTGCCGAGATTGACGTAAGGATGGACATAGATACGTCAATAAAGATGTCATACGATTTGCTCGTTAGCACATTCTTTTACTAAAGTTCTCGGTGAAATCAAAACAATGGCCGCAGGGTTTTGCCCAGGTTGTCATAGGTTTGATTTGTTATGAGAACTCCGTATGCCTTATCAGGGGCTGGAGGAATATCGCTTGTCTAATTAGATCGCAAGCGTTATGACCTAATCAGATAACACGTTCCTGTGCCGTAGTGTGACTGCGTCAGATAACGGTATCTGCATCATGGGGAATTTCTGCCTCATGGGCTGACTGCTAGTTAACTTGTTGGTTTGTTTAACTAGAATAGGGTCAGGAATAGGGGGATCGATCCAGAACCGATAGGAATACATGACAGGGAGACGTCTTGCTCCCTGACCTTTTCTCGAAAATGTCCCCATGTTTTCCAGTTTGGGCTACCAGAGTGAAGATAGCCTTTGTAATAACTATTGCAGTCATAATGATAACATTAATGAGTTTGTTTATATGTTTATATATTAGGAATTTCAATACCCTATGTATAAGGTATTAGGTACTACCACAGCCCCACCTGAGCATTTCTTTTACACCTTGCCTCCTCACAAAGAGCGACATCGCGAAACGAATGCTAAAAATGTATTCATAGAAATGTTGCATGAAGCTCATAGCACTACGATTAAGACAAATTGTTGGGTATGAGTCCTTTTGCCATCTGTAATGCATCGCCATGATTTATTCATTTCCTTGCCATTGTCACACTTAGCGAGCTGTGAAGCTTGGTTTCAGTTACTATCTCTCATGTATTTACATTATGTAGCCGATCCCAAAAGATACACTGAAACAGATTATGAAGCTGTTTTAAAATATATAGAACAACATCAGGGATTTGATGCTCAGGAGAACCAAGGGAAGGGATCTTTAGATCCAGAGGCCTGTATGAATATGTATACTACTTATGAAAATGCTACTTGGTTAAAAGAAGAAATGCTAGATTTTGAACAATTTAACTCTACGCAATATTTTCAGCATTTCCAGGATCGCAATGTTACTGATGATAAGGCAATGCCAGTTCCTATTTTGAATAGTACTGCTACTTTTTGTATACACGGGCAAGGTCATGTTAAAGTAGGAGATAGTAGATGCAACTACACCTTCCCTTTGCATACCAGTAGTACCCCGCCTTTAATAACTCCACCTAATGTGTATTTTGTATGTGGTGAGAATGCTTATACTTGGCTCCCCAGAGGTTGGGCAGGGCGATGTTACCTGTCCTTCCTTTATCCCCCGGTGTATCACAAGACACACCAGCTGACTAAACGAAGTTCAGCACCTTACCGAATTAGCAGAAGTATTGATACAGAAGGCACTGATTAGACTGACACAGCCTCTCAGCAGTTTGTAGATATAGCAAAGGGTCTCTTTCCGATATGGGGTCCTATTTTTACTAGCAGAGACTAGAGTAGTGGAAAATGTAGTTCAAACCACTACTGGGATTTTGACCAATCTGACTGTAGAGCTTCAGGCTACGAGGCTTGTATCACTTCAAAATCGGATGATGCTTGACGTCATCCTAGCTGATCGAGGAGGAGCATGTCGCGTGATCGGCAGCTCCTGCTGTGTGTATATTCCAGATTCTGCTCCAACCATACATTTGGCCATTCAGAAATTGCATCGCTTAGCTGCGGAAGTCCATGCTGACACTGGTACTTGGGCTTTAACCGGGTGGTTTTGGGGCCTCCTCTCCACGTGGGGCTGGAATATTTTCATGATTCTGGCTGGAGCACTTGGAGTGGTGTTTGTTTGTTGCCTGTGCCTTCATTGTGGGCCGGCATGCTGCTCCTATTGTGCTACCAAGCTCACTTCCTCATTGACAGTTTCAAGACAGGCGAAAATACAGAAGCAGTTAGTGCAAAAGGAGGTTACTGACCTCATGCAAATAGATGAAGGCGTGTTCTTATATTAGGAGATCATCTGTTATATTATGTATTGGCTACATCACGCCAAAAGGGCGGTCTGTAGGAATGTAGAATCGATATTCTATAAAGTTGTCGTGATGTATCCAATATAACAATACTACTTTGATAAAAACCCCTTGTAAATACACTCGACCCATATATATCCTAAGAATCGGGCCTGAACTGAACAAGCACCATCTTGGTCTCATTTCCCGGGGCCTCTTTCGCTAGTTAGGAAAGCACGTGACATACTGATGAGAGGAGAGCCTGAAAAGTTTACCTGGGCTATGAACAGACCATTGATTCTAACTTAGGAAAGTCAAGGTCGCATCTGCCTTTCTTGAAGGATGAGCACATTCTTGCAGGCGCCATGCCTATACTCCTGTGCACCAGAATGAACCTTTACTGACCTGCCCCCGGAATAACTTGAGCTGAGTTTCGAATCAATCAGTTGTGCCTTATATGGATTTTCCTGTTGATTTCTCATGAACTGGTACTTTTCCATGTACGGGGTTTCTATGAGGTATGCTGAAAGTATATATGCACTGTTTTGAATGTAATCCAGCAGTCTCCTCTGCACACCTTTGAGAGCTGTGGCGAGAGGGAGGCTCCCCTATATAGGGCGCTTTTGCAAAATAAACAATTGAACCTTCTCCATTGCCGGCTGACTTATTCTTGGTAAATAAGGTATATGGGCTATTGGTAAGTATAGCTCTATGGTATAATTTTTGGTACTTCACTCCTGCCACTCGTACTCGTCCCATAACTTTTTTGCCTCTATCTGAACTTTCCTGTACCAGCCCCGTGCCCCTCTTACCTTATTTGGATCCCTCATTTTTAGTGCTAGGCCCAGCTCGGACCTTGCTTGTCCCTCTATGCCCCTAGTAGGTCTCTTCGCTCGTCCAATAAATGCCTTCTCTCTGTGCCTCGAGTCATCAAGGCCAGATGGGGCGGGAGGGCCTTTTTCTCCTTCGCCCCGAGATTGTGGAACATGCTTCCGTCTGATCTCAAAGGTCAAACCTCCCATCATCTTTTTCAAAAGGCATTGAAGACCTGGCTTTTCACAAAAGCCTACCTATAGCTGGCATACTTTCTCCCCTTCCAAACAGCTGTACCACTTTTATGCGCCTTGATGCCTATGGGCTAAGTTGCGCAATATAAATCTTTACTCACTCACTCACTCATTGTTCTCTCTCAGTGTTAACCCAGGGTTTTGGCGGAAAGCAACGACCTTGTGCATATTTTTCAGCAGTATTGGATAATGGTGCCAGAGCCCATCCTAGCTGTTTAAGGGCCACTGCTGCTGTGGCGGTGGCCATTCGACAGTCGGAGAGGATTCTTTTAAATACTGATCTCACAGTGATGGTACTGCACGCTGTGGACATATTATTAAATCGAACAAAAACTCAGCACCTCACGAGTGCACGATAGACTGGTTATGAATTAACTCTATTTGCACCTCACATTAAAATTAAAAGATGTGCCACTCTGAATCCAGCCACGTTACTACCCCTCCCTTCGAATGATCAAAAGGACGATGTCCATGATTGTATATTTCGGACTGAAGAAGAAATGAAGGGACGCGTAGAACTCACTGACTCTCCTTTATCTGACCCACAAGGGGAGTTGTATGTGGATGGCTCTTGTTTTAAGTTACCAGATGGCACGACAACAGCTGCTTATGCTATAACCACTCTTAGAACAGTAGTAGAGACAGCTCGGGTTTCTCAGCATTCAGCGCAAGCAGCTGAACTAATAGCCTTATTAGGAACATGTGAACTGAGCGAAGGTTTAAGAGTAAATAATTTTTACAGACAGCCAGTATGCCTTTGGCGTGGCCCACAGTTTTGGGCGGCTGTGGAGGGAACGAGGATTTCCTACCTCCCATGGTCAAAGAATACAACATGGCCCTTCGATTGAAAGATTGTTAAATGCTCTAACTTTACCAGAGAAGGTGGCCATCATTAAGTGTAGTGCCCACAAGAGAAATATTGACACTACAGGAGAGGGAAACACCTTTGTCGATCTAGTAGCGAAAGAAACAGCACAAACTAAAACGTCCACAATGTTCCCCAGTGTAGCAAGCCGATGAGTGGCCGAGACTATAGTATTTGATAATACTATTGAAAGTGTTAGAGAATTGCAGAAAGAAGCCACCCCTGATGAATTATTAAAATGGGAACAGGAAATAGGGCGGTTAGACAAAAATGATTGTTGGATTGACTTGACTGATAGACAGAGATGGCTATTGCCTAATGCCCTGGTGTACGCAGTAGTAGTAATGGCCCATGGCACAGTCCACATTGGAGCAAAAGGTATGTGTGCATTATTGGACCCAGTATGGAATAACTTGAATATCCCCAAAACGGCTGCCCATGTGGTTAAATACTGCATGGTCTGTTTACAGCATAATCCCGGTGGGAGAGAGACGGTTCTTAGTGGAAATTTTGACACCCCATTCTTTGCCGTTTGAAGTACTACAGATGGATTATATTCAATTTGACAGAGTAAACAACCAGTATGTGTTGGTGGTGGTCTGTGCGTTTAGAAAATGGGTTGAAGCATACCCCACCAAAGATAATACTGCCTTAGCCACTGCAAAAGCCCTGATTAAAGAGTTTCTGCCTCGATTTGGTTTGCCCCGAATTATATGGACAGACAACGGGGTACATTTCAATGCAGAACTCGTTAAATATGTTTGTAAAGTATTGCAAATAAAATAGACATTTCATGCAGCACGACACCTGCAATCTGCAGGACTGGTCGAGAAATATAATGGCATATTGAAATTAAAGATGGCAAAGATGCAGGAAAGTACGGGTTTGAGTTGGCCTGATGCACTGCCCCTAGCATTAATGTCAATACGAGTAAACCCTCATTCTCGGGCTGGGCTGTCACCTATGAGGTTGTTTTTGGTCAGCCAGCCAATGTGTGGGGTGTCCCAAAGCCTAGATCCTTCCGTGATCTTGATTATCCTATGATGACAGATTACCTGTACGCTTTAACTAAAGATCTGCGTTCCATTCATCAACAGGAGTCAGCAGTACTGCAGCCGCTGCCAGAGGGTCCCGGACATCGTTTGGAACCGGGACAGTGGGTCCTTGTGCGAAATTACCAACGGAAATCGAGTCTAGAACCAAGGTGGAGCCGTCCTTACCAAATCCTTTTGGCCACCCGAACAGCAGTGAAAGTAGATGGGAAAAAGCACTGGATACACGTTTCACATTTAAAGAAACTACCCTTACTGCTTCCTTCTGATCAGCAGAACTGAGACGGAGTTCTGACACAAGAGGGAGAACGAAGGTTGAGTTTTGTGCCTTTCTCGGATGCCATTGAGATTGGGCAAGCGGAAGGATTGTTGCTGCCGCAAGGAGATGAATCAGCCTCAATTTCTGAAACTCGTGATAAGGCTGACTCCCCTGAGGCTTCTGAAAAACGTGTTGCACCAAATGGTACTGCTGCTGTGTTGTTCCATGACCAAGAGCAACCTGGCCATCTTCGATACAATTTACGGCCCCGAAAACAGTGCGATACCCCAGTTTTGGATTGTAGGAGACAGGGAAAGACTGGAGTTGTAGGGTCGAAGATAGTTCTTTTCTGGGGTATTGAGCAAGACACTGGACTGAACCCGTTGAGAGCTTGGAACTGACATATTGCTCTGTTCAGAAAGAAAGATTGTGTTACATAAAGGGCCTAAATTGCAACGGTGAAATTACAGTGAAGATTGCAATCTGTGGATGGATAATAAGAGACTGCCTGTGAGGCTCTAGACGGACACAGGGAGAACAATCCCTCTGGCAGTTGGCTTGCACCCTTTTCCCGAGTTTAGGTTGGACTTTTAGTTAGAATGTACCCCTTTGTCCGATTTGCCCTTGAAGACGGGAGACCTCTTGCTCCCAGACCTTTTCTCGAAAATGTCCCCATGTTTTCCAGTTGGGCTACCAGAGTGAAGATAGCCTTTGTAATAACTATTGCAGTCATAATGATAACATTAATGAGTTTGTTTATATATGTGGAATTTCAATACCCTATGTATAAGGTATTAGGTACTACCACAGCCCCACCTGAGCATTTCTTTTACACCTTGCCTCCTCACAAAGAGCGACATCGAGAAACGAATGCTAAAAATGTATTCATAGAAATGTTGCATGAAGCTCATAGCACTACAATTAAGACAAATTGTTGGGTATGAGGCCTTTTGCCATCTGTAATGCATCGCCATGATTTATTCATTTCCTTGCCATTGTCACACTTAGCGAGCTGTGAAGCTTGGTTTCAGTTACTATCTCTCATGTATTTACATTATGTAGCTGATCCCAAAAGATACACTGAAACAGATTATGAAGCTGTTTTAAAATATATAGAACAACATCAGGGATTTGATGCTCAGGAGAACCAAGGGAAGGGATCTTTAGATCCAGAGGCCTGTATGAATATGTATACTACTTATGAAAATGCTACTTGGTTAAAAGAAGAAATGCTAGATTTTGAACAATTTAACTCTACGCAATATTTTCAGCATTTCCAGGATCGCAATGTTACTGATGATAAGGCAATGCCAGTTCCTATTTTGAATAGTACTGCTACTTTTTGTATACAAGGGCAAGGTCATGTTAAAGTAGGAGATAGTAGTTGCAACTACACCTTCCCTTTGCATACCAGTAGTACCCCGCCTTTAATAACTCCACCTAATGTGTATTTTGTATGTGGTGAGAATGCTTATACTTGGCTCATCAGAGGTTGGGCAGGGCGATGTTACCTGTCCTTCCTTTATCCCCCGGTGTATATAGCCCCTTCTAATTATCACAAGACACACCAGCTGACTAAACGAAGTTCAGCACCTTACTGAATTAGCAGAAGTATTGATACAGAAGGCACTGATTAGACTGACACAGCCTCTCAGCAGTTTGTAGATATAGCAAAGGGTCTCTTTCCGATATGGGGTTCTATTTTTACTAGCAGAGACTAGAGTAGTGGAAAATGTAGTTCAAACCACTACTGGGATTTTGACCAATCTGACTGTAGAGCTTCAGGCTACGAGGCTTGTATCACTTCAAAATCGGATGGGGCTTGACGTCATCCTAGCTGATCGAGGAGGAGCATGTCGCGTGATCGGCAGCTCCTGCTGTGTGTATATTCCAGATTCTGCTCCAACCATACATTTGGCCATTCAGAAATTGCATCGCTTAGCTGCGGAAGTCCATGCTGACACTGGTACTTTGGCTTTAACCGGGTGTTTTGGGGCCTCCTCTCCATGTGGGGCTGGAATATTTTCATGATTCTGGCTGGAGCACTTGGAGTGGTGTTTGTTTGTTGCCTGTGCCTTCATTGTGGGCCGGCATGCTGCTCCTATTGTGCTACCAAGCTCACTTCCTCATTGACAGTTTCAAGACAGGCGAAAATTCAGAAGCAGTTAGTGCAAAAGGAGGTTACTGACCTCATGCAAATAGATGAAGGCGTGTTCTTATATTAGGAGATCATCTGTTATATTATGTATTGGCTACATCACGTCAGAAGGGCGGTCTGTAGGAATGTAGAATCGATATTCTATAAAGTTGTCGTGATGTATCCAATATAACAATACTACTTTGATAAAAACCCCTTGTAAATACACTCGACCCATATATATCCTAAGAATCGGGCCTGAACTGAACAAGCACCATCTTGGTTTCATTTCCCGGGGCCTCTTTCGCTAGTTAGGAAAGCACGTGACATACTGATGAGAGGAGAGCCTGAAAGGTTTACCTGGGCTATAAACAGACCATTGATTCTAACTTAGGAAAGTCAAGGTCGCATCTGCCTTTCTTGAAGGATGAGCACATTCTTGCAGGCGCCATGCCTATACTCCCGTGCACCAGAATGAACCTTTACTGACCTGCCCCCGGAATAACTTGAGCTGAGTTTCGAATCAATCAGTTGTGCCTTATATGGATTTTCCTGTTGATTTCTCATGAACTGGTACTTTTCCATGTACGGGGTTTCTATGAGGTATGCTGAAAGTATATATGCACTGTTTTGAATGTAATCCAGCAGTCTCCTCTGCACACCTTTGAGAGCTGTGGCGAGAGGGAGGCTCCCCTATATAGGGCGCTTTTGCAAAATAAACAATTGAACCTTCTCCATTGCCGGCTGACTTATTCTTGGTAAATAAGGTATATGGGCTATTGGTAAGTATAGCTCTATGGTATAATTTTTGGTACTTCACTCCTGCCACTCGTACTCGTCCCATAACTTTTTTGCCTCTATCTGAACTTTCCTGTACCAGCCCTGTGCCCCTCTTACCTTATTTGGATCCCTCATTTTTAGTGCTAGGCCCAGCTCGGACCTTGCTTGTCTGCAAGCCTTATTATACCAGCACTTGGGTTTCTTACTGAATTTACTGCTACCTGAGCCCGCCTTACAAAAATGTGTTTTTAGTTCGGCGAAATGTTTAGTGTGGGCATCAATAATAAATGAATGAAAGCCCCCATTAATTGCAATATACCCCAGATCTACTAATACCTTGTTTACATCATTTTTAATAGTGATCAAGGTGTCAGGGTGCTCAATAACTTTGCTCCACTTAAGGTGTCGCTCGTCATTTGCTAAAGCAACGTCAGGGACTATTTTAACCTGGGCTGCTGCTACAACTCCATCTAATTCCAACTTAAATAAGGAGGTAAGAGGGTTATGATCGCTCTCTATACGGGCCGCAATCGCCATATCCACAAGGCAATGCCACAGTTTTAGATGGACCAGCAAATAGTCTACAAAGCTAGACCTGTGGCCGTTATCATACGTTCTGTTGCCCTGTCTATCGGATGGCGTTTGACCATTGGCAGCCCTTAGTTGGTTCCCCATTCATAGCCCCTTCAGTTGAATGGCCGCCTCAGTCCATTTTTTTATGGGTGCCAACTCAAGTTGGGGAATACCCCATCTAGAGTCTTCCTCCTCCGTTTATCACTATCATCAGCCCAGAGGCTTGAGTGAGCCACTTCAGTGCCATTTACTGCACTGACAAACATCAGGATATCCTGGTGGCTGAAGTTATTTACCTGATTCCTATTGTATTAACCCTAGAGGAAGTATGGGAAACAATCTCTAAGTCTCCACCAAACAAGGCTCCAGGCCCAAATGGGGTTCCTATGGACATATATAAATCTGCAAACACAAGGAGATGATAGTCGGAGCGCTGAAACCTTTGAGACACTCACCCCGAGTCACAGACCTGGGTTGAGTCTATCATCATTCTTTAGTTCACTTCAGCAACCCAGTTCAGACCCAGCTATATGCAAATGAGTATTGACACTGTACCTCAAGGGAACAGTCCAACCCGAAATGCTAAGCCAGATCTTCCCTGGACCAGAAAGAAGCATCCTGGGACCAGTTTCAGGGAAACACCCCATATCAGCCAGGCTACCTTGAATCCAGTGGCAAGGTGAGCAAGGGACCCACATCTGGGCATACCCTGCCAACTTAGGGCAATCAAAGAAAATACATGGAGATGATGGACGGAGCGATAACACTTTTCGAACACTCCCCCAGTCACAGATGCAGGGAAGACCTGGCATGGCAGTTCGGACTCCACTGTTGCCATGAGGCACAGGGTCAGGGCTGAATTGCATATGGCTGGGTCTGAACTGGGGTGGCGAAGTGGGCTAAAGAACAATGATGGATTCAACCCAGACCTGTGAAAATATCTGTCATGGGTGGGCACAGATCATAAATGTGTGCTATGACCTTGGCCCGTCTCATGGTAATGCAGCCAAGTTGGACCGGAAAGGGCACACCCTCATGATAATAACGGGCCACTGCCCTTACCAGGAGTTAAGTGACATGTGCAAGGTGGTGATCACATATCCATTTTGTGTTTCATTGTACTGTTAACAGACTTTTTTTCCTGGATCACAGAAGAGAGGCCTACTACCCCACTCATATAGAATTCCTTGGCCTGCATTGACGGTGCGTAGCACTGGACAACACATACTACTTGTTTATTCTTACTGGGGTGTGTCTGCACCTGTGAATCATGCATAACATGGAGGCATGTGGGGTTTGGAAATCAGGGGCTGGAAAGGTTAGGAGAAATGAGGACCACAATCTTCCGAGAGAAGATGTATAGTACTGAATTTCTTGAGTGTAGGGGTAGGAGCACACGCTGAAGGAAGGGAAATAGAGCATCTAGTGTGCACATCAAATGTCTCTTTGATTCCAGGAAGAGGTACTGTTCAGTGCGTCTTAGCCATTGTTAGTAGGGATGGGCAGAATTTTTAATTCCATCAGCGGAATTGTTGGAATTCTGCGTTACTTTTGTAATGTAGAATTACATTTTGCCTCTCTGCTGGTAGAATTAAGCAACACTGTGTACAAATCAAGAAAATTACCTGGAGAGAGTGTGCACAATAACTGGTTTGTGACAAAATTACCCCTCCAAGATGGCCACTGCTTTGCACCGGCTTCCCTTGAAAAACGCATGCCTCTACTCGCCACAATGTTTTGGACACATTTCCGTTAGATCCAATGGCTGTTCGCCCAAAATAAACAGACCACACTCTTTATCCTTGTAGCAAAAAAGGCCACTTTATTTAGATCAGGTACACTCTCCGAAACTAAAATACTCTTTATTTCATTATGCATACATAATTTGGTAAAATGGGCAAAAACCTTTCACTTTTTCCTTACATGTTGAACTTTCTGACCAAAACCATTAATATATATCTAATTATTATATTTTTCCATAACCTTATTTTTTCCCCCTTTCCTTCATCTTGTATCCAAAAGGATGGGTAAGCCCGCTCCAGACTTACCCACCCCCCAAAAATCGCCCACCGAGCCTATCTCTCAGAGTAGCCTGTCTAATATAGGCATACAAGCTTTTTTTTTTTTTTTTGGGTGGGAGGGTGGGATTTTGACCAACTAAAAGAACCTCCCGCCTCCCTCCTAACTCCTCACATCTAGAAACGCGCCTAACTCGCAGCTCCGAACGTTGGCAGCGCACCTGTTCACTGCTCTCACACCGCTCTCTGCCCCGGTCTGTTCCATCTGGGCGAAAGACCCCAGGGGGAGACTGCTCGCGCTACGCTCCCCCTGGGGCCCCCATCGCCCAAAATAAACAGACCACACTCTTTATCCTTGTAGCAAAAAAAGCCACTTTATTAAGATCAGGTATCCTCTCTGAAACTAAAATACTCTTTATTTCATTATGTATACACAATTTGGTAAAATGGGCCAAAACCTTTTACTTTTTCCTTACATGTTGAACTTTCTGACCAAAACCATCAATATATATCTGTTTATTACATTTTTCCAAAACCGTGTTTTTTCCCCATTTCTTTCATCTTGTATCCAAAAGGATGGGTAAGCCCGCTCCAGACTTACACACACCCCAAAAATCGCCACCCAGGAACACCAAAGAGTTTTCCTGGCCCCCACCCATCCTCTGAAACAAAGATGATCGTGTTTACATGCATTGCACATTGCACCATAGATGTACATTAAGCACATTGGCTAAGAAATCACACAGCTCTAATAAATATTAGGCACGGCCCAATTGTGAGAGGTGTACCCCATCGACCCTGAACAAGTGGCCTTCCTTGCTAGTGATATTCTCATGTGATATGTAACCGATACCCATTGCTGAACAAAAAACTTTCATGGACCTGTTGAGCTTTCTGCGAGCTTTGTCCATTGCTGACTGATCTTGTGCATGCTGCCAATGCTGCCTGTAAATAAATTCCATCCAAGCAATGTGGGTGCCCAACCAGTTATTTTTTATCACTGCCAAATCAAGCTGCATTCGCTTAATCAATGTTAAACCTGAAAGTGACACCAAGTCGTTCTCTCCGAGGTGTATTACTAAAAGTTCTGGAGGCCTTCTGTCATACCTCATTTTGTCGATTGTTGGAAATAGATCGGCCCACCTCATTCCTCCCTTGCCGCACCACCGCACTTCATGTTTTGCACTTGGTAAGCCAAGGGCTCGTCCATAAATCTGCTTCTCTGCAAATAGGGCTGCCCACTTGACAAAATAATGCCCCACTATCCACACCTGTTTTTTCTCAAGGTGAGCAGCACGAATGTCACCTAAATAGGAAAGAAACAATTAGCAACAACATCTCCAAAGGAAAAAACGCAAGAATTATTTGCACACATAGCGAGCACAGCAGCTGGATTTCCATCTTCCTATTCTCCTAATAGCGTCCCATCCCATGCCCAATCTCGCCGCCTCCGTGGCTGCCCCAATTCTAAAAGAATGAGTCGTAAAATCTGTAGGGTTTTCCCCAAGCAACAGCAATGCTTTCCGTAAAACCATTAGCAACTGGGAACTGGTAATCTTCTGACCTGATCCATGCACAAATATGGCACCTTGTGTAGAATTTGACCTAGAATTGAAGGTTATCCACTCCAACACAGGGGAAACATCCTTAACCACGATATATTTACAACGAATTAACTGAACAACGAAGAGTTAACAACGAAGATTCACTTACTACGAAGGGGTGAACAACGAAGGGCTGAACAACGAAAGACTGAACAACGAAGGACAGAACCACGACTCCATTCTTCGAGGTACGTCAGCTCCGCTCAATCTGCATCTGAGGTTCCATTCTGGTCCGGGGTTCCAGTGCTGTAATTGGCCAATTACACAGCATGCTGCTTTGCTTTACCCTCCATGCTGGGCCGCCATCAATTCGCCCCTCGGTCTCCTCACTACGTTGAGCCACACAGCAAGAACCAGCAGAGTACTTGTTTCCACCCCCACATGCTCACTGCGATTGGGCTTCGTTCGAGTGATTCGTCACTCTTCACCACCCATTCGACCGGTATTTTGAAGTAATTCTTTAGTTTTTAATATAAAAAAAGAAAACTTACTTAAAATGATTTAAACAATGTTCAACTATTAATATATTTTTCAAAAAAGCATGTTTAATTAATTTTAGCAGAACAAGTCTACTTTCATTGTTTGCGCTTGTGCAGAGGTGCTCAGATTAATGTCTTTGTGCTCGTTATTTATGAGACTCACAGCCTATTAATATTTCCATGATCGTAAAGAGCACGAAGAAATACACAGAAAAAATATGATGATTATATAGAAAACAGTCTCAGAAACTAGTAATTGGTAAGTTAAAGTATTTTCGTTGTTCAGGAAGTCGATATAAAATATGTAGTGGTTAAGAATAGGTCGTTGTTAAACATTCGTTGTTTAGGAAGTCGTGGCTCAGGAAGTAGTTGTAAAATCATACAACCCAACACAGGGCAGCAATGTTTTATACCACTACTGTTAAGGAAAACTCAAGCACCTCTCCCCAACTGATCCGTTTTGGACCTTCTTAACCAGATCCTAATTTTGTTATCCATTAAGAAAATCTCCTCATCACAAAGGCCCGCCTTATCCCTTAATCCCAAAACTTCGGAGATCTGAAATGCTCCAAAAAACAACCAAATCATGCATAATCGGAAGCTAGCCACATCTGCTTTGCTGTAACAAACAACAGGCAACTGGAGTAAAATTCCTAGCAAAAGTTGAAAAGTGATAGGTGCCCGAGGCTGCAAAACCATGGCCTTTTCTCTGCTTAAACCCTTTAACATTTTCTTAACTAGTACATTGTCTACAGGGTCCAAACCCCAAAATAACTGACCATAAAAGGACACCCCGCTAGTTTCCCCCCTATTGTGGAGTAGGACAAACCTTTATTAGCCAAAAACAGAACAAAATCTAATATCAAAGGGGGTATATCTTGTATGTTTCTGTTGCAATGAAAAACCTTTCCATAACTTAAAAATTCCGACCATGCTTGTCTGTAAGTCTTCCTGGTGGAGTCAGCTAAGGAGTTCTCTATGAGCTGCGCAATTCTCAGTCCCCTAGGGCCCAAACGCTCAATGGAATGGGAGTCTTGCTGGCTTCTGCCCCAGGCGCCAACTCCTGAAAACGCTGCCAATGGAAACGTGAAAGTGCATCAGCAATGCAATTGTTCACCCCTGGAATATGCTTTGCTTGAAAGACAATGTTAAACCTCAAACTTAACAACATGAACGAACGAAGCAGGCCCAAAACTTTCACATCCCTAGCTTTCTGGTGATTGATCAAGTTCACCACTGTCATGTTATCGACGTTGAAAAAAACTGACGTATTCTGAAATTCATTGCCCCACACCATAAGTGCCACGATCAAGGGAAAAAGCTCCAGAAAATCAATACCCTGCCCTTGTTTCAACCAGGTCTCCGGCCAGATTTCGGCACACCAGCGACCCTCCCAAAAGACTCCAAAGCCCTTGGAACCCGCCGCATCAGAATATATTTGCACCTGCCACACCAATGGTTCCTCTATGAAATGTAAAGGGACTCCAATGAAATCTTTCAAGAACGTGAGCCACACCTTCAGGTCCTCTTTAACCTGCTTAGAAATGCGCACTCTATGATGTAGCAACCTAGCTCCAGACATCGCCATGCTAATGATCTGCAAAATGTGTGCCCTGCTCTAATGACTCTGCACGCAAAATTGAGGAAACCAAGTAAATGCTGCACCTGGCATAGTTCCAGTTTTACTTTGTCCAATGCCCCCACAACACAATCTGTTATCTCCTGCAATTTATCCTGTGGTAGTCGGGCCATCATAGTGCTGGTATCAATTTCAATGCCCAAAATGACTATCTGAGAGCTGGGGCCTACTGTTTTTTCTGGCGCCAACGGCACACCGAATTCTTGAGCCAGCTTTTGAAATGTAACCAATGCCCACTGGCATTGTTGCGTCCTGGCTTGCCCCATGAACAAAAAATCATCTAAATAGTGGCAAGCCCTAGCTGACGTGCAAACCTGAGAAAAATCCCAATGTAAAAAAGAGCTAAAGGTCTCAAATAGAGCACATGATATCGCACAGCCCATGGGAAGCACTCTATCTACGTAATAGGCTCCCTCGAAAAACATGCCTAAAAGTTCAAAATCCGTCGGATGAATTGGTAAAAGCCTCAATGCCGATTTTATGTCACATTTGGCTAACTCTGTGCCATCACCCAGAAAATGTATCATTCGTAAAGCCTCTTCAACAGACAAATAAGACACCGCCGTATCTATTGGGGAAATGAAATCATTGATTGAGTTGCCTTCAGGTCAAGACAAGTGCTGTATCATTCTGAAATCCCCGGTGACTTTTTTGGAATGACCCCCAACGGAGAAACGATCAAGTTAGGCAAAGGACAATGTAGAAAGGGGCCCACTGTTCTACCCAAAGCCACCTCTTCCACCAACTTTGCTCCTACAATCTGCGCGGTAATTCTTTAGCTGATCTGAGGTTATCTGCCCAACGCCTCGCTCGGGGTCCCTGGTAACTTATCTTGAACCCTTCTTTAAATCCCCACCACAATTTACTCGCTGCTTGTTTGTCAGGGTATCTTTTCATTTCATTTGATCTTTATTTCGGCAAAAAAAAGCCATAAAAGAAAACACATTAAAATTACACCGTACATCATAGCAGTTTTTACATAAAATACAAAAGTACAACTTGCCATAAAACTAATTCATCATAAAAATATTATCTACAGTTAAAAAGACAATCAACTCAATGTCCCTCTGCTCATTAATACCCTTTATACACCCAGAAGTTGTGCAAAAGTACAATAGATCTCATTTTACCACAAACTTTCTTCTGATGTTCCACATAGCAGCTAAAAATTTCGTTACAGCAAAAACAATTTCTGGAGATAAATCTGTTTTTAATATTCGGTAGGAGTGAAAACACTGCCAAATCCCCAAGTTTTTGCAAATTGGAACAATCCACTTCTTCCTAGATGTCTGGTAGGAAGGACAGAAGAACACTATGTGCAGTTCATTCTCCAGGTCCGCAGTACAAGCTGGGCAATTTTTGGGGGTATTGGGACGCCATCGGCTAGTGAGAGCTCTTATTGGTAGAGAGTCATGTCTCCATTGGAGATACAACTTTCTAAGACCAGTAGGGCTAATATCATCAAAGACAGTCTCCAGTTTATAGTAGTCTTTCACTGCCAAGAATGTACTTGACAGTGTCCCCATTTGGGCATTCGATAGACAAACGGACAAATTGTGATCGTAATACAGACTAACTAGCTCTTTACGGGATATGCCACTACAAGCTTGTTCCGGGTTAATCCACAATAAAGGGCAACCTAACCTCTCAAATTCCTGCCTAATATATTTCAACCAGGGAAGTTTCCAGACATTTGGGAGTTTTAACAATTCTGCAAGTTCATGCCTGTAACTGGCGAGTACTAGGGTTACTCAGAGTCGCCTCCAGAAAGTTAAAGGCTTTAATCCCAGTTCCTCCTTAAGTGATCTCAATCCCAGATCCAACCTGAGGGGGGGCAGGGGTGTACTAGTGGGCAAAGATACCAACTGCCTATGAAACCTATTTTCCGTGACGGTGATTGCTGGGGGACAGCTGTGACCCCACAGTTCACCTCCATAAATCACCGCTCCCCGTGCCTGCATTTTATACATTACAAGAGGCGGGCCAATAGGTTTTGTCGTGGATTTTTTTTGTAGTTTGAGAATTCCCCCCACTTTTTGAGAGAGCTTTAATTGGGTTTTAGTCTGGTGTTGGGCCCAGGTCATATTTTCATTAAGAGTGAGACCCAGATATTCAAACGTCTGCACTCTTTCCAGACAAATACCACCTATAGCAGGGTTTGGGCGTGAAGTTTTCAGCGGATTAAAAATCATAAATTTAGTTTTGGATGTGGTTATTTCCAGTCCCCGGTCATGACAAAACGAGACAAAGCCATTCAAGACTCTCTGTATACCCATCGGAGTCTTAGCGAGTAACAGGGTGTCATCTACGAACATAATCGCAGAGATCCCTGAACCAGCGAGCCTTGGGGCATCTCTATTAGGGACCGAGTTCAGATGGGCGATTACTCCGTTGACATAGAGGCAAAACAGGGTTGGCGCCAAAACGCAACCCTGCCGTACCCCCCTGCCAATGGAGAAGCTGGATGAGAGATTGCCTTCTCTCCCACACCTGACCCTTGCAAAATTCTCATTATGTAGTCGTATTATAATATTCAGAAGGGGGATTGGGATGCCTAAACCCCTAAAACACTTCAAAGTTTCCTTTGTGGTACCAAGTCGAAGGCCGCACGGAGGTCTACGAAAACGGTATACAGTGAACCACCCTCCACTTTGACCGTTTTCCAGAAGAGCATGGTTAACCTGAAAATCTGGTCAATAGTGTATACATTCTTTCTAAATCCTGCTTGGTACTCGCTTAGAATTTCAAAGTCCTCGGCCCAGTCCAAGAGACGGTCCAAAATCAGCCTAGCAAAGAGTTTCTGAGATACATCTATTAGGCTGATCGGCCTGTAGTTGGCTGGGAGTAGAGGCGTCCCCTTCTTGAAGATAGGGACCAGCTCCGCTCCCAGCCAAGTACTTGGGACTGCCATTCCCCCCAGCACTGCATTAAAAATTGTTAAAAGATAGGGGGCCCAGATCCCAGATTCATGTTTGTAAAGATCGCCCGGAACCTTGTCCAACCCTGGGGCTTTGCCCACTGGGAGCTTAGCTATAGTAGCCAGGACCTCACCTAGAGTGAACCTAAACTCTGAGGAGACAGGGACAGGAGTGCTTAATACATCAGGTGGGGGGAGTTTGAGCAAGAAATATGCCCCTTATATAGACTAGTAAAATGCTCTTCCCATACCTCGGCAGCGATGTTCGGCGCTACTGCCAGCTCTGGTTCAGCCGAGCCAGTGCTCACAATCCGCCAGAACATCCGTGCATATTTAACCGCTAGAGCCGATAATAACTTTACCCAATTTTCATTCCCCCACTCAATCTTAGCATAGTGGATTAGGTTCTGGTATGCTTGCCTCCTGCTCTTTATAAGATCCCTATTATTATTCTGTTTTAAAGCGGCAAGGAGTTCGCTTTTCACCAGTCTACATGCCTTGTTGTACCAGGTTGGCTTCCTTGCAGCCCTTCCTCCACAAAGACCTGAGGGATTTAAAATGTCTGAGAGACTGCTCAATAATGGTTTATTAAGTTCTCCCAACCTTTCATAGAGATCATTCGTGGGACACTGTTCAGTGAGAGCGACTACATCAGCCAATACTGGGATTACCTGGGCGTACAATTTAGCTAGCTCGTTAGGGTTTTTGATAAACTTGTCCCATCTTACCCTGCGTCTAATACTTGACAGGGTGGCCATATTGGGTGTATCGGACTGCAGTGATAGGGTGCCCTTATGAATGCCAGGAATAGTGAAATCTAAAATTAGAGGGTTGTGATCACTCTCCCCCCTATGTATGACCCTAAAGTCTACTATTCTATTCCAAGCCCTACACTCAACAAAGATATAATCAAGACGTGCCTCCCTCCCTGGCTTATTAAAGGTGGACGCAGGTGGGTTGTCGGACTTAATACGGCCATTACATGCCCTGATCGAATGACTCAGCGTCAAGGAAGTGATTTGTACCGCCAAGGGTGTCCATGCCTTCGCCGCAGGGCCTGCCACTTCAGGGATTTTCCAGACATCGTCCTCCTCCTGATTTACGGCATCCAACAAGCCATCAAGTGGTTCAAAATGGGAGTTGAAGTCTCCCCCCACCACAAACGTAAGTCCCTCTGGAATGTTAGTTAGGAAGGAGGATAGCTCTTGAATGGTTTCAGACTCAGAAGTGGTACTCACAGGTCTAGAATAGATATTGACCAGTGCCAGTCTGTAACCATTCTGCCACTCTAGGATCAGACACTGAACATCCTTTGAGGCTGTGTCTAGAATTCTAGCACTACAGCCCAAGTGGGTTGCTACCCAAATTGTTAGTCCCCCTGACGGGCGACCTTTTCCCGCCCACCTAGCAGTGACTGAGAATGAGGCAAATCCTAAACGGAACTGCTCCTCCCACGCCCATGTTTCCTGGAATATACAAATGTAATTCGAGTCTATGAATGACCTCCAATCGGGGCAAGCCAATTTGTTGCAAAGGCCCGCTATGTTCCAAGAAAGAATTTTTAATACAGGGGAGCCTGTGGGGCTGCTGGGAGGTTGCATAGGGGACTCAACATTAATAGTACTCACCCGGCCAGGGAGTAGATGGTCACGAACAGGGTGGCCTGTAACCGGGGTATCTACCACCGTCCCCAGCTGGGCTGTGTAGGTCGAGTGCCTGCATCCCACTGATGTCAATCTACCTGATCGAGGCAGCTGTACCTGTTGGTGTGTAGATAATTGCCCAGGATTGGTACATCATATCGATTAGGCCTGTACCTTGTGCCATGAGAGCCTAGTGCCACCCTGGTCCAACCATCATCTACCCCAGGATGCGAGGAGAAATTTCGTGGCTGGTAGAAAAAGGACAATGGCAGCAATTGAATGGTTGTGTTACCCGGGCTGCCCAGCCAGTTACAAATATGAGACACGATCTGCGAATCCCTGAAGTTTACCAGGGTGCAATCATCCTTGATGTTCTTTGTGGTATTTCCCACCCAGGGGACCCTCCTGACCATCAACAATTCACCTCTCATGTTGGGGGAAGAGGCCTATGGATGTTCAGCCAGCTAATCACTTTATTTCTTAAGGAATCAAAGGATTCTGGTGCAGAGTTGGAAAGCTCAGGCACACCAGTCAGAATTACAACATGGGCAGCCACCTCCGGGGGTAGATTAACTATATTTTTCCGACTTAGGCTGCGAAGATGCTGGACAGAACGGTCACCAGCCTTAGTGGGGATCTTTTCTTGCCTCATTAAATTCATTGGTACAGCCAGCTTCTGTGCTAGAGGCATGGGAGGTAGTTGCTTTTTCTCTCCCCTGAGGCGGAAGCCGGGGGTTTCTCACGCTATCACTGTCGCCTATGGGCATTTTAACGAACAGATTATCTGGAAATAATTTTTAAATACTGTAAATATTTTAACTGCTCACTTTTAGCAGCACGCATCCCTGGTCCCTCGGTGGGAGAGTCACGTCGCACCGAGGCCCCTCGCAGCTGTTCCTTGACCGGTACAGCCGATTCAGGTGCTGACGCCGGAAGGCTAAGAGGGGGGACGCCATCTTGGTGGTAGGAATAGGGTAGCGCTCTAGCACTAGGACGCTTCATGCCCTCCTCCACTCAGGATAAAAGGATGACGTTATCCCGTCCACGCAGAGGGTGCGCCGGCGGCGCGCCAAAGGCAAGCCCGTCTGCCCCCGTCCACGCCTGGACCGGGCTGAGGGCCACCCCCCCTGTATCGCAGCCGTCAATGCCCAGGTATTATAGTGCGGAAAGCCTCCACGGTATGAGGCAATCTGGACATGGATGCTGCTTGACGCCTTTTTATGCTCTAGAATTACCATCGATCTGCCCAAGGTGCAAAGAGAGCCTCAAACCTATGCAGCCTCTTGAAGCGAAGCAGGAATACTCCATGCTACTGTTAAACTGTAGATCTCTTCCGAAGCATAATACAGAACTTGCTCTTCTGTTGGAAGAACGTATGCCAGATGCCTTCTTTCTCACAGAGACATGGCTTATGACGGACTCTGACCCTGATATAGCGAAAGCCCTTCCCTCAGGTTTTCAAAGCACTCGACGAGATCGCCCCGAGGGGAGAGGAGGGGGCCTAGCTGTTATATATAAAGATCAATATCACTGTCGAGTCATCCCAGAATCAATTCCGGATTGTGAAAGTCTAGCTTTTAGCCTGGAATTTTCCCCTAATAATTGCTTTTCAGGCACCGTTGTATATAGCCCCCCGGGACCTCCCAAACAGTTTCATAGTCAACTTCCGTCAATTCTAGCAGAAAGGGTTAGAATTGCCTCTAACTTTACTTTGCTAGGGGACCTCAATTTTCATTTTGATGTCGTCCTGGACCATACTGCCATTTCACTTATAGATGATCTTGCTGCATTACAGCTAACTCAACGAGTACAGGCCCCCACCCATATTAAAGGTCATTTGCTGGACCCTGTGTTTAGTAATCGCCCAGAGATTGTGGTGGGACTGCCTATTCCTCTCCCTTGGACCGACCATTTACTGGTGCCTTTTAGCTGGACAATATCCAAGCCCCCCCCCCCTAGATCTACTGTAAGGCAGGCTAGAAGTTGGGCAAAACTCCCAGTCGATTCATGGACCAGTAGACTTGGGATAGGCCAGCCCTCCTACAATAAGGATCCATGCATAGCCAACCAGGAATTTGAAAACTGGATTGCACAGTCCATCGACGACACCCTACCCCTTAGCAAAATGACTCTGAAACGTCCCCAAAAAACTGCCCCCTGGTACTCAGAACTCCTTAGGGATAAGAAACGCCAGTGTAGGAGAATGGAAAGACGATGGCGCTTAGGCTACTCATCGGACGATAAAGCCCAATGTAGAGAGACAATTAAAGTTTATAAAACAGAGGTTAAATCTGCCCAATCTATATATTTTGCTGACAAAATATTACAAGCTAAATCCAAGCCCAAGGAGATTTTCCAAATAGTGAGGAAACTGACCAAACCTCCCTCTCCTATCATGCATGTGGATAAATCCACAGCTCATTGCAATAACATGGCAGCATTTTTCCACCAGAAAATCACCCAAATTTACTCTCTCTTTCCTTCTACAACACTACAGTCCATAGCTCAGGATCAGACAACGTTGAGGGATACGCCCTCCCATTCTCTCATTACGCTAGATCACTTCCCCCCACTAAACCTTGAATCTCTAGCTGCTATAGCCAGCAAAGTAAAATCCGGATCCCGACGTGATCCAGCACCCCCAGAAATCATGATGCTGGCACCCCAGGTTATCCTGCCAATTATCTTAAACCTTTTAAATGCCTCCATTTCTTCCTGTATCGTATCGCCTGCTTGGAAGCAGGCCATGGTGCGTGCTCTGCTAAAAAAAAACAACCTGGACCCCGGTGACTTCAGTAGTTATCGTCCCATTTCTCTGCTCCCCTGGGTAAGCAAAGTTCTCGAGAAGCACATTAATGTCCATCTGATGCACTTACTCGAGAACAACCAGCTTCTAGATGTTACCCAGACGGGCTTTAGACCCAGGCACGGGTCAGAGACCGCCCTGCTGGCAGTCACCGAGGCATCCAGAATGATCTTGGATCAGGGAGGATCAGTGGCAGTGATCCTCCTTGATCTAAGTGCGGCATTCGACACGGTCAGCCATGACATCTTGCTGAGCCGTTTGTCGAGTGTCGGAATAGTTGGCGGAGCATGGCTATGGCTCAAATCCTTTTTGAGTGAGAGGTCTTTTCAAACCTTTGATGGAGACTCGGTATCCTCAAGTAGACCTTTGAAGTGTGGAGTCCCGCAGGGCTCTTCTGTAAGCCCTGCGCTTTTTAACATCTACATGAGACCACTGGCTGAGATTGTACGTCCGTTTGGCATCAAGATAGTTTCCTATGTGGACGACACTCAGCTAGTTGTGTCCCTGGTGCAGGAGCTGGGCCCGCCATCCTCAGGTGGTCTGGCAAAATGCTTGGAGGAGGTCAAAGTATGGATGATGTCCTCTCTCCTAAAGCTCCTCTACTTCGATCAACCCTGTGTGGCCCGCATATCTTGGTATTGCCCCAGTATCCAAGGACAATATAAAAAGCCTGGGGGTTTGGTTGGACAAGACTCTTTCCTTTAACACTCAGGCCACAAAACTCGCGGCTTCCTGCTTTGGCCTCCTAAGGATGTTGAGGAAAGTTTTTCCTCTCCTGACGATGGAGGCAAAGCAGGTGGCCATTCAGGGTCTGATTCAGTCCTGTCTGGATTCTAACAACGTCCTCTATCTCGGCGCTCCGGAATATACACTGCGCAAATTACAGATTGTGCAAAATTGTGCGGCTTGTGCCGTGCTTCAGTTGCCGCGCAGGCTGTCAGCCAAACCCGGGCTGATTAGTCTGCATTGGCTTCCAGTTCGACAGAGAGTTGCCTTTAAGGCAAAATGTATATTCCACCAAGCGTTCTGGGATACAGGACCGGTCATTATTCGGGATCTGGCAACGCAGTACCATCCAAGCAGAACTCTTCGCTCTAGCCAGGCATGTATGGCCTCAGTTCCCAGAATAAAAAAGGCAAGAGCTGGCGGCAGGATGTTCACTTACAACGCGGCCAAGCTGTGGAACTCACTCCCGTTCCAGCTCAGGTCCAATGCGAATCTCTCCACCTTTCGTAAACAGCTGAAGACCTTCCTTTCTAAAATCTCTTTTTCTGACTTAAGCAATTCCATATTTGGCTGCTAGCGCTTGGACGCCCCAGGGCAGCAATCGCGCTCTACTAGTTTACATTTCATTTCATTGCCTTGGGGGGGGGTTCAGGGGGTGGTTGCCTTGGAGGGGATACAGGGGGTAGTTGCCCTGGGGGGGTACAGGGATAGAATTTAGTGGATTAGCTATAGGTACGCTTACTGAAATGGGAGGATTCGTTTTCTTTGTGATTAGGAGGCTAGATGAATTAGGAAGAAGGGAGACCCCTGCAATCGTCGGAGTCACTCCTTGGGTACTACCCAGTGTTCTCAGATGATCCTCGATACCCCCGGTCACTGTTTCTATTACTTGTAACCTAGTATCAATACGGTTAAGTCTGGCCTGTAGGGGATCTAAGAATTTCTTCAGCACATTAGTGACAAAATGGGTAGACTGTTCCCTCCCGCCACAGGGCCCCTCACCAAAAATAAACGGGCCAGGCTGCGCTGTCACCTGTATTTGGAAGGGCTGGGTTGGACTCACAGTTTCATTTACAGTTGTAGATGGAGGGGAATCCTCTGTATGGGGCATATTCTCAGTGTTACTAGGGGCACGATCTAATTTAGCCCTTTTTGCTCCCTTAGACTGTGTACCTCTTTTCCTTTTCGGGACAGCACCTTCCCGCAGTCCTCGTGAGTGACATACGTTTTGATCGCTCCCCTCGTCCAATCCCAGAACTGACTCAGCAGTTAAGAGAGGAGCAACCTCAGGTATGGACTGGAGGGAGTTTCGGTGTGAGGAAGAAGAGGACCTTAGCTGTTGCAAGACAGATTCAATTGTTTGGTCAATGCTGTCCAGAAGAGCTAAATGAGAAGCATCCGCCCTCTCAGGGGATCTAACATTCGCAATTAATCCCAAAGAGGATCGTCTGGTGCTTTCAATCCCATCCGAGAGCCGTCTTTCTAGAGCAGTGAGTTCATTGTTCACCACAGAGTTAGCTCGAATCAGGAAACTATCCAGAGTACCTGCAACCATGGATGTCGATGCCGTGGCTTTGCTCCTCAACTCCCTTGATGACATTTTCCTTGTTCTTTGTATGAACCCCAGCCGGGCTTGGGCGATGAGATGCAAAATAGGTTATCTCCTGAAGAATTAGCCACGCGCCAAGGGGGGTGGCCCGGTCCGGTCTCGCCCGGGCTCGAACGGGCTAAAACGGGCCCGCCCTTGGCCCGGGCTTCGCCCGGCGCTGCACGCGCGCATCCCGCGTATCGCGGGTTTGAGCGAGATTAAGTAGGAGGAGGCGGGGCGGGAAGAGTCACCAGGTGCGGCCGATGAAACGCCGCAGTCACTGCTGGGACTCGCTGTCCCGCTCTGTCCGATTTCCCCCGGCAGTCAGCCCCAATGTCCAGGTCCAATATCCAGGTGAGCAGGGAGTAGCTTCCAAAACCCCCGGTAGGCACAGAAACACCAAGCACCTCTTGCTTCCAAAGCCGCGACTACGAGCGGCCCCCGTCTATCTGTCTAATCAGCAAGCCAATGCCTCCAACTTAACTGGGGTATGGGCTTTTTGCCATAAGAGGGAATGTAGTACCCCGTCCCCTGGCACTAGAGCCCTGCTCTTGTGGTCTTTGTCCTCCTGCCTCTGATCCCCCTGCCAAACATTGGGTAATAGCATGTCGTCCCCCACATTGTGAACATTTGTGCCGGAAACGACATGCTGGTCTATTACAGAATCGCCTATTAAAGTACCAGCACGCTCCCCATCCAGCCGCCTGACCTCTACCTGTTCCACCCGCCCCTTGCTGGGCGGGACGGGGCAGAAAGGGCCGTTATGTGACTGGCAGGACACTGGCCGTGTGCATTGTCGCCGGTGGATGTGCTGAAGACACCCATTGCAGCCACAACTCCGCATCAACCTCCCCCCAGGGTTTCTCATTGCATAGGCTCATCCTGTCTCTAAACTCTTCATCATAATTAATCCAGGAATAACCCCCAAAGTGCATATGAGCCATCCTCACTATGTCCATATATTTGAAAAGAGAAACTGCCCTGTCAGGATATCTTTTAGAATATATGCTCGCAAAAATAAGGAAGGCAGATGTCCAATTCTCGATGTTACGGGGAACCCTTGGGCGCCTTGCCAACTCCCACTCTTCTTCTTTCGACGCTTCCCTTGCCTGTACTTCCCTGTGTAATAATTTGAAAACATCGACAAATTCGTGGTCCCAAATTCGTCGCTTCGTTACTGCTGATAAATGGAAACCCAATGGCATAGCCAGACCCATGTATGGAAGCCGTTTGTTATAACCTGGCCCAACCTTTCTTTGATGGTCTGTGTCACTTGACTTGTCCTGTTTCCCATTTTTTCCTTCGCCAGAAGGACACGTGTCCCCTACATCAGTATCGATCAACACAGAATCTTTCACCTAACCCTCTTATTACTTTGCTTGTGTAAAAGTTTACCATCATATTCTCTAACAGTACAAGAACTTTTGTCCTTAGATTCCCATACGCCCCACCACTGCTGCTTACTGCATATGAGCTGATCCGCTCTGTCCTAAAATTCCGAGCGACTTGTCTTCACTTGTTCTCTGTTTTTGGACCTCTTCCTTGTAGTTGCCGGGTCCACTCTTGACTTCTGCAATGAGTTAAAACAGGAGGTTGCCCCCTTCTCGCCCCCAGCATCCACACTCCCCTCCATCCCAGAAGACCAGTTCCCTGTGGGCCTATCGCAAATTTATCCCTCTTCCATCTCTTCCATCTCCCCAAATCCTTCTTCACCACCTTCCACGGTGCCCTCAGCACCACATCCAATAGTACTGCTACCCGGACTTTCTCCATCACCGACTCCTCCATCAAAATACTGCCAATTAATGACAGACCCACGCTCCATAGGCCTGCCCGCACCTCTAGAATCCGCACTAGACCCATCAGAGACTGAGAGAAAATTCGTGGCAACCGCTAAGTGTGCCGCTGGATGAGTAGAATGTAATCCATTAGCATGTCCTTTATCCACGCCAAATTGCACCTTCGGGTCGCTCAAACCAGAAGGGACCTGCAACTGCTGAGTATCCTCTTTGTTCGTCATATGAGACAGAGTCCTCACATCCTTCCCTGAACTCATTTTTTTGGCATGAGCTACCCACACCTATTGCCCTTCTGCCTCACTCCCACGATGAGGTGGTTGATACTGTCTTGGGGGGGAACGAGCTCGCGGAAATATATATTCTGCATTGAAACGGCTTGATGCCCTGTCATTAACCACTGGCTGTTGTCCAAAATCCATTCGCCTCACATGTAGGGGGCCTCCTCTAAGTCTAAATCGAGTTCAAAATCACCATCTGAATTCCTATGTCCCCCCACACCAAGTGTCTGTGACACCAAGGCACCAGACCTGCTGTGCTTATCTATAAAGTTGGACCTTTGGCCCACACTGAAACCATGTTTGGAAACAAAAGCCTTTTTCAAAACAACACCTTCCATTGTAAGTTGAAGGGAAGATGGTGACAATTGAAGGAAACTAGTGTCATCCTCGCTGTCGCTAGAGTAACTAACCAGTGCAGGAGTCAGCTGTGACACAACACGCTCAGGTGCACCATCCTGGCTGCTCAAAAGAGTGCCCCCGTCTGTAAATTGGCGCAATTCTGTAGACTGCGCACCATTAGCATCCTCCAGTGCTAAATTAATGTCCCTTTCAGACCCCCGGCCCCTCCCGCCACGAAGCGGATGGACAGTGCACAGAAGCGGGACACTCCCACCGCCCCTCAAAGGCCCGCCCCTGCCCTTCACAGTACAATACTCACCAGGGACCTGCGAAGTAGCTCTCACCGACGTATTAGGGGATAAGGAATGCGCTCTCTTCCTCACAGCCTGTCGCACCACACCAGTACCAGCACCAACACTACTCGGTCGGCTCCGCTGTAAACGCGCTGACCCACGACCTCTCGCTGCATGCTGAGGTAAGCATGCCTCTACAGCGCGCTGCACTCCTCTGGCAGCCAGACGCTAAGGTAGCTTCTGATAGGCCTCCGTTGCCAGTCGTGCTCCTGGAGCCAGCAGGTCCTCTCTGCCCACCTCCTGAATGACCTTCAAAGCCTCTAGTAATTCAGCCTTGAGAGCCATGTCAAACAATGGCATCACGCACACGACAAAAATGCAATAAAACCTAACTATTTTGACCGACTAAAAGAACCTCCCGCCTCCCTCCTAACTCCTCACATCTAGAAACGTGCCTAACTCGCAGCTTTGAACGTTGGCAGCGCACCTGTTCACTGCTCTCGCGCCACACTCTGCCCCGGTCTGTTCCATCTGGGCGAAAGACCCCAGGGGGAGACTGCTCGCACGACGCTCCCCCTGGTGCCCCCAATCTACGCAGCAAAGCTGGCTGATTGAAAACTACAGATACCTGACGTTTCTAACATTAACCTACAATGGTTTGTGGATATTTAATTTATTATCTTAAAAATAATTAATGCACACTTCTAATTAGCAGACAGTGGTTTTATAAGTTATGTAGTGTCCCGCTCGCTCACATTCCAGAAGATGTAAAGGTGCCTGGAAAAGTGTCCTGGCCTTGTGAATGATGAGTATGGACAGTCTTTAATTAGCTCCCTCACATTGTGACGCAACCGCATCTCTGTGGGTAATGCCCCAAAATGTGTTTTGTATATTGCATGTATGGGCATCAATCCGAGACAGGAGCTGCCTTCTTTGGGCACATTTTACTCAGGGGCAAGCAGCTGTTCGCAGTTAGGCCCTCTCTAAGGCACATTGTATGTAGGCTCACATGACCCCTTGTACAGATTTGGTATGTGGCACAATACTGCTGCAAGCTTATGATTACATTGAGTGATTAATCAGGTTGTCTGTCTGAGATAGATTCTTTTACGCACAATTTACTCGTGAGCATGTGGTACTTTACAATCAGTATCTATCAAATGTAAACTGCATGTACAACCACATGATCCCATTTTTAGTGCTGAGCAATTTAAATGTTTTTGTGGAAATGAAGATCTGTGGCAACCAGCTAACAAGTGATAAAAATATGAATCTGGCTCTACCCCTGTTCTATCTCTTTCAAAGGACCAGAGTACATTTTTTCCCAATTGGGAAAGCACCATTTGTTGGCTGTGCAACAAGAGCGGGGGAGATAGTGAAGTCAGTACATAAGCCAGCAGCCACCTGGCGAGATTTCACAGCTGAATGTGGCCGGAAAAATAATTTTCCCATTGTTTGGAAACTTGTGGTGGGTGTGTTAGAGTGTGCGACAGCCATTGGAGAGCAATTCCTCCTGCTGGGCGGGTTTCCTTTCCTCTGAGACGGTTTAGAAGAGGTGAGGTGAAGGTGCATCATCACGTGTCCCCTCCTCACCTTCCCTCTTGTGCCTCAGACAATGGCTATTCCCCATCTTCCCCTCCACTGGTTAATCCTTAGCCTTTCCCGGCTGACACTCAGAGACATTTTTTCACATTTTCTGGATAATAGGCAGTTTCACTCAGCTTTATGTGGGCCGCCTGCATGTACAAAGAAACACTTGGATGGGAGGTTAGTGGGACACCTTCACATATGTCCATTTCAGGCAATTGGCATTCGAAGGTTTGCCCTTTGAAATGCCACCAGGCAAGAGAAAAGGGGCCCAACGGGTGAGCAGAACTCTGCGGAATCTTGCTGAATTTGTATATGACTCCGCAGAATTCCGCAGAGTAAAAATCTCAGCGGGATCCGCCAACCCCTAATTGTTAGGGAAATGTTGGACCTGATAAGGTTGGCTCTGAGGACCAGGGAATCTTGATAGAGAGGATGGCTTAGGCCTTTGAACCTTTATGAAGGGTTGTATGATTTTACAACGCATTCCGTTGTAACGCATGCCTTTACCACGCATGCGTTACAACGGAATGCAGTCACCACGCACGTCCTTTACCACGAGAAAATACCTTTTACACGCATACTTTTACAACGATTTTCGTTGTAAAACTATGCATGTAAATGGTATTTTCATGTTAACGGATTTTCACCCTTTAAATATACTTTTTTAATTTATCTCTCTGCTAGAACACCCGCTCATTCCTCCTTACCTCTCCTCGTTTTTCCGTGGTGACGTTGTACGTCATTAGGAGGAAGCGGAAGTGTTTTTCCGTTTCCTCTTAAGACGCCGATCTCCTTCACATCTTTTTTCTCAAACAGGTGCGTCTTTTTCTTTTTTAAACCCACACTTTTATTTTGTTGGGGGGAGACCCCCCAAGCCCCCCCCTTTGTTTTTTTTTACTTTACAACACATGCCTTTACTACGTTTTTTGTAGTAAAGGTATGCGTGGTAAAGGTTTCTCGTTGTAACCACGCATGCGTTGTAATGCATGCATGGTTATGGTGTGCGTGGAAACGGCCGCGTTGTAGTGGCCGTTTCCCTTTATGAAGCATTCATTGAATGCTAACAGCCAGGTGTGATCCACAAAGGGGCAGTGCAGAGGAAAAAGAACTTCAAAGAAACTGACACCCACATACCAAATTATTTAGGAACGGATTCTGAATCACATTTGGGTCTGGAGTAGAACTATAAATGTGGCAACATGGCAATTGCACTACTTAGCAGGAGAGAATATCACCATGTCTTCTTTCTCCTGGAGACAGTAATAGTGACAAAGGTTTGCTAGTCTTCCTGGTTGAGAGACCATCACCTACAAAGTCAAGACTACTTGCCTTGAGCCTGGAGCACCAACCTTATGGCTGCCTACCAAGACCTGAAGATCTTGTGAGGAGGAGGAGAGCACCTGGAGGTCCTCTGCACACACAAAGTAAGTGATCCCTGTATGCAAAGTAAGGACCACTATGAACAAAGGGCTGTCACCCTTATGCAGAGCCAGTCAGTGACCCCCGTATGCCAAATGGTGGCCTCTGTGTAGTACAGGTCTTTGCCCTGGAATGGAGAAAATCAGCAACCTCAGAAATCTATTTGGTGTATGCGTGCTCTATACATACGGGGTAACATAACAGAACATAACCTGTGTTTGTCAGGAAGAAGCAACCATGAAGGTAAGGCTATTGCCCTGGATTGTTATCAAGGCTGCTGTGAGGAACACTTATGAATTTGTGAGGAGTCACGGAAGAGGATGTCTATGTCTCACAAAGTCATGAGCCAACCAGAGGCTATAGATGGCCCAATGAGTCAACTGGAAAAGGGTGTAAAGCATTTCAGATCCTCAGCATCGAGAAACTGGAGCCCACAGAGACATGCCCTAGTACTAGTGCACTTGTTAGCTGCCATCAGTTTGGGTAAAAATGTTTGAGGCCAGCAGGCCTGTTGGAGACGCGCATGATCTTAGAACTTAGAACTGTTGAAGTTGACTCGTAATATCAAACATACTTTTTGCATGGGGACTAGCATGGGTTGCATCTGAATGTTGACTCTCATATCGAAAGGGCAATAATGAGCTATGCTAGAGAGGGTCAGTGGGATTCAGGGATTATGCCTAAGATGATGCTAGCATGCTGGCCATAAAACACTGTGTATATTATTTAGTGTTCTCTACATACTTTGTGTGCTTATATTAAAATACTACTTTTTCATAAAAGCTATTATTTAACCAGACAATCACCTTATTGCAGTTACTCTTTAAACTTTGAGTCATGTGCCTGTGTATGCCTCAAACCTCTCTCCTTGGACCACTTAACTCGCACTACAACTGAGAGTCACGTGCCAAAAGGAGTTGTACTTGGCCCATTTACTGAGGAACTTCATTAGGTCCAGCCCGAGACATCAGGAATAAAGTTTGCTATCCCCATTGTTGGGACCAGTAACTTTTGCTTGCCCCATAGTCCTCTTAAATGGGCTATTGACAGTTAATCTGAATAATTACTATAAACTAAGAGTATTCGGTGGAAATGGGAATTGTGAGTGATATGAAAGACCCTGTGGTTTCTTACAGAAATTGGGAGATTATTTTATAGAACGAAAGCCTACACCCTCCGGCCAGGTGGCATGCTTCATCAAAGGGCTTTTCTTCACTCCCGTAGGCATGTGCTATAACCTTACACAGCAGGGGGCACTAAGTTTGGGATCCTACAATGAGTGGTCGTCTGGCTAAAGATGGTAAGGCAAACTCTCTTGTCAATATGTACATAAGGGCAATCAAGAATACCTCTCAGGTAGACTTATTATTTATTTTCCTGTCTACTAATCAGTAGTGATAAAATAACTAGGGGGATAATATTGACTTATCCCCTATATATATTGTACAATACCTCTCAGGTAGGCTTATTAGTCCAAGTGTAAATTTACTCTAAAAATACACTTTTACCAAAGTTAAAAAGAAATCTAAAGAAATTTCAAATAACTAACAATCAATTATCAATAACTCTACAGGAAAAGTAATAAAACATTACAAAACACTTAAAATCGATATTGTATTATATATATCAAATAAAACCAAGCTTTATTCGGTATGTAGTGTATAACCATAAAAGCATTCTACACAAAAATCCATCCTCCAAGTTAAAATTACTTAAAAAATTATTTACATATCAACATTCCAAGAAGAGGTTTCCCATACAAAAAGCTTCACCCTCAGCAATTTCTAAAAAACATTATATTAACATATCCTTACAAGAAACAATAAAGAATAAAATACATACAACAATTCATAAAAAGATTGAATCACGAGTTTCTGCTTATTATAGTTCTATCTCCCTCAATCAGCAATTATATTGGAAGAATAAAAATACAGGAGGCTAATCATCAAAATGAGAGACCTATTCAATTTCATATGTCAATATTTCCAAATGTGAAAGATCCTTTCGGGTAAAAAGAATAACTGTATTACATGTTGTTACATTTTCCAAGTTACAAATATGATAAATAAAGGTTGTAAAATAGATTTTCTGATATCCGATAAAAATGACAAAAAAGTATAAAATAAAGATATATATTTATATATATATATATATATATATATATATATATATATATATATATATATATATATATATATATATTAAGCTCAGCCTCAGAGATGATCTACTCCAAAGAACCGCACTCGTGGAACCAAACAGCTTAGCAGTGCTCACGCCAAAATTTATTCACAGTTTGTTAACAGACGCGTTTCAGCATACGCCTTCCTCAGTGTCAACTACACTGTGAGGACCCGCCTCGGATATAGCGGAAAAACAATCAATCATAAACATAGTAGACGGACTCCCTTAGAATAACGGGCGCGCCATCTTGGAACATGTTAATACAGTTCAACATTAGGTACTTATTGCCCATATGTGGAAACAAAACAACATCAATCTCGCCGTGGATCGGCATAGTACCCCGTGTATACACATCCGGGGTAAATGTATGGTGCTCAAAGGTTAAAGCCCCAAATCAAAGTTTCCAGAGTCCATCCCACCATAAATTGGCAAGTCCTATGTTCTAGTGATGCTCCAGTTCACAATATGTACAGTGTCCCCAGTCTTCCTACCCCATCAATCGATCAGTAAATCTCAGGAGAGAAAGAAAGAAAAAGAAAAGAGAACGAAAAAAAGCCAAACAACATACTGCTGTATTTGCAATGTCTCTAGTGTATATGTACTCTAGGGGAGTACCCGAATCAGTCTCTTCTTATTTACTTTCCCAAATGAACCGCCAGTTCCTCCCCATGGTTCAATCCCCTGGGGGCCTTGGTCATAAGGTCGATTATGTACCTTGACTCCAAGCGTCTCAATGTCCTTAATCTATCCCCTCCTCTAGGATTCTCAGGTACAAAATCCAGGCCAAAATACTGTAATTTGGTCCTGTCCCTTTGGTGAACTTGCTCAAAATGTCTAGCAACTGGGTATGCGGGGTCCGCTTTCTCTATCGCCCTTTGATGCTCAAGTACCCTGATCTTAAGTTGGTGAATCGTACTTCCAATATATTTTTTATATATTTTAATCCACAAGGGCACATTAGGCAATACACTGCATAGTTGGTACTGCAGGTTAAGAATTTCTTGATGGACTTGGTGATGCCTGCTCCTGGAATATCATATTTGCGTACTCTCTTGCATCCCACACAGGCCTTACATTTCCCGCATGGGAAGAACCCACCCATCTCTGCAATTTTGCCTGTTCTTGGTGTTACACTTTTGAGATGGCTTCTCACCAAGGAATCTCGCAATGATCTTGCTTTCCGGTACGTGATCAGGGGTTTAGTTGGAATATCGTCTTTGAGTATTGGGTCTGTCCCCAAAATATGCCAGTTCTTTTGCATGATCCTTCTCAATTCCATAGAGTCACTGGTATATGGAGTGATTATGCGGAATTTGCCCTCCTTTTTAGTTTGTTCATTTGGTACTGTCGTTATCAGGAGATCTTCCCTGTTTATTTTTCTCACTTTTTTCAAAGTTTTCTCCAGAGTTGCTGGATCATATCCTCTCCTGATAAACCTTTCTACGCAACCTGCTGCTGCTGTTTCAAAGTCATTTTCTCTGCTGCTATTCCTTTTCATCCTAAGCAATTCCCCGTACGGGATGCTTTGTATCAGTCTCTTTGGATGATTGCTGTCGGCTCGCAGGATGGAGTTGCCTGCTGTCGCTTTGCGATACAGTGATGTATGCAACTTGTTATTCAATATTTCCACCCTCAGGTCCAGATACTCAGCTGTGGTCGGGCTTATAGTCCCTGAGAAGTGTAGGTTGCAGTTGTTATCGTTCAGGATTGTTATGTATTGTTGTGCCCCCTCCATCGTCCCCTGCCACACGATGAAGAGGTCATCGATGTACCTGAACCACCGTATTACTCTCTCCGTTTCCTGTCCCTCAATCTGAAGGACCATGGGCACCCGCTCCTCCCACCAGCCAACGAACAAGTTCGCGTAGCTGGGAGCAAAGCAGGTGCCCATCGCGGTCCCCGAGACCTGGGTATATAGCTGATCTTTAAACAGAAAAATGTTGCTCGTTAAGCACAATTCTATGAATTCCAGCAACATGCGATTATGCAGAGCAAATCTAGCTGGTCTCTTGTTTAGAAAATGTTCTACTGCCACCAAGCCTAGATCGTGCCTGATGTTAGTGTATAAGCTGGTTATGTCTAACACAATCATCAGGTATGTTGGGTCCCATGAGACTTCGGTTACTTTAGTTAGGAAGTCTTTGGTATCTTTCACATGGGATTTGAGCTGTATTACCAGAGGAAATAAATAACTGTCTATGAACTTAGACATGTTCTCTGTTAATCCGTTCACCGATGACACTATAGGTCTTCCTGGGGGCTCCCTCGCGTTCTTGTGTAGCTTGGGTAAGTGATAGAAGGTTGGGATCATAGGATGATCACTTCTCAGGTACATATTCTCTTCGCTTCCCAACATAGATTTCTTGTACCACTTATTGACTAGATCGTCATACCTCCTTATACCCTCCTTGTAGGTTTTGTCATCAGTCTTTTGGTAATATCGCGTGTCTGATAGTTGCCTCAGTGCCTCTCTTTCATAGTATTCACGTGTCAGAAGCACAACGTTCCCGCCCTTGTCTGAGGGTTTGATGATTATATTTTCATCTTTTTCCAGTTTGAGTAGGGCCTCCCTTTCCTGTGGAGTGATGTTGTCTTTCCTATTGGACATCTCTTGTTTGCCTCTTAGAGACACCAGATCTTTAAGGACGGTCTCAGAGAATGCATCTATTGCATCCCACGGCATTACCGGACAAAATGTGGACATTGGCTTAAAGTTACTTTCCTCTCTCTCCTGGTCAATTGTATGTTCCTGGGCTCTGTTGATCATGGTGTCCACCTGTGAGGGTTGTGACTCTCTTTCCAGTCTTAAATTCTCCAAATTCTCTATCCCTCTTAGATCTTCACAGGATAGGATGTCGGTAGCAGTTAGTCTTTTCTGCGCTAGTCTTGGTCCTTTCGTGTTTACTCTAATTTGGTGGTACTTGTGTAGCTTGAGTTTCCTCACGAATGCGTGTAGATCGATCCTCATCTGTGTGTATTCGCCTTTATTGTTAGGGCAGAAACTCAGTCCTCGACTTAATAAGTTCAGTTCTGCTTCTGTTAACTCTCTCTCTGATAAGTTAACTACGGTGAGATCGTCCACGGTGGCGGTGTTTACTTTTTGCTGGGTTTTCTTCTGTTCTTCCACTTCTGTGCCCTTCCTCTTCCCGCCTCCCCCTGCTCTCCTTGTTCTTCTCCTCCCCCGGTTTCTGGCGGCTTGTTCTTGCCGCCCCGTAACCATGACTGGCGGATTACAGTGCACTCGTTGTGAAAAGGAGGAGGAAGGGGTGTCTGGCCTCCTCTTTGCCTCCCGGTTGTCGTTTTCTTCCTTTGTTCATCCACCGCTTCACTGTCGGTAACTTCTGATTCCGACGTATTCAGTGGGGATAACGTGCCCTGTGCCCTTCTTCGGTCAACTTCTTTTCTCGGGGCGTCGTATTTCTTAGCGAAAGTTCAGATTCTACCCGAAAGGTAATCGTTTTCGTCTCTTGTATATTTCTCTTGTTTGCGAGTCTTAATCTTTTCCTCGTATTTATTCAGACGAACTTTAAGTTGATCCTTAAATAATGCTAGCTTCTCGGGTTTTTCTTCTTGTAACAATTCTTGTTCTAGTGACTCTATATCTGTTAGAGTTTTCGCACGGTCGCTCCACGCGTATTTCACTAGTATTGTCAAAGTTCCTTCGCAGTATTGAGCGGTATGTTCAGCCCAGTCCGTCAGAAGTTGGGGGTCTGGGTTTTCATAAGACGGGATGGTATACACTCGCAAGCCCCTCGGCACCCGTTTGTCGTCTATGTAGCTCTATCCGAGGCGGGTCCTCACAGTGTAGTTGACACTGAGGAAGGCGTATGCTGAAACGCGTCTGTTAACAAACTGTGAATAAATTTTGGCGTGAGCACTGCTAAGCTGTTTGGTTCCACGAGTGCGGTTCTTTGGAGTAGATCATCTCTGAGGCTGAGCTTAATGTTAATGCGGGTACCCATTACCGCAAGCTGCACCCGCCCGCGAGTGCCCTGACTTTCCAGTGGGACAGGGAGCGCCAATATATATATATATATATATATATATATATTTGTCGCTGATTTTAAAAACTTTGTGTGTAATACTTTGTCACCGTTTACTTCCCCTTCCTACCTGATCGATCCTCTGTGGGCTAATTATCACTCCTCCTATCACCACGCAGCAGAGCTAAGGCTGCAGCGGGAACGCCCAGATAATCGCCGCCAGCAGCAAGTGAGCCGGTCCTGTGGCCACGCCCACTCGCTCGAGGCCACGCCCCCTTCGCCCTCTTAAACAGAATTGACTACGAGCTCTGGTTAGATCACTTCTCCTGAGGCTCAGCCGGGAGCGCTTTTAAAACTTGAATTTACGCTGATTTTAAAAACTTTGTGTGTAATACTTTGTCACCGTTTACTTCCCCTTCCTACCTGATCGATCCTCTGTGGGCTAATTATCACTCCTCCTATCACCACGCAGCAGAGCTAAGGCTGCAGCGGGAACGCCCAGATAATCGCCGCCAGCAGCGAGTGAGCCGGTCCTGTGGCCACGCCCACTCGCTCGAGGCCACGCCCCCTTCACCCTCTTAAACATGTGCATTTTACGTACGCGCAGCGGACGGGCGCAGCGGGCGCGCCGTCAGCGCGCCGAGGGCGCGCCTAAGGCAAGCCCGTCTGGGCCCGTCCGGGCCCGGACAGACCCAGGCCCAGGGACTCTGTCGGATTCACCTCCCGATCGCCTGGTGTACACAGGAGACATGCTCCGGGCTCTCCAATCAGAAAAAAACCAGAGCTGTCGCTACATGCACGACGAAGGTAAACCTTTCTCCAACTGCATGCGATGTAACCCAGCTACCCAGACCTCAGCCAAACCTGGACTACAGTTAGGCCTTCTTAACTGCCGCTCCCTTCCTAGGCATGCACTTGAAACCAACCTGTTGATACAAGATCATGGCTTAGACGCACTGTTTCTCACTGAAACGTGGCTCTCTGACAGTTCTGACTCGGATATCATCATCGCCCTCCCCCCAGGCTATCTCTGTAAAGCCCTGCACAGACCCAGAGGGAGAGGAGGGGGGTTGGCCATAATCTACAGAGAACACCTTATCTGTAGAACCAACAACGCCAACATTGAAGACTGTGAAAGTTGCCATTTTTCTATTCTAACCTCCCCGGTCCACTCCCTCTCGGGTCTACTGATTTATCGCCCTCCGGGTGCTCCGGGGAAATTCCTTAATGCCGTCACTGAAACGGTATCACAATTAGCCTCCTCCGTTTCTAATTTCCTCATCGTGGGTGATCTTAATTTGCACTTTACAGACCCTACTGACCGGATTGCTTCCGACCTTCTTTTGGACTTGATGTCATTTAACATCCGGTTGGTTAATAATGAACCCACCCACGATAAGGGACAACTCCTAGACCCTGTCCTCACCAATGTTGCTAATATCACCACCAGCCCTCCCCTGCCTTTGCCTTGGACTGATCATTTTTTAGTCCCTATTTCCTGGGATTCACCTACTGTTCCCCCCCAAACCGCGAAAATCCAGGTCACTGATAGATGGTGGCACAAACTTGTACCAACCGAATGGGCCACCACTCTCTCAAACTCCATCCCTGCGCTTTCTACTGACCCTGTTACGGCCGATAAACAGTTTAACTCCTGGATCATATCTTCCTTAGACAAACTCCTCCCTAAAACCGCCACTCTCAAACATATCAAACGAGTGCCTCCCGCTCCTTGGTATACTCCAGAGCTTAAGTCTCTGCGTCAGGAATGTAAGCGAACAGAACGTTCCTGGAGGAAGGATAAGTCTAAGGCAAAGAAAGACGCTTATCTCACCTCCCTACTAACTTACAAAACCTCCATCTGCAAGACAAAAAGTCTATTCTTCCAGGAAAGAATAGAAAATGCAGTGTGCTCTAGCAAAGAATCTTTCATCATCTTGAAGGAACTCCTTAAGACCCCAGACCCTGGACCGAGAAACCCGCCAGACCCCAAGGCAGATCTGGACAAATGCCATCAGCTAGCTAGCTTCTTCCAAGAAAAGATTTAAAAAATCCTTGATTCGATCTCCCCCTCAAATCCGTGCGAGGAAAACGATGCCCCTGATATTCCGACCTCCCCTCGTCTATCCTCCTGGGGACAAGTAACTACCGAAGAAGTCGGAAACACGCTAAATTCCATCAAAAGCGGATCTCCCAGGGACCCTGCCCCGTTACGGACCCTCAAGGAAGTTGCTCCTATCATCGTCCCTCCTCTTGCCCACCTGATCAACACCTCATTCCAACAGGGAGTCGTGCCCCCTAGCTGGAAGGCGGCAGTTGTCAAAGCATTATTAAAGAAACCTTCTTTGGACCCTGAGAACCTGGCCAACTATAGGCCAATTTCTCTTCTCCCCGGGATCAGCAAGATTGCTGAAAAACTGGCAAATAAGAAACTATCACAGTTCCTGGAGGCCAATAACAGGCTAAAAAGCTCACAGACAGGTTTCCGCCCAGGGCAGGGCACGGACACCGCCCTCCTGGCGGCGGTAGAGGAGGCCAGAACACTCTTAGACGAAGGAGGATCAGTGGCAGTGATCCTCCTCGACCTGAGTGCGGCCTTCGATACCGTCAATCACCAACTTCTCATTAAACGGCTTAAGAGAGTCGGTGTGGAAGGTCTCGCCCTATCCTGGCTTGCATCCTTTCTGGCCCAACGTTCCTTCCAGATCTGCTCCTCCGAAACACCCCTCCAATGTGGCGTGCCTCAGGGCTCCTCCCTGAGCCCCACATTATTTAACATCTACATGTCCCCATTGGAGGAGGTTGTCAGCCCGTTCGGAGTGAGTATCATCAGCTATGCTGATGACACACAATTAGTTGTGTCCCTATCCCACCCTAGCCAACAACCTGCGGACTTATTCAACTGTCTTACGCAGATACAATGCTGGATGAACAGTTCAGCCTTAAAACTGAACGGAGCAAAGACTGACATCCTCCTCCTTGGTCAGAAAGGACTTACCCTCCCCCAGAACATCTGGCCACCCTGTCTGGGCCCCCTCCCAGACCCAAAACAGGAAGTAAAAAGCCTGGGCGTATGGCTCGAATCCGATCTTTCATTCACCACGCAGGCGAAAAAAGTGGCCGGGACTTGTTTCGGGCTCTTGAAATCATTGAGAAAGATCCTGCCCCTTCTGCCTCCCACCTCGCAAAAACTGCTAATTCAAGGCCTTATACTTTCTAGGCTTGATTATAGTAACTCTATTTACTTGGGCGCCCCAGAGGCAACTATGAACAAGTTACAGAGAATCCAGAACGTCGCTGCTCGGATTCTCACCAATACTCCTGCCAGAGCGTCGGCCAAACCAGCACTGAAGCTCCTTCACTGGCTCCCAGTAAGGGAGCGAGTGAAATTCAAGGCCCTCTGCCTGGCCCACAAACTGCTGCAAAATCAAGGCCCCCCTATCCTAAGAAAATTGATTAGACCGTACAAAGCCTCAAGATCCCTCAGATCGGACAAAGAGTCTCTCATCATCATTCCCAGATTCAAGAAGGCACGCTCGGGTGGAAGACGCTTCGCGGTCCACACCGCACGCCTCTGGAATGCACTCCCCCGTGACCTGAGAATTGAACCAAACTATTTACGATTCAGGAAGGGGCTGAAAACCCATCTTTTCCCATAAAAAAAACTAAAAAAAAACAAACAAAAAAAACATTTCCAACTTGCCCTTCCTGAATTCTGTCTTTCCTCACCCCTCCCCCCCTTTTTTTTTCTTGGCCCTCTGACCCGCAGAAGTAGGGATCTTAGCGCTGGGATACCTCCGGGTGACTATGCGCTTTATAAATTTTTTTAATAATAATAATAATATATATATATATATATATCAAGGCTAAGGATGGGCACCCTGCACTTTCAGATTGCATTCCCTAGAATGGGTAAGTGGAGTTTTAATCTACCTAACCGCCCATTTGATGGAACATGCCCCCAGACCACGTTGCATTTTATACTTTTTGTCATATTTATCGGATATCAGTCACACCTGAGTAGAAGGCAGAGTGTCTTTTTTCGCCAACAACGAAGAAGGACTATAAATCAATGGGACTGGGAAACCAGATGGATGCTGCTAGGCACTGAGGAAGGCCGTCAGGCCGAAATGCATTTGCCGTGATATAATAAATTGTTTCCCTGGATTTCCCCTGTGTGGCCTCTGCTCTGTCCGGATGGAGGGAGGTGTGGTGATGTTTCAGCGTTGGCCAGTAACTCTTCACAGAGGCCCCCACGTTACAAGCTGGCCTCATCTTCTCTGGCTGCTGCCTCGGCAGCGTTGTGACATTTTCAAGGGATTGAAAAAGATGTGGCCCACCCCTGTGCTTCGGATGAAAAGAAGGTGGTTGTGAAGTATGTACACTTCACACAGGGAGGGAGGCACTGTACTCCTGCCCCTGCTGAAAGGACTCTGAGGTACGGAGGTTGACGTGGTTCGGGGACCCGGGGAACCGCGCATCACACATCGCAGCGAAATATTGGTCCCTATACCAATTGTATCAACAGCAAACAGCAAGATCACCTTTGCGCTTTACAATTATCCGCACTACTCACCTGCAAACAAAGAGCATTGTGGGATCGGTAGTTTACGGCAACACTGTGGAGTACCTGGATTGAGCAGTCACACCTGAGTAGAAGGCGGAGTGTCTTTTTTCGCCAACAACGAAGAAGGACTTTAAATCAATGGGACTGGGAAACCAGATGGATGCTGCTAGGCACTGAGGAAGGCCGTCAGGCCGAAAGGCATTTGCCGTGATATAATAAATTGGTTCCCTGGATTTCCCCTGTGTGGCCTCTGCTCTGTCCGGATGGAGGGAGGTGTGGTGATATATATATATATATATATATATATATATATATATATATATATATATATAGATATATATATATATATAATCCACAATCCTGAGTGCCAGCAGCAGCGCACAGACACGAAACAGGCACAGACCACAAACGAGGTTTTCAAAAAGATGAAGTGCTTTATTCCATGGATGGAGACAGCAACATGACGCGTTTCGTCCGGGGAACCCGGACTTGATCACATATATATATATATATATCTCAAGGCTAAGGATGGGCACCCTGCACTTTCAGATTGCATTCCCTAGAATGGGTAAGTGGAGTTTTAATCTACCTAACCACCCATTTGATGGAACATGCCCCCAGACCACGTTGCATTTTATACTTTTTGTCATTTTTATCGGATATCAGAAAATCTATTTTACGACCTTTATTTATTGATAATAGTTTGCATACTTACAAATCCTCTTTTTATCATATTTGTAACTTGGAAAATGTAACAACATGAAATACAGTTAAATCTTTTTACCCAAATGGCAATCAAGAGAAGATTGCCATTTGGGTCTCTCATTTTGATGATTAGCCGCCTGTATTTTTTTAAATATATATATATATGTATATTCACTGAAAAAACCATAGGTTTCACACCAGTTATAGTTAGCTGTAAATTTTACTCGCATAAAACCATTGAAATTCCCACGTTATAGTTATTTGGACTCACTATAACTTGCGCGTGCAATGCACTGCTGATGACATCACATATTACATCACTCATGACATGGTCAGTGACATCACTGATGACACCATCCAGTGAATGTGTGTCTTTTAAAAAAATAAATATGTGTTATATATGTATATGTAAAAGTTGATGGAAGAATAAATGTTTAAATAAGTGTTTACATGGATGTTTTTAAAAAATAAATTGATTGGTTAACTGGTTTATTAAGTGTATCTTAGTGAATACATATATTAGAGAGTAATGTTTAAATATGTAAATATATGTATTAGTGTTTCACTTTGTGTATAAGTGGCTGCATGGGTTGGTGAGTAGCTACATGTGTATGTATATGGGTTATTAGATGTTTTTCTTAGTATCAGTATGAGTGTTTGTATGGTTTGGTGGGGGTATTACTTAGCACATAGATGCATGAATAACTGACTCTCTCTTTGTATGTGTTTTGAAGACAGCATATGTGCAGGACTGTATGGGTGGATGAGTGTGTATATGTGTGTGTTAGTGAGTGATTGACTGTCTCACTAGTGTCTTTATCAGTAACTACATATGTTTTAATGTAGTATATGTGAATATTGATGTATATGAGTGAGTATATGTGAGAGTCAGGGATTGTAAGAGTTCCTGTTTAAATAAGTATGTGTTTCTATAAGTGATTGTTTAATAGAGTAAGTATGTGTAAGTTTCCTTAGAAGTAAGGTGGTCGTGTGTGTATAGCTGTATATGCAAATAAATGGATGTTCAATAGTTTATTTGTATGTGTGAGTATGTGTGAGAGTATCTTTTGGATGACTGTCGGTGTGTAACAGGATGTATAGGTGTATCACTACATATGATGAGTGAGTATATGTATGAGTGACTATATACAACTGTTGGTGAATGAGTGGATGTGTATATAGATGGTGGAATTATTGAATTGGTTGTTGTAACTGGTATGGGTATCTCCATTTTTTTGAAAATTTTATTTTCTATTATTGAATAAGTGTTTCAAGGGTTACATTACAGTGAAAGGAGGTCTGTCACTCTGTCACAAGGAAGGTGTCATCAGTGATGTCATGAGTGATGTCACTGACCATGTCATGAGTGATGTAATATGTGACGTCATCAGCAGTGCATTGCACGCGCAAGTTTAGTGAGTCCAACTAACTATAACGTGGGAATTTCAATGGTTTTATGCCAGTAAAATTTCCAGCTAACTATAACTGGTGTGAAACCTATTATTTTTTCAGTGAATTTAATAGGTTTTTTAAATGCTAATTCCTAACTGTAACTGGTCTGAAACCTATGGTTTTTTCAGTGAATTTCATAGGTTTTTTAAATGCTAATTCCTAACTATAACTGGTGTGAAACCTATGTTTTTTTCAGTGAATTTCATAGGTTTTGTAAAAGCTAATTCCTAACTATATATAGGGCCTCAAACCTATGTTTTTTTCCAGTGAATTTCATAGGTTTTTTAATAGCTAATTTCTATAGCTATGAAATATAATATTTTTTATAATAAATCCTATATTGTATATTTATGTAATACTATTTTTTTATGTATATTTTTCCCTTTTAAAAAAAAAAAAAGTTTGCCTTGGTGCGCTCCCGGTGCGCGTACCGGTGAGCGCACAGGTAAGCGCAGTGTTGCGGCACGCACCGGAGCGCCTACCGGTGAGCGTACCGTTAGTGCTATTGCCGCGAACGAAAACATCATCGTGACGCATGGCGTAAGCGCACCCGGAAGCGCCCAAGCGCATACGATCGCGCAACGTAAGCATCGCCGGGCACGCCCCGGGGCGCGTAGCGTAAGCGCGTCGGGTCATGTGTCCTGAAAATAACTCTTTTCATTGGTTGCTAACAGTCTTTTTTTAAGAAGGAATGAAATCCCCACCCATTTCCTTCACTTCTTCTTTCACTTTTGTGACTGCAAGACCTCTCTTTTTGCTGTCAGCTCTTTGCTGAATTAATATCTTGCATTACCATGGCAGCCAGAGCATCCAGCAGTGAAGATGAGTCAGAGGGATTTCTGGATGAAGATATTCCTCAGCCGAAAATAAAAGAACACTTCATATGGAAGTTTTTTTCCATTCCACCTGATCAGAAAAAAGTAAATGCTCCAAAGGTGAAGTGCAGGATTTGTAAAACTGTCCTGTCACGGGGTGACCCCAGAAAGAAGTATTCATTTGGAAACTCGACGATGATTCGACATGTCGAGAGGAGGCACCCCCAGAACTTTGCCCGGGAGAGTGTCAGGGCTCTGGCACGAGAGGCTCCCAGTGATGGGGCCTCTACTTCAACCGGAGGACAAACTGCATCAGGGAG
This sequence comes from Lissotriton helveticus, assembly GCF_964261635.1. NCBI lineage: Eukaryota > Metazoa > Chordata > Amphibia > Caudata > Salamandridae > Lissotriton > Lissotriton helveticus. The sequence goes on from NC_136061.1 coordinate 1,627,055,587, forward strand.
GGAGCAATCACAAGAACAGATTCCCAACATCCAGCCTGCTTTTAATAAAGGCATTATTAAATGCAGATATTGGATAAGTTACTTTGCTATGGGGAACAAAGTGTTCTGCTCATGGTTCGAGCATTGGATAACCATCGCTGCCGTTCCCAGCCCTAATTTTGTTTTCTTTTTTTGCTCCTGTTGAGCGGTTTCCCATTCACTGTTTTTGTTTTTGTTCTAAAAAAAGAAGAAAAAAAAAGTTATTTTCAGAACTACCTCCAATTCTCATCAAAGAGCTGTGTTCTTAAAAAAATGAAAAAGAGTAAGTGAAGTGGAGTGCATTGATAAACGAGAAGAAAATGAGCGAGAAAGCACAGAAAGGGGCGAGAGGAGAAGGGAAGTGAACTAGGGGGACTGAAAGAAGGTGAGTGTGGGGAAGGAGAGTGAGGAGAAGGAGAGTGAACATGGGGAATGTGGATATGCGTAGAAAATGTAGTAAAGGAACGGGGTGTGGAAGGGTAAGAAAAGAGCAGTGGCTTAAATTATTATTTTACTGTTTCACTGGGTTTTCCCCATGGTACACTCCCCGGTACGCTCCCGGGTGCTCCCCCCGCGAAAATCGAAAAAAATAAAATTTGTTTTTTGCCCCGCGGGGCCCTTTTATGGCCCCCACATCAAACCTAAGGTGTCAGGGGGGGTCTACCCTGCTCCCTTTTGGTCATTTCCCCCTTTGTTTTTGCCACCTCTTGTGTCTCGATACTACCGAAACACAAGATGGCGGCCGCTCCGGACTGTTTGGAATGTTGACAGACACCCGAAAGCCAATCAGCTTTCCGCTCGCGAACTCGCGTAGCGCTCTGGTACGTGCCCCGGTGCGCGTACCGAGGCGCGCATATAGATATATATATTTTTTTGAACCTCAATTACTCAAAATACACTGGAGCACATATCTTGAGACATAGCAAAGACACATCTGGCTACCAGTCCCTACAATTTTGCCAAGTTTGGTGGGAATCCATTCAGCCGTTCGGGCTAAAAGTGAGTCCAACCGCCCAATGGAAATTAACATGAGGAAAACACGTTTTGGGACCCCCCCAAATATCTCGGCCCCCGCTTGACGAATCCCCCCAAACTTTCAGGGAAGGAGCGGAGCGGAGCGGGCCGTCTTCTTTTAGAAATTTGCGAAGATTCGTCCACCGGCGCCAAAGTTATTCCCAATAGAATGTTGCGGATTTCCTATGGAAAACAATCCTAACTATAACTACCTACTGGCGACCGCCAGTAGGTAAAATATATATATATATATATATATATTCACAGAAAAAAACATAGGTTATAGACCATATATAGTTAGGAATTAGCATTTAAGAAACCTTTTTTTACTCACACAAAACCATTGAAATTCCATATATAGTTAGTTGTACTAACTATATATCGCGCACCCGCAATCCACTGCTGATCATGTCACATATTACATCATTCATGACATGGTCAGTGACATCACTGATGACATCACTGATGACATCTCAAATGACATCACTGATGACATCACTGATGACATCTCAAATGACATCACTGATCCGTTCCGCGAACCAGTAAGCGTTCCGTTTGCGCAACTGTCGCGTTAGAAAACAACATCGTGACGCGTCGCGTCAGCGTGACGTATCGCGTTGTCGCGTGATACGTCATATGATGCGCCGCGTTAGCGTACCCGGAAGTGAACCGGTACGCGAAGCGAGGCGCGAAGCGCAGCTTCCCGGAAGCGATCCGGGACGCGGCGCGAAGCGCGTAACGTAAACACAACAGGTCATGTGACTTGTTAATAACAGTTTTCATTGGTTCATTTCACTTTTGGTTTCCTAATGATGTTAGGCTAGGTCATGTGACCTAAAAGTAACACTTTTCATTGGTTTAGAACTATTGTTTTTCCCAAATGATGAAAACCCCTCCTTGTTTCCTCACTCTGACTTTCATCTTTGTGAGAGGAAGACCTTTTTTCATCACTGAGCAATGGCAAGTGTTGTAGCTTCAGCTGGTGCATCCCCACCACCACCACCACCTCCTAGGAAGAGAGGACCACCTGCTGAAGTTATCATTCAGCAAGAGGAGGAAGAAGAGGAAGAAGAGGAAGAGCAGCAAGAGAGGCATTTTTTGCCTGAGGAGCCCAGGAGGTCTCATGTCAAAGAAAATTATATTTGGCAATTTTTTAAATATCCCCGGGGCCAAAAAAAAGTGAATGCCCGGTATGTAACTTGCCTTATCTGTAAGAAAGATTTGTCCAGAGGGACAGATAAAAAATATAGTTATGGCAATTATACAATGCATCGCCATATGGAGAGGTGGCACCCTAACAACTACAGTGCTGCGCAGGTACGTGACCTGCAAGATAATCCCCCTTCTGTGGCCAGAAGATCAGTTGTAGAGGAAGTGACGGGACCAGAGGCGAGGGAGATGGTCCCAAATATACAGATGAGGTTCGGGGCAGTCAAACAAGTGTGCGTGCGTTGCGGTCAGTTGATTTGCTACAGAGAAAGTAGCATCACTTTAATCAACTTAGCAATTGACAATCATGTTTGTACAAAACGATTCAGAAAATAAATTATCTTTTTTTTTTTGTTGCTCCTGTTGAGCCCTTTACAATGAATCGTTTTCGTTCCCCCACCCCAAAAAAACAAAAAAAATATAAAACCGTTCAAAAAATTTAAAAAAAGTAAAAAAATGTTCAGAAAAATAATAAAAAAAATATAAAACAACAAAAATAATTAAAAAAAAGTTCTTTTCAGAACTACCTCCCCTTTATAAAAAAATTGCTAGAATGTTTGTACTCTGGCAACCTCTATTTCTTTTGGTTCGCTTCCCGGTTCGCTCGCCGGTACGCGAACCGGGAGCGAACCCAAAAAAAAAAAAAAAAAGAAGAGTAAGTATAAGGGAAGGAAACAGAGAGTAATGTTAAAAGAAAGACAGCTATAGGGACTAAACCAGAGATACTGTTTAATAGATCTATTTACCGAAGAAAAGATGGAAGAGGGTATAATTGTGAAAAACAAAATAGATAAGGAAGTGAAAGAAAAAAAGGAGAGTAGAAGAATAACAAACAAGAGTTTCTTAGAGAATGTGAGTGAATGTTCAAATTAAGATTAAAACATTGGAATAACAGAGAGAAAAAACAGAATGCAGAAAAGAAGAAGTAACAGAAAAGGAATGATTGAAACAGCAAAGAAATGTAAATAACATAGGGGCATATTATCAACATAGGCGATAAAAGTTTCGCTGCTTTTATCGGCAGAAATCTGCCGCTAAAGCCGCTTTTGCGGCAGCCACTTTTGCGGCAGTTTTCTGCCGATAAAAGCAGCGATAATTTTATTGCCTGTGTTGATAATATGCCCCTTAGTGTGCTTGAACTACAGAAAGAAAGCATAATGAACAAGTAGTGAAAGAATGATCAGTCAGAGACAGTGAGAGTAATAGAGACGGAGTGAGTGAACAAGAGTGAGGAACTATGAGAAGAGAGGGACTGAGAAAAAGAGTGGAAGGAGTAGAGTAAGTAAGTAATAGAGAAAGGAATGAGGGAAGTAGCAAAGGCAGGAATGTGAGGGTTAAAGAAATGAAGCAGTGGAACTAATAGAAGTTAAATGTGATAGAAATGTAACGAAAAGAGTACAAAACATTTACCTTATAATTGTCGTTAACTTAGTCACTTGTTATTTTTATACTTTCAATCTGTGAAAGAGAGAACAAACATTTGAAAAATATTAAAACATGTATTTAAAAATTAGAAAAGACAAGGGAAAAGATTGAAGGACAAACAGTTTTTCAACAACTTTGACACTTACAGAAGCCTCTGCTTCTCCATGCCCACTACACAGTCCTACAAATATATATTTTAAACTAACAGTATCTTGATGCAGATGAAGTGAGGCCTATCTTGCAACATGGTGCATCTTTTGCACTGCTGCTGTCTCACAAAAGTGACGCAACGGCAGCGCAAACGAGGTGCAAAGCCATCATAAAACTGCCCCTAACATTTTAAATGATTGTTTCAGGATGCCAATAAGGTGTGTCCTATCCAGAGGTTTGTTTGAGGTGAGGCCTACTCAGGGTTGCAGATGAAATTTAGGCTTGTTGAAGAGTACAGAGGAGATAATACATATGCAGGCCTACCAACGAAGTGAGTCATGTCCACTGCACTCTTGAACAAATGTCAGACCTCCTCTGTCTCCTGGAACAGGCCTAAACCTCATCTACACAATGTGATGCGTAATGTTAGGAAACACAGGTAATGTAATTGAAAAACGTGCAATTTTTTTTGCTCATTCCACAATCACATCACCTGTGTTTCCTTTGCTTAGGTATCTCATTGTGCAGATGTAGTCTATCATATGAAAGACTACGCAGAAGGTGAGCACTGCATGCAACAACTTTGACACTTACAGAAGCCTCAGCTTCTCCATGCCTCCTACACAGTTCTAAATGTATATCATAAATACAAAAAGTACAGAATTAATTATACATGTTAAATGGTTTATTTTTGCTGTTCTCAGAATATATCAAATTTCACTAAAAACAGTGACTTGAAGGTATTCATCATATAACAGCGGGGGGAAAAAAACCACAATCAAAATGATTGTGTTTAAAAAACCCATATAACATAACCAATCAGAAATCAGAACTCCTCAAAAGTAACTTACTTTCCATGACGTCGAAGGATGTCCTATGAACAGCTTATACTCTGTTGTGCTGTTATTGTTTTCAGCCCGCCACTTTCTGAAAGAAAAGCTCAATCGTTTTGACAAATATGTTACATACAATAAATTACTTCTCGCTCTCTACCACACTTCTCCTCAAGGCCAAATCGTGTAAGAGCCATTTATAACTCTTGGATTTCTTCTAAGCAAATCCCGTCATTTTCTTTTTCCGCAACTTTCAGAAAGAAAACGTTCAAGATCACTTTCACAATCCTGTACTAGTAATATCTCACCCTTCTTGCTCACTCATGTTCCACATTTCCTATGACACTGATACTGCTTACTATGAAGCAGACTTACACTACCTCTATGACTACTACAATTATTTAATTCTCTACATCACTTTTAATCACAAAGCAATTTAAAACAGTACATAAAATTATATCAATTCCTAAAATCATTATAGGCCAGTTATCTACCCTAAATTCTTTCTTTTGAAAACAGAAAGAATATTTTTAAATAAAAAGGCAACATTGTTTCATAGTGCAATATGAATTATTTCCGGAACATCAGCTTTTTTTACATTTTGAATAAGATGTGTAATAAGTGGATGTTGTCAAAGGACCATCATGTCATATAATAGCTGCAGTTAGAAATGTTCTTCCTAAAATCAACGACTGTGTAGCCATAACATTTGTAATTAAAGTTGAAAACTTATTTTCATCAGGTTTATATAGTTGGAATTTTTAAATGACATTATAACCAAAAGTTTGTTCAAAATATGTCGACAGCATTGCAGACTTACATTACCTCTACGCCATGTTTTGATTGGCTGCTTGCATTAGCTTATTAAAAGAAACAGTTTTTCTGAACTCATTCAAAGTGCAGTTATTTTTCCATGGCGTCAAGTGTTATGGTAAGAACACCGTTTGCTTTGGGAAATACTCTGTTGTCCTTTAACTAATCCGTGCCCACCACTTTCTGTAAAAAAACCTTCTTTTTTTTCAGGAAATAGTTAAAACTGAAAAATAACTTTTGACTCTGTACTACACTTATCCTCAAGGCCAAATAGTGTAGGAGCAATTAGAACCTCTTGAAATTCCTCCGAGCAAATCCCGAGATTCTTTCCCTAAAATTGTGGTTGTAAAAACAACAGGTAAGAATTTTTAAGGTCAAAAGGCAATTTTTTTTTGAAAGTTAAAACAGAATCATTGCAGAATGACCAGCCGTTTCTAGACTTCAAATAAGCTGTGTAATATCCTGATGTTGTTGAAGGACCGTCATGATATATAATTGCTGCAGTTACAAAAGTCCTTCCTGATATTGACAACTGCGAAGCCACAAAATTTTTAATTAAAGTTGTCAATTTTGTTCCATCAGGCCTACATCGTTGGAACATTAAAATGACATACTGGCCATATGTTCGTATAAATAATGTGGACAACATTTCAGACTTACATTGGCTACACTCCATGTTGTGATCAGCTGCTTTTACTAGCTTATTAAAGGACACTGATTTAACACTAGTAGTACTTGATACCTACAGTTCTCGCAGTCATGCTGCCATTGATAAGAAAGCCTAAACAGGTGATCTACAATTACATCTTCATCTTGCAATACATCAAGCATATACATTAAAAACTCCTGACAATCTTGCTGAATATTTTGAGAGAATTGTGTTTGACCTGAACATTTGTCTAACAGATTTCGAATTTCAGATACACTTTCTATTTTTGTTCTATCAGTGCTACATTTCTCTAACACAGAATTCAACAAACTGCAAAATCTTTGATCCGAATTGACCACAATCTCTTCTTTCTAGAGAAAACAAAACATTAACCACTACATTAGCATAGCAGTTGACACCAGAACTGTTTTCAAATTGAAAACCAACAACATCTTCAACAAAATCCTTTTTCTTTCTGCTTATAATTTCTGGTTCATCAACTTTTCGTCTTTTTGCTACAACCTCTCTACTATTGGTCACATTTCTTCGTTTCCGGCCTACCACACATTTCTCAAACAAAGGATATTGAGGCAAATGTGGCGCAAACTCTCTTCTTAACCTATTGTATTCCTTAACACAATCTAGATCCGCACAAATGTTTGTGACATCACACTCAATCAAGTACAATCGCGATAAAGTTCTGACTCGTGACAATGCCACATATGCCATACCCTCCTTGAACACCGAACTGCCAATATTCACCAATGCACTGTCTACACTTAAACCTTGCGATTTATGGATTGTCACCGCATATGCCAAGCAAACAGGAAACTGCTTACGGCGAACATATAAGTCTTTTACAAGCAAAAACCTAGCAGAGTAACGACCAATTAGCTGTATTTCCTCAATGCCATCAAATTTAATTTTTAAAAATTCAATTCCATCTCTATTTCTGTATTTCACAAAATCAACAACATTACCCATTGATCCATTTACCAGACCTCTTTCAACATGTAAATTCCTTCTTAAAATTATACGGCAATTTAAGCACACATTCAGAGTCTTTTCAAAACCTGCAGTTTTAGATATAGTCTTCTCTAATGATTCCAATTTTGATTTCAAATTCTCAGACAAAATAATTGTTGATCCCATATGCTCTACTCTGTCAATAGCTTCCAGTTTCACAATCTAATGGTTTTCTAAATGCAACATTTTGTTGTTGAAGATGGCACATTCTGCAAGAGTTGGCATCAAACATATTCCAGATTTCTTCTCAGTAATTTTCTGAAAAATATTCTCAGGCACAACGTCTTGTTCTGGATACAAAATTGACAGTAATCGTGCATGTAAAGCTTCTTTCCCATGCTGGGTCAGTTTTCCGATTCTAACATCTTGTAGAATATTCTTGTAATCTTCATCCTTCGCCTGACGCATATTTTCACGCAGTTCAGCATAATTGAAGTTTAAACATATATTGACGTTGCCAATGCTCCCTTGGCACTTCCTGGTATCTTCATGCGTGAGCATTTTGAACACAGGTTGTCCTTTCACTGGTGTCAGCTGCAGAAGATCACCGAAAACAATGATGTGTTTGCCACCAAAAAACACATCATACTCTGTTTTAAGAAATTCTTGCATTCTCAAATGCACAAAGGCAAGCATGACATTGGAAACCATGCTTACTTCGTCAATGATAAGAAGTTTCATTTTCCTCAAGACTCTTTAAACTTCACAACAAGCATCTCCAGATAACTTGTGGTATTGTAATTTGTTATCATGCTCCACTGGCAGCATCAGTAAACAATGCAAAGTAATACCTTTAATGTTATGTGCTGCCAGTCCAGTTGGAGCGGTGACAACACAAGACAGCGATGACTCAGTCCTTTTCTGCAAATAACATGAAATTGCTTTAATGAGGAAACTTTTTCCAGTTCCCGCTTCTCCACTCACGTACAGTCGGACAGCCTTCAACGACGTACATGAGCACTCTTTCTTCTCATGACTTAATCCATGATCAATTTGGTTGGTAACTTCGTCATATATTTTCCTCTGCTCAACGTTGAGTTGTCTTTCCAAGTCTTCTAAGTTAACCGCATCCTCCTGAGCATGTGCCATGGCTCTTTCCACTTCAATCATGGCAGTAGCAGCTTCATTTTCGATAACTGGTCCTCCTAGTGGATCCTGACTCAATGAAACAGGCCTCTGACTGTCCTGAGAACTGTCTCTAGCAATCTCAGCTGCAATCGTTGCTTCCTGCTCGATTTCCGCATTCAACATTTCTAGATATTTGGGAAAAACAGGACATTCTATGGTCTCCTTGGCGGCATTGAAAGAGTCTTCGTAACAGAGGAAATCTCCAAGCAGTTCCTCTTCTGCACGCCAAGGCTTGAAAAGTTGCAAAAGTGCTAAATAAAAAAACTCTTTTTTTTCAGGAGATTCACCACTCAATTTTCGATGGTTTACCAAGTGGCATTTTCTTTGCTTCACCAGACATCCCTCACTTCCAATTACAGCATACACTCCTTTATCAATATCTTCTTTGATGTTCCTCTTGAATATGTAATTTTGTAGAACCTCATACAGACAAACATTCTCGAGGTGACTGCTTCTATTTGGATAATATGTATCCAACATGTTTGTCTTCAAAATATCGGTACTGTTTGGCTCCTTTTCCGCCAAATACTCAATTTCCCGCACAGGTTTCAGAACTCGATTACGTGTTGCAGCAAGACCAAGACTCGCCCAAATGATACTCCTGGATTTGGCATAGAGACTTGCTGAAGACAACCGGTCAGAACATTAGTAAGCTCCGATTTCTCGATGCGACAACATCTTCAGACTGAAACTGTACAACTTCTTACTGAGGCTCTTTTCATGGGAAATGTCCTCCCACATGTCCTTCAATTCTGTCTTTTCCTTTTTGGTGATGTAAGATGTCCCATACCGAGCCACAGCCATACAGTTATCAGCCACAAACTGTATATCCATGTTAGCATTCCACATGGACAAAATCACTGGGTTGTAGTCGTTGATGTACTTGGACTCTTCGTTCCTTTTCAAATTGTATGTGTTTTTAGGTGATTTCTTCATCACATTATGTCGCAGCGAAGACATCTAACTGTTCACTCTTCCTTTAGAAATCACCGGTCGTGGAAAGCCGAAACGACATTTTGTGTAGAACTTGTCCTTGTTTCTGAATTTACGACGACAGTACTTTCCGCAACGATGGCTTTGGAAGCGTAAAACTTGTTCTCTTAGACTTTTGTCTTCCTTTGCCTTTGGAACAGCACATGTAGAATACTGTTCTATGAAACTCATCACTAAGTCATCCGGATCTGTTCCAAATTTGGGTGCATCTTTGATCCACAGCAGCATATGTATATGAGGAGCACCTCTTGCTTGGTACTCCTTTCTCCAGAAGAAATCCAACACCTCTCCAAGAGGTGGATTTTTCTTGTTCATGATGAAAGACATCATAGCTTCAAATCTATGATTGAAGTACCTGCATACATTCACTGGATCCAAAGAGCACAGTTCTCCGGGTGTCTTGAATTCGATATTTTCAATGTTTCCATTTGCCTCTCGTAGAAATTCAAGTAAGTCTTCCCAGCCATACTCGGCACAGCTGAGAGTGAGGAACCATGTGGGAGTTCCTAAGTTCCTCAGCATACATTTTAAATCACCATGACGACGGTACCAGTACTCATTAGTACCACGCTGACACGCCATGAGATTAATCAGGTGAGAATCCAAAATACTGTCTTGCACATTGACTTTATCCATAAAGTCACTTGCCGAGATGTTTTGCATCTGTACACCACTTTTCAAGATGTGGTTCACTGCATATGACAGTCCAGACAGATCGCTTTCAAACAGGAGATGAAACAAATAGGGAATGCATTGACGAAACCTAGGATCTTCTGCATACAATCGTAAAGTCCGGTATTCAGATGCAGGAATTTGATGAGGTCGCTCATCATATCTTCCTCCTTGACCTGTTGGAAATAGCTGTGGGAAACACCGAGCTTCCAAACTTTCCTCCCAAACACTAATGGGACTCCCTTTGGCTTGTTTCATTTGAAACAACTCAATAGCATTCCCCATGACTTCCTTGGAATGCAAAGGATGAACACTGTAATGTTCATATATTTCTTCATTTTTAGAGGGTTCTACTTTCTCAATTTGACCACCACACAAATCGCTATCCTCTTCTTCATTTACTTCCTCTTCTGCAACATATACATTCTTGTAGTACTTATTGTTTTTCTTCAAATACAATGTTGCCTTTTTGACTTTCCTAACATCCACTAAATCTTGCCATATTTTCTTACTCTTTGTCAGAACCCCATTAACTAAGATAACCAGAGGTTCCTCTTCCACTTTTTCTACTCCAATTGTATTAATGTTTTTCTTCAAATCTAGAGGCAAATAAACAACTCTTCCCTTTAATCCTCTCTGTAAATCTGATGGAGGCAATTTCCCTGTCTTTGGCTCCATTCTTACAATAGCCTGAAAGGGATGGATACTTTGAATCAAAATAGATTCATAAGTATTTAAATCCTTCAATTCAGAAGGAATCTCAACCAATTCCAAATTATTATGAACTGATATAGCAGGCATCCGGTTTTGATTTAATTTGTTACAACAATAAGTACACACACGTTGATCCAATCCCAAATCAAAACAATTTTCTACCATCAAGTATGTTGCAAAATCCTTCCATTCACTATTATTTTCCCTTTCACTTTTCGCATATAAATCCACTAACTTAGTCTGATTCTTATAATAAGTGCGTCGACAACACACACAAGTGAAATTAGGCCTCTCACTTGATTTCACCTGAAACGTGGCAATTTCCTTCTGAAAATTATCTGTACTGGAAACCTGTACACTATCTTCCACATTACCCTCTTCTTCTGGGTCAATTTCAACATTCTCCTCTTTACTTGCAAAGTAACAAAACTCAATTTCTTCACAAATATTCTTCACATCTATTTCAGAACCATGCAAAAGAGCAGTGCATAATAATTGTTTAAGCATAATTGCTGGACTCTTAGCATAATACAACATTCTAACTAATTTCCTCACTTTATTATGATGCACTGCTAGCATCCTGAAATGATGAAAAACACTCTGGCATACTCTCCTGGAAAGACAAGCCAGTGAATGACCATGCAAACCTGTCACTTATCTCACTCTGCAAGGATCTAATTCTTGCAACAACTTCATTTTCTGCTTTAAACTTTTTGTATTAAATGTCCGTACAAAATCACAAAGCAAATTGATGGAATCCTGTTGCACACTGCAAATACTACTACACTTCCAGATATACACTGGTCCCTTAGGACGTCTTCCTAAAACCTCATTACCTAACACCTCTTCTGCCTCTGTTGTCACAAGTTTTTCTTTTTCAACTGGACAACCATCTTTCACCTCATAAGCTCGACCACTGGTGTCAACTGCATGCACTAAATCATTATCCTGGAAATAACTCTCCTCATTAAAAAATGCCTCACAACTTGAACTATGCATCCATTCTCCTGAAAAAACTTCACAAAAATTACTACGATTAACTGTTCTCTTCCATCTACTATTTCTTTTGAAATCATAAATTGCCTTGTTTAGCTTCCTAATTCTATTGATTATCAAAATAAATAACCTTCACTTAATTTCAAATGCCTGATCAATAATTTTCTCAACTTTTTTTTTCTCTTATAAAAAAACACTTTCTGTTGACCTTTCTTAATATTTTTTAACAAATTGCCAATTATCCTGTTGCGGAACATTCGTCTACGAATGTCCCTAAACTGATTTTTCCTTCTACTACCATGCACAGAGTTATCTCCTGCTCTAGCAGTAACATTTTTGATTGGCCTTTCCTTTCCGTTTAAATTCGTTCTCTTTTTCTGGACTAAAACATTTTCTGTAGTACTACTTTTTTTTCTACAAATGTTTCTTATGAATGATTTGGTTGTCTTACCCGGAGCTTTCTTGGTGACTTGATGAGTTTTTGTTGTAGAGGACTGCTGCAAAAATTTTGTAAGCTGCTGTCTTTGACGTTTTGTAGCCTTTCGGTTTCGTTGTTTAGATGGCATTATGTACTTTTGAAATGATCTGCAGTTGAATCTGTGGTAAAATATAATTAAAAATGTTATTAACCACTATTAGCAAACAGTAAATCAATAACAGTCGTCAAAAATTTAACCCACTACTTGTCATTTTTTCATATATAATAATTTTTAGTGCATTGGCAAATTTAGTAGTCACAAATAGTAGCAAAGAAATGAAATACTTCTACATTTCACCTGTGCTGTTTTATATGTGAATCTGAACTAATTTTATTAGCATATTTGACTATTTTATTAAAGACACTACACACAACCTGTTTTTGAAGTTGTGTTTAATTTTAAATGAAACGGTTTACATGTTTACTTTTCATTTCCAGTAATTTAAAAAAATAAATGTTTATAGTTCCATAGGCTCAAGCAGGTCAGCTTCCCACCCTATGTCATACAATTCTGACAAATCGGCATCCTCATCATGTTCTTCATTATCCTCAGGATTTAAATCATCCAAGGGATCTACTTCCACTGCTGTTTCAATCACAATTTCAATGATAATATCGAGATCAACAGATTGCTCATTATCACTCATGCTTGATGTTGTCGTTATCTTTAAAGAAAGAGAACAACAATGAGATGTTGCAGAGTAAGAGACAAATCGCAGAGACTATAATTGTAATTTTTTTTAACAAGAGTAACATTTTGCAGATATTATTTAACCATGTCCAGCGATGCTGCGGAGGTGAGGCCTATGTCCAATTTTTCAGTGAACAGGACTCATTTCTTCTTAACCTTGGATAAGCCTCACCAACTATGTGTCCCCTGCTCATACTTAAATGTAAAGTGGCAGATTTATGTTAACTGGCGCATCCCCAGGGATGCACCAGTTAACGTGCGCTGCTGTTCTGCCACCCATGATGTGCCGCATTTACAATGCGGAGCACCATTGAGCAAAAACAGCACAGATGCGTCACGCATCTGTGCCGCAAAAGCATCACATTGCAGGAATCATGTCGTAAGCGCGACATGTCTACTGCAATGCACAGGGGCAAGCCACACATTGCATGGTGCATCACTCCTTATGCCTGTTTCAAACAGGCGTAAGGATTTGATTCAGCAATGCCATAAAGCTGACTCAGTGATATCTTCTAAATTTCACTGTGTTAGTTTTACAGGGCTTTCACGCAAATGAATGCCCACCCTGCAACAAAACGCCTATATGAAACCTGACGCAGGTTTCATGTGGCACAGGACTTTACACCATGACACATCTGCCTAGATGCATCAAGTTGTAAATATGTCGCAACATAGCACATCTTTTGCGCCGCCGCTGCGTCACAAAAGTGACGCACAGCGGCGCAAAAGAGGCACACGGCTATCATAAATCTGTCCCTAACATTTTAAATGATTGATTCTTGATGTCGATAAGGTGTGGCCTATCCAGAGGTTTGTTTGAGGTGAGGCCTACTCAGGGTTGCAGATGAAATTTAGGCTTGTTGAAGAGTACAGAGGAGATAATACATGTGCAGGCCTACCAATGAAGTGAGTCATGTCCACTGCACTCTTGAACAAAAGTCAGACCTCTTCTGTGTCCGTGAACAGGCCTAAACCTCATCTGCATAATGTGATTCGTAAAGTTAGGAAACACAGGTGATGTAAATGAAAAATGTGGAATTTCTTTTCCTCATTTCACAATCACATCACCTGTGTTTCCTTTGCTTAGGTATCTCATTGTGCAGATGGAGTCTAGCATATCAAAGAGTACACAGAGGTTGAGCACTGTATACAACAATTTTGACATTTATAGAAGATTCAGCTTCTCCATGCCCCCTACACACTCCTAAATGTTTACATTTTAAACTGACGGTATCTTGTTGGAGATGAAGTGAGGCCTGTCTTGCAACATGGTGCATCTTTTGCATCACTGCTGCATTGGTTTCATGTGGCACAGGATTTTACAGCATGACACATCTGCCTAGATGCATCATGTTGTAAATATGTCGCAACATAGCGCATCTTTTGCACCGCCGCTGCATCACAAAAGTGACGCACAGCGGCGCAAAAGAGACACACGGCTATCATAAATCTGTCCCTAACATTTTAAATGATTGATTCAGGATGACGATAAGGTGTGGCCTATCCAGAGGTTTGTTTGAGGTGAGGCCTACTCAGGGTTGCAGATGAAATTTAGGCTTTTGAAGAGTACAGAGGAGATAATACATGTGCAGGCCTACCAATGAAGTGAGTCATGTCCACTGCACTCTTGAACAAAGGTCAGACCTCTTCTGTGTCCGTGAACAGGCCTAAACCTCATCTGCACAATGTGATTCGTAAAGTTAGGAAACACAGGTGATCTAAATGAAAAATGTGGAATTTCTTTTCCTCATTTCACAATCACATCACCTGTGTTTCCTTTGCTTAGGTATCTCATTGTGCAGATGGAGTCTAGCATATCAAAGAGTACACAGAAGTTGAGCACTGTATACAACAATTTTGACATTTACAGAAGATTCAGCTTCTCCATGCCCCCTACACAGTCCTAAATGTTTACAGTTTAAACTTGCAACATGGTGCATCTTTTGCATCACTGCTGCATCGGTTTCATGTGGCACAGGACTTTACAGCATGACACATCTGCCTAGATGCATCAAGTTGTAAATATGTCGCCACATAGCAAATCTTTTGCACCGCCGCTGCGTCACAAAAGTGACGCACAGTGGCGCAAAAGAGGCACACAGCTATCATAAATCTGTCCCTAACATTTTAAATGATTGATTCAGGATGACGATAAGGTGTGGCCTATTCAGAGGTTTGTTTGAGATGAGGCCTACTCAGGGTTGCAGATGAAATTTAGGCTTGTTGAAGAGTACAGAGGAGATAGTACATGTGCAGGCCTACCAATGAAGTGAGTCATGTCCACTGCACTCTTGAACAAAGGTCAGACCTTTTCTGTGTCCGTGAACAGGCCTAAACATCATCTGCACAATGTGATTCGTAAAGTTAGGAAACACAGGTGATGTAAATGAAAAATGTGGAATTTCTTTTCCTCATTTCACAATCACATCACCTGTGTTTCCTTTGCTTAGGTATCTCATTGTGCAGATGGAGTCTAGCATATCAAAGAGTACACAGAGGTTGAGCACTGTATACAACAATTTTGACATTTATAGAAGATTCAGCTTCTCCATGCCCCCTACACACTCCTAAATGTTTACATTTTAAACTGACGGTATCTTGTTGGAGATGAAGTGAGGCCTGTCTTGCAACATGGTGCATCTTTTGCATCACTGCTGCATTGGTTTCATGTGGCACAGGATTTTACAGCATGACACATCTGCCTAGATGCATCATGTTGTAAATATGTCGCAACATAGCGCATCTTTTGCACCGCCTCTGCGTCACAAAAGTGACGCACAGCGGCGCAAAAGAGACACACGGCTATCATAAATCTGTCCCTAACATTTTAAATGATAGATTCAGGATGACGATAAGGTGTGGCCTATCCAGAGGTTTGTTTGAGGTGAGGCCTACTCAGGGTTGCAGATGAAATGTAGGCTTTTGAAGAGTACAGAGGAGATAATACATGTGCAGGCCTACCAATGAAGTGAGTCATGTCCACTGCACTCTTGAACAAAGGTCAGACCTCTTCTGTGTCCGTGAACAGGCCTAAACCTCATCTGCACAATGTGATTCGTAAAGTTAGGAAACACAGGTGATCTAAATGAAAAATGTGGTATTTCTTTTCCTCATTTCACAATCACATCACCTGTGTTTCCTTTGCTTAGGTATCTCATTGTGCAGATGGAGTCTAGCATATCAAAGAGTACACAGAAGTTGAGCACTGTATACAACAATTTTGACATTTACAGAAGATTCAGCTTCTCCATGCCCCCTACACAGTCCTAAATGTTTACAGTTTAAACTGACGGTATCTTGTTGGAGATGAAGTGAGACCTGTCTTGCAACATGGTGCATCTTTTGCATCACTGCTGCATCGGTTTCATGTGGCACAGGACTTTACAGCATGACACATCTGCCTAGATGCATCAAGTTGTAAATATGTCGCCACATAGCAAATCTTTTGCACCGCCGCTGCGTCACAAAAGTGACGCACAGTGGCGCAAAAGAGGCACACAGCTATCATAAATCTGTCCCTAACATTTTAAATGATTGATTCAGGATGACGATAAGGTGTGGCCTATTCAGAGGTTTGTTTGAGATGAGGCCTACTCAGGGTTGCAGATGAAATTTAGGCTTGTTGAAGAGTACAGAGGAGATAATACATGTGCAGGCCTACCAATGAAATGAGTCATGTCCACTTCACTCTTGAACAAAGGCCAGACCTCTTCTGTGTCCGTGGACAGGCCTAAACCTCATCTGCACAATGTGATTCGTAAAGTTAGGAAACACAGGTGATGTAATTGAAAAATGTGGAATTTCTTTTGCTCATTTCACAATCACATCACCTGTGTTTCCTTTGCTTAGATATCTCATTGTGCAGATGGAGTCTAGCATATCAAAGACTACGCAGAAGGTGAGCACTGTATGGAACATGGCTATGTGACTCAAAGAATCAAAATCTAAATTTGCCAAGCACACATGGGGGTGTATTTACAAGGACCTTCCACCACGTTGAAATGTCTTTAATTAAAATGGGAAAAATAACATCAGAGAGACTCAAAGGCCTTATAAATATGCCCCAAGCAACCTATGAAACTCTAGAAGTACATATCCAGAAATCTAATTGATTTCAAAAAACGTTTTTAAACACATCATATAAATCAATTATATACCTACATTCAAGGGGAAATGACTTAAAATGCCCTAAGACACATGAAAGCGTTTTTTTAAGGCCCTTGCACCATTTTTGGGTCACTTTTAACATGGCTATGTAACTCAAAGAATCAAAATCTAAATTTGCCAAGCACAGATGGGGGCGTATTTACAAAGACCTTGCACCACGGGGAAAGGTCTTAAATTAAAATGGGAAAAATAACATCAGAGAGACTCAAAGGCCTTATAAATATGCCCCAAGCAACCTATGAAACTCGAGCAGTACATATCCAGAAATCTAATTGATTTCAAAAAACGTTTTTAAACACATCATGTAAAGTAATTATATACCTACATTCATCGGGAAGTGACTTAAAATGCCCTAAGACACATGAAATCGTTTTTTTAAGGCCCTTGCATCATTTTTGCGTTACTTTTAACATGGCTATGTAACTCAAAGAATCTAAATCTAAATTTGCCAAGCACACATGGGGGCGTATTTACAAGGACCTTGCACCACAAGGAAATGTCTTAAAATAAAATGGGAAAAATTACATCAAAGGAACTCAAAAGCCTTGTAAATATGCCCCAAGCAACCTATGAAACTCTAGCAGTACATATCAAGAAACCTAATTGATTTCAAAAAACGTTTTTAAACACATCTTGTAAAGCAATTATATTCCTACATTCATGGGGAAGTGAGTTAAAATGCCCTAAGACACATGAAAGCATTTTTGTAAGACCCTTGCACTATTTTTGCGTCACTTTTAACATGGCTATGTAACTCAAAGAAACAAAATCTATTTGTAAAACACTTGACACAAAGCAACATTTTAAATACACAACTTTCTTCATAATTTTCTCCCTAAAGCATACTATTCTCTATCTAAATTAAATGAATGTTTTCTCACCTTAGAAAATACTTTATGAGTTTCAAAACAGTCTCAGACACACACCAATTTGTCTTTAGCAGAGCAAAAGGTATGCACTCCAGAGTCTGCAAGCAACAATGCCACATAAATGCTGTAATTCATCACACATATCTCTCATGTCACCCAATCAAAACTCTTCCCTCACTTTTTTCAAATCAACACCCTTCCCCCCTCTGCCCTTTCTGCCTTTTTTCCATAGCAACCACCTCCTGAAAGACCTCTGATGTTTGCAAGTTCACACAACAATGTTTCAATTGAACTCTGAACTCTCAGTACACCTGCATATCCAGTGCAATCTTTCATAAAATGATTTTTTCTTGACCATTCAAATTACATCTTTCAAAGAACTCATCCATGCACCCTAACTTTCTGTTTTCAGCAATCAAAATCCACCAATCACTGCTACTGCTTCATTAACACAGAAACTCCACAGTTTTTTTCATTTTAAACTCTTATTTTTTCAACTGCCATTTCATTGCCACACTTCATCTGACTGCAGCAGAACCTTCTCTCACCAAGTTTTCTGTCTGGATTGTTGGACATAGTCACATCTACTGGGCTCAAAGGTATGCTGATAACAGAAATTTACCTAACCTCAATTTACAAAATGTGGAAATTAAGTGGATTGGCCACAGAGGATTAAAATGTCACCAATTGATACCATTGGTGAAAACCTTTTTGCATTTGCCAAAACCTGACCTGTTAATTGTGCACTGTGGAGGAAATGACGTGGGCACTTTGACTGGGGTAGGTCTGGAAATGCTTTTAAAGGACACCTTTGACCAATTGATGGCACTTTTTCCCCAAACTGCCTTGGTATATTCAAATATATGCCAAAGACAGAAATGGAGGTGGTCGAACCAATTTTGTCCACAAATTGAGAAATCGAGGAAGCATGTAAATAAGTCTGTTTCAGCTTACATGAGAGACCATGGAATGGGCTCCATGTACAACAATAACTTGCGTTACTACATGCAAGATATCTACAGAGGAGATGAAGTTCACTT
The DNA here is from genome assembly GCF_964261635.1 of Lissotriton helveticus. Lineage (NCBI taxonomy): Eukaryota > Metazoa > Chordata > Amphibia > Caudata > Salamandridae > Lissotriton > Lissotriton helveticus. The sequence continues at coordinate 1,627,074,472 of NC_136061.1, forward strand.
CTCAGATGAGGGGAACAGAATTTTCATTCTGAATTTAGGACTGTGCATTGGTACCTACTTATAAGTACCTAAATCTACCATAAACCCAAAAGCTCTTCTCAGAGCTACCCTAACTATGATCACCATAAACAAATTTTAAATATAATTTTTTTTTTACTAATTTTCACAATTCACGCTTTCTGGAGCGCTACCCGGTACGCGCACCGGACGCTAACCGCGCGAAAATTTTTAAAAAAATGTTTTTTTTCGCACATATGGACCTCCTCAGCCACCCTCAGAAAACCTAGGGGGTCAGGATACGTCTACCGTGCCCCCTTCTACCCATTCTCCATGTTGTATCTCAATTCTACCGAAACACAAAATGGAGGACTCCCGTAACGCTGCCGGTTCGCGTACCGGGGCGCTTACCGGGAAGCGCTCATTAAAAAAAAGGTGGGAAAGTAATTTACAGAAAAACGACTGGAGACACTTTCACCAAATATAGATTAGCTCATACTACATACCAATCCCTACCATTTTCACAAATTTGATTGAAATTCCATTTAGCCATTTAGCCTGTAGACCTCTCTAAATACCCTGAGGTAAATTACTTCACAAAACACATCTGAAGTGTTGGAATTGACAACCAATTAAAATGTTACTTTCATTTTCTTCTTTTTTTACCTGACATTTGATTGGTTATGTACCTGAATATATATAAAAAAAGAGAGAGAAACACAGCCATTTTGACTACTACTTCCTGAAGTACATTGCAAGATCATTTTCACTCACAACTTAAACTTGTTTTTAAAAGGTAAGATGTTATTTTATAAATTTGAAAACATTTTCAGATAGTTATATACTATCCCTCTGTAAGAGTTACACATTGAAAAAGGCTTGTTTATTATAATTATGGATTGATTTAGGTTTCTGTGGTATAATTATGAATTTACTTAGGCTTTTTCACAGGCACTTTTTAATAGTACTACTTCACGCCTCAAAAGTACCTGTCTGAACTTAAACCCAACAGTGCCCTATCTCTACTGATATATTTATTTTTTATGCAAATTTCAGCACAAAAATGGAAGGAGAACAGAACGTTTCCTTTGAAATTGTCCTAGACATGAACAATGAGGAAATCATTGAACCCATTGACTTGGAATTCATGGATGAATCACGAGACCATGAACTTCTACAATGTGTAGAATCTGTGGATTTCTTACTTCAATATGAGGACGGTCAAATGTGGGAAGTTATGTTCAGTCAAAAAGAAGACATATCGGACAGTCAAATTTTAGACGTTCTATTAAATTTTGAAAAAGAATCAGAAAAATAAAATTATATTTAATATTAAAAAATTGTTTGAGTCTTTAATCATTTTTATATGTAACTCATAATCTAGTACCAAATTGATTATAATGTAAAGTCAGACTTATAGTATACTGTGCACAATCACAAAAATAAATTTATATTTAATAATCATAAATACTGCTACTTAAATAAAAAAATAAATTAAAAAAAAAAGAACAATCAATAAACATACAATATTTCAAAAGTCTATCATAGTCTATCATTCTTTTTTCCTCATATTACGCTCCCCGGACCGCTTCCCGGTGCGCGTACCGGGCGCTCCCCACGCAAAAAAAACAAAAAATATTTTTTTTTTTTTTGCCCCGCGGGACCCTTTTAAAGCCTCCACATCAAACCTAGGGGGTCAGGGAGGATCTACTATGCCCCTTTATGGTCATTTCCCCTTTTTTTTTGGCCTCCTCCTGTCTCTCGATCTTACCGAGAGACAAGATGGCGGCCGCTCCGGACTGTTTAGAATGTTGACAGACACCGGAGAGCCAATCAGCTTCGCTTCGCGAAGTTCTGTTACGCGTCAGGTACGCGAACCGGGGCGCTAACCGGGGCACGCTTACAGATATATATATTTTTTGGAACATTAATTTCTCAAAATCCACAGGAGCACATATATTGAGACCTAGCAAAGGCACATCGGGCTAACAGTCCCTACAATTTTGCCAAGTTTCGTGCAAATCCATTCAGCCGTTCGGGCTAAAAGTGAGGCCAACCGCCCTATGAAAATTAACATGGGAAAACGCGTTTTGGGACCCCCCTTTTTTCTCAGCCCCCCCTTGACGAATCCCCCCCAAATTTCCAGGGGCTGCTCAGAAACAAAATGTTCCATTTTCCTGAAGATTTCAGCCAATTCCGTCCACAAACGCCAAAGTTATTAGACATAGAATTTTCAAAAATCCCATAGAGAAAAAATCCTAACTATATATACCTACTGGCGACCGCCAGTAGGTAATATATATATATATATCTATATATATATATATATATCTATATATATATATATATATATATATATATATATATATATATATATATAGATATATATATATATAAATATATATATATACACATATATCTGTATATATGTATAATATACAATATAAATAAAACAATATAAAATGCTTTAAAAACAATATTCTTAGCTATGGTATTCTGCCACATAATGTTCTCATCATGATGATATTTTTAAGACATTATTTGAGTTCAACGAAACTATTGCAAAGCCATTCTGGTCTTACAACCCCTGGAGATCTGTTTGATGTTCATCCTCGATGGGTAGATCAAATGATGTTTGTAATGTTTGTAATGTTTTAGAAGCAGTCTATTAATTATTAATTGATGTTGTGTGATGCAGGGATTTAACATATAGTGTACCCTTGCCCTGAGTGCCCAGCTACACGTTAAACTAGTATCCTGACATTTTTGTTTGTCTCTAGGGTCAAAATAACCTTGCATGCGAGCAGAGGCCTAGGTCCGTCCCTATTAATGCATGATCCAGAAACTTGTTCAGTAAAATGAAGGAGTGCACCAAACGTACCCTTACAGTGGGCATCGAGCTGGTGTCTTTGTCCAGGACGAGACACATAAACCAGTGCTGGCAGCATAACATGTGTTTTAAAAGTCTACTTTAGTCTATTGACCCCTTACATGTACAGTTGCCAAGCCCCACAACCTTGCTCTCACTGCCAAGTGCATGCAGTGAAAGCATATGTAAATGTAAATGTAGTTGAGCTTATATAGCGCACAGCTACCCGCAGTGGGTTTCCCGGCGCTTGCTTAGGGAACCCTTCCTGGTATTCCCCTGTGAGATAGCAGGGTATCCACAAGGTGAAAGTCATGCATCCCGCCGCGAGGGGCCGTTGTGGAGATTAAGCAAGCTATTGCCCAGAGTCGCAGAGTGTGAACCCGTGAGTCGAGGAGGCACCGGGGCGAGAATTATCGAGTAAGTGGAATTTTTTTATTTTTTTTTAGCCCAAGACCCGCCGAGACGGGGAATTGAACCCTGGTCCAGGACCGATCTCAGCTTCCGGGTCTGCTGCCTCTAACCCCTGAGACACACTTCTCCACGATGATCACATGATTTGTAAGAGGAGAGAGAAAATAAAAAAGACGGGCTAGAAAAATAAAAAGAGAGAAAATAGTCTTAGAAATGAAATGAAATAGCTCAAGCTAGCAGCAGTGACAGCTATATCATATCTGGGAGAGGTTACTCGACGTGCAACTGTGCAGGACTACCTACCAAAATTCCAAAAGAGTTTGGTCACGTGTATTTGAAAGGTCGGGATGTTTTTGAAAGATGTGTCAAAAAGAGCCTCCTGAATTAATCACTCGTACATAGAATGAATAGCAGTAATTGGGAGAGTGCCAGTAGCTTATCACATGAACTATGAGAGAATGAAGGAAACTAATCAAACTGTTTTAGCTGAACACAGCCCAATACTTTCAGAATGTTTAAAGGAAGTAAGAACGCCAATGGAAATGTACCTGTTTTGGTGACTTTTCGCTTAAGAATGCTCCTTACTACTTTCCAGTGCCTGATGTCTGTGCATCCTACGTGAATACACTACCATCTTTAGAACTACGTGGGATCACCAGAAAAAGTACTTAGAACAGGTGTTGGGCCTTTTTCACGTCACACAAAAATAGTTACTCTAACTTATGCCTACAGAAGGGAAATACAATTCTAAGACCACATTAAAAATGATTGCCTCACACGACTGACTGCCTGATCTTTTATTTCAGATTATCTCTAGAGCACGCGTCATGATTTCCCATGAATAACAGAATAAAATGAGGGAAAATTCAAATATATAATATAGTGAAATATTAAATAACATAAATAATAAAAATACTTTCTGAGAAACCATAATGCTACATCACCAGGTATGCCCCTGAACGCAGATTCTACCGAAGTATACCATAAAATTCCATCCACAGGGTTCCCTCTGCCTATAATAAGGTGTTGCCACTGAACTTGAGACCACAAGATCAAAAACTAATATGCAATGTTATTTTAGTTTACCAATCCCACGTGACTACCCAAAAAGAACGCTAGTAACTACAGTGACTCACAACATTTGTTTTCCATTAGGAATCTTAATAAGTAGTCAATTTTAATCGCCATATTCCTTATATGACGGAATCCTTAGCTTGGTAACTATCATAAACATAAAGTTTTTGATAAAGAAAGAGGTATCTAATCTGCGAATTCTTGTTTAACCTGTATTTCAACCTTGAAAAAGAATGAGGCCTGCATGTAGATAAAAGGTGAAACATATATTAGCTGTCGATTTCAGATCCTCACAGTAAAGAATAAAAAAATACCACAAGCAACACTGCTGTAACAATTTATGAATTGAGCAATTCTGTTCCTTTTTGATTTCTTTCCTCTCTTTTTGCACATCTGAAGCAACAATGCAATTTATACAGTGCCAGCATTTCTAATACAATATTTGATTTACGAGTCAGTCCCTAGTACAGTGCACTGTGTGTGCTCAGGGCCTGTAAATCAAACTATGTTAGCGGGCCTGCTTCACTGATTGTGCCTACCACCTAAGCAGCCTGTAACGGTAACTCAGATCTGTATGAGAAAGGTTGGACATGCCCTGGTGTGTGTGGCATGTCCTGATAGTGAAATACGGCCAAATTTGTTTTTCACTATTCTAAGGCTATCTTTCTCATAGGATAGAACAGGGAGTTTGCTCATAACATCTAATAAGTACAACTGCCCAGGAGAACAACATAGGAAAATAAAGTCAGTCTGCCGGAACTCAGAATGTTAAGATGCATCTTTTAATGAGGGTAATTTTTACATTCGGGGTTTGAAAATACCACTTTTAGAAAGTAGGTATTTTCATGCTTAGCCATCCAGTGTGCCTTCTGCTAGGTTGTGTATTGACAGCCACTTGGGGTGAGGGGGAAAGGTGTGTCCTGCCTTTCCAGGGTGAGTCAGGGCTGGGCTTAATAGACTTGGGCTGCATTTAGAGTAGGGGGAGGAGATTTCCTTTCACCTGAATGGGCCTGGTCTGCCTTACACAATGCTGTCTCCACCTCCTGCCAGGAAGCTGCACAAGAGAGGACAGAACTGGTTTTTACTGGGCACAGACTTTTGCTGCATAAATAAAGGGGTCTAGACCCCCGAAATTTAGACTACCTCTGGAAATCAAGTGGAACCTCTGCCAAGGAGAAGAGCTGGAAGAAATTGGAGGAGTAGTGCCCCTTTGCTGCGTGCTGTCTGGGGTTGGCCTGCAGTGGCTGTTTCTGCCAAGGAGAGGAACTGTGTCTGTATCCTGCTTGCAAAGTGTATCCAAGGAGTTGAATTGGAGATTTCCCCCTGTTCAAGAGGTCCCAGGAACAGCAAAGACCTCACCATCCTTCTGGGCACCGTCTCCGGTTCAGCTGGTTCCGGTCACTTCAGAAGAAAAGAGCAGCTGACTCCGTCATCGAGTCTGTCACAGACTCCGTGTTCTGAAGACTCCGCAGAGAACACGCCTCACTTTGCAATGCAACCCTGGTCTCACTGACTCTGTCAATGAGCCGCTGCTTGTACCGCACTGGGTACCACACTCCGCACCACTTTGCTACATGCTGCACAGATTTCACCGACTCCGTCGATGCCTGGCTCAAACATCAACCGGCTCTGTCAACACACTGTGACCTGTAAGCACCGCAACGAGAACCGACTCACCCTGTAACGCATGCTTTGGTGTCACCTACTCCGTCAACAAGCCGCTGCCTGCACCGAGCCATGAGGGCATAGCACGCTGCAACACTTCTTTCTCACATCGCAACCACGACAGTTACTCCACCCGACTCACATTGGCGCGTTGGGGGCAACACAAAAGGTACTGTCCCCAGGTCTGTTGACGCTTTAGCTGACCCATACCAATGCCGTTGGTCGGAATTGTTAGACTCTACCATGTTCAGTATCGCGGTAGCCCCAAACGGAGCCACTGAGTTGGAGGAACTGTGGGGCATATTACCAAGTAATAGCGATAATTATCGCTATTGCTTGGTTAGAGAGAAAAATTTACCGCTGAGCTGCGGCGATTTGTACTGCAGATAAACCTTGGTATTACCAAGATTTATCGCAAATGCGATAAAAACCGGCCGCAATGCATGAATATCGCTGAAAAGTCAGCGATATTCATGCATTACCGAGCTAATGCGCTTAGCCATGTTATCCACCTCCCATTGGATAACATGGCTAAGAACTGCTCAGGGCAGGTGTTAGCTTTTGGAGATATTCGCGCTTAGCGCGAATATCTCCAAAAGTTGGTAATAGGAGATAGCGATGTAAGCGACTGTTTCCAGTCGCTAACATCTTGGCACGCCCACTTTGCATGTCATTAGTGATAAATATCACTGACATGCAAAGTGGGACCCAAGATGGTCGCTATCTCCTACTAGCTGTCGCTAACTGGTGTTAGCGACAGCTAGGTAATAGGGAGAAAATGTTATCTGTGCTTTCTTGGCTTTTAAAGCCAAAAAAGCGGAGATAAACCCCCTTGATAATATGCCCCTGTGTTTTCATGTGATTCCTGCAAGGTTATTTTTCAAAGTAGCTCTCTTTTACAGTATTGTATGTTGGATTTTTATGTTTCTTGGTCTTGTTGACTTAGCTAAAGTTTTACTTATTTTTCTAAACTGGTGTGGTGTCCATTTGTAAAGTTATCACTGTGTTACTGTATGCATGCACACATGCTTTACAGACTGCCTCTGAGATAAGCCTGTCTGCTCGTGCCAAGCCATTAAGGGAGTGAGCATGAGTTATTTTTGAAGTATATTCCCCTTACCCTGACTGGGAAGAAGAGTCCCTACTTGGACAAAGGTACCTACCTCTGCAAACTGGAGACCCCCATTTCTAACAGTCTATAGAAGTGGGATCCGAACCTCCTCATTCAGTTCCAGTTGTTCTTGACCACTGAAGAGTGTTCTCACAAAATGCTCGAAGAGAAACTGTCTGACCGGGACTGGTGTCTACCTAGCTGCTAGTATACAAGAGGTGAGGGGATATCACCTGCAGTATGAACTTTCTGCTGGAAGAGCTGAGGGTCTATATGGACTGTCTGACAGCCTGCCTTCTTGCCGGGAAAGGAGAGGAGCACCCCCTAATCATTCAGGAGGAGAAATCAAGTAAGTTTCCAGGGTGGGAGCACCTAAAGAAACCTAATTACCGCAGACAGCAAAGCCAGAAGGGACATAGCTGTGAGTCGTGGTCCCCTTACATCTCTGAGCAGTTCTCTATAATGCCAAGAGAGAATACTACAAGGTGTGTTAGAGCCTTACTGAAGATTATAACAGAGATAACATCCCTGTGCTTTCTCTCCTATTGATTGATTGATCATATTGAGTACTTTGTTTTGTTGTCAGATTAAAGTACTTTATTTTACCTGCAAAATAAGCACCAGTCTTGACAATGTGATTGCTAGAGACTACTGTCTCCTCTAAATCATTGAAGCAACAGCCCCTTATTTAGTCACTGTACAGAACTCTTGTTAGCGAATGCTTTTACCGTTATTTTGAACATGTTCTAATCAATGCCTTTTTATGTTTCCCCAGGGTCTATTTGCGTCAGCTAACATTTTATTATGTCCATGTAATGATACATAACCACAGTCACTATTACACTTTGTGTTTTGTAACTTTTGGTAAGTTCTATACCCCATTTACAAAACTGTTTCTGATTCCACTGTTACGAAAAAAGAAGTTTAGCAGGTGCATTGAATTTTCTTCAGCAACTAAAGAGCTAGCTAATCTGTAAAGCAGTCGGATCCTTCACAAAAGAATGCACTGCAATTACGCAAGACTACGTTATTTTAACAATGTATTCATGGATATGAATTAAAGGAATTTAAGTTTAAAATGCTTTATTGAGATAGCAAAAACAATGTAAAACATCAGTACATAATATTAGCAATAATAGGAAATTTGACAACATGGAGTATAAAACAAAAGCGAAGTGACATAATATCCTATGGAATAAAACTATACTTAGTGAAAGAAGCATTTTAGAAAAATAAATTATGTGAGGGAAAGGAAAAGAAGAAGAAAAGAAGAGAAAATAGGGGAAAAGGTAAAGAAGAGGAAAGAAAAGAGGGGAAAGGAGAGAGAAAGGTCCGAAAGAGGAAGAGAACTAGGAAAAGAAACATATATCAAATCATTTACATTTTAAAATAGATAACAGTTCAAAAGTAGTAACAATAAGGATTATGCCAACTTTCTAGATAAGAAATTGGTTAAAGGTAACCATAGTAAATCTCTTTTAATCAACAAGGAGGTGGAGATTGTATATGCTCTGTCCATTCTCTGATGATGACATAGTAAGTTCCACCACGGTTGGTAAGAGATTTTAGAAGTATCCTTCCAATTAACCGTAATAATCTGAAAGGAAATAGCTAAGAACAGATTAATAAAATGCCTACATCCTTATTATTAACAAAAATGTAAATGTAAATGTAAATGTCAAGGTAGTTGTAGAGCGCACTGCCACCAAGCGGTTTCCTGGCGCTATTACTCATACCGCTGTGGAACCTTTCCTGGCTTTCCCTGTGAAGTGTCCACTCCTGGGCACCCCCACACCAAGTGTCTGTGACACCAAGGCACCAGACCTGCTGTGCTTATCTATAAAGTTGGACCTTTGGCCCACACTGAAACCATGTTTGGAAACAAAAGCCTTATTCAAAACAACACTTTCCATTGTAGGTTGAAGGGAAGGTGGTGACAATTGAAGGAAACTAGTGTCATCCTCCCTGTCGCTAGAGTAACTAACCAGTGCAGGAGTCCGCTGTGACACAACACGCTCAGGTGCACCTTCCTGGCTGCTCAAAAGAGTGCCCCGACTGTCAATTGGCGCAATTCTGTAGACTGCGCACCATTAGCATCCTCCACTGCTAAATTAATGTCCCTGTCAGACCCCCAGCCCCTCCCGCCACGTAGCAGATGGGCAGTGCACAGAAGCGGGACACTCCCACCGCCCCTCAAAGGCCCTCCCCTGCCCTTCACAGTACAATACTCACCAGAGACCTGCGAAGTAGCTCTCACCGACGTATTAGGGGATAAGGAATGCGCTCTCTTCCTCACAGCCTGTCGCACCACACCAGTACCAGCACCAACACTATTCGGTCGGCTCCGCTGTAAACGCGCCGACCCACGACCTCTCTCTGCATGCTGAGGTAAGCATGCCTCTACAGCGCGCTGCACTCCTCTGGCAGCCAGACGCTTAGGTAGCTTCTGAGAGGCCTCCGTTGCCAGTCGTGCTCCTGGAGCCAGCAGGTCCTCTCTGCCCACCTCCTGAATGACCTTCAAAGCCTCTAGTAATTCAGCCTTGAGAGCCATGTCAAACAATGGCATCACGCACACGACAAAAATGCAATAAAACCTAACTATTTTGACCGACTAAAAGAACCTCCCGCCTCCCTCCTAACTCCTCACATCTAGAAACGTGCCTAACTCGCAGCTTTGAACGTTGGCAGCGCACCTGTTCACTGCTCTCGCGCCACACTCTGCCCCGGTCGGTTCCATCTGGGCGAAAGACCCCAGGGGGAGACTGCTCGCACGACGCTCCCCCTGGTGCCCCCAATCTACGCAGCAAAGCTGGCTGATTGAAAACTACAGATACCTGACGTTTCTAACATTAACCTACATTGGTTTGTGGATATTTAATTTATTATCTTAAAAATAATTAATGCACACTTCTAATTAGCAGACAGTGGTTTTATAAGTTATGGAGTGTCCCGCTCGCTCACATTCCAGAAGATGTAAAGGTGCCTGGAAAAGCGTCCTGGCCTTGTGAATGATGAGTATGGACAGTCTTTAATTAGCTCCCTCACATTGTGACGCAACCGCATCTCTGTGGGTAATGCCACAAAATGTGTTTTGTATATTGCATGTATGGGCATCAATCCGAGACAGGAGCTGCCTTCTTTGGGCACATTTTACTCTGGGGCAAGCAGCTGTTCGCAGTTAGGCCCTCTCTAAGGCACATTGTATGTAGGCTCACATGACCCCTTGTACAGATTTGGTATGTGGCACAATACTGCTGCAAGCTTATGATTACATTGAGTGATTAATCAGGTTGTCTGTCTGAGATAGATTCTTTTGCGCACAATTTACTCGTGAGCATGTGGTACTTTACAATCAGTATCTATCAAATGTAAACTGCATGTACAACCACATGATCCCATTTTTAGTGCTGAGAAATGTAAATGTTTTTGTGGAAATGAAGATCTGTAGCAACCAGCTAACAAGTGATAAAAATATGAATCTGGCTCTACTCCTTTTCTATCTCTTTCAAAGGACCAGAGTACATTTTTTCCCAATTGGGAAAGCACCATTTGTTGGCTGTGCATCAAGAGCGGGGGAGATAGTGAAGTCAGTACATAAGCCAGCAGCCACCTGGCGAGATTGCACAGCTGAATGTGGCCGGCCATTGGAGAGCAATTCCTCCTGCTGGGTGGGGTTCCTTTCCTCTGGGACAGTTTAGAAGAGGTGAGGTGAAGGTGCATCATCACGTGCCCCCGCCTCACCTTCCCTCTTGTGCCTCAGACAATGGCTATTCCCCATCTTCCCCTCCACTGGTTAATCCTTAGCCTTTCCCGGCTGACACTCAGAGCCATTTTTTCACATTTTCTGGATAATAGGCAGTTTCACTCAGCTTTATGTGGGCCGCCTGCATGTACAAAGAAACACTTGGATGGGAGGTTAGTGGGACAGCTTCACATATGTCCATTTCAGGCAATTGGCATTCGAAGGTTTGCCCTTTGAAATGCCACCAGGCAAGAGAAAAGGGGCCCAACGGGTGAGCAGAACTCTGCGGAATCTTGCTGAATTTTTATATGACTCCGCAAAATTCCGCAGAGTAAAAATCTCAGCGGGATCCGCCAACCCCTAATTGTTAGGGAAATGTTGGACCTGATAAGGTTGGCTCTTAAGGACCAGGGAATCTTGATAGAGAGGATGGCTTAGGCCTTTGAACCTTTATGAAGGGTTGTATGATTTTACAACGCATTCCGTTGTAACGCATGCCTTTACCACGCATGCGTTACAACGGAATGCAGTCACCACGCACGTCCTTTACCACGAAAATACCTTTTACACGCATACTTTTACAACGATTTTCGTTGTAAAACTATGCATGTAAATGGTATGTTCATGTTAACGGATTTTCACCCTTTAAATATACTTTTTTAATTTATCTCTCTGCTAGAACACCCGCTCATTCCTCCTTACCTCTCCTCGTTTTTCCTTGGTGACGTTGTACGTCATTAAGAGGAAGCGGAAGTGTTTTTCCGTTTCCTCTTAAGACGCCGATCTCCTTCACATCTTTTTTCTCAAACAGGTGCGTCTTTTTCTTTTTTAAACCCACGCTTTTATTTTGTTGGGGGGGACCCCCCAAAGCCTCCCTTTGTTTTTTTTTTACTTTACAACACATGCCTTTACTACGTTTTTCGTAGTAAAGGTATGCGTGGTAAAGGTTTCTCGTTGTAACCACGCATGCGTTGTAATGCATGCATGGTTATGGTGTGCGTGGAAACGGCCGCGTTGTAGTGGCCGTTTCCCTTTATGAAGTATTCATTGAATGCTAACAGCCAGGTGTGATCCACAAAGGGGCAGTGCAGAGGAAAAAGAACTTCAAAGAAACTGACACCCACATACTAAATTATTTAGGAACAGATTCTGAATCACATTTGGGTCTGGAGTAGAACTATAAATGTGGCAACATGGCAATTGCACTACTTAGCAGGAGAGAATATCACCATGTCTTCTTTCTACTGGAGACAGTAATAGTGACAAAGGTTTGCTAGTCTTCCTGGTTGAGAGACCATCACCTACAAAGTCAAGACTACTTGCCTTGAGCCTGGAGCACCAACCTTATGGCTGCCTACCAAGACCTGAAGATCTTGTGAGGAGGAGGAGAGCACCTGGAGGGAGTGAGGCTCAGCAGGGATCCTGCAGATCCTACAGAAAGGTTCATGAGGAGCAAAGTGTGAGGCTCAGATCAGGACCTCTGCACACACAAAGTAAGTGATCCCTGTATGCAAAGTAAGGACCACTATGAACAAAGGGCTATCACCCTTATGCAGAGCCAGTCAGTGACCCCCGTATGCCAAATGGTGGCCTCTGTGTAGTACAGGTCTTTGCCCTGGAATGGAGAAAAACAGCAACCTCAGAAATCTATTTGGTGTATGCGTGCTCTATACATACGGTGTAACATAACAGAACATAACCTGTGTTTGTCAGGAAGAGGCAACCATGAAGGTAAGGCTATTGCCCTGGATTGTTATCAAGGCTGCTGTGAGGAACACTTATGAATTTGTGAGGAGTCACGGAAGAGGATGTCTATGTCTCACAAAGTCATGAGCCAACCAGAGGCTATAGATGGCCCAATGAGTCAACTGGAAAAGGGTGTAAAGCATTTCAGATCCTCAGCATCGAGAAACTGGAGCCCACAGAGACATGCCCTAGTACTAGTGCACTTGTTGGCTGCCATAAGTTTGGGTAAAAATGTTTGAGGCCAGCAGGCCTGTTGGAGACGCGCATGATCTTAGAACTTAGAACTGTTGAAGTTGACTCGTAATATCAAACATACTTTTTGCATGGGGACTAGCATGGGTTGCACCTGAATGTTGACTCTCATATCGAAAGGGCAATAATGAGCTATGCTAGAGAGGGTCAGTGGGATTCAGGGATTATGCCTAAGATGATGCTAGCATGCTGGCCATAAAACACTGTGTATATTATTTAGTGTTCCCTACATACTTTGTGTGCTTATATTAAAATACTACTTTTTCATAAAAGCTATTATTTAACCAGACAATCACCTTATTGCAGTTACTCTTTAAACTTTGAGTCATGTGCCTGTGTATGCCTCAAACCTCTCCTTGGACCACTCAACTCACACTACAACTGAGAGTCACGTGCCAAAAGGATTTGTACTTGGCCCATTTACTGAGGAACTTCATTAGGTCCAGCCCGAGACATCAGGAATAAAGTTTGCTATCCCCATTGTTGGGACCAGTAACTTTTGCTTGCCCCATAGTCCTCTTAAATGGGCTATTGACAGTTAATCTGAATAATTACTATAAACTAAGAGTATTCAGTGGAAATGGGAATTGTGAGTGATATGAAAGACCCTGTGGTTTCTTACAGAAATTGGGAGATTCTTTTATAGAACGAAAGCCTACACCCTCCGGCCAGGTGGCATGCTTCATCAAAGGGCTTTTCTTCACTCCCGTAGGCATGTGCTATAACCTTACACAGCAGGGGGCACTAAGTTTGGGATCCTACAATGAGTGGTCGTCTGGCTAAAGATGGTAAGGCAAACTCTCTTGTCAATATGTACATAAGGGCAATCAAGAATACCTCTCAGGTAGACTTATTATTTATTTTCCTGTCTACTAATCAGTAGTGATAAAATAACTAGAGGGATAATATTGACTTATCCCCTATATATATTGTACAATACCTCTCAGGTAGGCTTATTAGTCCAAGTGTAAATTTACTCTAAAAATACACTTTTACCAAAGTTAAAAAGAAATCTAAAGAAATTTCAAATAACTAACAATCAATTATCAATAACTCTACAGGAAAAGTAATAAAACTTTACAAAATACTTAAAATCGATATTGTATTATATATATCAAATAAAACCAAGCTTTATTCGGTATGCAGTGTATAACCATAAAAACATTCTACACAAAAATCCAACCTCCAAGTTAAAATTACTTAAAAATTTTTTTACATATCAACATTCCAAGAAGAGGTTTCCCATACAAAAAGCTTCACCCTCAGCAATTTCTAAAAAACATTATATTAACATATCCTCACAAGAAACAATAAAGAATAAAATGCATACAACAATTCATAAAAAGATTGAATCACGAGTTACTGATTATAATAGTTCTATCTCCTTCAATCAGCAATTATATTTGAAGAATAAAAATACAGGAGGCTAATCATGAAAATGAGAGACCTATTCAATTTCATATGTCAATATTTCCAATACAGATCCTATTTACAATCATCTGCCTCACAGCAAGGATAAGACTGAGGCAAAATCTTGCACCTGCCTCACAACAGGAATAAGACTGAGGCAAACTGAGGCAAACGCTTTCTCATGGAGCTTCACAATTTTACAAAATACAATTCCTCTATGCAAACAAACTCAATATGCTTCCTACACTGATTTAAAACACAGGTAACATCATTGTAAAGAGTCAAATTGACACCTGTCTCTAAGAATGCAGACAGGGATATGCTTCAGGAAGCCTAGTCCACTGCACTCTTAAAAACAAGCCTCACCACCTAGGCTCCCCAGGAAAGCCCAAACATGTACCTTTTCCCCCCCATATTTTAAAAGTGACGCATGTAGGTATATGCGTCATTTTTTAAACCTTTGCGCCACATTATACTCAAAAATGTAAAAACCATTTATTTTCCCCAAAATTGTTTTTGACATCACATTTAGGAAACACAGCACAGATCATATTTACAATCATCTGCCTCACAGCAGGGATAAGACTGAGGCAAAATCTTGCACCTGCCTCACAACAGGAATAAGACTGAGGCAAACGCTTTCACATGGAGCTTCACAATTTTACAAAATACAATTCCTCTATGCAAACAAACTCAATATGCTTCCTACACTGATTTAAAACACAGCTAACATCATTGTAAAGAGTCAAATTGACACCTGCGTCTAAGAATGCAGACAGGTATATGCTTCATGAAGCCTAGTCCACTGCACTCTTAGACACAAGATTCACTGCGTACACTCCCCAGGAAAACCCAAACAAGTACCTTTTTGCTCCATATTTAAAAATTGATGCATGTAGGTAGATGCGTCACTTTTTAAACCTCTGCGCCACATTATAATCAAAAAGGTAAAAACCATTCATTTTCTCCAAAATCGTTTTTGACATCACATTTAGGAAACACAGCACAGATCCTATTTACAATCATCTGCCTCACAGCAGGGATAAGACTGAGGCAAAATCTTGCACCTGCCTCATAACAGGAATAAGACTGAGGCAAACGCTTTCTCATGGAGCTTCACAATTTTATAAAATACAATTCTATATAACTATATAACTCAATACTTTCTCGGGGAGCATAGGTGGTGAAGCCTGTGTATAAGAGTGCAGTGGACTTAGACATAGGTCTGATCTTCTTTGTACTTGTGGATAGAGCTGTCTTTCACTATACTCTTCAATACAGGCCTCACCTTTTGTGCACCCCTGGAGAATCCTCACCTGATCTGTAACCCTGTATAGATCGTTTGCTTTTTGTCATTGCTTTGTTGTTTGATAATAGTGGTCTATAATGTGCTACTTTTTTCTTTAACACAGATTGAAATCGTTATTTGAAGAGTAAGCAAAGATGCCCACAAAGGAAAGGACAAAGAAACAACGTAACCGGGAAAAATCAAAAACAGCAACGGAATTACAGCATTCTTCCATAACAGATACTTCAAAAAACAGGAACAAAGCTCCTGGTAAGACAACTAAGTCTTTTTTACGTAACATATGTACATCCCAAAAAAATGATGGACACCATGTAGAAAAAGAAAATGAGAGAGTAAAATTGAAAAGGAAGGAGAGAACTTCAAAGAATCCTAAAACTGGAGCAGGAGAGAATAATATGTATAGGAATAGAAGGCAGAATCAGTTTAGAGACATTCGTAGACGAATGTTTCGCAATAGAGTGGTTTTAAATTTGTTAAAAAACATTAGGAAAGGTAAACAGAGAGCTGCTTTTTATAAGAAAAAGAAAAGTGTAGAGAAGATTGTTGATCAGGCTTTTGAAGTTAAGAAAAAATTATTTATTTTAATAATCAATAGAATTAGGACACTTAACAAGACAATTGATGTTTTCAAATCAAACAGTAGATGGAAAAGAGTAATTAATCGGACTAATTTTTGTAAAGTTTTTTCTGGAGAATGGATGCACAGTTCAAGTTGTGAGACATTTTTTAATGAGGAGAGTTACTTCCAGGAGAATGATTTAGTGCATGCAGTTGACACCAGTGGTCGAGCGTATGAAGTGAAAGACGGTTGTCCGATTGAAAAAGAGAAACTTGTGCCTAGAGAACCAGAAGAGCTGTTATCTGATGGAGTTTTAGGGAGACGTACTAAGGGTCCAGTGTACACTTGGAAGTGTAGTAGTATTTGTAGTGTGCGACAGGAATCAATTGATTTGTTTTGTTATTTCTTACGTACATATAGTAAAAAAGTATAAAGCAGAAAGTGAAGTTGTTGCAAGACTTAGATCCTTGCAGAGTGAGAGGAATCACAGGTTTGCAAGGCCATTCACTGGCTTGTCTTTCTAGAATAGTCTGTCAGAGTGTTTTTCATCATTTTAGGATGTTAGCAGTGCATCATACCAAAATGAGAAAATTAGTGAGAATGTTGTATTATGCAAAAAGTCCAGCACTTAAGCTTAAACTATTAAACAGTGCTCTTTTGCATGGAACAGAATTAGATGTGAAGAAGATTTGTGAAGAAATTGTGATTTGTTATTTTCGTGAAAAAGAGGACAGTGTAGAAATTGAGACAGCAATTCAAGGTAATGTGGAAGACAATGTACAGATTTTAAATACAGAAAAGTTTGAGAAGGAAATTACCAGGTTTAAGGTGAAATCAAGTGAAAGGCCGAATTTTACTTGTGTGTGTTGTTGACGGACTCATTATAAGATTCAGACTAGGTTAGTTGATTTATATGCAAAAAGTGAAAAGATGGATAATTATGAGTGGAAAGATTTAGCAACTTATTTGTGGGTGGAGAATTCTTTTGATTTGAGTTCTGATCAGCGTATTTGTAAATATTGTTATGATAAATTAAATCAAAACAGAATGCCTGCTAGAGCTGTTCATAATAATCTGGAGTTGGTAGACATTCCCCGTGAATTGATGGATTTAAATACATATGAGTCTATTTTGATTCAATGTGTCCATCCTTTTCAGGCAATTGTTTGCATGGAGCCTAAGATAGGGAAATTGCCTCCTACAGATTTGCAGAGAGAATTAAAGGGAAGAGTTGTTTATTTGCCCCTAGATTTGAAAAAAAATATTGATACAATTGGTATAGAAAAAGTAGAAGAGGAACCTTTAGTTATACTAGTTAATGGGGTTCCAACAAAGAGTAAAAAATCTGGCAAGATTTAGTGGATGTTAGGAAAGTCAAAAAGGCAACGTTGTATTTAGTCAAAAACAATGAGTACTACAAAGATGTATGTGGTGCAGCAGAGGAAACAGCTGCAGATGAAGACAGTGATTGTTCAGGCGGCCAAATTGAAAAAGTTGATGTGTCTAGAAGTGAAGAAATATATGAACATTATACTGTTCATCCTTTGCATTCCAAAGAAGTAATGGGGAATGCAATTGAATTGTTTCAAATGAAAACAGCAAAAGGAAGTCCCATTAGTGTATGGGAAGAAAGTTTGGAAGCTCGTTGTTTTCCACAGCTATTTCCAACAGGTCGAGGTGGACGATATGACGATCGACCACTTCAAATTCCTGCATCTGAATATCGAACTGTAAGATTATATGCTGAAGATGCAAGGTTTCGTCAATGCATTCCCTATTTGTTTCATCTACTGTATGAAAGTGACTTGTCTGGGCTTTCTTATGCAGTAAACCATATTCTGAAAAGTGGAGCACATCTACAAAATGTTTCGGCGAGGGACTTTATGGAGAAAGTGAATCTGCAAGATAATATTTTAGAATCTCATCTAATCAATCTCATGGCATGTCAGCGTGGTACAAATGAGTATTGGTACCGTCGCCATGGGGAATTGAAATGTATGCTAAGAAACTTAGGAACTCCTACATGGTTCCTCACTCTTAGCTGTGCCGAGTATGCATGGGAGGACTTACTTCAATTTCTACGAGAGGCCAATGCTAATATACAAAATATAGAATTCAAAACACCTGGAGAACTGTGTTCTTTGGATCCAGTGAATGTATGCAGATATTTCAATCATAGATTTGAAGCTATGATGTCTTTTATTACCAACAAAAAAAATCCTTCCCTTGGAGAGGTTTTGGATTTCTTTTGGAGAAAGGAGTATCAAGCGAGAGGTGCTCCTCACATACATATGTTATTATGGATTAAAGATGCACCCAAGTTTGGAACAGATTCAGATGAGACAGTGATGAGCTTCATTGAAAAGTATTCAACATGTGCTGTTCCGAAAACTACCGAAGAAAACAATTTAAGGCAACAAGTTTTACGCTTTCAATCCCATCGTTGTGGAAAGTACTGTCGTCGAAAATTCAGAAACAAGGACAAGTTCTACACAAAATGTCGTTTCGCTTTTCCACGATCAGTGATTTCTAAAGGAAGAGTAAATAATTTATTGTCTTCTCTGCGACATACTGTGACGAGAAAATCACCAAAAAATACATACAATTTAAAAAGAAACGAAGAGTCCAAGTACATCAATGACTACAACCCAGTGATTTTGTCCATGTGGAATTCTAACATGGATATTGAATTCGTTGCTGACAACTCTATTGCTGTAGCTCGATATGTGACGTCTTACATCACAAAAAAAGAAAAGACAGAACTGAAGGAAATGTGGGAGGACATTTCACATGAAAAGAGCCTAAGCAAGAAATTGTACAGTTACAGTCTGAAGATGTTGTCGCATCGAGAAATTGGAGCATATGAATGTCGTCAGCAAGTCTCTATGCCAAATCTAGAACCATCATTTGGGTGAGTCTAGGTCTTGCTGCAACACGAAATTGAGTTTTGAAATCTGTACAAGAGATAGAGTATTTGGCGGAGAAAGAACCAGAAAGTACAGATATTTTGAAGACAAACATGTTGGATACATACTATCCAAATAGAAGTCCTCACCTTGAGAACGTTTGTCTCTATGAAGTTCTGCAAAGATATATTTATAAGAGGAACATCAGAGAAGATATCAATAATGGAATATATGGAATCATTGGATGTGAAGGATGTCTAGTGAAACAGAAAAAAGGTCATTTGATTAATCATCGAAAATTGAGTTGTGAAAATCCAGACAAAAGAGAATTTTACTATTTGGCTCTTTTGCAACTCTTTAAACCATGGCGAGAAGAAGAGGAACTACTTGGAGATTTTCTCTGTTATGAAGACTCTTTTAATGCTACGAAGGATACCATAGAATGTCCTGTTTTTCCAAATTATCTGCAAATGTTGAATGAAGAAATAGAGCAAGAATCAACAATTGCTGCAGAGATTGCGAGAGATAGTTCTCAAGGCAGTCAGAGTTCTGCTTCATTGAGTCAGGATCCACTAGGCGGACCAATTATCCAAAATGAAGCTGCCACTGCCATGGATGAAGTGGAAAGAGCTATGGAGCAAGCTCAAGAGGATGGAATTCATTTAGAAGATTTGGTGAAACAATTAAACCTTGAGCAGAAACTGATATATGACGAAGTCACAGGACAGGTTGAACATGGATTGAGTCATGAGAAGAAAGAGTGCTCATGTACATCATTTAAGCCTGTCCGACTGTACGTGAGTGGAGAAGCGGGAACTGGAAAAAGTTTTCTAATTAAAGCAATTGCATCTTATCTGCAGAAAAGGACTGAATCACCGCTGTCTTGTGTTGTTACCGCTCCAACTGGGCTGGCAGCACATAATATTAAAGGGATTACTTTACATCGTTTACTGATGCTGCCAGTGGAGCATGATAACAAATTGCAATATCACAAGCTATCTGGAGATGCGTGTTCTGAAGTTTCGAGAGTCCTGAAGAAAATGAAACTTCTTATCATTGATGAAGTAAGCATGGTGTCAAATATAATGCTTGCTTTTTTGCATTTGAGAATGCAAGAGATTCTTAGAACAGACTATGATGTCTTATTTGGAGGAAAACATATTATTGTTTTTGGAGATCTACTGCAGTTGACTCCAGTGAAAGGACAACCTGTGTTCAAAATGCTCACACATGAAGATACCAGGAAGTGCCTAGGAAGCATTGGAAACGTTAATATATGGTTAAACTTCAAATATGCAGAACTGCTTCAAAATATGCAGCAGGCAAAGGATGAAGATTATAAAAATATTTTACAAGATGTAAGAGTAGGAAAAATAAGTCAACAAGGGAAAGAAGCTTTACATAGACGGTTAATTTCTAATTTGTACCCAAATGAAAACATTCTTCCAGAGAATATTTTTAAGAAAATTAATGAGAAGAAATCTGCCATATGTTTGATGCCTACTCTGAAAGAATGTTCCATGTTCAACATCAAAATGCTGAAGTTAGAAAATGAAGAGATAGTGAAACTGGAAGCTATAGATAAAATAGAGCATATGGGAGCAACAATTATTTTGTCAGAAAATTTGAAATCTAAATTGGATTCATTAGAGAAGACTATATCTAAAACTGCTGGTTTTGAAAAGACTCTGAATGTTTGTTTGAATTGTCGTGTCATTTTGAGAAGGAATTCAAATGTTGAAAGAGGTCTGGTAAATGGAGCAATAAGTCATGTTGTTGGTTTTGTGAATTACAAAAATAGAGATGGAATTGAAATTATAAAAATTAAATTTGATGGCATTGATGAAATAGAACAGATTTGTCGTTGTTCAGCTAGATTTTTGCTCGTGAAAGACTTATAAGTTCGCCGAAAACAGTTTTCTATTTGTTTGGCATATGCGGTGACAATTCATAAATCTCAAGGTTTAAGTTTAGATAGCGCTTTGGTGAACATTGGAAGTTCTGTGTTTAAAGAGGGTATGGCATATGTGGCTTTATCACGAGTCAGAACTTTATCAGGATTGTACTTGATTGAGTGTGACGAAACAAAGATTTGTGCAGATCTAGATTGTGTTAAAGAATACAATAGGTTAAGAAGAGAGTATGCTACACATTTGCCTCAATATCCTCTGATTGAAAAATGTGTGGTAGGCCGAAAAAAAAGAAATGAGAGTAATTGCAGTGAGGTAGTAGCAAAAAGACAAAAAGTAGATGAAACTGTAATTGTAAGCAGAAGGAAAAAGGATTCTGTTGAGGATGTTGTTGGATTTCAGTTTGAAAACAGTTCTGGTGTCAACTGCTATGCTAATGTAGTAGTTAATGTTGGTTTTTTTCTTCAAAATTTACAATAACAGATTGTCGAAAATCGGGAACAAACATTGTGCTGTTTATTGAATTCTGTGTTAGAGAAATGTAGTAGTGATAGAGGAAAAATAGAAAGTGTTTCAGAAATTAGGAATCTTGTTCAGGTCAAAATCAATTTTCACAGATAATTCAGCAGGATTGTCAGGAATTTTTAATGTATATGTTTGATGTATTGGAAGATGAAGGAGTAGATATAAAAAATCTTTTTAACCTTTCTTATCAATGGCAACATGACTGTGATAACTGTGCTTCAGCACGTACTACTAGAATAGACAGTGAAAGATTTAGATATTTGACTTTACCAGACTGCAAATCAGTGCCTTTTAATAATCTAGTTAAAGCAGCTGATCACAATATGGTGTGTACCCAATGTAAGTCTACAATGCTGTCCACATTATTTCTACAAAAGTATGGTCACTATGTCATTTTAATGTTCCAACGATGTAGACCTGATGGAACTAAATTGACAACTTCTATTAAAAATTTCGTGGCTTCTCAATTATCGATATCAGGAAGAACCTTTGCAACTGTAGCTATTATTTTTCATGACGGTCCTTCTACAACATCAGGGCATTACACATGCTATTTAAAAACTTCTAAAGGTTGGACCCAATGTAACGACACTCATTTGACTTTCAAACAACGTTTGCCTTTTGGCTTTATAAATTCATACCTAGTGTTTTTACAGCCAAAATTTAGGTAAAGGTAATTGGCCTATGAAGACGGGAGGAGTACTGATATATACTCATACATCTGACACTATTTGGCCAAATGGAAATGTGCATGAATGAGTAAAGAGTCATGACTGAAAAAAAGGAGTATATGAAAATATTGAAAATATTTCAGATGTTCTTGGAGTTTTTCTTCTGGAAAGTCGATGAAATGGATTTTTTACTGAACAGCAAAGTACTTTGCAACGAGAAAAGGACCTCCATGATATACTATTTGGCCTCAAGGAAAAGTAAGTCAATCAAAGATTAGTGTACATTTGTCATTTGTTAGTATCTAAGGTTTTTTTTAAAACACAATCTTTTAGATTGTGTTTTTTTTTCCCGCTGTCATATGATGAGTAATTTGAACTCACTGTTTTAAGTGAAATTCAATATATTCTGAGAACAGCAAAAATAAACTATGTAACATGTTGTACAAGTTATTCTATACTTTGGATTGTGTAAATTAAATTGTATTCCCATTCTCTGACACTCACTTTCCTTTTTCCGTCCTCTTTCAGCTCTTTTAACTCACTTATAATGTCTTTCTCTCACTCTCTGTAACCCCCGTTCCCTTACTCCACTTCTTTGACAACCCCTCATTTTCATTTCAACTGTCTGCATCACCTCTCTCCATTGCATAACTTTTCAGCTTTCAGTCTCTCTGCTTTACTTCCCTTTTCCGTATTTTCCTCCTTTGCTCTTTTAGTAATTCCTGTTTACTCACTCAGCACTATTATCGCACTCTATCACTATAAATCACCCACTCTCCCTCGCTTATCTTTGTTTGCTCCTTACTTTTGACCTTTTCTATCTATTTTTCGTTCACTACTTCTATGTCCTCAGTGCCTCACTCTTCTTGTGTTATGTTCACTTGTGTTTATCTACCTTCTATCATTTCTTTTACAACAACTTCACTGCTCCTCTCTCATCGTTCTTCATCCCATTTCTTTTACTCTGGTTCCATTACTATCTCTCATTTCCTATGTTTCACACTGTTATGATTTTTAACCTCTTCATTTGTATCTTTTAATTTAAAATACATATTTTACTAATTATAACTTATTTTTTCTGCTCTCTTTCACAGATATAAAATGTACTAAAAAAATGTAATTAAAGTTACATTTATTATATGGTAAGTGTGACTAAAAAAATGTAGTTTGTCATCACCCTTTGCTTTAAGCTCACTAATATTTTCTCAACCAACCTCACTCCTGTTTCTTTACTCTGCTTCCCTCACTTATTCTTATTCTCCATGTTTACTCCAATTTCCCTATTTCCCCTCTCATATTCAACTTCTTTCAGTCCCTATTCTTTACTTCACTTATCCTCTGTTCTCTTCCTTTGCTTCTTCACTCATTCTGTTTTTCTTAATTATTTACCTTACTCCTACACACACACCTCATCCCCGTCCCAACACATACACACACCTCTGACATACACCACACACACACATCACACACACACCTCATACACAGAAAAAAATCCCCCCACACACAAACTTCATATACACACACACATCCCATTCAGGTACTGTTACCTTTATTTTCTCTGTCTTTTGTGTTTGTCACTCCCCATCTCTTATCCTAATTCAATTTTTCACTGTCTTTCCCCCCTCTTTACTTATACTAACTGGTCTTTTCTTACCCTCCCTCACCGTTATTCATTTATCCCAGTTACGCCACTACCGTTCATTCTCAATTTTTTTCTGTCCTATCGTTTTCTTTCAACACCCACTCACATTCTCCCACTATCTCTAGTTTAGTGTTCTTCCTCTCTCTTCCCTTCTTTCGCTCCTTTAGTGATTTTACTTTTCTCATTTTCACCATATTACACATTGTCTGTTTTTAACTATGTAGTAAACAATCCCTCTATGTTTCTCCCTCTAGCTCTCTTTCTCTTAACATTACTCTCTTTGTGTTCTTCCCTCATGCTAACTCCTTCATTAATTTTTTTTTTCTTTTTTTTTTTGTTGCGCTCCCCGGTGTGCGCCCAGGTGCACGTACCGGTACGCGTACCCTGCAGAAAAAAGATTGACACAGAATCTTTAAAAATATATGTTTATTTTTATAAAGTAAAGGTAGTTCTAAAAAGAACTGTTTTTTTTCTTCTTTTTGTTGTTTTATATTTTTTTTATGTTTTTTTGAACATTTTGTACTTTTTTTGGCTTTTCTGAACACTTTTATATTTTTTTTGTATTTTTTATGGGGAGAAACAAAAAACAGGGAATTGTAATTGGCTCAACTGGAGCATGAAAAAAAATCAGGAAAAATTAGTTTTTTTTTGGACTCTTATGGTTATCACCAGAAACCATAATAAGTTCAATGCTTTGCTCACCATAAGCAAGTAACTTGTTACAATATTAGCATAAAATGTTGTAATCATTAAACTTTGGTTGGATAGTAGCCAATGTGTCTCTTACCCCTGAACCCGATGGAGTGGGTTGTTTTGATGTTGAGCCTCGAGCCGATGATGGGGGTAGTTTACTGCAGAGGTCCCTTAACTCTGCATTAGAGTAGTTGTTTGGATGCCAACGCATCATGTGGCAAATCATCATATGATTCCCGAAGGAATACTTTTTGTTAGGGTTCCCCCTGGATAGCTGATCACCACAAATTAAGCAAGTCACCTTTGCTGCGTTGACTTTTTTAAAACCCCTTGGGAGTTTGTAGAACTGCCATACAAAGTGCTCTTTGGGTTTGTAGGGCTGTTTATCTTCTGGCAGGAACTCCCTTGTCTGTGCCTCCTCTTCCTCATCCTCCTCCTCTTCCTGTTCACCACCAATATAATCTTCTGGTGGTCTTTTAGATGGTGGTGGGCCAGATGCTCCAGCTGCTGATACTACTGTAGCCATTTTCTGAGATAGAACTCGAAACAGGTCTTCCTCAGTCAAAGGACAAAGTCACAGTAAGGAAAAAAGGAGGGGGCTTTCATCATTTGGAAAACAAAAGTGTTCTGGACCAATGAAAAGTGTTATTTTCAAGTCACATGATCCAAGCTTTCATCATTTGGAAACCAAAACTGATCTGCACCAATGAAAAGTGTTATTTTCAGATCACATGACCCGACGCGCTTACGCTACGCGCCCCGGGGCGCGTCGCGTAAGCGCGTCATGACGTTGCGCGATCGTATGCGATCGCGTGATTCCGGGTGCGCTTACGCAGTGCGTCATATGACCATCACACGACTACGCGAAACGTCATGATGTTGTTTTCGTTCGCGGGAATAGCGCTCTCGGGACGCTCCCCGGTACGCGCCGTAACAGTGCGTTTACCCGTGCGTTCACCGGTACGGGCCCCGGGAGCGCCCGGGGTGCGTACCAAGGCAAACATTAAAAAATATATATATATTCACACAATTTAAAATTTGTTATAAAAATTATTACTTTCATACCTATAGATATTTGCTATTAAAAAACCTATGAAATTCACTGAAAAAACCATAGGTTTCACCCCAGTTATAGTTAGGAATTAGCATTTAAAAAACCTATTAAATTCACTGAAAAAAACATAGGTTTTACACCAGTTATAGTTAGCTGGAAATTTTACTCGCATAAAACCATTGAAATTCCCACGTTATAGTTAGTTGGACTCACTATAACTTGCGCGTGCAATGCACTGCTGATGACGTCACATATTACATCACTCATGACATGGTCAGTGACATCACTCATGACATCACTGATGACACCATCCAGTGAATGTGTGTTTATCTGAGAAATAAATATGTGTTATATATGTATATGTAAAAGTTGATGGAAAAATAAATTAGTGTTTAGATGTTTTTTTTTACATTGATTGGTTAACTGACTTAATAAGTGGATCTTAGGCAATACATATATTAGTGAGTAATGTTTAAATATTTAAATATAAGGATTAGTGATGTAATATGTGATGTCATCAGCAGTGCATTGCACGCGCAAGTTATAGTGAGTCCAACTAACTATAACGTGGGAATTTCAATGGTTTTATGCAAGTAAAATTTCCAGCTAACTATAACTGGTGTGAAACCTATGGTTTTTTCAGTGAATTTAATAGGTTTTTTAAATGCTAATTCCTAACTATAACTGGTCTGAAACCTATGGTTTTTTCAGTGAATTTCATAGGTTTTTTAAATGCTAATTCCTAACTATAACTGGTGTGAAACCTATGGTTTTTTCAGTGAATTTCATAGGTTTTGTAAAAGCTAATTCCTAACT
This sequence comes from Lissotriton helveticus, assembly GCF_964261635.1. NCBI lineage: Eukaryota > Metazoa > Chordata > Amphibia > Caudata > Salamandridae > Lissotriton > Lissotriton helveticus. Next base: position 1,627,100,834 of record NC_136061.1, read on the forward strand.
ATATATAGGGCCTCAAACCTACGTTTTTTTCCAGTGAATTTCATAGGTTTTTTAATAGCTAATTTCTATAGCTATGAAATATAATATTTTTTATAATAAATCCTATATTGTATATTTATGTAATACTATTTTTTTAATGTATATTTTTCCCTTTTTAAAAAAAAAAAAGTTTGCCTTGGTGCGCTCCCGGTGCGCGTAACGGTGAGCGCACAGGTAAGCGCAGTGTTGCGGCGCGCACCGGAGCGCATACCAGTGAGCGTCCCATTAGTGCTATTGCCGCGAACGAAAACATCATCATGACGCACGGCGTAAGCGCACCCGGAAGCGCCCAAGCGCATACGATCGCGCAACGTAAGCGTCGCTGGGCACGCCCCGGGGCGCGTAGCGTAAGCGCGTCGGGTCATGTGACCTGAAAATAACTCTTTTCATTGGTTGCTAACAGTTTTTTTTTTAAGAAGGAATGAAATCCCCACCCATTTCCTTCACTTCTTCTTTCACTTTTGTGACTGCAAGACCTCTCTTTTTGCTGTCAGCTCTTTGCTGAATTAATATCTTGCATTACCATGGCAGCCAGAGCATCCAGCAGTGAAGATGAGTCAGAGGGATTTCTGGATGAAGATGTTCCTCAGCCGAAAATAAAAGAACACTTCATATGGAAGTTTTTTTCCATTCCACCTGATCAGAAAAAAGTAAATGCTCCAAAGGTGAAGTGCAGGATTTGTAAAACTGTCCTGTCACGGGGTGACCCCAGAAAGAAGTATTCATTTGGAAACTCTACGATGATTTGACATGTCGAGAGGAGGCACCCCCAGAACTTTGCCCGGGAGAGTGTCAGGGCTCTGGCACGAGAGGCTCCCAGTGATGGGGCCTCTACTTCAACCGGAGGACAAACTGCATCAGGGAGGGAGCAATCACAAGAACAGATTCCCAACATCCAGCCTGCTTTTAATAAAGGCGTTATTAAATGCAGATATTGGATAAGTTACTTTGCTATGGGGAACAAAGTGTTCTGCTAATGGTTCGAGCATTGGATAACCATCACTGCCGTTCACAGCCCTAATTTTGTTTTCTTTTTTTGCTCCTGTTGAGCGGTTTCCCATTCACTGTTTTTGTTTTTGTTGTAAAAAAAGAAAAAAAGAAGAAAAAAAAAGTTCTTTTCAGAACTACCTCCAATTCTCATCAAACAGCTGTGTTCTTAAAAAAATGAAAAAGAGTAAGTGAAGTGGAGTGCATTGATAAACGAGAAGAAAATGAGTGAGAAAGCACAGAAAGGGGCGAGAGGAGAAGGGAAGTGAACTAGGGGGACTGAAAGAAGGTGAGTGTGGGGAAGGAGAGTGAGGAGAAGGAGAGTGAACATGGGGAATGTGGATATGCGTAGAAAATGTAGTAAAGGAACGGGGTGTGGAAGGGTAACAAAAAAGCAGTGGCTTAAATTATTATTTTACTGTTTCACTGGGTTTTCCCCATGGTACGCTCCCCGGTACGCTCCCCGGTACACTCCCCGGAACACTCCCCGGTGCGCGTACCGGGTGCTCCCCCAGCGAAAATAAAAAAAAAAAAAATTTGTTTTTTGCCCCGCGGGGCCCTTTTATGGCCCCCACATCAAACCTAGGGGGTCAGGGGAGGTCTACCCTGCCCCCTTTTGGTCATTTCCCCCTTTGTTTTTGCCACCTCTTGTGTCTCGATCCTACCGAGACACAAGATGGCGGCCGCTCTGGACTGTTTGGAATGTTGACAGACACCCGAGAGCCAATCAGCTTTCCGCTCGCGAACTCGCGTAGCGCGCTGGTACGTGCCCCGGTGCGCGTACCGGGGCGCGCATATAGATATATATATTTTTTTTAACCTCAATTACTCAAAATACACTGGAGCACATATCTTGAGACATAGCAAAGGCACATCGGGCTACCAGTCCCTACAATTTTGCCAAGTTTGGTGGGAATCCATTCAGCCGTTCGGGCTAAAAGTGAGTCCAACCGCCCTATGGAAATTAACATGGGGAAAACACGTTTTGGGACCCCCCAAATATCTCGGCCCCCGCTTGACGAATCCCCCTCAAACCTTCAGGGAAGGAGCAGAGCGGAGCGGGCCATCTTCTTTGAGAAATTTGCGAAGATTCATCCACCGGCTCCAAAGTTATTCCCAATAGAATGTTGCGGATTTCCTATGGAAAACAATCCTAACTATAACTACCTACTGGCGACCGCCAGTAGGTAATATATATATATATATATTACCTACTGGCGGTCGCCAGTAGGTATATATAGTTAGGATTTTTTCCCTATGGGATTTTTGAAAATTCTATGTCTAATAACTTTGGCGTTTGTGGACGGAATTGGCTGAAATTTTCTGGAAAATGGAACATTTTGTTTCTGAGCAGCCCCTGGAAATTTGGGGGGGGGTTCGTCAAGGGGGGGCCGAGAAAAAAGGGGGGTCCCAAAACGTGTTTTTAACATTGAGTTTTCCATAGGGCGGTTGGCCTCACTTTTAGCCCGAACGGCTGAATGGATTTCCACAAAACTTGGCAAAATTGTAGGGACTGGTAGCCCGATGTGCCTTTTCTAGGTCTCAATATATGTGCTTCAGTGGATTTTGAGAAATTAACGTTCAAAAAAAGATATATATCTGTAACAGCGGACCGGGCAGCGCTCCGGTTCGCGGACTTTACGCGTACCGGAACTTCGCGTAGTGAAGCTGATTGGCTCTCCGGTGTCTGTCAACATTCTAAACAGTCCGGAGCGGCCGCCATCGTGTCTCTCGGTAGGATTGAGATACAAGAGGAGGCCAAAACAAAGGGGGAAATGACCATAAGGGGGCATAGTAGATCCTCCCTGACCCCCTAGGTTTAATGTGGAGGCTTTAAAAGGGCCCCGCGGGGCAAAAAAAAATAAAAAAATTTGTTTTTTTTGCGTGGGTAGCGCCCGGTTCGCGAACCGGGAAGCGTTCTGGGCAGCGTACTATAAGGAAAAAAGAATGATAGACTTTTCAAATACTGTATGTTAATTGATTGTTGGTTTTGTTGATTATTTTTTAATTTTTTTTATTTTTTAAGCAATTATTTATTATTGTGATTGTGTTTGAAAATTTAATAACATTTCTAACATTTAACTAGTTTATGAATTACATATAAAAATGATTAAAGACTCAAACAATTTTTTAATATTACATACAATTTTATTTTTCGGATTGTTTTTCAAAATTTAATAGAACGTCTAGCATTTGACTGTCCGATATGTCCTCTTGTTGAGTGAACATAAGTTCCCACATTTGACCGTCATCATAATGAAGTAAATGATCCACAGATTCTACACATTGAACTAATTCATGGTCCCGTGATTCATCCATGAAATCTGAGTCATCATTGTCCTCAATATCTTTTTCTGTGTTGTTCTCCAGAACAATTTCGAAGGAAACATTCTGCTCACCTTCCATTTTATTGCTGTAATTTGCATAAAAAATAAATATATCAGTAGAGATAGGGCACTGTTGGGTTTAAGTTCAGACAGGTACTTGTGAGTTTATAACAGAGAAGTAATCTATGGGCACTGTATGGTTTCAGGCGTGAAGTAGTACTATTAAAAAGTGCCTGTGAAGAAGCCTAAGTAAATTCATAATTATACCACAGAAACCTAAATCAATCCATAATTATAATAAAGAAGCCTTTCTCAATGTCTAACTCTTACAGAGGGATAGTATATAACTATCTGAAAATGTTTTCAAATTTATAAAATAATATCTCACCTTCTAAAAAGAAGTTTAAGTTGTGAGTGAAAATGATCTTGCAATGTAGTTCAGGAAGTAGTAGTCAAAATGGCTGTGTTTCTCTCTCTTCCTTTATATATATTCAGGTACATAGCCAATCAAATGTCAGGTAAAAAAAGTAGAAAATGAAAGTAACATTTTAATTGGTTGTCAATTCCAACACTTCAGATGTGTTTTGTGAAGTAATTTACCTCAGGGTATTTAGAGAGGTCTACAGGCTAAATGGTTAAATGGAATTTCAATCAAATTTGTGAAAATGGTAGGCATTGGTATGTAGTATGAGGTAATCTATATTTGGTGAAATTGTCTCCAGTCGCTTTTCTGTAAACTACTTTCCCACCTTTTTATGGTGCGCTTCCCAGGGAGCGACCCGGTACGCGAACTGGCGAGCGCCCCGGTTCGCGAACCTTAAGCGTTACGGGAGTCCACCATTTTGTGTTTCGGTCGAATTAAGATACAAGATGGAGGGCAAATAATGTTCAGAATGGGTAGAAGGGGGCACGGTAGACTTATCTTGACCCCCTAGGTTTTCTGAGGGTGGCTGAGGAGGCCCATATGTGAGAAAAAAAAAAAATTAAAAATTTAGCGAGGTTAGCTCCCGGTTCGCGTACCGGGTAGCGCCCCAGGGAGCGTACTTTGTTGAAAATTAGTGAAAAATGTTAGAGTAAAATAATAATTGTGAGTGATCAGATGTAGGGTAGCTCTGAGAAGAGCTTTTGGGTTTATGGTACATTTAGGTACTTATAAGTAGGTACCAATGCACAGTCTTAAATTCAGAATGAAAATTCTGTTGCCCTCATCTGAGAAGTGAACTCCATCTCCTCTGTAGATATCTTGCATGTAGTAACGCAAGTTATTGTTGTACAGGGAGCCCATTCCATGGTCTCTCATGTAAGCTGAAACAGATTTGTTTACATGCTTCCTCGACTTCTCAATTTGTGGACAAAATTGGTTTGACCACCTCCATTTCTGTCTTTGGCATATATTTGAATATACCAAGGCAGTCTGAGGAAAAAGTGCCATCAATTGCTCAAAGGTGTCCTTTAAAAGCATTTCCAGACCTACCCCAGTCAAAGTGCCCAAATCATTACCTCCACAGTGCACAATTAACAGGTCAGGTTTTGGCAAATGCATAAAGGTTTTCACCAATGGTATCAATTGGTGACATTTTAATCCTCTGTGGCCAAACCACTTAATTTCCACATCTTGTAAATTGAGGTTAGGTAAATTCCTGTTCATAGCATACCTCTGAGCCCAATAGATGTAACTATGTCCAACAATCCAGACAGAAAACATGGTGAGAGATGGTTCTCCTGCAGTCAGATGAAGTGTGGCAATGAAATGGCAGTTGAAAAAATAAGAGTTTAAAATGAAAAAAACTGTGGAGTTTCTGTGTTAATGAAGCAGTAACAGTGATTGGTGGATTTTGATTGCTGAAAACAGAAAGTTAGGGTGCATGGATGAGTTGTTTGAAAGATGTATTTTGAGTGGTTAAGAAAAAATCATTAAATGAAAGAATGCACTGGATATGAGGTGCACTGAGAGTTCAGAGTTCAATTGCAACATTGTTGTGTGAACTTGCAAACACCAGAGGTCTTCCAAGACGTGGTTGCCATGCAGAAAAGGCATGAAATGGCAGAGGGGGGAAGGGTTTTCATTTGAAAAAAAGTGAGGGAAGAGTTTTGATTGGGTGACATGAGAGATATGTGTGAAGAATTACAGCATTTCTGTGCTTTTGATAGCTGCAGACTCTGGAGTGCATACCTTTTGCTCTGCTGAAGACAAATTGGTGTGTTTCTGAGACTGTTTTGAAACTCAAAGTATTTGCTAAGGCGAGAAAAGATTTCTTTAAGTTAGATAGAGAATAGTGTGCTTTAAGGAGAAAATTATGAAGAAAGTTGTGTTCTTCAAATGTTGCTTTGTCTCAAGTGTTTTACAAATAGATTTTGTTTCTTTGAGAAAATGTAATTGGAGAAAATGTGAAGTATTAGTACTGACAGGGTGTTATTGTGCATAGGAGCTGTGGAGTCTTTTTAAATTATGACTTGAAAATCGTTTTTGAGGAAAATGAATGGTTATAATATTTATGACAAGGACATAATGGTGTATGCTTCATTATAAGGCAATTGAGTGTCTCTGATGTTATTTTTCCCATTTTAATGTAAGACCTTTCTCTGTGGAGCAAATTGCTTGTAAATATGCTCCCATCTGTGCATGGCAAATTTAGATTTTGAATGTTTGCGTTACATAGCCATGTTAAAAGTGACACAAACATGCTGCAAAGGCAATCAAAAAACGCTTTTATGTGTCTTAAGGACATTTTAAGTCATTTCTCCATGTGCAGTGTTTTGAAATTATGATTTGAAAATCGTTTTTGGGGAAAAGGAATGGTTTTTAAATTTATGACAAGGACATAATGGTGTATGCTTCTTTATAAAGCATTTCAGTGTCTCTGATGTCATTTTTCCCATATTACATTAAAAGACCTTTCTCCGTGGGGCACATTCCTTGTAAATATGCTCCCACCTGTGCATGGCAATTTTAGATTTTGACTGTTTGAGTTACATAGCCATGTTAAAAGTGACCCAAAAACTTGCAAAGGCTTTAAAAAAACACTTTCATGTGTCTTAAGGACATTTTAAGTCATTTCCCCGTGGGCAGTGTTTTCAAATTATGACTTGAAAATCGTTTTTGAGGTAAAGGAATGTTGTTAAAATTTATGTGCGCCATATGCCCCCAAATTTCTTTTTCAGGGGTGCAGCAGGGTGTTCTTGAGACACCCCTGCACCTTTGGAAAAATTCCTAATTTGCGATGAGCTAATTGCTAATCGCAAATTGCACCTTCATTCCTATGGGCCTCCTGGCCCATGGAAATGAATGGGTAATTTGCAATTAGCAATTTGCTCATCGCAAATTAGGAATGGTAAAGAATCGCTATTTATTCCTTAAAATTCGCTATTTAGGAAATGCAAAATAGTTTGATGATACATATGGCGGTTCATCTGTAACAAGATAAGAAGCTTAGGGATACATTTATGATGACTGGCGCAATGAAGTGGACATCACTTACTTCATTGGTAGAGCTTTACATGTATTATCTCCTCTGTATTCTTCATCAAGCGTAACTTTCATCTGCAATCCTGAGTAGGCCTCACCTTAAACAAACCTCTGGATAGGGCACACCTTATCGTCATCCTGAATTAATCATTTAAAATGCTAGGGACAGATTTATGATAGGTGTATGCCTCTTTTGCGCCACTGTGCGTCACTTTTGTGATGCAGCGGCGGTGCAAAACATTTGCTATGAGGCGACAAAATTACAAATTGATGCATTTAGGCAGATGTGTCATGGTGTAAAAAACACCGTGCCACATGAAACTGATGCAGCAGTGATGCAAAAGATGCACCATGTTGCAAGATAGGCCTCACTTGGGGCCATATGTATGAAGCTAATTAGCATTTGCAAAGGCCGAAGTTCTGTGAATTTCGGCCTTTGCGAATGCTAATTAGACAAATGGTATGTATCAAACAAGTTTGATGCAAAATAAGGAATAGCAAAATTTGCTATTCTTTATTTTGCGATTGCACTGAAGGATTTGCAAATTTTGTGATTTCTTAAATGCAATGTATCAAACAAAAAATATGCAAAAAATGCCATTAAGTATTTGCAAATTACCACCAACTTCTAGTTGGTGGTAATTTGCGAATTTCATTACAAGACAGGAGGCTACATTATGCATTAATCTTTTTAATGCAGCTCACAGCCGCTTACATCACAAAGGTTAAGAATAGAACTAAATGACATAACAGTGTCCATAAAAGGCGTGTGCCAAGACAAATCAGCCTCTTTTGAATGCGGCTCACAACAGATAAGTAACTCTCCCATGATTCAGAGGGTTCTTCAGAAAGTGAGACAAGAGCAGTGCTCCCTGGTCCTGATAACTCCTTTCTGGCCGTCCCAAGCTTGGTTCCCCACAGCCTTGGAACTCTCTTACGACATTCCTCTCCTTATCCCGGCCTCTCAAGGTCTCCTCCTAAACGCAAACGGAGAAGATCACCACCTGGTTCTTTCAAGGAGCCTGAACCTTCTTGCTTGGAAAGTGTCAGGCGATCTAACCAATTGTCTGGACTTTCGTCATCTGCTCTTACACTCCTCGGAGAATCCTGGGCACCTGGAACGCACTACAGATACAATAATATCTGGAAAAGATGGTCTAGTTGGTGCTTGGAAAGGGACTTGGATCCCGTGGAAGCTCCTATCGTTAATATAGTCAATTTCCTCGTGGAACTTTTCGACAGTGGCCTCTCTTATAGATCCATTAACTGTTATAGGTCTGCCATCTCCGCAGGTCACTCTATCGTCAACGGTAAGACGGTAGGTAAAAACCCTATTGTTTGTAGGGTCCTTAAAAGTATCAGACTTAAAAGACCCCCCAGACCTAAATATCAATCCGTTTGGGATGTTAAATTGTTACTTGACCTTTTTTGCTCCTGGCCTGATAATTCCCTTCTTAACAGAAAGTGTCTTTCAATTAAACTTGCCTCTCTTCTTTGTTTAATCTCCTGTCGCAGAGTTTCAGATGTTAAAGCTTTGGACATCTCCAATAGATGTTATGAGATGTTCGGTGTTAAATTTGAAATTTTTAGGAGAACTAAGACCATGTCTGACTCTATCTTCTATCCACGTTTTGATTTTTGTAAAAAGCTCTGTGTGGTTGATTGCATGAAGGAATACGATTCCAGGATGTCTAATCTTCGTCCCCCTGATGCAAATCAACTCCTCGTTTCCTACGTTAAACCCTTTAAACCCATCTCATCCTCCTCTATCGCAAGGTGGGTTAAATTGGCTATGAATTTCGCTGGTATTGACCTTTCAAAATTTCAAGCTCATTCACTAAGAAGTGCAATGGCCAGCAAATCATTCTGGTCAGGGGGTAAGTTGGATACTATCCTTAAAGCTGCTGATTGGTCTAATGCTTCTACCTTCGCTCATCATTATTGTAAACCAATTGAACATGTTTCTGATGTTGTGATTCAGGGCTACCAACATGCATAATGTAGCCTCCTGTCTTGTAATGAAATTGCGATTCTCCTATTAACATGACCAGAGAATCTGGATTTCATTAAAGACACGGAGGCTAACATTATCCCTCCCGTCCCTCCCTTGAGGGATATTGAGGATTAATCTGGTTTACAATGTTTTGAATGTTTCATACCTCTAACCTTGCCTTTCTTTGCTTCTGAAGGTTTCCTTGTGCCTTTCTTGACTTGCCTTATTTTCTTTCAGACAATTCGAATTGATGACTCGCATGGATTTTACAAGTTTCAAGTATACTTCCTTCAAGTTTCAAGATCTGTTCTTCGTTCAAAGCATTCTAAAAGAGGCTGATTTGTCTTGGCACACGCCTTTTATGGACACTGTTATGTCATTTAGTTCTATTCTTAACCTTTGTGATGTAAGCGGCTGTGAGCTGCATTAAAAAGATTAATGCATAATGTTAGCCTCCGTGTCTTTAATGAAATCCAGATTCTCTGGTCATGTTAATAGGAGAATCGCAATTCTTTTCAAAAAGCTTTTTTTCCAAAAAACAAAAGGTGCCATATGACGCCCATACATGCCCTTAGGGCATGTATGTGCACCATATGCCCCCAAATTTCTTTTTCAGGGGCTGCAGCAGAGTGTTCTTGAGACACCCCTGCACCCTTGGAAAAATTCCTAATTTGCGATGAGCTAATTGCTAATCGCAAATTGCACCTTCATTCCTATGGGCCTCCTGGCCCATGGAAATGAATGGGTAATTTGCAATTAGCAATTTGCTCATCGCAAATTAGGAATGGTAAAGAATCGCTATTTATTCCTTAAAATTCGCTATTTAGGAAATGCAAAATAGTTTGATGATACATATGGCGGTTCATCTGTAACAAGATAAGAAGCTTAGGGATACATTTATGATGACTGGCGCAATAAAGTGGACATTACTTACTTCATTGGTAGGCCTTTACATGTATTATCTCCTCTGTATTCTTCATCAAGCGTAACTTTAATCTGCAATCCTGAGTAGGCCTCACCTTAAACAAACCTCTGGATAGGCCACACCTTATCGTCATCCTGAATTAATCATTTAAAATGCTAGGGACAGATTTATGATAGGTGTATGCCTCTTTTGCGCCACTGTGCGTCACTTTTCTGATGCAGCGGCGGTGCAAAAGATTTGCTATGAGGCGACAAAATTACAAATTGATGCATTTAGGCAGATGTGTCATGGTGTAAAAAAAACGTGCCACATGAAACCGATGCAGCGGTGATGCAAAAGATGCACCATGTTGCAAGACAGGCCTCTCTTGGGGCCATATGTATCAAGCTAATTAGCATTCGCAAAGGCCGAAATTCTGCGAATTTCGGCCTTTGCGAATGCTAATTAGACAAATGGTATGTATCAAACAAGTTTGATGCAAAATAAGGAATAGCAAAATTTGCTATTCCTTATTTTGCGATTGCACTTAAGGATTTGCAAATTTTGCGATTCCTTAAATGCAATGTATCAAACAAAAAATATGCAAAAAATGCCATTAAGGATTTGCAAATTACCACCAACTTCTAGTTGGTGGTAATTTGCAAATTCTTTTCAAAAAGCTTTTTTTCCAAAAAACAAAAGGTGCCATATGACGCCCATACATGCCCTTAGGGCATGTATGTGCGCCATATGCCCCCAAATTTCTTTTTCAGGGGTGCAGCAGGGTGTTCTTGAGACACCGCTGCACCCTTGGAAAAATTCCTAATTTGCGATGAGCTAATTGCTAATCGCAAATTGCACCTTCATTGCTATGGGCCTCCTGGCCCATGGAAATGAATGGGTAATTTGCAATTAGCAATTTGCTCATCGCAAATTAGGAATGGTAAAGAATCGCTATTTATTCCTTAAAATTCGCTATTTAGGAAATGCAAAATAGTTTGATGATACATATGGCGGTTCATCTCTAACAAGATAAGAAGCTTAGGGATAGATTTATGATGACTGGCGCAATGAGGTGGACATCACTTACTTCATTGGTAGGCCTTTACATGTATTATCTCCTCTGTATTCTTCAACAAGCGTAACTTTGATCTGCAACCCTGAGTAGGCCTCACCTTAAACAAACCTCTGGATAGGCCACAGCTTATCATCATCCTGAATTAATCATTTAAAATGGTAAAGAATCGCTATTTATTCCTTAAAATTCGCTATTTAGGAAATGCAAAATAGTTTGATGATACATATGGCGGTTCATCTCTAACAAGATAAGAAGCTTAGGGATAGATTTATGATGACTGGCGCATCACCAGGGATGTGCCAGTCATCCTGCGCCGCTGTTCCGCCACCCATGGTGTGCTGCATTTACAATGTGGCGCACCATGGGGCAAAAATGGCACAGATGCGTGACGCATCTGTGCCGTAAAGGTGGCGCATTGCTGGAGTTGTATCGCAAGTGCGATGCAGCTCCAGCAAGGCTCAGGGGTGCTCCATCTCCACAATGCTGCGTCAAGACCTATGCCTGCTTCAAGCAGGCGCAGGGTTTTGACGCAGCTTTGTCCTATCTGATTGTAAATGCGGCACACCATGGGTGGCAGAGCAGCGGTGCACGTTAACTGGTGCATCCCTGGGGATGTGCCAGTTAACATAAATCTGCCCCTTTACATTTAAGTATGTGCAGGGGACACAGAGTCGGTGAGGCTTATCCAAGGTTAAGAAAAGATGAGTCCTGTTCACTGAAAAATTGGACATAGGCTTCACCTCCTCAGCATCGCTGGACATGGCTAAATAATAGCTGCAAAATGTTACTCTTGTTAAACAATTTTACTATTATAATCTCAGAGATTTGTCTCTTACTCTGCAACATCTCATTGTTGTTATCTTTCTTTAAAGATAAAGACAACATCAACATGAGCGACAATCAGCAATCAGTTGATTTCGACCTCATCATTGAACTCGTAATTGAAACATCAGTGGATGTTGATCCCTTGGATGATTTAAATCCTGAGGATGAAGAAGAACGTGATGAGGATGCAGATTTGTCAGAATTGTATGACATAGGATGGGAAGCTGACGTGCTTGAGCCTATGGAACTATAAACATTTATTTTAAACATTTATAATAAATAAAAAGTAAAAATGTAAACCGTTTAATTTAAAAATAAAGACACCTTCAAAAACAGGTTATGTGTAGTGTCTTCAATAAAATATTAAAATATGCTCATAAAATTAGATCAGATTCACATATAAAACAGCACAGGTAAAATGAATATAAATTCCATTTCTTTTCTGCTATTTCTGTATTCTAAATTTGCCAAGCACTAAAAAATCTTCTATGTAAAAATGTCAAGTAGTGTGTTAAGTTTTTGATGACTGTTATTGATTTACTGTTGGGTAATAGTGGTTAATAACATTTTTTATTATATTTTACCACAGATTCAACTGCAGATCATTTCAAGATTTCAGCATGCCAACCAAAGAAAGACTGAGAAAGGCTGCAAAACGTCAAAGACAGCAGGTCAATGAAAAAAAGCAGCAGTCCTCTAACAAAAAGATTTGTCAAGTCACCAAGAAAGCACCGGGTAAGAGTATAAAAACATTCATAAGAAATATCTGTAGTAAAAAAAATATTACTACAGAAAATGTTTCAGTCCAGAAAAAGAGAAGCAATTCAAACGGAAAGGAAAGGCCAATGAAAAATGTTACTGCTAGAGCAAGAGATAACTCTGTGCATGATAGTAGAAGGAAACAACAGTTTAGGGACATTCGTAAACGAATGTTCCGCAACAGGATAATTGGCAATTTGTTAAAAAATATTAAGAAAGGTCAACAGAAAGTGGTTTTTTATAAGAGAAAAAAAATAGTTGAGAAAGTTATTGATCAGGCATTTGAAATTAAACGTAAGTTATTTATTTTGATAATCAATAGAATTAGGAAGCTAAACAAGGCAATTTATGATTTCAAAAGAAATAGTAGATGGAAGAGAATAGTTAATCGTAGTAATTTTTGTGAAGTTTTTTCTGGAGAATGGATGCATAGTTCAAGCTGTGAGGCATTTTTTAATGAGGAGAGTTATTTCCAGGATAATGATTTGGTGCATGCAGTTGACACCAGTGGTCGAGCTTATGAAGTGAAAGATGGTTGTCCAGTTGAAAAAGAAAAACTTGTGACAACAGAGATAGAAGAGGTGTTAGGTAATGAGGTTTTAGGAAGACGTCCTAACGGTCCTGTGTACACCTGGAAGTGTAGTAGTATTTGCAGTGTGCGACAGGATTCCATCAATTTGCTTTGTGATTTTGTACGGTCATTTAATAAGAAAAGTTTGAAGCAGAAAATGAAGTTGTTGCAAGAATTAGATCCTTGCAGAGTGAGAGAAGTGACAGGTTTGCATGGTCATTCACTGGCTTGTCTTTCCAGGAGAGTATGCCAGAGTGTTTTTCATCATTTCAGGATGCTAGCAGTGCATCATAATAAAGTGAGGAAATGAGTTAGAATGTTGTATTATGCTAAGAGTCCAGCAATTATGCTTAAACAATTATGCGCTGCTCTTTTGCATGGTTCTGAAATAGATGTGAAGAATATATGTGAAGAAATTGAGTTTTGTTACTTTGGAAGTAAAGAGGAGAATGTTGAAATTGACCAAGAAGAAGAGGGTAATGTGGAAGATAGTGTACAGGTTTCCAGTACAGATAATTTCCAGAGGGAAATTGCGACTTTTGAGGTGAAATCAAGTGAGAGGCCAAATTTCACTTGTGTGTGTTGTCGACGCACTTATTATAAGAATCAGACTAAGTTAGTGGATTTATATGCAAAAAGTGAAAGGGAAAATAATAGTGAATGGAAGGATTTCACAACATACTTGATGGTAGAAAATTGTTTTGATTTGGGATTGGATCAACGTGTGTGTACTTATTGTTGTAACAAATTAAATCAAAACCAGATGCCTGCTAGAGCAGTTCATAATAATCTGGAATTGGTTGAGATTCCTTCTGAATTGAAGGATTTAAATACTTATGAATCTATTTTGATTCAAAGTGTCCATCCCTTTCAGGCTATTGTAAGAATGGAGCCAAAGACAGGGAAATTGCCTCCATCAGATTTACAGAGAGGATTAAAGGGAAGAGTTGTTTATTTGCCTCTAGATTTGAAGAAAAACATTAACACAATTGGAGTAGAAAAAGTGGAAGAGGAACCTCTGGTTATCTTAGTTAATGGGGTTCCGACAAAGAATAAGAAAATATGGCAAGATTTAGTGGATGTTAGGAAAGTTAAAAAGGCAACATTGTATTTGAAAAAAAATAATAAATACTATAAGAATGTATATGTTGCAGAAGAGGAAGTAAGTGAGGAAGAGGATAGCGATTTGTGTGCTGGTCAAATTGAGAAAGTAGAACCCTGTACTAGTGAAGAAATATATGAACATTATAGTGTTCATCCTTTGCATTCCAAGGAAGTCATGGGGAATGCTATTGAGTTGTTTCAAATGAAACAAGCCAAAGGGAGTCCCATTAGTGTTTGGGAGGAAAGTTTGGAAGCTCGATGTTTCCCACAGCTTTTTCCAACAGGTCAAGGAGGAAGATATGATGAGCGACCTCATCAAATTCCTGCTTCTGAATACAGGACTTTGCGATTGTATGCAGGAGATGCTAGGTTTCGACAATGCATTCCCTATTTGTTTCATCTCCTGTTTGAAAGCGATCTGTCTGGACTGTCATATGCAGTGAACCACATCTTGAAAAGTGGTATACACATGCAAAACATCTCGGCAAGTGACTTTATGGATAAAGTCAATGTCCAAGACAGTATTTTGGATTCTCACCTGATTAATCTCATGGCGTACTAATGAGTACTGGTACCGTCATCATGGTGATTTAAAATGTATGCTGAGGAACTTAGGAACTCCCACATGGTTCCTCACTCTGAGCTGTGCCGAGTATGGCTGGGAAGACTTACTTGAATTTCTACGAGAGGCAAATGGAAACATCGAAAACATCGAATTCAAGACACCCGGAGAACTGTGCTCTTTGGATCCAGTCAATGTATGCAGGTACTTCAATCATAGATTTGAAGCTATGATGTCTTTCATCATGAATAAGACGAATCCACCTCTTGGAGAGGTGTTGGATTTCTTCTGGAGAAAGGAGTACCAAGCAAGAGGTGCTCCTCATATACATATGCTGCTGTGGATCAAGGATGCACCTAAATTTGGAACGGATCCAGAAGACTCAGTGATGAGTTTCATACAACAGTATTCTACGTGTGCTGTTCCAAACGCAAAGGAGAAGAAAAGCCTAAGAGAAAAAGTTCTACGTTTCCAAAGCCATCGATGTGGAAAGTACTGTCGTCGTAAATTCCGAAACAAGGACAAGTTCTACACCAAATGTCGTTTCGGCTTTCCACGACCGGTGATTTCTAAAGGAAGAGTAAACAGTTTGATGTCTTCGCTGCGACATAATGTGATGAAGAAATCACCTAAAAACACATACAATTTGAAGAGGAACGAAGAGTCTAAGTACATCAACGACTACAACCCGGTGATTTTGTCCATGTGGAATGCTAACATGGATATACAGTTTGTGGCTGATAACTGTATGGCTGTGGCTCGGTATGTGACATCTTACATCACCAAAAAAGAGAAGACAGAATTGAAGGATATGTGGGAGGACATTTCCCATGAAAAGAGCCTCAGTAAGAAGTTGTACAGTTTCAGTCTGAAGATGTTGTCACATCGAGAAATCGGAGCTTACGAATGTTCTGACCGGTTGTCTTCAGCAAGTCTCTATGCCAAGTCCAGGAGTATCGTTTGGGCGAGTCTTGGTCTTGCTGCAACGCGTAATCGAGTTCTGAAACCTGTGCGGGAAATTTAGTATTTGGCGGAAAAGGAGCCAAACAGTACCGAAATTTTGAAGACCAACATGTTGGATACATATTATCCAAATCGAAGCAGTCACCTCGAGAATGTTTGTCTGTATGAGGTTCTTCAAAATTACATATTCAAGAGGAACATCAAAGAAGATACTGAGAAAGGAGTGTATGCTGTAATAGGAAGTGACGGATGTCTGGTCAAGCAAAGAAAATGCCACTTGGTAAACCATCGAAAATTGAGTGGCGAATCTCCTGAAAAAAATGAGTTTTTCTATTTAGCACTTTTGCAACTTTTCAAGCCTTGGCGTGCAGAAGAGGAAATGCTTGGAGATTTCCTCTGTTACGAAGACTCTTTCAATGCTGCCAAGGAGACCATAGAATGTCCTGCTTTTCCCAAATATGTAGAAATGTTGAATGCGGAAATTGAGCAGGAAGCAACGATTGCAGCCGAGATTGCCAGAGACAGTTCTCAGGACAGTCAGAGTTCTGCTTCATTGAGTCAGGATCCACTAGGAGGACCTGTTATCGAAAATGAAGCTGCCACTGCTATGAATGAAGTGGAAAGAGCCATGGCACATGCTCAGGAGGATGCGGTTAACTTAGAAGAGTTGGAAAGACAACTCAACGTTGAGCAGAGGAAAATATATGACGAAGTTACCATGCAAATTGATCATGGATTAAGTCATGACAAGAAAGAGTGCTCATGTACGTCGTTGAAGCCTGTCCGACTGTACGTGAGTGGAGAAGCGGGAACTGGAAAAAGTTTCCTTATTAAAGCAATTTCATGTTATTTGCAGGAAAGGACAGAGTCATCGCTGTCTTGTGTTGTCACCGCTCCAACTGGACTGGCAGCACATAACATTAAAGGGATTACTTTACATCGTTTACTGATGCTGCCAGTGGAGCATGACAACAAATTACAATATCACAAGCTATCTGGAGATGCTTGTTGTGAAGTTTCAAGAATCTTGAGGAAAATAAAACTTCTTATCATTGACGAAGTAAGCATGGTTTCCAATGTCATGCTTGCCTTTGTGCATTTGAGAATGCAAGAAGTTCTCAAAACAGAGTATGATGTGTGATTTGGTGGGAAACACATCATTGTTTTCGGAGATCTTCTGCAGCTGACACCAGTGAAAGGGCAACCTGTGTTCAAAATGCTCACGCATGAAGATACCAGGAAGTGCCTAGGGAGCATTGGCAACGTCAATATATGGTTAAACTTAAATTATGCTGAACTGCATGAAAATATGCGTCAGGCGAAGGATGAAGTTTACAAGACTATTCTACAAGATGTTAGAATTGGAAAAGTGACCGAGCATGGGAAAGAAGGTTTACATGCACGATTACTGTCAAATTTATATCCAGAACAAGATGTTGTGCCTGAGAATATTTTTCAGAAAATTACTGAGAAGAAATCTGGAATATGTTTGATGCCAACTCTTGCAGAATGTGCCAAATTCAACAACAAAATGTTGCATTTAGAAAAGCAAGAGATTGTGAAACTGGGAGCTATTGACAGAGTAGAGCATATGGGATCAACAATTATTTTGTCTGAGAATTTGAAAACAAAATTGGATTCATTAGAGAAGACTATATCTAAAACTGCAGGTTTTGAAAAGACTCTGAATGTGTGCTTGAACTGCCGTATAATTTTAAGAAGGAATTTACATGTTGAAAGAGGTCTGGTAAATGGATCAATGGGTAATGTTGTTGATTTTGTAAAATACAGAAATAGAGATGGAATTGAATTTTTAAAAATTAAATTTGATGGCATTGAGGAAGTACAGCTAATTGGTCGTTGTTCTGCTAGATTTTTGCTTGTAAAAGACTTATATGTTCGCCGTAAGCAGTTTCCTGTTTGCTTGGCATATGCGGTGACAATCCATAAATCGCAAGGTTTAAGTGTAGACAGTGCATTGGTGAATATTGGCAGTTCTGTGTTCAAGGAGGGTATGGCATATGTGGCATTGTCACAAGTTAGAACTTTATCGGGATTGTACTTGATTGAGTGTGATGTCACAAACATTTGTGCGGATCTAGATTGTGTTAAGGAATACAATAGGTTAAGAAGAGAGTATGCGCCACATTTGCCTCAATATCCTTTGTTTGAGAAACGTGTGGTAGGCCGGAAACGAAGAAATGTGACCAATACTGGGGAGGTTGTAGCAAAAAGACGAAAAGTCGATGAACCTGAAATTATAAGCAGAAACAAAAAGGATTCTGTTGAAGATGTTGTTGGTTTTCAATTTGAAAACAGTTCTGGTGTCAACTGCTATGCTAATGTAGTGGTTAATGTTTTGTTTTCTCTAGAAAATGTAGAAGAAGAGATTGTGGTCAATTCTGATCAAAGATTTTGCAGTTTGTTAAATTCTGTGTTAGAGAAATGTAGCACTGATAGAACAAAAATAGAAAGTGTGTCTGAAATTCGAAATCTGTTAGACAGATGTTCAGGCCAAACACAATTCTCTCAAAATATTCAGCAAGATTGTCAGGAGTTTTTAATGTATATGCTTGATGTATTGCATGCTGAAGGTGTAGATGTAGATCACCTGTTTGGGCTTTCTTATCAATGGCAGCATGACTGCGAGAACTGTAGGGTATCAAGTACTACTAGTGTAGACTCAGAAAGATTTATATATTTAACTTTGCCAGACAGTAAATCAGTCTCTTTTAATAAACTAGTAAAAGCAGCTGATCACAACATGGAGTGTAGCCAATGTAAATCTGAAATGATGTCCACATTATTTATACGAACATATGGCCAGTATGTTATTTTAATGTTCCAACGATGTAGGCCTGATGGAACAAAATTGACAACTTTAATTAAAAATGTTGTGGCTTCACAGTTGTCAATATCAGGAAGGACTTTTGTAACTGCAGCAATTATATATCATGACGGTCCTTCAATAACATCAGGACATTACACAGCTTATTTAAAGTGTAGAAATGGCTGGTCATTCTGCAATGATTCTGTTTTAATTTTCACAAAAAAATTGCCGTATGACCTTAAAAACTCTTACCTGGTGTTTTTAAAACCAAAATTTTAGGGAAAGAATCTCAGGATGTGCTCTGAGGAATTTCAAGAAGTTCTAATGGCTCCTACACGATTTGGCCTTGAGGATAAGTGTAGTACAGAGACATAACTTCTTACCATAACACTGGACGTCATGGAGAAATAACTGCACTTTGAATGAATTCAGAAAAACTGTTTCTTTTTATAAGCAAATTGAAGCAGCCAATCAAAACATGGAGTAGAGGGAATGTAAGTCTGCAATGCTGTCTACTGTTTTATATTGCTTTGTGATTAAAAGTGATGTAGAGAATTAAATAATTGTAGTAGTCATAGAGATAGTGTAAGTCTGCTTCATAGTAAGCAGTATCAGTGTCATAGGAAATGTAGAACATGACTGAGCAAGAAGGGGAAGATATTACTAGTCCAGGATTGTGAAAATGATCTTCAACATTTTAATTGTGAAAGTTGCGGAAATACAACATGACGGGATTGGCTTACAAGAATTCTAAGAGTTATAAATGGCTCTGACATGATTTGGCCTTGTGGAAACGTGTGGTAGAGAGCAAGAAGTCATTTATTGTATGTAACATGTTTTTCAAAACGATGGAGGTTTTCTTTCAGAAAGTGGCGGTCTGAAAGTAATAACAGCACAACAGAGTGTAAGCTGTTCATAGGACATCCTTCGACGTCATGGAAAGTAAGTTAACTTTAAGGAGTTCTGAATTCTGATTTGTTATGTTGTATGGGTTTTTTAAACACAATCATTTTGATTGTGTTTTTTTTTCCCCGCTGTTATATGAAGAATGCCTTCAAGTCACTGTTTTTAGTGAAATTTGATACATTCTGAGAACAGCAAAAATAAACCATTTAACATGTTTAATTCTGTACTGTTTGCATTTATGATGTACATTTAGAACTGTGTAGGAGGCATGGAGAAGGAGAGGCTTCTGTAAGTGTCAAAGTTGTTGCATACAGTGCTCATATTCTACGTAGTCTTTCATATGATAGACTACATTTCCACAATGAGATACCTAAGCAAAGGAAACACAGGTGATATGATTGTGGAATGAGCAAAAAAAATTGCAAGTTTTTCAATTATATTACCTGTGTTTCCTAACATTACACATCACATTGTGTAGATGAGGTTTAGGCCTGTTCCTGGAGACAGAGGAGGTCTGACATTTGTTCAAGAGTGCAGTGGACATGACTCACTTCGTTGGTAGGCCTCCACATGTATTATCTCCTCTGTATTCTTCAACAAACCTAAATTCCATCTGCAACCCTGAGTAGGACTTACCTGAAACAAATCTGTGCATAGGTTACACCTTATTGGCATCTTGAAACAATCATTTAAAATGTTAGGGTCAGATTTATGGTGGCCGTGCGCCTCTTTTGCTCCATTGTGGGTCACTTTTGTGTAAAAGATGCACCATGTTGCAAGATAGGTTTCAGTTCATCTCCAGCAAGATACCATCAGTTTAAAATGTATATAATTAGCACTGTGTAGGGGGCATGCAGAAGCTGAAGCTTTTGTAAGTGTCAAAGTTGTTGCATGCAGTGCTGCACTTCTGGGTACTGTTTAATATGCTGCACTACATCTGCACTATGAGATACCTAAGCCTAGGCAACACAGATGATGTGATTGTGAAATGAGGAAAAGAAACTCCACATTTTTCAATTACATCACCTGTGTTTCCTAAGTTTACGAATGACATTGTGCAGATGAAGTTTAGGTCTGTCCACGGACACAGAAGAGGTCTGGCCTTTGTTCAAGAGTGAAGTGGACATGACTTACTTCATTGGTAGGCCTTCACATGTATTATCTCCTCTGTATTCTTCAACAAGCATAAATTTGATATGCAATCCTGAGTAGGCCACCTTAAACAAACCTCTGGAGAGGCCACACCTTATCGTCATCCTGAATCAATCATTTCAAATGTTAGGGACAGATTTATGATAGGTGTATGCCTCTTTTGCGCCACTGTGCGTCACTTTTGTGGTGGTGCAAAAGATTTGCTATGAGGCGACAAAATTACAAATTGATGCATCTAGGCAGATGTGTCATGCTGTAAAAAACCCGTGCCACATGAAACCGATGCAGCAGTGATGCAAAAGATGCACCATGTTGCAAGACAGGCCTGACTTCATCTCCAACAAGATAAGAAGCTAAGTCTTCTGTAAATGTCAAAATTGTTGTATATACTGCTCAACTTCTATGTACTCTTTGATATGCTAGACTCCATCTGCACTATGAGATACCTAACCAAAGGCAACACAGGTGATGTGATTGTGAAATGAGGAAAAGAAACTCCACATTTTTCAATTACATCACCTGTGTTTCCTAAGTTTACGAATGACATTGTGCAGATGAAGTTTATGTCTGTCCACGGACACAGAAGAGGTCTGGCCTTTGTTCAAGAGTGAAGTGGACATGACTTACTTCATTGGTAGGCCTTCACATGTATTATGTCCTCTGTTCTCTTCAACAACTCGAAATTTCATTTGGAACCCTGAGTAGGCCTCACCTCAAACAAACCTCTGGATAGGACACATCTTATTGGCATCCTGAAACAATCATTTAAAATGTTAGTGTCTTGCGACACTTTTGTGAGACAACAGCAGTGCAAAAGATGCACCATGTTTTAAGATAGGCCTCACTTCATCTGCATCAAGATACTGTTAGTTTAAAATGTATATCTTTAGGACTGTGTAGGGGGCCTGGAGAAGCAGAAGCTTCTGTAAGTGTCAAAGTTGTTGAAAAACTGTTTGTCCTTCAATCTTTTCCCTTGTCTTTTCTAATTTTTAAATACATGTTTTAATATTTTTCAAATGTTTGTTCTCTCTTTCACAGATTGAAAGTATAAAAACAAAAAGTGAGTAAGTTAACGACAATTATAAGGTAAATGTTTTGTACTCTTTTCGTTACATTTCTATCACATTCACCTACTAGTAGTTCGACAGCTTCATTTCTTTAACCCTCAGTTTCCTGCCTTTGCTACTTCCCTCATTCCTTTCTCTATTACCTACTTACTCTACTCCTTCCACTCCTTTTCTCAGTCCCTCTCTTCTCATAGTTCCTCACTCTTGTTCACTCACTCCGTCTCTATTACTCTTAGTGTCTTTGACTGATCACTCTTTCACTACTTGTTCATTATGCTTCTTCTGTGTAGTTGAAGCACACTAAGGGGCATATTATGAACACAGCCAATAAAATTATTGCTGTTTTTATTGGCAGAAAACTGTTACAAAAGTGGTTTTAGCGGCAGTTTTCCGCCGCAAAAGCGGCTTTAGCGACACATTTCTGCCGATAAAAGCTGCAAAACTTTTATTGCCTATGGTGATGATATGGCTCTATGTTATTTACATTTCTTTGCTGTTTCAATTAATCTTTTTCTGTTATTTTTTCTTTTCTGTTTTCTGTTTTTTCTCTCTGTTATTCCACATGTTTTAATCTGATTTTGAACATTCACTCACATTCTCCAAGAAACTCTTCTTTGTTATTGTTCTACTCTCTTTTTTTCTTTCACTTCCTTATATTTTGTTTTTCACAATTATACCCTCTTCCATCTTTTCTTCGGTAAATAGATCTATTAAACAGTATCTCTGGTTTACTCCCTATAGCTGTCTTTCTTTTAACATTACTCTCTGTTTACTTCCCTTATACTTACTCTTCTTTTTTTTTTAAAAAAAAAAAATTTTTGGGGTTCGCTCCCGGTTCGCGAACCGGGAAGCGAACGGGGAAGCGAACTAAAAGAAATAGAGCTTGCCAGAGTGCTAAACATTCTAGCAATTTTTTTTTGAAAGGGGAGGTAGTTCTGAAAATAACTTTTTTGTTAATGTTTTTGTTGTTTTATATTTTTTTTTTATTTTTTGAACATTTTTTGTTTTTTTTGTATTTTTTGAACAGTTTTATGTTTTTTTTTGTTTTTGATGGAGGGGAAACAACAAAAAACAGGCATTGAAAAGGGCTCAACAGGAGCAAAAAAAAAATTACTGTCTGGGGCGGTTAGGGCAATTGTGATTTACATAAGCTAGGTTCATTAACGTAATGCTCATGTTACCACATGACAGCAATGCACCGCAATACATACAGGTAAATTTGATATGAGCAAAGTTCTCCTGAATGTTTGGCACGGTTTCCCGTGCCTCTGCTCCTGTCAACGATATCTGTGATGTTGACCTGGCCACGGGAGTTGTTGTTGGGTTATCTTGCATGTAACGTATCTCTGCCTGGCTGTAGTTCAATGGATGCCACATGTTCATGTGACGATGCATTGTATAGTTACCGAAGCTATACTTTTTATCAGTGCCTCTAGATAACCGGTCTTTACAAATGAGGCAGGTGACATACCTAGCATTTACTTTCTTCTGCCCTCAAGGGAGTGAAAAAAACTGCCAAATAAAACTGGCTTTCCGATGGGAAACCCGGGGCACCTCTTGTAAGAACTGTGGTCCTTCTGTCTCCTCTTCCTCTAGTTCAACCTCTTCCTCCTCTGTGTTGCTGATGAACTGGGGAGGTGGTCCTCTCTTCCCATGAGGAGGTGGAGGTGGTGGTGGGGGTGCACCAGCTGAAGCAACTAATGAAGCCATTGCTCAACTATCAAAAATGGTCTTCCTCTCACAAAGATGAAAGTCATAGTGAGGAAAGAAGGAGGGGTTTTCATCATTTGGGAAAAACAATAGTTCTAAACCAATGAAAAGTGTTTTTTTTAGGTCACCTGACCTAGCCTTACATCATTATGAAACCAAAAGTGAAATGAACCAATGAAAAGTTTTATTAACAAGTCACATGACCTCTTACGCTCAAGTTACGCGCTCCGGAACGCGCCCCAGATCGCTTCCGGGTCGCTGCGCTTCGCGCCTCGGTTCGCGCTCCGGAGCACTTCCGGGTGCGCTAACGCGGCGCGTCATAAGACGCATTACGCGGCAACGCGATACGTCTCGCTTTCGCGACGCGCCCGGATCGCTTCCGGGGAGCTGCGCTTCGCGTCTCAGTTCGCGTACCGGAGCACTTCCGGGTGCGCTAACGCGGCGCGTCATAAGACGCATTACGCAACAACGTGATACGTCGCGCTTCCGCGACGCGTCACGATGTTGATTTCTAACGCGGCAGTTGCGCAAACGGAACGTTTACCGGTTCGCGGACTGGGTCGCGGCATCAAGATGAGCTAACGGGAAGCTTCCCGGTTCGCGAACCGGGAGCGAACAAAAAAAAAGTAATAACATTTTTTTTATAATTAAACATATAAAATATATTTTTGGATTTAAAGAAGAATACATTTTACAGCTACAGATATTAGCTTTTAAAAAACCAATGAAATTCATTGAAAAAACCATAGGTTATAGACCATATATAGTTAGGAATTAGCATTTACAAAACCTTGAAAATTCACTGAAAAAACCATAGGTTATAGACCATATATAGTTAGGAATTAGCATTTAAAAAACCATATTTTACTCACACAAAACCATTGAAATTCCATATATAGTTAGTTGTACTAACTATATATCGCGCACCCGCAATCCACTGCTGATCATGTCACATATTACATCATTCATGACATGGTCAGTGACATCACTGATGACATCACTGATGACATCTCAAATGACATCACTGATGACATCACTGATGACAGCTCAAATGACATCACTGATGACATCACTGATGACATCTCAAATGACATCACTGATGACATCTCAAATGACATCACTGATGACATCACTGATGACATCTCATTTGACATTACTGATCACATCACTGATGACATCATTCATGTGATAATACGATGAACCTCTTCAGACTCTAATATAACCTTAGATACACTCAGTGTAAACAGACACTCATAGACTGTCACTCATCCATGGAGTTACTCAGACACTTAGTCAGTCATGCAAAGAATCAATCACACCTCCATTTCCTCAACTATACAGTTATACACACCTTACTTATTCAAACATATACTAAAACATATTTACTCACTTATACAATCCTGGATACAAGTTCACAATGATCCATACAGCCACTCACACATTCACTGGCTCTTATGCACAGTTATTTATATATGTCAACTCTCACATGTACTGTATTTTACATATGTACTTACTTTAACATGTAGCACTGAGATATCCATTCACTCACCAATACACTCATGCACACAGTCAACTGCCCATACAGCTGTTTCCACATGCACTTTTGAACCCATACATCTAGTCAATCAACTGCTCACACATCAATGCAGAGAGTCATACACCTCCCAGCCACCCACACACACACTCAATCTCCCATACAAATGCTTGGTCAACCAATCAATAACCCATATAGTTAATCATATAGCTACTGATCAACACATGCAGCAGTTTACAGAACAACAGACATAATGATGCACAAATTAAGACAGTTTAGTCACTAACCCATGCACTCAGTGAGACACATTTAATCAGTCACTCATACAGTCAGTCATGCCCCTACTAAATCCTTCATCAAGACACTTATACATCCACTCATTCTTCAATATGTAAGACATATTTTAACTTTACAGAATTATACAGTCACTGGATGTAGTCATCAGTGATGTCATCAGTGATGTCATTTGAGATGTCATCAGTGATGTCATCAGTGATGTCATTTGAGATGTCATCAGTGATGTCATCAGTGATGTCACTGACCATGTCATGAATGATGTAATATGTGACATGATCAGCAGTGGATTGCGGGTGCGCGATATATAGTTAGTACAACTAACTATATATGGAATTTCAATGGTTTTGTGTGAGTAAAATAAGGTTTTTTAAATGCTAATTCCTAACTATATATGGTCTATAACCTATGGTTTTTTCAGTGAATTTTCAAGGTTTTGTAAATGCTAATTCCTAACTATATATGGTCTATAACCTATGGTTTTTTCAGTGAATATATATATATATATATATACATATATTACCTACTGGCGGTCGCCAGTAGGTATATATAGTTAGGATTTTTTCTCTATGGGATTTTTGAAAATTCTATGTCTAATAACTTTGCCGTTTGTGGACGGAATTGGCTGCAATTTTCAGGAAAATGGCACATTTTGTTTCTGAGCAGCCTTTGAAAATTTGGGGGGAGTTCGTCAAGGGGGGGCCGAGAAAAAAGGGGGGTCCCAAAACGCGTTTTTCCCATGTTAATTTCCATAGGGCGGTTGGCCTCACTTTTAGCCCGAACGGCTGAATGGATTTGCACGAAACTTGGCAAAATTGTAGGGACTGGTAGCCCGATGTGCCTTTTGTAGGTCTCAATATATGTGCTCCAGTGGATTTTGAGAAATTAACGTTTAAAAAAAGATATATATCTGTAAGCGCGGACCGGGCAGCGGCCTAGGACGCGTACTTTTCGCGCAACGGAGCTTTGTGAAGCGAAGCTGATTGGTTCTCCGGCGTCTGTCAACATTCCAAACAGTCCGTAGTGGCCGCAAACAGTCCGTAGTGGCCGCCATCTTGTCTCTCGGTAGGATCGAGAGACAAGAGGAGGCCAAAGCGAAGGGGCAAATGACCATAAGGGGGAATAGTAGATCCTCGCTGACCCCCTAGGTTTGATGTGGAGGTTTTAAAAGGGCCCCGCGGGGCAAAAAAAAAAAATTATAATAATAATCTTACGGCTGAATGGATTTGCACGAAACTTGGCAAAATTGTAGGGACTGGTAGCCCGATGTGCCTTTGCTAGGTCTCAATATATGTGCTTCAGTGGATTTTGAGAAATTAACGTTCAAAAAAAGATATATATCTGTAACAGCGCACCGCTTCGCGTACTTTTCGCGTTACGGAGCTTTGCGAAGCGAAGCTGATTGGCTCTCCGGTGTCTGTAAACATTCCAAACAGTCCGTAGCGGCCGCCATCTTGTCTCTCGGTAGGATCGAGAGACAAGAGGAGGCCAAAGCGAAGGGGCAAATGACCATAAGGGGGCATAGTAGATCCTCGCTGATCCCCTAGGTTTGATGTGGAGGTTTTAAAAGGGCCCCGCGGGGCAAAAAAAATAAATAATAATAATAATCGAACGGCTGAATGGATTTGCACGAAACTTGGTAAAATATTAGGGACTGGTAGCCCGATGTGCCTTTGCTAGGTCTCAATATATGTGCTTCAGTGCATTTTGAGAAATTAACGTTCAAAAACAAGATATATATCTGTAACAGCGCTCCGCTTCGCGGAGATAAAATTATATCTGTATTACCTAGCTGTTGCTAACACCAGTTAGCGACGGCTAGTAGGAGATAGCGACCATCTTGGGCCCCACTTTGCATGTGAGTGATATTTATCACTAATGACATGCAAAGTGGGCATGCCAAGATGTTAGCGACTGGAAACAGTCGCTAACATCGCTATCTCCTATTATCAACTTTTGGAAATATTCGAGATAAGCGCGAATATCTCCAAAAAGTAACAGCTGCCCTGAGCAGTTCTTAGCCATGTTATCCTATGGGAGGTGGATAACATGGCTAAGAGGATTAGCTCGGTAATGCATGAATATCGCTGAGTTTTCAGCGATATTAATGCATTGCGGTCGGTTTTTATCGTATTTGCGATAAACTTTGATAATAGCAAGGTTTATCTGCGATAATTTCTGACGGTAAAAAAATCTTTGCAATGCATCGTTAGGGATAAATATCGCTTAACTTTGGTAATATGCCCCAACGTCTGTTAACGTTCGATTCGAAGGAAATCAGGAAGTGTTGAAAAACATTGTCTGCGCCATCTTGTCTTTTTTCAAATGCCACACTTTTGTCGTGCACGGCAGCCATTTTAGATGCCT
This sequence comes from Lissotriton helveticus, assembly GCF_964261635.1. Taxonomy (NCBI): domain Eukaryota; kingdom Metazoa; phylum Chordata; class Amphibia; order Caudata; family Salamandridae; genus Lissotriton; species Lissotriton helveticus. The sequence goes on from NC_136061.1 coordinate 1,627,128,272, forward strand.
TGACCAGACCCACTCTGTGCACGCTGTCGATCCTTAGCATGGCTCCCCACCCTCGCAAGCATCTCCCCCAGGCAGTGGTCACCCCCGCTCTCTGTCTTATGCATGGGTAATAAACCTCCCCCCATCTGCGCTGCTCTTTCCTGAGAATCACACCCTGTGCCCGCCCGACACCTCCCTTTCGCCCTATTCACTACTGCACCCTCTGACACTCCTTTTCCTCTGTGTCCGATTGTCCAGGCTGGTCCTAGGGTATCAGCTAGCCCTGCAGATGTAGTTTATGGCCACAGCTGTAAAGATTCACCCCTCTTCAAAGGAGTTATAGTAGATCAAGGCCCACACTCGATGAGATCCGTCACAGCAGAAGCGTTGCTATTATCTGAAAACTATCCTGTATTGTGATTGGGGAGGGGACCGAGCGTGAAGCGGAAGATTCCAGGGATGACTCTTTGTACATCAAAGTTTTTACAATTATGTGTCACATTAAAAATATATAGCACTCCGACAAAGTAGTAAGATTATAAAACTTTAATAATTTATAAATATATACAAGAAAACAAAAATAGTAATAACATATAAACATTTTTAGGGAAAAACAACGAAGTAGCGGTCGGCTGTGCGAATAGTCCCAACGCAGCACAACGTCCAGATTTCCGGCGTGGGGCGGGTCATCAGTAGCAAACTGTTGTGCGAATAGTTCCAAGGCAGCAGAACGCGCTGAAATCTAGATGACACGAAAGTGATGTCTAGTAAGTTGCCACCCAGCAAATAACGGCGTGGGGCGTCGCGGGGGGTGGGTCTTCAGTAGCAAACTGTTGTGCGAATAGTTCCAAGGCAGCAGAACGATGGCACCAAGGTGATGTCCAGTAAGTTGCCGCACTGGTTTTGGTATCCTACAATGCTGCTCCGAATAACGGCGTGGGGCGCCCCGGGGGAGGCGGCGTGAACGGGCCTCTCCAGGTGGAGTGTCATCTGTTGTAGTGGGGCGCCCCTTTACCGTTTCAGTTGCCATTCCGTCCGTTTTTGGTCCACTGTGTCAAAAGCCGCAATTCAGCTGAGTTGCGCCCACTCTTGCGGTGCAGCGATAGGCGGCTGTCACAGGACTCTCAAAATGGCGGCAGGCTCTTTCCTTTTTGGGCCTGGTCCACTGAAATGGCCCTGGGACACCTTGGAAATCGGACGCTTGTCTGCTAGGTCTTGGACCCCATTCTCGAAAGCGTCCCCTCCGCCTTGAGAATTCATCAAAAGTTTTGGGGGCCCCGACTCCTGCAGGCTTCTGGTGGGGAGCGGCTGCCATGATTGCTCGCGGAATGACTACGACGGAGCTACGAGATGGTGGTGCTCTCATGCTGACGCCAGCTTCAGTCTGAAACATCCAGAAACAAGGTGGGGCTTTCATCGTTTGGAAAAAAAAAAAGTTTTCATCCAATGAAAAGTGTTGTTTTTAGGTCATATGATCAAGCCTTCCATCATTAGGAAACCAAAAGTAAAATGAACCAATGAAAAGTTTTATAAACAAGTCACATGACCTGTTATGCGGCATAGGGTATAAAATGCGGAGAAAATACGTTGGCACGTGAGGCGGCGTCAGTAGCGGACCGATGTGCGAATAGGCCGAAGGCAACACAGCGCGCCAAGATCCGGATGGCACCGAGGTGGTGTCCAGCAAGTTGCAGCACTGGTGTGGCCATCCTACAATGTTGAAAGTCGGCGTGGGGCGCCCCGTTGGCCTGTGAGTTTGCGTCAGTAGCGGACCGATGTGCGAATAGGCCGAAGGCAGCACAACGCGCCAAGATCCGGATGGCACCGAGGTGGTGTCTAGTAAGTTGCCGCACTGGTGTGGCCATCCTACAATGCTGAAAGTCGGCGTGGGGCGCCCTGTTGGCCTGTGAGATGGTGTCAGTAGCGGACTGATGTGCGAATGGGGCCAAAGGCAGCGCAACAATATTTTCTGACTGACACCACAAGGCGCTGAGATGCCAAGATCCGGATGGCACCGAGGTGATGTCTAAGTTGCGGACTGATGTGCGAATGGGGCCAAAGGTAGCGTAACAATATTTTCTGTATGGAAGATACCACTAGGCGTTGAGATGCCAAGATTCGGATGGCACCGAGGTGATGTCTAGCAAGTTGCTGCACTGGTGTGGTCATCCTACAATGCTGAAACTCGGCGTGGGTCGCCCCATTAGCCTGTGAGATGGCGTCAGTAGCGGACCGATGTGCGAATAGGCCGAAGGCAGCACAACGCGCCAAGATCCGGATGTCACAGTGGTGGTTTCATAGTTGAGAGGCACTTCATCTGCAGTGGGGCGCCGAGATCCGGATGGCACCGAGGTGATGTCTAGCAAGTTGCTGTACTGGTGTGGTCATCCTACAATGCTGAAAGTCGGCGTGGGGCGCCCCATTAGCCTGTGAGATGGCGTCAGTAGCGGACTGATGTGCGAATGGGGCCAAAGGCAGCACAACGCGCCAAGATCCGGATGGCACCGAGGTGGTGTCCAGCAACTTGCCGCACTGGTGTGGCCATCCTACAATGCTGCGCCGAAAGTCGGCGTGGGGCGCCCCGTTGGCCTGTGAGTTCGCGTCAGTCAGTGGGGGCTGTTTGAGGATCTGACTGCATTGGAAAGCAATGTGATGCTGTGCGTCGCCCCCAAGATGGAGGTTCCTCGGCTGCAGTGGGGCGCCCCTTGGTGTTTCACTCGCTATGCAGCTGAGTTGCGTGCGCACTTGTGGCGAATAGGCCGAAGGCAGCACAACGCGCCGAGATCTGGATGGCACCGAGGTGGTGTCCAGCAATTTGCCGCACTGGTGTGGCCATCCTACAATGCTGCGCCGAAAGTCGGCGTGGGGTGCCCCGTTGGCCTGTGAGGTGGCGTCAGTAGCGGACCGATGTGTGAATAGGCCGGAACCAGCACAAGGCGCCAAGATCCGGATGGCACCGAGGTGGTGTCATAGTTGAGAGTTCTGAGCAGCGCTTGTAACACTGTCTGAAGCTTATTTGCACCTGCTGCAGCTTCACTATTGCCCTGGTGTGGCCTAAGATCGCCCATGACATAGGCGGCCACCTCCCGGGGTCCGGCGGAACTTTTTTCCTTTTCCTTTGTGCATCTTGTCCCACAATCCGTTTGACCTGAAGACACGACCAGGTCCCTGAATGTGTGCAGGGGGACGCTATTGATTGAATCAAAATGGCGGCTTCACACAAAGCTGACTCAAGCGTTGCTGCTGATGCTATACAGAGAAAAACTGGTTTTCAGTTTGTACATTCTTCAGGATTTTTCCATCCAAGGCTGGTTGAGAGTTTGTATAACAATGGCTTCAGATTTTCAACATACTACTCTTCAACATTCTTCCTAAATGTAACAATGTGAGACTCACTAGGAGAACGGTGTAGTGAGGGCCACAAACGGCTGTTTGTCTTTCCTTTCAAAATGCTGCCAACAATATTTTCGGAATGGAAGACAACACAAGGCGCTGAGATTCGGTTGGCACCGAGGTGGTGTCCAGCAAGTTGCCGCACTGGTGTGGCCATCCTACAATGCTGCGCCGAAAGTCGGCGTGGGGTGCCCGAAGGGGGGGGGGGAGGCGGCGCAAACGAGCCTCTCCCGCTTCTCCATGTGGAGGCAGTTCATCTGCAGTGGGGCGCCGAGATCCGGATGGCACCGAGGTGGTGTCTAGCAAGTTGCCGCACTGGTGTGGCCATCCTACAATGCTGCGCCGAAAGACGGCGTGGGGTGCCCGAAGGAAGTGTCCTTATCCAGGGCATTATCGCTGTATCATGTCCTCCACTAAAATGGCCCTGGGACACCTTAGAACTCGGACGCTCGATTTTTTTTTCCTTTCCTGTACATGCAAAAAAAGGTAAATGCCCGGTACGTTACACGCTTCATCTGCCACGATGAACTCTCCAGAGGAACCGAAAAAAAATATAGTTGTGGTAACTATACCATGCATCGTCATATGGAGAGGTGGCACCAATTAATTATAGTGCTGCATAAAAGAGAGATTTGGAGGAGAACCCCTGACCTGCTAGTACATTCATCAAAGAAGTGGCACTGAGAGCTTCAGAGGCAAGGGAAACGGTCCCAAATATTTAGAAGAACTTTGGAAAGATTAAAATGACATGTTTAGATTGTGGCAAATTAATTTCATGTGGACAGATGAGTGTTACTCTAATAAATAAAGCATATGAACATCATCATAGTCGATGGTTGGTAGAGACATTTTGACTATATCCTGGACCTGCCCGTCCTCGCCCAAAATGGCGCCGGAATAAATGGGACTCGTAACTCCTTGTTGTGTACTGGTTGCAGAACCTTGAAATCACGAGATACGTATGCAGTTTTGAAGCACATGGCGGGCGGGGACGAGAATTGATTGAATATTTCGACATCCCTATTGATATTAAGTTCTGATGTGTTATTGATTACTGTACTGTTGAAAGTTCGAATTAACGTCACCCATGGTACTTGCCCGCAAATGTATATCTAGATAATTTTATTGTAACTGGCCCTGTCGTATTTTAATTATAAAATGTACGTCCACCGATTCCGTAACTGTTAGACACCTTAGTTCTTGCAACCTAATGGCCCGCCCGTTACGTTCCTCTACAGTGTAAATGTCTACTCATGACATACGATTACAGTTTGCTCCGTGGCCGGCCCACGTGGTTATAGGCTCGTATTTGTATAATGAAATTTTCACAATAAAGGTTTTTAAAAGAAAACATGGTAGTAGTATATACATTGGTAAAGTTTGTAATAATAGTCACTGTTTTAGAATCATTAAAAGGCAAGTGAAATAAAGCAGACCAATTACATGAAGGGTAAAAGGTATAATACGAAGGAACGCAGTAAAGATAAATGGTCAAGGGCTGTTGTGTTTTCTATTCCTGCAACATAAAGTGATCGATAAGAATCTCATATTCAGGCGTATCGGCGACTAAGACAGCAGGTCGACCCTCTTTTGCTCAACGGCTCCATCATGGGACGAAGAAACGCTCTTTTTCTCGAAAAAAGAATATATTTTACTTGCAGGACAGTTGTAAAATTTCCGGGAAAGTACATTAGCCTGGAACATTATAACATATATTTAAGAAAAAATAATGTTCGGAAGTAATGAAAAGCGTAATTTTTAGGTCATATGACCAAGCCTTTCATCATTACAATAAGAAAAGTAAAATGAACCAATGAAAAGTTTTATTAACAAGTCACATGACTTGTTATGCTTACGTTACGCGCTGCGCGCCCCGGATGACTTCCGGATGCGCTAACGCGGCGCGTCATATGACGCATTACGCGACAACGCAGGTCCAGAATATAGTCAAAATGTCTCCACCAACCAGCGGTCGGAACACAACCCCTTTCAGCAGGCTAAATAGTTCTGTTAAATGAGAACAGAAGGGACAGGCAACAAGAACCATCAGTGAAAGAGGGGAGGGCTAGTTCTTCTCTACCGGGTTACATTGGGGCGCTACCGGAACTGATCGAATTGGTAGTCTACAGTGTTTCTGGATGTTTCAGACTGAAGCTGGGGTTAGCATGAGAGCAGCATCATTTCGTAGCTCCGTCGTGGCCATTCCGCAACCAATCATGGCAGCCGCTCTTTATCGTTATTTTGGGCGGGGTGGGTGGCGGAGCCGAGCTGTTTTGCAGCCATCATTGTGTGGAGTTCAGTTCATCTCACTAGTTTTGTATTTGTCATGAGGGGTTGTTCCTAATGTTTCTATTTTAGCGAGGTCAAAAAGAGATCCCATTAGTGGCCTACTGATTTTGCTCGATTCCTTTTCTTTTTTTTTACACGATTTTTCGTTATCTGCAAAGACTAAACAGAGTATTGCGACTCTGTGTTTGTTTGTAAATAGAGAATGAACCAAAGAGAACTAATTCTAAAACAGTAAATACTTGGATAACAATCAATCAAATGGAGAGAGAAGCAGGCACGACGGATTACAACGGGGGCAAAGGCCTGCGTTAACTACCTTTCACTATCTGCAAAGAGAGAGTACTCCTAATAGAAATGAGGGGGGGGGGGCACCATTCAAAGCAGATCAGTGTGCATAAACACGAAAATGTTTTCACTTACCACGTACTTGACATTCGACAGCTTATGATATTTGCTATTAAAAAACCATTGAAATTCACTGAAAAAACCATAGGTTATAGACCATATATAGTTAGGAATTAGCATTTACAAAACCTTGAAAATTCACTGAAAAAACCATAGGTTATAGACCATATATAGTTAGGAATTAGCATTTAAAAAACCTTATTTTACTCACACAAAACCATTGAAATTCCATATATAGTTAGTTGCACTAACTATATATTGCGCACCCGCAATCCACTGCTGATCATGTCACATATTACATCATTCATGACATGGTCAGTGACATCACTGATGACATCACTGATGACATCTCAAATGACATCACTGATGACATCTCACTTGACATCAATGATCACATCACTGATGATATCATTCATGTGATAATACAATGCATCTCCTCACACTCTAATATAACCTCCGTTACACCCAGTGTTAAATACAGAGTATAATTTTTGAAACCATTGACACACCAATACTAGTTACTACATACGCACTCACTGATTCCTATGTCTACACACACATTCACTCATACAATCATTCATACATACAATCACTCATCTTGACAACACTATCATATGCACTCATACACCTATACAGACACTCACACTCTGCCACTCATCCATGGAGTTACTCACACACCTAGTCAGTCCTGAAAAGAATCAATCACACTTCCATTTTCTCATCTATACAGTTAAACACAGAACACCTTACATTTTTTAAACATATACTAACACATACTTACTCTCTTATAGAATCACTGATACAAGTACACATTGATCTGCACAGAGTCACACACCTCCCAGCCAGCCATACACACACTCAGTCTCCCATACAAATACTTGTGCAACCAATCAATAACCCATATAGCTACTTATATAGCTACTGATCAACACATGAAGCAGCTTGCACAACAACAGACATACTGATGCACACTTTCAGACAGTTTAGTCACTAACCCGTGCATTCAGTAAGACGCATTTAATCACTCACTCATACAGTCAATCACGCACCTACTAAAACCTTCATTCAGACACTGATACATCCACTCATTCTTCAATATGTAAAACATATTTAAACTTTACAGAAACACATAATCACTGGATGTTGTCATCAGTGATGTCATCAGTGATGTCACTGACCATGTCATGAATGATGTAATATGTGACATGATCAGCAGTGGATTGCGGGTGCGCAATATATAGTTAGTGCAACTAACTATATATGGAATTTCAATGGTTTTGTGTGAGTAAAATAAGGTTTTTTAAATGCTAATTCCTAACTATATATGGTCTATAACCTATGGTTTTTTCAGTGAATCTGTATATATGTATAATATACAATATAAATAAAACAATATAAAATGCTTTAAAAACAATATTCTTGGCTATGGTATTCTGCCACATAATGTTCTCATCATGATGATATTTTTAAGACATTATTTGAGTTCAACGAAACTATTGCAAAGCCCTTCTGGTCTTACAACCCCTGGAGATCTGTTTGATGTTCATCCTCGATGGGTAGATCAAATGATGTTTGTAATGTTTGTAATGTTTTAGAAGCAGTCTATTAATTATTAATTGATGTTGTGTGATGCAGGGATTTAACATATAGTGTACCCTTGCCCTGAGTGCCCAGCTACACGTTAAACTAGTATCCTGACATTTTTGTTTGTCTCTAGGGTCAAAATAACCTTGCATGCGAGCAGAGGCCTAGGTCCGTCCCTATTAATGCATGATCCAGAAACTTGTTCAGTAAAATGAAGGAGTGCACCAAACGTACCCTTACAGTGGGCATCGAGCTGGTGTCTTTGTCCAGGACGAGACACATAAACCAGTGCTGGCAGCATAACATGTGTTTTAAAAGTCTACTTTAGTCTATTGACCCCTTACATGTACAGTTGCCAAGCCCCACAACATTGCTCTCACTGCCAAGTGCATGCAGTGAAAGCATATCACATGATTTGTAAGAGGAGAGAGAAAATAAAAAAGACGGGCTAGAAAAATAAAAAGAGAGAAAATAGTCTTAGAAATGAAATGAAATAGCTCAAGCTAGCAGCAGTGACAGCTATATCATATCTGGTAGAGGTTACTCGACGTGCCACTGTGCAGGACTACCTACCAAGATTCTAAAAGAGTTTGGTCACGTGTATTTGAAAGGTCGGGATGTTTTTGAAAGATGTGTCAAAAAGAGCCTCTTGAATTAATCACTCGTACATAGAATGAATAGCAGTAATTGGGAGAGTGCCAGTAGCTTATCACATGAACTATGAGAGAATGAAGGAAACTAATCAAACTGTTTTAGCTGAACACAGCCCAATACTTTCAGAATGTTTAAAGGAAGCAAGAACGCCGATGGTGTTCTTTACGCCAATGGAAATGTACCAGTTTTGGTGTCTTTTCGATTAAGAATGCTCCTTACTACTTTCCAGTGCCTGATGTCCGTGCATCCTACGTGAATACACCACCATCTTTAGAACTACGTGGGATCACCAGATAATGTACTTAGAACAGGTGTTGGGCCTTTTTCACGTCACACAAAAATAGTTACTCTAACTTATGCGTACAGGGAGGCAAATACAATTCTAAGACCACATTAAAAATGATTGCCTCACACGACTGACTACCTGATCTTTTATTTCAGATTATCTCTTACCCATCTAGAGCACGCGTCATGCTTTCCCAGGAATAACAGAATAAAATGAGGGAAAATTCAAATATATAATATAGTGAAATAATAAATAACATAAATAATAAAAATACTTTCTGAGAAACCATAATGCTACATCACCAGGTATGCCCCTGAACGCAGATTCTACCGAATTATACCATAAAATTCCATCCACAGGGTTACCTCTGCCTATAATAAGATGTTGCTACTGAACTTGAGACCACAAGTTCAAAAACTAATATGCAATGTTATTTTAGTTTACCAATCCCACGTGACTACCCAAAAAGAACGCTTTTAACTACAGTGACTCACAACATTTGTTTTCCATTAGGAATCTTAATAAGTAGTCAATTTTAATCGCCATATTCCTTATATGACGGAATCCTTAGCTTGGTAACTATCATAAACATATTTCTTCCTAATAATGCGGTATAACATTATATTTGTCTCCTCTGACAACCTTTTAAAACATTTGAAGCATGTATGTGCATATTTCACATGAAACACTTATCACTGTGTATTATTCTTCGCACCTATGTTGTTTAGTGGCCCCACAGAGTGATACTCACAGGTTGTTACCACAATAATGTTTGAAAAGTACTTTTCGCCAAAAGATGTTTAATCTTTAAAGTTTTTGATAAAGAAGAGGTATCTAATCTGCGAATTCTTGTTTAACCTGTATTTCAACCTTGATAAAGAATGAGGCCTGCATGTAGATAAAAGGTGAAACATATATTAGCTGTCGATTTTAGATCCTCACAGTAAAGAATAAAAAAATACCACAAGCAACACTGCTGTAACAATTTATGAATTGAGCAATTCTGTTCCTTTTTGATTTCTTTCCTCTCTTTTTGCACATCGGAAGCAACAATGCAATTTATACAGTGCCAACATTTCTAATACAATATTTGATTTACGAGTCAGTCCCTAGTACAGTGCACTGTGTGTGCCCAGGGCCTGTAAATCAAACTATGTTAGCGGGCCTGCAGCACTGATTGCGCCTACCACCTAAGCAGCCTCTAACTGTAACTCAGATCTGTATGAGAAAGGTTGGACATGCCCTGGTGTGTTTGGCATGTCCTGATAGTGAAATACTGCCAAATTTGTTTTTCACTTTTGTAAGGCTACCTTTCTGATAGGATAGAATAGGGAGTTTGCTCATAACATCTAATAAGCACAACATCCCAGGAGAACAAGATAGGAAAATAAAGTCAGTATGCCGGAACTCAGAATGTTAAGATGCATCTTTTAATGAGGGTAATTTTTACATTCGGGGTTTGAAAATATCACTTTTAGAAAGTAGGTATTTTCATGCTTAGCCATCCAGTGTGCCTTCTGCTAGGTTGTGTATTGACAGCCACTTGGGGTGGGGGGGGGGAGGTGTGTCCTGCCTTTCCAGGGTGAGTCAGGGCTGGGCTGAATAGACTTGGGCTGCATTTAGAATAGGGGGAGGAGATTTCATTTCACCTGAATGGGCCTGGTCTGCCTTACACAATGCTGTCTCCACCTCCTGCCAGGAAGCTGCACCAGAAAGGACAGAACTGGTTTTTACTGGGCACAGAGTTTTGCTGTATAAATAAAGGGGCCTAGACACCCGAAATTTGGACTACCTCTGGAAATCAAGTGGAACCTCTGCCAAGGAGAAGAGCTGGAAGAAATTGGAGGAGTAGTGCCCCTTTGCTGCGTGCTGTCTGGGGTTGGCCTGCAGTGGCTGTTTCTGCCAAGGAGAGGAACTGTGTCTGTATCCTGCTTGCAAAGTGTATCCAAGGAGTTGAATTGGAGATTTCCCCCTGTTCAAGAGGTCCCAGGAACAGCAAAGATCTCACCATCCTTCTGGGAACCGTCTCCGGTTCAGCTGGTTCCAGTCACTTCAGAAGAAAAGAGCAGCTGACTCCGTCACCGAGTCAGTTGCAGACTCCGTGTTCTGAAGACTCCGCAGAGAACACCGCCTCACTTTGCAATGCAACCCTGGTCTCACCGACTCTGTCTTTGAGTTGCTGCTTGTACCGCACTGGATACCACACTCCGCACCACTTTGCTACATGCTGCACAGATTTCACCGACTCCGTCGATGCCTGGCTCAAACTTCAACCGGCTCTGTCACCACAAAAGGTACTGTCCTCAGGTCTGTTGACGCTTTAGCTGACCCATACCAATGCCGTTGGTTGGAATTGTTACACTCTGCCATGTTCAGTATCGCGGTAGCCCCAAACGGAGCCACTGAGTTGGAGGAACTGTGTTTTCATGTTATTCCTGCAACTTAAAAGTTATTTTGCAAAGTAGCTCTTTTTTACAGTATTGTATGTTGTATATTTATGTTTCTTGGTCTTGTTGATTTAGCTAAAGTTTTACTTATTTTTCTAAACTGCTGTGGTGTCCATTTGTAAAGTTATCACTGTGTTACTGTATGCATGCACACATGCTTTACAGACTGTCTCTGAGATAAGCCTGTCTGCTCGTGCCAAGCCATTAAGGGGGTGAGCATGAGATATTTTAGAAGTATATTCCCCTTACCCTGACTGGGAAGAAGGGTCCCTACTTGGACAAAGGTACCTACCTCTGCAAACTGGAGACCCCCATTTCTAACAGTCTATAGAAGTGGGATCCAAACATCCTCATTCAGTTCCAGTTGTTCTTGACCACTGAAGAGTGTTCACACAAAATGCTCGAAGAGAAACTGTCTGACCGGGACTGGTGTCTACCTAGCTGCTAGTATACAAGAGGTGAGGGGATATCACCTGCAGTATGAACTTTCTGCTGGAATAGCTGAGGGTCTGTATGGACTGTCTAACAGGCTGCCTTCTTGCCGGGAAAGGAGAGGAGTACCCCCTAAGCATGCAGAATGAGAAAATATTCAGGAGAAGTGAAGTACTTTTACAGGGGGGGAGCACCTAAAGAAACCTAATTACCGCAGACAGCAAAGCCAGAAGGGGCAGAGCTGTGAGTGGTGGTCCCCTTACATCTCTGAGCAGCTCTCTATAATGCCAAGAGAGAATACGACAAGATGTGTTAGAGCCTTACTGAAGATTATAACAGAGATGACCGCCCTGTGCTTTCTCTCCTATTGATTGATCATATTGAGTACTTTGTTTTGTTGTTAGATTAAAGTTCTTTATTTTACCTGCAAAATAAGCACCAGTCTTGACAATGTGACTGCTAGAGACTACTGTCTCCTCTAAATCATTGAAGCAATAGCCCCTTATTTAGTCACTGTACAAAACTCTTGTTAGCGAATGCTTTTACCGTTATTTTGAACATGTTCTAATCAATGCCTTTTATGTTTCCCCAGGGTCTATTTGCGGCAGCTAACATTTTATTATGTCCATGTAATGATACATAACCACAGTCACTATTACTTTGTGTTTAGTAACTTTTGGTAAGTTCTATTCCCCATTTACAAAACAGTTTCTGATTCCACTGTTACGAAAAAAGAAGTTTAGCAGGTGCATTGATTTTTCTTCAGCAACTAAAGAGCTAGCTAATCTGTAAAGCAGTCAGATCCTTCACAAAAGAATGCACTGCAATTACGCAGGACTACGTTATTTTAACAATGTATTCATGGATATGAATTAAAGGAATTTAAGTTTAAAATGCTTTATTGAGATAATAAAAACAATGTAAAACATCAGTACATAATATTAGCAATAATAGGAAATTTGAAAACATGGAGCATAAAACAAAAGCGAAGTGACATAATATGTTATGGAATAAAACTATACTTAGTGAAAGAAGCATTTTAGAAAAAAAAATATGTCAGGGAAAGGAAAAGAAGAAGAAAAGAAGAGAAAATAGGGGAAAAGGTGAAGAAGAGGAAAGAAAAGAGGGGAAAGGAGAGAGAAAGGTCGGAAAGAGGAAGAGAACTAGGAAAAGAAACATATATCAAACCATTTACATTTTAAAATAGATAACAGTTCAAAAGTAGTAACAATAAGGATTATGCCAACTTTCTAGATAAGCAATTGGTTAAAGGTAACCATAGTAAATCTCTCTTAATCAACAAGGAGGTGGAGGTTGCATATGCTCTGTCCATTCTATGATTTTGACATAGTAAGTTCCACCACGCTTGGTAAGAGATTTTAAAAGTATCCTTCCAATTAACCGTAATAATCTGAAAGGAAATAGCTAAGAACAGATTAATAAAAGGGCCTACATCCTTATTATTAACAAGAACTGAGGAGAGACTGCCCAGGAACTCATAATGAATGTGGAATGGAACATATAATAGGAGGATATCATTGAGTTTACTCCAACTTGTGGTCCAGAAGGTGTTAACCATATGGCAATGAAAGAACATGTGTAAAAAGTCTGACGGGGCATGAGGACATGACCAAAATTTAGGGGGGTCTTGCAAATCAAAACGGTGGAGATCACTAGGGGTCAAAAAAAGTCTATTATAAAAATAATATAAGGTTTGCGTTGTGCTGGCTGAACGGGAGGTAGTATGAATCTTGGACCAAAGAAAATCTCAAGTACGCACAGGAAGATCAAGGGTTAAGTCTTTTTCCCATAGTAGTTCTAGAGGGGATTTAGCTCTGATGGAATGGGGATGGGATAACAATGTATAAATGGTGGCAGCCTTAAATTGAGTGGAGAAGTCAATATGGTTAGAGGAAGGGGGTAAGTGATCAGAAGAAGTAGTAGAATCAGAGTTTAAAGGGGAATAATCACAGGTGAGAGCATCTTTGAGTGTAATATATTGAGATGCGTGATGTGAGGAGATGTGTTATAGGGACTAAAGATCAGAAAAAGGCATGAAAGTGCCATCTTTCATCATTTGCTGAGGGGTAAAGATACCTTTATCTATCCACCCATTCCAAAATAAGGCGCGATTAATAATCTTAAAATGTCTGTTATACCAGAGAGGAATAGTCATGGAGCGAGTGTTGAAGGAAGGATGGGTGCGAAGCGAAGAGAGAACTATTTCCTTAGAATGAATAAGGGTGGGGAAAGACATGCGTTTTGGAGGTAAAGTAATCTGAATAGCTGAAAGAAGAGAAAAGGGGGAATATTGGGCCTGTTCCAAGGAACTCCATGCAGTACAAGAAGAAGAAGTGGAGTCAGACACAAAAGTCCAAACTTGTTTCAAAGTGAAGGCAGAATGGTATCTTCTAAGATTAGGGAAATTAACTCCTCCCAAATCTTTAGGGAGTTGAAGTCGAGCAAGTGAAATTCTAGATTTGTGGTTATTTTATAGAAATTTTATAAGGATACTATTAATGGTACGAAAGAAGGTATTAGGAAGAGAAATAGGGAGCATTGAGGGATAAAAATTGATAATGGGAAGAAGCATCATTTTGATCGTAGCCAGCCTACCCCACCAAGAAAGGAAAAGAGGGGTCCAGCTGTCAATGAGGGCCGAGGTTTTCTTACAAGTTTCAGCAAGATTAAATTTTACAAGGTCCTTAAGATTGTTACAGTATAAGATACCGAGACACTTAATATGAGAAGAGGACCATTCAAAACCAGAGTCAGTAAACATGGAGGGGAGGCAAAATTTGTTTAAGGGTAACATTTCAGATTGATCAACATTCAATTTGTAGCCCGAGACATTAGAATAACTACTTATTAGGGAAAAAAATTCTGGCAAGGAAACATATAGGTTAGAAAGAAAAAGTAGGATGTCATCGGCATAAGCGGTAAATTTAATATCGACATTTTGGAATTGAAAACCCATGTAACGTTTAGAGCGTCTAATAGTCTCCAAAAAGGGCTCAAGGGCAAGGATGAAGAGAAGGGGGAAAGAGGACAACCCTGTCTAGTACCTCTAAGAAGAGGGAAATAACATGATTGACAACGATTAACTCAAACGGATGTGGACGGCGCAGAATATAAAAGTTTAATGAGTTTAATAATAGTGGGACTAAAGCCATGCCATCTTAAAGATCCGAAAATAAAATCCCAGCTTACCCTATCAAAAGCTTTTTCAGCATCAAGGGTAATAGCTGCAAGAGGAGAATCAGATTTTGTGGCTAAGTGTATGATATTAAGAAGGGTACGTGAATTGTCTGTAATGGAACGGCCTTTCACAAAGCCAGATTGGTATATATTGACTAAATCGGGTATTACCTTATTGATACGGAGGGCAAGAAGCTTAGCATAAATTTTACAATCAGTGTTAATTAAGGAGATTGGTCTATAATTCTTACACAAAGTAGGATCTTTATCTTTTTTGGGTATGAGGCAAAGCATTGCTTGCGTGAAAGAACCCTGTGACTCGCCAGCGAGCAAAAAGGAGTTTACCAGTGACAGTAGATGAGGGGTCAGAAGTGTTTTAAAGTGTTGAAAGAAATGAACTGTGAAGCCTTCAGGCCCTGGTGTTTTGTCTTTGGGCATTAAGGACATCGCCTCAATGAGTTCCGCTGCAGAAATGGGTACGTCAAGGGACTTAAGGTCAGGAACGTTGTCGGGGGATTTAGGAATATTTTGAAAGAAAGAATCAGGAAGATCAGAAGGTGGAAGCGTCTCTGGTGTATAGAGAGAGGAGTAATATTTAGAGAAGCAGTCAAGTATGGAGGAGTCAGAAAAGTGTAAAGTTCCAGATTCATCTTTAATGGCTACAATTTTAGACTTTTGTTTCTTATTCTTAAGATAATTCGCTAGGGATCTACTGGCCTTGTTGCGGCCCCCATACATCTTGGAATTAAATTTAAGGAGAGTGTTGCTAGCTGAATCCCATGAAAGTTTATTATATTGCATCTTGGTGTGAATAAGGAGAGGTAAAATATCAGGAGAAGAAGTGGTAAAATACTTATGCTCAAGAGCTTTAATTAGTTTGAGAAGCGATAAAGAATAGAAGAGAGATTTCTTTTTCTTCCGAGAAACAAAATCAATGATAAAGCCCCTGGCGGAGGCTTTGAAAGCATCCCAGAGAACATGAAATTGGGAGACGCAGGAAAGGTTAAGGTGAAAAAATTCTTGGGCAAAAGAGAGGAATTGTTCGGAGAATTGAGTATCCAAAAGGAGGGAGTAATTAAAGTGCCATCTCTTAAAAGCAGAGGAGGGAGAAGGATAATCTATATCAAGAATAACACGGGCATGGTCAGATATGAGTATGGAGCCAATTTCAACCTTGTTAATATATTGAAAAGCCGGTTGTGTAAGGAAGAAGTAATCAATCCGTGAGTGTGAATTGTGAACAGGGGAAAAGAAGGAGAAGTCTAGAGTGTCAGGGTGAGAAGTGCGCCAAGTATCTATTAGTCCCCTATTGGTAATAGTCTTGTAAAAGCCTTTCTGCATCCTATTGGGGATGTATCTAGTCTGTGATTTACGATCAAGGAAAGGATCCATAAGTTGGTTACAATCTCCACCCAGGATTAAGTGTTCAGCAGAATGTGAGGAAAGGAAGGTGGAAAAATCACTCCAAAAGGATGTAACTACACCATTTGGGCCATAAACATTACATAGGGAGACAGGGTGAGTGTTAACTTTATCATCTAAATATAACCATCTACCATTAGTATCTGCAAACTCATTCTGTAAAACAACATTTAGAGATTTATGAAATAAAATATTCACACCGTTCTTATTATCAACAGCTGGTGAACAAAAGATCTCACCGACTGAATATTTGCGTAACTTAGATAAATCTTGGGTCTTAAGATGAGATTCTTGCAAGATTGCGATTTGACAGTTCAATCTGGCGAGGTGCGATAACACCCGCTGTCTTTTAGTGGAATTACGCAATCCCTTTACATTCCAAGTTATAATGCGTAATCCTTTCATGAGAAAGGGGTGTAGAAAGGTAGAGAAGTAAAAAAGGGAGTTTGTGGAAAGGGAGCAGAAGCAATAGAGGACATGAAGCTAACGAAAGAATGATAGAAATATAAATATGAATGTTTAGGAAAGATTAGTGAAGAAGAAATGGAAGAAGAAGGAGGAACCAAATAGTGAGTAAAAAGAAGGTGGAGGGGGAAAAAGCCAGAAGTTATAAAAGGAGCCAAGCTTAAAAAAATGGAAGTATACATGATGAAAGAATAAGAAGAGATAGAGACAGAAAATAGTGAGTTGTAGAAAAACAAGAGCGGATCAAGAAAAAGAGATAAAAGGCGGCAAGGAAAAGAGGAGAGAAAAAGGCAGTGGAGGATAGGACTCCACGAGAATGGATATCAAGAAGAAGATGACCAAAAGTCAGCCGACTCTAGTCAAGAGGTAATTCGAAGGAGAAGACATTAAAGCAGGAGGGGGGTGACGAAAGGCAAAACAGCCAGACAAAAGAGGAAACACGAGAAGTGTTAAAGTGGGACAAAAAGAAGAGAAAATACATAGTTGAACATAATAAAAGGGGTGGTGAATTTTTTACAAACAGGAATAAAAAGAAGGAAGGATAAAAGGGGCTTACCATACAATAGGAAGGAACAGGGCCATGGAATAATACAGCACATGTAGAACGTATAGGAGGGCAACGAATGGAGGAAAAACCTTCAATCAGGACGGGGAAAACATACCTGAAAAACAAAGAAGGGAATAATGAGGATACATTAAACAATTATGGGGAACAAAATAAGCAAAAATTAAGACAAACTTAGGAGATATTGAGATATTATCATGGCTTGCTAAGTTCCATTAGTTCTCCTCTGTGTGAATGGATAAACTTGCGAAGGTCGGCTGGATCTTCGAAACTCAGAATTCTTTCTTTGTAGGTAACCTTGAAGAAACATGGATGAATTAATCCATAGCGAGCATTCATAGATCGGAGTGCAGGTCTCAGATCAAGAAATTCCGTCTGACGACTGGCGGTGGACTTGGAGACATCTTGACTAAAGAAAATTCGGTGACCAGACCAAAAGAGCTGTTTATGTTGTTTTGCTGCACTGAGAATTGCCATAAGGTCTGAATAAAGGAGAAAATAAGCAATAATGCCACGTGGCTTGGAAGAATTAGAGGCTTTCTGAGGCCCAAGTCTATGCGCCCTCTGGATATTGAAGTTCATAGTCTTTGGGAGACCGACAAGCTGAAGGACTTGAGATTTCAAGAACGTTATCAAGTCAGTGCCTTCAGAATTTTCTGGAATACCATAAATGCGCAAATTATTGCGCCTGTTGCGATTTTACAAATCCTCCGTGGTCTTCTTTAATTGATTGACTTCTTTTGCAAGACTATCAACAGTAGTTACTACATCTTGGACATCACTAACCTTCTGTTCAACGTCTGAAAGTCTGGAGTCAAGGCCTGACCATTTGTCTTCAATGCGCTGCAGAGAGGCAGCAGTATCAGTCATAAAGGGCCTAATGAGACGAAGTTCCTCCATAACATCTTCCAGCGTGATTGGAAGGGGTGATTTAGAGGGAGATGGCGGATCCTGTTTAAGGCGTTTACTGGGACCAGCCTTAGTATCCTTACGGCGACCAGTTGAGGGACCATGCGATTTCTGTGATTGTTCCATGTTTGTAAACAATATAGAGCAGGGCTGATGGTGATACACCAGTACCACAAAATGGACGAAAGAAAATGAGAACAAAAAAAAAAGAAATTGGAGAAATTGAGCTTATCCTGCAGAGGTGATGAAATTCAGGTAATAGCTCAAGAAAAACCTGCGCCACAGTAAAGCAGGAAGGACCTCACTCAGCAATATTTTACTCTCCAATAATATAGCCTAGGAGACTGAGGAGAATAAAAGAAACGGCTTGCACCCCGTAAAGTAGCATAGTCAAGCCATTAACAGGCATAGAATGGGGCAGAAGGGCAAAAGCGGCACAACAACATCACGCTGAGGGAGTTGAACAGCGCGAAAGGAAAACACCTAAGATGGTGGCCGCAAAAGCTCCGAAAAAAACGGGAGCAAACAAAGAGTCATAAAAACTTTGTTTAGGTCCAATACTTGCAGGAAGCAGCCCCCATGTGTTCCGACATCTGAATCCGTCGTCCTAGAGAAGCGGGAAGTCCCCGAAGAGGTCCCTGTTCATCCGAGCGTTGCTCGATATGACAGGACTCCTCAGGTGGCGGCCATCTTGCTTCGCCGCTCCGCCGCTCTCTGAATTAAAGGAATTTGATGTTACTTGCAAGTTGTTAGTAAAGCTTATGTTTCTCATGTTGCTAAGAATGCTGACACCCAAATAGAATTCAATTAATTTTATGTTGTTCCTTTTTATTATTGTTTTTAAAACACAAAATAAAAATGTTATACTATAATGTATTATGCTCCTTTTAATATCCATGTTATGCGGTCGAATAACGTTGAATTGAATTGACAATATTACTGTTCATTGACTTTTGAGGTCTGTACGCTTATCTCTAACATTACCTCCATGAGAAGCATTGAAATGCTTCGTCTCACTGCTGTAAAAGTCACGTGTGAAGAAGGTTGGACTTTGCCTAGTGTGAAGAGCCATAGTCGGACATACACAGGCCACCTGTGTCAAACAACCTTAATTACCACAGTTAGGGTCTACTAGCCCCGGTCTGCACAGTAGCACCCCGAATTGGGTCTGACAATGAAAAATAAGAAGAAAATCCATTGAATGTGGGAGTACATGTGGAGGTCTGCAATGTTACTATAAATGTGTTCATACAAGAAATCTTATCATGTTTGAAAGCATGAAGATAAATATGTGTAATCTTTCTAAAAGTCGAATCAGTATAATTGTATATGGAAATGTTTTGCAAGGTTCTGATAACTCTTGATTTTAAGACACATTCAAAACTTGATTAACTCAGGTGAACATTTTTCTGTGAGCCAATCTGACCCCAAGGTCTGGAAGTGGGCTTTTCACAGCTGGAATGCTCTTTGGGTTGTGTACACATTTGTTGGGATTCACAAACTATCCTCTGAACCCTTTTCAGAGATATGACAGTTGTTCCCGAAAAGGACTAAAATAAATGTTCATTTACTTGTACTTAACCTTGTGAGAATCAGAACCCAAGTTTTTGACAGTAGTGTGCATCTGTGAAAAGTGTTTTGCATGAATGTGTCTTTCGTTAAGAAGACCATCACCCCGCAAGTCATTACAGTCAATGTTTCCAGTGCTGGAAGTTGATGAGATTGTTAACTCATTCTGGGTTTTGTATTGATATGTTATATCCTTTGAACTAATTAAACTGACACACCAGAAATTAATGATTTGTAGCTAAAACAATCAGAACTGAAGAGCGTGTCCATTACGATCTGAAGTGAGGACGTTGGCCTTGTCATTGTGTGATTATGCTTTACTGTATGTCAGTGTTTGTGTGGCTGTAAGTATCAATATCTGTGAAACAGTTTACTTGTCCTAGTATTGGGCCACATCTGACAATAACTAAGGGCCTAATTACGATGTCGGGTGGAGATTCCTTTGCCTGACATTGTCTCGGTCAAGGGACCAACCAACACCGAGTCGCCGGTCCCGACTGACTAATTAGGTTGCACTCCTATATATCACAATGGGAGCAGGCATTTTGACCGAAAAGCATACTCCCATTGTAAAAATGCGGGGGTGCAGTTCATCCCTGCACCCTGTGGCAGGCACCTTCCGGTGCCTGCCACAGGGTGCAGCGATCAACAGGGGGGCTCCAACCAGAGGCTAACCATGAAAGGAAGCCCTGCTGAGGGCCCCCAAAGTTGAGTTCCGACAGTCTTTCTGTGTCAGAAACGCTGTCACAGAACAGCAGTCGCCACCTAACATTGTAATCACTCGGGTGGAAAGAGCCACCCTTGGGATTACTGAAAGCATTCCGACTGGCGGACCCCAGTCGGAATGACCAATTACATTCCTTTCCGACCAACTCATCATAATGGGTCTGTCAGAAAGGAATCTGACCGTCTGATTACAATACGGTCAGAGCTGTTTCTGACCGCATCGTAATAATCCCCTAATTGTCAGTAACTTTGAATTTGTGAGTGTCTATTTCAATGTATTTGAGAGTGTCGGAAATGTAGGATTTTGTTGTCTTTCACAACTTTTAGATTTTTCGAATACTGGAAATATTCTTCTGCTGACATTTTGAACAAATACACATACAAACAAATTTTTATATATGTATGAAGTAGCGGGGGAAAAGTAGAATGCTGAAAAGCAGTCAAGGGCCTTGGATAGGATTCAAGATCGTTTACAATGCGATACATGTCAAATAGTTTTCTTAATGTACTGTGTAATAGTGCTCTTTGAAGATATGTGTCTTCAATTAATTTATCAATTGCATGGGTGGACATGTATCATTTTAATTCTCTGCAGATGTTAGGAAATTTCCCTAGTGTTAATTCCATTTTGACATGCTGGTAGTGGTTGTCAAGGGATGACTAAAGCAACAAAGTTTTCAGGATGTGTATAATGACTGGTGTTTAACTGTAAAAAGAAGCAAAGAGGATGAGAAGGGTTACAAGGAAGGATTCACTTTTGTCTTGATGAGCAGGACATGGAAAGCAACTGTCAATGTAGTCTAATGCCAGAGTAGTAGACTTGTACATGGTTAGTTTTATTAATAATGTTCAGTAGTGATTGCTTTCTCAATTATTTTTCAAAGGTGATGAAGTTGCCAAGGCTTGATTAAGGTTTATGCACAAAGGAGAGGATTTGTTTTGTTTTGAAGGGCAATATGGGAGGAATGCATTGCAATGTTGAAGAGGGTATTAGAGTATATCATGTGAGGGATTCCATTATAGCTACACATGGGTGATAATTGGAGGTCTTCATTGAAAGTTGTCTTGAGAGTTGACAGAGTCGTTGATTAAGAGTACGTTGCTTAATTTGGTTGATTTATTAATAATATTCTTGTAGAAAGTGCATTTACTTTAGTAATAAAGGATAATCATGCTGTTTGGAGTGGCTGAGGTCATCAGGGATTGATATGTCTCTGATCCTTTGCTTATTTGCACATGGTATGCATATCCTACATGTAAGAATTTGGGTTTATGATTAAGGGGCTGAAGATCATCCTCATGCAACAACCACAATCCCTATCAGAGTGAACCACAAAGATCACTAAATTAACCTGTGCTTAAACCACTGGTAACGTGGCACAACAGTAGTCTGGCTTGACTTAGAGGCAATATGTTAAGTATTATTGCAGCACTAAAACAATAATGAAGTGTAAAAACCCACACCAATTTACAAAAATAGAAAACGTTTTAAGAATTACAATGACATAGAAATACATTAAATCCAATTAGTAGACCCAGAGATATGAATGTTTAACATTTTTAGTGAAAAATAGTGCCCAGAAGATCAAAGCAACAGCGGAAAATCGCCATTGGGAAGTAGCTACGGGTTGTAGCAAACAAGGACTCTACAAGGCAAGATACATTTCTGAACAGGAGCTTCTTATAGGATTTGCTCCAGTAGAGAAGAATGTAGCTGGAGTTAGGCCAACCTTGAGTGAATCTGTGATCAGGTAGGTCCCAAGTTTTTCTGGTTCTCAGGCCACTTTTAAGTGGAAATATTTTAAGTACCACATTTCTGTTGTTTGCTGTTTGGGAGAGTGTAGCATCATTTCCAATGTTCCAGGACTGGTGGGAAACCACTTGAATGGCAGGGCTCACATCAGGCAGAGTACTGGTACAAGTTCAAGGTTGTTGGAGTGTTTTGTGTCCCTGTAGCTCAGAACAGGAGGCGAGTCTACTAGCCCTTGTTATAACTCTGTTAGTCCTGGGATAAAGCAGCAAGGTAGGCCTCAAGCAGCAGGGAAGTCATCTGAGGGCACAAGGCAGGCTCCAAGTAGCAGGGCTGTCGACTGGAAATAGCAGGCCAGTCCTTTGAAGTACACTGCAGCCCTTCTGGGGTTCCTGCAAAGGTCCAGGAGTGAAGTGAAGAGTGGGTCTGCGGGTCCAATATTTATACCTGGCGTCAGCCTTGAAGTGAGAGAAATTTCTGGACCCCCATGTCTTGTTCTGGAAATGTCCTTTCTCTGCTTTCCAGACTCCAAGAGGTGTAGGGAGACAAAGTCCTAGTGTCATGTTCTTTGTGAATATGCTGGGTGCAGCCTCTGTGAAATGTAAGTGGAGCAGGCAACCGATCCACTCCTCCAAAACTGGCAGGATAGATCATTCTGCTAACACCCACTCCCCTTTGTCTCACAGTTTGGGAGGAATACACAAAGGCTAGCTCTCATTCTATTCACAGTCATGAGAGCCATGATACTGGCTGCAAGCATCAAATGATTAGAACAAGAATGTGCCAACGTTCTAAAAGTCTCTGTTAATAGTGCCTACAAGGGATGTATTCAGAAAAATATAAAAATAAGAATTTCTAATTACTTGCTAGATGTCTAAACAAGATATAAAGTAACCAGTACAAGGCACAATAAGATGTATTATTTCAAGAAAAGAAATGAATCAGTGCAACAGGGTGTATTTCTTATTTCATTATATTTTACTCATTGAGTTATTGTAACCACTAGTGGTTCAAAATGAAAAGGTACTTCAATAGCATTGATAACAGACCTGAAAAATCTTTGACAGGTAAGTTCAGCTAGTTATCTATGCACAATAGTCTATTTTCAATACTATGCAGTGTGGAGACTGAACTAGACAAAGGAACACAGTCTTCAAGCTTCAATCTTAAAAGAAACTAAAAGGGAAATGCTTTAGGATATACTAGCACATTTTCCTTTTAGTTTCTTTTAATTGATATAGCAGTCGGGGCAACATGCCCATCAGAGCCAGAGCCAAGCGACCCACCACTGACAATGCTAAAGTAACCCAAAGGCTAAATTGAGATTTGAGGGACGGGATCATTTTAAAGAGATTCCCATCTAGCAAATTTCATCCCTCTTGATATATTTGGATGCCTAACAAATGGAATGTCCAATGCACCATCTGAATATTAACATCTCCGAAAGGCAGAACATGCTCACCATAATTGTCTGCAAAGGAAAAACATATGGTATGGAATGAAATGCTATGGAATGGAAAGGCATTTCTCGAGCGCATAGCTACTCGGGAGCATCCCAGCTCTAATAGCGTTGCAGTTCCAACTATAAACAGTTTCATGGAAACAGATAAGTTTTAAGTTGCTTTCTAAAGGTCAGGTTGTTAGATTCCAGGTGGATTTTAGTGGGTAAGTGGTTCCATAGCTTTGCAGCATTAAATGAGAAGCGACAACCTCCGCTTCGTGTTCTTCTTATTTTTGGGATCACCGCCAGTTGTTTATTATCTGACCTGAGAGATCTCTTGGGACAATAAGGATGAATAATGCCTCTAATAGTGGGAGGGCCTTTGCCTGAGAGTGCTTTGTGCATGATACATAAAGCTTTACATTGGACTCTTTTTTGGATGGATAGCCAATGTAGTGAGGACAATGCAGGTTTGGCTGACAGACGTTTAGGAGAGTTCAGAAGCAGACGTGCAGCACAGTTTTTCACTATCTGTAGTTTCTTTATAGTTGTGGATGGTGCTCCTAGATATATGATTCATCAAACTTCAGTTGGAGGTCGGATAGTGTGCCAAATGAGAACAGAAATTCCCAGCTAATTGCTCTCTGAGATCCTCCACATATATAACCATATTGTAGGCATACAGAGACACAGCATGGAAGATGGGACCCTGGGGAATCCCCCACCTCTGTGCCTCCTGATGGGGCTATTGTTCCATAGGCTCCAGAGATGGAACAAGGAGCAATGAGAAAAGCAGGCACCCCTGCCGAGTGCTACGGAAAATACCGTATATGGCTTGGAAATATAAGTCTCTGTTCTAGCTCGATCAGTTGGATTAGATATGTGGAGTGAATACCAAAACGGGTCAGGGCAGCAAACATGAAGTTCAAACTTAGGGTATCAAAGACCGGCAGCAGGTTTAGTGATAAGCAGCCAGGTAATGGGTATTGATCAATGGCTATATCCATGACCTGATAAAAATAGCATATATTGAGTGAAGTTTTTCACGCTGAACAATGCCACAATGATCAGCGTGTATCAACTGTAGGTGCAGGGGGAGCAACCGGCAGCAATGCAGCTCGATCTAGATTTTATATTTAGTATTGAGCAGAGACAAGGATCTATATGAGGACATATCATCTGGTGGAAATCCTGATTTTAAAAGAAGGTGAACAGCATTCCCTCCTCCAGAGAGGTCTGATTAAGCCACTCCAAGTTTGGTAACAGGTGTTTAGCAAAGGTACCATAAAAATCGATTGCAAGACCATCTGATCCTGGCGTTTTGTTATGGGCTAGATCTTTGTCACCCCAAATATCACCTGGAAATAAAGGAAACCTTCAAAGATTGGATGACACTGAGAAGAGGGAGATAGAGTGAAAGGTAGAGGGAGAGAGGTTTAACTGGAGTAATAGAATAGGCATAGATCACAAAGACAGAATGTACACTTTATCAGGGGGCCTTTGGAGGGTGGGGCCTTGGGTAATTGCCCACTTTGCCATGCCTTAAACTGTCTATGGCTCATAGCCCTCAATCTTTCACTCAGGTATTCAAACCACATCAATTCAGATCCAAGATTATCATTTAATTGCAAAATGTTTTACAGGGTGAATGCAGTTTTGAAAATCAGTATTGCAATCTTTGATTGACTGAAGGTTTTTACCATATCTAGCATAGCCAGATCGTTAGACAACACAAAAATATTAAGCCAGTGATGAGCACATTTCTGCAGCTATTGGAATATGTCACATTAGGGAGTGTTTTAAAGAAAGTGGATTACAATCACATACACTTTTCACCAACCCTCACTTTACAGAGTAGTCGAGGGAACTTTAAGAAGGAACATTTCTATTTAAGGAAGTTCAAGTCAAATGTGACTGCCCAAAAACAGCTTAGGTACTTCTGAATGTATAAAAACAAAAAAAAGCATACTAACCTAGGGCTCTGCAGGTATTTTTAACTGGGCTGAAAATCTTCAGGACAAAGGACCTTTATTAAATGTTGGTGACATCGACGAAGTATACATACCACCAACATGAAGGTCCACCCACCCAATATAATTGCGGGTGGACATTTGGTTTGGCTATGGCAGTGACTACTCCATCCAATCAGGATGGGTGGCAAAGTAGCCATTTTTTTACTGTTCATCACCACCAGGCAAACCCTGACAGTGAAGGACAGTAAAGACCAAATACTGCTCTCTCCGACATGGGAAACTACTATCATGGCAAGGGAAGCATTATCGTCAAAAGAAAATCCCATCCCTGCATTTTCTTTTTGAAAATGTAAAAATAAAAGTTCTGACACAGCCCTGCACCAAACAATGAGATGCATTGACAGAAACCAACATGACAGCAGTTCCTGTTAATGCTTTAATAAATGATCCCCTGCTTGTTGGTCATTTATAAACTTTACTGGTACTTCCGTCATGAGGAAGGAGTAATTTACTCCATCCCCATAGCAGAATGGTTGGCTGTCCATCAATATATAAATCTGGTCTAAATTGAAAACATGGGGTAAAGTTGAGAACTTTGCAATGTATTGAAAGGCTTGAAGAGATCTGCAATATTGTAGAGCGGTATACTCTAGATCAAAGTCAAGATTATAAGATTTCAATTAAACATAGGAGAGACGCTGGTAGGTGTATTGTTATTATTGGACTATGCCACCTTTAATTGATTATGCTCCTGTACCAGCGGATGGCATTTTGAAAAGTTGTTTTGGTTTATTTGAGCTGTAGCCTTCTGAGATGTAGAGCCATGTATATCATTTGATTATTTGACTGGGTTGGGGAAATGTATTTGTGTTGTTCTGTGCTGCAATCCAGCTCGCTTTTTGCACGACCTGTGCTGTATTATCAAAAGTGCCCTGGGGTGCAACAAGCATGTACTCCTATTTTGTAGCACCACTGGGGAACAACGTTGGTACTACAGAAGAGGCTACAGATGCTTGTGGGTCTCCTTCTGTAATGCAGTCTGAACCGACTGGAATGTACTGCCAGTACAATCTCAAAAAAACACTTTGCCTTAGCTGTCAGGGGGTGCAATGACTAAGCATCACTTAAAGGTAGAGTATAGTCAGTGAACCATCCCATGTGACCCCCACAAATCTCTCTGCAGGCAAGTGCACTCACTTAGAACACCCAACCAGCAGTGGAATCTCTGTCCCCCTTTAAAATGCAGGGATACTTAACAGCTGTGCGATGCAATGCAGGCCTGTAGGTTCAAACATCTGCTCCAAGTTTACTAATTTGCTGGCTTAACGGTAGGTGCAAGTTTGCTGCTAGACCTGTGGCAGCACATTCATTGTGACAAGATGCACTGGCCCAGACTGTATTCTGTGCAAACAGTTGCAGATGCTCTGCATGAATAGACCTGGGCAGTGCACAAACATATGGGCTCAGTTGTACTAATTCAGCTCAACAGAAAATTACTGTTCACAAGCAGTTTCTGGAATGCTACCTCATTTATATGGTTTAGATATTGTCAGTTTTAGATGGTCAGATTTCATCTATGTTTTGTGTGAATAATGAACATTGCAGTGATTTTACAATAAAGGCCTGAAAAAAGTGCAGAACCATTTGTAATACATTTTTAGAAGAGACTAATATGTATCATGATGTAAGGTTCAGCTGCATATAATTGCTACCCCTACAGGTATCACAGTTATTTCTATCTCAGGCCCGCATTAATTGCTTCACCCCCCCCCCCTATTTTCCTGATGGAACGTACCCCTTATCACACTGTCAGGGGTCCTGAATTGGTTGCATTAGTTGACAGGGCCTCTGCAGAATACTGGCTTACCCCTCCCTACATTAATGTGGATGTTTGAAAGCATTATATATGTGATAAAGTAATCCCTGCCATACATAATACAAATATTGCAAGCCACTGAGTTCAATGATTGTGTAGAGGAATGAGGCTGAAGACTCAATTCCTTTATAAGGTTATGGAACTCTGAGGTAACTTTCAATATACTTATCATGTATGGCAAGTGGTACTTTATCATGCATGGCAAGAGGTACTTTATTCCTTATGGCGGATCGCCACCGCCATGCGGGCGGTGGCGATCCGCCCTACATGGTAATCAGCCCCTTAATGTTTGCTTATGTTAATACTTACAGTTGTTTATAGGAAAATAACATGTTCCTTTTCTGTAACCTCATGGATGTACTATGGAAAAAATATATTTAAAAATATATTTAAACAGTATGAGGGCAAAGTAGAAACACAAACTGTCACCAGTCTAAATATGTTATTTATAATAATAATACTTCTAAAAATAATCATACTAATAATAATAATAATAATAACATGAATTAAAGCTTAAAAATAATGAACAACTAGACAATTTCTAGGACCTTTAAAATTAATAAGAAACAAAAAATGGCTTTCCAACAGCGTGTGTAGCGTTACTCTGACCTAAGTAACGCTACACACACTGTTGGAAAGCCATTTTTTGTTTCTTTAATAATTTTGTGCCATTCGATGAATACTCATTCTCTGCTAATTTTCTTTTTCTGCTTACTTCTGAACTTTATTTTCCCCTCTTTGTGCTTGTTGCTTACCTTTATGCAATTTTCTGTCTTTATTTTGCCTTTTTCTGCTTGTTTCTGACCTTTATCTTGCCTCCTTCTGCTCCTTGCTGATATTTATTTTGACTCTTTCTCCTCATTTCTGACCTTTATTTTGCTTCTTTCTGCTTGTTTCTAACTTATATTTTATCTCTTTTTACTAGATTCTGACGTCTATTTTGCCTTTTTCTGCTCTTTACTGGCCTTTATTTAGCCTCTTTCCGCCCTTTGGTGACCACTATTTTGCCTCTTTCTGCTCATTTCGGACCCCTATTTTACCTTTCTGTTCATCTCTGACTTCTACTTTGCCTCTTTCTGCTCATTTCTAACCTCTAATTTGCCTCTTTCTGCTTATTTCTGATCTCTATTTTGTCTCTTTCTGCTCGTTGCTAGCCTTTATTCTTTCTTTTTCAGCTTGATTCTGACCTTTATTTAGCTTTTTTCTGCTTGTTGCTGATCTCTATTTTGCCTTTTTCTGATTTTTGCTGGCCTCTCTTTGGCATCATTCTGCTCGTTCCTGACCTTTATGTTCCCTCTTTCTGTTCGTTAGTGACCTTATTTCTACCTCTTTCTGCTTGTTTCTGGACTCTATTTTACCTCTTTCTGCGCATTGCTGACCTTTTATATGGCCTCATTATGCTCATTGCTGACCATTAGTCTGCCCCTGCCTGCTCGTTTCTGACCTTTATTCTGCCTCTTTTTGCCTTTTATTCAGCCTCTTTCTGCTCATTTTCCATCTTTATTTTGCCTCTTTCTTCTCCGTGCTGGTCTTTAATCAGCCTCCTCTGTTCATTTCTCACCTTTATTTTGCCTCTTGCTGCTGGTTTCTGACCTTGATTTTGCCTGTTTCTGCTCGTTTCTTACCTTTATTTGATCTTTCAGCTCATTTACCCAATTTATTTTGCCTCTTACTGCTAATATCCAACTTTATTTTGCCTTTTTTCCTCGTTGCTGACCTTTACTTTGCCTCTTTCTGCTCATTGCTGACCTTCATGCTTCCTCTGTCTGCCGGTTTCTGACCTTTATTTTGCTTTTCTGCTCTTTTCCCCGGGACCGTGGGGGAAGCCTCAAGGCCCCCGCGGTCTCAACCTGCTCCCTGCCTGCGGTACCCGGCATTACCTCTGCACAGAGGTCACTGCTGGAAAGGCAGCTCCTTCCATGCAGTAGCAATTGATTCGTCTCTTTTCCTGCTTGCATGTCTGCAGGCAGGGAAAGAGATAAAACCTCAACTTCCAGCTCGCAGGAGCACTTTGACAGGTCCAACAGGCTGGAAGTGGAGTGATTGCTTTAGCTTGGCGGCATCTGTGAGCTTTCACCAAGCTAAAGCAAACAGCTATGACCCTGGGGTGGGCACCTAGGGACATTGCAGGTGCTAGCAGTGGAGTTGGCAGTCCAAAGGGTCATGTATTGCTCCAGGAGGGGAGCCACGTGACCCCCTCCTTCTATTTGCATGGGCCACCCTGGGGAGGTGGTGGTCCCCGGGGCAAAGAACGGTCCAGGAAGGGGCCCCCTTATTCTCATAAAACAAGAAGTCCCCGGGGAGGTGGTGGTACCTGGGGCCTGGGTCGATATTCAAATAAGCCCCTGGGAGGTGGTGATCTCTGGGGCCAATAGAGGTCTGAGCGGCCCCAACACAATTTTTATAATTATAGCCCTAAGAAGGTGGCGGTCTGCTGAGCCCGGTGGGTCCACATTTCCCTACAATTAAAAACTACATTAGCCCCGGGAAGGTGGTTTCCCCTGAGGCATTATGAAGCCCTTGGAGGTGGGCCTCATGCACCCCCTCCATTTTTTATAAATGAACTCTGCATGCCCCAGGACCTGGCCCAGTATAAACAAGTGTTGGACACTTTTTATTCCATTTCTCCCCCAAATTTGGAAACTTCACAAATTTGCGGAAACACGTTTTTAAAAAAAATGCTTTTTTGGCCTGCGGGGGTCCCTCTGGGACCCCAAGACCAAGGCTGCTTGGGGGTAAGGGTATTCCTACCCTGCTCCTTTTCTTGTTTTAATGTTTTTTTGATGGACTCAGCTGAAAATGGCTTCTAACACTTTCTTTTTGAGGCGTTGGCAGCTAATCAGAGCTCTGCATTTTATTGTCAAAGCTTATTGTTCGCGAATCAGCCACACACCCAGATATCTTGATTTAGATTTCCTTACATTTCTCAGCAACTCCTGAATTGATTAACACTGTATAAATGAAAGCGTGATCTGCGAACCAAAATCTACTTTCCTTCTACCTGTACGGGCAGCTAGAAGGAATAATTCCTATAGGAATTAACATGGATAATTCACTTTTATTACCATCCCAATTTTCTTCACCCCCGCTAGACAGATCACCCCAAAACTTTCCATGCACAACAAGACTCACTATGACACTTTTTGTGGAAGATTTCATGAATATTTATCAAACAACTCTAAAGCTATAGGCAAATCAAAAAATGCTTATTCAATGGAAACATCATCCTAACTATAAATACCAACTGTCAACTTCTACTAGGTAATATTCATTTTTATAGTTAGGACCTAGTTTCCATAGGGAGAACTTTTTTTCATTTGCTAATAACTTTGATGTCGTTTGACAAAACCTCTCAAAATTAGTAGGTCGCTCACTTCTGCTGCTAACTTGAAAGTTGCACGGTGATCGGTCAAGCTGGACCAAGTTAAAAAGGGGGGGCTCAAAACACGTTTTCCCTTAAGTTAATTCCCATAAAGATTTTAGATACGATTATAGCCCAAACTGCTGAATGGGATGAGACCAAATTTGGCAGAAAAGTAGTTGTTGGTCCACAAAGCGGGCTTTTTGTACACTAGCATAGATCTGTTCAGTAGTTTTTGAAAAATGTATAAAAATATAGGGAATATTAGGGAAAAATAGGGACGCAGATCCTATGAGATTCTGACAGTCCCCGTGCTCAAATATGATTGGTTGCCAACACTTCAAACCAGGACATGTTGGCAGCCATCTTGCAAATTGTTTGAGCCAAGCCTCTGAACAAAAGGTTAAAAAAAGAAATGAGCATAGGGTACAAAGATCCTACCCCTCCAGGCCTCTTGCGGGGGTCCCAGAGGGCCTAAAATACACAATAAGCCAAAAATGAAGGAAAAAAACAAAGTGCCGGCGGCAGTTCTTCATATTAATTAGCCTCTGGGTGTGCCAGGTCCCGTGGGCATTGACTAGGTTAAGGAGGGGTATGTATGAGCCCCCCTTCCTGGGGCCTACTATGCCCAAGGGATCACAGCCTCTATTGGGCTTATTAATAATAAAAATGCGGAGTTGAGCTGAGCCCCACAAATTTCTTTTTTAAAAATCAGGGGTGGCAGGGGAGGAATACCCTTACCTATAGGCCTCTTGGTGGGGTTCCAGAAGAACCCCTTCAAGGTAAAAAAAGTATTTAAAAAAACGCTTTTGGTGGGATCCACGACTTCCACCAAAAAATTTACAAAAGAGAAGCATGGGCTCCTGCACTTGTTTTCTAATTGGACCCCTGGGTAAGCCATTTACCGGGGCATTAACATATATCAATATGTGAGGGATGCTGGTGTAGCACACCCTGGGGACCACCCCTTCCCCAGGGCAAACATTTTTATCAAAGCGGGTGTCTGCACAGCCCCCTTGCAGTCCCAGGATCTGCTCCCTCCCTGGACACTTCCAAAATGTACATGCAAGCAGTCCAGCACTTCTCTATTATTTAGCCCTTGGGTGGACCAGGTCCCAGGGGCTTTCAGGCTTAAATGAAAAGTAAGGAGGGGGTGCATGGGGCACTGTTCATTTTGCCCCGGAGACCGCCACCTCCCCAGGTTCACAGAAAAGAAATGTGGGGCCTTGTGGACCCACTCATGCCCCAAGGACCACTACCTCCCCGGGGCTAATTTATTTGATATGGTGGAGCCTCATGGAACCCCTCCCTGGGACCCTGACACCACCACCTCTGCGGAGCTTAATGCAGTTTTATAATGGTAAGGGTACCACACAGTCCCCCTTCCGGGCCGTTTTTGCCCCAGGAACTGCCACCTCCCCCAGGGAGGCCCTACTATATCAAAGGAGGAGGGCTGTGTGGCTCCTCCTCTTGGAGCTATAGATGGCCTTGGGAATCGCCACCTCCCAGGGCTGGCTCCTGCTATGTCCCGGGGTGCCGACCCTAGGGACATATCTGTTTGCTCTGGCTTTGTGGGAGCTTTAACTGCTCTCTCCAAGGCACAGCAATTTCTCTGCTTCCAGCAAGCGAGTGCTGACAAAATGTTCCTACTATCAAGTGTGCAGGGAAACCGACAAATTGCTTTCACACAAAGGAGGCTGAATGCTTAGCAGCTTCCTGTGTGTGAAAGCAATGATGGCTCCCGCAGGAGGCAAGGAGCCAGCAGGGACGACAGGGCCCTCAATCTCTCAATGCAGACTGGTTGTCCTGGGCGCACACAGGACAAATGGCTCGGTCCCAGGGGATGTGATTTTCTGGCCGATATTGGTCTGGGGATGGGGGCCGCACAGCTCCCTCCACAATTGCAAAAAGGCCAGGCCCCGGGGTTTGGGGTCCCTGGGGCCAAAATTGTCCTGGGGAGTGTGACCACCTTCCCAATATAAAAATACATTTTGAAAAAAGGCTTGCCCCAGGGGATGGGGTCCCCGGTGTTGAAGCCAGCCTTGGCAGGGGGACCATGTAGCCCTAATCCCCTAATAAAATGAAATATTTTAAAAAGCCCAGCCCTAGGAGAAGTCATTGGACTCCTGGCGCACACCTGTTTGGGGAATGAATTCCCCTTGGCTGCAGAGGGTCCTTGTGGTCAAGGAAATGGCTCAAATAAGGTGATCCGGGTCACTTATGACCACCTCTCAGCCTTCCATACCAAATGAAAAGTTGGTCAGGCAGTAGAGAATGCAAACCAATAACTGTTTATTAGATACACTCAGAGAAGAGCAGACACTAGTCTGCACATTCTCTCGGAGTGCTGCAGAGGAACTGAAATAAACAAGCATAGAGATACATTATGTACGTTTCGTAACTTGTCTAAAACACACCTTAGTGGAATTTTCCAGGCAGATGCTGTTAAGCAATGGAATACAAAAGAAACAGACTCAGCACTTGTATCTTACACAAAGGTACAAAGTCCAAGGTTGTTCCAGTCGGGCCCATCACCAGACAAGTGGGAGAGGGCCTAACATAACAGAGGTCTTTTCTAAGAAATAGCAAAGGATTCGTTTTGACCATGATTCAAAATGGCACCTGAACAGAAAATGGTGCAGTGAATGCTAACTTTACATAGGCATTGCACAGACATGAATATTTCTATTCTAACAGGGGACCACAATCTCTTCTGTTACCTCCAGTAAGCCCCACACATTAGGATGGCTAACAGTTCTCCACCACTCTGAAAATGCTTATCCTGGCACAGTACTTGTTGAGGGATGATGTTTCCTTGGATGCTGAGGGTCTTTGGGGGCCAAGAACCTCTTGTATTACCTCTAATAAGTCTCACACAGTGGGATTGCTGAGAACTCATGGGAGACCCCGCCCCCTTTCTCCACTATTTAGGAAATGAAATTTAAAAACACTGGAAATTCAGTGAAAAAACCCAAAGGTTACAGGGAAGTTATAGTTAGGAAAAACAGCAATGGACCGCACACCGCGAGCCCCTCCTCCGGGTCGCCCCTAAGCACTCTGGTATGTGTAGTGCCGGAAGTTCGAAGAATTACTGAAAGTTCGTAAGTGGTTCACCTATGTAGGTGCAAGTAGATACTTGTTGTAACCCCGATCTCTAGACCCGGGACATGGCCCAGGTTTCGGGATATCTTCCCTCATCAGTAGAGAAAGTCAATAGGGGTGGAAAAGAAGGCCGCCTCGTAACCGTCACAGGCCTCGTTGCCCAGCATGCAGGTGCGTCGTCCAGAAGCTCGTCAGCTTGGGAGGCTCAAGGGAGCCCTTATGTAGAAAAAACAGCAATGGACCGCACACCGCTAGCCCCTCCTCTGGGTCGCCCCTAAGTACTCTGGTATGTGTAGTGCCTGAAGTTCAAAGAATTACTGAAAGTTCGTAAGTGGTTCACCTATGTAGGTGCAAGTAGATACTTGTTGTAACCCCGATCTCTAGACCCGGGACATGGCCCGGGTTTCGGGATATCTTCCCTCATCAGTGGAGAAAGTCAATAGGGGTGGAAAAGAAGGCTGCCTCGTAACCGTCACGGGCCTCGTTGCCCAGCACGCAGGTGCGTCGTCCAGAAGCTCGTCAGCTTGGGAGGCTCAAGGGAGACCTTATGTAGAAAAAACAGCAATGGACCACACACCGCTAGCCCCTCCTCCGGGTCGCCCCTAAGCACTCTGGAATAGTATTTTAACGTATGCTGTAGCTTGGTATATATATCTTTAATGCACACATGCATCATTGAGAATTGCATTCGCAAATGGTGCGAATCACAATTTTCGGCCGTTTGCGAATGCAATTCTCAAATTTCGGATGCATCATGCTTTTCGCAATTTTAGGAATCGCAACCATGTTGCGATTTCTAAAATTGAGTTTGCATTTAAGAAACCGCAATTTGAGATTCATTAAATGCCATGCATGATAATTTTTAAATAACGAATTCGCAAATTGGAAGGGGTAAATTAGCATGAAGTTGAACTTCATGTTAATTTACCGAAAACTTTCAAACATGCACAAGTTACATATTTAAAAGTTTTTTCAGTATACGGTCACCGGTAGGTAGTTATGGTTAGGATGTAGGTTCCATAGGAAGAGCATTTTTTTGATTTGCCAATAACTTTGGCATTGTTTGACGAATCCTCACGAAAAGTTCAAAACTAGTTTGACGCATACTTCAGCTGCGGTCTTGAAAAATTTGGGGTGATTCGTGAAGCGTGGGCAGAGAAAAAGGGGGTCATAAAATGTTTTTGCCCCATAACAATTTCAGTAGGAAATTTTCAATTAGGCTACAGCCCGAACTGCTGAACGGAATTACACCAAATTTGGTGAAAAGGTTGCTAGTGGTCCAGAAATGGACATTTTTGTGAAATATTGTAAACCCATTCAGAAGTTTAGCAGTTATTTAAAGGAATTTCCAGTTGTATATATAAGGACACAGGTTTGCTAAGAGGTCTTCAGAGGCCACCCCCCCTTTCTCTATCACGGTGCATTTGCTGCTCCTGGCACACTACTAGTTGAGGGATGAAGTCCACTCAACTCCTGAATAACCTTTGTGGCCAAGAAGCCATTCTGGTGCCTCCAGTAAGTCCTATCAGTAGGATTCCTGAGAGCTGGTTGGATGCCCAGCCCCCTTTTTCCACCACTCTGCAAATGCAAATACTACTTAAAAAGCATAGAAGTTCACTGAAACAAACAAAAGGTATATCAACACTCTAGTTAGGAATTAATATTTAAAAAACCTTAGAAATTCATTGAAAAAAACAAAGGCTATAGGGATATTATAGTTAGGCTTAGATTTCACTGGTACAAAACCAATGAAATTCAGCAGTTATTTAGCTAAGACAACTATAATGTGCGCCCCCCACAATGCACTGCTTATGATCTCACATATTACATCAATCATGACATGGTCAGTGGCATCACTGATGACATTACTGATGATATCACTGATGACATCATCCATAGAATCACTGATGTGTCCACTCATACCCCACAGAACATTTCATACACCCACTCCCACACAACCATTCACAAACTCACATACCAGTACTTATGTACCCATTCACTGATTCATAGATCTACATACATATCTACTCATTCACCCATACAGCCACTCACACACCCACTCAGTCACTAATGTAGCCACTGACATACCCACTCAACACCCATAGAGCCATTCACACACTGAGTCAGTCACCCATACAGATACTCACATACCTAGTCACTCACCCATTAAGTCAATCACACAGCCACTTACTCACCCATACAGATACACACACACAAACACATATAATCACTCACTTACTCATACAGATACTAACACATACTCCCTCACCTATACAATCACTGACACAAGCATACGCTCACCCATACAGCCAGTAACATATTCACTCAATCACACATACAGGCACTCATGTACCCCATTACTCACCTATACTGCCTTTCACATACCCAGTTACTCATCCATACACCACTGATACACCCACTTACTCACCCACACATCCATATACACACTCATCCATACAGCCCCTCATACACTCAATAACCCATACAGCCACTGAGTCACTCACCCATACAGGCAGCCACACACCCTCTCACCCACCCACACAGTCACTCAGACAACCATACAGGTACTCAGACAACCGATAACTCACCAATACAGCCAGTCACATACCCACTCACTCACCTATGCAGCCACTTAGACACCAACTGATGGACTGATACAGAAATTCGCACAACCAGTCACTCACCCATACATTCACTGAGACACCTAATCATTCACTTATACAGCCAGTCACACACCCCCTGATATACTACACCAATACACCTTGGTGTATATATATTTAAAACTCATAAACTTTTTAAAAACACTCACAGTCACTAGATGATGTGATCAGTGATGTCAGTAGTGATGTCCTGACCATGTCATGAGCTATGTAATATTTGAGGTCCTAAGCAGTGCGTTGTGGGGGAAGCAAGTTGTAGTTAGCTCAGCTAGCTATAACTGCTGAATTTCACTGGTATTGTATAAGTGAAATCTGAGCCTAACTATAACGTCCCTGTAGCTTTAGTTTTTTTCATTGAATATATATACATATACTTAACTGCATTGCCTACTGTCCCCTCTGAAGCAAGCTGATACCTGCTGGGATTGGTCTGCTAAAGAAAGCCGCAATTGCATAAATATATTAATTTCTGGACAAATGAATTATAGCAAAGTAAAGCCTTCTATGAAGAATCACGTTTTCAATGATCGCTGCTTCCCTGTTTGTCATTGTGAATCTGTGTACATAAATATACATCTATTGGCCATGTTGCTAAGGGCACGCACAAACTAATTTCATTCAATGCATATACATGCTAGTGACAGTTTTTGATAATGTATATTTATTTTGTAGTGTGATGGTATTTATGAACGCCTTTATACAACTACTGGTTTGGTAGGAGTACAATCCACTATGGTGCTTCTCAGCATAATCTTCTTTATAAATCTGAGCGAAAAATCATCAGTTCGTTTAGTATAATATATTGCTTCCATAACACTGAAGTTTGCTGTTTCAATAAAATATGCTCCGTAAACCAAAGTATCTAATATGACAGATGAACATATGGGTTGACTAAAAGGCCCTCTATTTTGGTCTCTTTTTTTCTATAATGACCATTTTACAAGGAACTCAAAAGTCATCATTGTTGAAATTTTAAGACAAAATTGATGTCTAACAGAATTACGTTTCTGAAACCTCATCTTCATCGTCTATTGCTTGATTTGTTAAGCATGAAAGAAAATCAATGCTCGGATCAATTTCAAGTCCTTCGGATATCCGCTGCAACCAGAAAAATGGTTTTAACTTTAAACAGGCAATTGCATTCAAAAGATATACATCTTTACACTGGGCGTCTAAAATTAATTTCACTGACCTGAGTGTTGTTTATTCTATTCATTAAATAAGGTATTTTTTCGATGTTATGCATAAGAATAGGACCAGGTAAAATGTGCATTACCCTGCCATAATCTCGTCGTATAATCACCACCATTTTGCGTTAGGCTCCATAACCAAAATTCCCAAAATTCCAGGATTACGCCAAGTTCCCTAGTTTCAAGTCCATTTGGGTAAAAAGCATAAGAACAATGTCAACAAAGAGAACACAAGTATCTGTTGTTCTCAGCACTCGTGATTTCTGCATTTGTTTCCGCAAAATGCATCTTCGTGTCTCAGACGATGGAACTCAAGAACACATTTCACACTAGAATATAGCACTGGGGCCACATGTACGACCCTAAATTGCATGCACAAATGGGTTAGTAACCCGTTTGTGCATGTAAAAATTAATAGGGCCATGTACAATTCCTACTTAGCGAGTCACACTTTTTTTGCGACTCACTAAATAGGAATTGCGACTCGCTATTAGGAAGGGGCTTTTCAAGTGTGTCCTTTTCTAATAGTGGCACTCTACCCCATGTATGAACACAATTCACCACCCTCTTCAAGAGGGTGGTAATGCACTCGCAAATGGGAAGGGGTCCCCAAGGGACCCCTTCCCTTTGCAAATGCAGGGGGATTTTTTTTAGGGGCAGGCAGGGTTTACTTTTTCTTTGCAACATCACAACATTTTTGATAACTTTACAAACAATCAGAATTTCTCTTTTCTCCCACTACTGGGAAGTTCATGCTGGTCATTCCTGCAGCTCCTTGGGAAGTCTTATCTGTACAAGGGCTCTCCTCAATAACATGTCCTGCAGGGTACCGTCGTCTGTGATCAGCTGGACCCTCTTGGAGTCAGAAGTCATTCTGCTTTTTGTCTCCCTGAAACAGGTAAATAGGAGTCTATCTGCTTGTCCCTTAGAGACCAATTCCAGACCTTGGATTTCAGCAGGAGTCTGGAGTACTTGAGTCCTTGAGTAAGTCCTTTTCTTCCAGGAGAAGTCAGCAGAACTTTCCTAGAAGGGCCTTCTTCTCCTAATGGAACATTCCAAGACCCAGAAATGTTCTGAGAATGTGGGGGCTGAGGTGACAGATTTATCCCATGCACTAGTCTGTGATTGTAAGCATTCTGCTACCCAATCCCAACTATTATCGTATAGTCTCCTACCTCCTTTTACAGACCCTCCTCTTTGACCTTCTATGAAATAACCAGGGATCCCCTATCTCAATAAGAAGAACCGTTCTACCACCAGAAAGGCTCGTCTTCAGCTTCATGATCACTCCTCTATTTAGACACGCGCTCCTTCCAGCTGATAGGGTCAAACTGGATGTCTACCCAACTGTGACTTGGCCCTGGCAATCTAGGACGTTCCTTGGAATGAGTAGGAGAAGACTTCCCTAGCATCTGTAAGTCAAAGCAGGAAGTGCTAAGGCTGCTGTTTGTTCTGCCAACTCCCAGATGGGTAATCTATGATAAGTGGTCAATGCTTAAGACCACCCAGTCCACCCTTGGCTCAGGGACAGCCTCTGAAAGTGTGATGATTGTCAGAATTTCTTTCAGCAAGTTCTGGTTCAAAAGTACATTTTTATAATGTTACTTTTCCTTTCAAGGTATAAAAAAAATTATTTCACTTTTAAATTAAATGGAGAATAACCGTTTACCATTTTAGCCCATAACGATAGTCAAGTAAATATTTTAAACACACCTGGGATCATTCTATGGAAAATGTAGCTGAACCTACTCTGTGTTAAAGCATTTAGGTTATTTGTCACTGTGAGGACACTCTTTTTAAATGTATATTGCGCACCATGCCTTGTGGGCTTACATAGCAGACGTTAGAACTGATTTATTAAAATACAAAAATACGAAGGTGTGGCAGCGACCAAGATAGCTGACTCCTGCTGAAACCCTCTCATTCTCTGCCTCCCACACAGACTCTATTGGTGGATGTGGGACCCTCACGCTGCCACTGCAAAGGGTCAGAGTTTCCAAGATTGCAGTGCTTCCTGTGCATCAACATTGGAGACCAGTTGTGATCAGTATAGACAGCATCATGGCAAAAGTGAGATGCCAGGAGATACACTAGGCGAGTTCAGTGCACTGTCCATTAACTTGGACTTCAAATGTGGGATGATGCCTGCAGGCTGAAGATGCTGGCACCTGCATTAGTAGGCAGAGATGGGGCATACAAGCACTGACTCAGATGTTGGGACTAGTGTAGGCAGAAGATAATGTGTGACTCTCTGATCCCTCCTCTTGTACAGTGTAGCGGCAAAGGTAAGGAACAGAAATAAAAGGAAAGGCAGCAATAATGTCCTCTACCACGATATGGAGGTAATATGATTTCTTACTCTGACTTGCTTGGATACCTTGAGGGTCTCCTCCATTGCATTGAGAAAACAGGGGCCTACTGAATGAAGGGAGATATTTCAAATTGACACCTTCATATGGATACAGCTCTATTCTTTCCATATTGCTACTCAACCAGAGAAATGGACCTTAACCCTGAAATAATGCTAACATCCAACAGTACCCTAAAAAGGACTCATTCAACTCACAAAGTGACCAGATCGTTCTATGCAAAGGCCTACTGATACTTACCAGAGGCGCATCCACGTTCAATTACTATATTTGTGAATCTGCTCTATCATAGGACCTGTACAAGTGGATACAGCAGCACTAATGCTTGGCCTGTTCTGTCTAGGAATGTCATGAGTCAGTTCTTGTTTTGACAGATTTGTTACAAAATTATTTGGCAAATCCTACCCTCCGGAAAGCTTTGACTTCACCCTGCTGGCTAGCTACTGCTGGTTGTCTGAGCAGAAATACAAGTATTATTCACATGTATTGACTCTAACCTCAGCCATATATAATGTTGCTGACTCCCTGTACGCTTCCAGGAACTCACCTTCTCCCCTAATCCTAAGGCAACTTACCAAGTTCTTCTCACAGAGACCAGCACAAGGAAGACCATGGCATTCAACAAACTCTTCACTCTGAGACAATGTTGAATATTGTTCCCGAGACCCTCATAAGAGAACTGATGTCCATTTAAATTGTTATGGAATCTGATCTGGAGGACAAGGCAGCAAAGGTTGCGGAGATGAAATTTCCTCATATCAGATCTTATGTCTTTCCAGTCCTGATTAGACTTAACTGATGGAAGACTAAGGATAATAGAGAACAAAAGTGAATGGATGTGGAGAAGCCCAAACTTAAGACAGGAACTGTGGATGCTACGTGCAAAGGTAGTGGATTTAGAGATCGTAGCAGGTGGATTCACAAACCAAATTTCAGGAGTGGCAGACAGTGTTGCCAGATTTGTAAGCATTCTCTAGCCTAAAGCCAACCAAAAAGTAGCCCAAAGTAGCCCAATATTGCTACTTTAAGGAAGGAGGGGCAGGGACAGTGTCAAGCAGGCGGTGAATGCATTGGAATTGATGTTTAAACACGCTGCCAAGCAAATCTTTGTCTAATAAAGCACTTTAACATACTACTTTGCTGGAGCCCTGTATATATATATATATTTATAATCTGGCAACGAGCACAAACCAAAATTTTACCGCACAACCGGGAAAACTATAGCCCAATTGTGCGTGATCTAGCCCAATCTAGCAACACTGATGCCACAGCCACTCCCTCACGGCTGGTATACACCCACACCACACCCTTTCAGCACAGGTGTCACAGGACACATGACCCTACTAATAAAAAAGACCGGGCGCACGTGTTCTACGCCATTTTAGAGTTGCTCGCAACGCATGCACTGCGGCCGCACAGTTACACCGCCACGGTGATGGCCCGTCCCGGTGGTCTGGACACCTCATGTTTTGTGTACTCTGCTGCACCGCAGTGTAGGCCTGAGCCCAACAGTGAGGGCCTACCGCTGCGCTGCGTGCATGGCCTCACTTATCACTGAGTAAGTAGCACCGCAAGGACTGAGCGGGTGCACAACCTGCGATGGTGATAGGTGCAAAAGTATGTCCTCTGCCATGACGATATCAAGACTCAGTACCAAATGTGAGACTTGTTGGCTTGCAGAGTGGAACTGCCTGATGTAAAGAGTGCCCTGTCCATGAAAAGGTGAGCAGTGTGGCCTGGGTGCGCATCGGTGGGCAGATACCTCTGAGCGGTGGGAGTGGATGGGGTACAGCAGCCTGCATACAGAAAGACAGCGATTTAGGCATGCGCATTCGTATATACTCTGCCATTACTAATTTTATACTATATTTCAGATGGGGATCTTGAGGGGCCCACTAGGTCCTGGCACGTGGTTGGAGACACAGCGGTGGCGTAAAGGTGAGCTGTGAGGGTTTTGTCCACAGTGTGGGCACTCAGTGTCCCTCCTCCTCTCTTCCTTTCTCTCCCTCACACTCTTTCTCTCTCCCTCTTCCTCTTACACTGTTTGTCTCTTTCTCTCTTCCTCTCTCTCTCACACTCTTTCCCTCTCTCTTCCTCTCTCTCACTGTTTCTCTCTCTCTTAGTCTTTCTCACTCTTTTTCTCTGTCTTCCTCTGACTCTTTCTTTCTCTCCCTCTCTTCCTCTCTCCTTTGATGGGTGCATGACGCACAATCTTATCTTGCTTTTTATCTAACAGGCTGTGATTCACGAATCGACGTTCCCCCCAACACCACCAGAGCTGAACGCGTGTAGAACCTGCGATGATGTTCGGCCATCCTCAACACCAGAGAAAGTTGCCTCGGCATGTGGTGGACTCTCTTGCATAAACGCGGTGGTGGAAGGTGAGCAGAAAGACTTCTTTCTGCAGCAGCAGGCAGTCACCTCTGGGCAGTGGGAGTGGATAGTGTGCAGCAGCCTGGGTGCACAAGAGCGCACAGACGCCTCCGAACAATGCAAGTGGATGGGTACAGCTGTCTGAGTGTGCATTAGCAAGACAGAGAATTACGCATGTGCAGTTTATGTACTCTGCAATTACTAATTCTATACTATCTTTCAGATGATTAAACTTGAGGATGTACTATGCTCCGGCACAGGGTTGGAGACACACCGGTGATACAAAGGTGAGCTGTGCAGATTTTCTCCATTGTCAACACTTCCTCTCCCTCTCCATCTCTTCCTTTCTCTCTCTCACACTTTCTCTCTTTCTCTGTCTCTTCCTCTTCCTCTCCCTCTCCCTCTCCATCTCTTCCTTTCACTCTCTCACACTTTCTCTCTTTCTCTCTTTCTCTGTCTCTTCCTCTCTCTCTCATTCTTTCTTTTTCTCTTCCCTTCTCTCTCTCTCACTCATTCTTTCTCTCTCTTCCTCTCTTTCACTCTTTATCTCTCTCACTTCCTCTATCTCACACTGTTTCTCTCTTTTTCTCTTCCTTGTATCTTACTCTTTCTCTCTTTGTCTTCCTCTCTCTTTCACTCTTCCTCTCTTTGTCTGTCTTCCTCTCTCTCACTCTTTCTCTCTCACTCTTTCTCTCTTCCCTTCTCACTCTTTCTCTCTCTCTCTTCCTCTCTCTCACACTGTTTCTCTCTTCCGTGTATCTCACTCTTTCTCTCTTTCTCTCTTTCTCTGTCTTCCTCGCTCTCTCCCTCTTTCTTTCTTTCTCCCTCTCTCTCAATCTTTCTTTCTTTCTTTCTCTTTCTCCTTTGCTGGTCGCATTACGCACTATTTTATCTTTCTTTTTGTCTTGCAGGCTGTGATTCACAAATGGTTCAGCCATGACACGTCATGGCTGT
This sequence comes from Lissotriton helveticus, assembly GCF_964261635.1. Lineage (NCBI taxonomy): Eukaryota > Metazoa > Chordata > Amphibia > Caudata > Salamandridae > Lissotriton > Lissotriton helveticus. The sequence goes on from NC_136061.1 coordinate 1,627,171,644, forward strand.
ACATAGCTTTATTTGTTGTTGTTTTTTTTAATAAAATGTTTTATATGGAATTCCATACATGACTAAGATTCTATTTGTCCAACCTCACAAGCATCATCTTACTAATGGTTCGCAGAAGGACACTTGCGGGTCCAAGAAGGTTGTTGGGGGTATGCTAGTGATGTGGGAAGAGGGTGCGTTACCTGCTAATGTGGGGAGAAGTAGTATGAAAGGGGTATCTCTCACATACAGAGCTCCAGTATGTTTTCAGAAATGCCTCGGACAGATGCCAGCTGAGGGACTGAATCACAAAATGGCTTTTCAATGCTCATATAGTGTGACTTATGAACAGTTCACACCAAGGTTCACAGAGGGACAACTGCAGCCAGTGGGCTCGACTCGCAGAGGCAGAACTACGGGCCATCCACTCCCAAAGGAACAGCAGCGTAGTAGCTCGCAAACATAGAGGCACAGCAGCGTACTAGCTCGCAAAGGTAGAGAGCTGTGAGCCAACTGACTGGCTTCTAAAGGCATAGCTGCGAAGTGGTAATGTTGGGCAGAGGGAGCGTGAACGGATTATCTTTCTACTGGTGTCCTGGAGTGGAAGTCGTGTTGCCTGGTGCTCACCTTTTTCTCCTTTATTGTTAATAAATCCTAAACCTTCACTATGTCCACATCATCATTACACAGAGCTCTGGTATATTAAATTGCCCCAGGGGCCTTTCTTTTATATTTTCACTCGATGCAAGGCACAAGACGGCTGTTAACACTTCCTGGTTTGAAGTTTTAGCAGCCAATCAGAGGCAAGTTTGTGCTCGGTAGTTAGGCACCGACCAGTTATATATAAATATATATATATATTTTTTTGTGTGTTTGCATTCACATCTTATGTTGTGCCTATGGGGGGTATGCAGCAATATGGAGGAATTGACATGAGTCTATCTTCTATGTCTATGCAAAATCACTAGCACGCTAGCACTTTAAAAGGGTCACTTCACCCGCTCAGCGCTTGTCATGTGATCAAGGCCCTTCGCGGGCTGAAACGTGTAATGGTCGGTGTGGTGTTTGGGCTACAATAACGATATTGCACCATCATTGGGTTTGTCTCGTCTTTTGCTGAACTGCTGCCAAGACGTCTTCTGCCTCAAGTATCTTCAGGACTGCTTCCCTGAAGTGGCGTAACCTCTCCACGATTTGGGCTCGCGGCATGAAGCTGTGATTTCGTTCCAGAATCTACTGTTTGCTCCAAGCTCGGAGTAGCTGCCTGCCCCGGGATAGCGGAAGTTCCCTGAAGGTAACGAGGGATTGCTGCGGTGTGGTTCCGGGTCATCGGTCGGCTGACTCAGGACAGGGCGCAACTGCCGCTTTTCTGGTTTCTGGTTGGGGGATACCGCCGAGTGTCCTGTGTGGAGTGTGCGGGGTTCGAGTCTGGGACATTTGTATCTGACCGGGTCCTATTTCAAGAACTGGTAAGCCCATTCCGTTTTCAACACCATGTCGACCGACACGCTGAGGAGCCGCGAAGAAGCGGCGCTTGACATGTTTGCAGATTCCCCGGCTGGGGAAGACGCCGCTGCAGTGGTTAGCAGCAGGAAAAACAGCCCAAACTTAGGGAGCTGTTTAAAAAAAGTGAAAAAATCAGAACAGGCAAAGTGGTGGGAGCATCGCTCCCTGATGAGGTATTTAGAAGTCGGACGTATTCCCAGAGGGCTTAGGGTCATGCTGGCCCCCTCGTATGAGAACCCCGATCCACAAATGTTATCGGATTGGGCACAGGCTAACCTGGAGCATTCCAGACGTTTGGTGGAGATCATAGTGCAATATGCAGAGAGTGATCGTATTGCCCTTCAAAGGGAAATAGACATTATCAGTGGGCAAATTGACGAACTACCTCCAAGCACTTTGATAACAAAGTACAGAGATGAGATGGAGTCTCGTTTACAACGCGAAGAGGCCATCATTAAGAAACGCGAAACCTATAAATTTCAGCGAGATAGGTTGGATTACCAATACGGCCAGATCTTTACCTTCGCCAAAAAGTACGATAAGATCAAAGTCTCAAGTAGTAACGCAATGGCTCCGTCAGTGGCCAGCCATAACAGCACAGAAGAACCTGGGCCGTCCTCGGATGCTAGTTCTAATGCTGGCAGCAAGTCTGACAACGAGCAAGTAAGGTCTAGTGGTTTGGGGTTTCGCAAATTCACATTGGCCCAGGAACTAGATGCAATTCGGCAGGCGAGAAAGCAGAGCCTGCGTTCAGGTGTCCGAAATGCCAGTGCAAACAAAACAACAACCGTAAGCGCAGGGCAAGGCGCGGCTGCTACAAGCAACGAAAGCAGCGGCAGCAATCAAGTTCAGAAGAAGAAGAAACACTGGAAGCGCCGCTAGATTGCGAGAACTCTGATTCCAAAACAGTGATCAACTTGACGGACACCCAACTAACAAAGAAAGAACTTGATATCCTGTCTTTAGGTCTTTTCTATAGCCCCCCTAACAATTTTGATTATGCGACCACTCGAATAGACTTCTACAAATTTGCCAGAAAGTTGAAGTTGCGCAAGCACTATGCGTCAAAACAACAGACTAAGAACGTTTTACTGGCGGCTCAAGATCCGACAATGGCCTCCGCTTCTCCACCGCCTACAAGCTCAGATCTATCACAACTTGTTGCCCAGATTGAGGCTGAGTCAATGGTACAGGCAATTTGCACGGACACGGGGATCAATAGAGTAACGGTTGCGACACCTTTCAAACCAAAATCCACTTTCTGCCCCCTCATGTTGAAAGACAACATCGATCTATTCCAGGACAAAATTACTTTGGAATTGAAAAAACTTTTTTCAAAACAAATCAAAGAATGTAGCAAGAGACACTATCGAGACGCCGCATACCACCAACTGATTAAAAAACTACAGAGTAATACCAACATTATCATTCGGTAATCGGATAAGGGTGGCAATGTGGTGCTATGGTCCAGGAAACTCTACATGGAAGAAGCTTTGGGCCAATTGCAAGATAGAGACTGCTACAAGAGAGTCAACAATGAGTGAAGTCAAACAAGCATGGCATGTGATTTATGGTAAACTAATGGCATGGCGCAGCCTTGGTCTCTTGTCTATGGATGAGTACAAGTTCCTTAGAACACTGAATCCTGTTATGCCGGTGGCATACTTCATCCCGAAGGTACATAAAAACAGCAGCAAGCCACCAGGGCGGCCCGTTATATCGGCACGCAATGGCATTCTGGAGAATGTAAGTAAATATGTGGACTTCTTTCTCCAAGACTTTGTTAAACGACTGCCATCTTTCATATTGGACACTGGTGACCTTTTGCACAAATTGAGGGGTGTTGTTTGGAAACCAGGTTATATGCTGATTAGATTGGATGTTTCCTCCCTATATACATCAATCCATCACAGGGATGGACTTAATGCAGTATTATATTTTTTGGGTAACAGGCCATCGTGTCTTAAGGACCATACTACAATGGTACTTGAAATGATTGAGCTTTGTTTGTGTAACAATTTCTTCTTGTTTTCCACGCAGGTCTTTCATCAAATGAGAGGGGTGGCTATGGGGGCCTGCTTCTCTCCCAGTTATGCCTGTCTCCATATGGGCTACTGGGAGGAGCAGGTCCTACCACCTCTCTTTACACAAATACTGGCTACCAACTCGTCAAATGGCTTCGCTATATTGATGACCTACTAATAATCTGGAATGGTAGTGAGGAAGAGGCTTCGGTATTTGTCAATGACCTCAATAACAATTCTCTCAATTTGGGCTTCACTAGCCAGATGAGTTGTTCCTCCATTTGTTTTTTGGATGTAGAGATTTACATTCATAACTTGGAATTGCGCATATTTCCCAACTGGATAGATTTCACAAGAAAAAAAGGAAAACAGACAGGTACACCAAAGATATGCAGGGCTGAACTACATTAATAATAACTTCCTTGTCTTCAGGAAAATGACTGATTATATATTTATATACATTAAAGAACCTTTTTATAGCACACTCTAAAGTAAATATCCTTTGACCATTAAGCCCTCAGTAAGTTAGCAAAAAAATTGCAATTATTCCAGATGTCCCTTTCTGAGTCAAGAAGCCAAGGTCAATAGCCTCTCTTCTCAAGATAAAAACAAATATCAGAGTCCATTGATACGTTGTTTCAACTGATGATTTATTCTTTAGTGTATCCAGCAAAAAAACGCCCAATCCATTCAGCATAAATTCAGCCCTCAGCCGACACAGGTTTAGTTTATTTAAAGACTTTTTCAAGGCAGTTCAACAATTTCGTATCTAGATGTCCCTGGCTGTCAAATTGCGCTACCACGACGTCTTAGATCCTCATCTGAAAATCAATAGAAAACTAGTTAAATTCCACCTCCACATATGGCGTCAATGTATTGTTGACCAAATCATGGTGCCTTCACTCTTTTCTCACATTCCTTACGTCCATAGAACCACAAGTGGTGACAAATAGCTCCAAACTTATTTTGTACACAGATGACATATTGCTTACACCCAGAAATATAAGTGAATCAGTTTCCACCTTAATCTAAGAAATAGATGGCTTCTCTTATTTCTCAGGTTACACAATCAACTGTAGTAAGAGTGAGATCCTCTCACGAAGGGACTTAGGTTTCCAGGGTGTCATCAGATCTGAAGTGTCTGGGGGTAGTGGTTAAAGGGAGATTATTAGATATGGCCTTGGGCAATTTAAACACATCTTATTCAAATTGAACAATGATTTTCTCAGCTGATCGTCAATGCAATTGTCACTATGGAGTAGGATATAGGTGGGTAAAAAGTGGTGGCACCACAATGCAAATACGTATTTGGCAGTTAGCCCATCCCAATATCTGCCTTCATCATATGGTTGATGGACAAAAGTATTAAAATCTTTATATTTGTGATCACATAACCCATACAGCCAAGATGTATGCCTACCACACCTCGGGGTGTTTACAATGTAGTACATACATTTTTGCAGATGGTATATATGTTAACAGGTTGTCCTATGCCCCAATATTGGCCATCATATAACACTGACTCTTAAGGACTTTACCTTGATTTATTCTACTGTAAAATTCCTGAAGGTCATTTTACCTCAATGGTCAAAGCTACAAGGAAGGCATGGGCATTAGTACAGAAACTGCTGGAACTTTGTGGATATCACCAGGCAGCAGCAGCATTATAAAATATCGCTGGCCTCATAACTGCTGGTATTGTCGAGGGCTGGCCACCATGGGCTTCCCATGGCATTGTGAAAGACAACCTTTTCGAAAGTGACCACTTAAAATAGTTTGATGCCCTGCAAATGGAGGTTAAACTATCAACTTCCTAATCCTGGAGAATCATTACAAGAGAAGAATCTAAAAAGCTTTACTGAGAAATATAACCAATCCAAAGCAGCAAATAGTGAACATGTGCAAGGAAAGAAGGGGTAAGAAAAAGGGAGAGTGATACAAGTAATTTTAAAAGTGGACAGATCAAAATACATTCTAAAATGTAAAGGCAATAAAAAAAGAGTAATAACAATGAAGTCTATGTAAGTAATGAGAGAAACAATTAGGGGCATAGGGATTAAGGGAAAACTTGGATAGAGATATTGGGGTAAAATAGAATCTATTATAAATGTTTAAAACGTTTCTGAGTGAGAGTAGCAGTTCTAGAAGTTTTATGGAGTTAAACCATCATTTATTCCTCAAGGAAGTGGGCCATGAGCAGCTTAAGTCAGACTCCCATAGCAGTTTGAGGCATGTCTTGGAACAAGAAGGAGGAGTAGTCATTAAAGATTTATATATACGAGATGGTCGTGGTAATGTGGAAAGTAAGTCAAATAAAGAAGAATACACCAATGTGAGAAGGGTATTGTCTAGTAAGGTAATGAGAATATCTAAGAGGATATTGATCAGAAGTGAGAATTTGAGTTGAAAGGAAAAGGGGGGCAATTAAATTTGCTTTGAAACTGGGGAAATGAAGTTGGATTGTGATCTAGAAATAGGTCTCCCATTCAAACAATACTTTGTCCCTCCATGACTTCCAAAAGAGAGTTAGATTGTGAAATTTACTGAGATTATTATATGAGATGGACATCTGTAGGAAACAACTGCATGTAAGGATAGGTGAAGAGGTAAAGCATGGCAATATTTGTGGGATGTATTTGCAAACAAGGGAGGAGAGTTAAGCTGGATTAGAGGAGTGGGAGAGGGATTCTTTGAAAGAAGAAGATAAAATGAAAGATTCTTCCATTCATAGCCAAAGGTGTGAAGAAGAGGGTGGACGTTTTAGCAACCAAAAAGCAGCCTATCAAAGACAAAAATCCTTATGATAATGTTCAGAGTTAGGACATTTAACACCAGCCTAATTTCTAAAGCATTTCAAATGGACAGGGAAATACAAGATTTCTTTTTGTGCCATAAACATGTTCAAGGGACACCAGCACTGGGGGAGAATTGCTGTAGCATTGAAGGTGTTAAAATACTGGGGTATATGAATGGTAATCATGGATAAGGTATAAGGATTTTTGAAGAAATCATCATCTTGATTGTATCTAGTTGACCCCACCTGGAAAGAAAGAGGGGTGACCAAGAAGAAAGTAAATATTCAATTTGGAGCAAAATGTATTTAATATTCAGAGAGATACAAGAGGTAATGATATTAGAAAACCAAAAACCTATGTATTTAATTTTTATAGGAGTCCAGGTTAAACCAAAGGTAGAGAATGAATGTATAGTGCAACATTTCTTTAGAGGAAGGACTTCAGTTTTATCAAATGGATTTTATAACCAGAAACCTGGGAGAAGGTTTAAATGTCTTGATAGAAAGCTTGTAATGAGGATTCAGGGGCAGAGATAAAATGAAGATGTCATCAGCATGAGCTGCTGGTTTTAATTGACTGCAGGGAATTCATTTTGTGGAATTCTTTTCTAACCTTAAGATAGTTGGTCTACAGTTTGCACATTTTATTTCAACTTTCATAATATCTAGAAATGCATTGTAATAATTAATTAGAGGCATTGTCTGAGGAAACTTTGTTAAAATGTAATTTAGCAGCCATTACATCTTGTAATACTGTTGGCGATTGGGAATTGTAGCAATTGTTTTTCAGGGTCTTAATGTCAGACAATAAAGAAGTATGTTGGGCAAGAAAAGTCTTATTTTTCTTGGCAACGTAATTGATAATAAAGGTTTTTGCTATGGCTTTACAGGAATCCCAAAGGAGTTGCAGGTGGAAGAAAAGCGGAGGACAAATGCATGTCTGACAGTAAAGAATTCATCCTTTTCCAGTGTTTGTAGGGCAATTGAGTGGGATTTAAAACAAAATCTGCTATTACGGGTGCATGATCTCACAGTGACCAGTAGGTAGTTTTAGTTAGGACCTAGTTTCCATGGGAAAGCGTTTATTGTTTTGCTAATTACTTTGGTGCAGTTTGATGAACCTCCACACATTTTTCAAAACTAGTTCGGCTGTCACTTCAGCTGCTGTCTGGAATGTTTCAACAACAAAAAAAACGACTGGGTTCGGGCTCCCAACAGTAAGGCCAAGCCACTGACCAATCCAAAACTGAACAAATGCCAATACTGTTCTACTCAATTTCTCTAAACCTTTTTATGACACATTGGCTCGCACCCAACTCGGACCCAGCGCAACTTCGCGAAATTGCATTTATTAGTATTGCAACTTTATTGAAAGTTAAAGAACATTATTTTTATGATTAGTTCAGACAATGTCTTGTCTTAATATTTATATTAAATATATATATATACGTTTTTGAACATTAAAAAATTTCGCAAAGGTCGCGCACCCACCGCGTCTGATAAGCGTATGATGTCACGCGCAACTGCGCGACCGTCGCATCGCGTAATATGTACATGCGCTACGAGTCGCATAGCGTCCGCGTTGGGAAAGTCATATTCGTCGCACACCGTACCCGGATCCTACACAACAATCCTAAAATGGCGCACATGTTCCGCGCAGTGAACGAGAAGGGTGCGCTTTGGGTGCGCTTTGGGTACGCAACTCCCAAAAAAATAGAAAAAATAATAATAAAGAAGATAATATAAATATATTTAAAAGAATTAAAAAAAATTATATATTTTTTTAATTACATTTTTATTAAATATGTCTAATGTAATTTGAAAAATAAGATATCTAAAAAAAGATTAAAAAAATATAGTAAAACAATATGAAGAAATAAATATAACAATTAATACATTTAAAAATGAACATTTACAAAACCTTTGAAATTCACAGAAAAATCCATAGGTTTCAGAAATGTTATAGTTAGGAATTAGCATTTACAAAACCTTTGAAATTCACTGAAAAAACCATAGATTTCAGACATGTTATAGTTAGGAATTAGCATTTAAAAAACCTTTGAAATTAACCAAAAAAAACATAGGTTTCAGACATGTTATAGTTAGGAATTAGCATTTAAAAAACCTTTGAAATTCACTAAAAAAAACATCGGTTTTAGGGGTGCTGTAGTTAGCTGGACATTTCACACGTACAAAACCATTGAAATTCTTCCGTTATAGTTAGTTGGATCATCATCATCATTAGCAGTTGGATTGCGCCTGCAATTCACTGCTGATGATGTCACATATTACATCACTCATGACATGGTCAGTGACATCACTGATGACATCACTGATGACATCTCAAATTACATCACTGATGACATCCTCCACTTGACAATCAGAGACATCTCATCATACACTAGTATAACCTGTCAACATTCATTATAAAATATGAAGTACCATATTTCAAACCATTTACACACCAATACAAGTTTCTAAAAACCAACTCAGTGATTCCTACATCTACACACACATCTAAACACTTACCTGTATATTCACTCATACATGCTAACAAACATCTATATAAAACTATTAAATATACTTATACACCTACATCGACATTACACACCAGCACACATCCTATTCACTTAAGCAGTCATCCTACTCACTTATGCAAACAATTGATCATACTTACATTTACTAAGCTACACACTTATACAAACACCACTTTATTTATTCACTTATATAGTAACTCTTAGTGTGTTATAAAATCACTATTACAAGTATATAGTTTTCAATACAGTCATGGATACAATCACTGAGTCTTAAGTATACTTATTTATAAACAACAACTGTCACACACACTGCCTTTTGTATTTCTACTTAGTTGGACATGTATCATTGAGAAATATGTTTACTCATCACCACACTCATAAAGAGTTTCACTCACCCAAACAAGTGAATGATGTAATATGTGACATCATCAGCAGTGGATTCCGGCCACGCGAGTTATAGTTAGTACAACTAACTATAAAGGAGGAATTTCGATGGTTTTGTATGAGGGAAATGTCCAGCTAACTATAACACCCCTAAAAACTATGTTTTTTTCAGTGAATATATATATATATATATCTCCAAGTGTTGATCATCAATTTGAATTCCTTCAGCAAGCAAACGCAGACCATGAATTAAGTGCTTTAAATGCTTTAATGTCGGCCATAACGCATTTCGTTCCAGCCGGACCTTGATCACATGACAACACTGCTACGTTCCTTCGAACTTTTTAAAGGGCATTACATTCATTGTGATCGGTGAAAAATAATAGACATTAAAGAAACATTTGCATGGGGATAAAAGTGCCTAAGTTGATAGTTAAATACTTCAGCAATGATAAATATACATATCAGAGCATGATACACAAACAATGTTAAAAAGCTGTTAGGTAAAAACAGTTTAACAAATACATATTATCCGTATAAACATTGCCAATAAAAATATATAAATATTTAATTATTCCAAATAATGAAGAAAACTGTATATTTTTATATAAAAGGACACATCCAATTCTGTTCAGGTATAGCACAGGTATATCCGTGAACCTATCCATGCATCTATTTTTGCACAATAATCTCGACTGGTTTGATTAATGTATCTCTCAATGCTCATGTATAAAGGCATTTAATAAAAAATCCCTTCATGAATACAGCAGTATAATTATCCTCTGATTGGTTCCTAATCTAGATCTATTCCTTGTTAAATAGTTTTTTTTAACATTTTTGGTGTAAAGTGCAAGTGCAAATAATTCAACATTATTTAACCCTGATCTTTCTATTATTATTTTTTTAAACAAACACCAAGTGTACCATAGTGCCTCAAGGTACTTGAATTTTCCCATAACGTGCAATTTATATTAAAAAACCATGATGGCTTATGTTTAAGGTTGGGCAGTAGCCTCCTTCCCAACTGTGCCCTAATGGCTCCCATTGTTGCGTTCCCTTTAAGTTATTGCAGTTTTTACCTCAAAAGATTAAAATTACCAATGGTCTATTAAAATACTTGAGGTCGGAATACAAATGGTAAGACAGTATCAGTGAAAGTAAACATTATTCAGCGAAGTGTAAATTGTAGTTTAAACAAGTATAAATATATCTTGTGTTGTTGAAGCCCCCAGGGGTCTTACTGTCTAAATTCAAAATAATTCTGGTCTCCAGTTTTCTGAGCTGTCCCTCCTTACCGCCTCCCCTTTTAGAAATTGGCATGGAGTCTTTTACATAGCAAGAGAGGTCTTTCAAGTTGTTATCATGGACTTTTAAAAAATGTCTTGCGACTGGGTAGGTGGGAGCACAGTTATTAATAGTTCTAATATGTTGCAAGATTCTTTTGTTAACTGGAAGTTTTGTGTTCCCTACATATTTGAGTTTGCATGAACACTTCAAGTTGTAAATGGCATATTCTGTTTTACAGTGAAGCAGTTTTCTAATGTCAATATCCTTGTCACTGAAAGCAGTGAGGTACATTTTTTTATTTATGCCTTATTTACAGGCCTTACAATTCCTGCACTTTGTGATCCGTGTGGTTGAGCCCACCATTTGTGTGTTTCCCTCGTTTCTGGACTACAGGATACCAGGCTATTGTACATGGCCGGCGCCCTCCTGTAAGTGATGTTTAGTCTGGGGGATAAATCTGTCCTAATGACTGGATAATTTTTATATATATATGTTTAACTTCCATTTGTACCTAACATTCACCTTTCTTTTTTCAGTGAACTTCTGAGATTTCTTTTTAATGTTTAGTAAGATGCTTTTAGCACATCTAACTATACTGTCACTTTAAAAACAAAAAGTATTATATTATTACCATTACCCCTCCCCCGCTTTGTGCAGTATGGGGTTGGCTGCAGGACCCCCACGGGCAGTTGACCCCAAACTGGACACAATCTTAGACCATGTATGGTGTGATGTAGCCAACCCTCTGCTGTGCACTATGTTCGGCCTTGGTCAGTGTGTGGTTGGCCACAGGACCTCCATCAAATCCATGTGGGTGTCAAACCTTTCACTGTTCAAGCCATGGGTTTGGCAGCAAAGTTATATGCCCCACTGCACATCCACACCACTTTTTTAAAATTCTTTTTTGATCCCACAGTTTAAAGGTGGTTGCTCTGACTCCTACAAGAGTCCAGAGGGATTGCAGCACCTCCACAAAAAACTATTTTAAAAAATGTTGTCCCATGGGGCAGTCTCTCTGGGATCCTCCAACAAGGTTTAGATAGTCAGGTTACCTCTACCATGCCTCCTATACTTACAAAAAATATATGTACACAAGGACTGAGTTCTGGTATTCTTTAATGGCAACTGCAACTTTTCTCTTAATGTTGTTGCCAATCAATACGAATGTTAGCTCCATCTGGACTTATGGGAGTTGAAGCAGCAAATGAGAAAAAAGCCTCCTCAACCAATCAGATTGCTCTAGTTTTAGAAGTTGTGTCCCTTTGAGACATCTGCAGGACTCCCCCATGCCCACACATCCAGATATCTATAAGTTTTTAATCTAAATGTATCAAAAACTACTGAATGGATTTACACCAAATCACAAAAAGCATGCCTTCCAGGTAAAGATCAAGTTTTCTGTCAAATGTGGAAATTGCATTGATATTTGGAGCTTTGGGATCCCCTTTTATCTCAACCCCCACTTGACAGATCACGCCAAAACTTTCCAGGAAGAAGCTGGTTCAAACCAATTGTACCATTATCCTTTTAAGGTTAGCACATATGCACATTGGCACTAAATATCACTGTAGCAGTGCACAGATTCCTAAAACCAGCAAAATCAGGGGGTTAGGGGGGCCCACTACAGGCCCCTAAATCTGTTTATGTCTGCCATTTTGCTGCGGGTTGACCACCACAGAATACCTGGCGGAAAGGGATATTGTAATCCCTAGGCAACGCTGCAACTCTGGGATTCCAGGGAGGTGCAACAGGCGATTGGATACAGACTGCCTGTCAGGACCGTGGCGGTTGGTGTTTCCAACCACCACCTGTGAAAATGCCATTGTTATATGGCGGACAGAAGTTCCTGGTATGATGGTCGAAAGACCGCCCCCGACAGCCTGTCGTGGGCGGTCCTTCGTTCATCGTAATGAGGCCCTATGTTCCAACCCTGGAATCAAGCCAATAATGAACCTCCTTCACAGGGATCGTACTTATTACACATACAGGAAATTCACTTCATAAATTATTGGGCTGCTTTAAGAGATGTTGCTAGTGTAAAAAAACAAACATAATAAGAAGTGTAATGCTCTGATTGTTGGACATTAACACTATCAAAAGCAGTCTTTTGAATTGCATAAATCTAAATCGGTGAATGCTAACCATTTTAAGTATTTAAGTTTCGGATAAACTAATTAATGAGATTGAAATAATTAAGTGGCAAACTTTAAATTAGCGAGGAAGATTTTTTAAACTCAACAAGAAAATAATACAGTTTAAAATAAATGCTCAAAATTGACCTGCAAGTTTTGATGAAAATAATGTGTTTTAAATGCATAAAGCAGGAAGCTATTCTATTTACACGTACTAGGCCTCAAATGACTAAAGCAAGGCTGCTTGAAAAACAAGCTTGAATAGAAAATGATAAATATGAATAAAAAGTTTGATTCTTGACCTCTCCATAAACACGTTTTACTGCCTTAATTGCCCTGGTTCTCTCCCTTACGCACAAACTGACAAGTAGTGAAGATTAGGAATTTCTCCAGTGGCTTGTGGTGTCCTCTGGGCTCATGCCTTGATCCTGCTTTGTATGACCTCTACACTGAGCCTTTGAATCTGATGTTTGAGGATATCTATGCTGGAGTTCAGAAGGAGAACCTACAATAAAGATGCCTTTAAATTTTGAGTTAATCCTATCAAATTTGCTGCACATTAGAAGACAAAGGTCAAATGTCAGGTTATGCCTTCTGAAGAATTGATGCTTATTTGAAAACTTGTGTTTACTTACTGTTAAGTAGGAAGATCTTGTAAAAGTGGCCTAGGTAACACATTGATTTTGGGCGGAAAGTAAAAGGATTGCTGTAGCATGGTAGGCACTGATTTATATGTTGGCATTAAGGACACTTTGTCGCAGCTGACAACATATATGGTCCACCTGTCTGATTTAGACATTGGCGGATGGACAATAGGTTTGGTTACAGGGGCAACCAAACCGTACATACCCAAACCTCTCTGACAGCCAGACAAAGTCACAGCCATTGGAAATAACGGCGAAATGTCCGCCCACCCAATCTCGATGGATGGACATACAGCAACTTTTTTACTATCCGCCACAGCCAGGCAAACACTGACAGTGAGGGACAGTAAAATGCTAATAATTCCCCCATAACCATGGATGATGACTCTCAGAATGAGGGGAGCATTACATTTTTTTTATTTTCAAAAAGACAATCTAGTTTCAGGACTTTTTCTTTTTTTTTTTAAAACTGTTTGGTGCAGGGCTACATCATGCTGACGTACCTCTGCAACAAGCAGTGAAATGCACTGGCAGGAACTGCCATGTCGTTAGTTCCTGACAATGCATTATAAATGACCGCCTACTTGGCAGCCATTCTTAAATTTGACAAACGGTCACTCCGCCATGGGGTTGGAGTAATTTTTTCCATCCCCAGGGTGAAATAATGGGCCATCCACCAAATTTTAAATGAGCCACCAAGGTTTTTCTCTAACACATATTCAAATTTAATTAGAATTAGAAAAGAACAAATGAAGCACATTTTTTGTAATTTAGCTTTGTGGCGGAAACAGAAATTTTAAGAGTCAAATCAAGACACTTTACTTTGTGATGCGCAAACGATAAATATTAGCTCAAAACTGATTACGAGACATTGTTTGCGTACTATTTTGTTACCAGTAAAACTGCATGTCTTTGCAAATGTAGGGCCATTGCAAAAGAAAATGTGCTGTCTGTAAATTCTGTAAATGACAATGCACTATCTGACCAGGGCTCTAAATGCTGTCCACTGTCTACATATCACACCCTCACTACTCTCCTGCCGTACATTTGCTACACTTGCTATTGTATGATGCTTGGATTTTTTGCTATATCTATTACTTCAGTGGTATACCATTAATGACAGCACCCCCACTCTGTAACTTGTTCCACCACCACTGCACAATTCCACCTAAAAATATAAATATTTGAGGTGTACCTAATACAATAAAACCTCCTTGTGCTCTAACCAGCAGAAACAGAGGCTCATATTTGCAAGCCCTTTTCGCCACAGGAACTAGTGACATTCCTGTTGTGATATTTGCTTTGCCTTATTTACAAGACAGCGTTAAGCTACTGAACATGGCTTAACGCTGCCTTGTAAATAAGGCCCCCTTTCATGCTACACTTAGGGTTAAAGGGGTGGGCAATGGGTGTTACTGTGGGCATTCCACCGCAACACCTATTGATTTTAACAATGCCCCGTATTTACAAGGGCTGCGTAAATATGGGGCATTGACAAAATTAAGACCAGGGAAAACCTGGTCTTAAACAGGCGCAATGAGGAGAAATGTTTAATTTTTCCTCGTTTTTGCTGTTCACATGTGCGCTGCATTGTGAATCAGACATCGAAACAGCAAAAGGCCATTGAGTGTTCATGTGCAGGAAGGTGTCCCTTCCTGCACTTAAACAATGAATTTTAAAAAGTGACGTTTTGGCAACTTTTATGTGTGCTGCATTAAGCAGCACACATAGAAATATCAAAACACCATTTAAAGATTATGTGGAGGACGGGACACCTTTCTACACATAAACTTTCTTCCCCTCAACACAGACACCCTTGCACTATGATGCAAGGGTCCCTGTGTTGGCGCCAGGCTGCTAAATTTAGCGCCAGCGCAGGGGAAAACACAGAGCTGCTCCATATTGTAAATATGCCCCGGAGTTCCACCTTTTCACTTATTTTTCTTTTCCTTAATTAGTCGACTTTACAAAATTAAATTCGCTGAAACTGGATGACTTTTGTCCTTTAATCAATCCCAGCGTGAAATAATTTCACCATTGGCTTTATGCTTATTCTCATGCCACACACCAAGTGAGAAGCAAAATCTGAAAATATTATACTTACTCTCATAAAAATTCGGTACCTCATCTCTTGACACCACTTAAAACATTTAATTTACTGTCTTGTCATTATGAGACTGGTTTTCAGAACTACTATTTTGCAGGTGTCTCAAAGGCATTGCTGGCCATGATCAAAGTTATATTTCATCAGTGTTCCTCAATACCAACGTCTACATGTATTAATTTCAAATAACGCTGATACATTTACAAAACCATTTACCAGAACATTCCCTCCTATGTATCAGAGCTGCACTGCTTCTATAGCCTGAACCTCCCTGCCACCAATATATAAGAAAGATTCCGGCCTTTTTAATCTTTAGAGAATGCAAAAAATGCACATTTTCCCTTACTATCTAAATTACATGCCCCTCTCCTCCTAAAACTTGTAGCTGGTCACCAAAGCGTTATTGATTAGTGTGACCTTTTTCTGTATAACTTTCAATTCATTATACCAGTTTGAAACATGCACCTTGGCGGTGGAGTTGATTTGGGTCTCTTCTCCAGGAAGAAATTGCCTTTCAGGGGGATCGACCTATTTACATACTATAACAATCTTTCAGCAATTAACCTTCTTCTTAATTGCTTCCCACAAAACTGTTTACTAATAATGACAATGTACGATCCCCTGGACCAAAACATTTTATTCTTCACTCACTCCCTGATATGCAAGTGCTTTCAAGGTTATTGTGCGGTTGTCCTTTGAGGTTTTAATATCCTGCTGGGCATTCACACATCTAAACTAACATCTTGGGTTTATACAAGGGTTGGCAGTGCTATTCACCCACAAGGGCACACCTTGGGCCTGATCATTTTCTAAATAACTCTATTTAAATCACCTTGAACACTTGCCGTATGATTAGTTTGATCACCTACCTATCACCTTTCAACTAACTGTCACTAAGAGGTTAACCAAAAAAACATCTTTGCCCATGTTTATCTGACAAGAATGACAGCCCTCTTGCTATTCCTAAACCCTCCGTATAAGTGTTAAAGGATCTGGAAAGCACAAGTCCTTTGAAGAAGCAAAACTGTGCTTTCTTTTTGCACTTGTCTCTATTAAATGTCAACTGGCAAATGGATCGTCTAGTAAGTCTCAACAATACTTAAGGAATTAAAATTAAATTTGATCGCCCATGAATGAAAATGGCATAAGACATATCCACCCTCTAAACTGATGGTTTATAATATTTAGCTCAGGTCTTAATAGCCACTAGCCACCTAAAGGGTCTGCCTCCTATGGCATGAAATGATAATACAAACTGATAACACAGTAGATACATCTTGTAAGTATGTGAGCATCGTATCATTCATCTATAATCTCTTGCTTTGCGCCATTACCCAAGAGATCCAGAAAAGGGGGTGGTGATGAACAGAGTGCCTGAATTATGCCTGTTCATCACCACCCCCTTTTCTGAATCATTTTGTCCACCATAAGCGTGGAAGGGTATACTCAGACATGAGTCCCTTGCTCACTGCTCCATCAGGATTCAAGCAAGCCGGGCCGACGACGCCTGAAATGGCAGAAACCGGTCCCCAGAAGTTTGTCTCCTTTCTGGTGAAGAATTGGCTTGGTAGTTTGGTCTGCCCTGTTCCCATGATGCACTGGGCCAGGGACAGACTAATTTGCATATAGCCAGGTTCTGAGATGGTATGGGGCAGTGAGCTAAATAACGGTGATGGATCAAGCCCTGATCTTTGGACTGGGTAAGAGAGGTCTGCTTAATTCAGACACTCTGTTCATCACCACCCCCTTTTCTGAATCATTTTGTCCACCATGAGCGTGGAAGGGTATACTCAGGCATGAGTCCCTTGCTCACTGCTCCATCAGGATTCAAGCAAGCCGGGCCGACGACGCCTGAAATGGCAGAAACCGGTCCCCGGAAGCTTGTCTCCTTTCTGGTGAAGAATTGACTTGGTAGTTTGGTCTGCCCTGTTCCCATGATGCACTGGGCCAGGGACAGACTAATTTGCATATAGCCAGGTTCTGAGCTGGGATGGGGCAGTGAGCTAAATAATGGTGATGGATCAAGCCCTGATCTTTGGACTGGGTAAGAGTGGTCTGCTTAATTCAGACACTCTGTTCATCACCACCCCCTTTTCTGAATCATTTTGTCCACCATAATCGTGGAAGGGTATACTCAGACATGAGTCCCTTGCTCACTGCTCCATCAGGATTCAAGCAAGCCGGGCCGATGACGCCTGAAATGGCAGAAACCGGTCCCCGGAAGCTTGTCTCCTTTCTGGTGAAGAATTGGCTTGGTAGTTTGGTCTGCCCTGTTCCCATGATGCACTGGGCCAGGGACAGACTAATTTGCATATAGCCAGGTTCTGAGCTGGGATGGGGCAGTGAGCTAAATAACGGTGATGGATCAAGCCCTGATCTTTGGACTGGGTAAGAGTGGTCTGGTTAATTCAGACACTCTGTTCATCACCACCCCCTTTTCTGAATCATTTTGTCCACCATAAGCGTGGAAGGGTATACTCAGACATGAGTCCCTTGCTCACTGCTCCATCAGGATTCAAGCAAGCCGGGGCGACGACGCCTGAAATGGCAGAAACCGGTCCCCGGAAGCTTGTCTCCTTTCTGGTGAAGAATTGGCTTGGTAGTTTGGTCTGCCCTGTTCCCATGATGCACTGGGCCAGGGACAGACTAATTTGCATATAGCCAGGTTCTGAGCTGGGATGGGGCAGTGAGCTAAATAATGGTGATGGATCAAGCCCTGATCTTTGGACTTGGTAAGACTGGTCTGCTTAATTCAGACACTCTGTTCATCACCACCCCCTTTTCTGAATCATTTTGTCCACCATAAGCGTGGAAGGGTATACTCAGACATGAGTCCCTTGCTCACTGCTCCATCAGGATTCAAGCAAGCCGGGCCGACGACGCCTGAAATGGCAGAAACCGGTCCCCGGAAGCTTGTCTCCTTTCTGGTGAAGAATTGGCTTGGTAGTTTGGTCTGCCCTGTTCCCATGATGCACTGGGCCAGGGACAGACTAATTTGCATATTGCCAGGTTCTGAGCTGGGATGGGGCAGTGAGCTAAATAACGGTGATGGATCAAGCCCTGATCTTTGGACTGGGTAAGAGTGGTCTGCTTAATTCAGACACTCTGTTCATCACCACCCCCTTTTCTGAATCATTTTGTCCACCATAAGCGTGGAAGGGTATACTCAGACATGAGTCCCTTGCTCACTGCTCCATCAGGATTCAAGCAAGCCGGGCCGACGATGCCTGAAATGGCAGAAACCGGTCCCCGGAAGCTTGTCTCCTTTCTGGTGAAGAATTGGCTTGGTAGTTTGGTCTGCCCTGTTCCAATGATGCACTGGGCCAGGGACAGACTAATTTGCATATAGCCAGGTCTGAGCTGGGATGGGGCAGTGAGCTAAATAACGGTGATGGATCAAGCCCTGATCTTTGGACTGGGTAAGAGTGGTCTGCTTAATTCAGACACTCTGTTCATCACCACCCCCTTTTCTGAATCATTTTGTCCATCATAAGCGTGGAAGGGTATACTCAGACATGAGTCCCTTGCTCACTGCTCCATCAGGATTCAAGCAAGCAGGGCCGACGACGCCTGAAATGGCAGAAACCGGTCCCCGGAAGCTTGTCTCCTTTCTGGTGAAGAATTGGCTTGGTAGTTTGGTCTGCCCTGCTCCCATGATGCACTGGGCCAGGGACAGACTAATTTGCATATAGCCAGGTTCTGAGCTGGGATGGGGCAGTGAGCTAAATAACGGTGATGGATCAAGCCCTGATCTTTGGACTGGGTAAGAGTGGTCTGCTTAATTCAGACACTCTGTTCATCACCACCCCCTTTTCTGAATCATTTTGTCCACCATAAGCGTGGAAGGGTATACTCAGACATGAGTCCCTTGCTCACTGCTCCATCAGGATTCAAGCAAGCCGGGCTGACAACGCCTGAAATGGCAGAAACCGGTCCCCGGAAGCTTGTCTCCTTTCTGGTGAAGAATTGGCTTGGTAGTTTGGTCTGCCCTGTTCCCATGATGCACTGGGCCAGGGACAGACTAATTTGCATATAGCCAGGTTCTGAGCTGGGATGGGGCAGTGAGCTAAATAACGGTGATGGATCAAGCCCTGATCTTTGGACTGGGTAAGAGTGGTCTGCTTAATTCAGACACTCTGTTCATCACCACCCCCTTTTCTGAATCATTTTGTCCACCATAAGCGTGGAAGGGTATACTCAGACATGAGTCCCTTGCTCACTGCTCCATCAGGATTCAAGCAAGCCGGGCCGACGACGCCTGAAATGGCAGAAACTGGTCCCCGGAAGCTTGTCTCCTTTCTGGTGAAGAATTGGCTTGGTAGTTTGGTCTGCTCTGTTCCCATGATGCACTGGGCCAGGGACAGACTAATTTGCATATAGCCAGGTTCTGAGCTGGGATGGGGCAGTGAGCTAAATAACGGTGATGGATCAAGCCCTGATCTTTGGACTGGGTAAGAGTGGTCTGCTTAATTCAGACACTCTGTTCATCACCACCCCCTTTTCTGAATCATTACCCAAGAGATCATCAGCCGCATTACATATGCAGCAGACTTTCCTTCCTCTTGCTTGGCGCACCTTTAAAAAGGTGCACAAGGTGCAATGAAGGAAAGTGTACTGCATTATGAGGGATGTGCTGCCCCCATGGCATCCACAAACTTGTCCTGCCCTGGAGGTAGCTAATTCACGTGAAATACAAAGCGGCTGCTCCATGTTTCACTGTGCAGGTGGCAACCAACCTGCACTTTTAAAGGGGAATAGAAATCACCTTGCAAGCAGGTACAAACAGTGACTGCACCCGCGTGCAAGGGGATGACTGGGGGGGGGTCAATAGGAACCCCTTTATCCCCTGCAAAAGTCTGCTCTCTGGAGGCGCACCAACAGTGCACCTCCTGAAGGCTTCCTTCCACTGTGATCGGGAGGGCTGCATGAGTGGGGCTCTTTTAATATTTTTAATATTGCCTAATTGATTGTTTGAATTTTAGCATGTTTTAGTACTTATTCTGTGACAAATTTAACAACCACTCATTGACGCCACTAGCGCATTCAAACCCCAGCAGTGTCCACCTGTCAGAGTCGGCCCGCCATGCTGTGGGGTTAGCGCTCTAGTTTCTACGCTCAGTTTCAACTATTTAGCGTCACATTGGAGCGACCGCGCAGCCAAAGGCGCGCCAAAGGCAAGTCCATCTGCGCCCGTCCGTGCAGCGACAGCGCACAGCGCCAGCAATGCTGCCGGTTTAAGCAAAGTAATGATGAGTAACCCAAGTCGCAGTTACTCCGGGGAACAGCTACGTGACATAGGAGAGCGGGTAAGCGTGTCCTGCAAACCGGCACTAGATAATGCAATTGGGACTGACTTCGGCATTGTAAAGAATGATAGACTAAATTGTGGTTTGCTCAATGTAAGATCGCTTCCCAAGCACTCCACGAAGATTCAGCTAATGATAGAAGTGCATAATCTTGATGCTCTGTTTATGACATAGACATGGACAATGGCAGGGCTGGAGTTAGAGCTGGGACTGGCCTGTCCAGCAGCATATAAGGCTTTTCATAAAGCAAGATTCAGGGGTCGTGGTGTAGGGAATGGAGTTATTTTTAAAGAGGCCTGGAAAATTACTCCCTTGGACATAGATGAGATCACCTGTACAGAAATACTGGGTTTTTCCGTCAAAGATCAGATGGGACACTCTCTCACAGGCATAGTCTGTGATAGACCACCGGGGGTAGCTAATGTACAACAACAGCAGAACCTAATTGATGCAACTAACAATATGGCCCTTACTAGGCTATTAGTTCTGGGAGACTTTAATTTGTGGGCAAATGGAAGAATGAACACAGCATACAATAATCTCAGTCAGTCCTGCGCAAACTTCAGTCTGAAACAATGGGTGTCAGTACCTCCACACATAGAAGGCCACATTCTAGATATAATATTCGCCGAGGAAGGCCTGATCATAATGGGGAAAGTTTTGCCGGTGGGCTGGACGGACCATCATTTGGCCAGTTTTAGCGTGGCACTTATAAGTAGGATGAGGTCCTTGACCAAGGAAGAAAGGCGCTATCTGGGCAGGGAGAGGAAACGACTACTAAGGAAGGCAAAAGATGCCCCCTTATTTCAGACAGAAACACTGTTTAACCCTGAGAAACAGGTAACAGAGAACTACACAGCTCTCTTTGAGCACTTAATCAGGACAATCGACAAACTTGCCCCTTTAAAGGATATTAGGAAAAGGGGAAGACCCTCAGCTCCATGGTATACGGAGACATTAAGGAACCAGAAGCTGGACTGTAAGATGGCAGAAAGGCAGTGGAGAAAGCATTATGCTGTAAATGACAAAGTCAGTTGGAAGCAAACCTTAATTAAATACAAAAGAGAAATAGTTATTGCAAAAGTAGAATATTTCCCCATCTCCATCCTTAAGTCATCCAATAATTCCAAGAATATATTTAGGATAGTAAGAGATATGACCCACCCTGACTGCATAAACAGTAAAATCCCACCTACTTGGGAGTTATGTGATGGATTGGCAACTTTCTTTCAAGAGAAAATTAACAAGATTGCGGAAGGTCTGAAACATGTGACCCCACCCGGCTCATCGGACAGGGACAAGAGAGAAACATCAAAGTACAACCTTGAAAACGATAATAACTCCAGTTCATTCATCCCCGAGCCCACCTCGGATGGATTTAAGATGCCCTCAGTAGAGGAGTTTGTTCGAGTGGCTCTAGGAATCTCCTCAGGGTCACCATTGGATCCCATCCCCCACAAGATACTGAAAGAACTAGGATCAGAGATCTTTCCTATCCTATGCCAGCTGTGTGGACAGTCTCTCAGTAGCAGAGTGGTGCCACCCGGCTGGAAGCAGGCAATTATAACACCGCTCTTGAAAAAACTCACATTGGACCCAGGTTGCCATGAGAACTATAGTTCAATCTCCCTATTACCATACCCAGTTCAAATTGTGGAATGTTTGGTAAGCAGGTCTTTGTCCCTTTTTTTTGGAGATAAATAATAATTTCGAAGATGAGCAATTCAGGTTTAGGCCTGGCCACGGAACAGAGACAGCCTTTGTGACCGTCTTGGATAATCTTCGAATGGGCGGACAGTGGTCAATCGGCAACTTTAATATTGCTAGACCTGTCCACTGAATTCGATATGGTCAATCATACCTATCTCCTTACAAGGCTGAAAACTCTTAGAGTGACAGGTGTGGCACTGAGCTGGATGCGCTCTTATCTATCCGATAGATGGCAGGCAGTAGCGCTCCTTCTGTATCAATCAGAATCTTTCACAATTGAACATGGGGTACCTCAAGGGTCCTCAATCAGCCCCATACTGTTTAACGCATATATGTGGCCACTTCTGGATATCATTAAAACCCATATTATCAGTGTGATCAATTATGCCGATGACACGCAGCTTATGGTGTCTCTGAACGGCGACAATGCGGATCCTCAGGAAAGTTTTCATGCGTGCAGGCTAGAAATGGTGAATTGGCTGAGGGACAACTCGCTTCAATTTCACAGCGAGAAAACAGAGATTCTGCACTGCAAGTTGGGTAGTGTCCCTTTAGGATTACCTGCTGACTTCTGGCCTATACCCACAGATGTCCCTCTGGTACCAGTGAGCACAGTATGCAATCTGGGGGTCAGTTTCAATGAGAAGCTGAATTTGGAATCCTATGTTAACAAACTAGTGGGAGGTTGTTACACTCATATCCGGGGACTCCGGAAAGTGCTACCATTACTGCCAGTCCAGGCAAGAATTACGGTTGTAAGGAGCATCATTCTGAGTCGCCTGGATTACTGCAACGCCCTGCTCTTGGAGTCTCCGGGATATCTGATTGCTAGGCTTCAGAGTATTCAGGCGGCAGCAGCAAAGCTTGCTCTGAGTCGGGCATGCCGCACCTCCACAACCCATGCACTGGCAGACCTGCACTGGTTTCCGGTGACTCAAAGAATTTTGTTCAAATCCTTATGCATAGTGTTTAAGGCACTTCATGGACAGGGACCCAAACTGCTTCAAGGCAGTTTCAAATGGTATGAACCTGCATGCAATCTTCGCTCATCAACTGCTAATCTTGTTAGGATTCCCAGGATAAAGAAAGTAACTCTGGGGGGAAGATCGTTCGGTGCGGCAGCTGCTCGCCTTTGGAACTGTCTTGCTCTGGAAATTAGGAGAATACAGGATCTAATGAAATTCCGCAAGAAAGTCAAGACACGATCCTCTGGCCTAGCTCTGTAACTTCTCACAGTAGTCTCCTTTCCCAATGTTACAGCGCCAGGATGCGCTCTATAAATGTGAAAAATAAACAAATAAAATAAACTCGGCACCCACATCTGTAATACTACGTGGGTGCAGAGGCAAAGGGATTTCCTTATTTGCATGGGAAATGCCCCCATGCAAAAGAGGGACCGCCCCCTTGAAGATAGCACTGGCGCTGTATGTGCGCCAGCGCTTAGTATAGTTATACAGAAGGGGCAGCACAGGCATCTGCGGCCCCTACTGTAATACCAAAGTGCTCCGGGAGCACGCAAAGCAGGCGCATATGCCTGTTGCGCCCCGGGGCACTTTATGTAATATGGCCCCAGCAACACAATTGCTGGCTTGCTTTACAATAAGATTAGTAAGATCTATAAACATTATGGAAACTGATAAACCTGGATGAAGTTTACTACTTCTATCTATGATGCTGTCTTATATTTTACTGTAGAGCAGGCAGCTCTTCACCTGGTTCAACACCCTAGTACCTTTTTTATCTTATCAAAATAAAGAAATATCCTCTTTGTCACACCTAATCAAAGGCAATGACCACTACTATAACCCAAACCGCAGGTGATTGCTTAGAAGTGTTCTTGATCTTTACACACCTCTCTACTCTGTATTTATCAATAGAATCCTCCAAAATGATGTACTCCCACTTAAGTATAAGCATGCATTTTTCTTTGGCTTACGGGAAAAACTTTTCTAGAAACATATGTGCCTAGTAATTATAAGCCCATTGCAGGGCATTCCATGACTAAAAAGCACCTCCAGAAAGTTTTGACCAAGTAGTTTTGGGCACTTCTTGACCATTTTCATCTTCTCAAACCACAGCATTTAGACTTCAGTCAGGATCATTGACTGACCTCGTTGGTTGAGGGACAGGACTATCAGGGGCTGCTAGGTCATCTTGAACATTTTCACCTTGTTACCCCATCAGCAATCAGGCTTCTGCCTGGGTCATTGCCTCACACCATTCAGGAGGCACAGGGTAAGCAGGTGCTGCTGGGTCTTAAATGTGGAGGTTGAGGTGATTTGCTTGAAGTCCCATAGTCCCTTCTTCTATGGGTTTGTAGACTGGGATAGGTACAAAACCTTGTACATTTTAATCTCTGAAAGTGACGGCAGGCATTCACATGCTTATCAGTGACGAAGTGTAGGGTACTCAAGGTCAGTGCTCAACGATGGTACAACAACTCAAAATATTAATATTCAGCCCTGTGCTTATCAATATATAAGGAAAGTAACCTAATAGACAACAGCAAGCAAAACTACGCACTGCTCAAACAGCATTCAACTCATTGTATCTGGGGGCAATTCAGGCAGCGTTTCACCTTTCCCTGCATTCTACCTACTCGACCACTGTACCAGTTTCTCCCTCCCATTTTAAGTGTACTCTGCCATGTGATATAAGATAGTGGCTTGATTAGAACTCAGTTTCAGTATCTATCACTCTCAAATAGGTGTGCTCAGCTCTCACAGTCTTACCACTCATCAGTGGAATAATCCCACTGGATTGGCTCCGCCACCTGGCTCTCGTGCACCCTTACGCTCCCTTGAGGGAAATGTTGTGCTCCAGCCAGCGTCTCTTCTGGATTTTCCACTCTTCACCCACTGAGTCTGCACTACAGAGATCAGTGTCAGAGGACGAGGCACAAAACTGGCTTCATGCAGTCCCGTGCAGACCAACAGTGAGTGTCTCTGAAGTCAGGGTGACAGCAGCAGGCCCACACCACAGCTGACAGGTGCTTAATGTGTCCCTCATTGACCTTGGCGGCACCAGACGGTTGAGATTTTTTTGGCTGGTCCTGACTTTGGCAGTCCAGACGGTTAAAAAGGGGCTGGTTACTCCACGCAGTAATGGACACAAACAGGTTGATCACAGCACTAAAGTATACAAAAAAGAAGTGAGAGGAATTTCAGAATTTATCTCAGCCACTGGTATTTATCGGGCTGCATTAAAGTCTATCAATATTTTCCCACCATGCCACTTCAGTTTGGACCAAGCCATACAAAATCTGTCTTGGCCCTGCTCAATAAGAACAGTCCATCCCAATCTGCTAGGATAGATCCTTTTTTAATTGAAACACAAGCAACCCAAGATTGGTTTTGTCCTTTGTAGAGCTCATCCATTGCTAATAGCTTAGTTCCAGTGGCACAGTGTGCACTGGCCCCATGTCTGGGCATGGGGCCACTTATAGTGTTGTACTGATGTATGCAAATAAGGGGTAAATGGAATTCTTGAATAAATCTCAGTCACTGCTGATTACACTGGGTCACATCCCAGTCCATTGTTATTTTGCACACCATGCCACCTGATTTTAGACCCAGCCATGTGCAAATCAGTCTTGACCCTGCTCCAATAGGAATAGTCCAGCCCAAATTGCCAGTTCCTCCCTGAATCAGAGCACAGGCAAAGACCCGGTTCCCTGTGATAGTGTTTCATCAGTTAGGTATAGCTTGCATGGCTGGCTTTAGGGTGGTGCGATCAGTGCGACCACACCATGCGTTGACTTGGGGTGGGGGCATCATTTTTGAAAATGTATATTATTATTTTTAAAGCACCTGCTGCTGTGTTCCTGACCTCCAGCAATTTTCAGACATCAATTAAAATGTCAAGATTACTCCGGTGATTAATCATCTTCCTGGAAAGAGACTGAGGTTTGTCTAGTGGAAGTTTTGACTCATCCAAAGGTAGCATAGTGGATAAAAATGCCTGTTGCTAAGAGTGTGTAGCATGCAGATAACAAAGTGCATGTAATGTAAATAGGTCAATGGATTACTCCTTCTGTAAGAGAGCTCCTTTAGAGCTGCATGCAAACTGCAAGTTATATGTTACAGCTATATGTTGTTTTGCCCAGTCTTTCATCATCCTAATCTTGTTAATAGGGTTTATTTGGGTAGAAAACGATTCTTATTATGAAAGAGAACCCCTAACAATGACATGTCACTCGTACCTTATACCTTGTAGTCCTGTCTGATGCAACATTTCCTATACATTGATTTACATACATATGATTGTCTCTGTGCAATGTGTGTGGTGTAAAGTGCTCTGACACCTCACACTGGTAAGAGTGGTACTATGGTGCTATAAAACTGAATTAATCTAAGAGACAGTGGTTAGGGAGACTTGAGGGGCACTGTTAAAGGGTGCTAGTGAGGGAATCTGTGACAGAGGTGGTCATGTGGGGGGCGCAAACAGACATTTTCACACAGGGTGCCACCAGCGCTAAAGCCGGCCTGGATATCTTGGTTCAAGTGACACAGTGTGCATGGGACCATATCTGGCCTTACTCTTCCCACTCAGAGCATAGCACTAAAGTGTACAAACAAAAAAGTGATGGATGGAATGCTTGAATTAATCTCTCTCAGCTACTGGTAATTACTCAGGGCTGCATCCCAGTCCATCATTATTTTACACACCATGCCACCTCAGTATGGAGCCAGCCATATGCTAACCAGTCTTGACCAAGACGCAGTATTAATAGTCTAGCCTAAACTGCCAGACTAGGTCCTTCCTGAACACAAGCAACCCAGGATCTCAACACTGGGCAGTTGCGGCCACACACAAATTGATCACGGGATTCTGTCAGCAGCAGCCATACGCTAGCCAATCAAAACTTGAGCAGAACCAGCACAGAGGGGTCGTGGGTTGTAGATAGGTCCGACCAGCAGGATGTTCTCCTCAGTTATCTATTTTGGGTGTGCCACAGACAACATAGACATGCTACACCTTTCTCCCATTGGATAGACACTCCTCTTGCAGGGTCAACTGGCTCCTTCCCTATCTCAGCTTACAGGTGCTTCAAAAGAGATACAGAGCTCTTCCAGCAAGACATCCATTTTCAGGTCCCCTCACCTCAGTGACTGTGGCTATCAGTCAGACACCAGACTTTTGAGGACCCTCTGAAGCACTCCCTATTTTAGCCCTAGATATAAACTGTTGTAAAGATGTGTGTTGCTGTCAGAACTAAAGTTTATGTGACCCCCTTCTTTGCACTTTATTGATCGTTTTAGTGTGCATAAAATAAAATCAGTGAGTAAAATCTAATTGACATCCTTAAACATTTGTAACATAAAAGAAGATATTGCAAAATGTAAATAGTGATGACTGCATGAGATGGCACTTGGGAATTGAAAGAGCATCATAGACAGGATCGTTTGATCAAGCTTTGATGAGTTGTTAACAAATCACTAGGCCAGTGTTTTACAAACTGTAGTTTGGGACCCACTGTTGGGTCGTAGGCTGAATTTTGCTGGGTCACAACATTCTTGGTTTGTATATAACTAATATTTAAAATGATTACTCCTGTCAGTGCACCAGTGCAAAGGTGCTGAGCAATGTCTCCAAGTCCAGTTTTAATACAAACCCGTGCAAGTATTCCCATGCCCGACCCAAGGTGAATCTTCCATTATTTGTTGCTGTTATTTTTTACTTGACAAAGACATGTCAACTGAGAATATGCTCAATATATGTGAATATACACAACCTTGCCACTTGTGGATGACTTTCACAAATAGATTGGGAAATATGGATGTGGTTTATTGGCCAGAGCTGATAACATTGAATCTACGGAAATAGGTCTGAGTCCCAGTATGGATTTCTCAAGCTTAAAATAAAATTAATCTGGCCTTGTGTAATTTAATCTGGTGCTCGCTGAAAGTACTCCATTGCCCTTAGGCTGGGTTTGTCTGTGAGAGAGATAGAGTCCAAAATGCACCGCTGGGCCTTGTTTTAATATACTTTGTTGCAGAAGGTGGTTCTCAGATTTGCTCAAATCCCTTGTATCAACACCAATGTCTTTCAGAAGCCTAGGGAGTTTAATGAATGGATGTGACAGGCCAGCACTGCACTCTAAAAAGTGTTCCAGCTCCAGACTCCAGTGCAGGTTACCATCTGCCACTTTTATGGGCAGCTCAATATCTTGTCTAAAATCAAAACATGAAAGGTGTGGTCAAGGTCATGAGGCTTACAAAAAACTGCTGGTATTGCATTTCAAAAAATCAACCCGCCTCACATCCTTTAAGGGGAGGTGCATAGCGAAAGTTTCATCTTCTAAAAAATAGATTGTGGTTCTAAAACGTTTGGCAAGCAGTAAACTAGGCTGTATCTATGGTCAGAATAAGTTATCTTACATTAACACGCTACCTCGTTTAGTCCAGTTTGTGAACGAGTATAATGCCCTTCATGTTTTATTGAACAGTATTTACCTGTCAATAATACAGACCTAAACAAATGAAATCAAAGCATTACAAAGACTGTGCCAATCTATTGTTATATTGTACTTCAAACTGGGACCCAGATTTACAAAGAGATTGCGTGGGTATGTTACTTTTTTTAATGACGTCTGATGGAATTTACAATCCAACAGAATTAACGATTTGCATAGGTTTGTAACCCAAAGTAATGGAACACATTTCAATATGCTGCCTTGCATTACTTTGCATCACAGGGGTGTTTTATGGGTGGTGCATCGGTGTTTCCATGCAACCAAAACCATTGGTTTTGATGCAAATCTTTTCCTACAAATAACTGTAGACAGAGATGTGCACCAAAATCCTGTGCCTCCCTGAGGAAGGCGCAACTAGTAGAAATATAATTTTTTTCCTCTTTGCATGTGTGGTATATTCTGCATCACAAGTACACAAACATCTTTCATTGTAGCTTTTGTGCAAAGAGGTACCCCATCCTGCTCAAAAACTACCACAACGTATAAACCCTTGCACTATGGTGCAAGGGTTTATGTGCCGGCGCATGGCTGCAGTTAGTGTGCCACCACAGGAAGAGAGCAGAAAGTTGTAATTTCTTTGTAGATGTCTTGTCATTCTTCTCTCTCCAGTTGATGCAATGCAGCACACCAACATTGCTTGCTCCCTTAAATTGCTTCAAAGCTTTGAAAATGTGGGCCCAGGTCTACAGGCAAGCAACAGTTATATCTGAAGAAAACCATCCCCCATTTCACTACCATATTGATGGTGACCATTTTGCAAACTTAACAAAATATTGAACATTTTGCGATACCGCATCACCCAACCAGACCCAACCGTACCTCTCATTTTTATTATCTCAAGTGGCAGTCACAAATAAAGACCTGATCAGCAACTTGAATATCTGATGGATGGGCACATTGACCACACCTTTCACCCCTTAGTACTGTCCCGCTCTTGGAAACTTAAGTTCCAGCGAGTACAGACTAATCCTCATTTTAATTGCGGCAGAGGACCACCAGAATAACATTGTTTTCCGGTACCTCGTGCCTCATTTTACTCTCACCCACACCGTCTACTCTGTTCTGGCCCCTCACCCACACTTCACCCATAGGCAGTTGGATAAAAGATCTCTGATAAAGAGCCCCTCTTTGAGGTGTGCCTGTTGGGTATTGCACCGCCTACCCAACGAGGAGCATTGCCTATGATGAAGCATGACACTCGCATGGGTGTGTGAGGCCATTATATCCAACACAATGGATACCCAGGGTTAGCTCTCCAACAAGCACTATCCCCTGCACCTTAGTGACCTTCCCTTCTTCCTTTTAGGAACAGCCCAGCCTCTTTTTTGTAGACCACATTGACTGTGGCTCATCTAATCATTCTTGTATTCCACATCTCTTTAGACTTTTTCAGGTTTGATGGGGCTCCTTGAGTACAGTGAGGGCGACTCTTCTTATGGGTTTCATCATCACGGAGACAATTCAATTGAAGAGTGGGTTATATCAAGTACTTCTGCACTTACTGGTAGGACCCAAGCTTGTGGTTGTTCTTTGTGTTCAGCATCAGTCATCCATCACTTCCATTGAATTGTATGGCACTGAAGGAGACATATCTAAATGTCCAAATCCTGGTTTTCAAGATCTCACATTTATGTACATTTGTCTTAGGAAACATTTTTACTATAACTCACGAGTGACAACGCAAACACTAAATACTTACAACAACATAGCTACATGGAAATGCATGCAATATGACTTGTCAATATCTAAGGATGGTAAATAGAAGAAAGAAAAGAAGGAGGATATGAAGGATGATAAAATCCGGAAGATACTGCTACACCGCAAAGAATAATCAAAGATCAGGAATGATTCACAAAATTAAGGGCACCTTGCTCCAGATGTCATGGAGACGCTCTGGAAGGTCAATACGGACACAAAAATGTGATATAGCAAATAAGTAGTGCAGGTTTTAAAATTTGAAACAAATACGCAGTCGGATAGAATGGAAAACCCGTCAAACATTTTCAATGGAATAATCGCAAAAATAGAGCTTTTTGTACATTTTTTACAGCATTGAAAAATGGCAAAAATAGAGATGTTTGTATATTTTTAACAGCTGTACAATGTGGTGAATGTGGGTGTATGCTATGCCTACATTTATATGAATGTTTGGTGCTGTGAGCATGTAATGATATTGCTTGCCTCCATTGATTATTATTTATTATGTAATTTCCTCGTGGGGTTGATTTGACTGTATGTCAGTGCTGGGGACCAGGAAAGCGTCATAATGCTGAGAATTGAAGAGAAAAATGTGTGCGCATTACTGATGACTGCTGGTTTACCTCAATAAAATACTGTGCATACCTCTCTCAAGACAGAATGCGGCTTCAGACTGAGGAGAGAGCAGAACACTGCCTGTTTTTGAGAGCTTTCTTGTTTGCCTACTGAAGGAATGATGACTGTGACTAGTGCTTTAACTTAAATGTCTAACTCAGAACAGCAAGCACCTGAGTTAGACAAGCTGTTCTATTGTCGACATATGTGACCTGAACTTCACAATAAAGGCGATCCAACCTCCCACAGGAAATATTACCTATTGATGTGGCACCTCTAGGAAATTGATGGCTGCTGTATACTTAAATACTTGGATATGACTAAATCGAAAGATGCCGCACTCATAGTGAGTCAAAAGCAGCAACTGCAAACTGTACATTTTCATTCAGAATTAGGAAACATCTGTGATGCCACCAATTTTTTTTTTACATCTGAATAGAAAAATAGTTGTCTAACTGATTGACCGGCTACCAAATGTTAGTTGAATAAAACAATAATCCTGACTTTTCTTTGCAGTTTCAGACATACTATCCCATGTTATCATGTAAAGGTAACAATACAACATTTTGATTGAACTGGGTTGTTATCATGTCAATGACATTCTGCAGATGTACTGTATGAACTTTAAGAAATTGGAATTTATGATTGATTGTACAGCATTACATTAGAGCACAAGGAAGATGTTAACATATGAGACATAATCCTCTTGTGCAAAGTCAGGAATTTATGATTGAGTGCATGTTGTTCGATAAAAACTATGCTGTTTAAGAAAGGGCAGCACAATTTTGTAGAGGTTTGATTTAATCAAGACTTGTCCATTGCATTCATAGGAAGACAATTTGTTTTATGAGTGAATATTCTTGGTTTTCTGAAATGTCAGATATGACAAAAGAGTATCATATTATACCCATATGCCAAACGTGATCCAATGAACCGAGTGCACAGTAGGACAGAAGCCCTGGGAAATGTTGGGAGCTCCTAAGGCTCCGAGGGCCATATTATCAAGAAAGGGCGATACATTATCGCTGCTTTTATCGGCAGGAAACTGCCACTAAAGAGGCAATAATGGGCTTGATAATATGCCCTTGTGAATTCCCATAGAAGCCCAGGTTATGGTGTTAACCTGGGCTTCTTTGGGAATTCACAAGGGCATATTATCAAGCCCATTATCGCCGCTTTAGCAGCAGTTTCTTGCCGATAAAAGCAGTGATAATGTATCGCCCTTTCTTGATAATATGGCCCCATATTCTTTTTAACACATTTCTGTTTTGCCATTCTTTTGGAATTACTTCAGTGCTGATTGTATTTAACTTTTCTTGTCACCAACATATCTGTCTACTAGCATAAATTAGTGCAAATATAACAAACTGTTTTCTGTTCTGCCTGGAAAGAACAGCTTGAATCTCTAATTTGGAGCCCCTTTCAGGCATGACACAAAAAAGATTTGGCATAGCTTTATCTGGGGATGAATGACTTTTATTTAAGTGATTATCCTCGGAGGATCATTTTTGTTGTTGAGTTTCTTTCGTATAAGGAAATATCCTAATAACTATGCAAAGTGAAAAGGATATCTCAATTTTGCTAGTAGCTCCTCTTACTGGCTGAACCAGGAAGGTATCTCCCACTGTAGTTGTACCATACCCCTGCTTGCCCCTCCCCCTTTGAATATTTCACCAGGAAAAAACTGGTGATATCTCAGGGCTGGAAATCAGCAAAAAATTTAAGTGCCATGGGAATCAGGTGCAGTAATTCCAATTCCCATGGCAAGTTCCCATTTTTTGCAAGTTGCTTATGGGCAAAGTCGCAACATCATGGTATACTTGCCTCCTGAAATTAGCAGTACCTATGGTATCCCTCATTAAATATTATGAATGCCATATATGTATTCCTAATGAGCTTAGAATTGGCCTTACAGAGGTTTGGGCATCATGCAAGTTATTCAATATGTGAAGGAGCATTGGATACTCTGAATAGGTATGGATTGATTCAATGGAACAAGGATTCAGATTTACTATGATTTTGCATCATGGTTGTGTCACAATTTGGTGCAGTCAGACGCAAAATCGATTTTTAGATTTACAAAGTCATGTAATTCTAAATTTCTGTGGGTTTGCATGGCCTTGTAAAAAACAAAGAAATGCAATTTACCTTGGGTAGGCTTTACATCAATAGGGAGATTTGGTGTTTCTGTGTATGAGCCCATGGATTTTGCCTCACACCCATATGTACAAAGACTTGTAAACATGGGTTTATGCCAAAATAATGCACCAACCTCAGGCTGGTTAGATATCTTTATTTCCCCTTGTTTTTCCTCTTTGCAAATGTGCTGCATTCAAAGAGGAAATAGACTTGAAGGATCGTGTTTGTGCAGTGGTGTTTCATTTCCTGCACCACACACGCACCCTTGCGGCGTGACACACGGGTGCCTCTGTAGGTGCTCGTCAGCCACAAGTGGGCCAGTGATGGCACGAGAGCAGAACAGCGCCATATCTTTGAAATCATAGCGCTGCTCTGCTCTCTCTTTCACGCAACACAGCGCAGCAAAATTCATGCGCTGCTCTGCACTGCATAGAATATATGCCTGATGTATGCACTGGATGATAGAGATGGATAACCACCATCGTGGCCCAGAACCCACTTTTTGCTGTTTTTTTGCATGTTCTACAAGCTTGTGCGCTCTAGAAACAATTTGTTTCCAGCGCCAACACGGTTGAACTGCAGAATAAGAGTAAAACTAAGCTCCATTCAACAGCAATTTTATGGCCTCCGCATACAAATGTCCTCTGAGAAAGAGGAATACTTTCTAATAAAGCAAAAGAAACACAATTGATGGATGGAATGCAGAACAAATCAAAACATTTACTCCCAGTCAAGATATGGGGGTTAAATCCATCATTCTTTTGCTCACCATGCCACCCCAGTTTAGACCTGGCCATATGCAAAACAGTCTTGACCCTGTGCCTCATGGGATCAGTCCAGCCAGAACTACCAAGCCAGGTCCTCCCTGGACCGGAAACAAGCATCCTAGGACCAGTTTCGGGGTTTCACCCCTCATCAGTCAGGATAGCTTCATTCCAGTGGCAGTGACAGTAAGCCCAGGACCCACGTCTGGGCATACCTGGCGCACTTAGGGCGGGATATGGCGCTGTTCTTAGGTGCATCCCCTGGACCGTCTTGGAATCTTTTTGTGGCTCTCATCCCAAACCTAAAGCAAGTTGGAATCTGACTCCGTATTACAGGTTTTGTAACAATTACTACAATCCACACTATTTGTATGCTAATATTTCAACATGTGAAACTGGAGAACAAGTTATGGAAACCGACTCTCATTCCAAGTTTCCACAAACCAGAATTGTTGAAAGTTTGCAACACATTTAGTTATTATCTCCATTTTGGGGTATCCACATTAGAATGGTGGGGTAGTAGCACACCCACAAAACACCACATCTTTCAGCATTGCTACTTCGAAACCTGACTTTGCAAAGGACTCAACTTTGAGACCAAATATGTGCTCTGTGATCTGACTATTCTTTGGTGACAAGTTAGAAGATCTAAGTTATTAACACCAATGTAATCCCCTTCAGTTCGAACTGAAACTCAGGGACATATTTAGAAGCCCCTAACGCCACCACAACGGCACTTTTAGTGGCGTTCGTTTGGCGACATGTGCTTCGTCGTACTTAACGTGGCTTAACCTTGTCTTGTACATAAGGCCCCCTTTCACACTGTACTTAGCGTGAAAGGGGAGAGCAATGAGTGTTGCTATGGGTGTTCCACCCCAGCACCCATTGATTTTAATGCTTCCCCTATTTACAAGGGCAGTGTAAATAGGAGTCAGCACTAAAATTAAGACCAGGGAAAACCTGATCTTACCCCGGCGCAACAGGGAAAATGCTTTATTTCTCCTTGTTTTTGCTGTTTCCATGTGTGTTGCATTGTGCAGCACACATAGAAACAGCAAAAGGTCATTGATTGTTTATGTGCAGGAAGGGAGGCCTACCGCCACATCAGCAATCTTCCCCTCAAGGCTGGTGCCTGCGTTGGTGCTAGGTTTCTAAATTTAGCGCAAGCGCAGCGGAAACGCTGGGCTGCACATTATTGTTGTTAATATGGTGCAGCCCTGCTTATCAGACAGTGGCAGAGCATGGCATTAAGCCAAGGAGGCTAAAGCCACGCTCTGCCACTTCTCTAGTAAATATACACCTAAGTGCCACATATTCGTTTTCGAGATTTTTAAATGTATCTTACTTATTTTTTATAAAGCGCAGCATAGTTCCGGGGCAGCGGAGTACTCACGTAGCAAAATATTAGGTAGCCCACATGTCACACTACTGAGACATACAGGGACAATAACGTAAGAAATAGTTTAAATACATTATTTTCGTAAATTAAATTGAAACCAACGCAGACGTGGAAGTGATCTAAATCATTCAAATGAACTATGAGTACATTTTGCTTATTCGCTGCCTCTCTTAACAGCCTGCACAATAAATTGTCCTCATTTCAGAGATCTAAATTAGGGACTGACTTACAGGCCCATCTCGATGCTTCAAGGTGTAGGAAAATTCAAAAAACTATGGTAGTTCTCTGTAATAGAAATAAAACAAAAGGGAATATACCGTCGGCTTTTTCAGAGAATTGCTTCCAAGAAAGATGTTTTCCAAAGAATGGAATGGCTCGAACAAAGGAGCATAGCATAGTGCAGTCGGTGCAGCAGCACCGGGGCCCATTGATGACTTGTTCTACCCCAACAGAAGTCAAAGGGGCCATTTTCCTTGCTTGCACGAGGTCCTATGGCGTAATTGCTGCGCCACTACACACAAGGTAATGAACACCTTATTGTATTCCAATGATTTTAAAGGATTTTGGAGCTATTTGAAACCATACATATATAGATATAACTCTACAAATCTGTGTGACATAAAAAGAACACAGTATCCCGAAGCGAAAATATCCTTCATTATCCAATCAGGCTGAATCGATAGACTTTTAAACTATTTTGAACGATGTAAACAAAGCTGAAAGCCTACTACTGTGCCTCTTATCCCTGAAAAAGGTGTTCAATGGAAGGACACACGTAATCTGTTTTTTTTCCCAGACATTAAATATTTCACGCGCCTACAAAACAAATTAGTATTCATAAAACGCAGTTTCATGAAATAAAAATGATTTCCCAAAACAAAGATAATTAGGCACCAACATCCTTTTGACTTGCGTTGTGAAAATATATTTCTGATGCGAATACAATGAGGGCTGCAGACAGAGGGGGGCGAATCACTCTTTCACCCTGGAAGGTGTAGGGGTGAGCAGAGGAGGCAAGGACATGAGTCCATCTGATATAACAGCCATTAGCCACACCCTCCTTGCATATTGTCAGAGTAATAAAAAAACATTCGCTCCATGCATTTGAACAAGCTGGTTGGCCACACCCTGCATTTCCACAAGGGAGGAGTTTGCAGCGGCCTTGGTGCCATATAGTGAACCTCACTGCCGCATGTTGATGGTGAGGAGAGTTTTGCAGCACTGAAGGTAGCGGAAAGGCCCAGGAGGGTGGTGTCTGAGGAGTTCCATGTGGCACTGCTGGGCTGCAGACCACACGGATCCCACCATCAAAGCATGGTGGGAGCACAGGCATGCCAAATTCAATTAATCTTGAGCCGCGGCAGAGGCATCCCAGTATGGGACTCCATGCCTAAACATAACATATTGTGTATTTGTAAAGCGCAATTTCACCACCAAAGGTGCCTCTTGGCGCTGAACAACAGATATTTATTGCTACTCAACTCAATGGTACTCATTTAACTAGTGGCCTTCAGGGGTTCTTCATAGAAGGCATTAGCTTAGTGGACTAATGTGTACACTACCGGGGCTTGCGTTCAACCTCATGGTTACATGTTCAATTCTAGGAGGGTCCACTCAGCGTTTCATCCTTTCAGAGGCCTTCGTCATGTCTCAACAAATAACAGTTACTCTTCTCCCACCGTTCCTAAATGAACCTGGCACACCACATGTCTCATGGGAAGACTGGATCATCATCTTTGACAACTATCTAGACGCACTTGTTGGTCAAGAATTTTCAGGAAAGCGTAAGAAAGCTGTATTGCTTAGTACACTAGGGAAAGAAGGGCAACGCATTTTTTGATTTCTTCCCCCAGCACTCCAAGCAAATGGCCAGCCTCTACCAGATGAGTACAAAGAGGTTATCTGTAGGTTAGAGACACGCTTTTC
Organism: Lissotriton helveticus; assembly: GCF_964261635.1. Lineage (NCBI taxonomy): Eukaryota > Metazoa > Chordata > Amphibia > Caudata > Salamandridae > Lissotriton > Lissotriton helveticus. The sequence goes on from NC_136061.1 coordinate 1,627,209,067, forward strand.
AAAGGAAGAAATTTTGGTTTTGAATCGCTAAAAATGTTATACACAGCACTAACGTAATGAGGAATCCTTTGATGACTTTGTTGCTCGCTTAAGGGAATTTTCAGTCAAGTGCAAATTTGGTGGCATGTGGATTGAACTGATCCGAGACAATGCAACAATAAAAAAATCCAAGAGTGACTTTGGGCTGCTAAAAATCCAACTTTGAAGGTAGCTATTGACTTAGCGAAGGTCATTGAGGAGTCAGAAAACTGCATGAAAGAATTGCAAAAGAAATCAGGCACTCAACAAGGGGTGTCAGAGGTTGCGGAGAAAAGTTTGCAAGGGGAAGGAGATTCAGAGGAAAATGAATCTGTGGTTGTTGTGAAAATAAAACTACGTTTGGAAACAAAACAGTTTCCCTGCTAAACCAACCAACAAAGTCTGTTCAAGATGTGGCACCAATGGAGATACAGCTGATTCGAGATTTTGTTTCACATCAAAGGAAGAGTGTTTGAAATGTGGTAGACTTGGTCATTTTTCAAAAATGTGCAAAACCAAAAACCTCTCAAAAGTTACAGTGGTTCAGGATACTGTTTGTGTAATTAAGAAACAAAAGGATTGTATTTTAGTAATTGATGACGTTAGTGCTGTTGTAGATAATGAGAAGAGATTGAATATTCCAAAAGCACAATTAATGATTGATAATTGGGAAGTCTCTCTTATGGCTGACACAGGATCTAGATACACTATCATTCCTCAATCTCTTTTACATGAACTGTGGGGCAACAAACCACTTTTGGAGAGTGACATTAACCCAACAGTTTATCAAGTGGAGACAATAGATATTTTAGGGTATTTTGAATCTGATATCATTTTCAGAAAAAGAACAACGTTTGGTAAAATCTATGTCTCTGTTGATGGGCCTCCAATTTTAGGTTGTGTCCATCAATATGATCTACACATAATCATTAATCCCAGGGCACCCTCACAGGTCATGGTGGTAGATGATCAAACCTTAGGAGAAATATTAGAAAAGTTCAGTAGTGTATTTAAAGATGAGCTATGCGAATACAAAGGGTATTCACACGTTATTGGTTTAAAAGACAATTGTTTGCCTACTCAACACAAACTTGGACGGATTCCTATTTCAGTGAGGGATGAAGTTAAGTCTTTGCTAAATGAGATGCTATAGAGCGGTGTCATAGAACCGGTTGAGGCGTCGTCTTGGGTGTCTCCGGTTGATATCACCAAGAAATCGGATCGAAAATGGAGGTTCTGTGTAGATTTAAGGTCACTTAACCAAATGTGTTGTGGCAGATACCTTCCCACTACCTAATATAAATAAGCTACTTTCCACTCTACAAGGTGCTAGGTACTTCTCAAAATTAGATCTTAAGAGTGTCTATCACCAAATCAGACTTCATGAGGCATCAAAACATCTCACTGCTTTTATTACTACAGAGGGATCTTTTCAATGTATGCGCCTTCCTTTCGGCCTTATTTCGGACGCAAGTGTTTTCCAGAGAATGGTCACTGAACTTTTCACTGGTATCAAAAAAGCAGTCTAATTTCAGGATGACATTCTTGTTTTTGGAAATTCTGTTGATGATCATAACGCTGTATTAGAGAAAGTTCTCACCAGAATCTCCGATGCTGGTCTGACTCTTCATGAGGACAAATGTTCCTTCTTAGTTGAAAAAATAGAGTACCTTGGTCACGAAATATCTATTTCAGGAATTAAACCCAAGAAAAATCTACTAGAACCTATTCGATCAGCCACATGCCCATCAGACAAAGATCAACTCAGATCTTTCATGGGATTGATAGAATACTATTAAAAATTGATCAGGAATTTCTCTGACAAAACTGCTCAATTATGACTTTTGTTAAAAAAGGGGCTACATTGTTGTGGGGCAGCAATCAAAATTCTTGTTTTGAATGTATTAAAAGGGAAATTTGTGAGGCCAATGTTTTAACTAATTTTGACACTAAACGCACTCCGATCCTTATGGTTGATGCCAGTGCCTCTGGTTTGGGTGCTCTTTTGCTGCAAAAATACAGTGCTGGAGAAAGAACAATTGCTTTTGCATCGCACATGCTTACCTTGTCAGAACAAAATTATTCTGTTCTAGAGAAGGAAGTACTCGCTGCAACTTGGGGAGTTCAGTACTTCTGCACCTGTCTTTGGGGGACAACATTTCTATTAAAAATGGATCACAAACCGTTGATTTGTATACTTTCTTCTGGTGGTGCTACCAAAACTTCTCCAAGGTTGGCCAGATTAGCTTCAAAACTTCAGGATTACCAGTTTGAGATTTCACATGTACAGGGGTGGTGCAATGTCCAAGCGGATTGTCTTTCAAGATTATCAGTCAAGTGGGAGGATCTTGAAGATAAATCTTTCACCGAGGAAGATTATAAAGAATCTGTTGCTTCTATTTGTGATGTTCTTGAGTTTAAAGAGTGTACCTTTACTGTGAAGAATGGTCTGAAGGCATGGCTAATGATCACATGCTTAAAGAAGTCATTCTTCTCATTAAATTGGGTTCCAGAAGGGAGAGTTGTGTCCACATTTCTACTCATCCTTTTTTGAAAATTTTAGATGAATTATCTATTTTTGGTGACAATGTATTAATGCAAGGTGATAAATGTGTTCCTCCTACTAGTTTGAGACACAAAATAATTAATATTGCTCATGAAGGGCACTTAGGTCAAACTTTGAATGGACGCAGAATAAAGACCAACTTTTGGTGGCCGGGTTTAGATGCTGAAGTGTCTTCCTGGATAGTGAATTGTTCATCGTGCAAAGAAGGTGAAAAGAGGCTCAAAATTGCTGTGGGGTCACCTTCTGGGCATCTCACTTATCCTGACAAGCTTTGACATGGCATTTCTCTAGATTTTATTGGGCCTATGAAAGAACTTCCACTAAATCAACGCTTTGCAACTGTATGTATTGATTTATTTTCAAAGTGGCTTACTGTCAGTTTTGTGAAAGACATTACCACAGATACCACTATATCTTTCTTGAAAACTCCTTTCAACAAAGAGGGTTATCCCAGCATACTTGTCACAGATAATGACACACAATTGGTCTCTTATAACATATTTTCCTTTTTATCAAGTTCTGGTGTCAAGCATCACCGCACACCTCTTTACAACCCACAAAGTAATGGTTTGTGTGAGAGAATCAACAGACCGGCTGGACAACAACGCACACAACTGCAAGGAACTCTTCAACATCGTGAAAGAGCTCTCCAACCCCAACGCCGGAAACAACGACATCACCCCGTCGCAAGACCTCTGCAACTCCCTCGCGTCCTACTTCCACAACAAGATCACGGACATACACAACAGCTTCAACAACCAACCAACGCAAGCCACAACCGCAACGACGCCACCCACCACCACCCTCCGCACCTGGACCCCGATCAGCACCGAAGACACCATCCGCACCATGAACTCCATCCATTCCGGATCTCCGACTGACCCCTGCCCTCACCACGTCTTCAACAAAGCCGACGCTGTCCTCGCACCCCACCTGCGGGACATCATCAACACCTCCTTCGACTCCGCTACCTTCCCTGAGAGCTGGAAGCACGCCGAACTCAGCGCTCTCCTCAAGAAACCCACAGCAGACCCCACCGACCTCAAGAACTACCGTCCCATCTCGCTCCTCCCGTTCCCGGCCAAAGTCATCGAGAAGACCGTCAACAAACAGCTGGCCGCCTTCCTCGAGACGAATGGATCCCTCGACCCCTCACAGTCCGGCTTCCGAGCGAACCACAGCACCGAGACCGCCCTCATCGCCGCCACAGACGACCTTCGAACTCTGATGGACAACGGAGAAACAGCAGCCCTCATCCTCCTGGACCTCTCCGCGGCTTTCGACACTGTCTGCCACCGCACCCTAGTACAGCGCCTCAGCAACATCGGAATCCAGGAGAAAGCGCTGGAATGGATCACCTCCTTCCTCGACGGAAGAACACAAAGAGTCCGCCTACCACCGTACAAGTCAGAGGCCACCAAAGTCATCTGCGGCGTACCCCAAGGTTCCTCGCTGAGCCCAACCCTCTTCAACGTATACATGAGCCCCCTCGCGGCCATCGCACGCCAACACAACCTGAACATCATCTCCTACGCCGACGACACCCAGCTGATCCTCTCCCTGACCAACGACCCCGCCACCGCCAGAGCCAACCTGCACGAAGGGATGAGAGACGTAGCCGAATGGATGACGACCAGCCGCCTGAAACTGAACTCAGACAAGACGGAGGTCCTCATCCTGGGCTCCACGCCCTCCGCCTGGGACGACTCCTGGTGGCCCCCCGCCCTGGGCACCGCACCCAAACCGACGGACCACGCACGCAACCTGGGCTTCATCCTGGACTCCTCCCTCTCCATGACCAGACAAGTCAACGCCGTCTCCTCGTCATGCTTCAACATCCTGCGCATGCTACGTAAGATCTTCCGGTGGATCCCCACCGAGACGAGGAAGACGGTCACCCAAGCCCTCGTCACCAGCCGACTGGACTACGGCAACGCCCTCTACGCCGGAACCACTGCCAAACTCCAGAAGAGACTCCAGCGGATCCAGAACGCCTCGGCGAGACTCATCCTCGACATCCCCCGACGCAGCCACATCTCCGGACACCTGAGAGATCTGCACTGGCTCCCGGTCAACAAGAGAATCACCTTCCGGCTCCTCACCCACGCGCACAAAGCCCTACACGACCAAGGCCCGAGCTACCTCAACAACCGGATCAACTTCTACACTCCCAAGCGCCTCCTCAGATCAACCAACCACGCCCTCGCCACCGTCCCCCGCATCCGAAGAGCGACAACAGGAGGAAGATCCTTCTCCCACCTGGCCGCCAAGACCTGGAACTCACTTCCGACCAATCTGCGCCTGACCCAAGACCACCTCTCCTTCAGGAAGAAGCTCAAGACCTGGCTGTTCGAGCAGTAGCGGCACCCCCCCCCCTCCCAGCGCCTTGAGACCCTACGGGTGAGTAGTGCGCTATACAAATGACCTGATTGATTGATTGACTTGTCAAGGGTATAATTCAAATGTCTTGCTCTACGGGCAATTTTGATCAGAATACTGTTTCTGATATGGTATGGGCTTATCGTACTACTGTACATGGTGATAGTGAAAAATCACCTTTTGAAATAATGCATGGAAGAACTCCTGGTACCAAATTTACTCCTTGTTGGATTAAAGAGTGAGTTTCTCAGGGTGGTCTTAGCCCTTATACCCTCTCAAAAACTCACAATAGCTATGGTACTTCTTCGAAACACATCTCAAAAGGAGATCTTGCTAAAATAAAATCTTGAACAATTTCAAAATCGTTGTCTAAGTTCAAAGGTCCATTTTGTGTTCAATACGGTTTTCCTCATTACATAGTCTTAACCAATGGTGAAAAGTGGAACCTTCTTTGTGTGGCTGTATATCAAAAGAATTCTGTTGTTTCCACTGATTTCTCTCATAATAGGAAAATATTCGGTGGCAAAGAAGGGTGCATTATTTTTGGCCTTCATGGACCTGTCCTCGGCCTTCGACCGAGTAAACAGGTCAAAGCTGTGGTCCAATCTTTTAACCCTAGGTGTAGACAAAAACATCGTCTATTTTCTAGCGCACCTGCACAGGGATTTATCTGCAACGGTGAGGTATGACCAGCGGGGTAATTACACAGAAGGTATTCCCATTTAAAATGGAGTCAGGCAGGGGTGCATTTAGGCGCCCCTGCTCTTTACATTATATTTTAACAACTTAGATACTACCCTAACTGCCTCCTGTAAAGACATCCCCTGTGCAGAGAAATGCTCGATTCCCGCTCTTTTATATGCGGATGACACCGCCCTTTTAGCAAGAACGGCAGTGGGACTACAGTTATTGCTAGACTCCTTTTCGGCCTTTATGAAGTCACTAGACTTAAGTGTAAACTTTTCTAAATCACACATAATGGCCATTGGTCAGAAATCCCTAAAGGTCAAAACCCTTTACTGCGAGGGAAATCTATTAACCAGGGTCTCATCGTTCCCATACCTTGGAGTTCTATTTGACGACCAAGGATCCTGGGGAACCCAAATTACAGCGAAAAAAACAGTTCTGATCAGAGCTACATCTGCTGTGTTGGGTTTCGCCAGCAAGCTAGGAGCCAGGCAAAAGAAGGCCCTAATACAAATATACAGAGCAAAGTGTATATCACTAGCTATGTATGGGGCCGATCTGTGGGGCATTAAAAACACGAAGGCGATACAGATTGTCGAAGATAGGTTTTTAAAAAATCTTCTAACTATCCCTAAAATAACAGCCAATTACACTGTCCATCAAGAATGTGGAATTGGCTTTGTTGAAGATGCAATTGCCGTGGCACCCCTACAGAAATGGATAACTACTTGGCTAAACCCTGATTTAGTGTTAAATCATGACATCTTGAAAGATTGCATGTCACTCAATCGTGGGTTGTCTATACCTTGGCTCAATTATGTCCAGAAGGTATCAGTCAAGCTAGGCAGACCAGAACTATATAACTCCCCAGAAACATTAGAGAAGGGAGATATAAAATGGTCTAAGGAAACATACCTACGTATAGCTACCATGGACAGGGAAGAGAGAGAGCTGGCAAAGGTGACATTTAGGGCCCATTAGCTATGTAAAACAACACTATTGATGGAACCATATTTAGGCTACGTCACAAATAATGACCACCGTTTCTTATTAATTCGATTTAGATTTAATCAATTTCATTTTCTCCTTGGTGAGCAGAAGGGTTGGAAGAAGGTAGATGATCTTGGGCCCTGCTCCTGTGATAGTTTTTTTGGACAGGACATCATACACTTCCTATTTTTCTGTGAGCACCTCACTGTCATTAGGAAACATTTTATCCTCCCATTTTTAAAAAACAAAGGTTTTATGCACGTGAGACCTGCCCTTCTCTATTTGCAAATGCTGAATGATGTAAGGGTAACTTTTAACATTGCCAACTTTTTATCTGCAGCTGTGAGAACCCTGAGGAAAATAACCTAATATTTTATAAACATGTATATTTTTTATCATTGTGTGTTAAAATGAAATTAGTCTGTACCATTTTTATCAACTGATTTTATATGTATATATGGGATATGACTGTGTTTTATATACCAGGGATTTACAGTTGCTGACATAATCTGTTTTTAGTATGCTTTTATGGTTTGCAAATAAACCGAATAAAGATATTTGACTGACTGACACTGATGTCACTCAATCTGTTTCTTCTAACAGTGGGAATAGTGGCTACATATATACCACTCCTAAAGAACGCAATTCTTCTTTGAATTCATTCAGTAGACAAAGGGTTGGTGGTGGTGATGCTTCTGATTCTGTCCAGGTACAAGACAGTCATATTGTTCTTGAGTCCATTGAATCTAGGATCCAGAGGTGTCGCAGACCACCAGCTTATTTGAATGATTATTGCTGTTAATTATATTTTTCTTTCAATGTAACTTCAAGTTTTCACTGTCTAACTTTTTGTATAATGAATTGTTTATTTACCCTAAAGGAGGAAGATATGTTGTAAATATGTTATACCTTTTCTGTGTCTATTGCTTAAGAATGCTTGCATGCATTCTGTATTCTTTGCTGAGTGTTCTGCAAATGCCAGGTAGAGACTAGGTTAGCTGGCGTGGGGACCTCGATTGCTGTGCTCCTTTAATAAACCCATTTCTTCTCACCATACATCTTGTGGTATTATCTTCAACACTATTCATCTTCTCTCACAAGACCCAGGAGCAACTCCCAAATGACTGATTTACCTTAATCTCTGGGTGACAAACTTTCACAGAAAGAACTGCTTAGTGTCCTCAGCTTCCTTGGGACCATCCTCAATGATACAAGGAAGAAATACATTCTGTAGACATTAACACTACCCTCCCATTTCTATATATAGTGTATGTGTCCATACACACTGGCTTAAATTCTGTGGGGTTATTGTTGTATATATCATTGTAAGGATCGTGTTTGTCACAAGCATGTTTTCCTTGCCTAGCTCGTGACTGTCACGATCTACAATATGTTGTTTTGTTTCAATTAGAGTTCCAAGTGGGGGGTTAACGGGTTAAGAACAGTATGCCATTATTCATGTGATGCTGGACTTGTGAAGAGCTGTTAAACTTCACTCTTCACCAACTACTTTAGTTTAGTGATGATTTGGATGTTTATGACTTCTTAACACTGGCGACGAGTGGGCACAGATCCTATGCCCTTAATTGAATTGGACATTTAATTAATTTATTACAATTTTTTTACTCTTCATTTTTTTTTTTGCGCTTCCTTTGATTTTCCGAAGATGCTGCATTACTGAATTAATTCCGAATGGGTCAATCCTGCAGTGAGAGTCAAGAGATTAAAGGATTTCCACAATAATCTGCCATGAATACTACAGATAACATCGCATTTTTGGAATTTGCATCCTGCTTCACTCACCCAATATCCTTTGCGGAATCCTCGGAGCTCCATGACAACCCCCATTCTCCTGCAACAACATCATTCTCCTGCGAACTGTGGAAATCTGGTTTCTACATAAGGACGTCTGGAAAGGGGAGGACGCATGTTGTATCCTGTCACCTTTGATCTTGCATGCGTTTTTCTGTCACCTTTGATCCTGCGTGCGTGCCTCCATTTTGAAAGCTCGCTGATTGCACATACCCCGGTGGTGTGCACACCATTTATTCAAAATCATCATATTTTTGCCTTCATAAAAGAAAACTATTGGTGACATTCACACCGCGTGTCAATTTCAAAAGACATCATTATCATTCTTACTATAAGAAAACCATCGGTGATACGCACACCGCATTTTTATAAGGTACATTATTTATTAACTGATTATTTCTTTTAAATGGGAATTACAGTGACACGCACACTGCATGTTTATGAAGTCTTATTCAATAAGCTCACATTTATTACTCTTATAAATATACTTAGACATACTTAAGCTCTACAATTAACAAGTTAGCATTTTATGCTCTTTTAAAATACATTATGCTCATATAATGTTATTAGAGCATCCTACTGTTATTATTATTTCCTGACATTTCTAGTTTATACTCAAAGTGTAAGGATTTTTCCTAATATATTTTTAATTTTACTCTTTCCTTACCATTTATATTTAATTATGTCTGGCATTTTACCTCCTCCTTCATTCCTCACTTCTTATGGTGAACCTCCAATGGCTTGGGAGGTTTGGGAACCTGTTTTTGTAGCCTATGTGGAAGTGTTAGAAGGAGATGATTGCGAACCTGAAAGGAAATTGTCCTTATTAAAACATTGTTTAGGAGGTTTTGGATTACAAGAATTTAAAACTCTACCTGCATTAGTAAATCATGGGATAATTAATGTGTACCAGTATGTCTCTTCTCAACTTAACCTTTGCTTTGGAAAAAAAAGAACGTTGCCATGGAAAGATTTATTTTTTACTCTCGTAAACAACAGTCTGATGAATAAATTGAAGACTATGTTTCAGCACTTAGATCCCTGGCAGTTTCTTGCAATTGTGAACACATATCATATGAAGAAGTTCTAAGAGACCAGATTTTAATGCGAACGAATAGTAAAAAAGTACAAGAAAAACTATGGTCTAAATCTGATTTATCTTTAAATGCTGCCATTGACATTGCAAAATCCATTGACCATTCAGAAAAATGTGTAAAAGAAACTAGAGGCAACAAGAAGAGTGGCGTATTCAATGCTCCCAAGGAAACTAAGGATACAGCGAAACACAAAATAATCTTTACCCAAAGGAATGATAACTCCAATAAATTTGAAAACAAATATAAGAATACTAACACAAAGGTTGAAAAACAGAGCTCACAACTACTTTGTTTCAGATGTGGGAGCAATGGCCATTTGGCAAATTTTAAGGGTTGTCCTGCTTTTGACAAAATGTGTTTAAAAATGTAATAAGAAAGGCCATTATAGCAAGTTTCGTAAGACTAACTCTAGAAATTTTAATTTTATACAATGTCTAGAAGGTATCGACGTTTTTTATGACAGTGATGAAAATGAGATCAACACAGTGATCAATGTATGTACTGATGAAAGTGTCTCCAAATGTCCTTCATGTTTCATCAATGTAGATGGTATCAATTTGAGATTTTTGGTAGGTTCATGTGCATGGTATTCTATCATCTCTTCAAAGATTTTTGGGAGAAATGGCCTAAAAGATCTCTTTCTCCTCCTGATTAATCTCCTGGAGGTTATACAGGATGCATGATTGATTTAGTAGGTTATTTTTCAGCAAACCTGACCTTTTCTGGTCATCATACATTTAGTAAAATGTATGTTGCAAAGTCAGGAAAATCACTTTTAGGATGGCCACATCAAGAACAGTTAGGCATCAGACTCGATCCCAAAGATGATCCTCCTGTTTATGTAATTGATTCTATTGATCCTACTACCATTGCTCAATCCAATTCAAGTTTCATTGATAAATTAATTATAGAGTTTCCCAATGTATTCAGTGGGAGATTAGGGAAATATCAACGGTTTGAGCATGTTATCAAATTGCATGAAAATTCTCTTCCCATACGTCACAAGGTGAGAAATGTTCCTCTCTCTTACACAGATAAATTACAAGACATACTTAAAAATGTATGCAATGAAGGTATCATAGAACCCATAGAGTCTTCTGCTTGGGTCTCTCCCATTGGTATTTCAGTTAAATCTTCAGGCGAGCTCAGATTGGGTGTAGACTTGCGCAGTTTAAATCGTGCTACGAGTCTTCAGGGTAGAAGTGCGCTATATAAATACAATACATTTACATTTACATTTGGGTAGATGCTCATCCCCTGCCAAATTTGCATGAAATGGTATCAACTTTGGCTCATGCAAGTGCGTATCACCAAATTTTCCTCACTGGAGAGTCTAAAAATGTAACTGCTTTTATAGCACCCGAAGGTCTTTTCTGGTGCCATTGCATTTCAAGATGATATCTTACTCCATGGCAAGAATGATGAGGACCATGATCGCAATTTACATAATGTTATAGTTGCTTTGTCTAAGAAAGGTCTTACTCTTCGCCTGGACAAATGCAAAAAGAAAGCGAAAGAAGTAGAATATCTTGGACATACTATTAGTGGAAAAGGTATTAAACGCAAACACAATGATAGTATTATTAATGCCCCTGTTCCTGCTTCGAAAGAACAATTAGTTGCTTTTCTTGGTTTAGTTGAATGTTACGCAAAATTCTTTCCCAACTATTCATCAAAGGTAGACATTTTTAGATGTCTGCTTAAGAAAAATGCAAAATGTATTTGGTCTGCTGACATGTCTCATGCTTTTGAGAATTTTTTTTTATCAGAAACGCACCATGTTTAAAACCTTTTGTTTGTGGAAAAAAATGCATTATAATGGTTGATGCCAGCAATTCTGGTTTAGGTGATGTATTAATACAGAAGGACAACGGTAATAAATGGATTGTAGCATATGCCTCCAGAGCATTAAGAGAGGCTGAAAAACACTATTCTGTCATAGAGAGACAAATAATCGCTTGTGTATGGGGTGCCGAACATTTTAGAAGTTTCTTGTGGGGCAATGAATTTGTTATCAAAACTGATCACAAACCACTCATATTTTTTATGTCACCAAGTGGAGGTAGATCTATGTCTGCACGCTTGGCTAGATTATCTTCAAGGTTACAATCTTTCTGTGTCCGGATTGAATATGTTCAAGGGAAAGCGAATATGCATGCTGATTGCATGTCCAGGTTACCTATAATTAGTGACAAAATGGATCCTGAGGATGAAGATGACTATGGGGTAGCTTTTTCTACATATGATGGGAATTTAATACATGGTGAAATATCCAATTTATGTGAAGAAACGTGGTTGTTAGAAATGGAAAAAAATGTTGAGTTAAACACTGTCAAAAATTATATTGTACAGGGATGGCCAGAACAAAGAACAATATCTGGAGATATGATGAATTTTCATAAAATTCATGATGAATTAGCCATTGAGAACGATTTATTTATGAGAGATGATAAAAATATTCCACCTTATTCTTTGAGAAACACCATTATGAGATTGCTCAAGAAAGACACTTGGGTATTTCTTTTACTAGCAGACGGATCAGGGAAGCATTTTGGTGGCCTAGTATAGATGTATCTGTTGAGCATTTTGTGCGTGCATGCACCAAATGTTCTCATAGTGATATGTCAGCTGTTGTTTTGCAGGCTGAATCTCATCATGTTGATTTTCCTGTTAGCCCATGGCGGAAATTAGGCTTGGATATCATTGGCCCTTTTCATGTTTTACCAAAACTAGTATTCGAAATGGCCTGAAGTCAAGATGGTTACGAGGTTACGTCACAGAGTATAATTGAATTTCTTGACAATATTTTTTGTAGAGAAGGCATTCCACAGGAAATCGTTACAGCCTTTGGACCTCAATTTATTAGTAAAGAAACAGAATAATTTCATAGAAGAATTGCTGTTTTCCATCCTGAGGCCAATGGTCAAGTTGAGAGTTTTAACTGCGTGGTAAAGGAAGCAATTCAATTATCCATCAAAGGAGGATTTAATTGGCGTAATGCTTTGCAGTCCATGCCGTTAGCATATAGGACTTCACCTAACTCAGTCACTTTGGTCAGTCCTTTCGAACTCCTCAGGGGGCACAAGCCAAGCACAAAGTTTGTTCCTTGGTGGTTAAAAAAATAAATACATGAGGATAAAAACACAGAAATTATTGAGTATGAGTTAGTTAGGCACAGAATTAATGTTTACAAAGAAAGAATGGAACAGCTCATGGATAGGAGAAGAGGTTCTGTGAGTAAAAAAAGAATTGCAATTGGTGATTTTGTTAGTTTAAAGAAAAAAGTGGGTGTTTCTAAAAGTTCTCAAAGTTGGTCTAATCCTAAGAAGGTTATTGAAGTTTTTAATAATGCTGTGAAAATTGAGGGAGGAAGTGTTTGGAATTTCAACAGGATTTCTTTGTTCAAGGGTGTCGTTCATTCATCCAAGGATTCAGGTGCAAATGTATCCTTAGACGTTGAGCACAATAAGGTTCCTATCAATCAGGAGATACATCAGTCCTACCATAGTAGGAGTAGTAGCAATTCTACTAGGAAAATCTGTGATCATATCCCTGAGAGATTCAAGGACTATGTTGTGAGTTAAAAGAAAAATAATAATAAATAAAGGGGGAAAGATGTGTAGTATATATCATTGTAAGGATCGTGTTTGTCACAAGCATGTTTTCCTTGCCTCGCTCGTGACTGTCACGATCTACAATATGTTGTTTTGTTTCAATCAGAGTTCTAAGTGGGGGGTTAACGGGTTAAGAACATTATGCCATTATTCATGTGATGCTGGACTTGTGAAGAGCTATTAAACTTCACTCTTAACCTACTTCTTTCGTTTCGTGATGATTTGGATGTTTATGAGTTCTTAACAGTTATCATGTCAATGTTATGAATACATATATATATATATTTTTTTTAAGGGCTATATCTTCAAATATTTTAACATGGACCATTGATAAAATGTAAAGTAAATAAATCTCACATATTTAAAACTATATATAAATATATACTTATATAAACATACACATATATATATGTGTGTGTGTGTGTGTATATATATATATATTGCGGTCCTGTTTCTACTGGCTGTTGCGGTAAGATGGGACCCAAGGTGGTGAATGTGGACTTGTGCATTTTCCCGGAGCTTCCTTCACCACCCACTTACCTGCACTTGTTCGTCATGCCTGCAAAAACATGTTCCTCAATTCCCCACACCGCCGACCCAGATGCATATAGATGTTGCATTCTGGGAGTTGAAGTCTGTGCATTTATCCCAGCAACCAACAGGTGTGCCGAATCAACATGGGGGAGGAGATTTCAGGGCGTGCAAGCCTTCATAGAGCAGCAGGACTTGGGCAAGAGGATGAAGGACGCTTTGCAGTGAAGGGCGCTGAGGAAGGCGTAGTGCCGAAATGCATCCGCCGCCACTGTATTTTGCTCAATAAAGCATGGTAACCCCTTTGGACTACCCTCTGGCCTCTGATTTCTTCGTGAGGAGGGATTTTACGCCATATATTCTGCGCATGTCAGGGGTGCAGCACAGATGGCCCTGCTACGAGAAGAGACCCGGATAACTACTGACACCACGTTGTTTGACATTGTTTACCAGACTCGAGGGATCGAGATGTCCGGTGTCCGCCAGTGATTCCAGGCTGACAAGAGCGGTATGAGGTATTCTTTCTCTGTTTGGGCGTTACGCTGCTGAGTGACTGCCCCTGCTCTATTGCGGTCCTGTTTCTACTGGCTGTAGCGGTGAGAGGGGACCCAAGGTGGTAAACGTGGACTTGTGCATTTTCCCGGAGCTTCCTTCACCACCCACTTACCTGCACTTGTTTGTCATGCCCGCAACAACATGTTCCTCACTTCCCCACACCGCCGACCCAGATGCATACAGATGTTGCATTCTGGGAGTTGAAGTCTGTGCATTTATCCCAGCAACCAACAGGTGTGTCAAATCAACATGGGGTAGGAGATTTCAGGGAGTGCAAGCCTTCATAGAGCAGCAGGACTTGGGCAAGAGGATGAAGGACGCTTTGCAGTGAAGGGCGCTGAGGAAGGCATAGTGCCGAAATGCATCCGCCGCCACTGTATTTTGCTCAATAAAGCGTGGTAACCCCTTTGGACTCCCCTCTGGCCTCTGATTTCTACGTGAGGAGGGATGTTACGCCATATATTCTGCGCATGTCAGGGGTTCAGCACAGATGGCCCTGCTATGAGAAGAGACCCGGATAACTACTGACACCACGTTGTTTAACATCGTTTACCAGGCTCGAGGGATCGAGATGTCCGGTGTCCGCCAGTGATTCCAGGCTGACAAGAGCAGTATGAGGTATTCTACCTCTGTTTGGGTGTTACGCTGCTGAGTGACTACCACTGCTCTATTGTGGTCCTGTTTCTACTGGCTGTAGCGGTAAGAGGGGACCCAAGGTGGTGAACGTGGACTTGTGCATTTTCCCGGAGCTTCCTTCACCACCCACTTACCTGCACTTGTTCGTCATGCCCGCAAAAATATGTTCCTCACTTCCCCACACCGCCGACCCAGATGCATATAGATGTTGCATTCTGGGAGTTGAAGTCTGTGCATTTATCCCAGCAACCAACAGGTGTGTCGAATCAACATGGGGGAGGAGATTTCATGGCGTGCAAGCCTTCATAGAGCAGCAGGACTTGGGCAAGAGGATGAAGGACGCTTTGCAGTGAAGGGCGCTGAGGAAGGCGTAGTGCCGAAATGCATCCGCCGCCACTGT
Organism: Lissotriton helveticus; assembly: GCF_964261635.1. NCBI lineage: Eukaryota > Metazoa > Chordata > Amphibia > Caudata > Salamandridae > Lissotriton > Lissotriton helveticus. The sequence continues at coordinate 1,627,224,352 of NC_136061.1, forward strand.
ATTTTGCTCATTAAAGCATGGTAACACCTTTGGACTCCCCTCTGGCCTCTGATTTCTTCGTGAGGAGGGATTTTACGCCATATATTCTGCGCATGTCAGGGGTGCAGCACAGATGGCCCTGCTACGAGAAGAGACCCGGATAACTACTGACACCACGTTGTTTGACATTGTTTACCAGACTCGAGGGATCGAGATGTCCGGTGTCCGCCAGTGATTCCAGGCTGACAAGAGCGGTATGAGGTATTCTACCTCTGTTTGGGCGTTACGCTGCTGAGTGACTGCCCCTGCTCTATTGCGGTCCTGTTTCTACTGGCTGTAGCGGTAAGAGGGGACCCAAGGTGGTGAACGTGGACTTGTGCATTTTCCCGGAGCTTCCTTCACCACCCACTTACCTGCACTTGTTCGTCATGCCCTCAACAACATGTTCCTCACTTCCCCACACCGCCGACCCAGATGCATATAGATGTTGCATTCTGGGAGTTGAAGTCTGTGCATTTATCCCAGCAACCAACAGGTGTGTCGAATCAACATGGGGGAGGTGATTTCAGGGCGTGCAAGCCTTCATAGAGCAGCAGGACTTGGGCAAGAGGATGAAGGACGCTTTGCAGTGAAGGGCGCTGAGGAAGGCGTAGTGCCGAAATGCATCCGCCGCAACTGTATTTTGCGCAATAAAGCGTGGTAACCCCTTTGGACTCCCCTCTGGCCTCTGATTTCTTCGTGAGGAGGGATTTTACACCATATACATATATATATATATACATATACATATATATATATATTACCTACTGGCGGTCGCCAGTAGGTAGTTATAGTTAGGACCTAGCTACCATAGGAAATCCGCAACATTCTATTGAGAATAACTCTGGCGCCGGTTGAGGAATTTGCGTGTAATTTTCTAAAATTTGGGCCAGCTCCACTTCGCTCCTTCGCTGTAAGTTTCGGGGGGATTCGTGAAGTGGGGGCTGAGAAAAAGGGGGGTCCCAAAACGTGTTTTCCCCATGTTAATTTCCATAGGACGTTCTGACAAGTCTACAGCCCGAACCGCTGAACGGAATTACGCCAAACTTGTAGGGACTGGTACGCAGATGTGCCTTTGCTATAGTTGGTGAAAATTGCTCCAGTGGTTTTTATGAAAATTAACTTCAAAAACACATATATATCTATAGGCGCGCTACGAGCGCTCACCGGTGCGCGTACCGGGGAGAGCACCCGGCGCGCTATGGGAGTGCGCGAGCGGAAAGCTGATTGGCTCTCGGGTGTCTGTCAACATTCCAAACAGTCCGGAGAGTCCGCCATCTTGTGACTCGGTAGAATCGAGACACAACAGGTGAAAATAAAAAGGGAAAATGTTTAAAAGTGGGCAGGGTAGACACCCCCTGACCTCCTAGGTTTTCTGAGGGGGGGCCTAGAAGGACCCTGAAGGGCCCAAAAACTATTGGTTTTTTTGAAATTTTCGCGGGGTAAGCGCTGGGTGCGTTCTCATGTGCGCTCTCCGGTACGCAGACCCTGAGCGCACCACAGGGAAAAACAGTGTAAAAAAATTAGTAAAAAAAATAATTTAGAGTGCTTAGAGGTAGGGTAGCTCTGAAAAGAGCTGTTGTGTTATGTGGGTGTTTTTTGTACCTACAAGTAGGTACCAATGCAGAGTCTCAAATTAAAAGAGGAAGACTCTATTCCCCTCATCTGTAAAATGTACACCATCTCTCCTATAGATGCACTGCATGTTGTAACGCAAGTTGTTGTGGTCAATGGAACCCATACCATAGTCTCTGAGGAAAGCAGAAACAAATGTATTTACATGTTTCCTTGCTTTCTAAATCTGTGGACAAAATTGTTTGGACCAGTTCCATTTTTGCCATTGGCATATATTAGAAAATTCAAAGGCAGTTTTTGGAAAAAGTGACATCAATTGCCCAAATATGTCCTTTAAAGCATTTCCAGACCTACCCCAGTCAAAGTGCCCAGGTCATTGCCACCACAGTGCACAATTATAAGGTCAGGCTGTGGTAGATGCATAAAGGATTTTATCAATAGTATCAATTGTTGACATCTCAATCCTCTCTGTCCAATCCACACAATGTCCACATTTGGTAAATCAAGGTTGTAAATACCTCTGTTACTTGCAAATTTTTCACTCCAGTAGACAAAGCTATGACCCAAAAACCAGACTTTAGGCATCTTGAAGGTAGATGTGCTTGTATTCAGATGAGTTGTGGAAATGAAATGGCAGTTTGAAAGTAGGAGTTATGAAAAAAAGTGGTTGAGATTCAGTGCACTTGAAAAACAAGAAATGATTGGTGCTTTCTTAACATTCTCCACTGAAAACTAGGGTGCATGCTTTTGTTTTTCGAGTAATTTTAATGGTGGAGAAAAAGTAATTGAAAGAAACATTGCACATGATTAGCTAGTACCGGGGTCTCCAACCGGTCGATCGCGAGCTACCGGTAGCTCGCGGAGACCCCAGGAGTAGCTCGCCTAGCCCTTGCTCTGACTGGAGGAGATCTGTGGATGGGGCGGGCCGGGCGAAGAGGATGACTCGATGACGCTCCTCTCCTGGAGCTTCCGACTTCTCTTGTGAGAGTCTGATGTCATTATTTACTGAAAACGCGCTGGCGGAGCAGTAGGAGACATGACTTCCACCAGAAGCAGCCACTGCAGGTAGGCTTGTTTTTTTCATGCCTCTCTTCCCCCTGATTGTGCCATTTTTTGTGCCTCACATCTGGTGCCCCTCTGGGCTCCAGCAGCCAGGGCCCCTCCCGCTGACCCCCGCTCGGGCTGCTCTCCTGCCCCGCTCCCTCCCCTGTAGCCAGGGCCCCCTCCCTCTGCCCCAGCCCGGGCTGCTGTTCTGGCCTCCTCCTTGCCTCCGCTCCTCTTCCCTTCCCGGGCTGCTGTTCCCTCGCCCTCCTCCCAGCAACGGAGCTAGTTTAAATCTCTGTAGTTTATTACTTGTCGGGCACACAGTGGATAAAGAGAGTTCATCATATCCCACTGATCTCAAATCAACCTTATAATCTGATCAGGTGGTTTACACCTCAGCAGGCAGGAGGGCACGCGGCGCTGGAGCGCTCTTCTGGGACTTATTGAAGTGGTTTGTGCTGTCGAATTCAGCCTTCTGCGGGGAGACTTCTGACACTTCCCACACAGGCTGCTCTGAGTGTCTCGGGTGTGCGTGGGTGACAGCACCAAACGTGCTGCCTGGCAACGCACTTTCAGACAGAAGTAGTTTGGTTGCCAAGTGTGTTCTTCGAAGTTTCTTGTATTTTAGGAATTGATGTAACACACATTTTATATCTTCCAACAATTATCTCTCTGCAGAGAAAAATCACTATAGTGGGTTTAAGACGGAAATATCTGGTCTATAAAAATACCACTTCTCTCTGCCTTCCTGTGCAGAACCAGGTTCGAGTCTTGGCAGAGACGCTCAACATCCTGTGATTCTGGGCAAATCACTTATCTCCCAGGCCTACCAAAGATGAATGTGTCCTTGTGTAATGCAACTGGTGCTCATGTAAAGCGCTGTTATTCCTTCGGGTCGAGTTTGCGCTATATAAAACAATAAAAAAGGCTGTGTGTACCTGGGCTAGGAGCTGTTGTTGAGAGCTAGAATCGGAGCTGCAGGTCTCTTAGGCATTCTCAGGGAAGGATCTGTGTAGAATGGGGAGTGTTACCGTAGAATGGACCTGGGAGCAAGGAATTCTGCAGGGCCCGTGGGTTCTTACCTCATTGAGCCACCTTTTTTCAGGCTTCTCAATAACTGTTATATTCTTGCTGTTGATGCACCATTGTGATAGCCCACATCAGGCACAATCCGGCAACTGCTGCAACCCTTGTTCTGGGCGATTTGTTTTCTTCTAGTGAGTTGCTTGGTGATGCCAGTAAATCTGTATTTGTAACTACTCCCCCTTACAGATCTCAAGGTGCTGGGGCCGTTGTGGAAATTAAATGAGCTATTGCCCAGCGTCACATGGTGCTGAGCTGAGCTGCAGCTGGAGCCAGGTATCGAATCGCGAACCCTGTGCTCCGAAGTCAGCTGCCCTGGCCGCTGCACCACACCTCTCCCCTGCCAGTGTAGAGGGTGTTCCTGCAGTCCTAGCTGGGGTCCAGGGCTCAAGAGTGTTTTAAGTGTTGCTTGGGAGCCATTTGAAGATCTTCCAAAGCATCTTCAGGGTCTGTAAGCAGGATGCAGTGACGGCGTTTACTGGTGCGGTCAGTTCAGTTTGGCGTTGATAATTATTCCGAGGTTCCTGCGTGCGTGCTGGGAGTGGGTCAAAGTACGGCTGGCCACCAGTTGGAATCTCATTGTGAAGGGTTCTTGCCGAAAACAACTACTTCTGTCTTGTTGGTGTTGAGTTAGAGGCAGTTGGCTTTCATCCTGTTACCGACTTCAGTCATGCAGGCCACAAGCTTGTTTCTTTTGTTACTGGTCTTGTCCGAGAAAAAGAGTATGGGTTGCGTGTCATTTGTGCAGGAGAGTATGTTGATGTGTGCTTGAATTATTTTGGCCAGAGGGATCATGTTTCCATTGAAGAGGGTGGGGGGTGAGCGAGGAGCCTTGAGGCACTCCACAGATGAGTAAGATGTCAGGCATACAGCTTGTGTTCTGTGTGTTAAGAAGGAGCACATCCAGTGGAGAGCGGGTCCTTTGAAGCCAATCTGATGCAGGTGCCTGATGAGGATGGGGGTGAGATTGTGTCAAATGCGTCACAAATCCAAAGTCATTACTTTGGTGTTCTAGGGAACTCTTAAGTCAGGCCCGTCTTGGGTATTTTGTTCAAACCACAGTATGGGTTCTGATGAAATTAGGCTTAAAGTCAATTAAACTGGGCGTGGGGAGTCACTCGGAAAAATGCGCGAGTTGATTCGGGTTCAGGAGCTCACAACGATTTTCACTGACTATATAATAGGTTGGAGACCCCATAGCTAGTACATTGAGAGGTCAAACACCCTTGCTGGATTCTTTTCCAACATAGTATCATAAACTTTTCACCTGTGTGCTCAGTTAGGTGGGAGTTACCATGGTAACAGGCTGAATGAGCACTGGGGGGGATGGGTGAATATTATGTGAGTTTCAAGTGTTGAAATGTACAACGAATTAAAATGTGCTGTTTGGTTTTGAATTAAGAAAAAACCATAGGTTTCAGGGGAGTTATAGTTAGCTGGACATTTCTCACTCCCTATAACTCAGCCATACTCCCACACTTACCTTCTTTCAGACCTTCTCCTTTACTTTCCTTCCTGTCTCTTCCCTTCTTTCGCTCCTTCACTCTTTTCCCTTCCCTTACTCTCCTTACTCCACATCACTAACTCCTTCTCTTACTCCCTCTGTCCTCTGACTTCTACACCCCCTTCCCTCATTCTCTCTCTGTTAGCCTCATTCTCTCCATCCCCTTAGTCTCTCACTCCTATACTGTCACGCTCACACCCTATAACTCAGCCATACTCCCACACTCACCTTCTTTCAGACCTTCTCCTTTACTTTCCTTCCTCTCTCTTCCCTTATTTCGCTCCTTCACTATTTTTCCTTCCCTTACTCTCCTTACTCCACTTTACTAACTCCTTCTCTTACTCCCTCTGTCCTCTTAGTTCTACACTCCCCTTCCCTAATTTTCTCTCTTTTAGCCTCGTTTTCTGCGTCCCCTTAGTCTCTCACTCCTCTTCTGTCACGCTCACTCCCTATAACTCAGCCATACTCCCACACTCACCTTCTTTCAGACCTTCTCCTTTACTTTCCTACCTCTCTCTTCCCTTCCTTCGCTCCTTCACTCTTTTCCCTTCCCTTACTCTCCTTACTCCACTACACTAACTCCTTCTCTTACTCCTTCTGTCCTCTTACTTCTACATTCCCCTTCCCTCATTCTCTCTCTGTTAGTCTCATTCTCTCCGTCCTCTTAGTCTCTCACTCCTCTTCTGTCACGCTCACACCCTATAACTCAGCCATACTCCTACACTCATCTTCTTTCAGACCTTCTCCTTTACTTTCCTTCCTCTCTCTTCCCTTCCTTCGCTACTTCAATCTTTTCCGTTCCCTTACTCTCCTTACTCCACTTCACTAACTCCTTCTCTTACTCCTTCTGTCCTCTTACTTTAACACTCCCCTTCCCTCATCTCTATCTGTGAGCCTCATTTTCTCCGCCCCCTTAGTCTCTCACTCCTCTTCTGTCACGCTCACTCCCTGTAACTCAGCCATACTCCCACACTCACCTTCTTTCAGACCTTCTCCTTTACTTTCCTTCCTCTCTCTTCCCTTCTTTTGCTCCTTCATTCTTTTTCCTTCCCTTACTCTCCTTACTCCACTTTACTAACTCCTTCTCGTACTCCCTCTGTCCTCTTAGTTCTACATTCCCCTTCCCTAATTCTCTCTCTATTAGCCTCATTTTCTCCGTCCCCTTAGTCTCTCACTCCTCTTCTGTCACACTCACACCCTATAACTCAGCCATACTCCTACACTCATCTTCTTTCAGACCTTCTCCTTTACATTCCTACCTCTCTCTTCCCTTCCTTCGCTCCTTCACTCTTTTCCCTTCCCTTACTCTCCTTACTCCACTTCACTAACTCCTTTCCTTACTCCTTCTGTCCTCTTACTTCTACATTCCCCTTCCCCCATTCTCTCTCTGTTAGTCTCATTCTCTCCGTCCTCTTAGTCTCTCACTCCTCTTCTGTCACGCTCACTCCCTACAACTTAGCCATACTCCCACACTCACCTTCTTTCAGACCTTCTCCTTTACTTTCCTTCCTGTCTCTTCCCTTCTTTCGCTCCTTCACTCTTTTCCCTTCCCTTACTCTCCTTACTCCACATCACTAACTCCTTCTCTTACTCCCTCTGTCCTCTTACTTCTACACTCCCCTTCCCTCATTCTCTCTCTGTTAGCCTCATTCTCTCCATCCCCTTAGTCTCTCACTTCTCTTCTGTCACGCTCACACCCTGTAACTCAGCCATACTCCCACACTCACCTTCTTTCAGACCTTCTCCTTCACTTTCCTTCCTCTCTCTTCCCTTATTTCGCTCCTTCACTATTTTTCCTTCCCTTACTCTCCTTACTCCACTTTACCAACTCCTTCTCGTACTCCCTCTGTCCTCTTAGTTCTACATTCCCCTTCCCTAATTCTCTCTCTATTAGCCTCATTTTCTCCGTCCCCTTAGTCTCTCACTCCTCTTCTGTCACACTCACACCCTATAACTCAGCCATACTCCTACACTCATCTTCTTTCAGACCTTCTCCTTTACTTTCCTACCTCTCTCTTCCCTTCCTTCGCTCCTTCACTCTTTTCCCTTCCCTTACTCTCCTTACTCCACTTCACTAACTCCTTTCCTTACTCCTTCTGTCCTCTTACTTCTACATTCCCCTTCCCCCATTCTCTCTCTGTTAGTCTCATTCTCTCCGTCCTCTTAGTCTCTCACTCCTCTTCTGTCACGCTCACTCCCTACAACTTAGCCATACTCCCACACTCACCTTCTTTCAGACCTTCTCCTTTACTTTCCTTCCTCTCTCTTCCCTTCCTTCGCTCCTTAAATCTTTTCCCTTCCCTTACTCTCCTTACCCCACTTCACTAACTCCTTCTCTTACTCCTTCTGTCCTCTTACTTCTACACTCCCCTTCCCTCATTCTCTCTCTGTTAGTCTCATTCTCTCCGTCCTCTTAGTCTCTCACTCCTCTTCTGTCACGCTCACTCCCTATAACTCAGCCATACTCCCACACTCACCTTCTTTCAGACCTTCTCCTTTACTTTCCTTCCTCTCTCTTCCCTTCCTTCGCTCCTTCACTCTTTTCCCTTCCCTTACTCTCCTTACTCCACTTCACTAACTCCTTCTCTTACTCCCTCTGTCCTCTTATATCTACACTCCCCTTCCCTCATTCTCTCTCTATTAGCCTCATTCTCTCCGTCCCCTTAGTCTCTCACTCCTCTTCTGTCACACTCATTCTGTATAACTCAGCCATACTCCCACACTCACCTTCTTTCAGACCGTCTCCTTTACTTTCCTTCCTCTCTCTTCCCTTCCTTCATTCCTTTACTCTTTTCCGTTCCCTTACTCTCCTTACTCCACATCACTAACTCCTTCTCTTACTCCCTCTGTCCTCTTACTTCTACACTCCCCTTCCCTCATTCTCTCTCTGTTAGCCTCATTCTCTCCATCCCCTTAGTCTCTCACTCCTCTTCTGTCACGCTCACACCCTGTAACTCAGCCATACTCCCACACTCACCTTCTTTCAGACCTTCTCCTTCACTTTCCTTCCTCTCTCTTCCCTTATTTCGCTCCTTCACTATTTTTCCTTCCCTTACTCTCCTTACTCCACTTTACTAACTCATTCTCTTACTCCCTCTGTCCTCTTACTTCAACACTCCCCTTCCATCATTCTCTCTCTGTGAGCCTCATTCTCTCCGTCCCCTTAGTCTCTCACTCCTCTTCTGTCACGCTCACTCCCTATAACTCAGCCATACTCCCACACTCACCTTCTTTCAGACCTTCTCCTTTCCTTTCCTTCCTCTCTCTTCCCTTCTTTCGCTCCTTCACTCTTTTTCCTTCCCTTACTCTCCTTACTCCACTTTACTTACTCCTTTTCTTACTCCCTCTGTCCTCTTAGTTCCACACTCCCCTTCCCTCATTCTCTCTCTAGTAGCCTCATTCTCTCCATCCCCTTAGTCTCTCACTCCTCATAACTCAGCCATACTCCCACACTCACCTTCTTTCAGACCTTCTCTTTACTTCCCTTCCTCTCTCTTCCCTTCCTTCGCTCCTTAAATCTTTTCCCTTCCCTTACTCTCCTTACTCCTCTTCACTAACTATTTCTCTTACTCCCTCTCTCCTCTTACTTCTACACTCCCCTTACCTCATTCTCTCTCTATTAGCCTCATTCTCTCCATCCCCTTAGTCTCTCACTCCTCTTCTGTCACACCACTATAACTCAGCCATACTCCCACACTCACCTTCTTTCAGACCTTCTCCTTTACTTTCCTTCCTCTCTCTTCCCTTCCTTCACTCCTTCACTCTTTTTCCTTCCCTTACTCTCCTTACTCCACTTTACTAACTCCTTTTCTTACTCCCTCTGTCCTCTTAGTTCCACACTCCCCTTCCCTCATTCTCTCTCTATTAGCCTCATTCTCTCCATCCCCTTAGTCTCTCACTCCTCTTCTGTCACGCCACTATAACTCAGCCATACTCCCACACTCACCTTCTTTCAGACCTTCTCCTTTACTTTCCTTCCTCTCTCTTCCCTTCCTTCGCTCCTTCACTCTTTTCCCTTCCCTTACTCTCCTTACTCCACTTCACTAACTCCTTCTCTTACTCCCTCTGTCCTCTTATATCTACACTCCCCTTCCCTCATTCTCTCTCTATTAGCCTCATTCTCTCCGTCCCCTTAGTCTCTCACTCCTCTTCTGTCACACTTATTCTGTATAACTCAGCCATACTCCCACACTCACCTTCTTTCAGACCTTCTCCTTTACTTTCCTTCCTCTCTCTTCCCTTCCTTCGCTCCTTCACTCTTTTCCCTTCCCTTACTCTCCTTACTCCACTTCACTAACTCCTTCTCTTACTCCCTCTGTCCTCTTATATCTACATTCCCCTTCCCTAATTCTCGCTCTATTAGCCTCATTTTCTCCGTCCCCTTAGTCTCTCACTCCTCTTCTGTCACACTCACACCCTATAACTCAGCCATACTCCTACACTCATCTTCTTTCAGACCTTCTCCTTTACTTTCCTACCTCTCTCTTCCCTTCCTTCGCTCCTTCACTCTTTTCCCTTCCCTTACTCTCCTTACTCCACTTCACTAACTCCTTCCCTTACTCCTTCTGACCTCTTACTTCTACATTCCCCTTCCCCCATTCTCTCTCTGTTAGTCTCATTCTCTCCGTCCTCTTAGTCTCTCACTCCTCTTCTGTCACGCTCACTCCCTACAACTCAGCCATACTCCCACACTCACCTTCTTTCAGACCTTCTCCTTTACTTTCCTTCCTGTCTCTTCCCTTCTTTCGCTCCTTCACTCTTTTCCCTTCCCTTACTCTCCTTACTCCACATCACTAACTCCTTCTCTTACTCCCTCTGTCCTCTTACTTCTACACTCCCCTTCCCTCATTCTCTCTCTGTTAGCCTCATTCTCTCCATCCCCTTAGTCTCTCACTCCTCTTCTGTCACGCTCACACCCTGTAACTCAGCCATACTCCCACACTCACCTTCTTTCAGACCTTCTCCTTCACTTTCCTTCCTCTCTCTTCCCTTATTTCGCTCCTTCACTATTTTTCCTTCCCTTACTCTCCTTACTCCACTTTACTAACTCATTCTCTTACTCCCTCTGTCCTCTTACTTCAACACTCCCCTTCCCTCATTCTCTCTCTGTGAGCCTCATTCTCTCCGTCCCCTTAGTCTCTCACTCCTCTTCTGTCACGCTCACTCCCTATAACTCAGCCATACTCCCACACTCACCTTCTTTCAGACCTTCTCCTTTACTTTCCTTCCTCTCTCTTCCCTTCTTTCGCTCCTTCACTCTTTTTCCTTCCCTTACTCTCCTTACTCCACTTTACTTACTCCTTTTCTTACTCCCTCTGTCCTCTTAGTTCCACACTCCCCTTCCCTCATTCTCTCTCTATTAGCCTCATTCTCTCCATCCCCTTAGTCTCTCACTCCTCATAACTCAGCCATACTCCCACACTCACCTTCTTTCAGACCTTCTCTTTACTTCCCTTCCTCTCTCTTCCCTTCCTTCGCTCCTTAAATCTTTTCCCTTCCCTTACTCTCCTTACTCCTCTTCACTAACTATTTCTCTTACTCCCTCTGTCCTCTTACTTCTACACTCCCCTTCCCTCATTCTCTCTCTATTAGCCTCATTCTCTCCATCCCCTTAGTCTCTCACTCCTCTTCTGTCACACCACTATAACTCAGCCATACTCCCACACTCACCTTCTTTCAGACCTTCTCCTTTACTTTCCTTCCTCTCTCTTCCCTTCCTTCACTCCTTCACTCTTTTTCCTTCCCTTACTCTCCTTACTCCACTTTACTAACTCCTTTTCTTACTCCCTCTGTCCTCTTAGTTCCACACTCCCCTTCCCTCATTCTCTCTCTATTAGCCTCATTCTCTCCATCCCCTTAGTCTCTCACTCCTCTTCTGTCACGCCACTATAACTCAGCCATACTCCCACACTCACCTTCTTTCAGACCTTCTCCTTTACTTTCCTTCCTCTCTCTTCCCTTCCTTCGCTCCTTAAATCTTTTCCCTTCCCTTACTCTCCTTACCCCACTTCACTAACTCCTTCTCTTACTCCTTCTGTCCTCTTACTTCTACACTCCCCTTCCCTCATTCTCTCTCTGTTAGTCTCATTCTCTCCGTCCTCTTAGTCTCTCACTCCTCTTCTGTCACGCTCACTCCCTATAACTCAGCCATACTCCCACACTCACCTTCTTTCAGACCTTCTCCTTTACTTTCCTTCCTCTCTCTTCCCTTCCTTCGCTCCTTCACTCTTTTCCCTTCCCTTACTCTCCTTACTCCACTTCACTAACTCCTTCTCTTACTCCCTCTGTCCTCTTATATCTACACTCCCCTTCCCTCATTCTCTCTCTATTAGCCTCATTCTCTCCGTCCCCTTAGTCTCTCACTCCTCTTCTGTCACACTCATTCTGTATAACTCAGCCATACTCCCACACTCACCTTCTTTCAGACCGTCTCCTTTACTTTCCTTCCTCTCTCTTCCCTTCCTTCATTCCTTTACTCTTTTCCGTTCCCTTACTCTCCTTACTCCACTTCACTAACTCCTTCTCTTACTCCCTCTGTCCTCTTACTTCAACACTCCCCTTCCCTCATTCTCTCTCTGTGAGCCTCATTCTCTCCGTCCCCCTAGTCTCTCACTCCTCTTCTGTCACGCTCACTCCCTATAACTCAGCCATACTCCCACACTCACCTTCTTTCAGACATTCTCCTTTACTTTCCTTCCTCTCTCTTCCCTTCTTTCGCTCCTTCACTCTTTTTCCTTTCCTTACTCTCCATACTCCACTTTACTAACTCCTTCTCTTACTCCCTCTGTCCTCTTAGTTCTACACTCCCCTTCCCTCATTCTCTCTCTATTAGCCTCATTTTCTCCGTCCCCTTAGTCTCTCACTCCTCTTCTGTCACACTCCTTCTGTATAACTCAGCCATACTCCCACACTCACCTTCTTTCAGACATTCTCCTTTACTTCCCTTCCTCTCTCTTCCCTTCCTTCATTCCTTCACTCTTTTCCCTTCCCTTACTCTCCTTACTCCACTTCACTAACTCCTTCTCTTACTGCCTCTGTCCTCTTACTTCTACACTCCCCCTCCCTCATTCTCTCTCTGTTAGCCTCATTCTCTCCGTCCTCTTAGTCTCTCACTCCTCTTCTGTCACTCTCACTCCCTATAACTCAGCCATACTCTTACACTCATCTTCTTTCAGACCTTCTCCTTTACTTTCCTTCCTCTCTCTTCCCTTCCTTCGCTCCTTTACTCTTTTCCCTTCCCTTACTCTCCTTACTCCACTTCACTAACTCCTTCTCTTACTCCCTCTGTCCACTTACTTCTACACTCCCCTTCCCTCATTCTCTCTCTGTTAGTCTCATTCTCTCCGTCCTCTTAGTCTCTCACTCCTCTTCTGTCATGCTCACTCCCTATAACTCAGCCATACTCCCACACTCACCTTCTTTCAGAACTTCTCCTTTACTTTCCTTCCTCTCTCTTCCCTTCCTTCGCTCCTTCACTCTTTTCCCTTCCCTTACTCTCCTTACTCCATTTCACTAACTCCTTCTCTTACTCCCTCTGTCCTCTTATATCTACACTCCCCTTCCCTCATTCTCTCTATTAGCCTCATTCTCTCCGTCCCCTTAGTCTCTCACTCCTCTTCTGTCACACTCCTTCTGTATAACTCAGCCATACTCCCACACTCACCTTCTTTCAGACCTTCTCCTTTACTTTCCTTCCTCTCTCTTCCCTTCCTTCATTCCTACACTCTTTTCCCTTCCCTTACTCTCCTTACTCCACTTCACTAACTCCTTCTCTTACTGCCTCTGTCCTCTTACTTCTACACTCCCCTTCCCTCAATCTCTCTCTGTTAGCCTCATTCTCTCCGTCCTCTTAGTCACTCACTCCTCTTCTGTAACTCTCACTCCCTATAACTCAGCCATACTCCCACACTCACCTTCTTTCAGACCTTCTCCTTTACTTTCCTTCCTCTCTCTTCCCTTCTTTGGCTCCTTCACTCTTTTTCCTTCCGTTACTCTCCTTACTCCACTTTACTAACTCCTTTTCTTACTCCCTCTGTCCTCTTAGTTCCACACTCCCCTTCCCTCATTCTCTCTCTGTTAGTCTCATTCTCTCCGTCCTCTTAGTCTCTTACTCCTCTTCTGTCACGCTCACTCCCTATAACTCAGCCATACTCCCACACTCACCTTCTTTCAGACCTTCTCCTTTACTGTCCTTCCTCTCTCTTCCCTTCCTTCGCTCCTTCACTCTTTTCCCATCCCTTACTCTCCTTACTCCACTTCACTAACTCCTTCTCTTACTCCCTCTGTCCTCTTATATCTACACTCCCCTTCCCTCATTCTCTCTCTATTAGCCTCATTCTCTCCGTCCCCTGAGTCTCTCACTCCTCTTCTGTCACACTCCTTCTGTATAACTCAGCCATACTCCTACACTCATCTTCTTTCAGACCTTTTCCTTTACTTTCCTTCCTCTCTCTTCCCTTCCTTCGCTCCTTCACTCTTTTCCGTTCCCTTACTCTCCTTACTCCACTTCACTAACTCCTTCTCTTACTCCCTCTGTCCTCTTACTTCTACACTCCCCTTCCCTCATTCTCTCTCTGTGAGCCTCATTCTCTCCGTCCTCTTAGTCTCTCACTCCTCTTCTATCACGCTCACTCCCTATAACTCAGCCATACTCCCACACTCACCTTCTTTCAGACCTTCTCCTTTACTTTCCTTCCTCTCTCTTCCCTTCTTTCGCTCCTTCACTCTTTTTCCTTCCGTTACTCTCCTTACTCCACTTTACTAACTCCTTTTCTTACTCCCTCTGTCCTCTTAGTTCCACACTCCCCTTCCCTCATTCTCTCTCTATTAGCCTCATTCTCTCCATCCCCTTAGTCTCTCACTCCTCTTCTGTCACGCCCCTATAACTCAGCCATACTCCCACACTCACCTTCTTTCAGACCTTCTCCTTTACTTTCCTTCCTCTCTCTTCCCTTCCTTCGCCCCTTAAATCTTTTCCCTTCCCTTACTTTCCTTACTCCTCTTCACTAACTATTACTCTTACTCCCTCTGTCCTCTTACTTCTACACTCCCCTTCCCTCATTCTCTCTCTATTAGCCTCATTCTCTCCGTCCCCTTAGTCTCTCACTCCTCTTCTGTCACACTAACTCTGCATAACTCAGCCATACTCCCATAGTCACCTTCTTTCAGACCTTCTCCTTTACTTTCCTTCCTCTCTCTTCCCTTCCTTCGCTCCTTAAATCTTTTCCCTTCCCTTCTCCTTACCCCACTTCACTAACTCCTTCTCTTACTCCTTCTGTCCTCTTACTTCTACACTCCCCTTCCCTCATTCTCTCTCTGTTAGTCTCATTCTTTCCGTCCTCTTAGTCTCTCACTCCTCTTCTGTCAAGCTCACTCCCTATAACTCAGCCATACTCCCACACTCACCTTCTTTCAGACCTTCTCCTTTACTTTCCTTCCTCTCTCTTCCCTTCCTTCGCTCCTTCACTCTCTTTCCTTCCCTTACTCTCCTTACTCCACTTTACTAACTCCTTATCCTACTCCCTCTCTCCTCTTAGTTCTACACTCCCCTTCCCTCATTCTCTCTCTATTAGCCTCATTCTCTCCATCCCCTTAGTCTCTCACTTCTCTTCTGTCACGCTCACTCCCTATAACTCAGCCATACTCCCACACTCACCTTCTTTCAGACCTTCTCCTTTACTTTCCTTCCTCTCTCTTCCCTTCTTTCGCTCCTTCACTCTTTTTCCTTCCCTTACTCTCCTTACTCCACTTTACTAACTCCTTCTCTTACTCCCTCTGTCCTCTTACTTCTACAGTCCACTTCCCTCATTCTCTCTCTATTAGCCTCATTCTCTCCGTCCCATTAGTCTCTCACTCCTCTTCTGTCACACTCCTTCTGTATAACTCAGCCATACTCCCACACTCACCTTCTTTCAGACATTCTCCTTTACTTTCCTTCCTCTCTCTTCCCTTCCTTCGCTACTTCACTATTTTCCGTTCCCTTACTCTCCTTACTCCACTTCACTAACTCCTTCTCTTACTCCCTCTGTCCTCTTACTTCAACACTCCCCTTCCCCCATTCTCTCTCTGTGAGCCTCATTCTCTCCGTCCCCTTAGTCTCTCACTCCTCTTCTGTCACGGTCACTCCCTATAACTCAGCCATACTCCCACACTCACCTTCTTTCAGACCTTCTCCTTTACTTTCCTTCCTCTCTATTCCCTTCTTTCGCTCCTTCACTCTTTTTCCTTCCCTTACTCTCCTTACTCCACTTTACTAACTCCTTCTCTTACTCCCTCTGTCCTCTTAGTTCTACACTCCCCTTCCCTCATTCTCTCTCTATTAGCCTCATTTTCTCCGTCCCCTTAGTCTCTCACTCCTCTTCTGTCACGCTCACACCCTACAACTCAGCCATACTCCTACACTCATCTTCTTTCAGACCTTCTCCTTTACTTTCCTTCCTCTCTCTTCCCTTCCTTCACTCCTTCACTCTTTTCCCTTCCCTTACTCTCCTTACTCCACTTCACTAACTCCTTCTCTTACTCCCTTTGTCCTCTTACTTCTACACTCCCCTTCCCTCATTCTCTCTCTGTTAGCATCATTCTCTCCGTCCTCTTAGTCTCTCACTCCTCTTCTGTCACTCTCACTCCCTATAACTCAGCCATACTCCCACACTCACCTTCTTTCAGACCTTTTCCTTTACTTTCCTCCCTCTCTCTTCCCTTCCTTCCTTCCTTCACTCTTTTCCCTTCTCTTACTCTCCTTACTCCACTTCACTAAATCGTTCTCTTACTCCCTCTGTCCTCTTACTTCTACACTTCCATTCCCTCATTCTCTCTCTGTTAGTCTCATTCTCTCTGTCCTCTTAGTCTCTCACTCCTCTTCTGTCACGCTCACACCCTATAACTCAGCCATACTCCTACACTCATCTTCTTTCAGACTTTCTCCTTTACTTTCCTTCCTCTCTCTTCCCTTCCTTCGCTCCTTCACTATTTTCCCTTCCCTTACTCTCCTTACTTCAATTTACTAACTCCTTCTCCTACTCCCTCTGTCCTCTTACTTCAACACTCCTCTTCCCTCATTCTCTCTCTATTAGCCTCATTCTCTCCATCCCCTTAGTCTCTCACTCCTCTTCTGTCACGCTCACTCCCTATAACTCAGCCATACTCCCACACTCACCTTCTTTCAGACCTTCTCCTTTACTGTCCTTCCTCTCTCTTCCCTTCTTTCGCTCCTTTACTCTTTTTCCTTCCCTTACTCTCCTTACTCCACTTTACTAACTCCTTCTCTTACTCCCTCTCTCCTCTTAGTTCTACACTCCCCTTCCCTCATTCTCTCTCTATTAGCCTCATTTTCTCGTCCCCTTAGTCTCTCACTCCTCTTCTGTCACGCTCACACCCTATAACTCAGCCATACTCCCACACTCACCTTCTTTCAGACCTTCTCCTTTACTTTCCTTCCTCTCTCTTCCCTTCTTTCGCTCCTTCACTCTTTTCCCTTCCCTTACTCTCCTTACTCTACTTCACTAACTCCTTCTCTTACTCCCTCTGTCCTCTTACTTCTACACTCCCCTTCCCTCATTCTCTCTCTGTGAGCCTCATTCTCTCCGTCCCCTTAGTCTCTCACTCCTCTTCTGTCACGGTCACTCCCTATAACTCAGCCATACTCCCACACTCACCTTCTTTCAGACCTTCTCCTTTACTTTCCTTCCTCTCTCTTCCCTTCTTTCGCTCCTTCACTCTTTTTCCTTCCGTTACTCTCCTTACTCCACTTTACTAACTCCTTTTCTTACTCCCTCTGTCCTCTTAGTTCCACACTCCCCTTCCCTCATTCTCTCTCTATTAGCCTCATTCTCTCCATCCCCTTAGTCTCTCACTCCTCTTCTGTCACGCCCCTATAACTCAGCCATACTCCCACACTCACCTTCTTTCAGACCTTCTCCTTTACTTTCCTTCCTCTCTCTTCCCTTCCTTCGCTCCTTAAATCTTTTCCCTTCCCTTACTTTCCTTACTCCTCTTCACTAACTATTACTCTTACTCCCTCTGTCCTCTTACTTCTACACTCCCCTTCCCTCATTCTCTCTCTATTAGCCTCATTCTCTCCGTCCCCTTAGTCTCTCACTCCTCTTCTGTCACACTAACTCTGTATAACTCAGCCATACTCCCATACTCACCTTCTTTCAGACCTTCTCCTTTACTTTCCTTCCTCTCTCTTCCCTTCCTTCGCTCCTTAAATCTTTTCCCTTCCCTTACTCTCCTTACCCCACTTCACTAACTCCTTCTCTTACTCCTTCTGCCCTCTTACTTCTACACTCCCCTTCCCTCATTGTCTCACTGTTAGTCTCATTCTTTCCGTCCTCTTAGTCTCTCAATCCTCTTCTGTCACACTCATTCTGTATAACTCAGCCATACTCCCACACTCACCTTCTTTCAGACCTTCTCCTTTACTTTCCTTCCTCTCTCTTCCCTTTCTTCGCTCCTTAAATCTTTTCCCTTCCCTTACTCTCCTTACTCCTCTTCACTAACTATTTCTATTACTCCCTCTGTCCTCTTACTTCTACACTTCCATTCCCTCATTCTCTCTCTGTTAGTCTCATTCTCTCTGTCCTCTTAGTCTCTCACTCCTCTTCTGTCACGCTCACACCCTATAACTCAGCCATACTCCTACACTCATCTTCTTTCAGACTTTCTCCTTTACTTTCCTTCCTCTCTCTTCCCTTCCTTCGCTCCTTAAATCTTTTCCCTTCCCTTACTCTCCTTACCCCACTTCACTAACTCCTTCTCTTACTCCTTCTGTCCTCTTACTTCTACACTCCCCTTCCCTCATTCTCTCTCTGTTAGTCTCATTCTCTCCGTCCTCTTAGTCTCTCACTCCTCTTCTGTCACGCTCACTCCCTATAACTCAGCCATACTCCCACACTCACCTTCTTTCAGACCTTCTCCTTTACTTTCCTTCCTCTCTCTTCCCTTCCTTCGCTCCTTCACTCTTTTCCCTTCCCTTACTCTCCTTACTCCACTTCACTAACTCCTTCTCTTACTCCCTCTGTCCTCTTATATCTACACTCCCCTTCCCTCATTCTCTCTCTATTAGCCTCATTCTCTCCGTCCCCTTAGTCTCTCACTCCTCTTCTGTCACACTCATTCTGTATAACTCAGCCATACTCCCACACTCACCTTCTTTCAGACCGTCTCCTTTACTTTCCTTCCTCTCTCTTCCCTTCCTTCATTCCTTTACTCTTTTCCGTTCCCTTACTCTCCTTACTCCACATCACTAACTCCTTCTCTTACTCCCTCTGTCCTCTTACTTCTACACTCCCCTTCCCTCATTCTCTCTCTGTTAGCCTCATTCTCTCCATCCCCTTAGTCTCTCACTCCTCTTCTGTCACGCTCACACCCTGTAACTCAGCCATACTCCCACACTCACCTTCTTTCAGACCTTCTCCTTCACTTTCCTTCCTCTCTCTTCCCTTATTTCGCTCCTTCACTATTTTTCCTTCCCTTACTCTCCTTACTCCACTTTACTAACTCATTCTCTTACTCCCTCTGTCCTCTTACTTCAACACTCCCCTTCCATCATTCTCTCTCTGTGAGCCTCATTCTCTCCGTCCCCTTAGTCTCTCACTCCTCTTCTGTCACGCTCACTCCCTATAACTCAGCCATACTCCCACACTCACCTTCTTTCAGACCTTCTCCTTTCCTTTCCTTCCTCTCTCTTCCCTTCTTTCGCTCCTTCACTCTTTTTCCTTCCCTTACTCTCCTTACTCCACTTTACTTACTCCTTTTCTTACTCCCTCTGTCCTCTTAGTTCCACACTCCCCTTCCCTCATTCTCTCTCTAGTAGCCTCATTCTCTCCATCCCCTTAGTCTCTCACTCCTCATAACTCAGCCATACTCCCACACTCACCTTCTTTCAGACCTTCTCTTTACTTCCCTTCCTCTCTCTTCCCTTCCTTCGCTCCTTAAATCTTTTCCCTTCCCTTACTCTCCTTACTCCTCTTCACTAACTATTTCTCTTACTCCCTCTCTCCTCTTACTTCTACACTCCCCTTACCTCATTCTCTCTCTATTAGCCTCATTCTCTCCATCCCCTTAGTCTCTCACTCCTCTTCTGTCACACCACTATAACTCAGCCATACTCCCACACTCACCTTCTTTCAGACCTTCTCCTTTACTTTCCTTCCTCTCTCTTCCCTTCCTTCACTCCTTCACTCTTTTTCCTTCCCTTACTCTCCTTACTCCACTTTACTAACTCCTTTTCTTACTCCCTCTGTCCTCTTAGTTCCACACTCCCCTTCCCTCATTCTCTCTCTATTAGCCTCATTCTCTCCATCCCCTTAGTCTCTCACTCCTCTTCTGTCACGCCACTATAACTCAGCCATACTCCCACACTCACCTTCTTTCAGACCTTCTCCTTTACTTTCCTTCCTCTCTCTTCCCTTCCTTCGCTCCTTCACTCTTTTCCCTTCCCTTACTCTCCTTACTCCACTTCACTAACTCCTTCTCTTACTCCCTCTGTCCTCTTATATCTACACTCCCCTTCCCTCATTCTCTCTCTATTAGCCTCATTCTCTCCGTCCCCTTAGTCTCTCACTCCTCTTCTGTCACACTTATTCTGTATAACTCAGCCATACTCCCACACTCACCTTCTTTCAGACCTTCTCCTTTACTTTCCTTCCTCTCTCTTCCCTTCCTTCGCTCCTTCACTCTTTTCCCTTCCCTTACTCTCCTTACTCCACTTCACTAACTCCTTCTCTTACTCCCTCTGTCCTCTTATATCTACATTCCCCTTCCCTAATTCTCGCTCTATTAGCCTCATTTTCTCCGTCCCCTTAGTCTCTCACTCCTCTTCTGTCACACTCACACCCTATAACTCAGCCATACTCCTACACTCATCTTCTTTCAGACCTTCTCCTTTACTTTCCTACCTCTCTCTTCCCTTCCTTCGCTCCTTCACTCTTTTCCCTTCCCTTACTCTCCTTACTCCACTTCACTAACTCCTTCCCTTACTCCTTCTGACCTCTTACTTCTACATTCCCCTTCCCCCATTCTCTCTCTGTTAGTCTCATTCTCTCCGTCCTCTTAGTCTCTCACTCCTCTTCTGTCACGCTCACTCCCTACAACTCAGCCATACTCCCACACTCACCTTCTTTCAGACCTTCTCCTTTACTTTCCTTCCTGTCTCTTCCCTTCTTTCGCTCCTTCACTCTTTTCCCTTCCCTTACTCTCCTTACTCCACATCACTAACTCCTTCTCTTACTCCCTCTGTCCTCTTACTTCTACACTCCCCTTCCCTCATTCTCTCTCTGTTAGCCTCATTCTCTCCATCCCCTTAGTCTCTCACTCCTCTTCTGTCACGCTCACACCCTGTAACTCAGCCATACTCCCACACTCACCTTCTTTCAGACCTTCTCCTTCACTTTCCTTCCTCTCTCTTCCCTTATTTCGCTCCTTCACTATTTTTCCTTCCCTTACTCTCCTTACTCCACTTTACTAACTCATTCTCTTACTCCCTCTGTCCTCTTACTTCAACACTCCCCTTCCCTCATTCTCTCTCTGTGAGCCTCATTCTCTCCGTCCCCTTAGTCTCTCACTCCTCTTCTGTCACGCTCACTCCCTATAACTCAGCCATACTCCCACACTCACCTTCTTTCAGACCTTCTCCTTTACTTTCCTTCCTCTCTCTTCCCTTCTTTCGCTCCTTCACTCTTTTTCCTTCCCTTACTCTCCTTACTCCACTTTACTTACTCCTTTTCTTACTCCCTCTGTCCTCTTAGTTCCACACTCCCCTTCCCTCATTCTCTCTCTATTAGCCTCATTCTCTCCATCCCCTTAGTCTCTCACTCCTCATAACTCAGCCATACTCCCACACTCACCTTCTTTCAGACCTTCTCTTTACTTCCCTTCCTCTCTCTTCCCTTCCTTCGCTCCTTAAATCTTTTCCCTTCCCTTACTCTCCTTACTCCTCTTCACTAACTATTTCTCTTACTCCCTCTGTCCTCTTACTTCTACACTCCCCTTCCCTCATTCTCTCTCTATTAGCCTCATTCTCTCCATCCCCTTAGTCTCTCACTCCTCTTCTGTCACACCACTATAACTCAGCCATACTCCCACACTCACCTTCTTTCAGACCTTCTCCTTTACTTTCCTTCCTCTCTCTTCCCTTCCTTCACTCCTTCACTCTTTTTCCTTCCCTTACTCTCCTTACTCCACTTTACTAACTCCTTTTCTTACTCCCTCTGTCCTCTTAGTTCCACACTCCCCTTCCCTCATTCTCTCTCTATTAGCCTCATTCTCTCCATCCCCTTAGTCTCTCACTCCTCTTCTGTCACGCCACTATAACTCAGCCATACTCCCACACTCACCTTCTTTCAGACCTTCTCCTTTACTTTCCTTCCTCTCTCTTCCCTTCCTTCGCTCCTTAAATCTTTTCCCTTCCCTTACTCTCCTTACCCCACTTCACTAACTCCTTCTCTTACTCCTTCTGTCCTCTTACTTCTACACTCCCCTTCCCTCATTCTCTCTCTGTTAGTCTCATTCTCTCCGTCCTCTTAGTCTCTCACTCCTCTTCTGTCACGCTCACTCCCTATAACTCAGCCATACTCCCACACTCACCTTCTTTCAGACCTTCTCCTTTACTTTCCTTCCTCTCTCTTCCCTTCCTTCGCTCCTTCACTCTTTTCCCTTCCCTTACTCTCCTTACTCCACTTCACTAACTCCTTCTCTTACTCCCTCTGTCCTCTTATATCTACACTCCCCTTCCCTCATTCTCTCTCTATTAGCCTCATTCTCTCCGTCCCCTTAGTCTCTCACTCCTCTTCTGTCACACTCATTCTGTATAACTCAGCCATACTCCCACACTCACCTTCTTTCAGACCGTCTCCTTTACTTTCCTTCCTCTCTCTTCCCTTCCTTCATTCCTTTACTCTTTTCCGTTCCCTTACTCTCCTTACTCCACTTCACTAACTCCTTCTCTTACTCCCTCTGTCCTCTTACTTCAACACTCCCCTTCCCTCATTCTCTCTCTGTGAGCCTCATTCTCTCCGTCCCCTTAGTCTCTCACTCCTCTTCTGTCACGCTCACTCCCTATAACTCAGCCATACTCCCACACTCACCTTCTTTCAGACATTCTCCTTTACTTTCCTTCCTCTCTCTTCCCTTCTTTCGCTCCTTCACTCTTTTTCCTTTCCTTACTCTCCATACTCCACTTTACTAACTCCTTCTCTTACTCCCTCTGTCCTCTTAGTTCTACACTCCCCTTCCCTCATTCTCTCTCTATTAGCCTCATTTTCTCCGTCCCCTTAGTCTCTCACTCCTCTTCTGTCACACTCCTTCTGTATAACTCAGCCATACTCCCACACTCACCTTCTTTCAGACATTCTCCTTTACTTCCCTTCCTCTCTCTTCCCTTCCTTCATTCCTTCACTCTTTTCCCTTCCCTTACTCTCCTTACTCCACTTCACTAACTCCTTCTCTTACTGCCTCTGTCCTCTTACTTCTACACTCCCCCTCCCTCATTCTCTCTCTGTTAGCCTCATTCTCTCCGTCCTCTTAGTCTCTCACTCCTCTTCTGTCACTCTCACTCCCTATAACTCAGCCATACTCTTACACTCATCTTCTTTCAGACCTTCTCCTTTACTTTCCTTCCTCTCTCTTCCCTTCCTTCGCTCCTTTACTCTTTTCCCTTCCCTTACTCTCCTTACTCCACTTCACTAACTCCTTCTCTTACTCCCTCTGTCCACTTACTTCTACACTCCCCTTCCCTCATTCTCTCTCTGTTAGTCTCATTCTCTCCGTCCTCTTAGTCTCTCACTCCTCTTCTGTCATGCTCACTCCCTATAACTCAGCCATACTCCCACACTCACCTTCTTTCAGAACTTCTCCTTTACTTTCCTTCCTCTCTCTTCCCTTCCTTCGCTCCTTCACTCTTTTCCCTTCCCTTACTCTCCTTACTCCATTTCACTAACTCCTTCTCTTACTCCCTCTGTCCTCTTATATCTACACTCCCCTTCCCTCATTCTCTCTATTAGCCTCATTCTCTCCGTCCCCTTAGTCTCTCACTCCTCTTCTGTCACACTCCTTCTGTATAACTCAGCCATACTCCCACACTCACCTTCTTTCAGACCTTCTCCTTTACTTTCCTTCCTCTCTCTTCCCTTCCTTCATTCCTACACTCTTTTCCCTTCCCTTACTCTCCTTACTCCACTTCACTAACTCCTTCTCTTACTGCCTCTGTCCTCTTACTTCTACACTCCCCTTCCCTCAATCTCTCTCTGTTAGCCTCATTCTCTCCGTCCTCTTAGTCACTCACTCCTCTTCTGTAACTCTCACTCCCTATAACTCAGCCATACTCCCACACTCACCTTCTTTCAGACCTTCTCCTTTACTTTCCTTCCTCTCTCTTCCCTTCTTTGGCTCCTTCACTCTTTTTCCTTCCGTTACTCTCCTTACTCCACTTTACTAACTCCTTTTCTTACTCCCTCTGTCCTCTTAGTTCCACACTCCCCTTCCCTCATTCTCTCTCTGTTAGTCTCATTCTCTCCGTCCTCTTAGTCTCTTACTCCTCTTCTGTCACGCTCACTCCCTATAACTCAGCCATACTCCCACACTCACCTTCTTTCAGACCTTCTCCTTTACTGTCCTTCCTCTCTCTTCCCTTCCTTCGCTCCTTCACTCTTTTCCCATCCCTTACTCTCCTTACTCCACTTCACTAACTCCTTCTCTTACTCCCTCTGTCCTCTTATATCTACACTCCCCTTCCCTCATTCTCTCTCTATTAGCCTCATTCTCTCCGTCCCCTGAGTCTCTCACTCCTCTTCTGTCACACTCCTTCTGTATAACTCAGCCATACTCCTACACTCATCTTCTTTCAGACCTTCTCCTTTACTTTCCTTCCTCTCTCTTCCCTTCCTTCGCTCCTTCACTCTTTTCCGTTCCCTTACTCTCCTTACTCCACTTCACTAACTCCTTCTCTTACTCCCTCTGTCCTCTTACTTCTACACTCCCCTTCCCTCATTCTCTCTCTGTGAGCCTCATTCTCTCCGTCCTCTTAGTCTCTCACTCCTCTTCTATCACGCTCACTCCCTATAACTCAGCCATACTCCCACACTCACCTTCTTTCAGACCTTCTCCTTTACTTTCCTTCCTCTCTCTTCCCTTCTTTCGCTCCTTCACTCTTTTTCCTTCCGTTACTCTCCTTACTCCACTTTACTAACTCCTTTTCTTACTCCCTCTGTCCTCTTAGTTCCACACTCCCCTTCCCTCATTCTCTCTCTATTAGCCTCATTCTCTCCATCCCCTTAGTCTCTCACTCCTCTTCTGTCACGCCCCTATAACTCAGCCATACTCCCACACTCACCTTCTTTCAGACCTTCTCCTTTACTTTCCTTCCTCTCTCTTCCCTTCCTTCGCCCCTTAAATCTTTTCCCTTCCCTTACTTTCCTTACTCCTCTTCACTAACTATTACTCTTACTCCCTCTGTCCTCTTACTTCTACACTCCCCTTCCCTCATTCTCTCTCTATTAGCCTCATTCTCTCCGTCCCCTTAGTCTCTCACTCCTCTTCTGTCACACTAACTCTGCATAACTCAGCCATACTCCCATAGTCACCTTCTTTCAGACCTTCTCCTTTACTTTCCTTCCTCTCTCTTCCCTTCCTTCGCTCCTTAAATCTTTTCCCTTCCCTTCTCCTTACCCCACTTCACTAACTCCTTCTCTTACTCCTTCTGTCCTCTTACTTCTACACTCCCCTTCCCTCATTCTCTCTCTGTTAGTCTCATTCTTTCCGTCCTCTTAGTCTCTCACTCCTCTTCTGTCAAGCTCACTCCCTATAACTCAGCCATACTCCCACACTCACCTTCTTTCAGACCTTCTCCTTTACTTTCCTTCCTCTCTCTTCCCTTCCTTCGCTCCTTCACTCTCTTTCCTTCCCTTACTCTCCTTACTCCACTTTACTAACTCCTTATCCTACTCCCTCTCTCCTCTTAGTTCTACACTCCCCTTCCCTCATTCTCTCTCTATTAGCCTCATTCTCTCCATCCCCTTAGTCTCTCACTTCTCTTCTGTCACGCTCACTCCCTATAACTCAGCCATACTCCCACACTCACCTTCTTTCAGACCTTCTCCTTTACTTTCCTTCCTCTCTCTTCCCTTCTTTCGCTCCTTCACTCTTTTTCCTTCCCTTACTCTCCTTACTCCACTTTACTAACTCCTTCTCTTACTCCCTCTGTCCTCTTACTTCTACAGTCCACTTCCCTCATTCTCTCTCTATTAGCCTCATTCTCTCCGTCCCATTAGTCTCTCACTCCTCTTCTGTCACACTCCTTCTGTATAACTCAGCCATACTCCCACACTCACCTTCTTTCAGACATTCTCCTTTACTTTCCTTCCTCTCTCTTCCCTTCCTTCGCTACTTCACTATTTTCCGTTCCCTTACTCTCCTTACTCCACTTCACTAACTCCTTCTCTTACTCCCTCTGTCCTCTTACTTCAACACTCCCCTTCCCCCATTCTCTCTCTGTGAGCCTCATTCTCTCCGTCCCCTTAGTCTCTCACTCCTCTTCTGTCACGGTCACTCCCTATAACTCAGCCATACTCCCACACTCACCTTCTTTCAGACCTTCTCCTTTACTTTCCTTCCTCTCTATTCCCTTCTTTCGCTCCTTCACTCTTTTTCCTTCCCTTACTCTCCTTACTCCACTTTACTAACTCCTTCTCTTACTCCCTCTGTCCTCTTAGTTCTACACTCCCCTTCCCTCATTCTCTCTCTATTAGCCTCATTTTCTCCGTCCCCTTAGTCTCTCACTCCTCTTCTGTCACGCTCACACCCTACAACTCAGCCATACTCCTACACTCATCTTCTTTCAGACCTTCTCCTTTACTTTCCTTCCTCTCTCTTCCCTTCCTTCACTCCTTCACTCTTTTCCCTTCCCTTACTCTCCTTACTCCACTTCACTAACTCCTTCTCTTACTCCCTTTGTCCTCTTACTTCTACACTCCCCTTCCCTCATTCTCTCTCTGTTAGCATCATTCTCTCCGTCCTCTTAGTCTCTCACTCCTCTTCTGTCACTCTCACTCCCTATAACTCAGCCATACTCCCACACTCACCTTCTTTCAGACCTTTTCCTTTACTTTCCTCCCTCTCTCTTCCCTTCCTTCCTTCCTTCACTCTTTTCCCTTCTCTTACTCTCCTTACTCCACTTCACTAAATCGTTCTCTTACTCCCTCTGTCCTCTTACTTCTACACTTCCATTCCCTCATTCTCTCTCTGTTAGTCTCATTCTCTCTGTCCTCTTAGTCTCTCACTCCTCTTCTGTCACGCTCACACCCTATAACTCAGCCATACTCCTACACTCATCTTCTTTCAGACTTTCTCCTTTACTTTCCTTCCTCTCTCTTCCCTTCCTTCGCTCCTTCACTATTTTCCCTTCCCTTACTCTCCTTACTTCAATTTACTAACTCCTTCTCCTACTCCCTCTGTCCTCTTACTTCAACACTCCTCTTCCCTCATTCTCTCTCTATTAGCCTCATTCTCTCCATCCCCTTAGTCTCTCACTCCTCTTCTGTCACGCTCACTCCCTATAACTCAGCCATACTCCCACACTCACCTTCTTTCAGACCTTCTCCTTTACTGTCCTTCCTCTCTCTTCCCTTCTTTCGCTCCTTTACTCTTTTTCCTTCCCTTACTCTCCTTACTCCACTTTACTAACTCCTTCTCTTACTCCCTCTCTCCTCTTAGTTCTACACTCCCCTTCCCTCATTCTCTCTCTATTAGCCTCATTTTCTCGTCCCCTTAGTCTCTCACTCCTCTTCTGTCACGCTCACACCCTATAACTCAGCCATACTCCCACACTCACCTTCTTTCAGACCTTCTCCTTTACTTTCCTTCCTCTCTCTTCCCTTCTTTCGCTCCTTCACTCTTTTCCCTTCCCTTACTCTCCTTACTCTACTTCACTAACTCCTTCTCTTACTCCCTCTGTCCTCTTACTTCTACACTCCCCTTCCCTCATTCTCTCTCTGTGAGCCTCATTCTCTCCGTCCCCTTAGTCTCTCACTCCTCTTCTGTCACGGTCACTCCCTATAACTCAGCCATACTCCCACACTCACCTTCTTTCAGACCTTCTCCTTTACTTTCCTTCCTCTCTCTTCCCTTCTTTCGCTCCTTCACTCTTTTTCCTTCCGTTACTCTCCTTACTCCACTTTACTAACTCCTTTTCTTACTCCCTCTGTCCTCTTAGTTCCACACTCCCCTTCCCTCATTCTCTCTCTATTAGCCTCATTCTCTCCATCCCCTTAGTCTCTCACTCCTCTTCTGTCACGCCCCTATAACTCAGCCATACTCCCACACTCACCTTCTTTCAGACCTTCTCCTTTACTTTCCTTCCTCTCTCTTCCCTTCCTTCGCTCCTTAAATCTTTTCCCTTCCCTTACTTTCCTTACTCCTCTTCACTAACTATTACTCTTACTCCCTCTGTCCTCTTACTTCTACACTCCCCTTCCCTCATTCTCTCTCTATTAGCCTCATTCTCTCCGTCCCCTTAGTCTCTCACTCCTCTTCTGTCACACTAACTCTGTATAACTCAGCCATACTCCCATACTCACCTTCTTTCAGACCTTCTCCTTTACTTTCCTTCCTCTCTCTTCCCTTCCTTCGCTCCTTAAATCTTTTCCCTTCCCTTACTCTCCTTACCCCACTTCACTAACTCCTTCTCTTACTCCTTCTGCCCTCTTACTTCTACACTCCCCTTCCCTCATTGTCTCACTGTTAGTCTCATTCTTTCCGTCCTCTTAGTCTCTCAATCCTCTTCTGTCACACTCATTCTGTATAACTCAGCCATACTCCCACACTCACCTTCTTTCAGACCTTCTCCTTTACTTTCCTTCCTCTCTCTTCCCTTTCTTCGCTCCTTAAATCTTTTCCCTTCCCTTACTCTCCTTACTCCTCTTCACTAACTATTTCTATTACTCCCTCTGTCCTCTTACTTCTACACTTCCATTCCCTCATTCTCTCTCTGTTAGTCTCATTCTCTCTGTCCTCTTAGTCTCTCACTCCTCTTCTGTCACGCTCACACCCTATAACTCAGCCATACTCCTACACTCATCTTCTTTCAGACTTTCTCCTTTACTTTCCTTCCTCTCTCTTCCCTTCCTTCGCTCCTTAAATCTTTTCCCTTCCCTTACTCTCCTTACCCCACTTCACTAACTCCTTCTCTTACTCCTTCTGTCCTCCTACTTCTACACTCCCCTTCCCTCATTCTCTCTCTGTTAGTCTCATTCTCCCCGTCCTCTTAGTCTCTCACTCCTCTTCTGTCACGCTCACTCCCTATAACTCAGCCATACTCCCACACTCACTTTCTTTCAGACCTTCTCCTTTACTTTCCTTCCTCTCTCTTCCCTTCCTTCGCTCCTTCACTCTTTTCCCTTCCCTTACTCTCCTTACTCCACTTCACTAACTCCTTCTCTTACTCCCTCTGTCCTCTTATATCTACACTCCCCTTCCCTCATTCTCTCTCTATTAGCCTCATTCTCTCCGTCCCCTTAGTCTCTCACTCCTACATTCATCTTCTTTCAGACCTTCTCCTTTACTTTCCTTCCTCTCTCTTCCCTTCCTTCGCTCCTTCACTCTTTTCCCTTCCCTTACTCTCCTTACTCCACTTCACTAACTCCTTCTCTTACTCCCTCTGTCCACTTACTTCTACACTCCCCTTCCCTCATTCTCTCTCTGTTAGTCTCATTCTCTCCGTCCCCTTAGTCTCTCACTCCTCTTCTGTCACACTAACTCTGTATAACTCAGCCATACTCCCATACTCACCTTCTTTCAGACCTTCTCCTTTACTTTCCTTCCTCTCTCTTCCCTTCCTTTGCTCCTTAAATCTTTTCCCTTCCCTTACTCTCCTTACCCCACTTCACTAACTCCTTCTCTTACTCCTTCTGTCCTCTTACTTCTACACTCCCCTTCCCTCATTCTCTCTCTGTTAGTCTCATTCTTTCCGTCCTCTTAGTCTCTCACTCCTCTTCTGTCACGCTCACTCCCTATAACTCAGCCATACTCCCACACTCACCTTCTTTCAGACCTTCTCCTTTACTTTCCTTCCTCTCTCTTCCCTTCCTTCGCTCCTTCACTCTTTTTCCTTCCCTTACTCTCCTTACTCCACTTTACTAACTCCTTCTCCTACTCCCTCTGTCCTCTTAGTTCTACACTCCCCTTCCCTCATTCTCTCTCTATTAGCCTCATTCTCTCCATCCCCTTAGTCTCTCACTTCTCTTCTGTCATGCTCACTCCCTATAACTCAGCCATACTCCCACACTCACCTTCTTTCAGACCTTCTCCTTTACTTTCCTTCCTCTCTCTTCCCTTCTTTCGCTCCTTCACTCTTTTTCCTTCCCTTACTCTCCTTACTCCACTTTACTAACTCCTTCTCTTACTCCCTCTGTCCTCTTACTTCTACAGTCCACTTCCCTCATTCTCTCTCTGTTAGCCTCATTCTCTCCGTCCTCTTATTCTCTCACTCATCTTCTGTCACGCTCACACCCTATAACTCAGCCATACTCCTACACTCATCTTCTTTCAGAACTTCTCCTTTACTTTCCTTCCTCTCTCTTCCCTTCCTTCGCTACTTCACTATTTTCCGTTCCCTTACTCTCTTTACTCCACTTCACTAACTCCTTCTCTTACTCCCTCTGTCCTCTTACTTCAACACTCCCCTTCCCCCATTCTCTCTCTGTGAGCATCATTCTCTCCGTCCCCTTAGTCTCTCACTCCTCTTCTGTCACGGTCACTCCCTATAACTCAGCCATACTCCCACACTCACCTTCTTTCAGACCTTCTCCTTTACTTTCCTTCCTCTCTATTCCCTTCTTTCGCTCCTTCACTCTTTTTCCTTCCCTTACTCTCTTTACTCCACTTTACTAACTCCTTCTCTTACTCCCTCTGTCCTCTTAGTTCTACACTCCCCTTCCCTCATTCTCTCTCTATTAGCCTCATTTTCTCCGTCCCCTTAGTCTCTCACTCCTCTTCTGTCACGCTCACACCCTATAACTCAGCCATACTCCTACACTCATCTTCTTTCAGACCTTCTCCTTTACTTTCCTTCCTCTCTCTTTCCTTCCATCACTCCTTCACTATTTTCCATTCCCTTACTCTCCTTACTCCACTTCACTAACTCCTTCTCTTACTCCCTCTGTCCTCTTACTTCTACACTCCCCTTCCCTCATTCTCTCTCTGTTAGCATCATTCTCTCCGTCCTCTTAGTCTCTCACTCCTCTTCTGTCACTCTCACTCCCTATAACTCAGCCATACTCCCACACTCACCTTCTTTCAAACCTTCTCCTTTACTTTCCTTCCTCTATCTTCCCATCTTTCGCTCCTTCACTCTTTTTCCTTCCGTTACTCTCCTTACTCCACTTTACTAACTCCTTTTCTTACTCCCTCTGTCCTCTTAGTTCAACACTCCCCTTCCCGCATTCTCTCTCTATTAGCCTCATTCTCTCCATCCCCTTAGTCTCTCACTCCTCTTCTGTCACGCCACTATAACTCAGCCATACTCCCACACTCACCTTCTTTCAGACCTTCTCCTTTACTTTCCTTCCTCTCTCTTCCCTTTCTTCGCTCCTTAAATCTTTTCCCTTCCCTTACTCTCCTTACTCCTCTTCACTAACTATTTCTCTTACTCCCTCTGTCCTCTTATTTCTACACTCCCCTTCCCTCATTCTCTCTCTATTAGCCTTATTCTCTCCGTCCCCTTAGTCTCTCACTCCTCTTCTGTCACACTAACTCACTAACTCTGTATAACTCAGCCATACTCCCATACTCACCTTCTTTCAGACCTTCTCCTTTACTTTCCTTCCTCTCTCTTCCCTTCCTTCGCTCCTTAAATGTTTTCCCTTCCCTTACTCTCCTTACCCCACTTCACTAACTCCTTCTCTTACTCCTTCTGTCCTCTTACTTCTACACTCCCCTTCCCTCATTCTCTCTCTGTTAGTCTCATTCTCTCCGTCCTCTTAGTCTCTCACTCCTCTTCTGTCACGCTCACTCCCTATAACTCAGCCATACTCCCACACTCACCTTCTTTCACACCTTCTCCTTTACTTTCCTTCCTCTCTCTTCCCTTCCTTCGATCCTTCACTCTTTTCCCTTCCCTTACTCTCCTTACTCCACTTCACTAACTCCTTCTCTTACTCCCTCTGTCCTCTTATATCTACACTCCCCTTCCCTCATTCTCTCTCTATTAGCCTCATTCTCTCCGTCCCCTTAGTCTCTCACTCCTCTTCTGTCACACTCCTTCTGTATAACTCAGCCATACTCCAACACTCATCTTCTTTCAGACCGTCTCCTTTACTTTCCTTCCTCTCTCTTCCCTTCCTTCATTCCTTCACTCTTTTCCGTTCCCTTACTCTCCTTACTCCACTTCACTAACTCCTTCTCTTACTCCCTCTGTCCTCTTAGTTCTACACTCCCCTTCCCTCATTCTCTCTCTATTAGCCTCATTTTCTCCGTCCCCTTAGTCTCTCACTCCTCTTCTGTCACGCTCACACCCTATAACTCAGCCATACTCCTACATTCATCTTCTTTCAGACCTTCTCCTTTACTTTCCTTCCTCTCTCTTCCCTTCCTTCGCTCCTTCACTCTTTTCCCTTCCCTTACTCTCCTTACTCCACTTAACTAACTCCTTCTCTTACTCCCTCTGTCGACTTACTTCTACACTCCCCTTCCCTCATTCTCTCTCTGTTAGTCTCATTCTCTCCGTCCTCTTAGTCTCTCACTCCTCTTCTATCATGCTCACTCCCTATAACTCAGCCATACTCCCACACTCACCTTCTTTCAGACCTTCTCCTTTACTTTCCTTCCTCTCTCTTCTCTTCCGTAGCTCCTTCACTCTTTTCCCTTCCCTTACTCTCCTTACTCCACTTCACTAACTCCTTCTCTTACACCCTCTGTCCTCTTACTTCTACACTCCCCTTCCCTCATTCTCTCTCTGTTAGTCTCATTCTCTCCGTCCTCTTAGTCTCTCACTCCTCTTCTGTCACTCTCACTCCCTATAACTCAGCCATACTCTTACACTCATCTTCTTTCAGACCTTCTCCTTTACTTTCCTTCCTCTCTCTTCCCTTCCTTCGCTCCTTCACTCTTTTCCCTTCCCTTACTCTCCTTACTCCACTTCACTAACTCCTTCTCTTACTCCCTCTGTCCACTTACTTATACACTCCCCTTCCCTCATTCTCTCTCTGTTAGACTCATTCTCTCCGTCCACTTAGTCTCTCACTCCTCTTCTGTCATGCTCATTCCCTATAACTCAGCCATACTCCCACACTCACCTTCTTTCAGACCTTCTCCTTTACTTTCCTTCCTCTCTCTTCCCTTCCTTCGCTCCTTCACTCTTTTCCCTTCCCTTACTCTCCTTACTCCACTTCACTAACTCCTTCTCTTACACCCTCTGTCCTCTTACTTCTACACTCCCCTTCCCTCATTCTCTCTCTGTTAGTCTCATTCTCTCCGTCCTCTTAGTCTCTCACTCCTCTTCTGTCACTCTCACTCCCTATAACTCAGCCATACTCCCACACTCACCTTCTTTCAGACCTTCTCCTTTACTTTCCTTCCTCTCTCTTCCCTTACTTCGCTCCTTCACTCTTTTCCCTTCCCTTACTCTCCTTACTCCATTTCACTAACTCCTTCTCTTACTCCCTCTGTCCTCTTATATCTACACTCCCCTTCCCTCATTCTCTCTCTATTAGCCTCATTCTCTCCGTCCCCTTAGTGTCTCACTCCTCTTCTGTCACACTCCTTCTGTATAACTCAGCCATACTCCCACACTCACCTTCTTTCAGACCTTCTCCTTTACTTCCCTTCCTCTCTCTTCCCTTCCTTCATTCCTTCACTCTTTTCCCTTCCCTTACTCTCCTTACTCCATTTTACTAACTCCTTCTCTTACTGCCTCTGTCCTCTTACTTCTACTCTCCCCTTCCCTCATTCTCTCTCTGTTAGCCTCAATCTCTCCATCCTCTTAGTCACTCACTCCTCTTCTGTAACTCTCACTCCCTATAACTCAGCCATACTCCCACACTCACCTTCTTTCAGACCTTCTCCTTTAATTTCCTTCCTCTCTCTTCCCTTCTTTCGCTCCTTCACTCTTTTTCCTTCCGTTACTCTACTTACTCCACTTTACTAACTCCTTTTCTTACTCCCTCTGTCCTCTTAGTTCCACACTCCCCTTCCCTCATTCTCTTTCTATTAGCCTCATTCTCTCCATCCCCTTAGTCTCTCACTCCTCTTCTGTCACGCCCCTATAACTCAGCCATACTCCCACACTCACCTTCTTTCAGACCTTCTCCTTTACTTTCCTTCCTCTCTCTTCCCTTCCTTCGCTCCTTAAATATTTTCCCTTCCCTTACTCTCCTTACTCCTCTTCACTAACTCTTTCTCTTACTCCCTCTGTCCTCTTACTTCTATACTCCCCTTCCCTCATTCTCTCTCTATTAGCCTCATTCTCTCCGTCCCCTTAGTCTCTCACTCCTCATCTGTCACACTAACTCTGTATAACTCAGCCATACTCTCATACTCGCCTTCTTTCAGACCTTCTCCTTTACTTTCCTTCCTCTCTCTTCCCTTCCTTCGCTCCTTAAATCTTTTCCCTTCCCTTACTCTCCTTATCCCACTTCACTAACTCCTTCTCTTACTCCTTCTGTCCTCTTACTTCTACACTCCCCTTCCCTCATTCTCTCTCTGTTAGTCTCATTCTCTCCGTCCTCTTAGTCTCTCACTCCTCTTCTGTCACGCTCACTCCCTATAACTCAGCCATACTCCCACACTCACCTTCTTTCAGACCTTCTCCTTTACTTTCCTTCCTCTCTCTTCCCTTCCTTCGCTCCTTCACTCTTTTCCCTTCCCTTACTCTCCTTACTCCACTTCACTAACTCCTTCTCTTACTCCCTCTGTCCTCTTAGTTCTACACTCCCCTTCCCTCATTCTCTCTCTATTAGCCTCATTTTCTCCGTCCCCTTAGTCTCTCACTCCTCTTCTGTCACGCTCACACCCTATAACTCAGCCATACTCCTACATTCATCTTCTTTCAGACCTTCTCCTTTACTTTCCTTCCTCTCTCTTCCCTTCCTTCGCTCCTTCACTCTTTTCCCTTCCCTTACTCTCCTTACTCCACTTCACTAACTCCTTCTCTTACTCCCTCTGTCGACTTACTTCTACACTCCCCTTCCCTCATTCTCTCTCTGTTAGTCTCATTCTCTCCGTCCTCTTAGTCTCTCACTCCTCTTCTATCATGCTCACTCCCTATAACTCAGCCATACTCCCACACTCACCTTCTTTCAGACCTTCTCCTTTACTTTCCTTCCTCTCTCTTCTCTTCCGTAGCTCCTTCACTCTTTTCCCTTCCCTTACTCTCCTTACTCCACTTCACTAACTCCTTCTCTTACACCCTCTGTCCTCTTACTTCTACACTCCCCTTCCCTCATTCTCTCTCTGTTAGTCTCATTCTCTCCGTCCTCTTAGTCTCTCACTCCTCTTCTGTCACTCTCACTCCCTATAACTCAGCCATACTCTTACACTCATCTTCTTTCAGACCTTCTCCTTTACTTTCCTTCCTCTCTCTTCCCTTCCTTCGCTCCTTCACTCTTTTCCCTTCCCTTACTCTCCTTACTCCACTTCACTAACTCCTTCTCTTACTCCCTCTGTCCACTTACTTATACACTCCCCTTCCCTCATTCTCTCTCTGTTAGACTCATTCTCTCCGTCCACTTAGTCTCTCACTCCTCTTCTGTCATGCTCATTCCCTATAACTCAGCCATACTCCCACACTCACCTTCTTTCAGACCTTCTCCTTTACTTTCCTTCCTCTCTCTTCCCTTCCTTCGCTCCTTCACTCTTTTCCCTTCCCTTACTCTCCTTACTCCACTTCACTAACTCCTTCTCTTACACCCTCTGTCCTCTTACTTCTACACTCCCCTTCCCTCATTCTCTCTCTGTTAGTCTCATTCTCTCCGTCCTCTTAGTCTCTCACTCCTCTTCTGTCACTCTCACTCCCTATAACTCAGCCATACTCCCACACTCACCTTCTTTCAGACCTTCTCCTTTACTTTCCTTCCTCTCTCTTCCCTTACTTCGCTCCTTCACTCTTTTCCCTTCCCTTACTCTCCTTACTCCATTTCACTAACTCCTTCTCTTACTCCCTCTGTCCTCTTATATCTACACTCCCCTTCCCTCATTCTCTCTCTATTAGCCTCATTCTCTCCGTCCCCTTAGTTTCTCACTCCTCTTCTGTCACACTCCTTCTGTATAACTCAGCCATACTCCCACACTCACCTTCTTTCAGACCTTCTCCTTTACTTCCCTTCCTCTCTCTTCCCTTCCTTCATTCCTTCACTCTTTTCCCTTCCCTTACTCTCCTTACTCCATTTTACTAACTCCTTCTCTTACTGCCTCTGTCCTCTTACTTCTACTCTCCCCTTCCCTCATTCTCTCTCTGTTAGCCTCAATCTCTCCATCCTCTTAGTCACTCACTCCTCTTCTGTAACTCTCACTCCCTATAACTCAGCCATACTCCCACACTCACCTTCTTTCAGACCTTCTCCTTTAATTTCCTTCCTCTCTCTTCCCTTCTTTCGCTCCTTCACTCTTTTTCCTTCCGTTACTCTACTTACTCCACTTTACTAACTCCTTTTCTTACTCCCTCTGTCCTCTTAGTTCCACACTCCCCTTCCCTCATTCTCTTTCTATTAGCCTCATTCTCTCCATCCCACTTAGTCTCTCACTCCTCTTCTGTCACGCCCCTATAACTCAGCCATACTCCCACACTCACCTTCTTTCAGACCTTCTCCTTTACTTTCCTTCCTCTCTCTTCCCTTCCTTCGCTCCTTAAATCTTTTCCCTTCCCTTACTCTCCTTACTCCTCTTCACTAACTCTTTCTCTTACTCCCTCTGTCCTCTTACTTCTATACTCCCCTTCCCTCATTCTCTCTCTATTAGCCTCATTCTCTCCGTCCCCTTAGTCTCTCACTCCTCATCTGTCACACTAACTCTGTATAACTCAGCCATACTCTCATACTCGCCTTCTTTCAGACCTTCTCCTTTACTTTCCTTCCTCTCTCTTCCCTTCCTTCGCTCCTTAAATCTTTTCCCTTCCCTTACTCTCCTTATCCCACTTCACTAACTCCTTCTCTTACTCCTTCTGTCCTCTTACTTCTACACTCCCCTTCCCTCATTCTCTCTCTGTTAGTCTCATTCTCTCCGTCCTCTTAGTCTCTCACTCCTCTTCTGTCACGCTCACTCCCTATAACTCAGCCATACTCCCACACTCACCTTCTTTCAGACCTTCTCCTTTACTTTCCTTCCTCTCTCTTCCCTTCCTTCGCTCCTTCACTCTTTTCCCTTCCCTTACTCTCCTTACTCCACTTCACTAACTCCTTCTCTTACTCCCTCTGTCCTCTTATATCTACACTCCCCTTCCCTCATTCTCTCTCTATTAGCCTCATTCTCTCCGTCCCCTTAGTCTCTCACTCCTCTTCTGTCACACTCATTCTGTATAACTCAGCCATACTCCCACACTCACCTTCTTTCAGACCTTCTCCTTTACTTTCCTTCCTCTCTCTTCCCTTCCTTCATTCCTTCACTCTTTTCCCTTCCCTTACTCTCCTTACTCCACTTCACTAACTCCTTCTCTTACTCCTTCTGTCCTCTTACTTCTACACTCCCCTTCCCTCATTCTCTCTCTGTTAGTCTCATTCTTTCCGTCCTCTTAGTCTCTCACTCCTCTTCTGTCACGCTCACTCCCTATAACTCAGCCATACTCCCACACTCACCTTCTTTCAGACCTTCTCCTTTACTTTCCTTCCTCTCTCTTCCCTTCCTTCATTCCTTCACTCTTTTCCCTTCTCTTACTCTCCCTACTCCACTTCACTAAATCGTTCTCTACTCCCTCTGTCCTCTTACTTCTACACTCCCATTCCCTCATTCTCTCTCTGTTAGTCTCATTCTCTCTGTCCTCTTAGTCTCTCACTCCTCTTCTGTCACGCTCAAACCCTATAACTCAGCCATACTCCTACACTCATCTTCTTTCAGACCTTCTCCTTTACTTTCCTTCCTCTCTCTTCTCTTCTTTCGCTCCTTCACTCTTTTTCCTACCCTTACTCTCCTTACTCCACTTCACTAACTATTTCTCTTACTCCCTCTGTCCTCTTACTTCTACACTCCCCTTCCCTCATTCTCTATTAGCCTCATTCTCTCCGTCCCATTAGTCTCTCAATCCTCTTCTGTCACACTAACTCTGTATAACTCAGCCATACTCCCATACTCACCTTCTTTCAGACCTTCTCCTTTACTTTCCTTCCTCTCTCTTCCCTTCCTTCGCTCCTTAAATCTTTTCCCTTCCCTTACTCTCCTCCTTACCCCACTTCACTAACTCCTTCTCTTACTCCTTCTGTCCTCTTACTTCTACACTCCCCTTCCCTCATTCTCTCTCTGTTAGTCTCATTCTCTCCGTCCTCTTAGTCTCTCACTCCTCTTCTGTCACGCTCACTCCCTATAACTCAGCCATACTCCCAAACTCACCTTCTTTCAGACCTTCTCCTTTACTTTCCTTCCTCTCTCTTCCCTTCCTTCGCTCCTTCACTCTTTTCCCTTCCCTTACTCTCCTTACTCCACTTCACTAACTCCTTCTCTTACTCCCTCTGTCCTCTTATATCTACACTCCCCTTCCCTCATTCTCTCTCTATTAGCCTCATTCTCTCCGTCCCCTTAGTCTCTCACTCCTCTTCTGTCACACTCCTTCTGTATAACTCAGCCATACTCCCACACTCACCTTCTTTCAGACCGTCTCCTTTACTTTCCTTCCTCTCTCTTCCCTTCCTTCATTCCTTCACTCTTTTCCGTTCCCTTACTCTCCTTACTCCACTTCACTAACTCCTTCTCTTACTCCCTCTGTCCTCTTACATCAACACTCCCCTTCCCTCATTCTCTCTCTGTGAGCCTCATTCTCTCCGTCCCCTTAGTCTCTCACTCCTCTTCTGTCACGCTCACTCCCTATAACTCAGCCATACTCCCACACTCACCTTCTTTCAGACCTTCTACTTTACTTTCCTTCCTCTCTCTTCCCTTCTTTCGCTCCTTCACTCTTTTTCCTTCCCTTACTCTCCATACTCCACTTTACTAACTCCTTCTCTTACTCCCTCTGTCCTCTTAGTTCTACACTCCCCTTCCCTCATTCTCTCTCTATTAGCCTCATTTTCTCCGTCCCCTTAGTCTCTCACTCCTCTTCTGTCACGCTCGCTCCCTATAACTCAGCCATACTCCCACACTCACCTTCTTTCAGACCTTCTCCTTTACTTTCCTTCCTCTCTCTTCCCTTCCTTCGCTCCTTCACTCTTTTCCCTTCCCTTACTCTCCTTACTCCACTTCACTAACTCCTTCTCTTAAACCCTCTGTCCTCTTACTTCTACACTCCCCTTCCCTCATTCTCTCTCTGTTAGTCTCATTCTCTCCGTCCTCTTAGTCTCTCACTCCTCTTCTGTCACTCTCACTCCCTACAACTCAGCCATACTCCCTCACTCACCTTCTTTCAGACCTTCTCCTTTACTTTCCTTCCTCTCTCTTCCCTTCCTTCGCTCCTTCACTCTTTTCCCTTCCCTTACTCTCCTTACTCCACTTCACTAACTCCTTCTCTTACACCCTCTGTCCTCTTACTTCTACACTCCCCTTCCCTCATTCTCTCTCTATTAGCCTCATTCTCTCCGTCCCCTTAGTCTCTCACTCCTCTTCTGTCACACTCCTTCTGTATAACTCAGCCATACTCCCACACTCACCTTCTTTCAGACCTTCTCCTTTACTTTCCTTCCTCTCTCTTCCCTTCCTTCATTCTTTCACTCTTTTCCCTTCCCTTACTCTCCTTACTCCACATCACTAACTCCTTCTCTTACTCCCTCTGTCCTCTTACTTCTACACTCCCCTTCCCTCATTCTCTCTCTGTTAGCCTCATTCTCTCCGTCCTCTTAGTCACTCACTCCTCTTCTGTCACTCTCACTCCCTATAACTCAGCCATACTCCCACACTCACCTTCTTTCAGACCTTCTCCTTTACTTTCCTTCCTCTCTCTTCCCTTCTTTCGCTCCTTCACTCTTTTTCCTTCCGTTACTCTCCTTACTCCAGTTTACTAACTCCTTTTCTTACTCCCTCTGTCCTCTTAGTTCCACACTCCCCTTCCCTCATTCTCTCTCTATTAGCCTCATTCTCTCCATCCCCTTAGTCTCTCACTCCTCTTCTGTCACGCCCTTATAACTCAGCCATACTCCCACACTCACCTTCTTTCAGACCTTCTCCTTTACTTTCCTTCCTCTCTCTTCCCGTCCTTCGCTCCTTAAATCTTTTCCCTTACTCTCCTTACTCCTCTTCACTAACTCTTTCTCTTACTCCCTCTGTCCTCTTACTTCTATACTCCCCTTCCCTCATTCTCTCTCTATTAGCCTCATTCTCTCCGTCCCCTTAGTCTCTCACTCCTCTTCTGTCACACTAACTCTGTATAACTCAGCCATACTCCCATACTCACCTGCTGTCAGACCTTCTCCTTTACTTTCCTTCCTCTCTCTTCCCTTCCTTCGCTCCTTAAATCTTTTCCCTTACCTTACTCTCCTTATCCCACTTCACTAACTCCTTCTCTTACTCCTTCTGTCCTCTTACTTCTACACTCCCCTTCCCTCATTCTCTCTATGTTAGTCTCATTCTCTCCGTCCTCTTAGTCTCTCACTCCTCTTCTGTCACGCTCATTCCCTATAACTCAGCCATACTCCCACACTCACCTTCTTTCAGACCTTCTCCTTTACTTTCCTTCCTCTCTCTTCCCTTCCTTCGCTCCTTCACTCTTTTCCCTTCCCTTACTCTCCTTACTCCACTTCACTAACTCCTTCTCTTACTCCCTCTGTCCTCTTATATCTACACTCCCCTTCCCTCATTCTCTCTCTATTAGCCTCATTCTCTCCGTCCCCTTAGTCTCTCACTCCTCTTCTGTCACACTCCTTCTGTATAACTCAGCCATACTCCCACACTCACCTTCTTTCAGACCTTCTCCTTTACTTTCCTTCCTCTCTCTTCCCTTCCTTCATTCCTTCACTCTTTTCCGTTCCCTTACTCTCCTTACTCCACTTCACTAACTCCTTCTCTTACTCCCTCTGTCCTCTTACTTCAACACTCCCCTTCCCTCATTCTCTCTCTGTTAGCCTCATTCTCTCCATCCTCTTAGTCACTCACTCCTCTTCTGTCACTCTCACTCCCTATAACTCAGCCATACT
The DNA here is from genome assembly GCF_964261635.1 of Lissotriton helveticus. NCBI lineage: Eukaryota > Metazoa > Chordata > Amphibia > Caudata > Salamandridae > Lissotriton > Lissotriton helveticus. The sequence goes on from NC_136061.1 coordinate 1,627,264,828, forward strand.
CCCACACTCACCTTCTTTCAGACCTTCTCCTTTACTTTCCTTCCTCTCTCTTCCCTTCTTTCGCTCCTTCACTCTTTTTCCTTCCGTTACTCTCCTTACTCCACTTTACTAACTCCTTTTCTTACTCCCTCTGTCCTCTTAGTTCCACACTCCCCTTCCCTCATTCTCTCTCTATTAGCCTCATTCTCTCCATCCCCTTAGTCTCTCACTCCTCTTCTGTCACGCCCTTATAACTCAGCCATACTCCCACACTCACCTTCTTTCAGACCTTCTCCTTTACTTTCCTTCCTCTCTCTTCCCGTCCTTCGCTCCTTAAATCTTTTCCCTTACTCTCCTTACTCCTCTTCACTAACTCTTTCTCTTACTCCCTCTGTCCTCTTACTTCTATACTCCCCTTCCCTCATTCTCTCTCTATTAGCCTCATTCTCTCCGTCCCCTTAGTCTCTCACTCCTCTTCTGTCACACTAACTCTGTATAACTCAGCCATACTCCCATACTCACCTGCTGTCAGACCTTCTCCTTTACTTTCCTTCCTCTCTCTTCCCTTCCTTCGCTCCTTAAATCTTTTCCCTTACCTTACTCTCCTTATCCCACTTCACTAACTCCTTCTCTTACTCCTTCTGTCCTCTTACTTCTACACTCCCCTTCCCTCATTCTCTCTATGTTAGTCTCATTCTCTCCGTCCTCTTAGTCTCTCACTCCTCTTCTGTCACGCTCATTCCCTATAACTCAGCCATACTCCCACACTCACCTTCTTTCAGACCTTCTCCTTTACTTTCCTTCCTCTCTCTTCCCTTCCTTCGCTCCTTCACTCTTTTCCCTTCCCTTACTCTCCTTACTCCATTTCACTAACTCCTTCTCTTACTCCCTCTGTCCTCTTATATCTACACTCCCCTTCCCTCATTCTCTCTCTATTAGCCTCATTCTCTCCGTCCCCTTAGTCTCTCACTCCTCTTCTGTCACACTCCTTCTGTATAACTCAGCCATACTCCCACACTCACCTTCTTTCAGACCTTCTCCTTTACTTTCCTTCCTCTCTCTTCCCTTCCTTCATTCCTTCACTCTTTTCCGTTCCCTTACTCTCCTTACTCCACTTCACTAACTCCTTCTCTTACTCCCTCTGTCCTCTTACTTCAACACTCCCCTTCCCTCATTCTCTCTCTGTGAGCCTCATTCTCTCCGTCCCCTTAGTCTCTCACTCCTCTTCTGTCACGCTCACTCCCTATAACTCAGCCATACTCCCACACTCACCTTCTTTCAGACCTTCTCCTTTACTTTCCTTCCTCTCTCTTCCCTTCTTTCGCTCCTTCACTCTTTTTCCTTCCCTTACTCTCCATACTCCACTTTACTAACTCCTTCTCTTACTCCCTCTGTCCTCTTAGTTCTACACTCCCCTTCCCTCATTCTCTCTCTATTAGCCTCATTTTCTCCGTCCCCTTCGTCTCTCACTCCTCTTCTGTCACGCTCACACCCTATAACTCAGCCATACTCCTACACTCATCTTCTTTCAGACCTTCTCCTTTACTTTCCTTCCTCTCTCTTCCCTTCTTTCGCTCCTTCACACTTTTTCCTTCCCTTACTCTCCTTACTCCACTTTAATAATTCCTTTTCTTACTCCCTCTGTCCTCTTAGTTCCACACTCCCCTTCCCTCATTCTCTCTCTATTAGCCTCATTCTCTCCATCCCCCTAGTCTCTCACTCCTCTTCTGTCACGCTCACTCCCTATAACTCAGCCATACTCCCACACTCACCTTCTTTCAGACCGTCTCCTTTACTTTCCTTCCTTTCTCTTCCCTTCCTTCGCTCCTTAAATCTTTTCCCTTCCCTTACTCTCCTTACTCCTCTTCACTAACTCTTTCTCTTACACCCTCTGTCCTCTTACTTCTACACTCCCCTTCCCTCATTCTCTCTCTATTAGCCTCATTCTCTCCGTCCCCTTAGTCTCTCACTCCTCTTCTGTCACACTAACTCTGTATAACTCAGCCATACTCCCATACTCGCCTTCTTTCAGACCTTCTCCTTTACTTTCCTTCCTCTCTCTTCCCTTCCTTCGCTCCTTAAATCTTTTCCCTTCCCTTACTCTCCTTACCCCACTTCACTAACTCCTTCTCTTACTCCTTCTGTCCTCTTACTTCTACACTCCCCTTCCCTCATTCTCTCTCTGTTAGTCTCATTCTCTCCGTCCTCTTAGTCACTCACTCCTCTTCTGTCACTCTCACTCCCTATAACTCAGCCATACTCCCACACTCACCTTCTTTCAGACCTTCTCCTTTACTTTCCTTCCTCTCTCTTCCCTTCTTTCATTCTTTCACTCTTTTCCCTTCCCTTACTCTCCTTACTCCACATCACTAACTCCTTCTCTTACTCCCTCTGTCCTCTTACTTCTACACTCCCCTTCCCTCATTCTCTCTCTGTTAGCCTCATTCTCTCCGTCCTCTTAGTCACTCACTCCTCTTCTGTCACTCTCACTCCCTATAACTCAGCCATACTCCCACACTCACCTTCTTTCAGACCTTCTCCTTTACTTTCCTTCCTCTCTCTTCCCTTCTTTCGCTCCTTCACTCTTTTTCCTTCCGTTACTCTCCTTACTCCAGTTTACTAACTCCTTTTCTTACTCCCTCTGTCCTCTTAGTTCCACACTCCCCTTCCCTCATTCTCTCTCTATTAGCCTCATTCTCTCCATCCCCTTAGTCTCTCACTCCTCTTCTGTCACGCCCTTATAACTCAGCCATACTCCCACACTCACCTTCTTTCAGACCTTCTCCTTTACTTTCCTTCCTCTCTCTTCCCGTCCTTCGCTCCTTAAATCTTTTCCCTTACTCTCCTTACTCCTCTTCACTAACTCTTTCTCTTACTCCCTCTGTCCTCTTACTTCTATACTCCCCTTCCCTCATTCTCTCTCTATTAGCCTCATTCTCTCCGTCCCCTTAGTCTCTCACTCCTCTTCTGTCACACTAACTCTGTATAACTCAGCCATACTCACATACTCACCTGCTGTCAGACCTTCTCCTTTACTTTCCTTCCTCTCTCTTCCCTTCCTTCGCTCCTTAAATCTTTTCCCTTACCTTACTCTCCTTATCCCACTTCACTAACTCCTTCTCTTACTCCTTCTGTCCTCTTACTTCTACACTCCCCTTCCCTCATTCTCTCTATGTTAGTCTCATTCTCTCCGTCCTCTTAGTCTCTCACTCCTCTTCTGTCACGCTCATTCCCTATAACTCAGCCATACTCCCACACTCACCTTCTTTCAGACCTTCTCCTTTACTTTCCTTCCTCTCTCTTCCCTTCCTTCGCTCCTTCACTCTTTTCCCTTCCCTTACTCTCCTTACTCCATTTCACTAACTCCTTCTCTTACTCCCTCTGTCCTCTTATATCTACACTCCCCTTCCCTCATTCTCTCTCTATTAGCCTCATTCTCTCCGTCCCCTTAGTCTCTCACTCCTCTTCTGTCACACTCCTTCTGTATAACTCAGCCATACTCCCACACTCACCTTCTTTCAGACCTTCTCCTTTACTTTCCTTCCTCTCTCTTCCCTTCCTTCATTCCTTCACTCTTTTCCGTTCCCTTACTCTCCTTACTCCACTTCACTAACTCCTTCTCTTACTCCCTCTGTCCTCTTACTTCAACACTCCCCTTCCCTCATTCTCTCTCTGTGAGCCTCATTCTCTCCGTCCCCTTAGTCTCTCACTCCTCTTCTGTCACGCTCACTCCCTATAACTCAGCCATACTCCCACACTCACCTTCTTTCAGACCTTCTCCTTTACTTTCCTTCCTCTCTCTTCCCTTCTTTCGCTCCTTCACTCTTTTTCCTTCCCTTACTCTCCATACTCCACTTTACTAACTCCTTCTCTTACTCCCTCTGTCCTCTTAGTTCTACACTCCCCTTCCCTCATTCTCTCTCTATTAGCCTCATTTTCTCCGTCCCCTTCGTCTCTCACTCCTCTTCTGTCACGCTCACACCCTATAACTCAGCCATACTCCTACACTCATCTTCTTTCAGACCTTCTCCTTTACTTTCCTTCCTCTCTCTTCCCTTCTTTCGATCCTTCACACTTTTTCCTTCCCTTACTCTCCTTACTCCACTTTAATAATTCCTTTTCTTACTCCCTCTGTCCTCTTAGTTCCACACTCCCCTTCCCTCATTCTCTCTCTATTAGCCTCATTCTCTCCATCCCCTTAGTCTCTCACTCCTCTTCTGTCACGCTCACTCCCTATAACTCAGCCATACTCCCACACTCACCTTCTTTCAGACCGTCTCCTTTACTTTCCTTCCTTTCTCTTCCCTTCCTTCGCTCCTTAAATCTTTTCCCTTCCCTTACTCTCCTTACTCCTCTTCACTAACTCTTTCTCTTACACCCTCTGTCCTCTTACTTCTACACTCCCCTTCCCTCATTCTCTCTCTATTAGCCTCATTCTCTCCGTCCCCTTAGTCTCTCACTCCTCTTCTGTCACACTAACTCTGTATAACTCAGCCATACTCCCATACTCGCCTTCTTTCAGACCTTCTCCTTTACTTTCCTTCCTCTCTCTTCCCTTCCTTCGCTCCTTAAATCTTTTCCCTTCCCTTACTCTCCTTACCCCACTTCACTAACTCCTTCTCTTACTCCTTCTGTCCTCTTACTTCTACACTCCCCTTCCCTCATTCTCTCTCTGTTAGTCTCATTCTCTCCGTCCTCTTAGTCTCTCACTCCTCTTCTGTCACGCTCACTCCCTATAACTCAGCCATACTCCCACACTCACCTTCTTTCAGACCTTCTCCTTTACTTTCCTTCCTCTCTCTTCCCTTCCTTCATTCCTTCACTCTTTTCCCTTCCCTTACTCTCCTTACTCCACTTCACTAACTCCTTCTCTTACTCCCTCTGTCCTCTTATATCTACACTCCCCTTCCCTCATTCTCTCTCTATTAGCCTCATTCTCTCCGTCCCCTTAGTCTCTCACTCCTCTTCTGTCACACTCATTCTGTATAACTCAGCCATACTCCCACACTCACCTTCTTTCAGACCTTCTCCTTTACTTTCCTTCCTCTCTCTTCCCTTCCTTCATTCCTTCACTCTTTTCCCTTCCCTTACTCTCCTTACTCCACTTCACTAACTCCTTCTCTTACTCCTTCTGTCCTCTTACATCTACACTCTCCTTCCCTCATTCTCTCTCTGTTAGTCTCATTCTTTCCGTCCTCTTAGTCTTTCACTCCTCTTCTGTCACGCTCACTCCCATTAACTCAGCCATACTCCCACACTCACCTTCTTTCAGACCTTCTCCTTTACTTTCCTTCCTCTCTCTTCCCTTCCTTCATTCCTTCACTCTTTTCCCTTCTCTTACTCTCCTTACTCCACTTCACTAAATCGTTCTCTACTCCCTCTGTCCTCTTACTTCTACACTCCCATTCCCTCATTCTCTCTCTGTTAGTCTCATTCTCTCTGTCCTCTTAGTCTCTCACTCCTCTTCTGTCACGCTCACACCCTATAACTCAGCCATACTCCTACACTCATCTTCTTTCAGACCTTCTCCTTTACTTTCCTTCCTCTCTCTTCCCTTCTTTCGCTCCTTCACTCTTTTTCCTTCCCTTACTCTCCTTACTCCACTTTACTAACTCCTTCTCTTACTCCCTCTCTCCTCTTAGTTCTACACTCCCCTTCCCTCATTCTCTCTCTATTAGCCTCATTTTCTCCGTCCCCTTAGTCTCTCACTCCTCTTCTGTCACGCTCACACCCTATAACTCAGCCATACTCCCACACTCACCTTCTTTCAGAACTTCTCCTTTACTTTCCTTCCTCTCTCTTCCCTTCCTTCGCTACTTCACTATTTTCCGTTCCCTTACTCTCCTTACTCCACTTCACTAACTCCTTCTCTTACTCCCTCTGTCCTCTTACTTCAACACTCCCCTTCCCCCATTCTCTCTCTGTGAGCCTCATTCTCTCCGTCCCCTTAGTCTCTCACTCCTCTTCTGTCACGGTCACTCCCTATAACTCAGCCATACTCCCACACTCACCTTCTTTCAGACCTTCTCCTTTACTTTCCTTCCTCTCTATTCCCTTCTTTCGCTCCTTCACTCTTTTTCCTTCCCTTACTCTCCTTACTCCACTTTACTAACTCCTTCTCTTACTCCCTCTGTCCTCTTAGTTCTACACTCCCCTTCCCTCATTCTCTCTCTATTAGCCTCATTTTCTCCGTCCCCTTAGTCTCTCACTCCTCTTCTGTCACGCTCACACCCTATAACTCAGCCATACTCCTACACTCATCTTCTTTCAGACCTTCTCCTTTACTTTCCTTCCTCTCTCTTCCCTTCCTTCACTCCTTCACTCTTTTCCCTTCCCTTACTCTCCTTACTCCACTTCACTAACTCATTCTCTTACTCCCTCTGTCCTCTTACTTCTACACTCCCCTTCCCTCATTCTCTCTCTGTTAGCATCATTCTCTCCGTCCTCTTAGTCTCTCACTCCTCTTCTGTCACTCTCACTCTCTATAACTCAGCCATACTCCCACACTCACCTTCTTTCAAACCTTCTCCTTTACTTTCCTTCCTCTCTCTTCCCATCTTTCGCTCCTTCACTCTTTTTCCTTCCGTTACTCTCCTTACTCCACTTTACTAACTCCTTTTCTTACTCCCTCTGTCCTCTTAGTTCAACACTCCCCTTCCCTCATTCTCTCTCTATTAGCCTCATTCTCTCCATCCCCTTAGTCTCTCACTCCTCTTCTGTCACGCCACTATAACTCAGCCATACTCCCACACTCACCTTCTTTCAGACCTTCTCCTTTACTTTCCTTCCTCTCTCTTCCCTTTCTTCGCTCCTTAAATCTTTTCCCTTCCCTTACTCTCCTTACTCCTCTTCACTAACTATTTCTCTTACTCCCTCTGTCCTCTTACTTCTACACTTCCATTCCCTCATTCTCTCTCTGTTAGTCTCATTCTCTCTGTCCTCTTAGTCTCTCACTCCTCTTCTGTCACGCTCACACCCTATAACTCAGCCATACTCCTACACTCATCTTCTTTCAGACTTTCTCCTTTACTTTCCTTCCTCTCTCTTCCCTTCCTTCGCTCCTTAAATCTTTTCCCTTCCCTTACTCTCCTTACCCCACTTCACTAACTCCTTCTCTTACTCCCTCTGTCCTCTTATATCTACACTCCCCTTCCCTCATTCTCTCTCTATTAGCCTCATTCTCTCCGTCCCCTTAGTTTCTCACTCCTCTTCTGTCACACTCCTTCTGTATAACTCAGCCATACTCCTACACTCATCTTCTTTCAGACCTTCTCCTTTACTTTCCTTCCTCTCTCTTCCCTTCCTTCGCTCCTTCACTCTTTTCCGTTCCCTTACTCTCCTTACTCCACTTCACTAACTCCTTCTCTTACTCCCTCTGTCCTCTTACTTCTACACTCCCCTTCCCTCATTCTCTCTCTGTGAGCCTCATTCTCTCCGTCCTCTTAGTCTCTCACTCCTCTTTTGTCACGCTCACTCCCTATAACTCAGCCATACTCCCACACTCACCTTCTTTCAGACCTTCTCCTTTACTTTCCTGCCTCTCTCTTCCCTTCTTTCGCTCCTTCACTCTTTTTCCTTCCGTTACTCTCCTTACTCCACTTTACTAACTCCTTTTCTTACTCCCTCTGTCCTCTTAGTTCCACACTCCCCTTCCCTCATTCTCTCTCTATTAGCCTCATTCTCTCCATCCCCTTAGTCTCTCACTCCTCTTCTGTCACGCCCCTATAACTCAGCCATACTCCCACACTCACCTTCTTTCAGACCTTCTCCTTTACTTTCCTTCCTCTCTCTTCCCTTCCTTCGCTCCTTAAATCTTTTCCCTTTCCTTACTTTCCTTACTCCTCTTCACTAACTATTACTCTTACTCCCTCTGTTCTCTTACTTCTACACTCCCCTTCCCTCATTCTCTCTCTATTAGCCTCATTCTCTCCGTCCCCTTAGTCTCTCACTCCTCTTCTGTCACACTAACTCTGCATAACTCAGCCATACTCCCATACTCACCTTCTTTCAGACCTTCTCCTTTACTTTCCTTCCTCTCTCTTCCCTTCCTTCGCTCCTTAAATCTTTTCCCTTCCCTTACTCTCCTTACCCTACTTCACTAACTCCTTCTCTTACTCCTTCTGTCCTCTTACTTCTACACTCCCCTTCCCTCATTCTCTCTCTGTTAGTCTCATTCTTTCCGTCCTCTTAGTCTCTCACTCCTCTTCTGTCAAGCTCACTCCCTATAACTCAGCCATACTCCCACACTCACCTTCTTTCAGACCTTCTCCTTTACTTTCCTTCCTCTCTATTCCCTTCTTTCGCTCCTTCACTCTTTTTCCTTCCCTTACTCTCCTTACTCCACTTTACTAACTCCTTCTCTTACTCCCTCTGTCCTCTTAGTTCTACACTCCCCTTCCCTCATTCTCTCTCTATTAGCCTCATTCTCTCCGTCCCCTTAGTCTCTCACTCCTCTTCTGTCACGGTCACTCCCTATAACTCAGCCATACTCCCACACTCACCTTCTTTCAGACCTTCTCCTTTACTTTCCTTCCTCTCTATTCCCTTCTTTCGCTCCTTCACTCTTTTTCCTTCCCTTACTCTCCTTACTCCACTTTACTAACTCCTTCTCTTACTCCCTCTGTCCTCTTAGTTCTACACTCCCCTTCCCTCATTCTCTCTCTATTAGCCTCATTTTCTCCGTCCCCTTAGTCTCTCACTCCTCTTCTGTCACGCTCACACCCTACAACTCAGCCATACTCCTACACTCATCTTCTTTCAGACCTTCTCCTTTACTTTCCTTCCTCTCTCTTCCCTTCCTTCCTTCCTTCACTCTTTTCCCTTCTCTTACTCTCCTTACTCCACTTCACTAAATCGTTCTCTTACTCCCTCTGTCCTCTTACTTCTACACTTCCATTCCCTCATTCTCTCTCTGTTAGTCTCATTCTCTCTGTCCTCTTAGTCTCTCACTCCTCTTCTGTCACGCTCACACCCTATAACTCAGCCATACTCCTACACTCATCTTCTTTCAGACTTTCTCCTTTACTTTCCTTCCTCTCTCTTCCCTTCCTTCGCTCCTTCACTATTTTCCCTTCCCTTACTCTCCTTACTTCAATTTACTAACTCCTTCTCCTACTCCCTCTGTCCTCTTACTTCAACACTCCTCTTCCCTCATTCTCTCTCTATTAGCCTCATTCTCTCCGTCCCCTTAGTCTCTCACTCCTCTTCTGTCACGCTCACTCCCTATAACTCAGCCATACTCCCACACTCACCTTCTTTCAGACCTTCTCCTTTACTGTCCTTCCTCTCTCTTCCCTTCTTTCGCTCCTTCACTCTTTTTCCTTCCCTTACTCTCCTTACTCCACTTTACTAACTCCTTCTCTTACTCCCTCTCTCCTCTTAGTTCTACACTCCCCTTCCCTCATTCTCTCTCTATTAGCCTCATTTTCTCCGTCCCCTTAGTCTCTCACTCCTCTTCTGTCACGCTCACACCCTATAACTCAGCCATACTCCCACACTCACCTTCTTTCAGAACTTCTCCTTTACTTTCCTTCTTCTCTCTTCCCTTCCTTCGCTACTTCACTATTTTCCGTTCCCTTACTCTCCTTACTCCACTTCACTAACTCCTTCTCTTACTCCCTCTGTCCTCTTACTTCAACACTCCCCTTCCCCCATTCTCTCTCTGTGAGCCTCATTCTCTCCGTCCCCTTAGTCTCTCACTCCTCTTCTGTCTCGGTCACTCCCTATAACTCAGCCATACTCCCACACTCACCTTCTTTCAGACCTTCTCCTTTACTTTCCTTCCTCTCTATTCCCTTCTTTCGCTCCTTCACTCTTTTTCCTTCCCTTACTCTCCTTACTCCACTTTCCTAACTCCTTCTCTTACTCCCTCTGTCCTCTTAGTTCTACACTCCCCTTCCCTCATTCTCTCTCTATTAGCCTCATTTTCTCCGTCCCCTTAGTCTCTCACTCCTCTTCTGTCACGCTCACACCCTATAACTCAGCCATACTCCTACACTCATCTTCTTTCAGACCTTCTCCTTTACTTTCCTTCCTCTCTCTTCCCTTCCTTCACTCCTTCACTCTTTTCCCTTCCCTTACTCTCCTTACTCCACTTCACTAACTCATTCTCTTACTCCCTCTGTCCTCTTACTTCTACACTCCCCTTCCCTCATTCTCTCTCTGTTAGCATCATTCTCTCCGTCCTCTTAGTCTCTCACTCCTCTTCTGTCACTCTCACTCCCTATAACTCAGCCATACTCCCACACTCATCTTCTTTCAGACCTTCTCCTTTACTTTCCTTCCTCTCTCTTCCCTTCCTTCACTCCTTCACTCTTTTCCCTTCCCTTACTCTCCTTACTCCACTTCACTAACTCCTTTTCTTACTCCCTCTGTCCTCTTAGTTCAACACTCCCCTTCCCTCATTCTCTCTCTATTAGCCTCATTCTCTCCATCCCCTTAGTCTCTCACTCCTCTTCTGTCACGCCACTATAACTCAGCCATACTCCCACACTCACCTTCTTTCAGACCTTCTCCTTTACTTTCCTTCCTCTCTCTTCCCTTTCTTCGCTCCTTAAATCTTTTCCCTTCCCTTACTCTCCTTACTCCTCTTCACTAACTATTTCTCTTACTCCCTCTGTCCTCTTACTTCTACACTTCCATTCCCTCATTCTCTCTCTGTTAGTCTCATTCTCTCTGTCCTCTTAGTCTCTCACTCCTCTTCTGTCACGCTCACACCCTATAACTCAGCCATACTCCTACACTCATCTTCTTTCAGACTTTCTCCTTTACTTTCCTTCCTCTCTCTTCCCTTCCTTCGCTCCTTAAATCTTTTCCCTTCCCTTACTCTCCTTACCCCACTTCACTAACTCCTTCTCTTACTCCTTCTGTCCTCTTACTTCTACACTCCCCTTCCCTCATTCTCTCTCTGTTAGTCTCATTCTCTCCGTCCTCTTAGTCTCTCACTCCTCTTCTGTCACGCTCACTCCCTATAACTCAGCCATACTCCCACACTCACCTTCTTTCAGACCTTCTCCTTTACTGTCCTTCCTCTCTCTTCCCTTCCTTCGCTCCTTCACTCTTTTCCCATCCCTTACTCTCCTTACTCCACTTCACTAACTCCTTCTCTTACTCCCTCTGTCCTCTTATATCTACACTCCCCTTCCCTCATTCTCTCTCTATTAGCCTCATTCTCTCCGTCCCCTTAGTTTCTCACTCCTCTTCTGTCACACTCCTTCTGTATAACTCAGCCATACTCCTACACTCATCTTCTTTCAGACCTTCTCCTTTACTTTCCTTCCTCTCTCTTCCCTTCCTTTGCTCCTTTACTCTTTTCCGTTCCCTTACTCTCCTTACTCCACTTCACTAACTCCTTCTCTTACTCCCTCTGTCCTCTTACTTCTACACTCCCCTTCCCTCATTCTCTCTCTGTGAGCCTCATTCTCTCCGTCCTCTTAGTCTCTCACTCCTCTTCTGTCACGCTCACTCCCTATAACTCAGCCATACTCCCACACTCACCTTCTTTCAGACCTTCTCCTTTACTTTCCTTCCTCTCTCTTCCCTTCTTTCGCTCCTTCACTCTTTTTCCTTCCGTTACTCTCCTTACTCCACTTTACTAACTCCTTTTCTTACTCCCTCTGTCCTCTTAGTTCCACACTCCCCTTCCCTCATTCTCTCTCTATTAGCCTCATTCTCTCCATCCCCTTAGTCTCTCACTCCTCTTCTGTCATGCCCCTATAACTCAGCCATACTCCCACACTCACCTTCTTTCAGACCTTCTCCTTTACTTTCCTTCCTCTCTCTTCCCTTCCTTCGCTCCTTAAATCTTTTCCCTTTCCTTACTTTCCTTACTCCTCTTCACAAACTATTACTCCTACTCCCTCTGTCCTCTTACTTCTACACTCCCCTTCCCTCATTCTCTCTCTATTAGCCTCATTCTCTCCATCCCCTTAGTCTCTCACTCCTCTTCTGTCACACTAACTCTGCATAACTCAGCCATACTCCCATACTCACCTTCTTTCAGACCTTCTCCTTTACTTTCCTTCCTCTCTCTTCCCTTCCTTCGCTCCTTAAATCTTTTCCCTTCCCTTACTCTCCTTACCCTACTTCACTAACTCCTTCTCTTACTCCTTCTGTCCTCTTACTTCTACACTCCCCTTCCCTCATTCTCTCTCTGTTAGTCTCATTCTTTCCGTCCTCTTAGTCTCTCACTCCTCTTCTGTCAAGCTCACTCCCTATAACTCAGCCATACTCCCACACTCACCTTCTTTCAGACCTTCTCCTTTACTTTCCTTCCTCTCTCTTCCCTTCCTTCGCTCCTTCACTCTCTTTCCTTCCCTTACTCTCCTTACTCCACTTTACTAACTCCTTATCCTACTCCCTCTCTCCTCTTAGTTCTACACTCCCCTTCCCTCATTCTCTCTCTATTAGCCTCATTCTCTCCATCCCCTTAGTCTCTCACTTCTCTTCTGTCACGCTCACTCCCTATAACTCAGCCATACTCCCACACTCACCTTCTTTCAGACCTTCTCCTTTACTTTCCTTCCTCTCTCTTCCCTTCTTTCGCTCCTTCACTCTTTTTCCTTCCCTTACTCTCCTTACTCCACTTTACTAACTCCTTCTCTTATTCCCTCTGTCCTCTTACTTCTACAGTCCACTTCCCTCATTCTCTCTCTATTAGCCTCATTCTCTCCGTCCCATTAGTCTCTCACTCCTCTTCTGTCACACTCCTTCTGTATAACTCAGCCATACTCCCACACTCACCTTCTTTCAGACATTCTCCTTTACTTTCCTTCCTCTCTCTTCCCTTCCTTCGCTACTTCACTATTTTCCGTTCCCTTACTCTCCTTACTCCACTTCACTAACTCCTTCTCTTACTCCCTCTGTCCTCTTACTTCAACACTCCCCTTCCCCCATTCTCTCTCTGTGAGCCTCATTCTCTCCGTCCCCTTAGTCTCTCACTCCTCTTCTGTCACGGTCACTCCCTATAACTCAGCCATACTCCCACACTCACCTTCTTTCAGACCTTCTCCTTTACTTTCCTTCCTCTCTATTCCCTTCTTTCGCTCCTTCACTCTTTTTCCTTCCCTTACTCTCCTTACTCCACTTTACTAACTCCTTCTCTTACTCCCTCTGTCCTCTTAGTTCTACACTCCCCTTCCCTCATTCTCTCTCTATTAGCCTCATTTTCTCCGTCCCCTTAGTCTCTCACTCCTCTTCTGTCACGCTCACACCCTACAACTCAGCCATACTCCTACACTCATCTTCTTTCAGACCTTCTCCTTTACTTTCCTTCCTCTCTCTTCCCTTCCTTCACTCCTTCACTCTTTTCCCTTCCCTTACTCTCCTTACTCCACTTCACTAACTCCTTCTCTTACTCCCTTTGTCCTCTTACTTCTACACTCCCCTTCCCTCATTCTCTCTCTGTTAGCATCATTCTCTCCGTCCTCTTAGTCTCTCACTCCTCTTCTGTCACTCTCACTCCCTATAACTCAGCCATACTCCCACACTCACCTTCTTTCAGACCTTTTCCTTTACTTTCCTCCCTCTCTCTTCCCTTCCTTCCTTCCTTCACTCTTTTCCCTTCTCTTACTCTCCTTACTCCACTTCACTAAATCGTTCTCTTACTCCCTCTGTCCTCTTACTTCTACACTTCCATTCCCTCATTCTCTCTCTGTTAGTCTCATTCTCTCTGTCCTCTTAGTCTCTCACTCCTCTTCTGTCACGCTCACACCCTATAACTCAGCCATACTCCTACACTCATCTTCTTTCAGACTTTCTCCTTTACTTTCCTTCCTCTCTCTTCCCTTCCTTCGCTCCTTCACTATTTTCCCTTCCCTTACTCTCCTTACTTCAATTTACTAACTCCTTCTCCTACTCCCTCTGTCCTCTTACTTCAACACTCCTCTTCCCTCATTCTCTCTCTATTAGCCTCATTCTCTCCATCCCCTTAGTCTCTCACTCCTCTTCTGTCACGCTCACTCCCTATAACTCAGCCATACTCCCACACTCACCTTCTTTCAGACCTTCTCCTTTACTGTCCTTCCTCTCTCTTCCCTTCTTTCGCTCCTTTACTCTTTTTCCTTCCCTTACTCTCCTTACTCCACTTTACTAACTCCTTCTCTTACTCCCTCTCTCCTCTTAGTTCTACACTCCCCTTCCCTCATTCTCTCTCTATTAGCCTCATTTTCTCCGTCCCCTTAGTCTCTCACTCCTCTTCTGTCACGCTCACACCCTATAACTCAGCCATACTCCCACACTCACCTTCTTTCAGACCTTCTCCTTCACTTTCCTTCCTCTCTCTTCCCTTCTTTCGCTCCTTCACTCTTTTCCCTTCCCTTACTCTCCTTACTCTACTTCACTAACTCCTTCTCTTACTCCCTCTGTCCTCTTACTTCTACACTCCCCTTCCCTCATTCTCTCTCTGTGAGCCTCATTCTCTCCGTCCCCTTAGTCTCTCACTCCTCTTCTGTCACGGTCACTCCCTATAACTCAGCCATACTCCCACACTCACCTTCTTTCAGACCTTCTCCTTTACTTTCCTTCCTCTCTCTTCCCTTCTTTCGCTCCTTCACTCTTTTTCCTTCCGTTACTCTCCTTACTCCACTTTACTAACTCCTTTTCTTACTCCCTCTGTCCTCTTAGTTCCACACTCCCCTTCCCTCATTCTCTCTCTATTAGCCTCATTCTCTCCATCCCCTTAGTCTCTCACTCCTCTTCTGTCACGCCCCTATAACTCAGCCATACTCCCACACTCACCTTCTTTCAGACCTTCTCCTTTACTTTCCTTCCTCTCTCTTCCCTTCCTTCGCTCCTTAAATCTTTTCCCTTCCCTTACTTTCCTTACTCCTCTTCACTAACTATTACTCTTACTCCCTCTGTCCTCTTACTTCTACACTCCCCTTCCCTCATTCTCTCTCTATTAGCCTCATTCTCTCCGTCCCCTTAGTCTCTCACTCCTCTTCTGTCACACTAACTCTGTATAACTCAGCCATACTCCCATACTCACCTTCTTTCAGACCTTCTCCTTTACTTTCCTTCCTCTCTCTTCCCTTCCTTCGCTCCTTAAATCTTTTCCCTTCCCTTACTCTCCTTACCCCACTTCACTAACTCCTTCTCTTACTCCTTCTGCCCTCTTACTTCTACACTCCCCTTCCCTCATTCTCTCACTGTTAGTCTCATTCTTTCCGTCCTCTTAGTCTCTCAATCCTCTTCTGTCACACTCATTCTGTATAACTCAGCCATACTCCCACACTCACCTTCTTTCAGACCTTCTCCTTTACTTTCCTTCCTCTCTCTTCCCTTTCTTCGCTCCTTAAATCTTTTCCCTTCCCTTACTCTCCTTACTCCTCTTCACTAACTATTTCTATTACTCCCTCTGTCCTCTTACTTCTACACTTCCATTCCCTCATTCTCTCTCTGTTAGTCTCATTCTCTCTGTCCTCTTAGTCTCTCACTCCTCTTCTGTCACGCTCACACCCTATAACTCAGCCATACTCCTACACTCATCTTCTTTCAGACTTTCTCCTTTACTTTCCTTCCTCTCTCTTCCCTTCCTTCGCTCCTTAAATCTTTTCCCTTCCCTTACTCTCCTTACCCCACTTCACTAACTCCTTCTCTTACTCCTTCTGTCCTCCTACTTCTACACTCCCCTTCCCTCATTCTCTCTCTGTTAGTCTCATTCTCCCCGTCCTCTTAGTCTCTCACTCCTCTTCTGTCACGCTCACTCCCTATAACTCAGCCATACTCCCACACTCACCTTCTTTCAGACCTTCTCCTTTACTTTCCTTCCTCTCTCTTCCCTTCCTTCGCTCCTTCACTCTTTTCCCTTCCCTTACTCTCCTTACTCCACTTCACTAACTCCTTCTCTTACTCCCTCTGTCCTCTTATATCTACACTCCCCTTCCCTCATTCTCTCTCTATTAGCCTCATTCTCTCCGTCCCCTTAGTCTCTCACTCCTACATTCATCTTCTTTCAGACCTTCTCCTTTACTTTCCTTCCTCTCTCTTCCCTTCCTTCGCTCCTTCACTCTTTTCCCTTCCCTTACTCTCCTTACTCCACTTCACTAACTCCTTCTCTTACTCCCTCTGTCCACTTACTTCTACACTCCCCTTCCCTCATTCTCTCTCTGTTAGTCTCATTCTCTCCGTCCCCTTAGTCTCTCACTCCTCTTCTGTCACACTAACTCTATATAACTCAGCCATACTCCCATACTCACCTTCTTTCAGACCTTCTCCTTTACTTTCCTTCCTCTCTCTTCCCTTCCTTTGCTCCTTAAATCTTTTCCCTTCCCTTACTCTCCTTACCCCACTTCACTAACTCCTTCTCTTACTCCTTCTGTCCTCTTACTTCTACACTCCCCTTCCCTCATTCTCTCTCTGTTAGTCTCATTCTTTCCGTCCTCTTAGTCTCTCACTCCTCTTCTGTCACGCTCACTCCCTATAACTCAGCCATACTCCCACACTCACCTTCTTTCAGACCTTCTCCTTTACTTTCCTTCCTCTCTCTTCCCTTCCTTCGCTCCTTCACTCTTTTTCCTTCCCTTACTCTCCTTACTCCACTTTACTAACTCCTTCTCCTACTCCCTCTGTCCTCTTAGTTCTACACTCCCCTTCCCTCATTCTCTCTCTATTAGCCTCATTCTCTCCATCCCCTTAGTCTCTCACTTCTCTTCTGTCATGCTCACTCCCTATAACTCAGCCATACTCCCACACTCACCTTCTTTCAGACCTTCTCCTTTACTTTCCTTCCTCTCTCTTCCCTTCTTTCGCTCCTTCACTCTTTTTCCTTCCCTTACTCTCCTTACTCCACTTTACTAACTCCTTCTCTTACTCCCTCTGTCCTCTTACTTCTACAGTCCACTTCCCTCATTCTCTCTCTGTTAGCCTCATTCTCTCCGTCCTCTTATTCTCTCACTCATCTTCTGTCACGCTCACACCCTATAACTCAGCCATACTCCTACACTCATCTTCTTTCAGAACTTCTCCTTTACTTTCCTTCCTCTCTCTTCCCTTCCTTCGCTACTTCACTATTTTCCGTTCCCTTACTCTCTTTACTCCACTTCACTAACTCCTTCTCTTACTCCCTCTGTCCTCTTACTTCAACACTCCCCTTCCCCCATTCTCTCTCTGTGAGCATCATTCTCTCCGTCCCCTTAGTCTCTCACTCCTCTTCTGTCACGGTCACTCCCTATAACTCAGCCATACTCCCACACTCACCTTCTTTCAGACCTTCTCCTTTACTTTCCTTCCTCTCTATTCCCTTCTTTCGCTCCTTCACTCTTTTTCCTTCCCTTACTCTCTTTACTCCACTTTACTAACTCCTTCTCTTACTCCCTCTGTCCTCTTAGTTCTACACTCCCCTTCCCTCATTCTCTCTCTATTAGCCTCATTTTCTCCGTCCCCTTAGTCTCTCACTCCTCTTCTGTCACGCTCACACCCTATAACTCAGCCATACTCCTACACTCATCTTCTTTCAGACCTTCTCCTTTACTTTCCTTCCTCTCTCTTTCCTTCCTTCACTCCTTCACTCTTTTCCCTTCCCTTACTCTCCTTACTCCACTTCACTAACTCCTTCTCTTACTCCCTCTGTCCTCTTACTTCTACACTCCCCTTCCCTCATTCTCTCTCTGTTAGCATCATTCTCTCCGTCCTCTTAGTCTCTCACTCCTCTTCTGTCACTCTCACTCCCTATAACTCAGCCATACTCCCACACTCACCTTCTTTCAAACCTTCTCCTTTACTTTCCTTCCTTTATCTTCCCATCTTTCGCTCCTTCACTCTTTTTCCTTCCGTTACTCTCCTTACTCCACTTTACTAACTCCTTTTCTTACTCCCTCTGTCGTCTTAGTTCAACACTCCCCTTCCCGCATTCTCTCTCTATTAGCCTCATTCTCTCCATCCCCTTAGTCTCTCACTCCTCTTCTGTCACGCCACTATAACTCAGCCATACTCCCACACTCACCTTCTTTCAGACCTTCTCCTTTACTTTCCTTCCTCTCTCTTCCCTTTCTTCGCTCCTTAAATCTTTTCCCTTCCCTTACTCTCCTTACTCCTCTTCACTAACTATTTCTCTTACTCCCTCTGTCCTCTTATTTCTACACTCCCCTTCCCTCATTCTCTCTCTATTAGCCTTATTCTCTCCGTCCCCTTAGTCTCTCACTCCTCTTCTGTCACACTAACTCACTAACTCTGTATAACTCAGCCATACTCCCATACTCACCTTCTTTCAGACCTTCTCCTTTACTTTCCTTCCTCTCTCTTCCCTTCCTTCGCTCCTTAAATGTTTTCCCTTCCCTTACTCTCCTTACCCCACTTCACTAACTCCTTCTCTTACTCCTTCTGTCCTCTTACTTCTACACTCCCCTTCCCTCATTCTCTCTCTGTTAGTCTCATTCTCTCCGTCCTCTTAGTCTCTCACTCCTCTTCTGTCACGCTCACTCCCTATAACTCAGCCATACTCCCACACTCACCTTCTTTCACACCTTCTCCTTTACTTTCCTTCCTCTCTCTTCCCTTCCTTCGATCCTTCACTCTTTTCCCTTCCCTTACTCTCCTTACTCCACTTCACTAACTCCTTCTCTTACTCCCTCTGTCCTCTTATATCTACACTCCCCTTCCCTCATTCTCTCTCTATTAGCCTCA